>NC_143263.1:75089153-76389793 GCF_984573655.1 Nuphar pumila | reverse complement strand
TATGGTTTTCATCTTGTACAACCAAGAGGCGAACCTACATATATGGGTGGAGTGATTAAATTATCTAGAAGCAGTTAACATACAAAGCTGATGGTCGATTCACTTGTGAAGTTGCTTTTTCTTATCAAAAGAGGTGTTTTCGTGCTAAAGGTGGGGGTTCTATTCTCTACACGTAAATCAAAACTCGTAGGTATGAGTTTATTTTCATTTTGAATAAAACAAATCCTGTACCAAAGCTCTCATGCATGGGATTGGTGTTGAGTTTATCAAAAATTGAATAGAGAGGGTTTTCGAAAGAAAACTCCTCTAAAAAATAGTTTTTGTCAAAATCTTGTTCTTGAGTTCAAATTAATTTATTGTCAAGAAGAAAGGCTTTTGTAAAAATCTAATTGGGTTAATAAAGAAGGTTTGATTTGATTCTCTCTAGGAGGAATTAGTTTCACTTGAAAAGAAACATATATGCCTACGTATGCTTTGTATTATGAGCTTTTAGAAACAAAAATCATATTTGCTTGAAAATAGGGTAAAGTTAATTGATTTCTTGTAAAACTTTTAGTTAGAAATTGTAGTTTAATGTTCATATACATGTGGTGTGATGCTAATCATATTTTTGTTATTTTTGCTATAAAAAAACATGCATCCCTATGCTTGTTATTGCAAAAATACCAGAATTATTTATGAGAAAATAGGGTTCGGGACGACAGATCAATTTTTTAGCCTAACGGCTGCGAAAGTGAGATTTTCTTATGATATATTATATAAAAATCATGTGTCGTTATTTTAGAGATTTTATTTGATATGTTCATGTAAAAAAAATAAAAATATGAATTTGAGTGGCCTTTTTCTGCTCACTCGAATGCATATTCTCGATATTACGTATTTTGGTTCAGACACCCGACTAGTAAATCATTCATATGTCCCTCATCCGAAAACATTTTTAAGAATAGTTTATTGCATTGAAAAGCTAACAAAATTTTAGTTTCTATAAAATTTTCAGCTATGTTCTTCGAATAAGCACTGAACCGTGATAGTCAGAACAAAAAGTATAGGTGTGCACTAAATTAGTAGTATCTTCTTCATCCAAAAGAATTTTTATAAATGGTTTGTGGCATCAAAAAGCTGATAGAATTATCTATAATTTGACAAAATTTTAGCTTTGTTTGATGATTTTATATTTTTTTGTGACAGTTGTAACAGTTGATAGAATTGAAGTCTGATGGATTTCTAAACTGGCCAAAGGCACAGTTAGCGAATAAACGTGATCCCTATACAGAAATTGAATAGGTTTTTGCAATTATAGTTTTCTGCATATCTAGTGTTAAACCAATTTTATGCAAGAATTAGGTGCTTATCATGGGAACAAATATAATGAATTAAATGTGCATTGATTGAATGACATGAATTATATGTGCATTGATTGAATGGAATGATTATGGAATGAATGAATTATTTCTGCTCGAATGGGCTATGTCAACGTTTATTTTTTTGAATGAAACGAAATGAATGTGTGCTGAAATTGAATGTGGATGCTTAAGTTGTATGACCACTGCATGTTGATAAATGAATGAAAAATTAAAGGAATGCATTGGTGCATAAGTGGTCTCTCATTTGAGGCATTTATATCTATGGGCCCTGAAGGAGTTTGAATGATGTAATTATGACTGAATGGTGTGTTGCATGAAATAAATGAATTAATAACCTAAACATATAACACTAAAATATTGATGCCTACAAGGAGATGGCAAGAGGTACTAGTTTGGCTTCATGAATACCGTATTTGAGCACAAAAGATTGTTTCTCTCCAGCCACGAAGATAGGAGAACCTTCTACATTAGACTGCAACGTGGAGGAATAAAATCTCATGAGTAAAGTCTGATGCATCGGGATGGTGGTGTTGGGAGCCTCTCTCGTTATTGTCGTCCCTCACCTGACACTGGTGAATGGTGCCTGACCAGGCCAAAGCTACCCTTGTTTAAAAATATTGCCTCCACCATTGCCCTGATCCAGGTTGTTTCCTGTGTTTATACCAATAGAGATAAGAACTGAAACATAAAGTATATATATATATTTAGTTAGGTATAACATGCATCATTTAAAAAAAAACTTAATTAAAGACATTAAAACCACTTATGCATTCAATTCGAATTTGACAATGGTAAGTGCATGCATTTTAACTGTTTATGCATATTTAAATGTTTATAGTTAAGTGTATGATTGGATTAAAAGAATTTTGTAAATCAATGTTTGAAAGTCCAGTTAAGAATTGCATGTATGTATTCTTCGCGTGTTTAATAATCTTTGGGCATGTGAACCTCGAATAAATTCATGTTTACTTGTTTTAATTTATTTGTAGTGAATAGCTTAGCCCTACTGAGGACTTAAAAGTCTGACCCCTTCTATTGTTTAATGGTTTTAAGTAGTGAATAGATGATCATGCGACGGTGGGAGGTTGCGACGGGAATCGAGCCAAGCCTTTCCCAATTTTTTTAACTTGTTTTGGATTACAAGCATTTATAAGTGCTCAAAACTTTGATATTCTTTTATTTAAAAAAAAAGACTGTTATTATTTAAATTCAATATGTGACAGACATTTAATTAATTATGGATATTAAATTTTAAATTTGATGTCTATGTGGAAAAGATGGAATTGAGAAGAAATATGCCAAAGCTTTTATCCTGTTTGAATTTCTACTATAATTTATAAAACCATTTATTTTTTTTTACATAATTTTTTAGATAGAAAATTTGGGTTGTTACATTGTTTATATAAAACCAGATTGCATCCGTATGGTGAAATAAAAAAAATAAAAAACCTATGAAAATCTTAATGCATACGAGTTTACATATTTGACTGGTTTACATATTTTAGTTACGTTATATATAGGGTAAACTAGCAAAATATGTAAACTGGTATGAACTATGATTTTTATAGGTTTTTTTGCAAATCTATCCTTGTAAATGCATTTGGCATGGTTTATTTCTTGGAATTGACTATTGGATCATCGTAATTAGATAAAGAAATATGATTTTTTATGCTTGCATATTACAAAAATTCTGAGTCATTGAGTTTCAAGCTTTATAAGATCCTTCTTATGCATCTTAATCAGATGATCCAAGAGTCTGTTTCTATAAAACCCCGCATCTAAATCGCTTCTGAACGGTAAAATTTTAGAAAAAAATAAAAAAACCTATAAAAATCTTGGTGCATACTAGTTTACATATATGTCTGGTTTACATATTTTAGTTACTCTCTCTCTATATATATATAGGATATGAGAACTAAAATATGAGAAGTAAAAATATGGGCATTTCCAACACTTTTTTGCAAATCTAACCATGTGGATGTGCTTGGCATGGTGAATTTGCTAGGAAACAACCATTGAATCCTGTATTTTTGATGAAAATGCAATTTTGAATGCTTGAATATTTATGAAGATTATGAGCCATTGATTTTAAAGGCTTAAAAGAATCTCATTTATGCATCAAAATCGGATGATTTGAGAACGGGTTCTTATAAAACCAAATATAGAAATGTGTCAGAAAAGCCAGATCCAAATTTTAGAAATTGTGGGCTTCGTCTTCAAGGTTACACGCCTTTTATCCCTTGTTGAGTAGGGATCAACAAAACCAAAAGATCCAAATCTTCATTTTGGGGCAGCGGCTTGCGAGTGTTGATACCTCGTACATGGATCCTACAAAAAAGAAGCGAGCTTGATGGTGGGAGCTACCAAAACTTGAAAAAATCATAAAGCAAAGCAATATGCAAATGTTGGGGCTTTTAATACATATAAAATATAATAAACAAACAAAATAAATAAAAAAATGACCGAATCTCACCTCGGGCTTAGGTAACCCTTCTTATATTGTTGAAGAGCTTGAAAATGCACAAGAGACATTTCAGCTAGGCATGGACAACAAAAGTGAGTGAGATAAGAGGTTATGGGTCCTAGGTTGGCTAGGCTAGGCTAGGTGTGCTAATTTTTTTGAAGAGTAGGGTCATGAACACTAGATCTTCTAATAGGGTGTGGGGTGACTCCCCTATTTATAGTTTTTTTAGCAGATCCAGATCTATATATTTCTCACACACCATTTTTTAGATATGATATAAATCGAGATGGATAATTTTTATTGGGCTATTTTTAAACGAATGGTTGAGATTCGTCCAAGGCATGTTGCCTAAGATAGAGGCTTAATTTTGTAAAAGGGATTCAAAATTGAATGTCTCATTTTGAGTTTGGAAGGGAGGTTAGACAAATTAAGTTGGGCTGATTTGAAGGGGCACACATTTTTTAAAAAATGGGGAGAAATTGCTGATGATAATTTTGCAACTGGATTTGTTGTTAGCGACAGACATTAATGACAATTTATGGAGTGGCCTACTCCTGACGACAGATGAATGTGTCCTTAGAAGATGCTAATATTACTTTCAAGAAAGAGGTTGAAGACTGATGACAATTCAAGAAGGTGTTGACAACAATCAATGTGTCATTAGCAACTGAAAACTTGCTCTTGTCATAACTTTTAATCAGAATATCAGTTTGACCTGATTTTTGACTCATTAGAAAACTTAAAATCTCCTCTTTAATTCTTCTTTTGATAAAAAATCTAAAATAGATAATTTTAACCTTGCTTTGGAATAGAATGAAAGATATAGACTTTTGATACAGAGAGTATATTGGTAATAAATGGGGTGTTTACAACTTTTCTCTTCCCTTTAGCACAACCTGCACTGGCTTGCCAATTGAAACCCCATTTGCTTTAGGTTCTGTTATGTTTTAACTTTTTTGTGAATCACAAGCCAACAAAATATGAATTTCATGGTGGCAGTCCTCCTCAAAACACCTGATCCAATAGCCACTGCATCGATGGTATGAAGTTGGATTTGTAGCATGAAGCGACGGAGAACTTCGTGTCCTTAGTGTGATTCCAGCATATGCCATCCTCCATCAATTCCCATAGTTGCGTTTGTGTATTTTGATTCAGGGTTCACTCCAAGTTGAGAAGCTAAACCTGTGCTTCCGACCAGAAGTCTCGTACAACTCCACTGGTCCCTCTGCTGACTCGAAAGAGATCCAAGTATTTTCCTTTGAGAGGGGTATCCGATATCCAAACATCCCTTTAGAAACTTATGCAGCTTTCATTTCCCACCTCTACCTGCATGCTCAGTAAGAAATCTTTGAAAACCTTGATCGTTCGTTTCTAAAAACCAGATCCCGATCGCCACCTCGCATTCTTTGACCAATTCCAATGCCATCCACGGAGGCCATACTTGCACCGAAGAACCCTAGATGACATTCCCTCATTAGCAACAATCCACCACCACTTGATTACTAGGGCAATATTGAATCGATGCAGATCTTTGATCCCTAAGCCTCCCTACCATGACCACTTCCCAGCTTGCTAGCAATCTAATCGATTTATCACTTTGTCTTCCCCCCAAAGAAATCTCTTAATGCCAGATTTATCTTGTTTAAAACCAAGACAGGGATTGAAAATAAACTCATAAAGTGTTGTGCAACTATGGTAAAAGCATGCTTTACTAACGTGATTCTTCCAGCTAGAGATAACACCTTTGGTTTCCACAACCTTGTTGTGCATTTTATCTTTAACAGAGGACCATAAATTAGCCCTTGTTATCCCCTTGTGAAGAGGAGTTCCCAAGTACTTCATTAGTAAGCTTGCTTGTTCACACTTGAAAATGTTTTTTGTAATTGTGGCAAGACTATTGTCATCATCATTAAATATAACAAATCTACTCTTGTCCATATTTATTTGCAGGCCCGATATTACTGAAAATTTTTAAGAATGGTCCAAAGGCCTTTCATATTTTCTGTGGAAGCCTATCCAAATATCAAAACATCGTCGGTGAAAAAAATGTGTAAAGTTTGCCATACTTGGCACATCAACTCCCTTGAAGATCCCTCTCTTTCCAGCTTGACGTAATATGCAGCTCAACTCTTTCGTAGCTATAATGAATAATAATGGAGATATTAGATCTCCATGACAGAGCCCGTGGTTTGGCTTGAAAAAAGATCCTTTACGTCTACTAATACCCAAAAAAAATTGAAGAGGAATCTAAAATGGATTTTTTCCACCCTATCCATCTCTATCCTGTTCTCATTCTTTAAAAGACATGAAGAAAGATCGAACTCATAGAATCAAAAGCTTTTTGAAGGTCTATTTTGAGCAAACATGTCTTCTACTTTAAACTGTGCATCATGTGTTTGCTGTTTTGGAACAAAAGCACATTGCAAGGGGTTAACGAATCACTTGTGGCCAACACTCTTGTGATCACTTTGAGTAGGGCACATATATATATATATATATATATATATACCATCACAATCGCTTGTAGTAAACATGCTCAGATGGGTATAGTCATCATGGTCTCAAGTTACGTATGAATCTGGGTATCTACCACGGGAAGGGTAAGCAGAATGGAGATTGGCTATATAACAGGGAGTGAAAATGGCAAGATGGAGCCACTACCACTGCAACTTCACGATAATGAGGCCACAAAGGAAATGGCTGAAGAGATAAAGGATTTGTCCTTGGGACCCAAACTGGTCAGACTATAGCCATATCTAAATTATGGATAGAAAGAGCAAAATTGTCCATACTTTGAGGTTGACATGACATTAACAGAGGTTCTCTCCAAGTTAAAAAGCAAAATTGTCCACCCAGGGCTGCTCTAAGATTGGTTAAAAGATTGGATTATGTGAGGGGTCGTCTCATTGAATGGTCAAAAAGTGAAGGGACAACACGTTTTCAACAAGTGGCAACTTGGGAAGATGAATTGCAAGCATTACAAATGAACACAGCAATTCATAAAGAAGGATTAAAAGAGGTAGAGGAAATACAAAATAGGCAAAACTATCTAAATGTGGATAACAGGTCTAGATCTGCTAGGTCTGATAATAACCTCCTTCAAATTGAGCGATGGTGTGGTCCACAAGTCTAGTTTGGGTATGAGAGAATGGAAGGTGGCATTCGTCAATGGCTTGGTAAATATATAAGCAACTTGGAGATGGGAAAGGATGAAAGTTGGAATGAGCGGACTCTGAGCGACCTTCTCACATACAAAGTGGTAGTCGATCTCGATATGCTTAGAGTGATTGCGAAACATGGAAGACAGAGAGATTATCGCATAATATTGTAGGAGCTTATGGAATATAAAGGCCAAGATCATGAAGGATAAATATAATCCAAGTGAGCTCAGCAGTGGCAGAGGCTAAAGAGCAATATTTAGCTTCAGTGCTTGAGCAGGCGACCGTTGGTTGCTTCTTTGCGCTCCATAAAATACAATTGTCGTCAAGGTAGGCACAATAGCCAAAAGTAGACCGACAGGTGGTGGGATAGTCGGTCCAGTCAGCATCCAAAAACCCATAAAGAATGAGAGGATTATGAGCAAGAAGGCGGATGCCAAAATGTAAGGTGCCTTTGATATACCGAAGAATACGCTTGACAAGCTAAAAATGGAACTCAGAAGAATTGTGCATATACTGACAAACATAACTAACATTGTAAGAGATGTCCAGTCGGGTGAAAGTGAGGTACTGGAGGCTCCCAACTAAACTCTGTTGGTAGCAAATATCGGCATAGGAAGGCAAAGGAGACGGTGACGAGCGACTAACCATAGGGGTGGAGATGAGGCAACAGTCCTTCATTTAAGCCTTATCGAGAATCTCATAAGCATAACAAGTGTGATCAAGGAAAAGACCTACATCAAACCAATGGACCTGAACTCCCCAAAAATGGTGATGATCTCCAAGATCAATCATGGAAAATTTTGTGCTCAACTGCTTAATAACATTGGTCAGAAAAGTAGAATTATTCACAGTGATAATGATGTCATCGACATACAATAATAAAAAAATATACCCTCGTACATGTTGGCAAATGAAAAGAGATGAATTAGAAGAAACCCATACCCAGCAAAAAAATGCTGAAGCAATCAAACCATGTGCAAGAGGATGGTGCTTCGATTTCGGTTGTCAATATGTACAGCTAGACACTAGTTTACTTGCTCCCAATGAAAAAGATCATGACCATGATACAAACTACCTTAGAAAGAGAAGCAACTTTCATAAAAAATCACTTGTCGACTGATGTAAACTCAACCAGTATCAACATGTAGGCAGTGATATCCCTTATAGTTATCGCTATAGCCCAAAAATACATATGGTAGAGACTGCAGAGAAAATTTGTTCTTGGCATAATCACGCAAATGCGGAAAACACCTTGTCCCAAAAATACGGAGGTATCCATATTCAAGCCATTTACAAAATAACTTCTTGTATGGGAATGTCATCTCTAATACTGAGATGGGTAAGTGGTTAATTAACTAAACAACTGTGAGAAAAACTTCTACCCAAAATTTTGTAGGCAACATAGCAAAAAACATCATGGCAAGGCTTAGTTCAACAATACTACGATGTTTTCTTTCTGCACGTCCATTTTGTTTGGGCGTGTGAGGACAGAAAACATTATGATGAATTCCATTGTCTCTTAAGTATTGCTAAAATTTATGTCCCATGAATTCTCTGCCACCATTAGATTAAAAGATTTTAACGGAGTCATAGAATCTGTTCAAAATCAACTTATGAAACTTATAAAATCGATTATGAAAATCAGATTTCAGTTTTAACAGGTATATCCAAACATATCTAGAGAACTCATAGACCATAATAACATAATACTTGAAACCTTAATGAGAAACCTCGGGTGCTGGCCCCCAAATGTCTTAATGTATCTTATCAAACGGTTTACTAGAAGATACTTCAGAATTAGTAAATGGGAGTCGACTTGACTTGGCCATGATGCAAGTTTCATAAATGGTTTTATTGTTATTTTTGTTTGCTGAAAAAGAAATCAATCTTTTATTTTGCAAAAATCAACTATCTTCATACTCGGGTGTTCCACATGGCGATGACATTCTTCCTTGCTCACATTGCGCTGTCTATTCGAAAAGAAAGCCTCTTTCTTTGTAGGTTCCAAGATGTAGAGGTCATTGCTTCTAAGCCTCGAAGCTATCTGTCTCTTGGTCACTTTGTCCTTTATAAGAAACTAATCATTATAGAATTAAAAAAATAAAGGTTGATCATAAGTTAACTGGATAACATAAATCAATTTTTTTTCACGTCAGGAACAACTAGAACATTATCAAGTCTAAGTTTTTCCTGACCTATTTGAAGGTCAATTGGGCCAACATGGGTTATCGGGAGTTTTTCTCCATTTTCCACCATTATTTTTTCATGACCGAAGTAGAGATTATGATTATGAAGCATACCTCGTTAGTTTTGGCAAGAGAGTTGGCCCCCGTGTCAGAGAACCAAGCATGATCTTGATTATCTGAGACTGTCATAGCCACCAATGCTTGGAGAATGTCGTCAACTTAGTACATTTGATTAAACTTGTGGTAACACTTTAATGCAGTATGATTTGGTTTTGAATAGATTTGGCACACTACATATTATCTTTTTGTTGATTTCCTTGCGTATTTTGGTAGTTTTGATTATTCTGAAATTGTTGATTCATTTGACGCAATGATTGGTTTTCCATTTGAGAGAAACAATGACCTCGAGATGAAAAACAAATTTGAAAACCTCCTCTCTTGTTGTTTTGATTTTTATCTTGATGTTGGCTTATGAATGCCACATTTTGATTAGAACAAGGATCGTGGTCAGGCGTTTGGAGAGTTTTAAAAGTGTCATGAGATTGAAGCAAAGAAATTAGATTTTTATATGTAGAAACTGGCGGCTTCATCATGGATATGATGAATGCTTTATATTCATGTCTAAGACCGTTCAACAACGAGAATACTTTGTTCCTGTCATTGACAGGTTTGCCAATTGCAGCAAGCTCATCACAGGTATTCTTGAAGGAGGCTATGTATTCGAAGAGAGAAAGACTACCTTTCAAAATGGCAGAAGCTTCTGCAGCAAATAACATTCACACTCTTGAGAGTCAAGTGAAAATGCCTCTTCAAGAGTCAACCACACTTATGCAATAGTGTCTAGCCCAACAATAAATCCGAGAACATCCTTGCATAAGGTGTTGGTTATCTACCCATGTAGTAGTCGATCTGATTTCCTCGATGCGATGAAATCTGGATTTTTGGCATGAGCTCTATTATCATCAACCAGAAACTGCTTTGGGACATGGGATTCATGGCTTATGAATCTGTGGAGGTCTTGAATTTTTGTCAACTCAAATAATTGCGTCATCTAGAGTAGATAGTTAGTGTGTGTCAATTTTAATGATACGAAATTAGCAACATTCAAAGTTGCGGGATATGAGAATTTTATTGAGGAAGAAGAAGCAGCCATGAAAATAAACTATATGAATTCAAGATTTTAGCTATGATACCATAAACGAATTCGAAAGCTAACAATAAAAGAAAAAATGATAAGATATATATATAGAGAGAGAGAGGGAGAAAAAGAGAGAAACAATATACGTAGTTCAACAATGGCGCCTACGTCCATGTGTTGACAATGTAATCTTCCTTAAGTTTTTTCAATGTTTTTGTATGTTTTTATATACATAACATTTGTATCTTGATGAGCCTTTCTATCAGATAAGATAAACTTCTTATCTTTTCTAACTTCCTCTTTGTTATCAGAAAATTCTCTCTTTTCCAGTTTATCTCTTTGGCAAATGGGATTATCCATATCATTGAGAGATCGATTGGCCTCTAGTTGTTCATGACAAATGTGGTTAGCATTATCTCTATCTTGATCAAACTATTCACGCCAAATGTGGATAATGGGTCTGGATCTGCTAGGTCCGATAATACTATTTGCTTGACAATATCTTTGAATAGAGGATAAGGCAAGAATTAAGATGGAAGCAAAGATCCAAGTCACATTGAATGCAACAAGAGGATAAGAACACCAAATTCTTTCATCTATTTGATTCATCAAGAAGGCATGAAATTTTTTATCCCTCTCTACATATAGGGATGCATATCTATGATGGTGAGGATATTATCTCAAATGCCACAATGTACTTCCAAGAAAAATTTTGAACCACATTTGCTCATGATTCATTTGACTTTCAAGATACATGTATGATATCCTTTGATGAGAGATCACGAGCATCTTTAAATCGGCTATTAATGGTAGATGAAATAAAAGAAGCAATTTGTGAGCTATCGAATAATAAAGCACTAGAGATAGATGGGTTCCCAATTGAGTTTTTCAAAGTTGGATGGCCAGCTTGTCGAGAGGAGTTTGTAGATGTATTTGCTGAATTTTTCAAAAACTCTTGTATGCCGAGAAGATGTGGAAAGTCACTCTTGGTTCTTGTGCCCAAGGAGCTAGGATCGAGTGTTTAAAAAGTTTAGACCAATCTCATTGATATATATATATATATATATATATATATGTGTGTGTGTGTGTGTGTGTGATTTATAGAATCATGTCCTCATAGATAATTGAATTATATAATATAGGAAGATCTTTTAGCCATCAAAATTCTATTCCCGAGACCCAACCCAGAATTCCTTCGAATTTCTTATACTTTTTTATAACCTGCCATCCTCATTGTTTATGAAATGATACCATATGAATGAGGTACATACATGACTTATATAGATTTAATATTTAAAAATAAAATCTTACCTTTAGAGCATATTTAGCATGTTCTATTTACTATTTTCATACGTTAATGTTGATTTCAAAATATCCTTTACGTCATTTTTAAACAACTCTTAAATTCGTGAATTGTGCACCATTGATTTTTCACTGCATCAGAAAATGAATATTGTAGTGTATAAGCATGATACAACCTCTTACTGTAGTAACTAAACCATGTGAAACACATTAATAATTTTTTTTTAAAAATAATGACATAATATTAATTAGAAAAATTAGCTCATGCAATAAATGAGTTATGAAAAATCACTCATCCGAAACACCAGAGAAGCAAAGGCTTACAATAATCTTAGAACACATTAGAAAACAAAGCAATTGGACACTTGAAGTGAAACCTTGTGATCAATTACCATTGAAACTGGCCTCCCATATGATCCACTGAAAGGGCTTCTGTAACACTTTGATCTGGGACCTCGTGAGTCCAAGTTCGGTTGGTATTACTTTCCAGAGTATAACCCTAAGTCATAAGCTAAGTTTAACACATTGAACCATATTCTCAAAATCTTATTTTACTCATTCTCTCATGAGTGATATCGTGAAATGATCATGATAAATCTTATTCTTTAATCTCAGGATGACATTAGGACTCACACTTAACTCATCATAAGAACACGTCAATATAGGGTCTCCACATCGTTAAATCATCGGTAGCCTACTCTACATGGTGGCTGCACTCTGGCCACGAACAAGGTAGCCCTTACCAAAGGTCGTCACTTTTGGGATTTAAGGGGTTATACATGTTAATCTTAATATATCTATTCACAACATGAATAGAATAAAGGAACTCAAATCTAATCACAATCTCATCATGATGCATATTATTGGTAACTTATTTCACAGATATGCTATCACAAAATAATCTCTTTCTAATATACATGTCATGCCACAATTAACATGTGTATGCAATCATCTCATAATATCATGCATGATCATTTATATACATCAAGATCATATTCAAATGCTATTATGCTAATTCACAATATTACAATAACATGCTACGTAAAAAAAATTATTTGCATCTAAATTTTACTTATAATATCCCTTACCTCGAATATGAATATTGTGCTCTAGTCGCAATCGGGTCTCAAAATGCTCTAATAGTAGGATATGGTCATTACACAAGCATATTCATATTAATGTATATAACCTCTTATACTTTAATAAAATTATCAAAATACCCCTCTCGAATTGACTCATGAGAGCTCAATTTTTGTATCTCTGATTTGACTATAACCAATGAACAAATAAATTTTCCTCTATGATACGAGTTCAACGCATCAAATCTCACTCAATTTTGAGTTTAGAGTGCAAAGTTATGCCCATTTTACCAAAATAAATCTTGAGTACATAAAGGGTATTTTAGTTATTTTGATAATTATTTTTAAAATTCAAAAATAACTCACAACTCGATCTAGATCCATTTATGAACTAGGTCCAAAACTATCTGATTGGATCCAAACACAATTTTATTTTGGATCCAAAACTAATTCATTCAGTTAGATCCAGGTCTAGTTCTGATCTTGATCCAGTACTGATACTAACTAGATCAAGTTCTGTTCTAGATCCAAAACAATCAGTTCAGATCTAGAACCAGATATCTCTAGATCCAGTTCTAGTTGGATCTATTCAAATCGACTGGATCAGATTGGATCCAGA
This sequence comes from Nuphar pumila, assembly GCF_984573655.1. Taxonomy (NCBI): domain Eukaryota; kingdom Viridiplantae; phylum Streptophyta; class Magnoliopsida; order Nymphaeales; family Nymphaeaceae; genus Nuphar; species Nuphar pumila. The sequence goes on along the minus strand of NC_143263.1, from coordinate 76,376,480 downwards.
TTCAGTCTAGGCTAGATCAGACCAGTTTGGATCTGATACTCAGTCAGACCTGACTCAGTTTGGGTCAAACCCAAACCGGTTCGATCTGTCTGAGTCAGTCCAAATCGGTTAGGTCTGAACTGACTCAACCAAAACCGGTTTGGTCTGAACTGATTCGACTGACACATTTTTTTTCTTTTGGTTCAGTTCCCCTTTAAAGAGAAAACGAAAGCAGAAGGGGCTTTGCCCCTTTCGTCTTCTCAGTTGCAGAAGGGGCCATTCTCTGAATTGCACCTCTCTTCTTCTCTTTGTGACAGAGGGGCTGACCAACCCTCTCTCTCTCTCTCAGTCTCATTTTTTTTGCTTCTCTGCAACTCGTCGACAGCAATGGATGCTGACCCTCGTATTGCCCAAAAAAACAAGAGGAACGAGGAAGAAGAATAAGAGGGTAAAGGCCCTTATCTCAGCGGCGACTGGAATCCATTAAGTCTTTCCTTTTTTTTTCATCTCTCTCTCTCCCTTGCTCGCTGCCACTTTCTCCCTCTTGCTTGACCGAGGAGGAGAGCCGCACCGTGAGGGTTATTTATAGCCCTCATGGTGGGGTGAGGATAACCCTCACCTTCCCGACGATCTTGGGGGGTGAGGTTTATCCTCACCCCCCTGCTCTCCTCTCTTTTTTTTTTTTACGAAGAATGGGGAAGGTGGTTCCCCAATTTGGGGAACCGTCTTCTCCTCCTCCCCCCCCCCCCCCCCCCTTTTTTTTGTTTTTACGAATTTATTCCAGAGTTTTACAACTTCCTCCCTAAATATCCTATTATGTCTTTCCATCTTTAAACTTCTCTATGAAGTTAGCAACCAGCATCTTAAGATTAAGCTACATTTTTTACCTTTTCTTTTTATGTTTTTTGCTAAGATTATCTACCTTAAGCATTTCATTTTTTTGAAGTCCCTTGGAGAGATCTTCCACATTCATAGCAACATTTTTTGCATGAAGCTACACTCATCTTGAGTAAAACACATTTATATTACTAGATCTTCCACTTGGTGGCTGAATCCATACAAACAAGAATATTTACCACCATATGGTTTTATGGAGCCATACATTTTTCCTCATATATATATATTTGATGTATCTGTATCCATGCTTGCATGAAGTTATTTTTCATTTAATTATTGCATGAGTGCTTTTTCTATGAGAATGTATGCACTTAGTCTATTTTATCTATACATATGCTTTGGTTCCTTGTTAAACTCTCTTGTGTCATCTTTTGAAAATATATATTTTTGTATTACAATTGATAGCGTTGAGATGTTTTCCTCAAAAATCAAAGCTACAAATATTCTCGATGCTTGAGAATGATCCTAGATTTTTGTGTTCATCTCTAGTTTGTTTTGTTTGAATGCATTTTGATAACTCAATGTTCTTTAAAATGTGTCAAAATAGATTGCATTATGATTGGTATAATTCCATAGCCTCTATATAAATGATCTTTCAAATATTCATGATTGGTAATAATTGTGTTATAAAAGGTTCTTCTAAAAAATTCTTATGTGGGCTCTATCCCACTTTAATGAGATATATTTTCTCTCTTTTGTATGTGCCCTTTTTTGAGTATTTGTGAGTATGTTGTTTGAACCATTGTGTTCATTAAGAGAGATCTTTTGTGAGCTTGAAATTTCATATGCATTATTTGCTTAATATTTCGTATTGTGTTTGTTGCATAATAAGACTTTTTGATATAAATGTCTTCATTTTCAAGAATTGATCATGTTAAGAATGATTCATATTTATGCAAAATTGTTGTCATAAGGCATATTGTTGTGATTGATTATCTACCCATTATTGAATCTTTGCTTTGATAAGCTCTCTTTATAAAATCACAAATTTGGAAAATGCTTTCCATAAGTGTTTGTTGCCTTCTTATGGCATTTTTATTGTCCATCACAAACCATGAATGGATTGCATTTGGAAAATGCTATTTGTTTCATCATAGCATTACTAAGATTATCTTTTAATTGGTGATGATAATATCTGTAATATTATAGGACAAAATGGATGCAAACTGTGAATGGATGTACTGTAGGATAGTTGATAATGAGGTGTCGCATGAATATATTGATGTTGTTGACAGTTTTATTGAATTCGCAATGACAAGTATCGGTATTACAGTGATTGAATGTATTGAAATGTATTGCAATATTTGAATGTATTGCATAAACTTATTTTTCGATTTGATTATGTATGTTCGATAGGTATAGAGTTATGAATTGAATTTATTGTAACGTGATAAAATTATTTGAATGTATTACAATATTTGAATGTCTTGTCATAAAGTTTTTTCCAATTTGATCTGATTGATTAGAATGATTTGAATGTATTGAAATGTATTGTGTTTTTTCTATTTTTTGTTTGTTAGAATATGGTTTGTGGAGGAAACAGCCGTCGAACACCCAGTGGTAGCCAGTTTGAGCCTTCATCTTCAAAGGCTGCTTCAATAGGTATATCATTTAAATAATTGTATACTTGATTAGTTTAAATATACATTATGTAAATTTTTAACTCATTGTTCTGTAGGTGTTGTTTCGCCTACACGTGACCCACCTATGCCGGATGCAGGGTCTTCTCAGTATGACACACAACAAGTAATTCAAATAGTGTATATCGATGGTTGACCGTAAGTATTTCATTGTCACTTGTCCAATATTTAACTCATAAAAAGTATATATCGACAGTCGATTATTAATTTATATATTTTCATGTGCAGTGCGAGGTTTGAGTAGCAAGAAGTAATACGAAGAATTACGAAGTCATTACTTCATCATCTTCCAGGATTGGTAGCGTAATGGAAAGAGTACCCGAGAGAGGTGTTGGACAGATTAATTTTCTCATTCATGGTATGCAATCATTTAAAATAACAAGTGTTTTATATTTATGTGTGCTAACTTTATGAAAGTATTTGTAGGCTTCTCATCGCTTTGTGAGTGAAAACAAGGAGAAAGACGTGAGGGTAGTGTGGCAAAAAGTGACTGCCAATCGATTTGTCGACATGCTGCACAATATGAAAACTACAGCAAAAAAAATAGCTGCTGGGATAGATGATCCACTGCAGTGGAAGGGCCATGGGCCTTCTACTGTCAGGAGAGATTATTGGGAGGGCATGTGCCACAAGTGGGCGAGCAATGATTTTTGAAACCGCTCAGCAAAGACTGCACAAAACCGAGCAGCGATGCCCGATGCCCAGCTACACACATGTGAATCTAGGACTTTTGAGAGCCATCAGAAGAAAATGGTAACTCATCAATATATATATATATATATATATATATATATATATATATATATATATATATATATTGTCAAATTTGTAAGTATTTCTGCATACTTATTAATCAATTTTTTTTATTATGTAACATTGCAGGAAGCAGAAAAGTGAGACATTGTGCCTTACAAAGATGTGCTTGTTGAAACACATAAACGTAAGAGCACAAAAGATTTTGTATTAGAGAAGGTGAGAGCGACATCGGTATGTATTTATTGTATTAATAAACATTATAATATACAAGTTACTTTGAATTATGTTATCATAAACATTGTAATTCTTAATTATTAATTTATATTCTAATCATTACTTTGTAGGAGTCATACGAGCAACAAATGGTACAACGATATGGCGATGACTCCACTCAGCATTCGCCTTTTGATCCTGCAGCATGGGTGACTGCTACTAGTGAACCCAAAAAGGGTCGTGTATTCGAGTTTGGGAGTAACATGAACACCACAACAGTCGTTGCCTCCTGCAGCCATGGCTCACAGAGTTTTCCCACCAGCATCAACTCCCAACGTCCGATTGACCCTGCTATGTCTTGGGATGGTGTATGTCAACGTCTTGAGGACAAAATACAATACTTTTTAAATGAAGTCATTCTCAACATTGTCCGTAATGAGTTGCATAACATTTTTCAGAATAGAGGAACTTCATCTGCATTCAACATGAGCTCAGGTGCCCATCAGGTATGCATGATTGAATTACTCTAAATTTTATCTTATAATTCTGTTAATATTCTTCAGTTTATTACTAGTCTATGTGTCATTCAACCATTTACTTTGTTGCATTAGATTAGGTGGATTGCATATAATTTATTTCATTATATTTTGTTTATAAATAATAACATTTTGGTTCTCTTTTGTAGGATACTGGAGATGATCAACGTAGAGGAGCTGATGGAGGCATGGAAAGAAGGACAGATCGAGAAAATGAAGAGGATGATGCCCAAAATCTTGGTGAGGATTAGATTTGTCTGTTTAATTTGTTTGAGAAACTTGTAACTAATTATAACTTCACAAGGACTGCATTTGGTTGTTAAATTTTGCTTAATTTAGATATTGTGTTTAATTTGTTTCACATGTATACATATTTTTTTGTATGTGTATTTTTTTTAAATAAGCAGGATATATGAATTGTATAACGAGAAATTTTTTTGAGTTTCTAATTATTTCAATTTTTTTAAAAATTTTTATTAAAAATTTACGATGGAGTAGTGACGGATAATATTCATCGCTACGTCGTCGCTAATTTGAAGGAGTCGTCAGTTTAAGATGGATAAGTATCCGTCGCTAAATAGTAGCGACATAATAGCGACAGATTAAATTCCGTCGCATAACCAAATCAGTCTCTATTTAGCGATGCATTTGCGACGTACATGATCTGTCACTACTTAGTGAGGTATTGGCGACAGATAAATACTGTCGCACTTTAGCAACTAAGGTTATGCGTCAGATGTTATTCGTTGCTAATTCATCACAAAATACGTCACTAACTTATTTAGTGACGGATAGCATCTGTCGCCAATGCACATTTTTCTTAGTGTGGAAGAATGGGGAAGGTGGTTCCCCAATTTTGGTGAACCGTCTTCCCCCCCCCCCCCCTTTTTTTTTACAAATCTTATTCCGGGGTATTACAGCTTCCTCCCTAAATATCCTATTATGTCTTTCCATCTTTAAACTTCTCTATGAGGTTAGCAGCCAACATCTTAAGTTGAAGCTGCATTGTTTACCTTTTCCCTTTATGTTTTTTGCTAAGATTAGCTACCTTAAGCATTTCATATTTCTGAAGTCTCTTAGAGAGATCTTCCACATTCATAGCAACACTTCTTGCATGAAGCTACACTCATCTTAAGTAAAACACATTTATATTACTAGATCTAACACTTGGTGGCTGAATCCATACAGACAAGAATATTTACCACCATATGGTTTTATAGAGCCATACATTTTTCCTCATATATATATATATATATATATATATATATATATATATATATATATATATATATATATATAGAGAGAGAGAGAGAGAGAGAGAGAGAGAGAGTCGAAACAGGATTTCGGCATAGCCACACAAGGGGTCTAACAAAGTTGAACACAAAATGAACAAAAGCAAGAAAAACAAAAACAGAACATAAACAAAGCAAGAGCAAAACAAACGAAAAATAAGCTGCTCATGAGAAAGAGACAGAGAGAGGCTAATGAATTGTTTTTTTTTGCAGAACAAAGAAGATGGCTGGTGGAGGTGAAGGCATGGAAGGAACACTGGTGAAATGCTTGGAAACTTAATTTGCTTGGAAACCTTTGGAATAGCTCCTCAACAATTTCTTCACCAAAGTGGTTGCTCACCATCTTCTCATATACGACCCTGGATGCAGTGCCAACAGACCTTGCTAGCTGGTTAAGATCAACCTCAGACTCTTGATCTTCACCTCCTTTCATTCCTCACACTTGATCAACCAGCTGCCTGACGTGGATAGTGAAGCACCCGTTCATCTCTACTGCCTCCTTAAACTCGACAATGCTTGGTGTATAAATTGGCACTTGGAATGAGTCTAGCTCCTCTTTTTTCACTTTACCCTTTAATCATGCAAGCACAATTTAATTTATTATCAATACATAGTCTAACCATTGCACACCAGATTTCTTGATACCCTCATAACTTTAGTACTCTGTGCCCCCTTGTTTTGTAACGAGTGATCTCTCAGTCAATCGAAAACAGTCTCTTGAAGTAATTAATTCTTCTAATTATATATAAATTAAATATTCTTCTTTAAAAAAAAAGAACATAGTCTAACCATTAATACTTGTTGATTTTTTATTTTTTTAATTTATTTTGATAATTAATTCACTTACATGTTCCGCTAAGTCCATGCCACATGGTTGTGTATTCGGGGGGCTGAATACTAATAAGAGGGGGGCTCCCCTATGTCTATAGGGGCAGCCATACGTGGCTCCCCCTAGTTGGGCAGAACACACCCTTAGGTATGCAGCCCCGAACATTGTTGGATCTACTTCGTCTCTATGGTGGATTTGATATTCTAGAATTGGGCATGGAAAAAGTCTTGGGCCAGTTTTTTTCTCTTTAATTTGCACTATATCTTGGCTTTTTAGAGAGAATCAAAAGTTCAAGAGGTTGTTTGAACACCAATTCCCTTCTCCAATCTACTACTAGATTTCTTCCCATAATTCTTAGATTGAGAGATACAAGTTTGCCATTTTGCCAGTAATGAATTTGTTCATGCTTAGCAGACTTGAGATATCTGCTCTTCAAAAAAAGTTTGGTTCCTGTAAACAAAATTTTCTTCCTTTTTTAAGTAATTTAATCTACTTAAGATGGGCAGTGTGGAGGCAAACTTTCCAAATTAGTATGGGGGCACATGTTAGTTGTAGGGAAATTCATTTGTGTCCACTGATGTAATGCAACATACCAAACCAGTAATTTTTTAAAATCATTTTCCTGCTTAGCGATTGTCCGTAGAAAATCAGTGTTATGCTTTAGCAAATTTTGAAACTGCTGCTATGTTCAGGTACGTAAAAAAAATATCGTTAATGACATCTGCGGCTTTACAATCTTTCATGTCACCTTTAACAGCCTCATTCGAAGAGTTTTCAGTAGAACATTTTGAAAATGGCATCATATTATTCGGTGGTGTCGTTGTTAAAATAAAACATACCATTATGTGGGAACATACCTCGCAAAAAAATTTATTTGTTTTTCTCTGCAGGGAGCTCTAGTGAGGCACCACCTATGCGTGGGCCCACTTTCTTTATTTTGTAGAAACAAATAAAATGAAAAGAAAAGGATTTGTAAATTTGTGCTATTTCGGGGTGGGCCCCGCTTGAAAATAAGAGAAATGCCTGGGAATTTGAGTGTGACGCCACTCCAGGGTGGGTCCCTCATCATTTCGTTATTTGAAATAAAAAGCAAAATCAACATAAATAAATTCCTTTTTGGGATTTTTATAATAAGCTAATTGGAAAATACGAAGTAAAATTTGGCTTGATTTCAAAAATTTAGAAGGAAAATGGTCCTACAGGGCAAAATATATAAAAAAATGCAGAGATTTTGTAAAGAAATTCAAAGTCTTTTTGCAAAAGTTTGAAATAAAATCTTCTAAATTTAAAGTTGCGTCCCCTTCTTTCCAACTAACGAAATTTAAAAATCAATATCAAAACTATCCAGATTGTTTTCCTTAGAAAACTTTTGTAATTCGAAGTCCTGGGGGTTAAGATGAGAGAAACTGACAATTTTGAAAAACCCAGGGATTTGAAATCAATTTTGAAAGAGTTAAAATTCGAATCTGGATTGATAATTTTGAAAATCAGGAATTCTGGATCTCGAAATGACATGCTGTACAGTGAGATGATATAAATGCTCATGCGATGATATGCAAAGACATGTCTCATGAAACACCACTCTGAATCAGGAATTGGAAATTCTAGCTTCTTGTCAAGAGTAGGATTTTAAAATTTTGCAGTTTGAGGATATTTCTGAGCCTAAATAGAGAAATTTTGAGAATTGAGAATGAATTACTGCAAGGTCTCATCTCAAAAAATGACCATTTTGCCCTCCTAATGATCTCAGAGGATTGATCATGATGACTGGTAGAAGTGTCGGGGAGGTGAGTGAAAATTTGGGGTGTTTACAGCAACCAACATCTTAAGATGAAGCTGCATTGTTTACCTTTTCCCTTTATGTTTTTTGCTAAGATTAGCTACCTTAAGCATTTCATATTTCTGAAGTCTCTTGGAGAGATCTTCCACATTCATAGCAACACTTCTTGCATGAAGCTACACTCATTTTAAGTAAAACACATTTATATTACTAGATCCAACACTTGGCGGCTGAATTCATACAGACAAGAATATTTACCACCATATGGTTTTATGGCGCCATACATTTTTCTTCATATATATATATATATATATATATATATATATATCTAGAGAGAGAGAGAGAGAGAGACGAAACAAGGTTTCAACATAGCCACAGAAGGGGTGTAACAGAGTTGAACCCAAAATGAACAAAAGGAGGAAAAACAAAAACAGAACATAAACAAAGCAGGAGCAAAACAAACAAAAAACAAGCGGATCATGAGAGAGAGAGAGAGGCTAATGAATTGTTTTTTTTTGCAGAACAAAGAAGACGGCTGGTGGAGGTGAAGGCATGGAAGGAAGACTGGTGAAATGGTTGTAAACTTTGCTTGGAAACCTTTGGAATAGCTCCTCAACAATTTCTTCACCAAAGTGGTTGCTCACCATCTTCTCATATACGGCCCTGGATGCAGTGCCAACAGACCTTGCTAGCTGGTTAAGATCAGCCTCAGACTCTTGATCTCCACCTCCTTTCATTCCCCACACTTGATCAACCAGCTGCCCGACATGGATAGTGAAGCACCCGTTCATCTCTACTGCCTCCTTAAACTCGGCAATGCTTGGTGTATATATTGGCACTTGGAATGAGTCTAGCTCCTCTTCTTTCACCTTACCCTTTAATCATGCAAGCACAATTTAATTTATTATCAATACATAGTCTAACCATTGCACACCAGATTTCTTGATACCCTCTTAACTTTAATACTCTGGGCCCCCTTGTTCAACAAGTGATCTCTCAGTCAATCCAAAACAGTCTCTTGAAGTAATTAATTCTTCTAATTATATATAAATTAAATATTCTTCTTTAAAAAAAAAAACATAGTCTAACCATTAATACTTGTTGATTTTTTATTTTTTTAATTTATTCTGATAATTAATTCACTTACATGTTCCGCTAAGTCCATGCCACATGGTTGTGTGTTCGGGCCGAATGCTAATAAGGATGTTCACACTTTTAAGTCCCCTCTTTAATAATAGGGGGGCTCCCCTATGTCTATAGGGGCAGCCATACGTGGCTGCCCCTAGTTGGGCAGAACACGCCCTTAGGTACGCAGCCCCGAACATTGTTGGATCTGCTTCGTCTCTACGGTGGATTTGATATTCTAGATTTGGGCATGGAAAAAGTCTTGGGCCAGTTTTTTTCTCTTTAATTTGCACTATAACTTGGTTTTTTAGAGAGAATCAAAAGAGCAAGAGGGAGTTTGAACACCAATTCCCTTCTCTAATCTACTACTAGATTTCTTCCCATAATTCTTAGATTGAGAGATACAAGTTTGCCATTTTGCCAATAATGATTTTGTTCATACTTAGCAGACTAAGATATCTGCTCTTCAAAAAAAGTTTGGTTCCTGTAAACAAAAATTTCTTCCTTTTTTTAGTAATTTAATCTACTCAAGATGGGCAGTGTGGAGGCAAACTTTCCAAAATAGTATGGGGGCACATGTTATTTGCCGGGAAATTCATTTTTGTCCACTGATGTAATGCAACATACCCAACCAGTGATTTTTGAAAATCATTTTCCTGCTTAGCTATTGTCCGGAGAAAATCAGTGTTATGTTTTAGCAAATTTTGAAACTGCTGCTATGTTCAGGTACATAAAAAAAATATATTGTTAATGACATATGCGGCTTTACAATTCGAAGAGTTTTCAGTAGAACATTTTGAAAAATGGCATCACATTATTCGGTGGTGTTGATGTTAAAATAAAACATACCATTATGTGGGAACATACCTCACAAACAAATTCTCTAAGAATGGGCTCAAGATAAGCGAACCACAAATCATGGCGTGGTGCATCCGGTGCCATACATTCATGGCGACACAAAAATAGTAGAACCAGTAATCCACCAGGCATGAGTTCCTGAGCCCTTGCATTGAGAAATGCTGCCATGTCAGCCCTAAATTGTGCCATATAAGCATTTACGACATCGGGCCCACCACCATAACAATGGACCCTTCCCTTGTTGGCTACACCATCTAGGGCCTTGGAGAGCCAATGGAGGGCCAATGAAGAATTGAAGTATTCAATGGATGCTCGGGGAAATAGCCGCGAGTAAAATGAGCCAGGCACTCCAGCCACCAAGTACTGTCTTTCCGAAGGGAGGGAACTGAAAAGCATGTTGAAATCATTTCCAATATGATCATTGAAGAATACTTGGAATTGTGGTGCCTCTCCTTGATGATATGTTAAGCTCTTGAGCTTGATCAAGACTGTATCAATGACTGTTTGCATAGCATAAAACGTGTTGGGTCCAACTGAGCAGCCTAGATCTACGATTCGGATTATGCCTTTATCAATTGGAACATCAAATTTGTCATGGATTGCATGCTCTATCATCTTCTTTACATTCAGATATATGCTTCTCTGTAAGCAGTAATAGAAATGTTAGGGGTGGCTTTATCATGTTGTAGGAGTAAAATTTCATCATGAAATTATAGAGCCTGTTTAAGTTGAAATAGAGAAAGAGAGAAAGATAATTGGGATATTAAATTGTAAATTAGAATACCTTAATGACTCAACTAATTAATTTATTTTAAACATGGATTAAAACAACCTCGTTGTTATATGATACCTCGCTCACTACAAGAAACCTATGGATTAGCGATGACCTAAATTCGTCGCTAATCTGACGCTAATCCGTCGCTAAACAGTTTAGCGACGGATTAGTGTCAGATTAGCGACGAAAAACTTTCATCGCGATTTTTCGATGCTAAGTAGTGTCAGAACTTATCCGTCACTAATTTTGTCGCTAATTTGCGATGGATTAGCGACGAATATGATCCATCACGAGTCCTTCGCTATTTTAAATTAGCGATGGATCATATCCGTCGCTAATCCGTCATTAAATTTAAAAAAAAAAAAATTAAAAATTTGCTCGTTGCTGGCGCGTTCTCCGGCAAGAAGCAATTTTTTTTGCACAACCGGCGCGTTCCGGCGTCGGGACGCTCTTCCCCTAACAATCGCGATAAACCGGCGCTGCCTTCAGTTGCATCTTTCCTCACCCTCTTCCTCTACCTCTTCCCTTCACTCTATGACTTCTTCATCCTCCTCCTCCACGTGACCACCATCGTTGCCACCACATTTGGCTGCGCGTCGGCCACCAGCACTGCCTCGCACATGCGCTGGTACACCTCCCACATGGTGTCAACCGTGTTGATGGCCATATTCGAGGGGTCGGTGTCGGTGCTCATCTTCACGCGGATGGGAGACTTCCTGCAGTCCCTCAAGTCGTACGTCAGAGAAGACGACGCAGAGGTGATACTCAAGCTCGCGAGGGGTCTCTGCGTGCTCATATTTTGCTTGGAGTGGGTGGTGCTGTGCTTGGCATTCATAATGCGCTACAACGCCTATGTTGTTGAACCGGCGCGTTCCGGCGTCGGTGACTCCGACAGGCTTTAGTGGCTCCCCAACAGCAGCCTCCTCTTTGTCGCCACTCTCTTCGACTCCGGCAAGCTCCAGGTTTAAATCTAACGGAAGGGAAAAACAAAGGGAGAAAAAAATTTGAACGGAGGGAGGGAAAATTCCGCTTCTCAGGTGAGACGAAAATTAGAGACGGAATTAGCGAGGGAATTTTTCCATCCCTAATCCATCGCTAATTAGCGACGGATTACGGACGGAAAAATTCCCTCGCTAATTTTGTCGCTAATTAGCATTTTTTTTGTAGTGTTTTGGCGACGAAAAAATGTTGTCGCTAATCCCTTGCTAATTAGCGATAGCTTTAGCGACGAAGATATTTCTGTCGCTAATTTTGCAAATATTTCAAACGTTAGCGACAAATAGTTTTCGCTCGCTAATCCATCGCAAATTGGTGACGAAAAAAATCCGTCGCAAATTTCCGTCGCTAAGTAGCATTTTTCTTGTGGTGGTTGTTATTAGTGTTTTCGGTTCCAGCGAGATTCTTTGGGTATTGGTTCACCCTTTAACGGTGACTTATAAATGTTGCCATTGGTCAACCAATGCCATTTTGTTTCGTCGACTTAGTCTCGCCGTTATAGGCCAATGGCAGCGACAAAATAGAGAAATAATGGCAAAAAAAATCGCCATTATTAACCATCATCCTTGTAGTGGCCAGAAAAATGCACCGGAATTTTTTTGTGGCATCGCACATTAAGAGTACAATAGTAATTCAGCATTTAAAAAAGAAATCCATTTATTCTTTGGTGGGCTCTCTCATGCTAAAAATCTCTTCTTTGATATATATATATATATATATATATATATATATATATATATATATATATATATATATATATATATAGAGAGAGAGAGAGAGAGAGAGAGAGAGAGAGAGAGAGAGAGATTCATAGCTGAGCAACCCTTAGGTGCGCAGTTACTATTTGAACACTGCTGAGGGCGATGGACTGTTCAGCATCAAAACCGTGCAAAAAGACCTTTAACGGTCATTTTCGACTAAATCCTCTATTTTCTTGTTGGGACCTTTAGTGGTGGTTGAAACTGCCGCTAAAGCATCTTTTTAAAAATGATGCATGCATCTCCGGGGCGTTAGCAGCGGTTTTGTCTGCGCTAAAGGTCCAAGCAAAAAAACAAACCTTTAGCAACTGTCAAAAACCTCCACTAAAGGTCTTTTTTGCATGATTTTGACACTGAACAGTGTTTTTTGCACGAGAAAGACACTAAGCGTCCATCTCTTGTGCGATGGACGCTCAACAACATTTCACTCATAGCTACGCACCTAAGGATTGCATAGCTATCACTTTTTCTGTCTATCTATATATAGTGATGTATAGGTGTGGAATCAATAGGAGCGCTACCTCGAGCGCAATGCTTCTGAGCATCCATAGTGAAAGTGACGGACACTCGGTGAATTCTGTGCAAAAATGCTGTTCAGCGTCAAAATCATGAAAAAAAGACCTTTAATGGCGGGTTTGGACCGCCACTAAAGGTACATTTTTTGTTGGGAATTTTAGCGGCGGTTGAAACCACTGCTAAAGTGACTTTTTAAAAATGACGTGTGCATCTCTGCGGCCATTAGTGGCGGTTTCGACCGTCGCTAAGGTCCCAGCAAAAAAATAGACCTTTTGCAGCGGTTGAAATCCACCACTAAGATTTTCACGCTGAACAGTGTTTTTCCGGGGAAAAGATTCTAAGTGTCCACTTCCACTGGCAGCTGCGCACCTAACGGCTGCAGCTACCACTTTATATATATATATATATATAGAGAGAGAGAGAGAGAGAGAGAGAGAGGCAAACCACCTGTTATACTAGTTATAGAGATATAATATTAGAAAGATACAAAATTAAGACTATTGTATGAGATAATCCAGGTAAATCACGAATCAGTTACCTCTCGTACGGTAATTTCATTTAATAAGTTTCATAAAAACTAAACACTAGTCATATTCATTAAAATCAGGTAAAACATGTTATTTTGGATAAATTTCACTAAGTTGAGTATTTTTTGTTATCATAGGTTTCATAAATTGATTTTGTTGCCTTTAATTGCACTTTTCTGAATTTCGATGTTGAATTTAAACAAAAAGAAACTTTAATTGTTCTTAGACAATTTATATTTTAACAAAATAATAACTTTACATGAAAAACTCATACCAATAAAATATTAATGATTTTAGGTGAGTAATCACGATTTACTGAATTGCCAATTACTTGCAATTAGTCGATCAGCTCTTGTGACTGATACGCCTCTCGGCAAGCATTAATTGGCTGCAAAAATGACAAGAAAAAGACTAAAAATAGATCAATGTTTTGGCTGAACAAAATGTAAATCACAATGGGATCATTAAGCCAATCAAGCCTTGTTAAGTTGCATCAGAGCCATCCAGCCTGCTCAGTTATAGAGCTCAACGTGGATTGGAAAATGTTAAGAAAACCACAAGCAAGAAACAACCGAAGGAAACAAACCACAACAAAAACACACAGATTTACGTGAAAACAGATACAAGAGAGAAAGAAAAAAAAATTATACAAGGCAAAGGATGTAACCCTAAACTTGAACAAATCGGGTCTGATCCACAAGAAATTGAGTCTCAAACTTAAGCTCAAAAAAAATTTCTTTTGGGGGGCACTGCCCTCCTAAGACCCCGCCAGGGGTGGCGTCGCCTTGACCCCCACCTGCTGAACGCGCAACAGGACCCACGCCAGGGAGAGCCCCCGGACTCCCCCTCCTGTAAAGGCAAAAACTCTGAATCAGGAAGAGATTCTAATTGTATGCTCAAAACCTAGATAGGAGCTCAAGATGAGCGGTCTATGCTCAGGGTTTCTCATGACAATTAGGGATGGTAATGGACCAGAGGAAAACGGGACCTTACCCTGCCTTGCCCAATTTGGACGCGTGATGAAGGACATGTTAAAATCAAAACCCATGCGGGGATGGAGGTGAGAATGAACTTACGTTTTCCCCCTCCCTGCCCCGTCTGCAATTCCCGTTAGTAAAATGCTAAAAAACTCTTTAGGGATGACAGTAGATCGAAAAAAAATGGAGCCCCGCGCCGCCCCCTCCCCCACCTTGCCCCCATTTGGACCAAAGATGAAGGACATGAAACTAAGATGGAAGCTCAAAATTCTTAAGGCGGTGATGGAGGGCAGAATTTTGAGATGGGGCTGGGCTTGTCCAGTCTACTGCCATCCTTAGTGCCAGTTGATTGATACATGTAACAAGAGTATTAATATATATATATATAATATATACTTTTTGATTATCCATTAGTAATACATACTTGACAGCTTGAATTGTGCATATAACTGTAATTGCCTTGGCCACCAAGCATGGGAACATTGGGAAGTGCTCCTCCTCCTGTGGCCATCTTCAATAGCGATCTCTAAGCTATTGATGACTTGAATGAATCTTGTGATGCTGTATTTATAGGCCCCTCATGTCTTTACTACCACTAACTCGGAAGCTGAACATGAACATGAGCGTTTTTACTCATGCCAACATCGTGGCCCTCTGTTTGCATTTTGGATGAATGCCACGTGATTTTGTTGACTTGTGAGCTATTTGAAATGCAAATGGGATGGCCACGATGATGGCATGAGCAAATTATAAGATCACAACAACGCATCATATTGGCTCTTTTTTCTAGGTGACATAACTTGTGGACATGCAGTTGCGTGTCGTGGGAATTTTACTTTATTTTAATAATATTTGTATTGAAATATATTATTAGAATGGGAAAAATGATGCAATTTAAATTCCCTTGAGAAATTTACATTTTTGGTTGTTCTCAGGCTTTTATCGACAAAATATTGATAAAAAATCTAATAAAAATTTAAGAATAAAATATCTTAAATAGCACGCAGAATAGAAAAATATAATATTATCATTTTCCAGAAAGTAGCTGATAAAGATGTAGATATTGTTATAATACTGCGATATTTTAATTCAAATTATAAGATCACAATATTTTCATTACAATAACATTGTCTCAGTATTTTGAATATATTGTATAGACGTGAATTGAGTGGTCCAATCAAGCGTAGTAGTATTTTGGCTTCAGAGGAATGCTAGATTATTTGATGTCAGATTTGTTGATCTCAACATCAGATAAAGCTTTGAATTTTGGAGATAGGAATTTCTATCAAGGTTTGGACTTCTCGTGCCAGTTTTTCTTTTAACCTGTCGGTAGTTCTTTACAAGAGGTCATTTAGTAATATTGAGAAGCCTGATTTGCTGAGATATTCTGCTTTCTCTGTCTTGCAATGTTAAAAGGAGATTTTTTTTTTGCAAAAAACGACTATATTTCTCAAATACCCACCCACCTAATTTTCTCTGAATTTGACGTCATTTCTAATCATTTTAGCCTTCCGCTAAAACATGATCTAGTAAAACTTGACTTTGGTCCATGAAACTGAGATTTGCTTATATTTCGAAATAGCAAAACTCAGTTTTACCACAGAACTAACCAATCTTAAATGTGAGATTTTTTTTTTTTTTTTTGCAACTGTTCTTCCACTCCACTCCACCCCCATCACCACCATGACTTCTCCACCACCACCACCACCACTTTCTTACCCACCCTATCATCACCGCTACCATCTAGTGATGATGGTGGAGAAGGGGTGGTGGTAGTGATGGGGCTGAAGGGGGTAGAGCGGAAGAAAGGAGGTAGTTGTAAAGGAAAAAAATAGGTCTGACAATTGAGATTTGTTAATTCTGTGGCAAAACTGAGTTTTGCTATTTTGATATATGGGCTGATCTTACTTTCACAAGCGAAAGTCGAGTTTTGCTGAAACCGTAAGTTTCACTATATCCTGTTTTAGCAGAAGCTTTAATTCACCAAAAATGCTCGAGCTCAACAGAAATCGAGTGAGAAGATATGCAAGAAATATTGTGATATCTTTTGGCTATTTTGTAAGAAAATTATTATTCTCAAGGGTAGTAGGTACGGTTATTTATTATTTCTTATTAGATAAAGGGAAAACCTCCTAATCATTCAAGCGTAGTAGTATTTTGGCTTCAGAGGAATTCTAGATTATTTGATGTCAGATTTGTTGATCTCAACATCAGATAAAAGCTTTGAATTTTGGAGCTATGAATTTCTATCAAGGTTTGGACTTCTCATGGATAGACATTGCTTACATAGGGTTCCTTTTTCTTTTGTTCTTACCGGCCGTACAAATTGGCATTGCGATGTACTCGTGCCAGTTTTTTTTTGAACCTTCTTTACAAGAGGTCATTTAGTAATATTGAGAAGCCTGATTTGCTGAGATATTCTGATTTCTGCCATGCTTTCTCTGTCTTGCAATGTTAAAGGAGATTTTTTTTTTTTTGCAAAAGACGACTGTATTACCTTTGAAAATTATGGTACTTCACAAAATAGCCAAAAGACATTACTATATTTCTCGCATACCCACCCACCCAATTTTATCTGAATTTGACGTCATTTCTGATCATTTTAGCTTTCCGCTAAAACATGATCTAGTAAAACTTGACTTTGGCCCATGAAATTGAGATTTGCCTATATATCGAAATACCAAAACCCAGTTTTACCACAGAACTAACGAATCTTAAATGTGAGATTTTTTTTTTTTTTACAACTGTTCTTCCACTCCACCCCCATCATCCCCATCACCACCATGACTTCTCCACCACCACCACCACCACTTTCTTACCCACCCTATCATCACCGCTACCATCTAGTGATGATGGTGGAGAAGGGGTGGTGGTAGTGATGTGGCTGATGGGGGTAGAGCGGAAGAAAGGAGGTAGTTGTAAAGGAAAAAAATAGGTCTGACAATTGAGATTTGTTAATTCTGTGGCAAAACTGAGTTTTGCTATTTTGATATATGGGCTGATCTTACTTTCACAAGAGAAAGTCGAGTTTTGCTGAAACTGTAAGTTTCACTATATCCTGTTTTAGCAGAAGCTTTAATTCACCAAAAATGCTCGAGCTCAACAGAAATCGAGTGAGAAGATATGCAAGAAATATTGTGATATCTTTTGGCTATTTTGTAAGAAAACTATTATTCTCAAGGGTAGTAGGTACGGTTATTTATTATTTAGGAAAAACCTCCTAGTCACTGATTGTACATTGCCCGGCCTCTTGTTGGCAAAACCCTTTAGGTACCCCTGCCCTCTATGGTGGCCGGTTTTGTAATGGTTGAAAGTTGAAAAGATTTTCTTGTTTCCCGTTGTTGCCTTCTTTCTATGTGTTGGTTTTGTTTAGATGGGGATCCTTTCGTCTGTTTGCTTGCTAATACTGATATGTCTATGTCTGCTGTAGATTCTTGGGGTGACTTCCTCCCACCCCTGCTGTCACATGTTGCTCATATATGATTCTCCGTACTAAACAAAGGAAAAATGAAAAAAGAAAAAGTTTGAACCATATGCATTTTCTCTTCAAGTAAATATATGGGGCCACAAATCTTTCATTTATATAGCATATTGTTTAAGAATTTCTTCCCCAGATAAACACATACGCATAGACACATATACTTAGGCTTCTCCAAGTAAACACCCACACAAATAAACCCTCAAAAGCTCCGTTTGCATATATATATATATATATATATATATATATATATAGAGAGAGAGAGAGAGAGAGAGAGAGGGGTTTCTAAGAAGTATGTGGTTTCCATATCAAAACAAAGAAGACAGCTGGAAAGATAAAGGCATGGAAGGAAGTGTGGTGAATGTTGGTAAACTTTGCTTGAAAACCTTTGAAGTAACTCCTCAACGATCCCATCTCCAAAATTGTCACTCACCATCTTATCAAATATGGCCCGGCGCCAATGCCAGCGCACCTTGCTAGCTGCTCAAGATTAGGCTCGGACCCTTGATCTCCACCTCCTTTCAATCCCCACCCTTGATTGACATATTGTGCCACGTGGATGCTGAAGCACCCGTTCATCTCTACCACCTCTTTAAACTCGCGTCAATACTTGGTGCATATAATGGAACTTGGAATGAGTCTAACTTCTCTTATTTCACCACAACAAAGCAGTGGATTAGCGATGACCACATTCCGTCGCTAACCGGCTTAGCCACGACGAGGCGACGGAAAGCTTACGTCGCAAATTTTTCGACGCTAACTGGCGACGGAATACATCTGTCGCCAGTTCCGTCGCTAATTGCGACGGAATAACGAACAACGTATTCCGTCGCCAATTCGCCGGTACTAAACGGCGACCTCGGTTGGCGATGGATTTACGT
The DNA here is from genome assembly GCF_984573655.1 of Nuphar pumila. NCBI lineage: Eukaryota > Viridiplantae > Streptophyta > Magnoliopsida > Nymphaeales > Nymphaeaceae > Nuphar > Nuphar pumila. Next base: position 76,357,667 of record NC_143263.1, on the reverse strand, counting down.
CCGTCGCTAGATTTATATGCATAGCGACGAAAAAATCCGTCGCTAATCCGTCGCAAACACGAAAAAAAATAAAAAAAAAAATATTTGAAAATTAAATATCGAGAACGGTACAATTTATATTTCCTGTACAATTTATATTTCAAAGTACACATAAAATTTCATATAAAAGGAATCTAAAACAATTAATCGTTCCACCTTAAAATTAACAAGTTTAATTATTTATGATTCAACAATTACAATTTCGAAACAAAAAAAATAGAACTTCTTCAACACAGTTCTCTAATCATCGCCAAGATTTTGTGCATCTTCTTGTTCATTGCCTTGATCTGTCCCTTCAGCTCCGCTACGCTGATTATCGCTAGCAGCCTACACAAGAAAAGAACAGTCAGTATTGATAAACAAAATATTATGAAATAAATTATACACTATATGTGATTCTATCATGTGCTCATATGTGTTCTAAGGCAATAAAAAAACTTTATATGTGATTCTATCATGCTCATATGTGCTCTAAGGCAGGCAAAAAACTCTATATGTGATTCTATCATGAATGATATGTGTTTTAAGGCAGTAAAAAAACTTTATATGCGATTATATCATGCTCATATGTGTTCTAAGGCAGCTAGAAAAACTCTATATGTGATTCTACCATGCTCATATGTGCTCTAAGGCAGACAAAAAGCTATATATGTGATTCGATTATGCTCATATGTGTGCTAAGGCAGTCAAAAAATTGAATATGTGATTATAGCATGCTCATATGTGTTCTAAGGCAGTCAAAAAACTGAATATGCGATTATACCTGAGAGGGACCTGCAATCGAAGATCCCCTATTCAGCAAAAAACTGTTGAACTCATCTCGGAGAACGTCGACGACGGTTTCATGGAAGTAGTTACGCAGTGTGTCCTTAACGATCTGGCGTACATCTTCACCGAAAAGAATAGCCTGCTGCTTGAAGCTTATGTCGGCGGAAGAAGTCTGTGAGCTGTAACTGGAAGAAGCAATAACAGGTAAAGTGTTCATATTACTCCCAAACCTGAACACGCGACCTTTTTTGGGTTCACCTGATGCAGTCACCCATGCTGCAAGATCAAATGATGGATGCTGAGTAGCGTCATCGCCATATCGCTCTACCATCTGTTGCTCATATGCCTCCTATAAAATAATGTTTAAAGTATGCATTAATAATTAATGATAACATTATGATAACTTGCATATTGCAATGATTATTTATAGAATAAATACATATCGTTGTCGTTCTCGCCTTCTCTGATACGAAGTTTCCCGTGGTCTTTCATTTATGTGTTTCAACAAATTTATCCTTATATGGTACAATGCCTCCTTTTTCTGCTTCCTACGAAGTTAAATGATAAAAGATCTAGTTAACAAGTTTGCAACAATACTTATAAAATTAATATTATATATTGATGAGTTACCATTTTCTTCAGGTGGCGCCCAAATGTCTTAGATCCACCTGTGTATAGATGGACTTCGGGCATTTTCGCTCGATTTTGTGCAGCCTTCGCAGAGCGATTTCGAAATGCATCTCCCGCCCACTTATCGCACATTCCATCCCAATAATCTCTTCTGATAGTAATAGGGCCATGGCCCTTCTACTGTAGTGGATCATCTATTCTGCCAGATGTTTTTTTTGCTGCAGTCTTCATATTGTGCAGCATGTCTGCAAATCGATTGACAGCCATCTTCTGCCACACCTTCCTTGCATCATTTTCTTCCACCGTAGTTGGGAAGCAATTCGAAGCCTACAAATATTTTCAGAAAGTTAGTAGACATGACTAAAAAAAATTAAATATGAAACACATTAACTATGAGAAACAACTGTATACCATGAATGAGGACCACAATCTGTCTAACACCTCCTTTGGATACTCTTTTCATTGAGCAACCGGTCCTGGTAGATGTTGAAGAAGTGAATTCCTAATCTCGCGTACTACTTCTTGTGGCTCAAACCTCGTGCTGCACATGAATTGGTACACAGTAAATATCAATATAAAATATTTATAAGATATACAATAATTGAAAACAAAATACTTACGGTTGATTATCGATATACACTATTCGAATGAGTCATCTTGTGCCAGACTGAGAAGACCCTACTTCCTGTGTTGGCTCCTGACTTGTGTGATCAACTGGTGTAGGTGGGTTGTGTACATGCGAAACATCATCTGTAAAAAAATACGTTAGAAATTCTCAGAATGCGCATTTGAACTAATCAAGCATCCAATTAGTTAAATGATATACCTACCACAGGAGCCCGTGAAGATGAAGGCTGGGCCTGGCTACTACTGGATGAGCGACTACTGTAACCTCCACGAACCATATTCTAACAAATAGCATATGTCATACAATACATTCAAATAATTCACATCAAGTATTACAATACATTCAAGTCATTCACATCAAGTATTACAATAATTCAAATTATTCACATCAAGTATTGCAATACATTCAAATGATTCGCAACAAGTATTACAATACATTCAAATCATTCATATCAGGTACTGCAATGCATTCAAATCATTCACATCAAGCATTGCAATGCATTCAAATCATTCGCATCAAGTATTACAATGTATTCAAATAATTCAAATCATTCACATCAAGTATTGCAATGCATTAAAATAATTCAAATCATTCACATTAAGTATTGCAATGCATTCAAATCATTTGTATCAAGTATTACAATACATTCAAATAATTCAAATCATTCACATCAAGTATTGCAATACAACTCATTCATTTGCATCAAGTATTGCAATGCATTCAAATAATTCAAATCATTCACATCAAGTATTGCAATGCATTCAAATCATTTGTATCAAGTATTACAATATATTCCAATAATTTAAATCATTCACATCAAGTATTGCAATGCATTCAAATCATTCGAATCATTCGTATCAAGTATTACAATACATTCAAATAATTCAAATCATTCATATAAAGTATTGTAATAGAACTCATTCATTCACATCAAGTATTACAATACATTCAAATCATTCACATCAAGTATTACAATGTGTTCAAATCATTCGTATCAAGTATTATAATGCATTCAAATAATTCAAATCATTCACATCAAGTATTGCAATACAACTCATTCATTCGCATCAAGTATTACAATAATTCAAATCATTCACATAATTCATTGCAATGCATTCAAATCATTCGTATCAAGTATTACAATACATTCAAATAATTCAAATCATTCACATCAAGTATTGCAATACAACTCAATCATTCACATCAAGTATTACAATACATTCAAATAATTCAAATCATTCACATCAAGTATTGCAATGCATTTAAATAGAGGTTTCTATTACAAGATTTTGCTCACTAGCTTGAGAATTCTTCCTCGTCACTTGCTTGACTTTCTTCTTCTTCTTCTTCATCTTCATTGTTTACCCATCCACTTGGTATATCATTTGGATCACATTCTTCTATGAATGTTTCATCGGCCAATGGAGATATGACATGCATATCATGCGCAACATCGTGACCATAAGCGAAGTGATAGATATCATCTGATTGATAGTAATCGCTGTCTTTAGCTAACTTATCTTCCTGTAACTGATCATACTCAGGGTATAGTTTGGACTTCACCTTGCAAACTGCCCACCATTAATTTCTATCTGACTTTTTTATACTCGGATATGAAGTATAATAAACTTGTTGAGCTTGCGAGGCTAATATGAATGGTTCATATGTTTCAAACCTGGATTTATTATTCACCTCCACAATGCCTGAAGCTTTGTCGAGTCTTGTTGCAGTTGGATCAAACCAATGACACTTGAATAAAGTTACCCTGTTATTTATGCCTAAGTAAATCAACTCCATTATTTCCTCTATAACACCGTAGTAATCATGTTCATTTTCACCATAGCTGCTACCCTTGACACACACGCCACTATTCATCGTTGATTTGTTTATACTGTAATCTTTTGTATGAAATCTATAGCCATTTACGATGAACCCGTTGTAGCATTGCACAACTTTGGTCGGACCATTTTCTAAATCACATATTCCTTGATCTTTAACATCACTATGGAAGACCTACGCACAGACATAAACAATGATTGTGATCACGACCAATTAAGTAACTTAGTGTTGTTTACAAGTACAAAATTTATGTTAGCTTCTTTACCAACTGTTTCAACCACTCTACAAACTTAGTTTCACGTTCTTTTTGTACTTCTGCATCAGTGAGATGTGAAACTTCTCTTTGCAACTCCAGATCAAATCGTCTGCAAACCACAAATACTTATATTACTGAGCCATGTATCCACGTATAGAACATAAAAGGATTTATAATTGTGTTGCGTCTACATATACTTACTCTATGTATGGGTCGATCGCTGAGCAATTAAAAAGAATATAGATGTGTGTTGCATCTTGCTCTCGATCTGTCAAGAGCCTTGATCGGCAACTACCAAATGCATGCCCAAGTGGTTGAAATATCGACAGCTTGTCAGCTACAGTTACTTGTTCTCCATCATCGTTACGGAGCGGACATGTGTAACGTGTTGGAATATGAGGTTCGAAGTACATAGATGAAAAATTTGAAATCTCTTCTAAAGTGTACGCCTCACAAATAGAGCCTTCTACTCTTGCTTTATTACGAACCTTTTTTTTGAGGTCGAACATGCATCTAGCAAAAATATACATTTCAAATTTTAAATATCTATGATTAAAGAGACAAATATAAAAAAACATATACCTTTCAAATGAGTACATCCATCGATATTGCACAGGGCCACCAACCCTTAGTTCATATGGCAAATGTATGATCAAATGTTCCATAACATCGAAAAATGCTGGCGGAAATATCTTTTCTAGCAGACAAACAGTGGTGATGACAGAGTCCTCAAGATTCTTTATATCTGATACTACGACCTCCGATGCGCACAATGTTCTGAAAAATCCACTCAACTCAGACAATACCCCCCATATAGGTTTGTCTAACATATCATGGAATGCTGGGGGTATCAATCGTTGCATAAAGATATGACAATCATGGCTCTTCAACCCATATAACTGTCCATCGTCAATCTTCACAGCCCGAGCAATGTTAGAGACATATCCATCTGGAAATCTCAATTGTCTCAACCATTGACATACATGTTTTATTTGATCAGGTTCAAGCACGTACTTTGCCTTTTGTTTCAGTACTTTGCCATTATACTCTTTGAGTTCCAATTCTGGTCTTTTACATATTACTTTTAAATCCATACGGGCATTCGCATTATCCTTCGTTTTCCCTTTAATATTCATTATTGTATTGAACACATTATCAAACACATTTTTCTCCACATGCATCACATCCAAATTATGTCGTATCAATAGGGTCGGCCAATATGGTAGTTCCCAAAAAATAAATTTCTTCGTCAAATTGTGATCCTTCCCAAATCCACGGAAGGGTGTAGGACTGCGGGCATCTGTTAATACCTCTGGAAAGTATCGCAATCTTCTTAGAATCTCTATGCCAGACAATCTTGAGGATGAACCTTCTATTTCAGTTGTGCCTATTTTAAACACATTCTTTTGTCGTCGGAACGGATGGTCGCTGGGTAGAAATCGACGATGACACTCAAACTAGCAAGGCTTCCTTCCATGCATCAATGTAAAAGCTTTGGAATCCTCCATGCAGTACGGACATGCCAACCTCCCATGTGTGCTCCAACCAGATAGCATACCATATGCAGGGAAGTCACTGATTGTCCATAGAACAACGACCTTCATGTTGAAATTTTGTTTTTTTTGGGCATCATACATGGTAATACCGTCATCCCACAATACTTTTAGTTCATCAATCAATGACCTTAAATATACATCAAGATTTTGGCCAGGTGAGGTCGGACCAGGGATCAACAGAGACAAGAAAAGATTTGGACATTTCATACACAAGCTTGGTGGAAGGTTGTATGGAGCTACAAATACTGGTCAGCATGAGTATGGAGTTGATCTACCCCCAAATGGATTAAATTCATCTGTACATAGACCAAGTCTAACATTTCGCACTTCCATTGCAAAGTTCTGATGAATACGATCAAAGTGCTTCCAAGCTTCAGCGTCAACAGGATGCGTGGTCTTGTTTTCATCGTGTCGAACTTTATTTGCATGCCATCTCATGTGTTTAGCTGTCCTTGAAGACATATAAAATCGCTGCAATCTAAGAGTGATAGGAAAGTATTGGAGCAACTTGTATGAAACTTCCTTTGATCTCGTGCTACCATTGCCTCTTGTCTTTGGCTTGAACCGAGAATGCCCACATGATGGGCATGATATGTTGTTTTCATGCTCCTTGAAATACAACATGCAGTGATTTGGACAAGCAACAATCTTTTTGTAACCCATACCTAGATCGTTGACCATAACTTTCGCATGATAGAAATTTTGTGGCAATTTCTCATCTTTGGGCAACATACTCTTCACAATCATGCATAAACGGTCAAAACATGATTGACTCAAATTATACTCGGACTTTAAAATCATTAGTTGAAGAACTGCAGAATTTATGGAACTGTAGCAATTCAGTGGACATTATCATATCAAATGCTAAGCTACATGGGCTGTTGTTTTTTGAATAAGTGGCAAAGGCAACCCACTTTCTCCTTTAGCAGACAATTCCTCAACACACCCTTAGAAAAACAAGCAATTTAGTCATCACCTATACATCCAACCTATTCTCTTAGCCGAGTCGCCACAACATATATGAAGTCACATTAAGGAGGCATTTGAATCCCCGTCCGCCGAGCACTAGCCCCACTCGCACCCACGCAAACACGGGATGCACGGTTTCTATTTTGGTGTTCCCATGGATGAGAAAACTCCATCCAGCTCTGTCCCCCCCACAGAACAGTGACAGACAGACAAGAACGAACAGACAAAAACAGAATTTTTTATGGCGCTTGAACAGAGCAGGACATTGCGTCCTGTCCTGTCCTGTCCATGGATTCTTCAGGATAGGATGTGCTGTCCTGTCCACAAGTGTCCACGATTCCAACGCACCCTAAGATACCCAAGTAGGAGTCCTAGATAGTCTTATAGAATCTATTTATATGGTACATGCTACTAGCCTAGTAGCAAGTTTTGTGCACTTCATAGTTACTCAAAGCTTCTTAAAACCTTGAAAAACTTCTTTGTGGGTAACTCACTTTAGAATCATAAAACTACACTTCATATTTTTAAAGCTTTATAATAAAATTTCTTCCAAAAAAATACAAATTTTGCTTCTCCAATATGAAAAGGAATTCACCTCTGAGGGCTCTGATCATGTAGTAGGGGCAACTCGTAAATGTCACTAAGTTGACAGGTTGTATAAGTTCGAAACCCATGGGGTGCATGCCCCTTGTTGCAAAGTCCAGAGCTGGGGCAAGGGGCAGGATCACTTTGGTGAAACACATTTTGGCCACAATTTCTCAGCATCATATGATTGTATTTGTGATTCCTAAGAAAATGGTTAAAAGAATGCCAAAAACATTTTAAAAATTTATTTGGGCAAGTAGGAAAGGGGGAAGCTTACAAAGTTTAGTAAACTGACAAACAATCTTGTTGAAAATTGGGGGTTTGGGCATTAGGGATCTTCATCGCGCTAACATGGCTTTTATAGTTAAGTGGTGGTGGGTGATCTGCACCAAGGATAGTATATGGTGGCTAAGTGCCTTAAGGAGAAATATGATTTATTTGAATATCTATGGCAATGGATTCAAGACACTAAATGTTTGGGGTTTTGGAAGGGTATTTCATCAGTTTTACCAATTTTTATGTTCACCATGGTGAACTTGGGAGATGGTTGTTCTACGAGCTTTTGGTGGGTTGTTTGGTTGGAGGACCAAGCTTTGAGGGTCTGCTTCCCAAATTTATTTAATGTCATGACCGGATCTAACCATTCAGTTGCTACTATGTGGTCGAATAATGAAGGTTGGTGTTTTGATTTTCGTAGATCTCCATCTATTGTGGCTTCTTGTGAGTACCAAACTTTTCTTTCCCTCTCTCCCAATGTGATGCTTCAAGATCGAGAAGATAGAATCACTTGGAAACCCTCTTCAGATGGACAATTTTTGGTTAAGTCTTGTTATAGAGCCTTATGCCCTGACGCGGTATGCTATCTTCCAAAAGTGATCCTAGGGGGGGGGGGAAGGTCTTCCACGGAGGGGTTTTATGTTTGCATGGTTAATCCTTCAAGGTAAGGTAAAAATTAATTTGAACCTGAAATCAAGGGGCTTTCATCTAGCAATCAAGTGTAGGATGTGTGTTTATGTAAGGAAATAATCAATCATCTTTTCAATGACTGTAAATTCATGAGAGATGTACATCTTTATGTGTGTGGAGAGTCGGGCCGTCCTATTGCTCCCAACTACTCTTTTAGGAAATTAATTTTGTCCAAAGAATTTCACCATAAAAGACCTAAATGGGTGTTTGTGAGGCTGTGCTAACTGATGTTAGCATGGAGGACAATTTGTCTTGAGAGGAAAGAAAGGACTTTTAAAGGACGCTACAAACAATTGAGGGTCGTTCTTGAGACAATTCAATGGGAGCTTAGGCAGCACTGTAAGTTTAAATGGCCAGATTCGGACATGAATTGGATTGACTTTCCAAGTCTTGCTTGTCCATGAATCTGTGAAAATTTGTGTAATTTATTTGTTTTCTATGTACTGTTTTCTCTTGACATTCGGGTGACATCTCATTCCCTTGTCCTTGAAAGAAATATAAGGTAAAAGCAAGAAAATGGCAGCACATGAAATATTAAATAACACAGCAGCTGAAAAGGAAAACTTCAAAAGTTACTATTCACAAATTTGCTTTTTCTCTACGTACTAACATAAAGAAGGACACTGAATTAAAAGGCAAAGCCTTTACATGAAAGTAGGAAGCCTAAGCTAAAAGTTAGAAAAAACAACAACTCACGTACACCACTTTTGGAGGCTCTAGCAACAAAAAAAACAAATCCCTATAAACTAGGACACTACAATATGTGAGTGCTCTTCAAGTTACAAACGTGAGCATTGGATGCTCTACCCACTTTCTTCTACCTTGAGCACCAAGTCAAATGTGGGCATTGGATGCTCTTGCCCACAACCTTGAACATTAACCAACAGTCCTGCATTGCAATACTCTGTTTTAATGCCAATGTCATAAATATTTTCGATAAAAAAATGAGATACATGTGTCCGGCCTATAATCAGTTGTCTGCCTACTGCTAGTTCTATTTATGAGGAAGTCCATGATGTGTGCCATCTTGCAAACTGTTCCCAACTCAAAATATGTTGGAAGTCAGGGTGTTAGCATCAGTGAGGCAAGTGCATGAAGTGGGTTACTACTCATTTGAATGACCATTATCAGAAGACGATAGGCTAAGTGAATTTCAACTCTGTCATCCAGTTCACTTGCTTCTCTAGCAACCTCTGTAACACCAATGCTAGAACAAAAATTAGAGCAATCAATTAGGTTAGACAGTACGCAGCTGATGCAGTCATGTGTTGTCAATTTTATCATGTGTCGATGGAGAAGATGCTGAGATGTGTGGATTGAATAGACCCTGGAGTGAGTCCCGATTGCCGCATATGAATACTACGCATTTCTTGGAGTGAGTTGCTTCCATTTGGAGCATTAAATGAGAGAAAGAGGTAATCTTTCTTGTAGGAAATGAGTCTTGGGATAGTACGTAGACTTCTCTTGCGGGTTTTGCAATAAGTGGGAGGAATATATATAGGAAACCGTACAATCAGACAAATTTTTTTAAAAAGAAACCCTTTCGGTGGTTCCTGACTGCCGCTAAAATAAACAACGCAAATTTTTTTGTGTCGTTGATCACGTGTGATAAGCGGCATAAAAAGGGTCTGATTTGCATCCGACACTTTAGCTGTTTGATTATATATATATATATATATATATATATATATATATAGAGAGAGAGAGAGAGAGAGAGAGTAATGTGTAAGTTCCAGGTTATCTCAGACCCTTTTAGAAAACATACTTGCCTGTGCTTAATGCTTAATCCAAACTTTCTGATGTGTTTATCATTGATTATTCACTAAGAACCATGCTTTCGATTGAATCAATTTAACAAGAATTCTTGATTTTTAGTTAATCAAGGTTTTTAGTGTAATATAAACCACTGATTTTTTTGTTTAGCTGAAAACACATCTAAACATATGTTTAAATCAGTACATGTTTTCTACTAAGTAAATCATGGAGATTATATCTACACATTTAGATTAAGTAAAAAACACATGTAATTATATATTTTAAAGGCATCTGATATATATATATATATATATATATATATATATATATATATATATATATATATATAAAGAGAGTATATCTCTCTTGAGTGACTTCTCTTGGGTTGGAGAGGAGGTAGTCTCGATTGGGTTTAGAAAAAGTGAAGACTGAAGATAGATCGGGCATGTTGACAGATTGACCCTATACGCATCAGTGTGTCTTTTTGGTGTTTGCAGACCGAGGTTTAAGGTGTAGTTGGTTTAGTGTTTTCTTTGTTTGTTTTGGCTCTCTCTTGCATTGTATAGTTGTAAAGAACTAAGACATACAAGATGAAACAAGCAACATAACATGCATTTCACATTATTGCAGTCAATCACATTATTTAAACATGCATCCAATCATATAATCATGATATACATTAATCATGCATTCATTGAACATCAGGGAATAAGCATGCATACTAAAAATGCTTACCTTTTCATACTATGATAACACATGATTTACCAAAAATATACCAATGTAGATGTCAATATTCCAAACATACAAGTAACCAAATTTAATTGTTTGCATTTATCAGGGCATGTTTTTCATTATATGAATATAAGATATTTCTTTTGATATTATCTTTTCAGTGGATACTCACAGAGCTAATCGTCGAGTCAGACCGAGACCATCCAGGGGTTTATTATTCTATTATATTTTAATACCATATATGACTAACTGAAACTGATTCAAAAGAGATGGTGTAAAACTAGGAGAGAAATCCCTAAAGGCTGTAATTTTGAGGATGCATCCATAACTTACTACATAAGTGTTTGGCGCCTACCACCTAGGATAATTATTGGTAGCCCTGTATCCTACCTCTCATGATTGAGGATGTCAAGTCATTGTCACTCGAAGTGCATATTTCAACAAAAGTGTCCATCAGAGTTTGTACAACCTACCACTTCTCAAGTAAGAACCAAAATGTGAATAGGTTATTGTTGATGAAAATTTTGAGTTGGGAAAGAATAACTCACCCATATTACGTAGAACCCCTTTGAGAAATATGAGGACATCGTTTACAAGTCTCGACCATCCTTTGCTCGAAGGAAAGGTAAAGCCAAGGCAGGTTTTCAATCTCTGTAGCTCGAATAATACTGTCGAGGCTCCTTGGAACATGAACATGCAATAAAAGATGAGAATGTATGAATATCCATACACAAATCAAAATATGCAAGGAAATGAACAAATGAGGGTCATTGCATACCTCTTTTAAACTCTGAGTTTGTTTATCGTTCAAGCTCTAGCTGGCTTTGTCTGTTCGTTGGCGCCTTCACATAGGATTGCAGCTTTCAGATTTGAGAGGGGAACGAAGTTGTGTTAGACGGTCCTTCTAGGGTCAGCACTCAGACCTGTCCTTTCCAGCCCCCCTGACTGTAGGGGTGGACCCTTATTTATAGAGTTTCGAATGAGACATAGATTACTGGATCTTATGGATCTGGATTCAACTTTAGTGGATCTGATTTTATACCTAGATGGGGATAAGACTTATCCAAGGGAGTCCTCTCGAATGAATGCTCATTCAAGAGGAGTCCTCCTGCCCTTAGAAACACCTTAGGCGGTTGGGAAAAGATAGGGATAAGCCAAATGGCATATCCACACATTTGATGTAGCAGGCGATGAAACATTTGTGATGTCCCATAGCAGATGATAGTTTTATTTTGCTATGCCCAATATCGAATGATGATCTGTTTTGTCATCCCATAGCAGACAACACTATACAAAGTCATCCCCTAGATGGATAACTAATTCCTCTTTGTCGTCTGAGTGTGAGGGGTACCTGATTCTCACTTTACCTGCAAATATTTGTCTTAAAGGATGATAATAATTGTGCATCATAAAGTTTTAGTATCTACGAATGCCCCTCTTTCTCATTAGTCGATGTGATTTGATTTATGACAAAGAAATAGATACCCTCAAATTTTGAATAACAATTAGACTATGAAGACCGTGCTTAGTCCCGTCGAACATGCTTGGGCCAATTTAAAACTACTGGGTTGTGGGGACCTTTAGGGTCATGCCGAACGAGGCCAAACCATTATTTTTGGAAGAAAACTAGGTGGCCGAGACTGTGATTAGTCTCGCCGAATGAGGTCGGTGCCATCATTTGAAGAAAAGAGTTGGAGTAATGAGATCGTTATTGGTCTCATCGAGCGACGTTGGATCAATCTGAGGGCATCTAGATTGTCAAGACTGTTTTGAGTTCTTGCCGAGTGAGATCGGTGCCAGTGCAGGGACAAATGGATTGCCAAGATCATTTGGTGGTCTTGACGAGTGAGGTCGGTGTCCCTGTCAAAAATATGGAAGAACTAGGATATGGAACTTGTTATGAGTCTCGCCGAATTAGGTCAGGTCAGTTCGGAAACCACTTTATTTCTAGTAGAGAGAAAATATTGAGCTTCAAGCAGGGATAACACAAGAGGAATGCGGCTCCCTTTCATGCCTATTAGGCTCATTTTGATTTTTGATGTCTTGTGATGATTTTCTTTTAAAGAATTTATGGGGGCAAGCGCCAAGAGTTCTACACATCTTGTGGATTTATAAATAGGGTATAGTTGCCTCAGTAAGGCCTTGGAGAAGATACCCTTCCTAAGATGATTAATTTAGATGCGAGACTTCATGCCCCAATGAGGGTAGTCAGACATACTTCGGTTATGTAGCATCGAAGAAATGACAAATCTTTTTGTATACAACTCAAACTCAGGATTCCTATAAATAGGCTCTTTAATGCATGCAATGAACTTTTATGATATGTAGTGAGGTTCATGCATTTATAATAGAGTGGGTAGCCTAAGACAACTATGGATGATTGATCATATAAGGTTAAAAAAAATTTGCTCTTTTAAAAAAAATTAGAACCTTCCTAAAAAGTTGATTTTTGTATTTAAGATTCCTACACATTAGACTTTCTTCCTCTTAGGTTGGTTTAAGATAACGACACTAGACTTCATTGGCATTTTTCTCTTCTAATTCTACTTTGATTTTTAAGTGACTAGTTGTAAGGATATGAGATTAAGTCTCCAGGCACACCTGTAAGGCATAATGGTCACCAATAAGGCTTGAACTCTGAAAGACTAGAGCTTAATGAGAATGCATTCAAGTACACCACTGACCCCTAGGTAAGTTTTTAGCTTGGGAGAGCTTCATTCCTTACTTTTGCCATCATTTGTCCTAAAGCCTGACAACCATGGGTCTCATGGCTTCCTAATCTAAGAGGCATGCCCCTAGCTATCCAACATCTGCCTCCAAAAGCCATATGACTGGAGCACACCATCTTGTCATAGGTTTAGAGGTAAGTATTGGCTTTTGACCAGCACACACCTTTCTATTCCAACCTTTAACCCTAAGGCAGTCTCATGATTGGAACCTGTCACATCTCCATAAACTCGAGGTAGGTGTTAGCTTAAATGCACTGTTATTTTTTGTGCTTTAATTTTTTTTCTTTTTTTTTTATATTTTTTAATGTTTTTTCCTATAAAGATAAATGAAAAGGACTTCTCAGGGCGGCAACCTATGAAGCGGATTAGCATTGAAGCTATTTAACACCCAACCCTTTTCTTAGAGAGTTGATTGCCTAGGTGGGTTCCAAAGGCTTTACACTTATGCATTGATAATGATTTCATGCCCCAATAATTTATCATTATAGACTCATGGGCTAGAATTATTAGATTAAAATACCTTAGCCTTAGTGTGTCACTTCCTTATCTTTTCTTAGGACTTGGATGTCTTATTTGGTAGACTCTATGATGCAAGGACCTACTTAAAGAAAGAGTCATTTTGAATAGAGTTGGATCCATTTTGAGAGAGAAGATCCCTAACCTTTAATGATATATCACATCATGATGAAGTTCTATCCTCTCCCTATGACTGTGGGAGTCAAGGTGAACTAGACTGTTAAGACCGTTTTGGGTCTTGCTGAACGAGGTTAGACCAGGTCAAGGACAACTAGGACGTGAAGATCATTTTGTGGTCTCGCTGAATGAGGTTGGGTTAGTCTCCAAGACAACTGAGATGTGAAGACCGTTGTGGGTTTCAGCGAACGAGGTTGGGCCAGTGTCCAAGACAACTGAGATGTGAAGACCATTGTGGGTTTCATCGAACGAGGTCGAGCCAGTGTCTAGAGGTAAACCGGGCTTTTAAGAACATTTAGGTCACGCTAAACGAGGTCAGGCCAGTTTGAGAGTGACTCTTTGTATGCTTGATTATTCGACGTTCCTTCTTGCCTAAGAGATTTGTACTTTGGATGGCTTTACGACATCCTATCTCTGGGTTGAAGATCGGTTCAGACTCCTTTGACATGCCCCTTCATGGTTTCAATAGAAAGGCATTATTGGGAATAATAAAAAATAAAAGAAGGGTTTGACAAAAGCTTTCTTAGTCTTATCAACAAGAATAGTATGATCATGCAATGAAGATGATAGCTTGGACCCTATAAAGAAAAATCTTTTTGAATTTTCTTGGCTTTTCTCATTTTTTTGGACTTTTATAATATTTTGATTTTTTTAGATTTTAATTTTATTTCATGTTTTGGGTTTTTTTTTTTTTTTTGGTTTTTCAAAAAGCTATTTACATAGTATAGGTTTTGAATGCTTACCTGGGGTTGTGAGATGGTGACCTGTCCAAGATGTTCTTTTTCTTCTATACCATTGTGACTCTACCTTGACCTGTGTTTGCCTTTCTCTGAGCATGCTGGTCTTTTCCAGAAGGAGGGATAGAAGGGTGATCATGCATAATTTTATGCATAATATCATATATTTTCATGCATGATCATGTGTGATAATCGTTTAAAAATGCTTGTTTGCGAAGGTTTTCATGGTTTTTATCAAAAATGTAATTTGAGCAAATTGAGCTTTTTTGGAGTAATTGGGGGAGAATAATTAAGTTTTTAGAAATTACTTTTTAAAAGAGAGGCCTTTTAGAAATATTATAAATTTATTAGACTCTTTTTGAAAGATTTTTTGAAAACCTAATTAGAAGACTATAAATAGTTATTTTTGAGAAAGAGGGGACGCTTTTCCATCTTGGATCCTGCCCCCCCCCCCCCTTCTCTCTCCTCTCTACCTCTTTTTTTTCCCTTTTCTCTTCTTAAGTTGGTTTTCTTCCTCGATCTTCTTTCTTCTTTTTCCTTCTCGTTCTTGCTTCTCATCCTCATCATCACTGGTTCTTCGTATCCCTTTCATCGAAGAGATTGGAGGTTCATTTGGTTACAATGGAAAAGCCGCTTCTTCTTCTCAACCCTTCTGTCAGAGAAAAGCCAAAAAGTAAATCTCTTCTCCTCCGCTTCTCCATAATTTAGCATCTAGATTAAATATATTTTAGTTGGTGAATAGATAAAATAGTTTTTTTTGGTTTTCTTTTAGCATATCATTTAGTATAAGTTGTTCCCTGCTTGATCGTTTTATTTAGCGTAGAATAAAATTAGAATTTATGCAATCTTTAGTTAGTTGATCTGTAGTTTTTGTTATGCTAGTTACTTTTAGGGATTTATTGTTTACTTAGAGCACACTCAGCGTTAACAGTTGAACGGCCAATGAGCGGACCTGCATGATTCACAAATCAAGCAGACTCGTTGAATGGGTAAGTCTAATCGCAGACGTGAACCAGTGTGTTAACACAAATATCGATCAACATGTTTTCTTTATAGCCTTTTCTTCTTCCTAATCAGTCATTCGCTCAACACCCAGGTGGATCTGATCGACATGTACAAGACATAAGAAACATTGGTGTGCGATTCCCAGATCATGCATAACAGCAGATCATGCCTATTTTGATCCAACTTTGAACAACATGATCTACAACATTTTTACACGTAATCAGATCAGTAACTCTGCGTATTTAAGAGACTGGAGAAGATTTAAGAACCTGATCAGACTCGCATATCACATGCTGCTGAAACCAGCATAAACACAAGTAAGTAATTTATTTGCTAGACTTTCAGCAGGCTGTGTGCTTCACGTCGATCACGCATGAACAATAGTGTAATTTAATGCTAATCTTAACTTTTAGCAAGCATGTTTCAATTCAATTAGTTTACTTTAGATTTGTTTAGTTTCAGCATGCATAGTAATTAAAATAGATCGTTATTGCTTCGTAGGGAATTAATTAGTCTAGTAATTTAACAATCACATTAGTTAATTTAATATTTTATTGTTAACTAGTTTAATTTGGTTTACTTTTAGTCATTTTCCATTAGTTAGTTCAGAATTTTATAATTGTTTACACCATTAGTTAGGTAGATTGATTTAACATTCCCTTGTAATTAGTTTGACTTAACGTCTTCTTGAATTTAGATAGTTAGGCTTGTTTTCTTGATTTAATGTTTCCACCCATGATCAAATTTTTTGGGTGTAGTTAGACTGTTCAAAGTCGTCACTCTTTATGAGTTCGCTTAGAATTGTCTTAAATTGTTTTTAACTAGTTAGAGTGTTAGTGATTATATAATTGATCAATTAGTTAGGTTAGAATCTTTCATTTAGTTCGACATTATTTGTCTCAAGACTAGTAAGTTTGTTTTAAAATTTGTTTCTAAATTAGTTAGTTTATTTCATAGTTGTTACCTAGTCTGTTAGTTTGTTAGAAATTTGTTACAAGTTGATAGTTTGTTAGAATCTTGTTTTCTTGTTTTGAATTCAACTAACATTTGTTTTTAGTATAGTTCTTTTCTGTGTTTGGTTTTGTTTTGTGTTTTTATTTTACAGAAAAGTGTTTGATCATGCGATGAGCTCTCCAAAGTACCCCTGAAGAGCCCTCTGAGGTCCTTAAAAGGTCCCTTCAAAATGCCCTTCAGGCCCTCAAAGTGCCATGAGGGATCCCTCAAGAAATAAGAAAACATAAAAAGACAATCAACGGACAAGAATCTCAAGCACTGAAAACTTTTTCTCTTTCTTTTAGATTAGGATTTATTTTATTAATTCATTTGGGTCTCTAATAAAATCATTTATTATTTTTTTGTAAGCCCTCTGCAGAGGTGTGATCATCGTAAATTTTTTCCTCTTGGTTTCTCTCTCTTCCTTCTCTTTTCCTTTCTAACCTCTATTTCCCCTTTTAAAGGGGAAATAAAAGATAGAAAAAGAAGAGAGAAGAGAAAAGAAAGAAGAGAGAGAGGAACTCTTTTGCGAAGGTCTCACTTGACCTAAATTTTGAAAAGATTTAAAATATTACTCTCCTCCATTTTGAAATATTTGCGGGAAAAAGGAGAGATGGGATTCACTCGTCGATACGAGGTTCGACCGTTCCTGGCACCTTTACCAGGGGTAATCGAACCAAGGATCGAATTTATGCCTTTTTGCTTTGCCTAAATATTATCTAAAAATTTATTCTAAGTCTAAGATGCACAAAGAATCATGCTTGTGTAATGCAAATGCAGACATGTATGCTTTTGAGAAGAATAATTTAGAAATTTTTGGGATTTTCCAAATGATTTTGAAATAAATTTGAGAATATGGTGAAGAAATGATTCAAAGATTTTAAATTGGTTTGAAAAAGTTAGATTTTGAATTTTAACTTTGAATTTGAAATAGATCTGGAAGAAAAGACTTGAAATTCCAAGTTTTGGAATAATCAAAGTTTAAAAAATAAATCTTGAATTTTGAAGAGATAAAGAAAAGGGGAAGAGATAGAATTCAAAGTTAAAATGAATGTTTCAAAGTCAAAATGAGCTTAGAATTTGAATTTTGAATCTAGATTTCGAAATGGAGATGGAATTTGAAATGGAATTGAATTCCGGATTTAAAGTTTGAAATCAGAATGGAATTTGGATTTAAGAAATCCAAATGGAATTTGAAAAAATGGAATCGGATTTAAGAAGTCTAGATGGGATCTGAAAATGGAATTGGTTTTGAAATCTGGAATTCAAGATAGAATTGGATTTGAAATCTGGAATTGGGAATGGAATTGGAAATGGAATTGGATTTGAAATCTGGAGTTGGATCCGAAATCTGGAATCCAAGATGGAATTGGATCCGAAGTCTGGAATCCAAGATGGAGTTGAATCCAGAATCTGGAATCCTAAATGAAGTTGGATCTGGAGTCTGGATTTTGAAAATGTGTTTGGGTTTCAAGATCTAAATTAAATTTGGCTTTCGATCTTTAAAATATCCAAGTTGAATTTAAAAGTGGAAAATCAGATTTTGAGAAATCCAGAATTGAATTTGAGAATCCATATTAAATCTGAACTGGATTTGAGAAATCCCCATGGAATTTGAAGATAGGATTGGATTTTTGGAAATCCAGATGGGACTTAGAATTAGATTTTAGAGAAGTCCAAATGAAATTTGAAGATAGAATTGGATTTCGAAAATCCAGATGAAACCTGGAATTGGATCTGAGAGATCTAAATCGACTTTTGAAATTTGAAAGGAAGGATAGAGAATGAAACTTGAATTTCAAAATCAGGTGATGAATCTGGAAATTTCAAAGTTGAATTAAACTTTGAAATTAAATTGAATTTGAACTTTGAATCTTGAATCTGAAAATGAATTTGGAGTTTCAAAGTTGAATTGAACTTTGAAATTTGATCTGAGATATCGAATTGAATTTTGAAATTGAATCCTGAAAATGAATTTAAATTTTCAAAGTTGAATTGAACTTTGAAATTTGATTTGAATTGGAAGTTGAATTTTGAATATAAAAGTAAATTCGAATTTTCAAAGTCAAATTGGACTTTGAAATCAAAGTTTTGAATTTTGAAATGAGATAAATTTGAGAATAGAAAGATGAATTTGAATTTATAAATAAAGATTGATTTGAGAAGTAAAGAAGGTGTTTGAAGAATTACCTCAAAATCACTTGGATTTTGAAAAAGAATGATGTGATTCTATCCTAAATGATGAATGAATTAAAGAATTTAAAATTGGATAGTGAAAAGCATATTTCATTCTTTAAGTGAATTGAAATAAGATTGAAGATATAATACATTTCTGACTATGGTCATAAAATGTATTATAAAATAATTTGTATTTAAATTCAGATAAAGAATAAAATACATTTTAGTGCCTTTATAGAGTTTAAAATGAAATTAACTTTCAATATATCCTGACTATGGCCATTGATATATATTTTAAGTTAATTTCAAGTTAAACTCTGTTAAAGGAAAAATATTTAGAAAATATGATGATTTTTGAAAGGAGATCCAGTGTGAATCCAATGTTATTCCCTAAAAGATGAAAATCCTAAATTTTGTTCACACTTTGACTATGGTCATTGATGCAAATCGTCAACTTAGGATTTGATCACCTTTTATTAGAATGGTGCATGTGCCATTCGTGTTCTCATTCATGAAATTTTGAAATAAATGAGAAAATGATATGAACAAACGTTTTTAGAAGATATGCATGCTCATACATTCTAATATAGTGCTAGAAACATAAATTTTTTATTAATATCTAGCTATTACAACCTTGGATGGAATTTGAAAATATGAAAATTCTCTAATTTAGGAAAGGAAATCTAAGCTCCCCATATATTCCAGCAAAATAGAGTTAATATAGAGCAAAATTCAAAGTATGAAGAGAAATTTAGAAGTTACATTTGTATATGATGATACTCGAGTGTTAATGAAGAATCATACATGAAAATGTCTATGCAATGTCTTATAATGATGAGAAAGCATACATTGGAGTGCATGTGTAATATATCAAACTACCTAGAAATAAATGTTAACATATGTACATAATACCCTAAGTTAATGATGAGAAGGGACATCAAAATGCACAGATGACATTATAGGTTAATGAGAAAACAGATATGAAGTTATGTATATGATGAAGGAAACAGGAAATGAGATGAGAGGTTATGATATAAAGGAATGCTGTGAAAAGGTGAGAGTGGAAACTGAATGTAATAAGTGATGAATAGTGTGTTTTGCAGGAAGTGTAAGTATGTGGCAGATTAAGTGGATAGTGGGTGAGTGCTTCATGGAGGTGGTGAGAGTGTTGCGGGCATTATGGTAAGCATCTGGTTGCAGGGAGGTGTTTTGCTATTGTCTGGATGCTTGTGACCACACACGAACCATGGTGAAGGAATGGTGGAAGACAGGAATGTCATTGGTATGACAATGATATTACTGTAGATGTTATATGCAGTAAACCGTTATAAGAAACTAGGATGTGACGAAATGGGGTGATGAGTACGATATGCCGATGAGGCAGGGTTAGTGAATGCTGAAAGTGGAGAGTGAAGGGACCACCGCAGCCCATTGGGCTGCTGTGTTGAAGTGGCAAGTGTTGATATATGCTAGGCAATAGGTGAAGGAGTTGTAAATGATGCTAAAATGGTTGTAGGGGGGTGCAAATATATGATGGCAAAGGGTGTAGGCGATTGAATGGGGATATACTAGTGAACAATAGGTGCTATATAGAGGTGATGTATAAATACAAATAGATGTTGTGAATGTTAAGTGTAGGGGGTGAACACAGGTATGGTAATGGTTGTGCAGGTGGAAGTTGTTGTAGAAAAGGTGTATGGTGGTATGTTATAGGTTGTGTTATGGAAACTATGGTTAATAGTGCATTGAATAGGACAATATAAATGTATGATAGGTGCACAGGGGTATACATGTGGGTGACAACAGGGAAATGGGTGATGTAGTGCACATGCACGGGTGCTGTTGGGTGGAAAAGGTAAATGATGTAGTGTGTGCTGAGATATGCTATATATAGTGAGTGGTGTGCTGCTAAATTGCAGAGAATGAAAACAGTGTCTTGACTCCATGGTTCTGAATAGCATAAAACAGGAAAGACACCCTGATTTTAAGAGAGATAATCCCCTGCTATACCATGGTCCAAGAGACCTAGCTATAATGGAATTTCCACAACAAGAGGACCTCTGTGTTTTCACATAAAAAATGCACACGACACAGGTTTCGATGTGAACATTGACAACAATTATAATATAATAGCAAGTCGATCTTAAACATCCAAACTCAGCACAGTAATTCGATCTCTCGGATCGACCAGCCACAACACAACATTTTGATGAGCCACTCTTAGCAGCAGGTTGACCTACAATGAATCGAACTCTGCAAATAGATCTATGTAGAGCAAAACAATGAATGGTGAAATGAATGTTTAAACATGGAACCTTCTTTGGACTTATAAGAATTTTGTTTCCATCTTCTATTAGACTATAGTTTGAAGGCTTTAGTATCCCCAAACTGCTGAATGGCTTTGCTCCTTGGTGTTTATTTGGCCCAGAGATTACGAATATGAAGGAGTTAGAAGGGACCAAATCCAATGTATTTAAACTTCTTCAGGGGTGAATCGGGAAATACAGAGCCCTCCACTATTAAGGGATAGCGAATGACCCATAGCAGGTAATGTGCAGCAGGTGTTTCCCATATTGACAAGTCACTCCCACGAGTAGGGTATAGTCATTCTATAGGTTTCAAGATTTCTTAGATACTGCTCATCGGATGCCTTATTTTTGTTATTGAAATAAGGTGGCGCTACAACAGTCCCTCCCAAGGTTGAATTGAAGGGAAGTAAAAGGAACCCTCTAAAGCTAACTTCATTCATATAAGAAGGACCAAAGAAGAAAGAAGGGAATCAATGCCATTTGCTCTCAACACAGAGGACAAAACCTGTCCCCGTGTCAGCGTGGTGTTCTAAATGTCTGTAAATTGCTAATGGTGCAGAATACCCATTCAACAAAGAGAGTGTCCGACCATGAGAGATACGTAGAATGAAGCATAAGAACCATAGATTTGAGGATTTCGGCTATCATGACAATTACAAAATCCTCACATGGCATATACTTGTTCCAGAAGAAATCAGGAAAGCTATTAATGATGGCTGTTACACCAACACAGATCAAGCGGTATATAGGATACAAAAGAAAAGACGTTCTTCTTTATGGGGATGTGATTATACCATCGTGACCAATATATAGCAAAATTGCAAACAGAATCACAAAGGCCGAACACAGAGAACGCCGATTGAATCGGTCCCGAGTGTTTCTTGTAACAAACAATAAAAAATAAATAAAAGAAAAATAAATGAGAAAGAAGCTGAAATGGAATGAAATAGTTACACAACTGAAGCAACACAATGAGAGAATTAGAACATGCAAAACAAACAAATGAAATCAGCTGATGGAATGGATTCACAGATATGATGGGAATTATCAAAGTACCGATATGGAGTAAATTATGAAACACTAGTGAGGATAAAAAAAATGTGAATAAGATGATAAATAAAGATGCTGGCAAAATACAAATTGGGACAGAATGCTATGATGCAGAGAATTACAAAATTAAAATGGAAATTGATACGCTATTGCTAAATATTCCTAATGTCCACAAGAATGAACATAAATTGACACTTGTAGAAGTGAAATTTCAAAATAAATGGCAAAAGCGACTAAAGAAATACAAAGATGGTGAATCGAATCTAAAAAAAAAAAAAGGAGAAGAAGAAAAGGGGAAATAATATTGGAATGTAAAATTCCATTGATATCGCACACGGTGGATCAATCCTACTACATGTAGGTCGATTCCCACCATTTGTGCTTTATGATGCAAATAAAATAGAAGCAATGAAGAAGAACAAAAGCAAAAAAGAGAAATGCAATATATAAAAAAAATACTTACGGAAGATTGGACCAGAAAGGAGAGGAAGATTGTTATTTACTTGCAGTTGTAGACGCCTTCAACCTTCCATCAAAGGTGTGTTCGACCTTAGACAAAGCTGGTTTTACAGAGCCATCAGGGTTTACAAGGATTCTGAAGGAGGGATTTCCTTCTTTTTCTATCGTGGAAATCCCTTACTATTGAAGAAGAAGAAGAAGAGGGGATATTGAAAAAGTAAGAAGGAAAGAAGAAAGTGATCGTGAACATGGAGGGGTGGAAAGCGGTCGTGTAAAGAGAAGGAAGAGCTATGCTGGGGTGAAAACGGATGAAGGGGAAGGACCCCTGCGTGCCCCTTTTTAAAGAGGGAGAGGAGGAATCTGGAAGGTAGTTGGAGATGAATGGGAGAGGAGGAAGAAGGCCGTTGCCGATCAGTGGAGAGTTCGGGAGAGCTTGAGGGGGAGAGAGAGAGAGAGGCCTTTGTGACTTCTTTCATAACGGAAGGCCGTTAGGCCCATCTCGAAGGAAGTCCCTCACGTTTTTCCGAATCTTCAAAAAAAGTTTTTAGAAAAGGTTTTTTTTTTCAAAAAAATTTTTAGCTAAAAGGGGTTTCAGAAAAAGCAGGCAAACTAATTTTCCAATTTTTTTCGAAGGAAAAACCCGAAAATGTAAGGAAAATGTGAGGATTTTAACAAGTGGGGCCCAATTGAGGTTTTTGAAACATTTTTACAAAATTTTTGTCTTAAGGCTTTAAGATTTTTCTAAAATGAGGTTTTTTGGAAAATACTGGTTAAATTGGGAATCAAGTTTCGGAAGTGGATTTGGGTCTAGGAATTTTAATAAAAGATTTGTATTCGGATTTTGAATTGAGATCGGACCCTAAACTGAGAAAAACCTCTAAGAAAATACAAAGAAATTTGATTTTTTTGATTTTTTGAAAAATAAGAGATCTGGGATCAGAATTGGATCCATATACCCGATTCAGATCAGAAATTGGGTCAGAAATGAAGATTGAGTCTAGATTCCAGTGAATCCAATAAATGAATGCATTTTTATCAGAAATTCACCCTATTTATTCAGAGAACGGGCACAGAAGCAAAAAGGGGATTTTTGGATTTTTTTTTTGAAAAATTTGGGGTGTTCACAGATGCCCCTCTTTGCTGCTAAACCGGTTGTAAGCCAAGCTTAGCGACAAAGAAGACACGCCAAATTTTCTAAAATAAAAAATAAAAAAATGCCCCAGTCAGAAGGTCTGAACTGGGTGTGGAAGAATTATTTTGAAAACATTATTTGTCAGGTTTAACACCTTATCTTGAATGACTTTGGGAAGAAAATGAAATCCTCGAAAAGAAAATAATTTGGATAGAAGAAAAATGAGGAAATCGTGGTGGGACTTTGGGATGAATATCTTGAAATGGTAAAAAGGATAGATTTTTAAAGAAGTCTCATGGCTAAGACAAAAATAAGAATTTTTAAAAAGACTCAGGTTTAGCCCTTAACCTGGATGGGACGAAGATATTTGAAAAGCCATGATGGGGCATTTTTGAAAAAAAAATACCTCATGAAACGAGGTTCAGGTATAATCCTTATGTGAATGGATACACAAAGCATGGATTCCTTGTTGGGGGAAAACCATAATAGGATTGGGAGAAATACCTCATCAGAATGAGGCAACTCTCTTTAAAAAATATAAACAATGCTAGGTTGCATCAAAATAGATATTGAACATTTATTTTATTTTTGGATAACCAGAAAATTTTGCCAATAAGATGAAATTGTAGTTGATTCAAATGCTTAAAAGTGTGCACGTATGTGCGAAAGATATTCCCTCTTTTACCTAGAGTATTTCCTCCAACGAGGTTAACTCCCTGGATTCCATAGTCAGATTCAAATTTTAAAACTGTTGAGTTTCTTCAAGGAAGTTATCCATTTTCTTGACATGAATAGAGAAAAAATACTATTAATTTCATAAAAGCAAGTAGTGAAAAAATATTGATGAAAGGATTTTGTATGAGAAAAGATGATTTCTGACAACTTTGGCAGTTTGATATCCTGAGGCTTTTCCCATAATGATCTTTTGGCACTCTTTTAAGTCAAGGAGCTTTCTTGGGTTTCGGGGGAAGTTTATTACATCATCCTTCATTTTGAAGATGTCCTAGCTTTTCTTTTTTTCTTCGGGGAAGGGTACATCACAAACTCCTTCATCTTGGAGATGCTCTGATCCTTCTTTTTTTCAAAAATTATACTGGAGATATTGACTCATTGGTCAAAAATCTTTTGATGATAGCAGCAATCAAATATCTTTTAGGAGTTGTTGGAAGGTTCAGCACAGTCGCCTTCATCTTGACGGTGATCTGAACATTCCCTGGAAGGATCCGTCACAAACTCCTTCATCTCGGAGATGATCCGAATCTTCTTTGGCCCCGGTGGTCCAGCTCACATATTCATCTTCAACTTGACGACAATTGAGAGATCCCTTTTGCAGATATTTGATTGAAGCTTAAATGAATGAGGAGATATGGATTGAGTGGATTCTTTTTATCGCTCAGAATATTTCCACTGCATGATTGCCAGAAAATCATCTTTAAACATGCGCCATAGCTATGATCAATATTGATTCGCTTCTAGCTTTTCAACATCATTGAATATTTCCTTCGCTAATCATACCAAGGATATTTCTTACATCCTTTTGGTTGATCAACAGAGAGAAGATTTGAATTTTACTCTTTTCGCGAAAAGCTTTACCCTTTTGAAAAGAATACTAGAGGTAATCTGAGGTGATTCTTTTGTGCAGTATAATATTGGAATCAACACATATTTGGCCGATTGGCGAAGTTTTTGAGAATCCTTTTGTGAAATAATCACTCAATATCGATTTTGATAGGACCTCGAGCTGAACATTTTGATCTTGGCAATTTTGATCAGTAAAACTGGATTTTACAGGACCAACTTAAAAAATGAGGTTAAGTAAAAAAATTTGGTAAAGGACCTTGGTAAAAGAATTTGGTAAAGGACCAGTGTTAAACTGGAATTTGTGAAGGATTTTGGTAGAGGAATTTTTGGTAAAGGATTTTGGTAAAGGGACCAGTGTTAAACTGGAATTTGAAGGACCAATTTGTGAAAATTGGAATTTTGAGGGACCAATGTAAATATTTGAAATTTTGAAGGACTGAAATTTGAAGAATCAATTTTGAGAAATTTGGAATTTTGAAGGACCAATATACACATTGGAATTTTGAAGGACTGAAATTTGAAGAATCAATTTTGAGAAATTTGGAATTTTGAACGACCAATGTACACATTGGAATTTTAAAGGACTAGGATAAAACTGAAATTTGAAGGATCAATTTTGAGAAATTTGGAATTTTGAAGGACCAATGTACACATTGGAATTTTGAAAGAGCAATGTAAAAATCCGGAATTTAAAGGACCAATTTGTGACAATTGGAATTTTGAAGGAGCAATGCAAAACTAGAATTTTGAAGAACCAATCTGAGAAATTAGAATTTTGAAGGACCAATGAAAACATTGGAATTCGATGAAGGACCAATTGAAATTTGAAGGACCAATTTTTGAGAAAATTGGAATTTTGAAGGACCAATGTAAACATTGGAATTTTGAAGGATCAGTGTAAAACTGGAATTTAAAGGACCAATTTGAGAAAATTGATATTTGGAAGGACCAATTGGAATTTTGAAGGACCAGTGTAAAACTAGAATTTTTGAAGGACCAATTTGAGAAAATTGGAATTTTGAAGAACCAGTGTAAAACTCGAATTTGAAAGACCAATTTGAGAAAATTGGAATTTTGAAGGACCAATGTACACATTGGAATTTTGAAGAATCAGTGTAAAAACTGGAATTTGAAGGACAAATTTGTGAAAATTGGAATTTTGAAGGACCAGTGTAAAAAGTAGAATTTGAAGGACCAATTTGTGAAAATTGGAATTTTGAAGGACCAATGTAAACATTGGAATTTTGAAGGACCAGTGTAAAACTGGAATTTGAAGGATCAATTTGTGAAAATTGAAATTTTGAAGGACCAATGTAAACATTAGAATTTTGAAGGACCAGTGTAAAAACTGGAATTTGAAGGACTAATTTGTGAAAATTGGAATTTTGAAGGACCAATGTAAACATTGGAATTTTGAAGCACCAGTGTAAAACTGGAATTTGAAGGACCAATTTGAAAAATTGGAATTTGGAAGGACCAATGTAAACATTGGATTTAATGAAGGACCAGTGTTAAACTGGATTTTGGAAGGACCAACGTGAGAATTGAATTTGATGAAGGACCAGCGTTAAACTGGATTTGGAAGGACCAATGCGAGAATTGGATTTTATGAAGGACCAATGTTAAACTGGATTTGGAAGGACCAACATGAGAATTGGATTTGATGAAGGACCAGTGTCAAACTGGATTTGGAAGGACCAACGTGAGAATTGAATATGGTGAAGGATTTTGGTAAAGGGACCAATGTTAAACTGGAATTTGAAGGACCAATTTGTGACAATTGGAATTTTGAGGCACCAATGTAAATATTTGGAATTTTGAAGGACTGAAATTTGAAGAATCAATTTTTAGAAATTTGGAATTTTGAAGGACCAATGTACACATTGGAATTTTGAAGGACTGAAATTTCAAGGATCAATTTTGAGAAATTTGGAATTTTGAAGGACCAATGTATACATTGGAATTTCGAAGGACTAGGATAAAACTGAAATTTGAAGGATCAATTTTGAGAAAAAAAGTAATTTTATTAACCCAAGTGGCAATCGAGTTATGTGGAATCAAACCAGCGCTAATTTAGTAAAAATAAATAGGATTGAAATGATTTAATAAATAAAATAAAAACAAATAATATTAAAATAATCCTAAACCATTAAATTTAATGGTTTGGGCCAATGGTTTTAAAAGTGTGCCCAACAAAATCATCAAATTTGACTGTTCTCAGCCCACGATTTTGGGAGGGAAAGGAAAAACCTCCCCTCTCCCATTCTCTTTAATAGGCACATAGGGGTGTGTGGGCCCCAAGGGGTGTGTGGGCCCCACGGGGAGGTGGCACCTCCTTTGACAGCTATAAATAGCCCCCCACCCCCTTCTCTCCAAACCAAGTCCTTCTCTCACTTTCTCTCTCTAGCTTCCTCTCACTCCTAAATTCCCTCATTCTCTCTTTGACCCCAGCTTCTTCTCTCTAAAAGATCTAACCCAAACCTCCGTCGATTTTTTTATTTCTTCTACCAAAACTCTCTGAGCCCCTTGCCTCTATCCAACTACGGTTATCGATTTCTCAAAAGAGTGTCGACGATTCAGAATCGGCTTCTTGAGTTTAGTTTGCAAAGGTTCTGCTCAATTCGACAGAATTTCTAAAATCCTATCATGGAAGCGCTGCCCAAATTTCTATAAATTAGGTAAGTGCTTCTATTGCTCGTTTAGATCCTAGTGTATGCGCGTAGGACCTCATATCCCTTCTCTGAACCCTTAAGATTTCTTTTTGGATTTAAATTAAGACAATTTTACCAAAATTTAATCCAATTTCACTTCTATACAAGGGAGGTTCTGTTAAAAAATTTATAAATATTTTTTAAATTTCAAACTATTTTAATAGTAGTTATGTCAAATATTTAAAAAAAAAAAATCTATAAAGTAAATTCTGTCAAAAAATTTAAAACCCTTTTCACACATTCGAGTTATTTTTTTGAAAAAACTTTTCTTAAAATTTTTATGATGAAAAGTCATATCAAAATTTTTATAACTCGAAATCAAGTTCAGGACCCTTTTTAAATGCATGAGTCATTACAGAGGAAACTCTATAAAACAAATTATAACAATAGGTCAATTTAAAATAGATTTTAGATTTTTTTGTATAAATTAAATAAAGGTACTTAAAATGATTTTTTTTAGAAAAAGTGTTGCTTGAAAATTTATAAAAAAATATAATCTAATATAATGAAAATTCCTACCAGAATAATACCATCAATGGCCATTTTGCCCTACTTTGATACACCAGTTACTATGCAAAAATTAATGTAAGTTATTCTATAAAAAGCTTGTAATTTAAAATGTTAAATATATTTTAGATATTTGCATGAGAATTATAAATGTAAATTTATGTTAGCTGGAACAACTGCATACCCTAATCCATGTTCACATACTTTGAACCATGATTATATATATTAATTTTTGTTTGCATATATCAATTCAGGTTAGTTTGCTTCATTACTTGTTTTAAAGATTATTGTTCAATAATGAAATTAAGGTTTAATGAAACCATGCGGGCTTTGAATTAAAATGCTTGAAATTATTATTTATGAAGTGAATTATTTTGGCAAGACTATGGCCAAGGTTTGCGCAACTTTGTTGCCATGAAGCATGTTGATTAATGTGTAGTATGTGATTATTGTTTAAAAGTATCATTGTACTGGAAATTTTCTTATATACAAGTTGTTAAATGAATCATGTCTACACATAAACTTAAAGTGTTTTTCCGCCTTCATAGGCGAAGTGCTTGTATATACAGTACACATGACTGTAATTGTTATCTCATGGAGACACATGAAATTATTATTTTTGTTAAAAAAACAACCCTTATACTCATTCACTATTGGCTTACCTTGGAGAAGATAGGTAGTAAAAGTCTCAGTGACATGAAAATATTTTTCAGAGCAAGGCATCCCATGGGTCTCCAATCACTCGTAGATTTTCGAGATTGGCGTTAGATATCACCCCAACTTCTGCAGAAGTTCAAGATACATCCGAATGAGTGGTTATTAGCCCTTGTGAAATTTCTCCTAGTTACAAATCATTCTTTTGGGATCCGTACACTAATCATTTGCGGTAATTAAAATATATATGGCATAATAATATGCCAAATGGTTTTAGGTATGTTGATGCTGACATCTTGGACCCATTCACTTCTTTTAGCAGAAATTCGATTTATGGGCCAAATTTTTACTATTTGTAATCAAATCAAGGACAAAAGATTGGCCCCTTGATGAATTGTTTTCAGTCTTCTACGTTATTGATAAAATAACTTTTGACACCAAGCATTTATGTTTTTAATATGACAAACAAGTAACCATCGTAATTGTGGGTTGGTCGGGCAATTGTCCCTCTCATAATTGCCGCCTCTTGGCATCTTAGGAAGAAAATAGGGATGTGGAATCGACCACAATAATGTTTTCTACGTGAGAAACATATGGGAAAATATCAGTGAAAAAGAAAACAGACATGATCATGTATTTTATCAAACCGGAACGGGAGAACTCGGTTCATCTAGACTTGAACTCAGACGTGAGAATGCCCATATTTGTAAGCATTCTCATCTTTTTACTGTTAATTTTAGAAACGTGAGTGAGGCCCATATTTGTAATCACGGACAAAAGGTTGGCCCCTTGATGAATTTTTTCAGTCTTCTACGTTATTGATAAAATAACTTTTACACCAAGCATTTATATTTGTAATATGACAAACAAGTAACCATCGTAATTGCGGGTTGGCCGGGCAATTGTCCCTCTTATAATTGCCGCCTCTTGGCTTCTTAGGAAGAAAATATGGATGTGGAATCGACCACAATAATGTTTTCTACGTGAGAAACATATGGGAAAATATCAGTGAAAAAGAAAAGAGACATGATCATGTATTTTATCGAACGCGATCTCAGATGTGAGAATGCTACATCCTATTCTGACTCGGATATGGTTTTGTGTTCCAAATTTGATTAAATGGACTCTGATTCAGTAGGATATCCATGCCAAGTACCCCAGACTTTTAGATCCCTACATATCCACTCCTTTTCATTACATTAGCAACAAAAAGATTATAATGGAAAAATAATGCCATTTAAATTCTCTTGAGAAATTTATATTTTTGGTTTTTCGGATGCTTTTATTGACAAAATATTGATAAAAAATCTAAAAAAAGTGAACAGAAATATGTAAAATAGCACGCTGATTAAAATATATAACAGTACCGTTTTCCAGAAAGTAGCGGTTAAAGATGTAAATAATGCATAATGATAATATCACAATTTTTTCTTTAGAAAGATATTATCACTATATTTTGAAGATATTGTATAGATGTGAATTAAGTGGCCCAGACAAGCACAGTTTATTTTGGCTTCAGAGGAATGCTAGATTATTTGATGACAGATTTGTTGATCTCAACATCAGATAAAGCTTTGAATTGACTCTTGATTTGGAGCTAGGATTTTCTGGCAAGGTTTGGACTTCTCATAGGATTCCTTTTTCTTTTGCTCTAACAGGTGGTGCAAATTGGTGTTGAGATCTAGATTACATACTTGTGCCAGTTTCTTTTTTTTCCTGTTGGGAGTTCTGTAGATGAGGTCAATTAGTAATATTGAGAAGCCAGATTTGCTGAAATATTCTGCTTTCTGCCAGGCTTTCTCTGTCTTGCAATGTTAACAGCCATCCCTTTTTTTTGCGAAAAAATGATTATGTACTACCTTTGAAAAAAATGGTATATATTTTGCATATCCACCCACCCAATTTTTGTTGAATTTGGAGGGCATTTCTGATCATTTTACCCTTCCCCTAAAACATGATCTAGCGAAACTAAGATTCGCCTATATAACAATAGCAAAACTCAGTTTTCCCACAAAACTGATGAATCTTAATTGTAAGACTTTTTTTACAACTAATTTTCTTTCACTCCATCCCCATCACCACCACTTCTCCACCATCAATATTATCATCACCACTTTTTTACCCACCCCATCATTCCCTATCATCACCACCACTTCACCAAAACCATCACCATCATCAATTTGTTGATATTAATGGTGATGGATAGTGGTGGTGATAATTGTGGAGAAGTGGTGGGGCTGATGGAGGCGAAGTGGAAGAAAAGAGGTAGCTCTAAAGAAAAAAATAGGTCTCACAATAGAGATTTGTCAGTTCTGAGGCAAAATTGTGTTTTGCTATTTTGATATTTTTATATATAGGCGAATCTTAGTTTTTCTGGTGAAAGTAGAGTTTTGCTGAAACTGTGTTTCGTTAAATTCGTGTTTTAGTGGAAGCTCTAAATCATTGAAAGTGCCCTTAAGTTGATCAGCAGAAATTGAGTGAGCGGTACCATTGTTTTCTGGGATAATATACTAATTTTTTAGTTTTTTTGTTAGGCTAAGAGAAAATCTCCCCCCCCCCCAGTTGTTGCCTTCTTTCGCCTGTTTGCTTCTTTATTTTTTTGCTTGGTAGTACTGCTATGTCTATGTCTCTTTCCCCTACATGTTGCTCATGTATGATTCTCCATCATTAAAAACAAATGAAAAAAGAAATGAAAAAGTTTGCACCATATGCATTTTGTCTTCAAGTAAATATATGAGCCCGCTAATTTTGTCATTTATATTGCATCTTATTCAACAATTTCTTCCCCAGATAAACACGCATGCATAGACACATAAATGAACCCTCAAAAACCCAGTTTGCATATTTCAGTAATTGAGTCTCTCTGTCTCTCTCTCTCTCTCTATATATATATATAGAGAGAGAGAGATGGTGGGTTCTAAGAATGTGGTTTCCGTTGCAAAACAAAGAAGACAGTTGGGGGAGGTAAAGGCATGGAAGGAAGAGTCGTGAAATGTTGGTAAACTTTGCTTGGAAACCTTTGAAATAACTCCTCCACGATGCCATCACCAAAGTGGTCACTCACCATCTTCTCAAATACGGCCCTGGCGGAAATGCCAACGTACCTTGCTAGCTCCTCAAGATTTGGCTCAGACCCTTGATCCCCACCTCCTTTCAACCCCCACCCTTGATCGACATATTGTGCCACGTGGATGCTGAAGCACCCGTTCATCCCTACCACCTCTTTAAACTCGTCAATACTTGGAGCATATAATGGCACTTGGAATGAGTCTATCTCCTCTTCTTTCACCTTACCCTTTTATCACAGAAGCACAAATTGATTTAATATCAGTATATAGTGCATGGTCAAGCAGACTGACTTTTCAATCATTAATAGCAACTTGATTTATGACCTTATGGCTTTTTCATAGTGTATAGGAATTCTACATTTATACTCGGAAAATTGCTTTGGGCCAGGTTGTCTCTTAAATTTGCATAATAATTCGCTCTTCTGAGGGAATCAAAGGGAATTGGCAGAGCAAGGAGTTTGAATCCAACTCCCATCCCCAATTCTGTCCTAGCTTTCCTTTCATAATTCTCATGTTGGCATTTTTCTTAGGACAGAGTTTTGGGCCTCTCCAATGTGGTACAATAATCCAGGGTGCTATAGAGGGCATGCTGTGGTCCGTTGTACCAAGGTCAAGCACCTTGCAACTCCACTAATTCTCAATTTCCCTACTCCCCAATTACACGTAGAATGGAGGGAAATGAGCAAAGACTAGTAATAAGTTGACGAATAAAGTATCTAATGGACTAAGGCTGACCGTGCAAAGTGAATTATTTGGGGGCTTGATATTAAAATGAAACATGCAATTATGTGGGAACGTACCTCGTGAACAAATTCTCTAAGAATAGGCTCAAGATAAGCGAACCACAAATCACGTCGTGCTGCATCCGGTGGCATCCATTCATGGCGACACAAAAATAGTAGAACCAATAATCCACCATGCACGAGTTCCTCAGCCCTTGCATTGAGAAATGCTGCCATGTCAGCCCTAAATTGTGCCAAGTAAGCAATTACAGTGTCGGGCTCCCCACCATAACAATGCACCCTTCCCTTGTTGGCTACACCATCTGGGGCCTTAGAGAGAAAATGGAGGGCTAATGAAGAATTGAAATAGTTGATTGAGGCCCGGGGAAATAGTCGCGAGTAAAATGATCTGGGCACTCCTGCTGCTAAGTATCGTCGTTCCGGGGGTAGGGAACTAAAAAGCACATTGAAATCATTTCCAATTTGATCATTGAAGAAGACTTGGATCTCTGATGCTTCTCCTTGATGGCATGCTAACTTCTTGAGCTTGATCAAAACTGCATCAATGACTGTTTGTACGGCAACAAATGTGTTGGATCCAACTGTACATCCTAAATCGACGATTCGGATTATGCCTTCTTCAATTGGGACATCAAATTTGTCATGGATTGCTTCCACTATCATCTCCTTTACACTCATATACCTGCTTCTCTGTAAGTAGTATTAGAAATGTTAGGGTAGCTTTATCATATTGTAATGGTAAAATTTCATCATGCCTTAAAGAGGGAGTTTGAATGCAAATTGAGACAGAGAACTCGGTAACTGCCATCACCACCGTCCACTGTGTAAAGAGTGAGACACCATAATGGTGTCATAACTCAAATTTGGCTTCTCTTATTAGCCTCTTAGAATGCATTGGCTATGTCAAGACTATATGCTTGATGACCAAGAACGTCTTACCAGCCAAATGAGCTAGAATAATTCATATTCTTGGCCAAGCATAATAAAAATTAGGATAGGTACATTAAGCCAATCAAGCCAGGTTAAGTTCCACCAGACCCACCCAACCTATTCTCCTAACTGCTGGGGTTTCCCGCACATCCCCAGATTGTCAAGGGGTTCAATTGCGAGCCCAAAGCCTAGACATGCATGAACACTAGATGAGTAATCCAAGGTAAGGCCTTTCATGCCTGACAATTTAGTACATGACCTAAGAGGTGTACTACATACTTGATAGTTTGAGTTGTGCATGTAGCTGCTGTGGCCATGGCCACCAACCATAGGAAGTGCTGCTCCCTTGCCCATCTTCAACAGGATAGTTTGAGTTTTATGCGACTCAATTTGTTTTGCTTAAGATATGGATGAGTTGAGTGCATTTTGTTGAGCCACATTTATAGAGCCCCGGTCTATTCACTCGCGTCCTCGTGTAACTCATGGTTCGTGACGCATATTTGATATCCTTTTTGTTGACTGGTTGGCAGGTCAGTACTGGTTGCTCATTTAAAAGTGATTCTGATTCACCACGTGATTCACGATCACATGGGGTCTCTACCAAATATAAAATGGTAACCTGTGAGAAACTGAATCTCATTTGCCTTTGCAAAGGAGAATCACTTTCTAATTTGTGCGAGATTCAGATTCACTTGATTCTGAGCCACCGGCAGCCCTGCCTGTTTCTGCTGAAAACCAAATAGAAGAAGAGGAAGGAGGGGTGGGGAACCCTTGCCTCCCTACTCTGATTTGTGCTTTGAGGTCATTTTCTTGTTTTTCTTTTTTGGTATATATATATTTTCTTTATATAGACAAAATGGGTTAGGGGTGCACAACTAACTGAGCTACCTCAACCTCATATCTGTGAAAGTAAATGACCAGAGCTTGTACACAAGTCCATGCTCAATCTATGTAAATGAGCCGAGCTTGGTCAAGCCGCTAAACTCTATCAAGCTTGATTAAGGTCGTTAAAAATAGTATATATAAAATATGTCTGCCAAAATAAAGATAAAAGATAGAGTTTCCCTAATGGGTAGTGTAATATCCAAAAAATTTCAATGTTTAATAAGTTATGAAAATCAAGTTTTTATGAAGTCTGTATATTATTCGAAATCTAAAAATTCTGATTTAAATAATTATTGGATCCAAATATTGATCTGGACTCATATCCAAACTTTTGACACATCCAGATATTATCTAAACAAAAAAAAATTCAAAGTCTACATTTTAAGGATATATTAGTAAATAATTAAAATTTTAAGGGTAAAATGATAATTTGCCATTTCATTGGCATATTAAGGTAAATTTCTCAACCATATAAAGGTAGAATGGTAATTTTTATGTTAGGGGTATTTTCTAAAAATTAATAAAATTATTAGGGGTAAAATACTAATTTTCCACCCTAGTGGCAAGTTTAGGTAAATTCTTAAACCATAAAAGGGTAAAAAGGTCATTTTTTTAACCCAAGTGGCAATCGAGTTATGTGGAATCAAACCAGAGCTAATTTAGTAAAATATAAATAGGATTAAAATGATTTAACAAATAATATTAAAATAATCCTAAACCATTAAATTTGATGGTTTGGGCCATTGGTTTTAAAAGTGCGCCCAACAAAATCATCGAATTCGACTGTTCTCAGCCCATGATTTTGGGAGGGAAAGGAAAAGCCTCCCCTCTCCCATTCTCTTTAATAGGCACATAAGGGTGTGTGGGCCCCAAGGGGTGTGTGGGCCCCATGGAGAGGTGGCACCTCCTTTGAGAGCTATAAATAGCCCCCACCCCCTTCCCTCTAAACCTAGTCCTTCTCTCACTTTCTCTCTCTAGCTTCCTCTCACTCCTAAATTCCCTCATTCTCTCTCTAACCCCAGCCTCTTCCCTCTAAAAGATCTAACCCAAACCTCCGTCAATTTTTTTATTTCTTCTACCAGAACTCTCTGAGCCCCTTGCCTCTATCCAACTACGGTTATCGATTTCTCAAAAGAGTGTCGATGATTCAGAATCGACTTTTTGAGTTTAGTTAGCAGAGGTTCTGCTCAATTAGACAAAATTTCTAAAATCCTATCATGGAAGCGCTGCTTGAATTTCTATAAATTAGGTAAGTGCTTGTATTGCTCGTTTAGACCCTAGTGTATGCACGTAGAATCTCATATTCCTTCTCTGAACCCTTAAGATTTCTTTTTGGATTTAAATTAATACAATTTTTCTAAAATTTAATCCAATTTCACTTCTACACAAGTGATGTTCTGTTAAAAATTTTATATATATTTTTTAAATTTCTAACTATTTTAATAGTAGTTATGTCAAATATTTCAAAAAAAAACAAATTTCTATAAAGTAAATTTTGTTAAAAAAATTAAAACCCTTTTCAGACATTCGAGTTATTTTTCAGATAAAAACTTTTCTTAAAATTTTTATGATGAAAAGTCATATCAAAATTTTTATAACTCGAAATCAAGTTCAGGACCCTTTTCAAATATTTGAGTCATTACAGAGGAAACTCTGTAAAAAAATTTATAACAATAGGTTAATTTCAAATAGATTTTAGATTTTTTTATATAAATTAAATAAAGGTACTTAAAATGATTTTTTATTTGAAAAACTGCAGCTTGAAAATTTATAGAAAAATATAATCTAATAGAATGAAAATTCCTACCAGAATAATACCATCAATGGCCATTTTGCCCTACTTTGATACACCAATTACTATGTAAAAATTAATGTAAGTTATTCTATCAAAAGCTTATAATTTAAAATGTTAAATATATTTTAGATATTTGTATGAGAATTATAAATGTAAATTTATGTTAGCTGGAACAACTGCATACCCTGATCCATGTTCACATACTTTGAACCATGATTATATATATTAAATTTTGTTTGCATATATCAATTCAGGTTAGTTTGCTTCATTACTTGTTTTAACGATTATTGTTCAATAATGAAATTAAGGTTTGATGAAACCCTGTGGGCTTTGAATTAAAATGCTTGAAATTATTATTTATGAAGTGAATTATTTTGGCAAGACTATGGCCAAGGTTTGCGCAACTTTGTTGCCATGAAGCATGTTGATTAATGTGTAGTATGTGATTATTGTTTATAGTATCATTGTAATGGAAATTTTCTTATATACAAGTTGTTAAATGAATCATGTCTACACATAAACTTAAAGTGTTTTTCCGCCTTCATAGGTGAAGTGCTTGTATATACAGTACACATGATTGTAACTGTTATGTCATGGAGACACATGAAATTATTATTTTTGTTAAAAAAACAACCATCATACCCATTCACTATTGGCTTACCATGGAGAGGATTGGTGGTAAAAGTCTCAGTGACATGAAAATATTTTTCAGAGCAAGGCATCCCATGGGTCTTCAATCACTCGTAGATTTTAGAGATCGGCGTTAGATATCGCCCCAACTTCTGCAGAAGTTCAGGATACATCCGAATGAGTGGTTATTAGCCTTTGGGAAATTTCTCCTAGTTACAAACCTTTTTTTTTGGATCCGTACACTAATCATTTGCGGTAATTAAAATATATATGGCAAATTAAACTGCCAAATGGTCTCAGATGTACGATGACTAATGGTCTGCGAGTACCCGCAGGGTTACTAAATATCCAAATAAAAGCTCTTATATTTGAATAACTACTTGCAAAAATGTGGATAATGTCATTGTTATTAAATGAATGAGTTGTTATTTGTATTAAATGCATGAGAGGTTATTTATATCATACTGAATACATGAGTTGTCATTTGCTGAAATTATATTATTAAATTTTTTTGCTTCTTTTTCCAGTACGATACCTAGCATCAAATGATAAGCTTGATATAGTTTGAATCTGAATTGCACAAATAGAGTTAAATTATAATTTCTGGATATGTTTTAATATTTTAAGTTGCCTGGAATTGGTATTTACTTACCAGGCTGTCATAGGTTCAGGTACATGATACCTTGCATGACAGTGGATACTGGACAGGAGCAGCATCGAAGAATCGAGATTTTCAAAAATCTTGGAAAAACTTTAGGATTTTTATTTTTCAATCCTAAATGCTTAATTATCTAAACTTTTTATAAACTACTTTGTATATAATACATGTTGGAATTTAATTATGCCCTGTTTTATACTATGGTTTCTAGAATATAACTCGCCCAAGGTTTCAAACCGAAGTTTAAATTATTTTTGCCGTTTATTTAAAATAAAATAAAAAAACTATTAATTTTTACGTATTTTTTTAAACGTTAAAAATCTCCAGGCATTGGAGTTAGGGTGTTGGTCTCTTCTTTGAAAGGTTGCAGGAATAAATCTCCCACCAACCAGGTTGTTGTTTTCAAACATGTATGTACCATTTTTCCCATCGACTAGTTGCCCTCTTAGAATATGTATGTACCATTTGTTTTGCCACAATAGACAAAAAACTAGTCTGGCCTAATAGTGAGGCATTTCTCCACTTTTTAGAGAGGTTGGGGGTCAAATTCCACCTCGCTCGAGCTCAAAATTGAATCGAGTCTAGACAAGGGTGTTCCAGCTCGGCTACGAGCTTGAATAGAGTTGTTTTTTAATGAGCCGAGTTCAAACAGTCTAAGCTCGGCTTGAACTCGGATAGTGTGCATCCCTAAACTAAGGGATAGCCCCTGATGATCATATTCAAATGTAAGAACCCTAGATTGTGATTGTTTGCCTAACCTGTCTAGCTATCCTTACTCAATTTTTTTTGACCGATATGAGTTCTGAAAATCAGATATTTAGATAATTTCCTTAAGTAATCATGTCGCTCTAAAGAAATCATCTCTCAAATTAGGTGTACTCTTGATCACCGAAATAATGTTATCAAGATTTTCACCTAAAAGAGTTCATCAATGCTAATCATAAGGAAGTTCCTGCTTATACCTTGGATGTAAACCTGAGACTCATAGAGCCACATTAAAAATATAAAATAAAGGGTATATCCCTTTGACCCAGATCATCTAGACTATTAGAGGAATCATCTAGACTCTAGAAGAATCCATTTGATTAACTTGAGCATGCTCTAGGATAAAACCCACCTCGCCCTAAAAGCCTATCAAGGTGGTCAAGAGAGTGAAGCAACCAAGCGGTAAAGATTAAACTTAGTTGAGGGAACGATAGCGACTGGGGGGTCATTATCATCCATCCACAATGGAACCGATAAGTGAGATTTGAACCCATAAGCCTGAGGTGAGCACCTTTTCATATTATTATTCTTCATTTCACACATTTTTCTTTAGATCTAAAAATTGGGTTTCTTGTGTTTGCTCTTGTTTTTTAGGATTTCTGAGCTTCGGGTGGTCTTCCTACATCATTGGACATCCGTCTTCAAAAATCAAATTTCAAATTCAAGATACACAGTCAAAAAACATGCAAAGATCTAAAACCAAGAAGTTGAAGTTCTTGTTGAGACCACTACTCATTATTAAAGAAGGAATGATCCCAACTTGTCGAGAGCCCATATCTTCTTAAAAAGTGGTATTTTCTTATTTTCAAAAAAGGTTAGAAGAAAATTTTGTATAAATATTCTTAATTATTTACTCTGTCAATCATTCCCAATTGTCTGATCCAATCATTGTCAGTATAATTGCAAATCGGCCTCAATCAACTAATTTGTATCATATCGATCAGCGTAAAATTAGCATATTTTTAAACATTATTTAAAAAGGGTTTAAGATATTTTTTTAATATTTTTTATATTTTTTATATTTTTTATATTATGTTAATATTTTTTGGCATACGTTATCTGCTGGTTAAAAAGTGGCCTATTCAACTTGATTCCATTCAGAACCTATATGAATCATCTGATTCCCTGAATCATTTTAAAAATCGATACAAAGTCGGATGCAATTCTCACTACATTGGTCTGGCTCTCAATTAGTACCCTATTTCAATAAGGCGATATGAGCCTTTAACTTTCTTCAAAAATAATAGCAATTTAAACAATAAGCTCAGTTCACATCTTTTACATAGCAATTCTCTAAATCTCTTACCACAGGGAACTCAATATTAAAATACTTTATTGTTAAAGAAATAACTTTGAATCAATTAGTGTGTATTGATACAATCTTTACAAAGGAAATGACTATGGGTCTTCTTACTAAAAGGCTAGCACCAAGATTATATTCCCAACATGTAATGGGGATAGGTCGGTTTGATTTCTTCTGGTGTATAATAATACATTATTGTTATATTTGATCACATTTATGAAACTAAATTGATTCTCTATGGTTTTGTAAATTGCTGATTATGCATAAAGAATATCTCATTTAGGTAGAGAGAATAGCAGAATAAAAATATTAAATGACCAATAGAAAGAGTTAAATATCAACCTATTCATAAAGGTAATCACAATATCTAAAACACTAAAAATGAATAATAATATAGTGCATGAAAATATGACATATTGTATAGAGGTGTTCATCTCCATGACTCATATGATTCATTCTTGTGATACAAGTTAGCATGTGAACCCACATGAAAATTGAATCAAGATAACGGAAAAGAACCTCGATTATGTGTCTTTTCATGTCAATGAGTCAAGTGGGAGAATATTGGACATTTTGAATTGGGTTCAACCGATGGTGATCCAGTTTGACACAAGGCACACTAAATGATACGCATAAGTGGGGAGGGGGTTGGTTACGTGAATGTGAATAGTTCACTTCCAATATGGGCATGTGAAGGGTTCACATGCATGAATGCCATGCATGTAACCCATGCTATTTCTCCCATATATATAGAGATGCAAGGCACACTAAATGATAAGCATAAGTGGGTAGGGGGTTGGTTACGTGAATGTGAATAGTTCACTTCCAATATGGGCATGTGAGGGGTTCACATGCATGAATGCCATGCATGTAACCCGCGCTATTTCTCCCATATATATAGAGATGCATGGTTGCTTGATGAGTACAACCATGGAGCTCTCTCTCTCTCATTTGGGTTCATGGGTGTTGCTCACCTTTCAACCTGATGGCCTGGCTCATTGTGGGCGTTGATAGGTTGAGGAGAACGCAGACACCTGCATCTATGCAAGCTTCATACTGATCGACAACGACAACTTCCAATATAATTTTGTTTTCCATGCTAACAACAACCTCTGCAATATGCAAAGTCATTCTTTTTGTTTATGTGGATAAGCAAACTGAGGGGGTAGGTCCATGGGATTCAAAGTTGATTTCCCTAATAATAATAATAATAATAACAATAATAATAATAATAATCTAACCTAACCATCAAGCTATCTCATTTGACTCTATATGCAACATGCAAGTTTAGACAAAAACGATTGCTTTTGAATTTTTTTCTCAACACTAACGAGAACAAGAAGCAAGAAAAATGACTAGAAGGGATTTGGGCCCCAGCCCATGCAAGAGCTCTTTTCTTAAGAATTCTTTTCCTTCTCTTTGTAAGATGCTTTATTTTAGGAATTTTCCTTATTGCCTAAGTGGTAATGACATCTTGTCGAAGGGACTATATTCATATGCTCTTTTTTGAAAATCTCCAAACTTGATAAGAGGATAACTACCCGCTTTACGCAAATGAGTGAATTTTGTGCTCATAAAGAATTTTCATATGAAGAAAAAAGTACTAATTCATTCTCACAGGCAATATGAGAATTTTTAAAAAACAATGATCGTCTTTCTTTCTACAAGTAGCCAACTAACTACTTCGCATCTCTCTCTCTCTCTCTCTCTCATATCATTATAACATTATTGCATCACAAGCCCAATTCTGAGGCTACATCATCGACAATTCCTGCCTCATTTTTTTTGTGTGGTTTTATGTATTGTTGATACTAACATCTTGGACTCATTCACTTATTTTAGGGAAAATTCTATTTATTTTACTGCTCATTTCAGAAAACGTGAGGCCATATTTGAAATTAAGGACAGAAGGTTGGCCCCTAAATGAAAATTGTTCCATCTTTAAAATTAATGATAAAATAACTTTTAAGCCAAGCATTTGTTGCTTTTATATGACAACCTAGTCACCATCATAATTGTGTGTGGCCAGGCAATTGGACCTCTCGTAATTGCCGCCTCTAATGTTTTGTACGTGAAACATATGGAAAAATATAAGTGAAAAAGAAAAGAGACAGGATCATTAGACGCCTTGTGAAACATGAGAATTATGAAAGAAACATCAATGTCAATTACTTATAGAGGTGGATAATGGGTTGATTCGACCCATTAACCAGACCTGAACCCGCCCGTTGGAATCCGGACTGGTATGGCCTGAGAGCTACAGTAAGAGTCCGAGCCCAACCCGTAAACCGTGTAATGGGTCGTGCCGGTTTCACCTCCTTGAGTCAAAAACCTGTTAAGATTCAGACCCGTTTAACTTGTGAACTGGACCTAACCAACCCGCAAACCTACCTCAACCCGTCTAACAACCCATCCAGTATAAAATGGCTAGTTTCATTTTTTTTCAAAAAAAACTTCTTCCAATCGTTATAAACGACTAGTCTGAGGGATTTTTGGTCAAATGAGCTTAAAACACCCAAAGACATCTTTAGCGCACACAACAACTATAATGTAAGGGTATTTTAGAAAAAATAAAAGTTTGAAAAATCTATAAATACCTCCCATCCAATACATTTTTTCTACCTTTTCTCTTTCTAAAACTCTCATTTTCTCACAATTCTCTCTACAAGTGTCAAATCACTCTCTATAACTTTCAAGAAGAAGTGCTCAAGATATTATTTTTGAAAAGCTTCAAATTTTGAAGATTGAGGTAATTTAAATTTATTGTTAATTTTATTTTTCTTCTTCTTCTACATTTTTTTTAAACAAGAACTCTCGCTTCTACATTTCTTTAAAAAAGTTCACTACACACTACTAATTCAATAGTCCCTATAGTATATTATTTATTTTTTAAAAATACAAAACCACTACTTTCTAATTTTTTATATTTTATTATTAAAAAAAAAGGCCAAATTTTCTTATATTGATCAGTTTACTAGCTCCAACCAAGTAGAAGACACCCAATTACCAACAAATCTCTCTCCATCTACATCTACTCTCACAACTAGCACTAGGAGAAAAAACCTCACAAGTTTAAAAATATTTTAGAATCAAAACAATAAATGACCAAAGAAAAGCTATATGTAATGAATGTGGTGACACATATAGCCATCCAATAAGAGTCGGTTTAGGCATACTTACCCGTCACATTAAAAACAAACATCCTATTAGAAAAGGCACCCAAACACAAATAGCTACCACTATTGGTGGATTAACAAA
Organism: Nuphar pumila; assembly: GCF_984573655.1. NCBI lineage: Eukaryota > Viridiplantae > Streptophyta > Magnoliopsida > Nymphaeales > Nymphaeaceae > Nuphar > Nuphar pumila. Next base: position 76,314,171 of record NC_143263.1, on the reverse strand, counting down.
TTTTTCTTATTCTAAGGAAAGAGCTATGGATAACATAGGAAAATAGATAATTCAAGATGAATTATCTTTTCAAATATGTGAATCCAAAAATTTTGAACATATACTAAAACATTCTTTTGAACCTTCATATACTAAAATTTTTAGAAGTACTATGTGTACTAAATTGTTTAAATTCTATAATAAATCTAAAAAAAAATTATTAGCTACACTAACTTCACTATCTTGTGCAATAGCACTTACATCTGCTATATGAACATCTACGTATAGTTATAGTTTTATTTGTTTTACTGCACACTATATTGATAATGATTGGCATTTGCAAAAATGAATAATTAGTTTTAAACAAATAGAATATCCACACATTGCCCATGTCATTACTTATCATATTTTAAATACTATAAATGAATATAATATTTAAAATAAAATAATATATATTAGTTTTGATAATTCTAGTAATAATACTTTAGCAATTGATTTATTAAAATCAAGACTAAATCCTATTTTAGGTGATCAAATTTTTCATTTAAGATGTGCATGTTATATTTTAAATTTATGTATTCAAGATGGTTTACAAGCACTATAATATTATGCTTCAAAAATAAAAAATGTTATTGTATATATTAGATCACACCAAGCTAGAGAACAAGGATTTAAGAAATTATGTATACAAAGTGGTAAAATATATAAAAAATTTAAAACAAATGTTGTAACTAGATGGAATTATATATTTGATATGTTAAGATCTTTTTAGATTATAAAGATGTTATTAGTATTTTTTATAATGAAAGAATGTCACATGATATTTTAACTAATAAAGATTGGATTCATGCATCAACACTTTGTGATTTTTTAGAAGTATTTTATAGTCTTACTAATATAGTTTCTAGTTGTTATTATCCTACTTCTCATGCATTTAATTCTCACTCAAATTATAAATATTAGTATATATTATATGAAGTATAAAAAATATATATATTTTTACAAATCTTGTTAATCTTATGGAAATGAAAAATTTTAAATATTAGAAAAATATTCCACTTTTATATTGTTTAGCTACAATTATGGATCCATGAATTAAAGAAAATAAATTAGATGCTCTTTTACAAACCTTTAAAGAAAATATGGCATCCGAAAATATTGAAATTGAAAAAAAAAAACAACAAACTATAACTTTATTAAGAGATATGTATATTTTATATGAAATAAAATTTGGTAGTAAAAAACAATGTAACATAATTGATCAACCACGTAATAGTAAAAATTTAGCATTAGCAATTAGAACAAAAAAACAAAACAAACACAAACACAAACACAAACACCACTACAAGAAAATTGTTAATTAGCGACGGAAATTTGCGACGGATTTTTTCCGTCGCTAATTAGCGACAGATTAGCTAGAGATACAATCTGTCGCTAATTTGCGACGGATTAGCGAGGAAACAACTTTTATCGATAATCTGTCGCTACTTAGCGACGGATTAGCGACTACAATTTTTTGTCGCTAATTCTTATTACAAGAACACCATTTTAGCGATGGATTTAGAGAGGGAACTCTGTCGTCGCTAATTCGCGACGGCGTAGCGACAAAATATATTCCGTCGCTTTTTTGGTATTTTGATTTACGACGGCTTAGCGACGGAATAATTCCGTCGCTAAATGTCGCGTAAATCCCTAATCCCATCCCTCTTTCTCTTTTTCCTGTTTCGTTGTCTTGCTCCCGCCCGCCGCCCTCTCCCTCCCGCCGCCCGTCGGCTCTCGCCACCGCCCGGCCGCCGCCGCTCGCCAGCCACCGCTCCCCATCCACCGCTCGCCAGCCGCCGCTCGCCAGCCGTCCACCGCTCGCCAGCTGCCGCTCCCCGTCAGCCTCCCGCCACCGCCCGGCGACGCGCAGGTAATCTTCATTCTTCTTCTTCTTCTTCTTCTTCTTCTTCCTCCGATTCCTCTTGTGATTTGCCTTTGAGCTGAGGTCCAACACCAACAGAACGATCTACTTCATCATGAGCAAAGTTGTTCAGAGAGAAGTGAGGCTTTTGCTGTCTTGATATAGCCTCTGTTCCTCTGCCCCTTTTGCTTGGTCTATTCAGACCTGCTGCACCTTCATTTCCACCAGATGAGCCGAGCCCTTGTGGGCTTTTCTCTAATGCTAATTGCTAAACTAGATGGGATACGTACCTTCTCCACCAGCTCATCATCCAAGCCTAGATCTTTTGCTTTTGACAGAAGCTCGTCATTCAAGTCTTCAGGGTCTTCTTGTTGGGAAAGAGCATGGCCAAGCAAGAGTAGCTTGGCGTCCTCCATCTTCAGTTCTTGCACTTGATAAATCCATTGGAACTTACAGAACTTTTTTCTAGAGGTGACCAGGGTTTTAATTAAGCCCCCTCTTTCGATGACGAGATTGGCGAGATCGGATTCGGACCAAACATCATCAAGAACTACCAGAACGCGTTTCTGGTTTGGTGTGCTGTCTTGTACAGCCTTTCTTAGCTGCTCAATTGCATCTTTCTCGCCAACAAAATTAGGCACATCTTTTGCATGCACCAACTTCCGCCATAGTTTCCGAACCACCTCTACCAAATTGGGCGACTTGGAAATAGTCAAAACAACAATATCAAACTCTGCTGCAAAAATGTAAGACGAAGAAGGTGGTCACTGGTCAGCAGTATATTCCGATGGCAAAAAACAAATATTTTGCTTTATGGATCGTCTTTTATATGGATAGTAAGCAAAAAATTTTTAATCATGTGATTGCAAACTGTAATTATGTTTTCCAACAGCTGCAAAAGTCAATATTCTAAAATACACTAAAATTTCTCATATGACTTGATGTTGCTTAATAATGATTGACTGCTCATGCATTTTCATAAAACATATATGCACTTATTATTAACATGTTAATCTCAAATTTATGTGTCTAATAAACCTACAAATAACTTAGCAATTTATTTTTTAAATATAAACCTACAAATATCTTAGCAATTTTTTTTTTAAATAAATATTTTTGCAGTATGACTAATAAATATGTCATTTATTGTTTCCATAATTACAAGTAATTAAAGCTCATATATAGTCATGGGTTGTTCACCATGGTCATTGAGAGAGGAAGACTTGGCTGCGAGCATCGATGGTTTTGCTTATTTTCATCTATGGTTTTGCTTATTTTCTCCTGTATGGGTGATTGATTATTCTGCTAAATTTTGTTAATCTTTTAGTTTTTCATTCTTGTAAAAGTTCTGTTTAGTCTTTTTGCTTCCTTTGCATAAGTGTTTGTGTTTCCCTAATTAGCTTCAATATTCATTGCAGTACATTACTTGCACACTTTATTTCATCGCATTTCATCATTAGATATATCATCATCAGTTTAGTTGTTTTTTGCATTGCATAAGTGTTTGTGTTTCCCTAATTAGCTTCAATATTCATTTTAACACAGTGTTTTTTGCAGATTTCTCAACGGAACTCGCTTGTGCCTCGCCACCCGTGGTAAGTAAGTGACAAAAACAATGCAAATCGGGTAAATACCCGTGGTGAGTAAGTGATGCAAGCGCATCACATGTTATTTAATTTATTGAATGTAACACTTTATTGTTCACACACTCACTTAGTTGTTGATATCTAGGACTGCTTTGTTGGAGTTCGGAGATCATGCTGAGCATGATTTTAATGTATGAATATGGAAGTGTTCTTATTTTTGGAGTACAGAGTCCATGCTATGCATGGTAGTAGTTAGTGGGATATTGAAGTGTGTTTGCTGCAGGTACATGTTTGACATTTGTTTGATATGAATTATTTCGATGTATTGCAATGTTTGATGTGATTGTATTCATGCTTACATGTAGTTACTTTCAATTTGATTATGTCTTCCATGTGAAATTGTATACTAAAAGCATGCTTCAAATGAATGTATCGTGTCATGAATAGTTTGCACATGAAAATATTAAGTTATCAATGCATGCATCATAATTCTTGTGATTTTATGACATTATATATTGCATGATAAAATTGATATTTTCTTCATCATAGCATTCTGATGGTTCTCTTTTAACTGGTTAGGATACTATTCGTAACATCATACGACAGAATGACTGCAAACCGTGAATGGATGTACCGTAGGATAGTGGACAATGAGTTATCACATGAATATATGGATGGTGTTGACAGTTTTATTGAATTTGCAACGGCAAGTGTCAGTACGGTAGATCCCACAGGTCAGATTAGGTGTCCCTGCAAGATTTGTAAGAATAATCGATTTGTAGAACCTCATGGCGTTAGACATCACCTAAACAGGAAGGGTTTTGTGAGTGATTATCAGAACTGGACGTTTCATGGAGAAGAATTTAGAAACGATTTTGATGCACGGGTGAATGTGGTGCACGATAATCCATATACGAATTTGATATTTGATGCCGCAGGAACAGAACTGGGTTCTGCTATGAGTTCTAGTGATGTAAGAACTGCCGTAGATGAAGAATCACCAAACGATGCAGCTAGTAGATTTTATGATTTACTTAGAGATGCTGATGAGCCACTTTGGAACGGTTGTGAGAGTCACACTATCTTGTCTGCAGTTCTTCAACTAATGAATTTGAAGTCCGAGTATAATTTAAGTCAATCATGTTTTGACCGTTTGTGCATGATTGTGAAGAGTATGTTGCCTAAAGATGAGAAATTGCCACAAAATTTCTATCGTGCGAAAATTATGGTCAACGCTCTAGGTATGGGTTACAAAAAGATTGATATTTGTCCAAATCACTGCATGTTGTATTTCAAGGAGCAGGAAAACGACATATCATGCCCGTCATGTGGGCATCCTCGGTTCAAGCCAAAGACAAGAGGCAATGGTAGCACGAGATCAAAGGAAGTTTCATACAAGTCGCTCCGCTACTTTCCTATCACTCCTAGATTGCAGCGATTGTATATGTCTTCAAGGACAGCTAAACACATGAGATGGCATGCAAATAAAGTTCGACACGATGAAAACAAGATCACGCATCCTGTTGACGCTGAAGCTTGGAAGCACTTTGATCGTACTCATCAGAACTTCACAATGGAAGTGCGAAATGTTAGACTCGGTCTATGTACAGATGGATTTAATCCATTTGGGGGTAGATCAACTCCATACTCATGCTGGCCAGTATTTGTAACTCCATACAACCTTCCACCAAGCTTGTGTATGAAACATCCAAATCTTTTCTTGTCTCTGTTGATCCCTGGTCCGACCTCACCTGGCCAAAATCTTGATGTATATCTAAGGCCATTGATTGATGAATTAAAAGTACTGTGGGATGACGGTGTTACCACGTATGATGCCCACAAAAAACAAAATTTCAACATGAAGGCCGCTATTCTATGGACAATCAGTGACTTCCCTGCATATGGTATGTTATCTGGTTGGAGCACACATGGGAGGTTGGCTTGTCCGTACTGCATGGAGGATTCCAAAGCTTTTAGATTGAGGCATGGAAGGAAGCCTTGCTGGTTTGATTGCCATCGTCGATTTCTACCCAGCGATCATCCGTTCCGACGTCAAAAGAATGCATTTAAAGCAGGCACAACTGAAACGGAAGGTCCATCCTCAAGATTGTCCGGCATAGAGATTCTAAGAAGATTGCGATACTTTCCAGATGTATTAACAGATGCCCGTAGTACTACACCCTTCCGTGGATTTGAGAAGGATCACAATTGGACGAAAAAATCTATTTTTTGGGAACTACCGTATTGGCCGACCCTATTGATACGACATAATTTGGATGTGATGCATGTAGAGAAAAATGTATTTGATAATGTGTTCAATACAGTAATGAATATTAAAGGAAAAACGAAGAATAATCTGAAGGCTCGTATGGATTTAAAATTAATATGTAAAAGACCAGAATTGGAACTCAAAGAGTATAATGGCAAAGTACTGAAACCAAAGGCGAAGTACGTGCTCGGACCTGATCAAATAAAACATGTATGTCAATGGTTGAGACAACTGAGATTTCCAGATGGATATGTCTCTAACATTGCTCGGGCTGTGAAGATTGACGATGGACAGTTATATGGGTTGAAGAGCCATGATTGTCATATCTTTATGCAACGATTGATACCCCTAGCATTCCATGATATGTTAGACAAACCTATATGGGGGGTATTGTCTGAGTTGAGCGGATTTTTCAGAACATTGTGCGCATCGGAGGTCGTTGTATCAGATGTAAAGAATCTCAAGGACTCTGTCATCACCACTGTTTGTCTGTTAGAAAAGATATTTCCGCCAGCATTTTTCGATGTTATGGAACATTTGATCATACATCTGCCATATGAACTAAGGGTTGGTGGCCCTGTGCAATATCGATGGATGTACCCATTTGAAAGGTATATGTTTTTTTATATTTGTCTCTTTAATGACAGATATTTAAAATTTGAAATGTATATTCTTGTCAGATGCATGTTCGACCTAAAAAAAAAGGTTCGTAATAAAGCAAGAGTAGAAGGCTCTATTTGTGAGGCGTACACTTTAGAAGAGATTTCAAATTTCTCATCTATGTACTTTGAACCTCATGTTCCAACACGTTACACATGCCTGCCCCATAACGATGATGGAGAACAAGTAACTGTAGCTGACAAGCTGTCGATATTTCAACCACTTGGGCATGCATTTGGTAGTTGCCGATCAAGGCTATTGACAGATCGAGAGCAAGATGCAACACACATCTATATTCTTTTTAATTGCTCAGCGATTGACCCATACATCGAGTAAGTATATGTATATGCAACTCAATTATAAATCCTTTTATGTTCTATATGTGGATACATGGCTCGGTAATATAAGTATTTGTGGTTTGCAGACGATTTGATCTGGAGTTGCAAAGCGAAGTTTCACATCTCACTGATGCAGAAGTACAAAAAGAACGTGAAACTAAGTTTGTGGAGTGGTTGAAACAGTTGGTAAAGAAGCTAACATAAATTTTGTACTTATAAACAACACTAAGTTACTTAATTGATCGTGATCACAATAATTGTTTATGTCTGTGCATAGGTTCGCCATGGTGATGTTAAAGATCAAGGAATATGTGATTTAGAAAATGGTCCGACCAAAGTTGTGCAATGCTACAACGGGTATATCGTAAATGGTTATCGATTCCATACAAAAGACTACAGTATAAACAAATCAACGATAAATAGTGGCGTGTGTGTCAAGGGTAGCAGCTATGGTGAAAATGAACATGATTACTACGGTGTTATAGAGGAAATAATGGAGTTGACTTACTTAGGCATGAATAACAGGGTTACGATATTCAAGTGTCATTGGTTTGATCCAACTGCAACAAGACTCGACAAAGCTTCAGGCATTGTGGAGGTGAATCATAAATCCAGGTTTGGAACATATGAACCATTCATATTAGCCTCGCAAGCTCAACAAGTTTATTATACTTCATATCCGAGTATAAAAAAGTCAGATAGAAATGAATGGTGGGCAGTTTGCAAGGTGAAATCCAAACTATACCCCGAGTATGATCAGTTACAGGAAGATGAGTTAGCTGAAGACAGTGATTACTATCAATCAGATGATGTCTATGACTTCGCTTATGGTCACGATGTTGCGCATGATATGCATGTCATATCTCCATTGGCCTATGAAACATTCATAGAGGAATGTGATCCAAATGATGTACCAAGTGGATGGGCAAACAATGAAGAAGAAGAAGAAGAAGAAGAAGAAGAAAGTCAAACTAGTGACGAGGAAGAATTCTCAAGCTAGTGAGCAAAATCTTATACTACAAACCTCTATTTAAATGCATTGTAATACTTGATGTGAGTTGTATTGCAATACTTGGTGTGAATGATTAAAAATTTTATTTGAATGTATATTAATACTTGATACGAATGATTCGAATGCATTGTAATACTTGATGTGAATGATTTCAATTATCTGAATGTATTATAATTTATGCAATTAACGAATGATTTGAATTAGTGCAATACTTGATGTCAATGATTTGAATTATTTGAATGCATTGCAATGCTTGATGTGAATGACTTGAATGCATTGTAATACTTGATGTGAATTATTTGAATGTATTGTATGACATATGTTATTTGCTAGAATATGGTTCGTGGAGGTTATAGTGGTCGCTCATCTAGTAGTAGCCAGGCTCAGCCTTCATCTTCACGGGCTCCTGTGATAGGTATATCATATAACTAATTAGATGATTGATTAGTTCAAATGCACATTCTGAGAATTTCTAATGTATTTTTTTACAGATGATGTTGCGCCTGTACACGACCCACCTACACCAGTTGATCACACAAGTCAACAGCCAATACAGGAAACAGGGTCTTCTCAGGCTGGCACAAGAAGACTCATTCGAATAGTGTATATCGATAATCGACCGTAAGTATTTTGTTTTCAATTATTGCATATCTTTTAAATATTTTATATTGATATTTACTGTGTAACAATTCATGTGCAGCACGAGGTTTGAGCCACAAGAAGTAGTACGGGAGATTAGGAATTCACTTCTTCAACATCTACCAGGACCAGTTGCTCAATGAAAAGAGTACCCAAAGGAGGTGTTAGACAGATTGTGGTCCTCATTCATGGTATACAGTTGTTCCTCATAGTTAATGTGTTTCATATTTAATTTATTTAAGCAATGTCTACTAATTTTCTGAAAATATTTGTAGGCTTCGAATCCCTTCGCAACTACGGTGGAAGAAAATGATGCAAGAAAGGTGTGGCAGAAGGTGGCTGCCAATCGATTTGCAGACATGCTGCACACTATGAAGACTGCAACAAAAAAAGCATCTGGCGTAGTAGATGATCCATTACTGTGGAAGGGCCATGGTCCTATTACTATCAGGAGAGATTACTGGGATGAAATGTGCGATAAGTGGGCGGGAGATGCATTTAAAAATCGCTCTGCGAAGGCTTCACAAAATCGATCGAAGATGCCCAAAGCCCATCTACACACAGGTGGATCTAAGACATTTGAGAGCCACCTAAAGAAAATGGTAACTCATCAATATATAATATTAATTTTATAAGTATTGTTGCAAACTTGTGTACTAAATCTTTTGTCATTTAACTTCGCAGGAAGCAGAAAAAGGAGGCAGTGTACCATATAAGGATGTGTTTGTAGAAACACATAAACGGAAGACCACGGGAGTCTTCGTATCAGAGAAGGCGAGAACGACAACGGTATGTATTAATTCTATTAATAATCATTGCAATATATATGCAAGTTATCATAATGTTATCATTAATTATTAATGAATACTTTAAACATTATTTTGTAGGAGGCATATGAGCAACAGATGGTAGAGCGATATGGCGATGACGCTACTCAGCATCCATCATTTGATCCTACAGCATGGGTGACTGCAGCAGGTGAACCCAAAAAAGGTCGCGTGTTCGGGTTTGGGAGTAATATGAACACTTCACCAGTTATTGGTTCTTCCAGTTACGGCTCACCGACTTCTTGCGCCGACATAAGCTCCAAGCAGCCGACTATTCTTTCCGGTGATGATGTACGCCAGATCATTAATGAATCACTGAATAACTACTTTCAATACACCGTCGCCCCCTTTCTCCGAAATGAGATCAAGGCCGCTGTTCAGGATAGGGGATCTTCGATTCCAGGTCCCTCTCAGGTATAATCACATATTCAGTTTTTTGACTGCCTTAGAGCACATATGAGCATGCTATAATAACATATAGAGTTTTTTTATTGCATTAGAGCACATATGAGCATGCTATAATCACATATAAAGTTTTTTTGTCTGCCTTAGAGCACATATGAGCATGATAGAATCACATATAAAGTTTTTTTGACTGCATTAGAGCACATATGAGCATGATGGAATCACATATAAAGTTTTTTTGACTGCATTAGAACACATATGAGCATGCTATAATCACATATTCAGTTTTTTGACTGCCTAAGAACACATATGAGCATATTATAATCACATGTTCAATTTTTTGACTGCCTTAGCACACATATGAGCATGCTATAATAACATATAGAGTTTTTTTACTGCCTTAGAACACATATGAACATGCTATATATCATTTATGATAGAATCACATATAAATTTTTTTTCTTTGCCTGCCTTAGAGCACATATGAGCATGCTATATTCACATATTCAATTTTTTGACTGCCTTAGCACACATACGAGCATGATCGAATCACATATATAGTTTTTTGCTTGCCTTAAAGCACATCTGAGCATGGTAGAATCAAATATAGAGTTTTTCTAGATGCCTTAGAATACATATGAACATGCAATAATCACATATTCAATTTTTTGACTGCCTTAGCACACATATGAGCATGATAGAATCCCATATATATATATATATATATATATATATATATATATATATAACTTTTTGTTTGCCTTAGAGCACATATGAGCATGATAGAATCACATATAAAGTTTTTTTTACTGCATTAGAACACATATGAGCATGCTATAATCACATATTCAGTTTTTTAACTGCCTAAGAACACATATGAGCATATTATAATCACATATTCAGTTTTTTGACTGCCTTAGCACATATATGAGCATGCTATAATAACATATAGAGTTTTTTTACTGCCTTAGAACACATATGAACATGTTATATATCATTTATGATAGAATCACATATAAAATTTTTGGCTTTGCCTGCCTTAGAGCACATATGAGCATGCTATATTCACATATTCAATTTTTTTACTCCCTTAGCACACATACGAGCATGATCGAATCACATATATAGTTTTTTGCCTACCTTAAAGCACATCTGAGCATGGTAGAATCACATATAGAGTTTTTTTAGATGCCTTAGAACACATATGAACATGCTATAATCACATATTCAATTTTTTGACTGCCTTAGCACACATATGAGCATGATAGAATCACATATATATATATATATATATAACTTTTTGTTTGCCTTAGAGTACATATGAGCATGATAGAATCACATATAGAGTTTTTTTATTGCCTTAGATCACACATGAGCATATGATAGAATCACATATAGTGTGTAATTTATTTCATTAAATTTTGTTTATCAATACTGACTATTCTTTTCTTGTGTAGGCTGCTAGCGATAATCAGGGTAGTGGAGCTGAAGGGACAGATAAAGACAATGAACAAGAAGATGCACAAAATCTTGGCGATGATTAGAGGACTGTGTTGAAGAAGTTCTATTTTTTTTATTTTTCCTAATTGTAATTGTTGAATTGTAAATAATTAAACTTCTTAATTTTAAGGTGGAATGATTAATTGTTGTAGATTCTTGTTATATGATTTTTTTTGCGTGGTTTTTTTTTTATTTACAGGAAATAGAAATTGTATAGTTCTCGGTATTTAATTTTCAAATAAATTTTTTTAAATTTTTTTTCGTGTTTGCGACGGAACCATCCGTCGCTATTCATATTAATCTAGCGACGGCATAGTGACGGAAGTAAATCCGTCGCCAAGCTGTGGTCGCCGTTTAGTACCGGCGGATTGGCGACGGAATATAGCGCTCGTTATTCCATCGCAATTAGCGACGGACCTGGCGACGGAATAATTCCATCGCCAGTTAGCGTCGAAATATTCGCGACGTAAGCATACTGTCGCCTCGTTGTCGCTAATCCGTCGCTAACCATGTTAGCGACGGATTAGCGACGGAATGTGGTCGTTGCTAATCTACTGCTTTGTTGTAGTGCACAATCATCTTTTAGTGAGCTTAATTTTTATTTATAACAAGATTATGTTATTTTTATGACTAATGAAAAAATAAAAAAAATTTGATATTTTAGAACGGTGAAAAGAACATCAAAAAACGTATCTTATTCTTGCCGCAATGGCACGTGATCTACAAACCCCTCCGTTGTCCACAGTCACCCGTTCCATTTTTTTCCGCAATGGCACGTGATCTACTAACCCCTCTGTTGTAGCTACTCTTTCATTTATATTGCATCTTATTTAACAATTTCTTTCATATACGCATAGACACAAATACTTGGCTTCTCCAAGTAAACACCCACACACAAATAAACCCTCAAAAGCCCAGTTTGCATATTTCAGTAATTCAGTTTCTCCGTCTCTCTCTAGAGAGAGTGAAAGAGGGGGGGGGGGGTTCTAAGAAGAATGTGGTTTCCGTTGCAAAACAAATAAGACAGTTGGGGGAGGTAAAGGCATGGAAGGAAGAGTGGTGAAATGTTGGTACACTTTGCTTTGGAAGCCTTTGAAATAACTCCTCAACGATCCCATCACCAAAGTGGTCACTCACCATCTTATCAAATACGGCCCTGGCGCCACTGCCAACGCACCTTGCTAGCTGCTCGAGATTAGGCTTGGACCCTTGATCCCCACCTCATTTCAACCCCCACCCTTGATCGACATATTGTGCCATGTGGATGCTGAAGCACCCATTCATCTCTACCACCTCTTTAAACTCGCGTTGCATATAATGGCACTTGGCAATGTGTCTAACTCCTCTTTTTTCACCTTACCCTTTTATCACAGAAGCACAAATTGATTTAATATCAGTACATAGTTTAGTGGTCCAGCAAATTGCTTTTGAGTTTTTTATCTACACTAACGTCAACAAGAAGCAAGAAGAATGACTAGAAGGGATTTGGGTCTTGGCCCACATGCAAGCTCTCTTTTCCTAAGAATTATTTTCCTTCTACCTAAGTGGTAATGACATCTTGTGAAAGGGAGCCACTTTACCCAAAATGAGTGAATTTTGTGCTCATGAAGAATTTTCTTGAGAAGACAAAAGTACTAATTCTCACCAGCAGTATGAGAATTTCTAATAAACAAATGAGTTCTTGCCAAAAGTATCCAACACATATCTCTCTGTCTCTCATATCATTTTCACATTAATGCATGAAAAAGTTTTCGATATGCCCAATTATGAGTCAGCTACGTCGACAATTCCTCCCTCTTTTTTTTTTTGGTTTTAGGTATGTTGATGCTGGCATCTTGGACCCATTCACTTATTTTTAGGGAAAATTCTATTTATGGGCCAACTTTTTACTGTTAATTTTAGAAACATGAGTGAGGCCCATATTTGTAATCACAGACAAAAGGTTGGCCCCTTCTATGCTATTGATAAAATAACTTTTACACCAAGCAATTGTTCCTCTCATAATTGCTGACTCTTGGCATCTTTGGAAGAAAATAGGGATGTGGAATCGACCACAATAATGTTTTCTACGTGAGAAACATATGGGAAAATATCAGTGAAAAAGAAAAGAGACATGATCATGTATTTTATCGAACGCGATCTCAGATGTGAGAATGCTACATCCTATATATTCTGACTCGGATATGGTTTTGTGTTCCAAATTTGACTAAATGGACTCTGATTAAGTAGGATATCCAAGCCAAACCCAGACTTTCAGATCCCTACATACAAAAAGATTATAATGGAAAAATAATGCCGTTTTAATTCTCTTGAAAAAATTATATTTTGGGTTTTTTGCATGCTTTTATTGACAAAATATTGATAAAAAAATCTTAAAAAAATGAACAGAAATATGTAAAATAGCACACTGATTAAAATATATAATAGTACCGTTTTCTAGAAAGTAGCGGTTAAAGATATAAATAATGCATAATGATAATATCAATTTTTTTTCTTTAGAAAGATATTATCACTATATTTTGAAGATATTGTATAGATGTGAATTAAGTGGCCCAGACAAGCACAATTTATTTTGGCTTCAGAGGAATGCTAGATTATTTGATGACAGATTTGTTGATCTCAACATCAGATAAAACTTTGAATTGACTCTTGATTTGGAGCTTGGATTTTCCGGCAAGGTTTGGACTTCTCATGGATAGAGATTGCGCACATAGGATTCCTTTTTCTTTTGCTCTAACAGGTGTGTTGGAAATAAAACAACAAACTAGAGAAGAAGATTGTTCTCTATAGTGAAAACACACATAAATGGTGCTAGAAAAGGAGAAGACTACAAATGACTTCAAAACAATCCCATGACATGTCAAAATGAGGATACATGGCAGCTATATATATAGCATTCAAGCCCAACCAGAATTTAATTACATAATAAATTCCTACCATAGAAAAACTAAAAGACTATTACATTTTCAAGGAAAAGAAATAAATGAGAGGGGAACCCAAAGAGTTTGCATAGAAAATTGCAAATAGCCTTCATGTAAAACGGGTTCCCAAAATGAGGGAGGAATACGAAGAGTCTAGCTTATAATTCCAACAAGCATTAAAGTAAAATGAGTTTCCCAAAAATGAGGGAGGAATATGAAGAGTCTAACTTATAATTCCAACAGCCCCTCTTAAGCTAGACTATAACGACACATAATTTCTCTCTCAATTTATTGAAAGTTTCATTCTTCAATGCTTTTGTAAAGATATCAGCCACTTGGTCTTGGGTCTTGCAAAACTTAACATTGACATCTCCATCTTTGACCAAGTCTCTAATGAAATGATACTTGATTCGAATATGCATGCTTTTGCCATGAAAATTTGGATTTTTGGTGAGTGCTATGGCTGAACTATTGTCACAAAACAAAGGATTGCTTTCCCATTGAGGATGCTTCAGCTCATGAAAAATCCACCTTAGCCAAAGAGCTTGACATCTAGAAAGAGCCAATGAAATATTGTAACGCCCCAAATTTAACACAAAATTTGTAACCATTTTTTTTTTGAAACACATAATAAATTTGGGCTCGCTACAAACAAATAACTGAACAAACCATCTTATTGGAAATTCAAGTTCATAATTTAAGAATTAGTAGAATAAGTCTCAAAATATAACAAAATAGCCCAAAACCAAATCCCTAGAGCAACACACTCGTCGAGCCTTGTCCAACGCCATGCCATCAATCAGAACCTGTAACATTTTCAACGGAGAGGTTAGCCTCTCAAAGTACAACAATAAAGATCATAGCATATGAAAACATGGCATTAGAAAATCATTTGTATGTATAGAAATATGTTCCATAGCAAACTTATATACATATTCTTTTGCCAAGTTGTCCCTGGACCACAAAAGTTAGGGTTGACCGTTAGTCAAAACCCAAGCCATCAATTCCAATAGTCACATACAGAGGACCGCGGTACCCATGGCCGTTGCTCCCACTAGGGCGATCCAAAGATCGGGAGGTCCCATAGTGAGCTTTTCAAATTGAGCTCAGTCAGTAGGGCTAGTCACCGGGCTTCCCCGTGTAACTATCTAGGTCCCCCTAGGACAACCGGGCTGGGTGGACCGAGGAGACGCCTTGCTCTCCAAAAATATAACAGAAATCCCGGAGCCTGGTACCACCTACCCTCTCCGTAGGCAAACAGAAGTCCTGACTTATTATACTCCCTCAGGAGGAGTTTCACTTCCCCATTTAGGGTACACGACATATGTACAACTTGGTCCAGGGTACAAGGGTTGAGGTGTTTTTACAAACATGACGAATTTAAACTAGAGAAAATAAAACCATAGAACACAAAAAAAATGATATCCTCCATGTACATTATCCAAATGCCCTTTATAAATTTTCGTTGGGGTGTTGGATTTAAATACGTACTTTTATATCTGAACCAAAAGAACTCTATTTCAAACACACAAAACTTTTACCAGAATTTATGAAACAAATAAGTTTGGTCATTTTAACATAATCTGTCTAAAACGGGTATCTCTTGATAAACTTCTGAAAAGACTAATTTTGCTGAAAAACTAGAACTCAGACCCATTCAACATCATTCGGGGACCAGTTAACGAACATCTCGATGATTCCAAAATGCCAAGACATGCCTAAAAATTCCATCGGCTCGCTGAGATTTGCACGTCACTAGTTGACCCAAGTTATTTTTTTTTTTCTGTTTATACAGCCTGATAGAAACCAGTATGTCATTAAAACCCTGTATGACTAGAATCTGGTTTGTAAATCATGTTATCAATACCCTATTATCTTCAGCCATTTACCATCATATATTATCAATACAATACCAAGCCATTAAAACCATGTATGACTAAAATCTGGTTTGTAAATTATGTTATCAATACCCTATTATGTTCAGCCATTTACCATCATATATTATCAATACGATACCAAGCCATTCAAAAAAAATAATACGAGGTACTTGCATTCAATGAAATCATAATAGTTATAACTCACAGTTATATGAGTAATCTATATCCATTAAAACAAATATCTAATACATGGGTTCACCCATGCCCTCACACTGAATTCTCCAACCACTAAATTGCACAGGCTGCCCCATCTTAATGCCATGCTAAAGTACATGCAGGAAGTCACATAATATACATTAACATACACCTAACGTCCAATATCAATCTGATGCTTACCTCTTTTTTTTTTCACCAAGCCCTCTTGAAATACATACTAACGTCTGGTCCCATCTCCATTAATATGTAGAGTCTGATTTTTTTTTTTTTTTCAATCTTTTGGAAATCCAAAGGCATTAAATACAGTTTTAATTTGGTTTCAACCATGCCCTCACTCTGAATTCTACAACCACTAAATTGCACAGGCTGCCCCATCTTAATGCCATACTAAAGTACATGCATGAAGTCACATAATATAAGTTAATATACACCTAATGTTCCATATAAATCTTATGCTTACCTTTTGTTTTATATGCTGAGGAACACCTGTACAAACACAGACCCATGTATACCAAATCTCCAAGCCCTCTTGAAACACATACTAACGTCTGGTCCCATACCCATTAACGTGGAGAGTCTGATATTTTTTCTTTTCTTTTCAATCTGTTGGAAATCCAAATGCATGAAATACAGTTTTAAATTTCCTCAAAAACCTATAGTTCATATACATGCTGCACATAATCATAAGCCAAAATCTGAACCACCGTACCTTTTTTTTTTTCAAATCGCTTCGGTCCTTCGCTCTCTTGTGCAAGAAGGTTGTGATCAACACGCTCCGTTGCTCAAGCTCCTCTATCGATCTCCAGTTCTCTTTCCCCCTCTCTCCTTTTTTTCTAAAAGCTTGTTTGAGGATGCAGTCCACGTCTCCTTCTCTCTTTTACAACAAAACAAATTCTTTTCTTTGTTTCAAAGTTGTAGTCTTTCCATCAGTATCTCATGCCTTCCTTTAAGGCTACCTTCCTCTTACGTTGTTAATCCTAACAGCCAACCCAACCTTTCAGCCACCCCTTCTTTTTTTAAGCTTGCCATCTAGGAAAAATCTATTTACCAAAATTCCTTGCTACAGTAGCTTTCTTTCTAAATAAATTTTCCAAAACGTGTGCTACTTACCTCCTAACAATCCAACCTTCTATCTTCACCTACTTAAATTAGGGGTCATTAAATCACTAACCAAATCTACCTTTTAATTAAGTGTTTTTAATAACTCAAGACAAAGAAGGAAAGGGATTTTACTATTCCAATCATGCTGGCCAGAATCGTTATTTTATATCTATACCTTACACTCATAAACCTTAAAGGCGATTTTGCCCATCAATGGTCGATCCATGTAAAAATATCCATGTACAGGAAAATATGAGAACTTAACCTTAACAATTAAATTCAAAATAAATAAAAAAGCAAAAACAACAACAACGAACACTGGGTTTTTACATCCTACCCCCCTAAAAAAAAATCGTCCTCGAAATTAGTCACATACCTCATCCTTAAAACAGTTGGGGATATTTGTTCTCCATTGCCTCCTCTGGCTCCCAAGTACACTCAGTCAATCGATGATGCTGCCACTCCACCTTAACCAAAGGTACCACCCTTGTGCGCAATACTTGCTCCTTTCTATCTACTATTCGTACTGGTTTTTCATCTATAGATAAGTTCTCCTGGAGTTCCAATTGACCATGTTCGATAATGTGAGAAGGGTCCGGTACATACTTCTTAAGCATGGACACATGAAACACGTTATGTACATGCAAAAATTGTGGTGGTAATGCAATCCGATAGGCTACTTCACCAATCCTTTCTAAAATCTCAAACGGCCCGATAAGCCTTGGACTTAACTTCCCTTTCTTCCCGAATCTGAATATACTTTTTGTTGGGGAGACTTTTACAAATACATGATCTCCAGCACTAAAGTTGAGCTCTCTTCGCCTTCGAACTGCGTAACTCTTTTGTCGGCTCTGTGCTGCAAGTAGCCTTTTCCTTACCAATTGCACTTGGTCTGTATAGTGTTGTAATACCAAGGGGTTTTCTATTTTACTGTCGCCCTGTAAACACCCCAAATTTTCACTCACCTCCCCGACAGCATCATCATCCAGCCTCTGAAATCGCTGGAGGGCAAAATGGTCATTTTCTGAGTCCAGACCTTGCAAAAGTCCAAATTTCATCTGAAACTCTCAAAATTTCTCTATTTTTAGCTCAGATGTTCAAAATTTTACTCCTGACAGGGGACAGACATCTCCAAAGTCTTGGTTCAAGATTATATTGCATAAGACGTGACATTGCATATCATTGCATGAGCATCTCATATCACTGCACTGCACAGCAAGTCATTTCGAGGTCCAGAACTCTTGATTTCAAAATTTTCAATCCAGATTAGAATTTCAACTCTTTTCAAAATTGATTTCAAAACCCTGGGTCTTCAAAATTATCAATTCTTCCCATTTTACCCCCAGGACTCTGAATTTCAAAATATTTTCTCAGGAAAACGATCTGGATAGTTTTCAATATGGATTTCAGCCACTTCAACTCAGATTTTGCCCTTTTGACAATTTCAAATAACTCCATTTTACAAAATTGCCATACAGGGGCCAACTCTTTCCAAAAATTTCTGTTTTACCAATTAGTCCAAATTTTATGAAAATTCCTAAAAGAGGTTGTTGTTTTGTCCTTATCTCAATAAAGAAGCAATGTGGGACCCACATTGAGGTGGTGTCACATAGGCTTTTCTTTTGAAAATTTGAATTTTGAAAAAAACCCAAAAATATAGGAGCCTTGTCCCCTGGATTGGTGCCACTTGTCCTTTCTCTCTCCTCCCATTTACCTGCCATGTGTCAACATAGGGTTCACCTAGAGTTGGCGCCACATGTCACCTTCTCTCTTCAGCCACGTGTCAGTGTGGGGCTACCTTCAGAAGCTGCCACATGTCATCCCATTTATCTGCCATGTGTCAGTATCCTATCATGCGCCATGTGTCATTCCAAGATTACCAGGAGATGCCAAGTATCATAGGTTGTCCTGTCTAGAAAAAGTGGAGCTTGTCTCCTCTGAGGTGGCACCACTTGAAGTGTGTCTCCTGCAGGGAACACGTGTCAACCTCTCCCTCCTTCTAGAAAAGTAGCCTGACACATGTCTCTCCCTACTTTTCTCAGAAAAGTAGGAGACACATGTCACTCCTAGCTTCCTCCAGAAAAGGTAGGCTTGTCTCCTCTGAGGTGGCGCCATTTGGAGTGTGTCTCCTGCAGAGGACACATGTCAAGCTCTCATTTCCTCAGAAAAAGCAAATGCCATGTGTCATTTCCTGCTCTCTTCAGAAAACTTAGAATTCAAAGATTCAAATCTCCTCATAGGTGGCGCAGATCCTGAACTCCTACCTTCTTCATCTTGTCTGAGATGGCGCCACATTGCTTGGCCCTCCTTCTCTCCCCTATGCCACGTGTCATTCTCTGCTTCTTTCAGAAAAAGCAGGTGACACATGTCTCCTTCTCACTCCTTCAGAAAAAGTAGAGGACACATGTCTTCTCCCTACTTCTCTCAGAAAAGTAGGAGACACATGTCACTCCTGGCTTTCTTCAGAAAAAGCAAACCATTCAAAATTCAAACAAGGCCTAGGTGGCGAAAATCCTGAGCTCTGATTTTTCCAGATGGCCTATGAGGGCGCCACATGTCCCTTCCCTCCTTTTCCTCCCTCTTGCCACATGGCATTGTAAGAGCCACCTTGAGGTGGCGCCACATGTCCACCCTCCATTCCTCCAGGGCCAACCTCCATTCGAAATTCAAATTCTCCTTTGAGGTGGCACCATTTGAGAAGGCCTCTCCAGACAGCTGACATTTGTCTGCCACATGTCCAGACCTCCCTGCATTAGAAAAAGTAGAACCCCCCCCCCCATGAGGTGGCGCATTTTGATTCCTCCCTTCATGTTCTCCTGCCACATGGCATCGTAGGAGCCACTCTGAGGAAATGCCACATGTCAGCCTCTCCTTTCCTGCAGAAAAAGCAAAATTTCAAACATTTGAACTCCCCAAGAGGTGGCGCCACATGGCATGCCCCTACTGTTCCAACTTTAGACCTCAGAACACCTTTTGAGGTGGCGCCATTCCAGGACTCCACTTGGCTCCATTTTTATTTTTTATTTTATTTTTAATAAAAGTAGCCCACCATGAGGTGGCGCCACCTGAGGACTCCCTACAAAAGGTGAGTTTGAATTTCAAATTCCAAGAGAGCACCCTCTGAGGTGGCGCCATCTGGGAGCTTCCTGCAGAGAAAATCAAGCAAAACAAAATTTTGAAAAATTTCAAATCCTGCTGAGGTGTCTCACCCAAAAAAATCTTATTTTTTATTTTCTCAAAAATCAAAATAGCACCCCTCAGATGGCGCCACATGGAGGGCTCAGATTGAGCCTGTTTAAAATTCAAAATTTTTCAGAAAATCTATAAAAACAAGGCTCCACGCCCAGCATAGGGGGAGCATTTTGTGAACTTGAAAATTCGACCTAGCCTTCCTAAAAATCTGATTTTGAACTTAGGAAATCGCGCCCTTTTGGCTCATTGGAGAAGGTGGAGTAAAGTTCGTGCAATGGCCAATTCGATTCAAGCATAGGTCAATTTTGGTGAACCATCCGAAGCCCGGAGCGAAGGACGAAGGAAGCTCGTGATAACCGCCCCTTTCAAGAGCTTCTACGCTGCGTAACGAAGCAAAGTGCACTTTTTTTCCCCTTGATTTGATTCCATAATCTGATTCGGTAGTCGTTTGAAGAAAGAGCTCATCCGAGAGATGGATTGAGCTATTCTCATAAAGCGACATATATAAAAATGTTAAATTATGCTTCCTTGATGATTTTTAACATGCATGTAATTAGCTAGGTTTAATTTGCATTTTATTTCATTCATTTAGCACATTTCACGAATTAATTAGGATTAATTTAGCATTTATTTCAATTCTGCTCATTTTCAGTAGGTCTCTGTTTTTGTCAGTCAGTCCACACGTCATTTCATGCATTTATTTTTTATTCAAAATCCCACAAAAATCACTGAATGCGCCCTTAGGTGTCCCTAAAATTGTGCCACAAATTTGGAGGCATTTGAATTTGTTTACTGCGGTAAACATCCAAAATGGCAAGTCGGGTTTTGTTACCCGGGATGCGTTTTGAAAATCATTTGCCGACTTGTAAAATCGAGATATCCCTCATGGGAGATCAGATTTTCTATCCAAAAGATGTCCTGACCTCGGCAGACTGTCTAGTTTTTAATATGATTTTCTCCGATTTTTCTGATTTTTGTTTATGTCTGACAAAAATCCGAGAGTTCGGGACACGTGTCAGAGCCTAATTTGGGCCTCTGATATCTTGGATCGACTTAGGGCTATGGTTTCTCTCTGTCTATTGCTCCAAATCTAAAACTGTAAAAAGTGAAAGTTATGTCCGAGGTGTTCTCTATTTGCATCTGAAAGCCTGTGAGTTTTAGAACAGTCGTCATACCTGTTTCGAATTTTTCTTGTCAGTCTTTTGTTTGGTCATATGGGTCTGTTCTGTCAATTTAGGAACACAAAGTTATATTTTTATCCATGTTTCTGTTGATCAAATGCCAAAGTCATGAACATGAAAGTTGTTCATGTAAGTGTCGTGAGTAGCTCTGATTAATTTCATAAATTCCCATGGCTGTTTTATATTGCTTTAGCATTTTACATCAGATTAGAGTAATTTTTACCTTTGTCAGAACTAAATCTCTGTTATTGAACTCACCATGGCTCAAATCTCGTAGGTGTAAAAACCAAAAATGTTCCATTTTGAGTCTTTTATCAGTCTACAAAATGTCAGAAGTTTTCATGGTGTAAATCTTGCATTATCATATCAAGCATTGCATTTGGTTCGGATCCATAGGCAAAATCCACCATTTTAGGACTTTCTTTAAATTTTAGCATTTAAATCATATCATTTCGTGATTTTTAGTATTCTAGGCTGTTTATCAGAGTAAGTAAATGCTTCACACCGAATTTGGTGCAATTTAAAATCCATTTGAGGTTCAGATTAGCCATAATACCAAAACAGGGTCCCGCATGACCCGAATCCAAGTGAAAAACAAGCAAAATTCGTTATTTTGGATAAATTGCAAAATGTCAAATTCTGATTTTACAGTTCTAATATGTTTAGCAGCATGTCATCATGTCTCTTACTGCATTTCATCATCATTTGATTCAATTTGAATTTCGAAATCTCAATTTTATCAAGTTTTCCTTCAAAAAACCCTGATTTTAAAGGTGTAACTTTAATTTTAGGGGTATTTTGGTCATTTTGACCCCCAATTCCGAATTTCAAACTATTTTCCATCGAATTTCCTGCATTTACATCATTTCAAATATCAACGAAGCATGAGATTAGGGTTTATATCCAATTAAATCCAATAATTTCAGAATATTATTGGAAAATCTTGGAAAAACCCACATATTTGAGCTAACCTTATTTCAAGCTTGGCAGGGATATTCAAAAGAAGGAGCTGAAGTCTTCAAGTTGCTTTTATTTCATTTACTTAGTGATGTAATAATGTAAATTTTGGAATAAGAGATTTAATTTCCTGCTTAGATTAGGATGCATATCATATAGTTTAAATTTATGCAATATCCTACTCATATGATTCATGCATTTTTATTTCAAAAGCACTATGGATGTTCACGAATGGCACATGCACCAACTCTTAGGGAGTTGATGAACTCGGTGGAATCCATATTTACGGCCCTAGTCGGAATATGGACGAGACCCAGATCCATCATCTTTCTACTAGTCACATTGAGCCTACACTCTTAGGCTATCTTAAAATGCACATCATATTTCCAATGTTTTCAAAGCTTTGTGCATTAAATCAATTAAACTCTGAACATATTCATGGCCACAGTCAGAATATGTGAAGGATTTATTTTGACTTAATGCATATTTTTCCAACTAATTCCTCAGAAAATATTTTCAAGATGCATTCATTTACTCATGTCATTCGCATCATGAAATCATTTGTTTTCCCATGATTTTTCTCAAGAAAATTTCATTCTCAAGAAATCGATTTCTCAAGAAACTCTAAGAATCTTTCAAAATCGGTTTTCTCAAGTCAAGTTTTTCCACAGTTTTCCATGGGAAAAGGTCATCTTCCCAAGATTTTCAAGAGAAGTCTCTCACCTTTCTCAAAGTCAAAATCGATTTCCAAGTATTTCAAGGTTAAGATTCTCAGGTTTTCAACTTCCCAAGTTTCAATTTTCCTTTTCCAAAGAGTTTTCCTATAAATTTTCCATCACTTTCCTAAGAAAACTCTCAAAGTCCAAGTTTTCCTAAGAAGTGTTTCCCTTTTCAAAGGTTCACCTTTTTCTCAAGAATCACTTCTATTTTCCCAAGATTTTCAACTATTTCTGATTTTCCCACACCTTTATGAACTTTCTTGTGATTTCAAAACCCCTTTCATTTGATTTTCCTGAGAAATCGACTTTCACCTTTTCCTAAGAAATACTTTTCAACTCCAAAAGTTTTCCTATGAATCTTCAATCATTTTTCCAAAGAAAATTTCCAGAGCTGGAGTTTTCCTGACAAGCATTTTCCCTTCAAATGTTCACACTTTTCCTAAGAATTACTCACATTTTCTCAGGACTTCCAATCATTCATGATTTTCCCAAGTCTTTATAAACTTTCTCATGGTTTTAAATCTTTTCCTTAGAAATGTTTTCAACTTCAAATATTTTCCAAGCATACATCATGTTTTCCCAAGCTGCATCTTCCAAAATCTCATAGCACATGCCTGAATTCCCTGTGCATATAGGATAGAACACGATTTTGATGATTTAACTAAGTCAAGCACAATTTTGGTCCTTGGTTCGATTACCCCTGTTAAAGGCGGCAGAAACGGTCGAACCTCGTACCGACAGGTCGAGCCCCATCCCATGGATTTTCCCGCAATTTTCACAACGGAGGCGAGTATTTCAAAACATTTTCCAAAATCCGGTCGAGTTTGAAGCGCGAAAGCGTTTCTCTCTTTTTCTCTTCCGCGAGGAAGGGAAGACGGGGGGAAAATTTTGCGACGATAACAGGTTTGGCGACCGTGATGGGACCTGTCCTTGTCTGACCTAAATTATGCTTGACTTAGTTTAATTATCAAAATTATGTTCACAAAATGTCAGCTCTTTTACTTTGAATATCATGTGAGCCTAGGAGCCTAGATTCTGACCCAGCTGACATTGATTGCATATAGCTTAGGCATGGTTTGGTAGGACCATACTGAGGAGAAATTTTCATGCTCACATAGACTTAGGTCTAAATACAACTCTCCTCAATTTAGGATCTGAATGCAAACAATGTATGCTTCTTCAAAAAATTTCAAAAGTCTATCTCTCTAGGATTTAGAGCCCTCTATTTCTTGCATGTGATCATTTTTTCAAAATCTCCATTACCTACTATTACCCGGTCTTCACGTTGCTTGGGCTCTCTTCCAAAACCCTAGTTCGGGATAGAGCCTCACAACTGGGCCAACTATTTGGGTTAACACCCCCCTACCACGTACCGCGGGCCACAGTCCGAAGTATATCGGTAGGCGCTCAAGGATGTTGGAAAACCTTACCTTAGAACCGGAGTTGAAACTCTATGCCACGTACCTCGGATTTCGATTCGGGTATATCGGCATAACTGGATTGGACAAAGATGATCTGAACCTAGAGTTAGGATTAAGGTCCTACAGCTGTTTTCAAATTGATGCATCTAGAGTCAGCCTTTTAGAGAGTACTGAATGTGCATAAATGTTTGTGCAGGGTGTGATTGCTTGTATTCTACCTCTATTTCCTTTGTATTTTCCCAAAATATTTTCAAATATCCATATTTTTTTACCTTTTTCCTTTATTTTCTCAAACCCTGGATGATTTTTTTCAAATATCTAATTTCTTTCAAAACTCCAGGCGATTTTACATTCTACCTTTCTACTGGATCTCGAATTTCTAACTGCATTTTTATCCTGCCTGCAAAATTTTTCAAAATTTCTCACATTTTCCTAAGTCTCATTCTGAGTCTTTCTCTGTTTTCAGTTCGATGGCATCCAGTCAAGTCGATCCTATCTTTCCTGAAGGTCACATCTCCTTCGAGGTGCGACAAGGTCGTCCTGAACATCGAGCCCTTAGCACCGGAACTTTCATTCCCCGGTGGTACTATTCCTGGCTAAAGAGCTTTTCCCGAATGTTCCCGGACCATTT
Organism: Nuphar pumila; assembly: GCF_984573655.1. Lineage (NCBI taxonomy): Eukaryota > Viridiplantae > Streptophyta > Magnoliopsida > Nymphaeales > Nymphaeaceae > Nuphar > Nuphar pumila. Next base: position 76,288,837 of record NC_143263.1, on the reverse strand, counting down.
GAGCGAGTGTGGATTAGAGATGGCGTCAGCAGTCGGAAAGCAGACCATCAATGGCAACCTGATCCATGCAATGGCGGAGCGATGGAATCCTCGGACATGTACCTTCTGGTTCCCATGGGGAGAAATGACCGTTTTAATGGATGAATTTTCAGAAATCATGGGGTTACCAGAACCAGCCGGTCAACCAGGAGACCCATTAGAGCATCAATTCCTTATCAATGTCAAGGGTTTGGACCCCCGAGACTCCCTAGCTCGTATGACAGGCCGCCGATCCTGGCCCCTGATCCAGTTGGAAGGAAATGAATATGTTGACCTACTTGAGTTGTACCGCCAGTACGGGACCTTCATCGAAGTCAGCTCGCTATCAAGAACAGCCAAAGAAAGGATTCAGAATGCAATGGTTCTGTGCACCATAGGATTATCCCTCTTCCCAGATGGACAAAACTACATGGACATCAGGATAATCCAACTTATGAGAAGATGGGGAAATCGGCAAACCAATCGCCTCTCCATAGCCATGGCAGCACTCGCCTTCCTATATCGAGGTCTGACTCAATTCTCACTTGGAGAGTCCATTTTAGTTGAATGATGCATCTACGCACTTCAGTCCTGGTTTTTCCAACACGTTCCAGCCCGAGCAAGCTCTTTCAGATACAATGGTCAAGAACTTCTCCCAGTGTCGCAGTACCGAACCATGATCAACAACATTCAAGAGGATGACGTAGTCTGGGACTATTTTGATCTGCAGCTGTCTCCTCTCAGATATACCTACGCTTATGGCAAGCGGTTCAAGTTGCTGGGACCATTCTTCTGCACTTATTACCAACCAGAGAGATGTGTTCGGTAGTTCTCTCAAAGGCAGCAGTACGTTGAAGCCCACTTGTTATCAGGAGTTATGGCAGAGTTTGATCTCACTTCTGCACAATGGTCCGGGGCATATCATTCTGCCCGCTACAGTTGGGATTCCTTTGTTTCTCTTAAAATCTTTCCTGGTCCTAGAGTGTCTGCCGACTATCATGAATGGTGGCAAATTGTTTGTCCCCCACCTCTTTGTCAAGATCAATAAAGTCATGTTTTTCTCATTTCTATAAAATTGTCTCTCTTTCCATTGTGGTTTGACGACCTCGCCTAGGTAACAAGGCATATTTTCGTTGTTCATTTCTTTTGAAGGAATGACAACACAATTATCGTGATTCCCACGACGACTCGGTCCCTAATAATGGGACATCTTTTCCAAATTGTCTACCATATTTTCAGCAAATATTTCTTCCAAAAGCTAATTCCTTCATAATCTAATCAGGTCTTTGCCCTGCAGAGAGCATCCGTATCATTTGATGGTTGAGACAAGATCAGGCAAAAGAACCACAGCATCCCAGTACTCGTCAGCCTCGGAAGAAGAAATGGGTTCCCCTCGATCTGAGAAGAGTCAAGAGCAGCAAGAAGATGACGGCATAGACCCCCAAATGTATGCCATGTTCAGAAAAATGATGAATAAGATGATGAATGAGCAGCCCGGGACCAGCTCAGAAAGAAATCCATTCAGAGAAAGGTTCCATGGTCGCAGGAGTAAGAAGGCTCCCAAGAAGCAGATCCAGCCAGAAGAGATTTCAGATGAATCAGACTCAACTGAGAATACAGATGAAGAATATGAGGTGCCTCCGGCATTTCAGAAGCGTGGCCAAAGTAAAAGCCGCAGATCAAAGAGTAGAGATAAAGAAGGGCCTTTGCAAGCGCAGTTCAAGGAAATGGCCCGAGTTGTCAAGGATCTGCAAGCCCGCGACAAGGGCAAGAAAGTCTTCACCAGTGAGGACTTCTATGATGGTTTAGAAGGGGATGATGATCTGGAGAATCTTCCCCGTAAATTCATCAAGTTCGATGGTTCTGGCGACCCAAAAGCACATCTCGCCACTTTCTTTGCTGAATGCTCTCGGTTCAAAAGAGATAACCGAGCATTGTTTCTATGCTTCCCCCGCAGCTTGGAAGGAGTTGCAGCCAAGTGGTATGCTGAGCATATCAACCCCATCGAGCTCAAGGAGTTCGACAAAGTTGTGAATCTCTTTATTGAACGCTTCTTGTTCAACATAGAAGCGCTGCCTACACTGAGTCATCTCTGCAATTTAAGGAAAAATGAGAATGAAAAAGCATGGGACTTCATTCACAGATGGAGATCAGCCTGTAATAAGATGAGAGATCCTATCTCGGAAAGGCATGCATTGTCCCTGATCCTCAACAAATTTTCGCAGCCGTTAAGAGGATTGATCTCCACAGCACCATCCAGGACCTTCATTGAGTTGACTGAACGAGCCGAATGGCTCGAACTAAGTGTGAAAAATGGAGTCTATGAAGGCTTCACCTTTTCCAAGAACAACTCCCATGGTGAGCAGAAAAAGAAAGCTCACTTCACTTATTCTACCAACAACAGCAACAAAGGCCAAAATCGATACAAAAGGCAGAAGAAAGATTACTGCTACGGCACAGGCAGTTCGAACAACAAGGACCAAAAGGCAAAACCTGCTCCTCAGTACAGCAAGCCTCCTCAGCAGGATCAAGGGCCAAAACTGCGTGAGAAGACCAAACATGAAGGATGGAGTTACGACAGAAAGTTTACTCCTCTTGACCAATCACTCGAGGATGTGCTCGAGTACATGCTATCAAAAGAGATGGTTAAATTGCCCAAATTGGCCGACCCCCCTGTGCCCATGGGGAAATGGAAAGATCAGTTCTGCAAGTTCCACAGGACAGTGGGACACAACACCGAGAACTGCTTTGTTCTAAAAAACATCGTGCAAGATCTCATTGAAAAAAATCTATTGGTAGAAGGAGAAGAAGAAGAGAAGATGGACATTCTCAATCACCCCTTCCCTTCGCACACCACAACAGTATTGTCTGCATAGCCATTCCTACTGCACGAGCACATCAAGCCATGTTTGGCGCAAGATCTCCAGGTTCAGCATCAGGTGTCGGTGCTACGACAGGCAGCTCCAGCTTCTAAGAAGATGGACCTAATCTCAGCATTCGGCAAAATGAAAGTTTCGGAAGCACCTGTAAAGTCAGCCGCCAAGTCAAAAGGAACTACTGACTTCTTCAAGCAAATTATCAAACCCAAGATGGAAAATTCAAGTCAGAAGCCTCTGACCGCTCTATCCAATGTCTCCATCCTTGACTTGGCCAAGAATTCTAGTAAGCACCAGCAAGTACTGGATGATTTACTCAGGAAAATCAAGGTTAAGCCCAGTACCACTTCTGAAGACATGGCACAGATTGTGAACTCTGCCATGACCAATGCGCCAATCACCTTCTCAGACGAGGACCTTCCAAAGCCTCATTCCTTTCATAATAATGCCTTGTACATAGTCGTTCGAGTCAGAGGAATGACGGTTCCCCATGTACTGGTCGATGGAGGCAGCAGCCTCAACATATGTCCCGAAATGACCGCAAAAGCATTAGGGATCAAAGATGAAGAATATATTCCAGATCCCATCACTATCTATGGATTTGACAACCATGGTCAAACGGCAAAAGGGAAGATATTCCTGGAGGTATTCATCAACTATTCGGTGCACTCCGTCCTTTTTCATGTGGTTAATGTGCCACCCACCTACAACTTGCTGCTCGGAAGGACGTGGATTCACAATGCTAATGCAGTGCCGTCCACCCTACATCAATGTGTGAAGTGGTCAAAAGGGGGAATGATTACCACAATACTGGGAGAAGACCCAGAAGAAAGGCTCCCGCAGCCCATGATTCCCCGGCCATCATTCAATGCGGATATTCCCAGCATCAGGGAAAGTGAAGAGATCAGTCACGGAGAAAATTGAGAAATACTCCAGGCATCCTCAGAACTATCTCCGCACACAGTAGCCACGACCCGATGAAAAGGTCCTCAATTCTTCAAGGTTGGAGGCCGAATCGACTACAGCACCATTAAGGATCATCCCTTGTTTCCTCAATTCATGAAGTCAAGAAAGGGATTTGAGTTGCTCCTGAAACATGGTTATCAACCCTTCAAGGGACTCGGCAAAAATGAAGATGGCCGCATCGAGCCAATGATTCAAAAACATCGTCCCCACAGAGCAGGACTAGGGTTTGCCGGCGGAAGCTCGTCAAAGGAGACTGTTTTTGTCAAAGGGGCACAATGAAGACCATTTGCTATTTTCTTTCTATTCTTTTCCAAATAAATGTCTCATTTTACCAATGTCATTGATCAATTCAATCAATAAAATTCCAAGTTTCTTTGTCTATCCGGATGCCATCTACTCCCTTTCTGTCTATCTCATCATTTTATAATTCAATGCCATTTTATGCATGGTTCTCTTCAAATGATTGCTTGTCTTACTATAGGCCGATTTGTCTGAACCAGATTTCTTCTCCAAAATTTCAGAATGACTTCTCGGACAATCAAGAAGATCGTTCTCAATCCCAAGGCCTTTCAGAAGTCGACAGCAATTCACAGAATCAAAGCAAGCACCGGAAATGATAAGATTGCAAAGCAGTCAGATGATTGTGCTGAATACGATCAGTCTCTTCAGGAATTACTAGAGTTCGCCGTTGTTCAGAAGCAAGATGAACCATCTCCTCTAGTACAAGATCCAACTGAAGGTGTCAATATCGGTTCAGAGGAAGATCCCAAAATTCTCCAGATCGGAACCAGTCTGAGTCCGGAAGAAAAGAAAAGGCTTACAGATTTTCTCAAGCGGCATGAAGAAGTGTTCGCATGGACATATGAAGACATGCCGGGCTTAGACCCCAAATTGGTCGAGCACCGACTCGTCTTGAAACCGGATGCTAAACCCGTCAAGCAGAAGCTGAGAAAAATGGATCCTAGAATAGAACAACAAGTCAAAGAAGGACTTGAAGATTTGCTCAAAGCAGGATTTATCCGAGCTATTGACTACCCGGATTGGTTAGCCAATATCGTTGTTGTCCCAAAGAAAAGTGGCAAAGTGAGGATTTGCATAGACTTCAGAGACCTCAATAAGGCAACTCCGAAGGATGACTATCCACTTCCAAGCATCGATCTTCTAGTCGATAGCACGGCAGGACATGCCATGTTCTCTTTCATGGACGGATATTCCGGCTACAATCAGATTAAGTTGGCCGCCCGCGACCAATCAAAAACTTCCTTTACTACGCCTTGGGGCACTTTCTGCTACACAGTTATGCCTTTTGGGCTCAAGAATGCTGGAGCGACGTATCAACGGGCAATGACTGTCATCTTCCATGATCAGATGCGCAAAATTATGGATGCGTATGTTGATGATATTCTCGTGAAATCTAAAGAGGAAGAAGATCACCTCGAAGCACTTGATCAAGTCTTTAAGAGACTCATTCTTTACAAGTTAAGGCTTAACCCGCAAAAATGTGTCTTTGGAGTCGAATCAGGCAAACTGTTGGGTTTTCTGGTCAGCAAAAAGGGAATTGAAGTTGACCCAGCCAAAGCAAAGGCTATCATTGATATGCCTCCCCCAAAGAATCTCAAAGAACTGCGTAGCCTTCAGGGACGCATGCAATCAATCCGGCGATTTATTTCCAACTTGGCGATGAGATGTGAACCTTTCAATCACTTGCTCAGAAAAGGAGTTAAGTTCGAATGGGGACCAGAGTGTCTGCAATCGTTCGATCGAATCAAGAAGTATCTTCTTAATCCTCCCATCCTGAAGCCGCCAGAATTGGGAAAACCTCTTTTGCTATACATCTCAGTCAATCAAGTCGCATGCGGCGGATTCTTGGCACAATACAAAGAAGGCAGCCTGATAGAACACGCCATCTATTATGTGAGTAAGACTTTCATAGATTATGAAAAGAGATACTCTCAAATAGAGAAGACCTGCCTAGCTCTGGTATGGATGTGTCAAAAGCTAAGACACTACCTGTTGGCATCAGAAGTCAAAATCCTGTCTAAACTCAATCCCCTCAAATACATCTTAGAGCAGCCTTTCCTCAGCGGACGAGTAGCAAAATGGCAAGTCTTATTGATGCAGTATGACTTAGAATATGTCTCACAACAATCGATCAAAGGCCAAGCAATTGCGGATCAATTGACGGATTTTCCTCTCGCAGAAGAAGTGAAAGCTGAAGATGACTTCCCTGATGAGCAAATATGCAACATCCAGCGATACCCGATCTGGAATTTGTTTTTCGACGGTTCTAAGAATATGACGGGAATAGGCATCGGAATCCTATTAATCACTCCAGAAAAAGAGATGATTCCATTTTCTCTCAAGTTAGATTTTCAATGTACCCACAATATGGCTGAATATGAAGCCCTGATTCAAGGTCTAAAGATTCTACTAGACTTCAATGTTAAGAGAGTGCATGCCTATGGCGACTCATTACTCGTTGTTAATCAAGTTCGAGCTGAATGGCAGGTCAAAGATCAGAAGTTATTTTCCTATCAGAAAATTGTTTCAGCTCTTGTCAGCAAGTTTGAAGAATTTCAGCTCTTCCATATCAAGAGAGATTTCAATCAAGTGGCCGATAGTCTAGCCAGTTTAGGCTCCATTATGACATTCAGAAATGAAGAATCTTGTCGCTCTTTTGAAATTGACAGACTTGACCAACCTGCCTGCCTTCCTTTCAGCGGAGCAAGTAAACCAGGCTGAGCAAAGGAAGAAGCCTTGGTATTACAATATCAAAACTTTCATAGAAACTGGTAAATTTTCTCCAGAACTCTCAAAGAAAGAGCAACGAGCAATCCAGCGTATGTCCACTCGATACTTCATTTTGGCCAAGGTCCTTTATCGTCGTGGATTCAGCTCAGAGTATTCCAGATGTTTAGATGAAGAAGAAGCCAAAGAAGTTGTGCGAGAAGCACACGAAGGCATTTGTGGTGGCCACGTCGGCTACCAAACCCTTGTTAAGCAAATCATAAGAGCAGGGTACTACTGGAAGACTATGCAACAAGACTGTTATCATTATGTGAAGAAGTGTGTACAATGTCAGATACATGCACCTTCTATCCATGCTCCAGCAACTTATTTACAGTCTGTTGTTTCTCCATGGCCGTTCTCCATGTGGGCCTTCGATGTCGTAGGTCCCATCACTCCTTCAGCTTCAAATGGCCACAAATACTTCCTTGCCGCAACAGAATATTTCACCAAGTGGGTAGAAGCCATCAGTCTCCGCACAGTAGAAGGCCGACACGTGGTCTCTTTTATTCACAAGAACATCCTTTGCCGTTTCGGCATCCCACATGACATTGTGTCAGACAATGACAGTCATTTCAAGAATGAAAAGATGAAGACATTCTGCTCAAAATTCAAGATCTATCACCATTTTTCCGCTCCATATTATCCTCAAGGGAATGGTCAGGCAGAGGCCACCAACAAGATTTTAATTCGTATCTTGGAGCGAACTGTGGAAACAGGTCGTAACTGGCATGAGAAGATCCACGATGCACTATGGGCCTATCGGACCACCATTCGTACACCGACGAATGCTACCCCATCAGAACTGGTCTATGGGACAGAAGTAGTATTGCCGTTACATGTTCAGAAGCCCGCTTTGAAATTTGCTTCACTTCTGCAATTACCTCTTGATCAATACCAGCAGCAACGACTAGTGCAGCTAGACTTACTCGACGAGAGAAGGCTAAAAGCAGCAGAGCATGCTCAATCCTATCGCCAGAGAGTAGCTAGGCAATATGCGAAGTCTATCATCAAAAGAAGATTCAAAGTCAATGATTTAGTACTTCAATCCACAGCTTATCTCAAGCATCGTCCCGGCAGCAAATGGTCACCAAATTGGGAAGGTCCCTATGTTGTCAAAGAAGCATTACCCCGCAACTCATATCGGCTCATCAATGCCGATGGGGTAGAATTGCCAGATCCTATTAATGCACGACACTTGAAAAAGTTTTATACTTGAAACATTTATCCTTCTCTTGTAATCCATCCGGTTTCCCTCAAATAATGATCCAACTTTTTTTTTCCCAGTTACACTGGGGCATTTTAAAATTTTGTTCTATATGCAGGCAGGATAAACAAATTCCTCATTTCATGCACATGTGCATTCATATGCATCATTTCATATTCATTTGCATTCAATTGCATTAACAACAATCTGGTCAGTATTGGGATTTCAACAAACCGTCCCATTATGATTCCTAAATGATTCAAAATCAAAAGGTCATCACCAATACTGAACCAAAACCCAGCGCTCGAACTGGAATTATTTCAAAATCTAGTATTCAAACTGGTACATTTGTAAAATCCCAATTTTTCAGAAAACCGAGTTCCGACTCGGGTTTTTTTTTTATTTCAAATCATTTTCTTTTGTTGATCCGGGTTCCGACTCGTGATCTCATTACCTTACTCGAGCCTTGACTCGAGCTCTTCATTTTCTTGTGTCGATCTGGGTTCCGACTCGAGATCTCTTTATCCTTTCGAGCTCAGATGCGAGCTCTTCAGTTTCTTTTATTGATCCGGGTTCCGACTCATGATCTCTGAATTTTATTCGAGCTCCGACTCGAACTCATCATTCTCCTTTGATGATCCAAGTCATTTTGACCCTCAGGGTCTGTCAATTGCTCAAATTTGATATTTTGCCCTCTGAATTTCAATTTAAATCTTCAAATCAGGCAATTCTCCAATTTCGATCTCCGGGTCACCCAATTTCTGATTTTCAATCTCAATTTCCAATTTCCAATTTTCGACCTTCGGGTCAATCAATTTCCAATTTTTGACCTTCGGGTCAATCAATTTCCAATTTTTGACCTTCGGGTCAATCAATTTCCAAATTTTCAACCTTCGGGTCAATCAATCAATTTTCAATTTCGACCTTCGGGTCACTCAATTTCCCGTTTCGACCTTCGGGTCACTCAATTCTCAATTTTGACCTTCGAGTCACTCAATTTCCAATCTTCCGACCTTCGGGCCACTCAATTTCCAATTTTTCGACCTTCGGGTTAATCAATTTCCAAATTTCGACCTTTTGGTCAACCAATTCTCAATTTCGACCTTTTGGTCGAATCAATTCTCAATTTCGACCATCAGGTCATCCAATTTTGACCTTCGGGTCATTCAATTTCCAGCAACCAATTTTCAATTTCGACCTTTGGGTCAATCAATCTCAAATATCCAATTTCAATCATTTTCTCTTGCGAGAGACCCTTTTTAGGGAGAGTTCGAGGGAGCTCATTCTTTTCGCATGCTATCCAATTCGTTCACTTAGCCCCTTTTCAGGGAGAGTTTAAAGGGACTCGCGTCTTTGTGAACCGTTTGCAAAACAATTTCCAATTTCACACGAGGAACCCTTTTAAAGGGAGAGGCTCGACGGAGACTCGCTTTTCTTGTGACCCCCAATTTCATACTAGGTCATCTTCATCATGAAGGACCCTCTTTGCAGGGAGAGTATGATGGACTCGTTCCTTTAATGACCCAATTTTCAGACCTCATTATTATCGGCCCCCTTTCCATAAGAGAAGCCTAATATTAGGGAGCTTTGACGAAAGCTCAATTTCTCTTCGAAAGTTCGTTTTGCAAACACCTCCTCTTCAGGGAAGAGAGGAGTATTTCCCAATTCCCATTCAGGTAAGGGCTAAGCCTGAGTCTCTCTTTTTGGGGAAAAAGAGAGGAGAATTTTCGTCACGGATGCGTTGAGCCGGATTTCAAATACTCATTTTCACCAAGGATTTCAAGAAAATTTTATCAAATTTGTCAATCAATTGTCGATTTCAGAATCTTTATTACACTAATCTCTATCTCAAATTACCTTCAGCATCACTTCCAAAAGAGTGAAGCTTCGGCGAAAAGAGATTCAAAACTCAAATTCTTTCTATTGGCCAACCAAAAGGATGAAGGATAAATCCTCAATATGGCCAGAAAAGAAGATTCAATGTTATTGAAAAGCCGTAGATGATCGATATTGATCGCAGTCAATGGCGCATCTTTAAAGGCTATTCTTGTAAGGACGAGGTAGTGGAAATATCCTGAGTGCTAGAAAAGAGAGAATTCACCCAAACCCTGTCTCCTCAGAATCACCTAAGCTGCAATTAAATATACACAAAAGGGATCTCTCACCTGTCGTTAAGATGAAGGCGAATTAGGCGAGTAGACCCCCGGGGCCAAAGAAGATTCGAAACATCTCCAAGATGACGAAGTTTGTGACGGATCCTTCCAGGGAAGGTCCAAAGCACTGTCAAGATGAAGGCAGATGCGATGAACCCCTCGACAATCCCTAAAAGGTATTTAATTTCAGCTAAAGATCTTCCAGCCAATGAGCCAATATCATCAAAATAACCCATAAACCAATATCATCAAAGGAGGATCGAAACATCTCCAAGTTGAAGGAGTTTGTGACGTACCCTTTTCCCAAAAGAGAGAAAGAGAGGAAAAAGAAAGAGAGAAAAAGTCAGAACATCTCCAAAATGATGGAGAATATAGCCAAAACACCAAAGAGCCAAAAGAGTGCAGAAAGATTATCAAGAGAGAAGCTCTCAGGATATCAAACTGCCAAATTTATCAAGAATCCTCTTTAAATTTGTGAAATTCTATTATCAATACTCTTTCATCAATTACTTTCATAATATCAAATTCTCTTTCCTGCTCATATCAAGGAAATTGATAGCTTCCTTGAAGAAGGTCAATTGCGAGCAATTTGGATTTCAAGTCTCGATTCTACAAAGTGAACCTTGTTTGGAGGTAATGCTTTGGGTAGAAAAGAAAGAATATCTCTGCAACCATGTGCAACATTTTCAAAAATTTTGAATCAACAGCAAAATTTCCAACATTTTGACAATATTTTCTAGCTATCCTGACATGAAGTGAGAACTTGATGCCCATTTTCGATGCATCCTGACACCAATTTTAAATCCTTCCTAAGGACTTGATTCCTTCTCTTCTTTGAGAGCATGAACTCTCAGATTGCACACTTCCCTGTGTCCCCACTGTCCCACCATAGACAGTCCCATTTCGGTTCGAGGTCGAACCACCAATCATTTTCTCGCAAGAGGCAATTTCAAAAGCTGATTTTAGTCTCAGCAATAAGACGCTCAAAACCAACCCCTTTTCAAGCTTTAGGGACCCCATTTTCCTTCCTTTTGCAAAACCCCTGTCGGATTTACTGTGCAAAATCCGAAGGTTCCATCATGGTCTCTTCCTTCGAGGATTCCATTCATTTTCCGCCCGATCAGGATAAGGGTACAAACCTGAGCCTCATTCAAAGAGGTATTCCATTTTCCGCCCGATCAGGATAAGGGTACAAACCTGAGCCTCAATCAAAGAGATATTCCATTTTCCGCCCGATCAGGATAAGGGTACAAACCTGAGCCTCATTCAAAGAGGTATTTCATCTTCTGCCCAATCAGGATAAGGGTACAAACCTGAGCCTCAATCAAAGAGGTATTCCATTTTCCGCCTGATGAGGATAAGGGTACAAACCTGAGCCTCAATCAAAGAGGTATTTCACTTTCCGCCCGATCAGGATAAGGGTACAAACCTGAGCCTCATTCAAAGAGGTATTCCATTTTCCGCCCGATCAGGATAAGGGTACAAACCTGAGCCTCAATCAAAGAGGTATTCCATTTTCCGCCCGATCAGGATAAGGGTACAAACCTGAGCCTCATTCAAAGAGGTATTTCATTTTCCGCCCGATCAGGATAAGGGTACAAACCTGAGCCTCATTCAAAGAGGTATTTCATTTTCCGCCAGATCAGGTTAAGGGTACAAACCTGAATCTCATTTCGATGAGATATTCTATTCCCCAATCAGGTTAAGGGTCAAACCTGAGCTTCGTTCCATGCGAGGTATTTCTGTCCCATCTAGGTTAAGGGCAAAAACCTGAACTTCGCTATCATAGAGCAAATCTTTCCTCTTCATTCTCCATTTCATATCTACCATCCTCCTCGGGCTAATTTCTTCACACCCAGTCAGATCCTTCTAACTAGGGCATTTTTTTATAGCCCAAATTTGGTGTGTTTTTCTTTGCCACTAAGCTCGGCCATGAGCCGGCTTAGTAGCAAAGAGGGGCATCTGTAAACACCCCAAATTTTCACTCACCTCCCCGACAGCATCATCATCCAGCCTCTGAAATCGCTGGAGGGCAAAATGGTCATTTTCTGAGTCCAGACCTTGCAAAAGTCCAAATTTCATCTGAAACTCTCAAAATTTCTCTATTTTTAGCTCAGATGTTCAAAATTTTACTCCTGACAGGAGACAGACATCTCCAAAGTCTTGGTTCAAGATTATATTGCATAAGACATGACATTGCATATCATTGCATGAGCATCTCATATCACTGCACTGCACAGCATGTCATTTCGAGGTCCAAAACTCTTGATTTCAAAATTTTCAATCCAGATTAGAATTTCAACTCTTTTCAAAATTGATTTCAAAACCCTGGGTCTTCAAAATTATCAATTCTTCCCATTTTACCCCCAAGACTCTGAATTTCAAAATATTTTCTGAGGAAAACGATCTGGATAGTTTTCAATATGGATTTCAGCCACTTCACCTCAGATTTTTCCCTTTTGACAATTTCAAATATCTCCCTTTTACAAAATTGCCCTACAGGGGCCAACTCTTTCCAAAAAATTCTGTTTTACCAATTAGTCCAAATTTTATGAAAATTCCAAAAAGAGGTTGTTGTTTTGTCCTTATCTCAATAAAGAAGCAATGTGGGACCCACATTGAGGTGGTGTCACATAGGCTTTTCTTTTGAAAATTTGAATTTTGAAAAAAACCCAAAAATATAGGAGCCTTGTCCCCTGGATTGGTGCCACTTGTCCTTTCTCTCTCCTCCCATTTACCTGCCATGTGTCAGCACAGGGTTCACCTAGAGTTGGTGCCACATGTCACCTTCTATCTTCAGCCACGTGTCAGTGTGGGGCTACCTTCAGAAGCCGCCACATGTCATCCCATTTATCTGCCATGTGTCAGTATCCTATCATGTGCCATGTGTCATTCCAAGATTACCAGGAGATGCCAAGTGTCATAGGTTGTCCTGTCTAGAAAAAGTGGAGCTTGTCTCCTCTGAGGTGGCGCCACATGAAGTGTGTCTCCTGCAGGGGACACGTGTCAACCTCTTCCTCCTTCTAGAAAAGTAGCCTGACACATGTCTCTCCCTACTTTTCTCAAAAAAGTAGGAGACACATGTCACTCCTAGCTTCCTCCAAAAAAGGTAGGCTTGTCTCCTCTGAGGTGGCGCCATTTGGAGTGTGTCTTCTGCAGAGGACACATGTCAAGCTCTCATTTCCTCAGAAAAAGCAAATGCCATGTGTCATTTTCTGCTCTCTTCAGAAAAGTTAGAATTCAAAGATTCAAATCTCCTCATAGGTGGCGCAGATCCTGAACTCCTACCTTCTTCATCTTGTCTGAGATGGCGCCACATGGCTTGGCCCTCCTTCTCTCCCCTATGCCACGTGTCATTCTCTGCTTCTTTCAGAAAAAGCAGGTGACACATGTCTCCTTCTCACTCCTTCAGAAAAAGTAGAGGACACATGTCTTTTCCCTACTTCTCTCAGAAAAGTAGGAGACACATGTCACTCTTGGCTTTCTTCAGAAAAAGCAAAACATTCAAAATTCAAACAAGGCCTAGGTGGCGAAAATCCTGAGCTCTGATTTTTCCAGATGGCCTATGAGGGCGCCACATGTCCCTTCCCTCCTTTTCCTCCCTCTTGCCACATGGCATTGTAAGAGCCACCTTGAGGTGGCGCCACATGTCCACCCTCCATTCCTCCAGGGCCAACCTCCATTCGAAATTCAAATTCTCCTTTGAGGTGGCACCATTTGAGAAGGCCTCTCCAGACAGCTGATATTTGTCTGCCACATGTCCAGACCTCCCTGCATTAGAAAAAGTAGAACCCCCCCCCCCCATGAGGTGGCGCATTTTGATTCCTCCCTTCATGTTCTCCTGCCACATGGCATCGTAGGAGCCACTCTGAGGAAATGCCACATGTCAGCCTCTCCTTTCCTGCAGAAAAAGCAAAATTTCAAACATTTGAACTCCTCAAGAGGTGGCGCCACATGGCATGCCCCTACTGTTCCAACTTTATACCTCAGAACACCTTTTGAGGTGGCGCCATTCCAGGACTCCACTTGGCTCCATTTTTATTTTTTATTTTATTTTTAATAAAAGTAGCCCACCATGAGGTGGCGCCACCTGAGGTGGCGCCACCTGAGGACTCCCTACAAAAGGTGAGTTTGAATTTCAAATTCCAAGAGAGCACCCTCTGAGGTGGCGCCATCTGGGAGCTTCCTGCAGAGAAAATCAAGCAAAACAAAATTTTGAAAAATTTCAAATCCTGCTGAGGTTTCTCACCCACAAAAATCTTATTTTTTATTTTCTCAAAAATCAAAATAGCACCCCTCAGATGGCGCCACATGGAGGGCTCAAATTGAGCCTATTTGAAATTCAAAATTTTTCAGAAAATCTATAAAAACAAGGCTCCACGCCCAGCATAGGGGGAGCATTTTGTGAACTTGAAAATTCGACCTAGCCTTCCTAAAAATCTGATTTTAAACTTTGGAAATCGCGCCCCTTTGGCTCATTGGAGAAGGTGGAGTAAAGTTCGTGCAATGGCCAATTCAATTCAAGCATAGGTCAATTTTGGTGAACCATCCGAAGCCCGGAGCGAAGGACAAAGGAAGCTCGTGATAACCGCTCCTTTCAAGAGCTTCTACGCTGCGTAACGAAGCAAGGTGCACTTCTTTTCCCCTTGATTTGATTCCATAATCCGATTCGGGAGTCGTTTGAAGAAAGAGCTCATCCGAGAGATGGATTGAGCTATTCTCATAAAACGACATATATAAAAATGTTTAATTATGCTTCTTTGATGATTTTTAACATGCATGTAGTTAGCTAGGTTTAATTTGCATTTTATTTCATTCATTTAGCACATTTCACGAATTAATTAGGATTAATTTAGCATTTATTTTAATTCTGCTCATTTTCAGTAGGTCTCTGTTTTTGTCAGTCAGTCCACACGTCATTTCATGCATTTATGTTTTATTACAAATCCCAAAAAAATCACGGAATGCGCCCTTAGGTGTCCCTAAAATTGTGCCAAAAATTCGGAGGCATTTGAATTTGTTTACTGTGGTAAACATCCAAAATGGCAAGTCGGGTTTTGTTACCCGGGATGCATTTTGACAATCATTTGCCGACTTGTAAAATCGAGATATCCCTCATGGGAGATCCGATTTTCTATCCAAAAGATGTCCTAACCTAGAGAGAATGTCTAGTTTTTAATATGATTTGCTTAGATTTTTCTGATTTTTTTTATGTCTGACAAAAATCCGAGAGTTCAGGACACGTGTCAGAGCCTGATTTGGGCCTCTGATATCTTGGATCGACTTAGGGCTATGGTTTCTCTCTGTGTATTGCTCCAAATCCAAAACTGTAAAAAATGAAAGTTATGTCCGAGGTGTCCTCTGTTTGCATCTAAAAGCCTGTGATTTTTAGAATAGTCGTGATACCTGTTTCAGATTTTTCTTGTCAGTCTTTTGTTTGGTCATATGGGTCTGTTCTGTCAATTTAGGAACACAAAGTTATATTTTTATCCATGTTTCTGTTGATCAAATGCCAAAGTCATGAACATGAAAGTTGTTCATGTAAGTGTTGTGAGTAGCTCGGATTAATTTCATAAATTCCCATGGCTGTTTTATGTTGTTTTAGCATTTTACATAAGATTAGGGTAATTTTTACCTCTGTCAGAACTAAATCTCTGTTATTGAACTCACCATGGCTCAAATCTCGAGGCTGTAAAAACCAAAAATGTTCCATTTCGGGTCCTTTAACAGTCTGAAAAATATCAGAAGTTTTCATGGTGTAAATCTTGCATTATCATATCAAGCATTGCATTTGGTACGGATCCATAGGCAAAATCCACCATTTTAGGACTTTCTTTAAATTTTAGCATTTAAATCATATCATTTTGTGATTTTTAGCATTCTAGGATGTTTATCAGAGTAAGTAGATGCTTCACACCGAATTTGGTGCAATTTAGAATCCATTTGAGGTTCGGATTAGCCATAATACCAAAACAGGGTCTCGCAGGACCCGAATCCAAGTGAAAAACAAGCAAAATTCGTTATTTTGGATAAATTGCAAGATGTCAAATTATGATTTTACAGTCCTAATATGTTTAGAAGCATGTCATCATGTCTCTTACTAGATTTCATCATCATTTGATTCAATTTGAATTTCGAAATCTCAATTTTATCAAGTTTTCCTTCAAAAAACCCTGATTTTAAAGGTGTAACTTTAATTTTAGGGGTATTTTGGTCATTTTGACCCCCAATTCCGAATTTCAAACTATTTTCCATCGAATTTCCTGCATTTACATCATTTCAAATATCAAGGAAGCATGAGATTAGGGTTTATATCCAATTAAATCCAATAATTTCAGAATATTATTGGAAAATCTTGGAAAAACCCACATATTTGAGCTAACCTTATTTCAAGCTTGGCAGAAATATTCAAAAGAAGGAGCTGAAGTCTTCAAGTTGCTTTTATTTCATTTACTTAGTGATGTAATAATGTAAATTTTGGAATAAGAGATTTAATTTCCTGCTTAGATTAGGATGCATATCATATAGTTTAAATTTATGCAATATCCTACTCATATGATTCATGCATTTTTATTTCAAAAGCACTATGGATGTTCACGAATGGCACATGCACCAACTCTTAGGGAGTTGATGAACTCGGTGGAATCCATATTTACGGCCCTAGTCGGAATATGGACGAGACCCAGATCCATCATCTTTCTACTAGTCACATTGAGCCTACACTCTTAGGCTATCTTAAAATGCACATCATATTTCCAATGTTTTCAAAGCTTTGTGCATTAAATCAATTAAACTCTGAACATATTCATGGCCACAGTCAGAATATGTGAAGGATTTATTTTGACTTAATGCACATTTTTCCAACTAATTCCTCAGAAAATATTTTCAAGATGCATTCATTTACTCATGTCATTCGCATCATGAAATCATTGGTTTTCCCATGATTTTTCTCAAGAAAATTTCATTCTCAAGAAATTTATTTCTCAAGAAACTGATTTCTCAAGAAACTCTAAGAATCTTTCAAAATCGGTTTTCTCAAGTCACGTTTTTCCACAGTTTTCCATGGGAAAAGGTCATCTTCCCAAGATTTTCAAGAGAAGTCTCTCACCTTTCTCAAAGTCAAAATCGATTTCCAAGTATTTCAAGGTTAAGATTCTCAGGTTTTCAACTTCCCAAGTTTCAATTTTCCTTTACCAAAGAGTTTTCCTATAAATTTTCCATCAGTTTCCTAAGAAAACTCTCAAAGTCCAAGTTTTCCTAAGAAGTGTTTCCCTTTTCAAAGGTTCACCTTTTTCTCAAGAATCACTTCTATTTTCCCAAGATTTTCAACTATTTCTGATTTTCCCACACCTTTATGAACTTTCTTGTGATTTCAAAACCCCTTTCATTTGATTTTCCTGAGAAATCGACTTTCACCTTTTCCTAAGAAATACTTTTCAACTCCAAAAGTTTTCCTATGAATCTTCAATCATTTTTCCAAAGAAAATTTCCAGAGCTGGAGTTTTCCTGACAAGCATTTTCCCTTCAAATGTTCACACTTTTCCTAAGAATTACTCACATTTTCTCAGGACTTCCAATCATTCATGATTTTCCCAAGTCTTTATAAACTTTCTCAAGGTTTCAAATCTTTTCGTTAGAAATGTTTTCAACTTCAAATATTTTACAAGCATATATCATGTTTTCCCAAGCTGCATCTTCCAAAATCTCATAGCACATGCCTGAATTCCCTGTGCATATAGGATAGAACACGATTTTGATGATTTAACTAAGTCAAACACAATTTTGGTTTTTGGTTCGATTACCCCTGTTAAACGCGGCAGGAACGGTCGAACCTCGTTCCGACAGGTCGAGCCCCATCCCATGGATTTTCCCGCAATTTTCAAAACGGAGGCTAGTATTTCAAAACATTTTCCAAAATCCGGTCAAGTTTGAAGCGCGAAAGCGTTTCTCTCTTTTTCTCTTCCGCGAGGAAGGGAAGACGGGGGAAAAATTTTGCGATGATAACACGCCCATTTCAGTCCAAGAAGCAGGGGACCTACAAGGTCTACCATACAGAGCTTCGAAAGGTGACATTCCTATGCTAGCATGATAACTGTTGTTATATGCAAATTCTGCCAATTTAATATGCTTGTCCCAGTCTCCTTTTCCCTCAAGAGCGCATGCTCTCAACATATCTTCCAGAGTTTGAATGGTTCTTTCAGATTGTCCATCTGTTTGCGGGTAAAATGCAGTGCTCAATTTCAATTTTGTGCCCAAAGCCCTTTGCAACTGCTCCCAAAACCATGAAGTAAACCTCGGATCTAGGTCTGAGATAATAGACTTCGGCACTCCATGGAGTCGCACCACCTCTTCAATATACAAATCCGAAAAACTTGCTAGTGTTTGGGTCATCCTTATAGGGAGAAAATGTGATGACTTGGTTAACCGATCGACTACTACCCATATTGCATCATGTTGACGTTTAGTGCGAGGCAGACCCACCACAAAGTCCATGGTGATATCTTCCCATTTCCACTGTGGAATATCTATTCTTTGTAAAAGGCCTCCCGGCCTTTGGTGTTCTGCCTTCACCTGTTGACATACTAAACACTTTGTGACATACTCTGCTACATCTCTTTTCATGCCGGGCCACCAAAAATTCCTCTTAATATTCTGGTACATCTTCGTACTTCCTGGATGTATAGTGAACTTAGTCTTATGGGCTTCATCTAGAAGATACCTCTTAGTTTCTTCGTCGGTTGGGACCCACAATCTCTGGTTGAACCAGATAGAACCATCATCATCTTGCAAATAAGGTGAGTCCTCCTTTCCACATGCTTCTACCATTTTGGCATGTTGTGGATCTTCCTTTTGCTTTGCGATGATCCTATCCAATAATTCATCTCGGATCAGTGCGGTCATAGTCACTTTTCCTTCAATGTTTTGTAATGGCTCCCATTGAGCTACTTCTTCCATCAGTTTCCAAGTTTGCATTAAAATTCCGCAAGCTTTAGCCTTTCTACTCAGAGCATCTGCCACAACATTTGCTTTTCCCGGGTGGTAGGAAATATTAAATTCGTAGTCTTTCAAATACTCCAACCACCTTCTTTGTCGCATGTTTAGCTCTTTTTTGTGAAAATAGATATTTCAAGGACTTATGGTCTGTGAAGACCTCAAACTCTCCTCCATACAAATAATGCCTCCACAACTTTAGAGCAAATACTATCGCACCCAATTCTAGATCATGGGTCGGATAATTTCGTTCATGCTGTTTTAGTTGCCTTGATTCATAGGCGACTACCTTTCCGTTTTGCATCAATACTGCACCATAACCAGTTCCCGATGCATCTGTGTATACCTCAAATCCTTTTGTCCCAGAAGGGAGTGTTAATACAGGCGCTGATGTGAGTTTCTCTTTTAGTGTCTGAAAACTTTTCTGACACTCTTCACTCCAGACAGATTTAACTCCTTTTCTTAGCAACTTTGTCATGGGTAAGGCTATTCTGGAGAAGTCTTGAATAAATTTTCTATAGTAGCCAGCTAACCCCAAAAAGCTTCGGATCTCAGACACAATAGTAGGTTGCTTCCATTGTTGTACAGCCTCCACCTTGCTAGGGTCTACTGCCACACCATCCTTCGATATAGTGTGGCCCAGAAAGCTCACTTGACTCAGCCAGAACTCGCACTTGGAGAATTTGGCCTACAATTGATTCTTTCTCAACTTTTGCAGAACCATTCTCAGGTGCTCCTTATGTTCTTCCTCATTCTTAGAATACACCAGTATGTCATCTATAAACACTATGACGAACCAATCTAAATAATCAATAAATACTCTGTTCATTAAATCCATAAATGCAGCATGTGCATTCGTTAATCCAAATGGCATCACACGGAATTCATAATGGCCATATCTAGTACGGAAGGCTGTCTTTTGAATATCATCTTCTTTTACTAACAACTAGTGATATCCTGATCTCAAGTCAATCTTTGAGAACACCTTAGCTTCTTTGAGTTGATCGAATAGATCTTCGATCCTGGGAAGTGGATACTTGTTTTTAATCGTTACTTGGTTAAGCGTTCTATAATCTATGCAAAGGCGCATAGACCCATCTTTCTTCTTCACAAATAATACAGGCGCTCCCCAAGGTGACACACTTGGTCGTATGAAGCCTTTGTCTAAAAGATCCTGAATTTGTTTCTTTAGCTCTTCCAGTTCAGCTGGCGCCATACGGTAAGGTGCCTTGGATATTGGTGTGGTTCCGGGTAACACTTTTATTCTAAACTCTACTTCTCTCTTCGGAGGTAATCCAGGTAGATCTTCTGAAAATACCTCAGAAAACTCTCTCACCACTTCTATTTTACTCAAGTCGACCTCCTTATCAAAAGTCGCACCAACACTAACTAAGAATGCGGTGCATCCACTATTTATATATTTTTCTGCCTTGACAGTTGAGATTACCATTCCACTGTCCAGTCTTCTCCCCATAGCTTGGTACTCAACCGGCTTTGCATTAACTGTAGATAGGATGACCTTCTTCCTTCTACAATCAATGTTTGCATAATGGTGGTATAACCAATCCATTCCGAGGATTACATCATACCCTACCATCTACATAATTACCAATTGTGCCAGTAAATGGTGTCCCTGTATTTCCACATCAACATCTGGGAGATAGTATTGGCAAGTATCTCTATGACCCAAGGGAGTTAGAATATTTAGTATGTATGGCATTCTTTGTTCCTTGATCTCTAAGTTCTTAGCAAAACAACTGGCTATAAATGAATGTGTAGCCCCAGAATAAAAAAGAACACGCGCTAAGTGTGAGTTTACAGGACATGTACCTTCTACTAGCTCATTCCCTTTAAGCTCCTTCACCGTGGTGGCATGGACCTGACCTTTCACTTTATTCTCGGTTGGTGGCCCTCCTGTTGGTTTTTTTCTTTCTGCTTCTTGCTTCTTAGGACATTCCTTGATGAAATGCCCCATTTCTCCACAGTAGAGGCACGCTCCTATCTCACGATAGCACGGCTTGCCTGGATGTGATCTTTTGCATGTCGAGCATAGTTCAGCGGCTTTGTTTGCTGTAGAGTTTGCTTTATTTTTTTTGAACGGCCTCATGGATCGCTTCTGTGTTTGAAATTCACTTCTTCTTTTGAAGCCATTTTGGTCTTTGCCCCTCTTTTGGGACTTGAGCCAATCCTCTTCTAATTTTGTCGCCATAGTGATTGTGTCGTCTAAGTCTCGCGGTCTACTACTCATGACACGACTCCTCAATCCATCACGAAGTCCCCGAACAAACTTGTTAGCCCTTGCCTCGTCGGTTGTATATGTATTTGGGCAATACCTCTCCAGGCTTCTAAATTTGGCATCATATTCTTCGATGTTCAATCCTCCTTGTTGCAGGTCTAAGAACTCCTGCATCTTCCTCTCTTTAATGTGAGTTGGGTAGAAAGCATTGTTAAATGCTTCCTTGAACTCGGCCCAAGTCGCCCGTACATCAGCAAATTTCACTGCCTTCACCGTACGCCACCATCGGTCAGCGTCACCTTCAGGAGGTAGGTCCCAAAGTTGACCTTGCTTCCTTCAGGTACACTCAACACCTTAAATACTCGTTCTACTCGGTACAACCACTCTTCAGCAGCATCACCTGTCATTTCTACTTTAAACATTGGTGGGTTCATGCTCATGAATTGTTTATAGGTGACAGCTCTAGCTTCACATGGCGAACTTGTTCGTGGTATAGCAGATCTTCCTTCCATGCTAGTTCCCATTACAGTTTGCATGAACGTCGCCATTGTGTGCAATGTGTTCATAATGAAAGCTTGTTGTTGGGCAGAATTCTGTGGTGGTGGTTGCGATGGTCCTTGCTCGTCACCCCGGTGGCCTCGGGAATTTCGCTTCCCATTAGTTGACATGGTACGAGCTCCTCTCGTGCGAACCATCTATACAATTATATTACGCAGGAGTTTGTTATACTTGATGCATTATGACATAGCAACTGTACAAAACCAACTTTCCATTATTAGTCCCATGCTCCCGATCCTATTTGGTGCAAGGGTCCAAGCACTTTCAAAGTTGATTGATAGTTTTTTTTTTTTTTTTTGAAAATTAATTATCATTAAATTTAGTAATAATTACCTGACAGGTGGACGTCGAACGATTCTTGACGGTGTGTTACCTCGTAGGTTGCTCTGATACCAACATTGTAACGCCCCAAATTTAACACAAAATTTGTAACCATTTTTTTTTTGAACACATAATAAATTTGGGCTCGCTACAAACAAATAACTGAACAAACCATCTTATTGGAAATTCAAGTTCATAATTTAAGAATCAGTAGAATAAGTCTCAAAATATAACAAAACAGCCCAAAACCAAATCCCTAGAGCAACACACTCGTCGCGCCTTGTCCAACGCCACGCCATCAATCAGAACCTATAACATTTTCAACGGAGAGGTTAGCCTCTCAAAGTACAACAGTAAAGATCATAGCATATGAAAACATGGCATTAGAAAATCATTTGTATGTATAGAAATATGTTCGATAGCAAACTTATACACATATTCTTTTGCCAAGTTGTCCCTAGACCACAAAAGTTAGGGTTGACCGTTAGTCAAAACCCAAGCCATCAATTCCAATAGTCACATACAGAGGACCGCGGTACCCACGGCCGTTGCTCCCACTAGGGCGATCCAAAGATCGGGAGGTCCCATAGTGAGCTTTTCAAATTGAGCTCAGTCAGTAGGGCTAGTCACCGGGCTTCCCCGTGTAACTATCTAGGTCCCCCTAGGACAACCGGGCTGGGTGGACCGAGGAGACGCCTTGCTCTCCAAACAATATAACAGAAATCCCGGAGCCTGGTACCACCTACCCTCTCCGTAGGCAAACAGAAGTCCTGACTTATTATACTCCCGCAGGAAGAGTTCCACTTCCCCATTTAGGGTACACGACATATGTACAACTTGGTCCAGGGTACAAGGGTTGAGGTGTTTTTACAAACATGACGAATTTAAACTAGAGAAAATAAAACCATAGAACACAAAAAAAATGATATCCTCCATGTACATTATCCAAATGCCCTTTATAAATTTTTGTTGGGGTGTTGGATTCAAATACATACTTTTATATCTGAACCAAAAGAACTCTATTTCAAACACACAAAACTTTTACCAGAATTTATGAAACAAATAAGTTTGGTCATTTTAACATAATCTGTCTAAAACGGGTATCTCTTGATAAACTTCTGAAAAGACTAATTTTGCTGAAAAATTAGAACTCTGACCCATTCAACATCATTCGGGGACCAGTTAACGAACATCTCGATGATTCCAAAATGCCAAGACATGCCTAAAAATTCCATCGGCTCGCTGAGATTTGCACGTCACTAGTTGACCCAAGTTATTTTTTTTTTTTCTGTTTATACAGTCTGATAGAAACCAGTATGTCATTAAAACCCTGTATGACTAGAATCTGGTTTGTAAATCATGTTATCAATACCCTATTATGTTCAGCCATTTACCATCATATATTATCAATACAATACCAAGCCATTAAAACCATGTATGACTAAAATCTGTTTTGTAAATCATGTTATCAATACCCTATTATCTTCAGCCATTTACCATCATATATTATCAATACAATACCAAGCCATTCAAAAAAAATAATATGAGGTACTTGCATTCAATGAAATCATAATAGTTATAACTCACAGTTATATGAGTAATCTATATCCATTAAAACAAATATCTAATACATGGGTTCACCCATGCCCTCACACTGAATTCTCCAACCACTAAATTGCACAGGCTGCCCCATCTTAATGCCATGCTAAAGTACATGCAGGAAGTCACATAATATACATTAACATACACCTAACATCCAATATCAATCTTATGCTTACCTCTTTTTTTTTTTCACCAAGCCCTCTTGAAATACATACTAACGTCTGGTCCCATCTCCATTAATGTGTAGAGTCTGATTTTTTTTTTTCTTTTCAATCTTTTGGAAATCCAAAGGCATTAAATACAGTTTTAATTTGGTTTCAACCATGCCCTCACGCTGAATTCTACAACCACTAAATTGCACAGGCTGCCCCATCTTAATGCCATACTAAAGTACATGCATGAAGTCACATAATATAAGTTAATATACACCTAACGTTTCATATAAATCTTATGCTTACCTTTTGTTTTATATGCTGAGGAACACCTGTACAAACACAGACCCATGTATACCAAATCTCCAAGCCCTCTTGAAACACATACTAACGTCTGGTCCCATACCCATTAACGTGTAGAGTCTGATATTTTTTTTTTTCTTTTCAATCTTTTGGAAATCCAAATGCATGAAATACAGTTTTAAATTTCCTCAAAAACCTATAGTTCATATACATGCTGCACATAATCATAAGCCAAAATCTGAACCATCGTACCTTTTTTTTTTCAAATCGCTTCGGTCCTTCGCTCTCTTGTGTAAGAAGGTTGTGATCAACACGCTCTGTTGCTCAAGCTCCTCTATCGATCTCCAGTTCTCTTTCCCCCTCTCTCCTTTTTTTCTAAAAGCTTGTTTGAGGATGCAGTCCACGTCTCCTTCTCTCTTTTACAACAAAACAAATTCTTTTCTTTGTTTCAAAGTTGTAGTCTTTCCATCAGTATCTCATGCCTTCCTTTAAGGCTACCTTCCCCTTACGTTGTTAATCCTAACAGCCACCCCTTCTTTTTTTAAGCTTGCCATCTAGGAAAAATCTATTTACCAAAATTCCTTGCTACAGTAGCTTTCTTTCTAAATAAATTTTCCAAAACGTGTGCTACTTACCTCCTAACAATCCAACCTTCTATCTTCACCTACTTAAATTAGGGGTCATTAAATCACTAACCAAATCTACCTTTTAATTAATTGTTTTTAATAACTCAAGACAAAGAAGGAAAGGGATTTTACTATTCCAATCATGCTGGCCAGAATCGTTATTTTATATCTATACCTTACACTCATAAACCTTAAAGGCGATTTTGCCCATCAATGGTCGATCCATGTAAAAATATCCATGTACAGGAAAATATGAGAACTTAACCTTAACAATTAAATTCAAAATAAATAAAAAAGCAAAAACAACAACAACGAACATTGGGTTTTTACAAATATACTAAGCTTCGGTTGTGGAGAGAGCAACAACAGCTTGCTTCTTCGATGCCCACGAGATTGCACCTGAGCCAATGTGAAAAATGAAACCTGAAGTGCTTTTACTATCATCTCTATTTCCACCCCAATCACTATCACAAAAACCCACCAATTTTGAATCTTCGACACATTTATAATGAATTCCATAATTGATAGTGCCATACACATATCTCAAAATTCTTTTGCCTATGTCCCAATGAGTATTACAAGGAGATTCCATGAATCTGCTAATCATGCAGACAACAAACATAAGATCAGGTCTTGTAGCAGTCAAGTACATAAGACTACCAACAAGGCTTCTATAGAGAGTTGCATCAATCTTTCTCTCACCATCATTTTTGCTAAGTTTCAGTCCAACTTCCATAGGAGTATTAAGAGTTGTGGCACCCTCCATTCTCAACTTCTTTAATATATTTTCAGCATACCTTTTTTGAGATATGAATATTCCATCTTTGGCTTGCTTTACTTCAATGCCCAAAAAAAAATGGAGAAGCCCCATGTCAGTCATTTCGAATTCGTGTATCATATCCTTCTTGAAATTTTCACACATGCTTGCACTAGTGTCGGTAATTATTAAATCATCAGCATATAAGCATATGACTAAGAACTCCCCTTGATTGCCTTCTTTGATGAACAGAGTATGCTCAAAAGGACACCGTTTGAAACCATTCCTCAAGAAGTATCCATCAATGCGACTATACCAAGCCCTTGGCGCTTGTTTCAGCCCATATAAAGCCTTCTTCAATCGACACACTTTGTTTTCTTCACCCTTTTTTACATAACCCGGAGGTTGATCAATATACACTTCTTCTTCAAGGAGACCATTCAAGAATGCTGATTTTACATCCATTTGAAAGACCTTTCATTTTCTTTGAGCAGCCAAAGCTAACACCATGCGAATTGTTTCAAGGTGAGCCACAGGAGCAAAAACTTCATTAAAATCAACGCCATACCTTTGCTTGTAACCTTTTACCACCAGCCGAGCTTTGCATTTTTCAACTTCTCCATTTGAGTTGAATTTTGTTTTATATACCCACTTGACGCCAATAGATTTGTGTCCATTTAGGAGCTCAGTCAACTCCCAAGTATGATTTCTTTCAATGGAGTCCATTTCTTGATTCATAGCAATTCTCCACTTCTCTTCTTGAGATGCTTCTTCATAAGTAATTGGATTGGCATCCGCAAATAAAACAAAATTCACCAAGTCTTCTTCAAGATTTCTTCTTGTTGTTTTATAAATTTCTTGAAGACTTCTTGTCTTCATAGGAGGAGATTCAGAACTCCTTGAAGATGAGGAAGATGGTGATAAATGCGTAGATGGAGAGGAGAGTGAAGTATCTCCATCACCACTTGGCTCATGACTCTCTTCCTTATTGATGAAATGTGAATTTTTATTTTCATTCTCGCCATCCCAATTCCAAGATTCTTCTTCACTGAATTTTACATTTGTGCTTATGATAATTTTCTTGGTGATTGGATTATAAAGCTTATAAGCCTTTGAGCATTCACTGTATCCAACGAGGATACATTTTTCAGATTTATCTTCAAGCTTGCTCCTTCGTTCATCATGAATATGAGAATAACATATGCTGCCAAATACTTTCAAGTGAGCAACACATGGTTTTTGCCCACTCCAAGCTTCTTGAGGAGTTAGGTCTTGAACACTTTTAGTGGGGGCACAATTAAGAAGAATAATAGCACATGCCACTGATTCAGCCCAAAATATGTTAGGCATACCTTTAGATTTCAACATACTTCTTGACATCTCCATGATCGTGCGATTCTTCCTTTCCGCAACGCCATTTTGATGAGGTGTGTACCGAGTAGTCAACTGATGACAGATGCCCTTCTTTTTCAAGAATTCATCAAACTCATTGGACATATATTCAGCCCCACGATCAGTACGCAAGGTTTTAATAGAAAGATCACTTTGTTTTTCAACAAATGTCATAAATTGCTTAAAATATTTGAACACTTCAGATTTTTCTTTTAGAAAATAAACCCATGTCTTTCGACTGAAGTCATCAATGAATGTTAAAAAATAACGATTACCTCCAATAGATGTGGTGCGCTTAGGGCCGCATAGATCAGAATGAACCAACTCAAGTGGTTTTGATACTCGCCAAGATTTGCCACCAGGAAAAGAGTCTCTGTGATGTTTCCCAAGAACACAACCTTCACAAATTTTGTCTTGATGAATGTTAGGCATGCCTCTGACCATATGTTTTTTGCACATAAGAGATAAAGAACTGAAGTTCAAATGTCCATATCGAAGATGCCACAACCATGATGGATCTTTAATAATAGTATTGAAGCAAGGAAGAGCAGCATTTTGAAATATAAATGGAAACATTTTGTTTTGAGTCATTTTCACCTCGGCTATGAGAGCATTCTTCTTGTCCTTAATTTCACATATTTCTCCTTTAAAATCAAGATCATATTCTTTTAGAATAAGTTGCCCAACACTCAAAAGATTGTGTTTGAGGCCTGGAACATAGAAAACATCGGTGACATGCTTGTTTTCAAGGTTAGTTTTAACAAGAATATCACCACGTCCTTTGACCGCAAGCCTATTATCATCATCTGTTCTAACTTCAGTTTGGACCATTTCATTTAAGTTCACAAATAAATTTTTGTTTCCAGTCATGTGGTTACTACAACCACTATCAATATACCATACTTCATCATGTGTTTCTTCTTTGGTATCACAAGCAAGAAAGAGAATATCATCATCAAGAATTTCATTTTTCTCATGCATGAAAGTTACCTCCTTTTGGTTTTCTTCTACCAATCACTTTCTACAAAATTTTATGGTGTGACCATACTTCTGACAATGAAAGAATTGAACTTGTGAGAGAGAGCGACCACGACCTCGACCTCTTCCTCGCATAGAATAAGATGAATCACAATCATCTTCTTTCGTTTCTTGATTTCTACCACCTCCATATCCTCTTCCTCTTCCTCTTCGTTCTCGAGCACCACCACGAATAGAGAGATGTGTCTGAAAAGCTTGCTCGATTGGAGGGGAATCAAATTGATTTATGCGAAGTTCATGGGATTGAAGTGATCCCATTAAACTATCAATGGACAAGGTGGATAAGTCTTTGGATTCTTCTATAGCAACAACAATATGTTCAAACTTGCGAGTTAAGCTCCTCAATATTTTTTCAACAACTCTTTGATCTTCAAGTTTTTCACCATTTACTCGCATTTGATTAACAATGGAGAAGACTCGATTGAAAAAAGCTTCAATCATTTCAGATTCTTTCATTCTTAAAGAATCAAATTCACTTCTAAGAGTTTGGAGTCTCACCAATTTTACCTTGTCTTCTCCTTTATATGTCGTATAGAGAATATCCCATGCTATCTTTGCCAACTCCGCCGAGGATATTCTTTCGAAAATGGCTTCATCAACAACTTGATAAATATAGAACAAAGCCTTATTGTTCTTCTTCCGGTTTTCCTTCAACTCAGTTTGTTGTCGTTGAGTGATGCCCTCCACATTGTCCATCTCATCGAAGCCACTTTCAACGACGTCCCATAGATCTTGAGAGCCAAAGAGCGCCTTCATTTGAATACTCCACTTGTTATAATTTTTCCCAGCAAAGTAAGGAACTTGTGGTTGAATCATACTATTGGAAGTCATCCTAGCTCTGATACCACTATGTTGGAAATAAAGCAGCAAACTAGAGAAGAAGATTGTTCTCTAGAGTGAAAACACACAAAATTGGTGCTAGAAAAGGAGAAGACTACAAATGACTTCAAAACAATCCAATGACATGTCAAAATGAGGATACATGGCTGCTATATATATAGCATTGAAGCCCAACCAGAATTTAATTACATAGTAAATTCCTACCATAGAAAAACTAAAAGACTATTACATTTTCAAGGAAAAGAAATAAATGAGAGGGGAACCCAAAGAGTTTACATAGAAAATTGCAAATAGCCTTCATGTAAAACGGGTTCCCAAAATGAGGGAGGAATACGAAGAGTCTAGCTTATAATTCCAACAAGCCTTAAAGTAAAATGAGTTTCCCAAAAATGAGGGAGGAATACGAAGAGTCACTATAAGGAAAACCCTTAGCGACGGATCTTTGCGACAGATTTTTTCCGTCGCAAATTAGCGACAGACTTAGCGAGAGAACATTATCTGTCGCCAATCTTTGAAATAATTTTGAAATTAGCGACGGTATAAATTCCATCTCAAATCCGTCACTAATTATCGACAGATCAACGACAAAAAAATTTCACTACAAAACTATAGGAAATTAGCGACAAAATTAGCGAGGGAATTTTTCCGTCGCTAATCTGTCGCTAATTAGCGACGGATTAGCGATGGAAAAATTCCCTAGCTAATTCTGTCGCTAATTTTCGATTTAAACCGTCTTACCTAAGGCACGAAATTTTCCCTCTCTCCCCCATTCGAAATTTAAACTGATGTTCGATTTAAACTGAGCCTCGTGCTCCCGCTGGTCGATGAAGCCAAGCCTCATGCTCGCCGCAGTAAGGCTCACAGGACGATCTTGCTGGACGATGTCGACCGCCGGGACTATCGTCGCCCAACTTCGACGCAGCAGAGGAGGGCGGAGGAATCTCGATGAAGGGCGTGCGGATCACGGGGCAGCCGTTGTACCTGGACATGCAGGCGACGTCGCCAGTGGACCCGCGGGTGCTAGATGCGATGCTGCCCTTCTTCACTGGCCACTTCGGCAACCCCCGTTCCTGCACTCACCTCTACGGCTGGGAGTCGGAAGAGGCTATCGAGCGCGCCAGGAAGCAGGTCGCTTCCACGCCACCTACCTCCCCGTCGGCTCTAACGACCTCCTCGACCTCGACCGCCTCCGCGATGCCATCCACACCGACACCGGCCTCGTCTCCGTCATGGCCGTCAACAACGAGATTGGTCCATTCCGACCTCTGCGAGACCCAATTGGAGATCTTGGGGTCGAAGGAGTATGGCTTGCTAGGATCCGGTGGAGGGTCGTCCTCCTCCTCTGTTGCCGCCAACGAATTGCTCCAAGTCCAGCCTATTGCTGCCGGAATACCTCCCGGCAGCGAGCAAAATTTTTTTTAAATTTTTTTTCTAAATTTAGCGACGGATATTATTCGTCGCTAATTTAAAATAGCGAAGGACTCGGGATGGATATTATCCATTGCTAATTTAAAATAGTGAGAGACTCGCGACGAATCATTTCCGTCGCTGATCCATCGCAAATTAGCGACGGATAAGTTTTGTCGCTACTTGGCATCGAAAAATTTGCGATGAAAGCTATCTGTCTCTAATCCGACGCTAATCCGTCGCTAAACTGTTTAGCGACGAATTAGTGATGGATTAGCGACAGATTTAGGTCATCGCTAATCCACAAGTTTCTTGTAGTGAGTCCAGCTTATAATTCCAACAAGGTGGTGTAAATTGGTGTTGAGATGTAGATTACATACTCATGCCAGTTTCTTTTTTTTCATGTTGGTAGTTCTATAGATGAGGTCAATTAGTAATATTGAGAAGCCTGATTTGCTAAGATATTCTGCTTTCTGGCAGGCTTTCTCTGTCTTGCAATGTTAACAACCATCCCTTTTTTTTTGCGAAAAAATGATTATGTACTACCTTTGAAAATAATGGTATTTGGCGTATCCACCTACCCAATTTTTTATCAATTTGGAGGGCATTTCTGAACATTTTACCCTTCCCCTAAAATATGATCTAGCGAAACTAAGATTCGCCTATATAACAATAGCAAAACTCAGTTTTCCCACAAAACTGATGAATCTTAATTGTAAGACTTTTTTTTACAACTAATTTTCTTTCACTCCATCCCCATCACCACCACCACTTCTCCACCATCAATATTATCATCACCACTTTTTTACCCACCTCATCATTCCCTATCATCACCACCACTTCACCAAAACCATCACCATCATCAATTTGTTGATAATAATGGTGATGGATAGTGGTGGTGATAATTGTGGAGAAGTGGTGGGGCTGATGGAGGCGAAGTGGAAGAAAAGAGGTAGCTCTAAAGAAAAAAATAGGTCTCACAATAGAGATTTGTCATTTCTGAGCCAAAATTGTGTTTTGCTATTTTTATATTTAGGCGAATCTTAGCTTTTCTGGTGAAAGTAGAGTTTTGCTGAAACTGTGTTTCGTTAAATCATGTTTTAGTGGAAGTTTTAAATCATTGAAAATGCCCTTAAGTTGATCAGCAGAAATTGAGTGAGCGGATATGCAAAAAATATTGGAATATCTTTTAGCTATTTTGTGAAATACCATTGTTTTCAGGGATATTACACTCATTTTTTAGTTTTTTTGTTAGGCTAAGAGAAAATCTCGCCTCCCCCGCCCCCACCCCACCAACCCACCCCACCCCTCCAGTTGTTGCCTTCATTCACGTGTTTGCTTCTTTATTTTTTTGCTTGGCAGTACTGCTATGTCTATGTCTCTTTCACCTTCTGTTACATGTTGCTCATACATGATTCTCCATCATTAAAAACAAATGAAAAAAGAAATGAAAAATTTGCACCATATGCATTTTGTCTTCAAGTAAATATATGAGCCCGCTAATTTTGTCATTTATATTGAATCTTATTCAACAATTTCTTCCTCAGATAAACACACATGCATAGACACAAAATACTTGGATTCTCCAAGTAGACACCCACACACATAAATGAACCCTCAAAAACCCAGTTTGCATATTCCAGTAATTGAGTCTCTCTCTCTCTCTCTCTCTCTCTCTCTCTCTCTCTCTCTCTCTCAAAATATATAGAGAGAGATGGTGGGTTCTAAGAATGTGGTTTCCGTTGCAAAACAAAGAAGACAGTTGGGGGAGGTAAAGGCATGGAAGGAAGAGTGGTGAAATGTTGGTAAACTTTGCTTGGAAACCTTTGAAATAACTCCTCAACGATCCCATCACCAAAGTGGTTACTCACCATCTTCTCAAATACTGCTCTGGCGGAAATGCCAACGTACCTTGCTAGCTCCTCAAGATTAGGCTCGGACCCTTGATCCCCACCTCCTTTCAACTCCCGCCCTTGATCGACATATTGTGCCACGTGGATGCTGAAGCACCCGTTCATCTCTACCACCTCTTTAAACTCGTCAATACTTGGTGCATATAATGGCACTTGATATGAGTCTATCTCCTCTTCTTTCACCGTACCCTTTTATCACAGAAGCAGGGTGGTGTATGTTCGCCCCCGATGATTCACTGAATCCCATGTCTGTGTTCGGGGCTTTGAATGAGCACCATGTATACAAGCACATGGGGCTCGTATTCTCGTGTATGTTGACATAACTTTGCATCGGACTCTGGTGTTGTTGCAAAGACTAAGTACCCTTTCTTGCTATTCTTCTCATAAAGTGACGGTTTGAGACAATGACCAAAATGCCCTTCATTCAAAAAAGAAAAAACAAACAATTCAAAAAAAGGACAAGCATGTCCTCCATCCAGAAAGTTGAGGATGATGTTGACTCTTCAAAGTCATCTTCTTCTTTCTCCGTAAAACACTGTAAAACCCTCTCTCTCTCTAGAGAAGAAATCAAGGGAGGCAAAGAGTTCTTCCTTAAGAAGGCCATGAACATCAACCCTTTCACTCTCTCTCCCTTCTCTCTCTACTTCTATGCAGATCCAACAGACGTTCTACATTGCTCCATCGCCATCTTCTTCTTCTTCCCTCTTCGTAAAACACTGTAAAACCCTCTCTCTCTCTCTCTCTAGAGAAGAAATCAAGGGAGGTAAAGAGTTCCCACGGGAGAAGGCCATGAACACACCCCTCTCACTCACTCTACTTATGTGTCTGATTTAGAGTTTTTGCCCTTACAGGAGGGGGGTTCGGGGGCTCCCCCCCGGCATGGATCTCGCTGACCTGTCTAGCTATCCTTACTCAATTTATTTTTGACCAATATGAGTTCTGAAAATCAGATATTTGGATAATTTCCTTAAGTAATCATGTCGCTCTAAAGAAATCATCTCTCAAATTAGTTGCACTCTTGATCACCGAAATAATGTTATCAAGATTTTTACCTAAAAGAGTTCATCAGTGCTAATCATAAGAAAGTTCTTGCTTATACCTTGGATGTAAACCTGAGACTCATAGAGCCACCTTAAAAATATAAAATAAAGGGTATATCCCTTTGACCCAGATCATCTAGACTATTAGAGGAATCATCTAGAATCTAGAAGAATCCAATTATTTAACTTGAGCATGCTCTAGGATAAAACCCACCTCGCCCTAACACCCTATCAAGGTGGCTGAGAGAGTGAAGCAACCAAGCGGTAAAGATTAAACTTAGTTGAGGGAATGATAGCGACTGGGGGTCATTATCATCCATCCACAATGGAACCGATAAGTGAGATTTGAACCCATAAGCCTGAGGTGAGCACCTTTTCATATTATTATTCTTCATTTCACACATTTTTCTTTAGATCTAAAAATTGGGTTTCTTGTGTTTGCGCTTGTTTTTTAGGATTTCTGAGCATCGGGTGGTCTTCCTACATCATTGGACATCCGTCTTCAAAAATCAAAATTCAAATTCAAGATACACAATAAAAAAACATGCAAAGATCTAAAACAAAGAAGTTGAAGTTCTTGTTGAGACCACTACTCATTATTAAAGAAGGAATGATCCCAACTTGTCGAGAGCTCATATCTTCTAAAAAAGTGGTATTTTCTTATTTTCAAAAAAGGTTAGAAGAAAATTTTGTATAAATATTATTAATTATTTACTCTGTCCATCATTCCCAATTGTCTGATCCAATCATTGTCAATATAATTGCAAATCGGCCTCAATCAACTAATTTGTATCATATCGATCGGCGTAAAATCATCATATTTTTAAACATCATTTAAAAAGGGTTTAAGATATTTTTTTAATATTTTTTATATTATGTTAATATTTTTTGGCATACATTATCTGCTGGTTAAAAAGTGGCCTATTCAACTTGATTACATTCAGAACCTATATGAATCATCTGATTCCCTGAATCATTTTAAAAATCGATACAAAGTCGGATGCAATTCTCACAACATTGGTCTGGCTCTCAATTAGTACCCTATTTCAATAAGGCGATATGAGCCTTTAACTTTCTTCAAAAATAATAGCAATTTAAACAATAAGCTCAGTTCACATCTTTTACATAGCAATTCTCTAAATCTCTTACCACAGGGAACTCAATGTTAAAATACTTTATTGTTAAAGAAATAACTTTGAATCAATTAGTGTGTATTGATACAATCTTTACAAAGGAAATGACTATGGGTCTTCTTACTAAAAGGCTAGCACCAAGATTATATTCCCAACATCTAATGGGGATAGGTCGGTTTGATTTCTTCTGGTGTATAATAATACATTATTGTTATATTTGATCACATTTGTGAAACTAAATTGATTCTCTATGGTTTTGTAAAGTGCTGATTATGTATAAAGAATATCTCATTTAGGTAGAGAGAATAGCAGAATGAAAATATTAAATGACCAATAGAATGAGTTAAATATCAACCTATTCATAAAGGTAATCACAACATCTAAAACACTAAAAATGAATAATAATATAGTGCATGAAAATATGACATATTGTATAGAGGTGTTCATCTCCATGACTCATATGATTCATTCTTGTGATACAAGTTAGCATGTGAACCCACATGAAAATTGAATCGAGATAACGGAAAAGAACCTCGATTATGTGTCTTTTCATGTCAATGGGTCAAGTGAGAGAATATTGGACATTTTGAATTGGGTTCAACCGAAGGTGATCCAGTTTGACACAAGGCACACTAAATGATACAAATAAGTGGGGAGGGGGGGGGTTGGTTACGTGAATGTGAATAGTTCACTTCCAATATGGGCATGTGAAGGGTTCACATGCATGAATGTCATGCATGTAACCCACGCTATTTCTCCCATATATATAGAGATGCATGGTTGCTTGATGAGTACAACCATGGAGCTCTCTCTCTCTCTCATTTGGGTTCAAGGGTGTTGCTCACCTTTCAACCTGATGGCCTGGCTCATTGTGGGCGTTGATAGGTTGAGGAGAACGTAGACACCTGCGTCTATGCAAGCTTCATACTGATCGACAATGACAACTTCCAATATAATTTTGTTTTCCATGCTAACAACAACCTCTGCAATATGCAAAGTCATTCTTTTTGTTTATGTGGATAAGCATACTGAGGGGGTAAGTCCATGGGATTCGAAGTTGATTTCCCTAATAATAATAATAATAATAATAATAATAACAATAATAATAATAATCAAACCTAACCATCAAGCTATCTCATTTGACTCTATATGCAACATGCAAGTTTACACAAAAATGATTGCTTTTGAATTTTTTTCTCAACACTAACAAGAACAAGAAGCAAGAAGAATGACTAGAAGGGATTTGGGCCCCAGCCCATGCAAGAGCTCTTTTCTTAAGAATTCTTTTCCTTCTCTTTGTAAGATGCTTTATTTTAAGAATTTTCCTTATTGCCTAAGTGGTAATGACATCTTGTGGAAAGGACTATAATCATATGCTCTTTTTTGAAAATCTCTGAACTTGATAAGAGGATAACTACCCGCTTTACGCAAATGAGTGAATTTTGTGCTCATAAAGAATTTTCATATGAAGAAAAAAGTACTAATTCATTCTCACAAGCAATATGAGAATTTTTAAAAACCAATGATCGTCTTTCTTTCTACAAGTAGCCAACTAACTACTTCGCATCTCTCTCTCTCTCTCTCATTATTGTCCCTCTCATAATTGCCGCCTCTTGGCATCTTAGGAAGAAAATATGGATGTGGAATCGACCACAATAATGTTTTCTACGTGAGAAACATATGGGAAAATATCAGTGAAAAAGAAAAGAGACATGATCATGTATTTTATTGAACGCGATCTCAGATGTTAGAATGCTACATCCTATTCTGACTCGGATATGGTTTTGTGTTACAAATTTGACTAAATGGACTCTGATTCAGTAGGATATCCATGCCAAACCCCAGACTTTTAGATCCCTACATATCCACTCATTTTCATTACCTTAGCAACAAAAAGATTATAATGGAAAAATAATGCCATTTAAATTCTCTTGAAAATTTATATTTTTGGTTTTTCGCATGCTTTTATTGACAAAATATTGATAAAAAATCTAAAAAAAAATGAAGAACAGAAATATGTAAAATAGCACGCTGATTAAAATATATAATAGTACCGTTTTCCAGAAAGTAGCGGTTAAAGATGTAAATAATGCATAATGATAATATCACAATTTTTTCTTTAGAAAGATATTATCACAATATTTTGAAGATATTGTATAGATGTGAATTAACAGGTCCAGACAAGCACAGTTTATTTTGGCTTTAGAAGAATGCTAGATTATTTGATGACAGATTTTTTGATCTCAACATCAGATAAAGCTTTGAATTGACTCTTGATTTGGAGCCAGGATTTTCTGCCAAGGTTTGGACTTCTCATGGATAGAGATTGCGCACATAGGATTCCTTTTTCTTTTGCTCTAACAGGTGGTGCAAATTGGTGTTGAGATCTAGATTACATACTCGAGCCAGTTTCTTTTTTTTCCTGTTGGTAGTTCTGTAGATGAGGTCAATTAGTAATATTGAGAAGCCTGATTTGCTGAGATATTCTGCTTTCTGCCAGGCTTTCTCTGTCTTGCAATGTTAACAGCCATCACTTTTTTTTGCGAAAAAATGATTATGTACTACCTTTGAAAATAATGGTATTTTGCATATCCACCCACCCAATTTTTGATGAATTTGGAGGGCATTTCTGATAATTTTACCCTTCCCCTAAAACATGGAGAGGGTTGTGTATGTTTGCCCCCGATGATTCACTGAATCCCACGTCCGTGTTCGGGGGATCGAATGAGCGCCACGTATTCATGCACATGGGGCTCGTATTCCCGTGTATGTTGACATAACTTTGCATCGGACTCTGGTGTTGTTGCAAAGACTTGAGTACCCTTTATTGCTATTCTTCTCATAAAGTGATGGTTTGAAAAAATGACAAAAATGCCCTTCATTCAAAAAGAAAAAACAAATAGTTCAAAAAAAGGACAAACATGTCCTCCATCCAGAAAGTCGAGGATGATGTTGACTCTTCAAAGTCTTCTTCTTTTTCTGTTCAAAAAAAGGACATACATGTATTCTTCTTCTTTCTCTGTAAAACACTGTAAAACCCTTTCTCTCTCTAGAGAAGAAATCAAGGGAAACAAAGAGTTCTTCCTGGAGAAGGCCATGAACATCAACCCCCTCACTCTCTCTCCCTTCTCTCTCTACTTCTGTGCACATCCAACAGACGATCCTACATTGCTCCATCGTCATCTTCTTCTTCTTTCTTCTTCGTAAAACACTGTAAAACCCTCTCTCTCTGTAGAGAAGAAATCAAGGGAGGTAAAGGGTTCCTCCTGGAGAAGGCCATGAACACCAACCCTCTCACTCTCTCTCCCTTCTCTCTCTACTTATGTGCCTGATTTAGAGTTTTTGCCCTTATAGGGGAGCCGCCCCTGGCGGGGGCTCGGGGGGCAGCGCCCTCCGGACCAATTTTTTTTTGGGCCTTCCAACAATGATTTGTAGTATTATCGGGCTTTCCTACAACAATTTGTAGTATTTGTAGTGTCTTCCGTAAATCGCGATTTGTAGTGTCTTCCGCAAATCGCTATAGCGATTTGTAGTGTCTTCCGCAAATAACGATCAACTTGTCAGAGCCATATCTCCCTAACCGAAGGTCATATTCCAAATCCGTAAAAAGTGGTGTCTTCGTTATTGAGTCTAGTTTATTTCTGTAAATTTTCAGCAATTTCTTTTGTCATTTCATTCCCCATTTTAACTTCAACGATACATTAAAACCACAATCATCAAAAGAAAGATTGCCCAAGCTAAGAGTCACCGTTCTCGCCCTCCTCCTCGACAGCAACCCAGTCGGTGCAGTCGCGCTGAGGATGGCCAGCAGAAGCTCCACCACGTCGTCTTCCTCTCCCTAGCGAGGAGGTCTCAGCGGAGCCGTCGTTCCGGTGATGGGTGTTCATCTCGTTCCGGTGACGGGTGTTCTACGAAATGTAAATCCCCCCTTCTATAAGGGCAAAAGGCCATGAACACGCTGAGAGGAGCCCTCAGACCCCCCTTCTGTAAGGGTAAAAGCTCTGAATCAGACTCCATAACTCTTCAAGTTGAATGATGCTACCCACACTGGGAGGAGCTCTCAGACCCCCATTTCTGTAAGGGTAAAAACTCTAAATCAAACTCCACAACTCTTCAAGTTGAATGATGCTACCCACGCTGGGAGGAGCCCCTAGACCCTCCTCCTGTAAGGGTAAAAACTTTGAATCAGGCTCCACAACAGTAAATGTGCAGGTCAGTTGGTGCTTGATGGAGCAATGTATGATCTTCTAATGGATGTGCACAGAAGCAGAAATAGAAGGGAGAGAGAGAGAGAGTGAGAGTTGAATGATGCTACCCACGCTGGGATGAGCCCCCAAACCCTCCTCCTGTAAGGGTAAAAACTTTGAATCAGGCTCCACAACAGTCAATGTGCAGGTCAGTCGGTGCTTGATGGAGCAATGTATGATCTTCTAATGGATGTGCACAGAAGCAGAAATAGAAGGGAGAGAGAGAGAGTAAGAGGGTTGATGTTCATGGCCTCCTCCAGGGGAGATTTCTTTCTCGGATAATCCTGCAGTGCAGAGACTGGGTCTTAAATAATCATCTTTGGGGCACTTAAGTCTTTACAACCACTCCTTTTCAAGAACCGTCATTTTTTTTTGCACCAATGCAGGAGAGGGTACTTAAGTCTTTGCAATCGCATCAAACTCCAATGCTAATTAATGGTGACAAACATGGGGATACGAGACGCACATGCTTACATACGTGGTGCTCTTTGGGACCCCCGATCATGAGATGTAGCTAACTGCCCTGTTCGGGGGGGAACATATAACTTGCTTCGCTGATATAGCAAAACTAAGATTCGCCTATATAACAATAGCAAAACTCAGTTTTCCCCACAAAACTAATGAATCTTAATTGTAAGACTTTTTTTTACAACTAATTTTCTTTCACTCCATCACCACCACCACTTCTTCACCATCACTATTATCATCACCACTTTTTTACCCAACCCATCATTCCCTATCAGCACCACCACTTCACCAAAACCATCACCATCATCAATTTGTTGACAATAATGGTGATGGACAGTGGTGGTGATAATTGTGGAGAAGTGGTGGGGCTGATGGAGGCGAAGTGGAAGAAAAGAGGTAGCGCTACAGAAAAAAATAGGTCTCACAATAGAGATTTGTCAGTTCTGAGGCAAATTTGTGTTTTGCTATTTTGATATATTTATATATAGGCGAATCTTAGTTTTTCTGGTGAATGTAGAGTTTTGCTGAAACTGTGTTTCGTTAAATCATGTTTTAGTGGTGCCCTTAAGTTCAGCAGAAATTGAGTGAAAGGATATGCGAAAAATATTGCAATATCTTTTAGCTACTTTGTGAAATACCATTGTTTTCAGGTATAATACAATCATTTTTTAGTTTTTTTGTTAGGCTAAGAGAAAATCTCGCCCCCCCGCCCCCCCCCCCTCTCCGGTTGTTGCCTTCTTTCGCCTGTTTGCCTCTTTATTTTTTTCCTTGGTAGTACTGCTATGTCTCTGTCTCTTTCCCCTTCTGTTACATGTTGCTCATACATGATTCTCCATCATTAAAAACAAATGAAAAAAGAAATGAAAAAGTTTGCACCATATGCATTTTGTGTTCAAGTAAATATATGAGCCCGCTAATTTTGTCATTTATATTGCATCTTATTCAACAATTTCTTCCCCAGATAAACACACATGCATAGACACAAAATACTTGGCTTCTCAATAGACACCCACACACATAAACGAACCCTTAAAAACCCAGTTTGCATATTTCAGTAATTGAGTCTCTCTGGCTCTCTCTCTCTATATATATATATAGAGAGAGAGATGCTGGGTTCTAAGAATGTGGTTTCCGTTGCAAAACAAAGAAGACAGTTGGGGGAGGTAAAGGCATGGAAGGAAGAGTGGTGATATGTTGGTAAACTTTGCTTGGAAACCTTTGAAATAACTCCTCAACGATGCCATCACCAAAGTGGTCACTCACCATCTTCTCAAATACAGCCCTGGCGGAAATGCCAACGTACCTTGCTAGCTCCTCAAGATTTGGCTCAGACCCTTGATCCCCACCTCCTTTCAACCCCCACCCTTGATCGACATATTGTGCCACGTGGATGCTGAAGCACCCGTTCATCTCTACCACCTCTTTAAACTCGTCAATACTTGGAGCATATAATGGCACTTGGAATGAGTCTAACTCTTCTTTCACCTTACCCTTTTATCACAGAAGCCCAAATTGATTTAATATCAGTATAGAGTGCATGGTCAAGCAGACTGACTTTTCAATCATTAATAGCTACTTGATTTATGACCTTATGGCTTTTTCATAGTGTATAGGAATTCTACATTTATGCTCGGAAAATTGCTTTGGACCAGGTTGTCCCTTAAATTTGCATAATAATTGGCTCTTCTGAGGGAATCAAAGGGAATTGGGAGTTGCAAGAATTGGCAGAACAAGAGGGAGTTTGAATCCAACTCCCATCCCCAATTCTGTCCTAGCTTCCCTTTCAGAATTCTCATGTTGGCATTTTTCTTAGGACCGAGTTTTGGGCCTCTCCAAACGACTCTACTGAAAAAAAAAAAAAAAACAGAGAAAAGGGCTACATCCAATGTGGTACAATAATCCAGGGTGCTATAGAGGACACTCATATACCTGCTTCTCTGTAAGTAGTATTAGAAATGTTAGGGTAGCTTTGTCATATTGTAATGGTAAAATTTCATCATGCCTTAAAGAGGGTGTTTGAATGCAAATTGAGACAGAGAACTCGGTAACTGCCATCACCACCGTCCACTGTGTAAAGAGTGAGACACCCTAATGGTGTCATAACTCAAATTTGGCTTCTCTTATTAGCCTCTTAGAATGCATTGGCTATATCAAACCCATATGCTTGATGACCAAAAGCATCTTACCAGCTAAATGAGCTAGAATATTCCATATTCTTGGCCAAGCATAATAAAAATTAGGATAGGTACATTAAGCCAATCAAGCCAGGTTAAGTTGCACCAGACCTACCCAACCTATTCTCCCAACTGCTGGGGTTTCCAGCACATCCCCAGATTGTAAAGGGGTTCAATTGCGAGCCCAAAACCTAGACATGCATGAACACTAGATGAGTAATCCAAGGTAAGGCCTTTCATGCCTGACAATTTAGTACATGACCTAAGAGGTGTAATACATACTTGATAGGTTGAGTTGTGCATGTAGCTGGTGTGGTCTTGGCCACCAACCATAGGAAGTGCTGCTCCCTTGCCCATCTTCAACAGAGCTCCGTTTCTCCAAGTTTTATGTGACACAATTTGTTTTGCTTAAGATATGGATGAGTTGAGTGCCAAATATATAGAGCCCGGGTTTATTCCCTCACGTCCTCGTGTAACTCATGGTTCATGACATGTCCTTTTTGTTGACAGCTGGTTGCTCCTTTAAAAATGATTCTGATTAACCACGTGATTCACGATCACATGGGGTCTCTACCAAACATGAAATGGTAACTTGTGAAAAACTGAATCTCATTTGCCTTTGCAAAGGAGAATCACTTTCTAATTTGTGCGAGATTCAGATTCAGTTGATTGTGAGCCACCGGCAGCCCTGCCTGTTTCTGCTGAAAACCAAATAGAAGAAGAGGAAGGAGGGGTGGGGAACCCTTGCCTCCCTACTCTGATTTGTGCTTTGAGGTCATTTTCTTGTTTTTCTTTTTTGGTATATATATATTTTCTTTATACAGACAAAATGGGTTAGGGGTGCACAACTAACTGAGCTACCTCAAGCTCATATCTGTGAAAGTAAATGACCAGAGCTTGTACACAAGTCCATGCTCAATCTATGTAAATGAGCCGAGCTTGGTCAAGCCGCTAAACTCTATCAAGCTTGATTAAGGTCGTTAAAAATAGTATATATAAAATATGTCTGCCAAAATAAAGAGAAAAGATAGAGTTTCCCTAATGGGTAGTGTAATATCCAAAAAATTTCAATGTTTAATAAGTTATGAAAATCAAGTTTTTATGAAGTCTGTATATTATTCGAAATCTAAAAATTCTGATTTAAATAATTATTGGATCCAAATATTGATCTGGACTCATATCCAAACTTTTGACACATCCAGATATTATCTAAACAAAAAAAAAAATTCAAAGTCTACATTTTAAGGATATATTAGTAAATAATTAAAATTTTAAGGGTAAAATGATAATTTTCCATTTCATTGGCATATTAAGGTAAATTTCTCAACCATATAAAGGTAAAATGGTATTTTTTATGTTAGGGGTATTTTCTAAAAATTAATAAAATTATTAGGGGTAAAATAGTAATTTTCCACCCTAGTGGCAAGTTTAGGTAAATTCTTAAACCATAAAAAGGTAAAAAGGTAATTTTATTAACCCAAGTGGCAATCGAGTTATGTGGAATCAAACCAGAGCTAATTTAGTAAAAAATAAATAGGATTAAAATGATTTAACAAATAATATTAAAATAATCCTAAACCATTAAATTTGATGGTTTGGGCCAATGGTTTTAAAAGTGTGCCCAACAAAATCATCGAATTCGACTGTTCTCAGCCCACGATTTTGGGAGGGAAAGGAAAAGCCTCCCCTCTCCCATTCACTTTATTAGGCACATAGGCATGTGTGGGCCCCAAGGGGTGTGTGGGCCCCACGGGGAGGTGGCACCTCCTTTGAGAGCTATAAATAGCCCCCCACCCCCTTCTCTCTAAACCTAGTCCTTCTCTCACTTTCTCTCTATAGCTTCCTCTCACTCCTAAATTCCCTCATTCTCTCTCTAACCCCAGCCTCTTCCCTTTAAAAGATCTAACCCAAACCTCCGTCGATTTTTTTATTTCTTCTACCAGAACTCTCTGAGCCCCTTGCCTCTATCCAACTATGGTTATCGATTTCTCAAAAGAGTGTCGACGATTCAGAATGGACTTTTAGAGTTCAGTTAGCAGAGGTTCTGCTCAATTCGACAGAATTTCTAAAATCCTATCATGGAAGTGCTGCCCGAATTTCTATAAATTAGGTAAGTGCTTGTATTGCTCGTTTAGACCCTTGTCTATGCGCGTAGGACCTCATATCCCTTCTTTGAACCCTTAAGATTTCTTTTTGGATTTAAATTAAGACAATTTTACTAAAATTTAATCCAATTTCACTTCTACACAAGTGATGTTCTGTTAAAAATTTTATATATATTTTTTAAATTTCAAACTATTTTAATAGTAGTTATGTCAAATATTTCCAAAAAAAACAAATTTCTATAAAGTAAATTCTGTCAAAAAATTTAAAACCCTTTTCAGACATTCGAGTTATTTTTCAGATAAAAACTTTTCTTAAAAGTTTTATGATGAAAAGTCATATCAAAATGTTTATAATTCGAAATCAAGTTCAGGACCCTTTTCAAATATTTGAGTCATTACAGAGGAAACTCTGTAAAAAATTTATAACAATAGGTCAATTTAAAATAGATTTTAGATTTTTTTGTATAAATTAAATAAAGGTACTTAAAATGATTTTTTTTTAGAAAAAGTGCTGCTTGAAAATTTATAGAAAAATATAATCTAATATAATGAAAATTCCTACCAGAATAATACCATCAATGGCCATTTTGCCCTACTTTGATACACCAGTTACTATTTAAAAATTAATGTAAGTTATTGTATCAAAAGCTTGTAATTTAAAATGTTAAATATATTTTAGATATTTGCATGAGAATTATAAATGTAAATTTATGTTAGCTGGAACAACTGCATACCCTGATCCATGTTCTTATACTTTGAACCATGATTATATATATATATATATATTAATTTTTGTTTGCATATATCAATTCAGGTTAGTTTGCTTCATTACTTGTTTTAAAGATTATTTTTCAATAATGAAATTAAGGTTTAATGAAACCCTGCGGGCTTTGAATTAAAATGCTTGAAATTATTATTTATGAAGTGAATTATTTTGGCAAGACTATGGCCAAGGTTTGCGCAACTTTGTTGCCATGAAGCATGCTGATTAATGTGTAGTATGTGATTATTGTTTAAAGTATCATTGTACTGGAAATTTTCTTATATACAAGTTGTTAAATGAATCATGTCTTCACATAAACTTAAAGTGTTTTTCCGCCTTCATAGGTGAAGTGCTTGTATATACAGTACAAATGACTGTAATTGTTATCTCATGGAGACACATGAAATTATTATTTTTGTTAAAAAAACAACCCTCATACCCATTCACTATTGGCTTACCTTGGAGAGGATAGGTGGTAAAAGTCTCAGTGACATGAAAATATTTTTCAGAGCAAGGCATCCCAAGGGTCTCCAGTCACTCGTAGATTTTAGAGATCGGCGTTTGATATCGCCGCAACTTCTGCAGAAGTTCAGGATACATCCGAATGAGTGGTTATTAGACCTTGGGAAATTTCTTCTAGTTACAAACATTTTTTTGGGATCCGTACACAAATCATTTACGGTAATTAAAATATATATGGCATATTAAACTGCCAAATGGTCTCAGTTGTATGATGACTAATTGTCTGCGAGTACCCGCAGGGTTACTAAA
This sequence comes from Nuphar pumila, assembly GCF_984573655.1. Taxonomy (NCBI): domain Eukaryota; kingdom Viridiplantae; phylum Streptophyta; class Magnoliopsida; order Nymphaeales; family Nymphaeaceae; genus Nuphar; species Nuphar pumila. The sequence goes on along the minus strand of NC_143263.1, from coordinate 76,243,993 downwards.
TATCTAAATAAAAGCTCTTATATTTGAATAACTACTTGCAAAAAGGCGGATAATGTCATTGTTATTAAATGAATGAGTTGTTATTTGTATTAAATGCATGAGAGGTTATTTATATCATATTGAATACATGAGTTGTCATTTGCTGAAATTATATTATTAATTTTTTTTGCTTCTTTTTCCAGTATGATACCTAGCATCAAATGATAAGCCTGATATAGTCTGAATCTGAATTGCACAAATAGAGTTAAATTATAATTTCTGGATATGTTTTAATATTTTAAGTTACCTGGCATTGGTATTTACTTACCAGGCTGTCATAGGTTCAGGTACATGATAATTTGTATGACAGTGGATACTGGACAGGAGCAGCATCGAAGAATCGAGATTTTCAAAAATCTTGGAAAAACTTTAGGATTTTTATTTTTCAATCCTAAATGCTTAATTATCTAAACTTTTTATAAACTACTTTGTTAATAATACATGTTGGAATTTAATTATGCCCTGTTTTATATTGTGGTCTCTAGAATATAACTCGCCCAAGGTTTAAAACCGAAGTTTAAATTATTTTTGCCGTTTATTTAAAATAAAATAAAAAAACTATTAATTTTTACGTATTTTTTTAAACGTTAAAAATCTCAAGGCATTGGAGTTAGGGTGTTGGTCTCTTCTTTGAAAGGTTGCAGGAATAAATCTCCCACCAATGACTAGTTGCCCTCTTAGAATATGTATGTACCATTTTTTTTGCAACAATAGACAAAAAACCAGCTCGGCTTCGAGCTTGAATAGAGTTGTTTTTTAATGAGCCGAGTTTGAACAGTCTAAGCTCGGCTCGAACTCGGATAGTGAGCATCCCTAAACTGAGGGATAGCCTTTGATGATCATATTCAAATGTAAGAACCCTAGGTTGTGATTGTTTGCCTAACCTGTCTAGCTATCCTTACTCAATTTGTTTTTGACCGATATGAGTTCTAAAAATCAGATATTTGGATAATTTCCTTAAGTAATCATGTTGCTCCAAAGAAATCATCTCTCAAATTAGGTGCACTCTTGATCACCGAAATAATGTTATCAAGATTTTCACCTAAAAGAGTTCATCAGTGCTAATCATAAGGAAGTTCCTGCTTATACCTTGGATGTAAACCTGAGACTCATAGAGCCACATTAAAAATATAAAATAAAGGGTATATCCCTTTGACCCAGATCATCTAGACTATTAGAGGAATCATCTAGACTCTAGAAGAATCCATTTATTTAACTTGAGCATGCTCTAGGATAAAACCCACCTCGCCCTAAAAGCCTATCAAGGTGGCTGAGAGAGTGAAGCAACCAAGCGGTAAAGATTAAACTTAGTTGAGGGAATGATAGCGACTGGGGGGTCATTATCATCCATCCACAATGGAACCGATAAGTGAGATTTGAACCCATAAGCCTGAGGTGAGCACCTTTTCATATTATTATTCTTCATTTCACACACTTTTCTTTAGATCTAAAAATTGGGTTTCTTGTGTTTGCGCTTGTTTTTTAGGATTTCTGAGCATTGGGTGGTCTTCCTACATCATTGGACATCCGTCTTCAAAAATCAAATTCAAGATACACAGTCAAAAAACATGCAAAGATCTAAAAGAAAGAAGTTGAAGTTCTTGTTGAGACCACTACTCATTATTAAAGAAGGAATGATCCCAACTTGTCGAGAGCCCATATCTTCTTAAAAAGTGGTATTTTCTTATTTTCAAAAAAGGTTAGAAGAAAATTTTGTACAAATATTCTTAATTATTTACTCTGTCCATCATTCCCAATTGTCTGATCCAATCATTGTCAGTATAATTGCAAATCGGCCTCAATCAACTAATTTGTATCATAACGATCAGGGTAAAATCAGCATATTTTTAAACATTATTTAAAAAGGGTTTAAAATATTTTTTAAATATTTTTTATATTTTTTATATTTTTTATATTTTTTATATTTTTTATATTATGTTAATATTTTTTGCATACGTTATCTGCTGGTTAAAAAGTGGCATATTCAACTTGATTCCATTCAGAACCTATATGAATCATCTGATTCCCTGAACCATTTTAAAAATCGATACAAAGTCTGATGCAATTCTCACAACATTGGTCTGGCTCTCAAATAGTACCCTATTTCAATAAGGCGATATGAGCCTTTAACTATCTTCTAAAATAATAGCAATTTAAACAATAAGCTCAGTTCACATCTTTTACATAGCAATTCTTTAAATCTCTTACCACAGGGAACTCAATGTTAAAATACTTTATTGTTAAAGAAATAACTTTGAATCAATTAGTGTGTATTGATACAATCTTTACAAAGGAAATGACTATGGATCTTCTTACTAAAAGGCTAGCACTAAGATTATATTCCCAACATGTAATGGGGATAGGTCGGTTTGATTTCTTTTGGTGTATAATAATACATTATTGTTATATTTGATCACATTTATGAAACTAAATTGATTCTCTATGGTTTTGTAAATTGCTGATTATTTATTTAAAACAAAATTAAAAAACTATTAATTTTTACGTATTTTTTTAAACCTTAAAAGTCTCAAGGCATTGGAGTTAGGGTGTTGGTCTCTTCTTTGAAAGGTTGCAGGAATAAATCTCCCACCAACCTAGTTGTTGTTTTCAAACATGTATGTACCATTTTTTCCACCGACTAGTTGCCCTCTTAGAATATGTATGTACCATTTTTTTTTGCCACAATAGACAAAAAACTAGTCTGGCCTAATAGTGAGGCATTTCTCCACTTTTTAGAGAGGCTGGGGGTCAAATTCCACCCCGCTCGAGCTCAAAATTGAAGCGAGTCTAGACAAGGGTGTTCCAGCTCGGCTCCGAGCTTGAATAGAGTTGGTTTTTAATGAGCCGAGTTTGAACAGTCTAAGCTCGGCTCGAACTCGGATAGTGTGCATCCCTAAACTGAGGGATAGCCCCTGATGATCATATTCAAATGTAAGAACCCTAGGTTGTGATTGTTTGCCTAACCTATCTAGCTATCCTTACTCAATTTGTTTTTGACCGATATGAGTTCTGAAAATCATATATTTGGATAATTTCCTTAAGTAATCATGTCGCTCTAAAGAAATCATCTCCCAAATTAGGTGCACTCTTGATCACCGAAATAATGTTATCAAGATTTTCACCTAAAAGAGTTCATCAGTGCTAATCATAAGGAAGTTCCTGCTTATACCTTGGATGTAAACCTGAGACTCATAGAGCCACCTTAAAAATATAAAATAAAGGGTATATACCTTCGACCTAGATCATCTAGACTATTAGAGGAATCATCTAGACTCTAGAAGAATCCATTTATTTAACTTGAGCATGCTCTAGGATAAAACCCACCTCGCCCTAAAAGCCTATCAAGGTGGCTGAGAGAGTGAAGCAACCAAGCAGTAAAGATTAAACTTAGTTGAGGGAATGATAGCGACTGGGGGTTATTATCATCCATCCACAATGGAACCGATAAGTGAGATTTGAACCCATAAGCCTGAGGTGAGCACCTTTTCATATTATTATTCTTCATTTCACACATTTTTCTTTAGATCTAAAAATTGGGTTTATTATGTTTGCGCTACTTTTTTAGGATTTCTGAGCATCGAGTGGTCTTCCTACATCATTGGACATCTGTCTTCAAAACACAAAATTCAAATTCAAGATACACAGTCAAAAAACATGCAAAGATCTAAAACAAAGAAGTTGAAGTTCTTGTTGAGACCACTACTCATTATTAAAGAAGGAATGATCCCAACTTGTCGAGAGCCCATATCTTCTTAAAAAGTGGTATTTTCTTATTTTCAAAAAAGGTTAGAAGAAAATTTTGTACAAATATTCTTAATTATTTACTCTGTCCATCATTCCCAATTGTCTGATCCAATCATTGTCAGTATAATTGCAAATCGTCCTCAATCAACTAATTTGTATCATATCGATCGGCGTAAAATCAACATATTTTTAAACATTATTTAAAAAGGGTTTAAGATATTTTTTTAATATTTTTTATATTATGTTAATATTTTTTTGCATACGTTATCTGCTGGTTAAAAAGTGGCATATTCAGCTTGATTCCATTCAGAACCTATATGAATCATCTGATTCCCTGAATCATTTTAAAAATCGATACAAAGTCGGATGCAATTCTCACAACATTGGTCTGGCTCTCAATTAGTACCCTATTTCAATAAGGCGATATGAGCCTTTAACTTTATTAAAAAATAATAGCAATTTAAACAATAAGCTCAGTTCACATCTTTTACATAGCAATTCTCTAAATCTCTTACCACAAGGAACTCAATGTTAAAATACTTTATTGTTAAAGAAATAACTTTGAATCAATTAGTGTGTACAATCTTTACAAAGTAAATGACTCTGGATCTTCTTACTAAAAGGCTAGCACCAAGATTATATTCCCAACATGTAATGAGGATAGGTCGGTTTGATTTCTTATGGTGTATAATAATACATTATTGTTATATTTGATCACATTTATGAAACTAAATTGATTCTCTATGGTTTTTTAAATTGTTGATTATGTATAAAGAATATCTTATTTAGGTAGAGAGAATAGCATAATAAAAATATTAAATGACCAATAGAATGAGTTAAATATCAACCTATTCATAAAGGTAATCACAACATCTAAAACACTAAAAATGAATAATAATATAGTGCATGAAAATATGACATATTATATAGAGGTGTTCATCTCCATGACTCATATGATTCATTCTTGTGATACAAGTTAGCATGTGAACCCACATGAAAATTGAATTGAGATAACGGAAAAGAACCTCGATTATGTGTCTTTTCATGTCAATGAGTCAAGTGGGAGAATATTGGACATTTTGAATTGGGTTCAACCGAAGGTGATCGAGTTTGACACAAGTCACACTAAATGATAAGCATAAGTGGGGAGGGGGTTGGTTACGTGAATGTGAATAGTTCACTTCCAATATGGGCATGTGAAGGGTTCCATTGCATGAATGCCATGCTTGTAACCCACACTATTTCTCCCATATATATAGAGATGCATGGTTGCTTGATGAGTACAACCAAGGAGCTCTCTCTCTCATTTGGGTTCAAGGGTGTTGCTCACCTTTCAACCTGATGGCCTGGCTCATTGTGGTCGTTGATAGGTTGAGGAGAACGCAAACACCTGCGTCTATGCAAGCTTCATACTGATCGATAATAGAAACTTCCAATATAATTTTGTTTTTTATGCTAACAACAACCTCTGCAATATGCAAAGTCATTCTTTTTGTTTATGTGGATAAGCAAACTCAAGGGGTAAGTCCATGGGATTCGAAGCTGATTTCTCTAATAATAATAATAATAATAGTAATAATCTAACCTAACCATCAAGCTATCTCATTTGACTCTGTATGCAACATGCAAGTTTACACAAAAACAATTGCATTTGAATTTTTTCTCAACACTAACGAGAACAAGAAGCAAGAAAAATGACTAGAAGGGATTTGGGCCCCAACCCATGCAAGAGCTCTTTTCTTAAGAATTCTTTTCCTTATCTTTGTAAGATGCTTTATTTTAAGAATTTTCCTTATTGCCTAAGTGGTAATGACATCTTGTGGAAGGGACTATAATCATATGCTCTTTTTTGAAAATCTCCGAACTTGATAAGAGGATAACTACCCACTTTACGCAAATGAGTGAATTTTGTGCTCATAAAGAATTTTCATTTGAAGAAAAAAGTACTAATTCATTCTCACCAGCAATATGAGAATTTTTAAAAAACAATGATCATCTTTCTTTCTACAAGTAGCCAACTAACTACTTCACATCTCTCTCTCTCTCTCTCTCTCTCTCTCTCTCTCTCTCTCTCTCTCTCTCTCTCTCTCTCTCTCTCTCATATCATTATAGCATTATTGCATCACAAGCCCAATTCTGAGGTTGCATCATCGACAATTCCTGCCTCATTTTCTTTTGTGTGGTTTTAGGTATTGTTGATACTAACATCTTGGACTCATTCACTTCTTTTAGGGAAAATTCTATTTAGTTTACTGCTGATTTCAGAAAACGTGAGGCCATATTTAAAATTAAGGACAGAAGGTTGGCCCCTAAATGAAAATTGTTCCATCTTTAAAATTAATGATAAAATAACTTTTAAGCCAAGCGTTGGTAGCTTTTATATGACAACCTAGTCACCATCATAATTGTGTGTGGCCAGGCAATTGTACCTCTCGTAATTGCCGCCTCTAATGTTTTGTACGTGAAACATATGAAAAAATATAAGTGAAAAGGAAAAGAGACAGGATCATTGGACGCCTTGTGAAACATGAGAATTATGAAAGAAACATCAATGTCAATTACTTATAGAGGTGGCTAATGGGCCGATTCAACCCATTAACCAGACCTTAACCCGCCCGTTGGAACCCGGACTGGTATGACCTGAGAGCTACAGTAAGAGTTCGAGCCCATCCCGTAAACCGTGTAATGGGCCGTGCCGGTTTCACCACCCTGAGTCAAAAACCTGTTAAGATCCAGACCCGTTTAACTTGTGAACTAGACCTAACCAACCCGCAAACCCACCTCAACCCGTCTAACAACCCATCCAGTATAAAATGGCTAGTTTCAGTTTTTTTCAAAAAAAAACTTCTTCCAATCATTATAAACGACTAGTTTGAGGGATTTTTGTTCAAATGAGCTTAAAACACCCAAAGACATCTTTAGTGCATGCAACAACTATAATGTAAGGGTATTTTAGAAAAAATAAAAGTTTGAAAAATCTATAAATATCTCCCATCCTTTACATTTTTTCTACCTTTTCTCTTTCAAAAACTCTCATTTTCTCACAATTCTCTCTACAAGTGTCAAATCTCTCTCTATAACTTTCAAGAAGAAGAAGTGATCAAGATATTATTTTTGAGAAGCTTCAAATTTTGAAGATTGAGGTAATTTAAATTTATTGTTAATTTTATTTTTCTTCTTCTTCTACCTTTTGTTTAAACAAGAACTCTCGCTTCTACATTTCTTTAAAAAAGTTCACTACACACTACTAATTCAATAGTCCCTATAGTATATTATTTATTTTTTAAAAATACAAAACCACTACTTTCTAAATTTTTATATTTTATTATTAAAAAAAAGGCCAATTTTTCATATATTGATGAGTTTACTAGCTCCAACCAAGTAGAAGACACCCAATTACCAACAAATCTCTCTCCATCTACATCTACTCTCACAACTAGCACTAGAAGAAAAAACCTCACAAGTTTAAAAATATTTTAGAATCAAAACAATAAATGACCAAAGAAAAGCTATATGTAATGAATGTGGTGACACATATAGCCATCCAATAAGAGTCGGTTTAGGCATACTTAGCCGTCACATTAAAAACAAACATCCTATTAGAAAAGGCACCCAAACACAAATAGCTACCACTAGTGGTGGATTAACAAATTTTTCTTATTCTAAGGAAAGAGCTATGGATAACATAGGAAAATAGATAATTCAAGATGAATTATCATTTCAAATATGTGAATCCAAAAATTTTGAACATATACTAAAACATTATTTTGAACCTTCATATACTAAAATTTTTAGAAGTACTATGTGTACTAAATTGTTTAAATTATATAATGAATCTAAAAAAAATTTATTAGCTACACTAACTTCACTATCTCGTGCAATAGCACTTACATCTGCAATATGAACATCTACGTATAGTTATAGTTTTATTTGTTTTACTGCACACTATATTGATAGTGATTGGCATTTGCAAAAAAAAATAATTAGTTTTAAACAAATAGAATATCCACAAATTGCCCAGGTCATTACTTATCATATTTTAAATACTATAAATGAATATAATATTTAAAATAAAATAATATATATTAGTTTTGATAATGCTAGTAATAATACTTTAGCAATTGATTTATTAAAATCAAGACTAAATCCTATTTTAGGTGATCAAAATTTTCATTTAAGATGTGCATGTTATATTTTAAATTTATGTATTCAAGATGGTTTACAAGCACTATAATATTATGCTTCAAAAATAAAAAATGTTATTGTATATATTAGATCACACCAAGCTAGAGAACAAGGATTTAAGCAATTATGTATACAAAGTGGTAAAATATATAAAAAATTTAAAACAAATGTTGTAACTAGATGGAATTATATATTTGATATGTTAAGATCTTTTTAGATTATAAAGATGTTATTAGTATTTTTTATAATGAAAGAATGTCACATGATATTCTAACTAATAAAGATTGGGTTCCTGCATCAACACTTAATTTGTGATTTTTTAGAAGTATTTGATAGTCTTACTAATATAGTTTCTAGTTATTATCCTACTTCTCGTGCATTTAATTCTCACTCAAATTATAAATATTAGTATATATTATATAAAGTATAAAAAAAATTATATTTTTACAAATCTTGTTAATCTTATGGAAATGAAAAATTTTAAATATTAGAAAAATATTCCACTTTTATATTGTTTAGCTACAATTATGGATCCATGAATTAAAGAAAATAAATTAGTTGCTCTTTTACAAACTTTTAAAGAAAATATGGCATCCGAAAATATTGAAATTGAAAAAATAAAACAACAAACTATAACTTTATTAAGAGATATGTATATTTTATATGAAATAAAATTTGGTAGTAAAAAACAATGTAACATAATTGATCAACCACGTAGTAGTAAAAATTTAGCATTAGCAATTAGAACAAAAAAATAAAACAAACACAAATACAAACACAATCATCTTTTAGTGAGCTTAATTTTTATTTACAACAAGATTATGTTAGTTTTATGACTAATGAAAAAATAAAAAAAATGATATTTTAGAACGGTGAAAAGAACATCAAAAAACATATCCTATTCTTGCCGCAATGGCACGTGATCTACAAACCCCTCCGTTGTCCACAGTCACCGGTTCCATTTTTTTCCGCAATGGCACGTGATCTACTAACCCCTCCGTTGTAGCTACTCTTTCATTTATATTGCATCTTATTTAAGAATTTCTTCCATATACGCATAGACACAAATACTTGGCTTCTCCAAGTAAACACCCACACACAAATAAACCCTCAAAAGCCCAGTTTGCATATTTCAGTAATTCAGTTTCTCTGTCTCTCTCTAGAGAGAGTGAAAGAGGGGGGGGGGGAGGGGGTTCTAAGAAGAATGTGGTTTCCGTTGCAAAACAAATAAGACAGTTGGGGGAGGTAAAGGCATGGAAGGAAGAGTGGTGAAATGTTGGTACACTTTGCTTTGGAAGCCTTTGAAATAACTCCTCAACGATCCCATCACCAAAGTGGTCACTCACCATCTTATCAAATACGGCCCAGGCGCCACTGCCAACGCACCTTGCTAGCTGCTCGAGATTAGGCTCGGACCCTTGATTCCCACCTCATTTCAACCCCCACCCTTGATCGACATATTGTGCCACGTGGATGCTGAAGCACCCGTTCATCTCTACCACCTCTTTAAACTCGCGTTGCATATAATGGCACTTGGCAATGTGTCTAACTCCTCTTTTTTCACCTTACCCTTTTATCACAGAAGCACAAATTGATTTAATATCAGTACATAGTTTAGTGGTCCAGCAAATTGCTTTTGAGTTTTTTCTCTACACTAAAGTCAACAAGAAGCAAGAAGAATGACTAGAAGGGATTTGGGTCTTGGCCCACATGCAAGCTCTCTTTTCCTAAGAATTATTTTCCTTCTACCTAAGTGGTAATGACATCTTGTGAAAGGGAGCCACTTTACCCAAAATGAGTGAATTTTGTGCTCTTGAAGAATTTTCTTGAGAAGACAAAAGTACTAATTCTCACCAGCAGTATGAGAATTTCTAATAAACAAATGAGTTCTTGCCAGAAGTATCCAACTAACAACACATACCTCTCTGTCTCTCATATCATTTTCACATTATTGCATGAAAATAGTTTTAGATATGCCCAATTATGAGTCAGCTACGTCGGCAATTCCTCCCTCTTTGTTTTTTTAGGTTTTAGGTATGGTGATGCTGCCATCTTGGACCCATTCACTTATTTTTAGGGCCAACTTTTTACTGTTAATTTTAGAAACGTGAGTGAGGCCCATATTTGTAATCACGGACAAAAGGTTGGCCCCTTCTACGTTATTGATAAAATAACTTTTACATAAAGCAATTGTCCCTCTCATAATTGCCGACTCTTGGCATCTTAGGAAGAAAATAGGGATGTGGAATCGACCACAATAATGTTTTCTACGTGAGAAACATATGCGAAAATATCAGTGAAAAAGAAAACAGACATGATCATGTATTTTATCGAACGCGATCTCAGATGTGAGAATGCTACATCCTATATATTCTGACTCGGATATGGTTTTGTGTTCCAAATTTGACTAAATGGACTCTGATTAAGTAGGATATCCAAGCCAAACCCCAGACTTTCAGATCCCTACATACAAAAAGATTATAATGGAAAAATAATGCCATTTTAATTCCCTTGAAAAAATTATATTTTGGGTTTTTCGCCTGCTTTTATTGACAAAATATTGATAAAAAATCTTAGAAAAATGAACAGAAATATGTAAAATAGCACGCTGATTAAAATATATAATAGTACCGTTTTCCAGAAAGTAGCGGTTAAAGATGTAAATAATGCATAATGATAATATCACAAATTTTTCTTTAGAAAGATATTATCACTATATTTTGAAGATATTGTATAGATGTGAATTAAGTGGCCCAGACAAACACAGTTTATTTTGGCTTCAGAGGAATGCTAGATTATTTGATGACAGATTTGTTGATCTCAACATCAGATAAAACTTTGAATTGACTCTTGATTTGTAGCTTGGATTTTCCGGCAAGGTTTGGACTTCTCATGAATAGAGATTGCGCACATAGGATTCCTTTTTCTTTTGCTTTAACAGGTGGTGTAAATTGGTGTTGAGATGTAGATTACATACTCGTGCCAGTTTCTTTTTTTTCCTGTTGGTAGTTCTGTAGATGAGGTCAATTAGTAATATTGAGAAGCCTGATTTGCTGAGATATTCTGCTTTCTGACAGTCTTTCTATGTCTTTCAATGTTAACAGCCATCCCCTTTTTTTTTTTTGCGAAAAAATGATTATGTACTACCATTCAAAAGAATGGCATTTTGCGTATCCACCTACCCAATTTTTGATGAATTTGGAGGGCGTTTCTGATAATTTTACCCTTCCCCTAAAACATGATCTAGCGAAACTAAGATTCGCCTATATAACAATAGCAAAACTCAGTTTTCCCCACAAAACTAATGAATCTTAATTGTAAGACTTTTTTTACAACTAATTTTCTTTCACTCCATCCCCATCACCACCACCACTTCTCCACCATCACTATTATCATCACCACTTTTTTACCCACCCCATCATTCCCTATCATCACCACCACTTCACCAAAACCATCACCTTCATCAATTTGTTGATAATAATGGTGATGGATAGTGGTGGTGATAATTGTGGAGAAGTAGTGGGGCTGATGGAGGCCAAGTGGAAGAAAAGACGTAGCTCTAAAGAAAAAAAATAGGTCTCACAATAGAGATTTGTGAGTTCTGAGGCAAATTTGTGTTTTGCTATTTTGATATATTTATATATAGGCGAATCTTAGTTTTTATGGTGAAAGTAGAGTTTTGCTGAAACTGTGTTTCGTTAAATCATGTTTTAGTGGAAGCTTTAAATCATTGAAAATGCCCTTAAGTTGATCAGCAGAAATTGAGTGAGCGGATATGGGAAAAACATTGCAATATCTTTTAGCTATTTTGTGAAATACCATTGTTTTCAGGGATAATACACTCATTTTTTAGTTTTTTTGTTAGGCTAAGAGAAAATCTCAAACCCCCCCCCACCCCCCCCCACCCCCCCCCACCCCCCCCAGTTGTTGCCTTCTTTCGAGTGTTTGCTTCTTTATTATTTTGCTTGGTAGTACTGCTATGTCTATGTCTCTTTCCCCTTCTGTTACATGTTGCTCATACATGATTCTCCATCACTAAAAACAAATGAAAAAGTTTGCACCATATGCATTTTGTCTTCAAGTAAATATATGAGCCCGCTAATTTTGTCTTTTATATTGCATCTTATTCAACAATTTCTTCTTCAGATAAACACACCTGCATAGACATAAAATACTTGGCTTCTCCAAGTAAACACCCACACACATAAATGAACCCTCAAAAACCCAGTTTGCATATTTCAGTAATTGAGTCTCTCTGTCTCTATCTCTTTCTATCTATCTCTCTCTCTATCTATCTATATATATATATATATATATATATATATATATATATATATATATATATATATATATATATATATATAGAGAGAGAGAGAGAGAGAGAGATGGTGGGTTCTAAGAATGTGGTTTCCGTTGCAAAACAAAGAAGACAGTTGGGGGAGGTAAAGGCATGGAAGGAAGAGTGGTGAAATGTTGGTAAACTTTGCTTGGAAACCTTTGAAATAACTCCTCAACGATCCCATCACCAAAGTGGTCACTCACCATCTTCTCAAATACGGCTCTGGCGGAAATGCCAACGTACCTTGCTAGCTCCTCTAGATTAGGCTCGGACCCTTGATCCCCACCTCCTTTCAACCCCCACCCTTGATCGACATATTGTGCCACGTGGATGCTGAAGCACCCGTTCATCTCTACCACCTCTTTAAACTCGTCAATACTTGGTGCATATAATGGCACTTGGAATGAGTCTAACTCATCTTCTTTCACCTTACCCTTTTATCACAGAAGCACAAATTGATTTAATATCAGTATAGAGTGCATGGTCAAGCCGACTGACTTTTCAATCATTAATAGCTACTTGATTTATGACCTTATGGCTTTTTTCATAGTGTATAGGAATTCTACATTTATACTCGGAAAATTGCTTTGGACCAGGTTGTCTCTTAAATTTGCATAATAATTGGCTCTTCTGAGGGAATCAAAGGGAATTGGGAGTTGAAAGAATTGGCAGAACAAGAGGGAGTTTGAATCCAACTCTCATTCCCAATTCTGTCCTAGCTTCCCTTTCATAATTCTCATGTTGGCATTTTTCTTAGGGCCGAGTTTTGGGCCTCTCCAAACGACTCTACTGAAAAAAAAAAAAAGCAGAGAAAAGGGCTACATCCAATGTGGTACAATAATCAAGGGTGCTATAGAGGACATGCTGCTGTCTGTTGTACCAGGGTCAAGCTTGATGCTGACAGCTCAAGCACCTTGCAACTCCACTAATTCCTAGGAATTCAATTATTAATTTCTCAATTTCCCTACTCCCCAATTACACGTAGGATGGAGGGAAATGAGCAACGACTAGTAACAAGTTGACGAATAAAGTATCTAATGGACTAAGTCTGACCGTGCAAAGTGAATTATTTGGGGGCTTGATATTAAAATGAAACATGCAATTATGTGGGAACGTACCTCGTGAACAAATTCTCTAAGAATGGGTTCAAGATAAGCGAACCACAAATCATGTCGTGCTGCATCCGGTGTCATCCATTCATGTCGACACAAAAACAGTAGAACCAATAATCCACCTTGCACGAGTTCCTCAGCCCTTGCGTTGAGAAATGCTGCCATGTCATCCCTAAATTGTGCCAAGTAAGCATTTACAGTGTCGGGCCCACCACCATAACAATGCACCCTTCCCTTGTTGGCTACACCATCTGGGGCTTTAGAGAGAAAATGGAGGGCTAATGAAGAATTGAAATAGTTGATTGAGGCCCGGGGAAATAGTCGTGAGTAAAATGATCCGGGCACTCCTGCTGCTAAGTATCGTCGTTCCGGGGGTAGGGAACTGAAAAGCACATTGAAATCATTTCCAATTTGATCATTGAAGAAGACTTGGATCTCTGATGCTTCTCCTTGATGGCATGCTAACTTCTTGAGCTTGATCAAGACTGCATCAATGACTGTTTGTACGGCAACAAATGTGTTGGATCCAACTGAACAGCCTAAATCGACGATTCGGATTATGCCTTCTTCAATTGGGACATCAAATTTGTCATGGATTGCTTCCACTATCATCTCCTTTACACTCATATACCTGCTTCTCTGTAAGTAGTATTAGAAATGTTAGGGTAGCTTTATCATATTGTAATGGTAAAATTTCATCATGCCTTAAAGAGGGTGTTTGAATGCAAATTGAGACAGAGAACTCGGTAACTGCCATCACCACCGTCCACTGTGTAAAGAGTGAGACACCCTAATGGTGTCATAACTCAAATTTGGCTTCTCTTATTAGCCTCTTAGAATGCATTGGCTATATCAAACCCATATGCTTGATGACCAAAAGCATCTTACCAGCTAAATGAGCTAGAATATTCCATATTCTTGGCCAAGCATAATAAAAATTAGGATAGGTACATTAAGCCAATCAAGCCAGGTTAAGTTGCACCAGACCTACCCAACCTATTCTCACAACTGCTGGGGTTTCCAGCACATCCCCAGATTGTAAAGGGGTTCAATTGCGAGCCCAAAACCTAGACATGCATGAACACTAGATGAGTAATCCAAGGTAAGGCCTTTCATGCCTGACAATTTAGTACATGACCTAAGAGGTGTAATACATACTTGATAGGTTGAGTTGTGCATGTAGCTGGTGTGGTCTTGGCCACCAACCATAGGAAGTGCTGCTCCCTTGCCCATCTTCAACAGAGCTCGGTTTCTCCAAGTTTTATGTGACACAATTTGATTTGCTTAAGATATGGATGAGTTGAGTGCCAAATTTATAGAGCCCGGGTTTATTCCCTCACGTCCTCGTGTAACTCATGGTTCATGACATGTCCTTTTTGTTGACAGCTGGATGCTCCTTTAAAAATGATTCTGATTAACCACGTGATTCATGATCACATGGGGTCTCTACCAAACATGAAATGGTAACTTGTGAAAAACTGAATCTCATTTGCCTTTGCAAAGGAGAATCACTTTCTAATTTGTGCGAGATTCAGATTCACTTGATTCTGAGCCACCGGTAGCCCTGCCTGTTTCTGCTGAAAACCAAATAGAAGAAGAGGAAGGAGGGGTGGGAAACCCTTGCCTCCCTACTCTGATGGGTGCTTTGAGGTCATTTTCTTGTTTTTCTTTTTTGGTATATATATATTTTCTTTATATAGACAAAATGGGTTAGGGGTGCACAACTAACTGAGCTACCTCAACCTCATATCTGTGAAAGTAAATGACCAGAGCTTGTACACAAGTCCATGCTCAATCTATGTAAATGAGCCGAGCTTGGTCAAGCCGCTAAACTCTATAAAGCTTGATTAAGGTCGTTAAAAATAGTATATATAAAATATGTTTGCCAAAATAAAGATAAAAGATAGAGTTTCCCCAATGGGTAGTGTAATATCCAAAAAATTTTAATGTTTAATAAGTTATGAAAATCAAGTTTTTATGAAGTCTGTATATTATTCGAAATCTAAAAATTCTTATTTAAATAATTATTGGATCCAAATATTGATCTGGACTCATATCCAAACTTTTGACACATCCAGATATTATCTAAACAAAAAAAATCAAAGTCTACATTTTCAGGATATATTAGTAAATAATTAAAATTTTAAGGGTAAAATGATAATTTTCCATTTCATTGGCATATTAAGGTAAATTTCTCAACCATATAAAGGTAAAATGGTAATTTTTATGTTAAGGGTATTTTCTAAAAATTAATAAAATTATTAGGGGTAAAATAGTAATTTGCCACCCAAGTGGAAAGTTTAGGTAAATTCTTAAACCACAAAAAGGTAATTTTATTAACCCAAGTGGCAATCGAGTTATGTGGAATCAAACCAGAGCTAATTTAGTAAAGAATAAATAGGATTAAAATCATTTAACAAATAATATTAAAATAATCCTAAACCATTAAATTTGATGGTTTGGGCCAATGGTTTTAAAAGTGTGCCCAACAAAATCATCGAATTCGACTGTTCTCAGCCCACGATTTTGGGAGGGAAAGGAAAAGCCTCCCCTCTCCCATACTCTTTAATAGGCACATAGGGGTGTGTGGGCCCCAAGGGGTGTGTGGGCCCCACGGGGAGGTGGCACCTCCTTTGAGAGCTATAAATAGCCCCCCACCCCCTTCTCTCTAAACCTAGTCCTCTCACTTTCTCTCTCTAGCTTCCTCTCACTCCTAAATTCCCTCATTTTCTCTGTAACCCCAGCCTCTTCCCTCTAAAAGATCTAACCCAAACCTCCGTCGATTTTTTTATTTCTTCTACCAGAACTCTTTGAGTCCCGTGCCTCTATCCAACTACAGTTATCGATTTCTCAAAAGAGTGTCGACGATTCAGAATCAACTTTTTGAGTTCAATTAGCAGAGGTTCTGCTCAATTCGACAGAATTTCTAAAATCCTATCATGGAAGCGCTGCCTGAATTTCTATAAATTAGGTAAGTGCTTGTATTGCTCGTTTATACCCTAGTGTATGCACGTAGGACCTGATATCCCTTCTCTGAACCCTTAAGATTTCTTTTTGGATTTAAACTAAGACAATTTTTCTAAAATTTAATCCAATTTCATTTCTACACAAGGGATGTTCTGTTAAAAATTTTATATATATTTTTTAAATTTCAAACTCTTTTAATAGTAGTTATGTCAAATATTTCAAAAGAAAAAAAACAAATTTGTATAAAGTAAATTCTGTCAAAAAATTTAAAACCCTTTTCAGACATTCGAGTTATTTTTCAGATAAAAACTTTTCTTAAAACTTTTATGATGAAAAGTCATATCAAAATTTTTATAACTCAAAATCAAGTTCAGGACCCTTTTCAAATATTTGAGTCATTACAGAGGAAACTCTGTAAAAAAATTTATAACAATAGGTCAATTTAAAATGGATTTTAGATTTTTTTTTATAAATTAAATAAAGGTACTTAAAATGATTTTTTTTTAGAAAATGTGCTGCTTGAAAATTTATAGAAAAATATAATCTAATATAATGAAAATTCCTACCAGAATAATACCATCAATGGCCATTTTGCCCTACTTTGATACACTAGTTACTATGTAAAAATTAATGTAAGTTATTGTATCAAAAGTTTGTAATTTAAAATGTTAAATATATTTTAGATATTTGCATGAGAATTATAAATGTAAATTTATGTTAGTTGGAACAACTGCATATCCTGATCCATGTTCATATACTTTGAACCATGATTATATATATATTAATTTTTGTTTGCATTTATCAATTCTTGTTAGTTTGCTTCATTACTTGTTTTAAAGATTATTGTTCAATAATGAAATTAAGGTTTAATGAAACCCTGCGGGCTTTGAATTAAAATGCTTGAAATTATTATTTATGAAGTGAATTATTTTGGCAAGACTATGACCAAGGTTTGCGCAACTTTGTTGCCATGAAGCATGTTGATTAATGTGTAGTATGTGATTATTGTTTAAAGTATCATTGTACTGGAAATTTTCTTATATACAAGTTGTTAAATGAATCATGTCTACACATAAACTTAAAGTGTTTTTCCGCCTTCATAGGTGAAGTGCTTGTATATACAGTACATATGACTGTAATTGTTATCTCAGGGAGACACATGAAATTATTATTTTTGTTAAAAAAACAACCCATATACCCATTCACTATTGGCTTACCTTGGAGAGGATAGGTGGTAAAAGTCTTAGTGACATGAAAATATTTTTAAGAGCAAGGCATCCCATGGGTCTCCAATCACTCGTAGATTTTGAAGATCAGCGTTAGATATCCCCCCAACTTCTGCAAAAGTTCAGGATACATCCGAATGAGTGGTTATTATCCCTTGGGAAATTTCTCCTAGTTACAAACCATTTTTTGGGGATCCGTACACTAATCATTTGCAGTAATTAAAATATATATGGCATAATAAACTGCCAAATGGTCTCAGTTGTACGATGACTAATGGTCTGCGAGTACCTGCAGGGTTACTAAATATCCAAATAAAAGCTCTTATATTTGAATAACTACTTGCAAAAACATGGATAATGTCATTGTTATTAAATGAATGAGTCGTTATTTGTATTAAATGCATGAGAAGTTATTTAGATCATACTGAATACATGAGTTGTCATTTGCTGAAATTATATTATTAAATTTTTTTGCTTCTTTTTCCAGTATGATACCTAGCATCAAATGATAAGGTTGATATAGTCTCAATCTGAATTGCAAAAATAGTGTTAAATTATAATTTCTGGATATGTTTTAATATTTTAAGTTACCTGGCATTGGTATTTACTTACCAGACTGTCATAGGTTCAGGTACACGATACCTTGCATGACAGTGGATATTGGACAGAAGCGGCATCGAAGAATCGAGATTTTCAAAAATCTTGAAAAAACTTTAGGATTTTTATTTTTCAATCCTAAATGCTTAATTATCTAAACTTTTTATAAACTACTTTGTATATAATACATGTTGGAATTTAATTATGCCATGTTTTATACTATGGTTTCTAGAATATAACTCACCCAAGGTTTCAAACCGAAGTTAAAATTTTTTTTGCCGTTTATTTAAAATAAAAAAAAAACTATTAATTTTTACGTATTTTTTTAAACGTTAAAAATCTCAAGGCATTGGAGTTAGGGTGTTGGTCTCTTCCTTGAAAGGTTGCAAGAATAAATCTCCCACCAACCTAGTTGTTGTTTTCAAACATGTATGTACCATTTTTCACACCGACTAGTTGCCCTCTTAGAATATGTATGTACCATTTTTTTTTTGCCACAATAGACAAAAAACTAGTCTGGCCTAATAGTGAGGCATTTCTCCACCTTTTAGAGAGGCTTGGGGTCAAATTCCACCCCACTCGAGCTCAAAATTGAATCGAGTCTAGACAAGGGTGTTCCAGCTCGGCTCTGAGCTTGAATAGAGTTGTTTTTTAATGAGTCAAGTTCGAACAGTCTAAGCTCGGCTCGAACTCGGATAGTTTGCATCCCTAAACTAAGGGATAGCCCCTGATGATCATATTCAAATGTAAGAACCCTAGGTTGTGATTGTTTGCCTAACCTGTCTAGCTATCCGTACTCAATTTATTTTTGACCGATATGAGTTCTGAAAATCAGATATTTGGATAATTTCCTTAAGTAATCATGTCGCTCTAAAGAAATCATCTCTCAAATTAGGTGCACTCTTGATCACCGAAATAATGTTATCAAGATTTTCACCTAAAAGAGTTCATCAGTGCTAATCATAAGGAAGTTCCTGCTTATACCTTGGATGTAAACCTGAGACTCATAGAGCCACCTTAAAAATATAAAATAAAGGGTATATCCCTTTGACCCAGATCATCTAGACTATTAGAGGAATCATCTAGACTCTAGAAGAATCCATTTATTTAACTTGAGCATGCTCTAGGATAAAACCCACCTCGCCCTAAAAGCCAATCAAGGTGGCTGAGAGAGTGAAGCAACCAAGCGGTAAAGATTAAACTTAGTTGAGGGAATGATAGCGACTGGGGGGCATTATCATCCATCCACAATGGAACCGATAAGTGAGATTTGAACCCATAAGCCTGAGGTGAGCACCTTTTCATATTATTATTCTTCATTTCACACATTTTTCTTTAGATCTAAAAATTGGGTTTCTTGTGTTCGCGCTTCTTTTTTAGGATTTCTGAGCATCGGGTGGTCTTCCTACATCATTGGACATCCGTCTTCAAAAAACAACATTCAAATTCAAGATACACAGTCAAAAAACATGCAAAGATCTAAAACAAAGAAGTTGAAGTTCTTGTTGAGACCACTACTCATTATTAAAGAAGGAATGATCCCAACTTGTCGAGAGCCCATATCTTCTTAAAAAGTGGTATTTTCTTATTTTCAAAAAAGGTTAGAAGAAAATTTTGTATGAATATTCTTAATTATTTACTCTGTCCATCATTCCCAATTGTCTGATCCAATCATTGTCAGTATAATTGCAAATCGGCCTCAATCAACTAATTTGTATCATATCGATCGGCATAAAATCAGCATATTTTTAAACATTATTTAAAAAGGGTTTAAGATATTTTTTTAATATTTTTTATATTTTTTATATTATGTTAATATTTTTTGCATACGTTATCTGCTAGTTAAAAAGTGGCCTATTCAACTTGATTCCATTCAGAACCTATATGAATCATCTGATTCCCTGAATCATTTTAAAAATCGATACAAAGTTGGATGCAATTCTCACAACATTGGTCTGGCTCTCAATTAGTACCCTATTTCAATAAGGAGATATGAGCCTTTAACTTTCTTCAAAAATAATAGCAATTTAAACAATAAGCTCAGTTCACATCTTTTACATAGCAATTCTTTAAATCTCTTACCACAGGGAACTCAATGTTAAAATACTTTATTGTTAAAGAAATAACTTTGAATCAATTAGTGTGTATTGATACAATCTTTACAAAGGAAATGACTATGGATCTTCTTACTATAAAAGACTAGCACCAAGATTATATTCCCAACATGTAATGGGGATAGGTCGGTTTGATTTCTTCTGGTGTATAATAATACATTATTGTTATATTTGATCACATTTGTGAAACTAAATTGATTTTCTATGGTTTTGTAAAGTGCTGATTATGTATAAAGAATATCTCATTTAGGTAGAGAGAATAGCAGAATAAAAATATTAAATGACCAATAGAATGAGTTAAATATCAACCTATTCATAAAGGTAATCACAACATCTAAAACACTAAAAATGAATAATAATATAGTGCATGAAAATATGACATATTGTATAGAGGTGTTCATCTCCATGACTCATATGATTCATTCTTGTGATACAAGTTAGCATGTGAACCCACATGAAAATTGAATCGAGATAACGGAAAAGAACCTCGATTATGTGTCTTTTCATGTCAATGAGTCAAGTGGGAGAATATTGGACGTTTTGAATTGGGTTCAACCAAAGGTGATCCAGTTTGACACAAGGCACACTAAATGATAAGCATAGGTGGGGAGGGGGTTGGTTACGTGAATGTGAATAGTTCACTTCCAATATGGGCATGTGAAGGGTTCAATTGCATGAATGCCATGCATGTAACCCACGCTATTTCTCCCATATATATAGAGATGCATGGTTGCTTGATGAGTACAACCATGGAGCTCTCTCTCTCCCTCTCATTTGGGTTCAACGGTGTGGCTCACCTTTCAACCTGATGGCCTGGCTCATTGTGGGCGTTGATAGGTTGAGGAGAACGCAGACACCTGCGTCTATGCAAGCTTCATACTGATCGACAATGGCAACTTCCAATATAATTTTGTTTTCCATGCTAACAACAACCTCTGCAATATGCAAAGTCATTCTTTTTGTTTATGTGGATAAGCAAACTGAGGGGGTATGTCCATAGGATTCGAAGCTGATTTCCCTAATATTAATAACAATATTAATAATCTAACCTAACCATCAAGCTATCTCATTTGACTCTGTATGCAACATGCAAGTTTACACAAAAACGATTGCATTTGAATTTTTTCTCAACACTAACGAGAACTAGAAGCAAGAAGAATGACTAGAAGGGATTTGGGCCCCAGCCCATGCAAGAGCTCTTTTCTTAAGAATTCTTTTCCTTCTCTTTGTAAGATGCTTTATTTTAAGAATTTTCCTTATTGCCTAAGTGGTAATGACATCTTGTGGAAGGGACTATAATCATATGCTCTTTTTTGAAAATCTCCGAACTTGATAAGTGGATAACTACCCACTTTACACAAATGAGTGAATTTTGTGCTCATAAAGAATTTTCATATAAAGAAAAAAGTACTAATTCATTCTCACCAGCAATATGAGAATTTTTAAAAAACAATGATCGTCTTTCTTTCTACAAGTAGCCAACTAACTACTTTAAATCTCTCTCTCTCTCTCTCTCTCATATCATTATAGCATTATTGCATCACAAGCTCAATTCTGAGGCTGCATCATCGACAATTCCTGCCTCATTTTCTTTTGTGTGGTTTTAGGTATTGTTGATACTAACATCTTGGACTCATTCACTTCTTTTAGGGAAAATTCTATTTATTTTACTGCTGATTTCAGAAAATGTGAGGCCATATTTGAAATTAAGGATAGAAGGTTGGCCCCTAAATGAAAATTGTTCCATCTTTAAAATTAATGATAAAATAACTTTTAAGCCAAGCATTTGTAGCTTTTATCTGACAACCTAGTCACCATCATAATTTTGTGTGGCCAGGCAATTGTACCTCTAGTAATTGCCACCTCTAATGTTTTGTACGTGAAACATATGGAAAAATATAAGTGAAAAAGAAAAGAGACAGGATCATTGGATGCCTTGTGAAACATGAGAATTATGAAAGAAACATCAATGTCAATTATAGAGGTGGCTAATTGGCAATTGTCCCTCTTGGCATCTTAGAAAGAAAATATGGATGTGGAATCGACCACAATAATGTTTTCTACATGAGAAACATATGGGAAAATATCAGTGAAAAAGAAAAGAGACATGATCATGTATTTTATCGAACGTGATCTCAGATGTGAGAATGCTACATCCTATTTTGACTCGGATATGGTTTTGTGTTCCAAATTTGACTAAATGGACTCTGATTCAGTAGGATATCCATGCCAAACCCCAGACTTTTAGATCCCTACATATCCACTCATTTTCATTACCTTAGCAAGAAAAAAATTATACTGGAAAAATAATGCCATTTAAATTCTCTTGAGAAATTTATATTTTTGGTTTTTCGGATGCTTTTGTTGACAAAATATTGATAAAAAATCTAAAAAAAAATGAAGAACAGAAATATGAAAAATAGCACGCTGATTAAAATATATAATAGTACCGTTTTCCAGAAAGTAGCGGTTATAGATGTAAATAATGCATAATGATAATATCACAATTTTTTCTTTAGAAAGATATTATCACTATATTTTGAAGATATTGTATAGATGTGAATTAAGTGGTCCAGACAAGCACAGTTTATTTTGGCTTCAGAGGAATGCTAGATTATTCGATGACAGATTTGTTGATCTCAACATCAGAGAAAGCTTTGAATTGACTCTTTATTTGGAACTAGGATTTTCCGGCAAGGTTTGGACTTCTCATGGATAGAGATTGCGCACATAGGATTCCTTTTTCTTTTGCTCTAACGGGTGGTGCAAATTGGTGTTGAGATGTAGATTACATACTCGTGCCAGTATCTTTTTTTTCCTGTTGGTAGTTCTGTAGATGAGGTCAATTAGTAATATTGAGAAGCCTGATTTGCTGAGATATTCTGCTTTCTGCCAGGCTTTCTCTGTCTTGCAATGTTAACAGCCATCCCTTTTTTTTGCGAAAAAATGATTATGTACTACCTTTGAAAATAATGGTATTTTGCATATCCACCCACCCAATTTTTGATGAATTTGGAGGGCATTTCTGATAATTTTACCCTTCCCCTAAAACATGATCTAGCGAAACTAAGATTCACCTATATAACAATAGCAAAACTCAGTTTTCCCCACAAAACTAATGAATCTTAATTGTAAGACTTTTTTTACAACTAATTTTCTTTCACTCCATCCCCATCACCACCACCACTTCTCCACCATCTCTATTATCATCACCACTTTTTTACCGACCCCATCATTCCCTATCAGCACCACCACTTCACCAAAACCATCACCATCATCCATTTGTTGATAATAATGGTGATGGATAGTGGTGGTGAGAATTGTGGATAAGTGGTGGGGCTGATGGAGGCGAAGTGGAAGAAAAGAGGTAGCTCTAAAGAAAAAAATAGGTCTCACAATAGAGATTTGTCAGTTCTGAGGCAAAATTGTGTTTTGATATTTTTATATATAGGCGAATCTTAGTTTTTCTGGTGAAAGTAGAGTTTTGCTGAAACTGTATTTCGTTAAATCATGTTTTAGTGGAAGCTTTAAATCATTGAAAATGCCCTTAAGTTGTTCAGCAGAAATTGAGTGAGCGGATATGCGAAAAATATTGCAATATCTTTTAGCTATTTTGTGAAATACCATTGTTTTTTAGGATGAAAATCTCGCCCCCCCCCCCTGTTGTTGCCTTCTTTCGCGTGTTTGCTTCTTTATTTTTTTGATTGGTAGTACTGCTATGTCTCTGTCTCTTTCCCCTTCTGTTACATGTTGCTCAAACATGATTCTCCATCATTAAAAACAAATGAAAAAGTTTGCACCATATGCATTTTGTCTTCAAGTAAATATATGAGCCCGCTAATTTTGTCATTTATATTGCATCTTATTCAACAATTTCTTCCCAAGATAAACACACATGCATAGACACAAAATACTTGGCTTCTCCAAGAAGACACCGACACACATAAATGAACCCTCAAAAACCCAGTTTGCATATTGCATGAGTAATTGAGTCTCTCTGTCTCTCTCTCTCTATATATAGAGAGAGAGAGAGATGGTGGGTTCTAAGAATGTGGTTTCCGTTGCAAAAATACGGCCCTGGCGGCAATGCCAACGTACCTTGCTAGCTCCTCTAGATTTGGCTCAGACCCTTGATCCCCACCTCCTTTCAACCCCCACCCTTGATCGACATATTGTGCCACGTGCATGCTGAAGCACCCGTTCATCTCTACCACCTCTTTAAACTCGTCAATACTTGGTGCATATAATGGCACTTGGAATGAGTCTAACTCCTCTTCTTTCACCTTACCCTTTTATCACAGAAGCACAAATTGATTTAATATCAGTACATAGTCTAGTCCATGGTCAAGCAAGCTCACTTTTCAATCATTAATAGCTACTTGATTTATGACCTTATGGCTTTTTCATAGTGTATAGGAAATCTAAATTTATGCTCGGAAAATTGCTTTGGACCAGGTTGTCTCTTAAATTTGCATAATAATTGGCTCTTCTGAGGGAATCAAAGGGAATTGGGAGTTGAAAGAATTGGCAGAACAAGAGGGAGTTTGAATCCAACTCCCATTCCCAATTCTGTCCTAGCTTCCCTTTCATAATTCTCATGTTGGCATTTTTCTTAGGACCGAGTTTTGTGCCTCTCCAAACGACTCTACCGAAAAAAAAAAAAAACAGAGAAAAGGGCTACATCCAATGTGGTACAATAATCCAGGGTGCTATAGAGGGCATGCTGTGGCCTGTTGTACCAACGTCAAGCTTGATGCTGACAGCTCAAGCACCTTGCAACTCCACTAATTCCTAGGAATTCAATTATTAATTTCTCAATTTCCCTACTCCCCAATTACAAGTAGGATGGAGGGAAATGAGCAAAGACTAGTAATAAGTTGACGAATAAAGTATCTAATGGACTAATTAAGGCTGCCTGTGCAAAGTGAATTATTTGGGGGCTTGATATTAAAATGAAACATACAGTTATGAAAATGGAGGGCTAATGAAGAATTGAAATAGTTGATTGAGGCCCGGGGAAATAGTCGCGAGTAAAATGATCCGGGCACTCCTGCTGCTAAGTATCGTCGTTTCGGGGATAGGGAACTGAAAAGCACATTGAAATCTTTTCCAATTTGATCATTGAAGAAGACTTGGATCTCTGATGCTTCTCCTTGATGGCATGCTAACTTCTTGAGCTTGATCAAGACTGCATCAATGACTGTTTGTACGGCAACAAATGTGTTGGATCCAACTGAACAGCCTAAATCGACGATTCGGATTATGCCTTCTTCAATTGGGACATCAAATTTGTCATGGATTGCTTCCACTATCATCTCCTTTACACTCATATACCTGCTTCTCTGTAAGTAGTATTAGAAATGTTAGGGTAGCTTTATCATATTGTAATGGTAAAATTTCATCATGCCTTAAAGAGGGTGTTTGAATGCAAATTGAGACAGAGAACTCAGATAAATTGGGATAGAAATTGCAAATTGAATGCCCCGTATGACATGAGTATTCTTCTTCTTCCGCTGCATATATTCTTCAAACTTTTTCAGCCATAGAAATCTTTGATCTGCCTCCCTTTGTCACTCTTCGCTCGCTTGAACCATCATCCTAATCTCCCTGCTTGTTTATGCCTTTTGTTGAGCCCATCAAAATTTTTATGGCCACATGATGTTGTCGGTAGCCTTAAACTGATAACACTTGACACAAATTGGTTGTCTGATTCACAAAAGAACAACTAAGTTACGCTACTCCTAGGAAATACACTACAAAAAGCAAGAACAATGGAAATTGGTAATTAAATAAGGCATAAAATTGAAAAAGGTAAAAAAATTCAATCCAACCTTTTTTTAAGAAACTCTTATAATGAGTATTTATAGGACATAAAAAACCCTATGTCTATTTGGGATCTGAGATGGATCTATTACATTAACAAAATATCTAAATCCAAATAAAACTCTATCTAAACTGGATCTCTCTTATGGACTCAGACAGCATGTTGCTCTACTCCTACATCAAGAATCCGTTAAGGTCATTTTCTTGTTTTTCTTTTTTGGTATATATATATTTTTTCGTTATATAGACAAACTGGGGTAGTGGTGCACACCAAACTGAGCCAGCTCAAGCTCAGCTCAAGCTAATCTGTGAAAGTAATTGACCAGAGCTTGTAGACAAGTCCATGCTCAATCATGTAAATGAGCTGAGCTTGGTCAAGCCGCTAAATTCTATAAAGCTTGATTAAGGTCGTTAAAAATAGTATATATAAAATATGTTTGTCAAAACATAGATAAAAGATAGAGTTTCCCTAACAGGTAGTATAATATCCAAAAATATCTCACATTTAATAAATTCTAAAAATCAAGTCTTTATGAATTCTAAATCAATATAAATATGATTTGAAGTATAAAAATTCTTATTTGAATAATTATTAGATCCAAATACTGATCTGAACTCATATCCAAACTTTTAACAGATCCAGATTTCAATGACATATTAGTAAAAAATTAAATTGTCAAGGGTAAAATGATAATTTATCATCCAATGGTATATTCAAGTAAATTCCTCAACCACTAAGAGGTAAAATGATAATTTTTATGTTAGAGTTATTTTTAAAAAATTAATAAAATTGTCATGGGTAAAATAGTAATTTGCATCCCAATGTTCAGGTAAATTTCTAAACCACAAAAAGGTATAAAGGTAATTTTTTTTAACCCAAGTGGCAATCTGGAAATTCTCTTTCTAGCTTCCTTTGTCTCTCTCCTAAAGTCCCTTCTTCTCTCTAACCTCAGCCCCTTCTCGCTAAAAATTCTAACCCAAACATCCGTCAATTTTTCAATTTCTTCTGCCGAAAGTGTTTGAGCCCTTTGCCTCTATCCAACTATGAACTTCGATATCTCAAAAAAGTGCTGACAATTCAAAATTGACTTTTTGAGTTTAGTAAGTGGAGGTTTTGCTCTATTTCGCAAAAAATCTCAAATCCTACCGCAGTTGCCCGAATTTTTATAAATAAGATAAGTGTTTGTATTCCTCAATTAGACCCTAGTGTGTGCTCGTAGGACATCCTATCCCTTCCTTGAATCCTTAAGATTTTTTTTTTGAATTTAAATTGAGGAAATTTTGTCAAAATTTAATCTCATTTATCCTTTACATAGAAGAGGTTTTGTTAAAAAATTTATAAATATTTTTAAACCTTCAGAGCAGTAGTTCTGGCAAAATGTTTTAAAATATTTTTTAAATTTAAAACTATTATAGCAGTAGTTCTAGTAAAAATTTTATAAATATTTTTTAAATTTAGAACTATTATAGCAGTAGTTTTGGCAATAATTTTATAAACATTTTTTAAATTTCAAATTATTATAACCAGAGTTCTGACAAAAAATTTATAAATATTTCAAAAATTCTAGATTATTTTAATAGTAGTTACGTTAAACATTTCAGAAAAAAATAAATTTCTATAAAGAAAACTCTGTCAAAAAATTTCAAAACTCGTTTCAGACATTCGAGTCATTTTTCATAAAAAACTTTATTTAAATTTTTATGACGAAAAGTCGTGTCAAAATTTATATAACTTTAATTGAGTTCAAGATGCTTTTCGAATATTCAAGCTATTATAGAGGAAACTCTGTAAAAACTTTTATAACAATAGGTCAATTTAAAATAGCTTTTAGATTTTTTTGTATAAATAAAATAAAGGTTTCTAAAAAAAAAATTAAGACAAGTGTTGCCCAAAATTTTATAAGAAAACATAATCTAATATAATAAATTTTCTACTAGAATACTACCAACAATGCTCATTTTGCCATATCTCGATACACCAGTTACTACGTAAAAATCAATATACGTTATTATACTAAAAGCTTGTAATTTAAAATGTTAAATATATTCTAGATATTTGCATATGAATTGTATATATGAATTTATGTTAGCATGAACAACTGTATACCCTGATTCATGATCAGAGTACTTTAAACCATATTTATATACATTAATTAATGTCAGCATGTATCAATTCAGGTTAGTATGCTTTAAGCTTGTTATAAAGATTGTTGTTCAATAATGAAATTAAGGTTTAATAAAACCCTCTAGGATTTGAATTAAAATCCATGAAATTGTTGTTTATTAAATGAAGTATTTCGGCCAGGCTATGGCCAAGGTTCAAGCAACCTTTGTTGTCATGAAGGCTATTTTTTAATGTGTAGCATGTAATTATTGTTGAAAAGTATCATTGTACTGAAGTTTTTCTTATATATAAGTTGTTAAATTAATCATAACTACACATAAACTTAAAGTGTTTTTTCACCTTCATAGGCGAAGTCCTTGTATATACAGAGCAACATTTAATGGGTTGAATACTTATGATTGTAATTGTTACCTCTAGAGACACATGAAATGATTACTTTTGTTAAAAAGACAACCCTTATACATATTCATTATTGGCTTACCTTAGAGAGGGTAGGTGGTACAAGTCCAGAGTTACATATGAAAATGTTTTTGGTAGCAAGGTGTCTCATGGGTCTCCAGTCACTCATAGGTTTTGGAGACCGAGCTGAGATATCACCCCAACTTTTGCAGAAGTTCAGGATGCATCTGAATCAGTGGTTACTGGCCCTTAAAAAAATTCTTTCGGTTACAAACTGTTTCCCTTGGGATTCATACACTAGCATTTAGGGTAATTAAAATATACATGGCATAATAAACTTCCAAATAGCCTCGGTTGTACGACGACTAGTGATCTACGAGTACCTGTAGGGTTAATAAATATCAAAACAAAAACTCTTATATTTTTACACTACTTGCAAAAAGGTGAGCAATGTCATTGTTATTAAATGCATGAGTTGTTATTTGTATTAAATACATGAGTGGTTATTTGCATCATACTGAATACATGAGTTGTGATTTGTTGAAATTATATTAGTAGATATTGATATAGTCTAAATCTGAATTGCACCAAGTAGAATTAAATTATGATCACTGAATATGTTTTAATATTGGTATTTACTTACTAGGTTGTCACAAGTTTGATCCCATGTTATGAAGAAATCCAGGTTCAGGTACAGGATACCTTGCACGACAGTGGATACTAAACATGAGCGACATCGAAGAATCAAGATTTCCATGATCTCAGGAAAACTTTAGGATTTTTATTTTTCAATCCTAAATATTTAACTGTTTAAATTTTTTGTAAAGAATTTTGTATATAATAGATGTTTGAATTTAATTGTGTCCTAATTTATAATGTGGTTTCTAGAATGTAACCCGCCTAAGGCTTTAAACCAAAGTTTAAAATTATTTTTGTTGTTTAATTAAAAAAAACTTTTATTTTTTATGTATTTTTCAAAGGTTAAAAATCTTGAGGCATTATGGTTGGCATCAAAGCCAGGTTTTGAAAATTTTGGTTCAAGATTTATCCTGCTTCCGACATTACACTGTATGTACTTACTTAAATTATGTTATGTCCTTACTTATATAAAATATGATTAAAAGATAAATAAAAACATTCATGCTTAAGGTAAGTCAAAACATTTGTGTAGTATAGGACGCATGAGGGTTTATGACTTTTTTTTTCATGCATAAGATAAGTCCTAACATTCATGTAGTATGGGATGTATGAACGGTGGTGACTTTCTTATCTTCTTGAAATAAATAATTGATATTCGTATACCTAAAGTCATTCACTCAATGATGACATTAGAGTAGTGATTCTCTAACTACAATGGCAAAGGGTAGTGTTGCCAAATGTTTCTACCGAAGGTGATGAAACCCGAGGTCGGCAAAAAAATATCTAAGCCAAAAACTATCCCTTTGAGCAACTGATGTCATAATGAGGACGGAGGAATTTTAAAGGGTTAGGAACCGATGTCATAGAACTTGTAGATGTACGGATTTCTCGTCTGAAAGCAACAAAAATAATGGGCAACTGAGTGAGAAAGCCAAAAACTATCCCTTTGAGCAACTTGTAAAGCACACTGAGTAATACACACATTTCCTCAACAAAACACCATGGAAAGAGAGAAAGAAAACCACATCATCAAATGCACAACCCACAAAAGAAAGCACCACACAAACAAATTTAAATATTCTATCAACCATACAAGAAAGAATCGCCAACAAATTCCTATTTTTCTCAAAGAACAGCAACCAATATCACGAAAAAATTAAGCTTTACC
The DNA here is from genome assembly GCF_984573655.1 of Nuphar pumila. NCBI lineage: Eukaryota > Viridiplantae > Streptophyta > Magnoliopsida > Nymphaeales > Nymphaeaceae > Nuphar > Nuphar pumila. The sequence continues at coordinate 76,213,516 of NC_143263.1, read as the reverse complement.
GGCAAAACAACCAAAACAAGCGACACCAAAGTCTAAATCAACAACAACAACAACAACTACGCCTTCATCCCAAAACAATTGGGGTCGGCGATATGAACCAACGAAGAAAAATATTATGGGTCTTCCACATGAATCCTTCTCCTCCAATCATTTCTATCCAATGTCATGTCTTCAGTGAGGTTCAAAGCATTCATATCCTTTCCTATCATCTCCATCCAAGTCTTCTTAGGCCTACACCAACCTCTTTTAACTAATATATTTTCCCATTTCTCCATCCTTCTAACTGGAGCATCATTAGGCCTTCGCCTAATATGTCCAAACCACGATAAATGTTTCTCTCTCATCTTATTTTCAATGGGTGCAAAACCTAACTTCTTATGTATCTCCTCGTTCCGAATCTTATTTTTTATTGTATTTTCACACATCCATCTAAGCATACGCATCTCAGCTACACTCATTTTTTTTAATACGATGTCTCTTGCCAGCCCAACATTCCGTACTAACACCAAAGTCTAATTATTAAAAAAAAAAACATCTCCAATCTCAAAACCAAACATCAGATGCTCAAAAACCAGAAAGAAGACGAAGAAAAACCACAGAATCACTCCCGAGAAAGCATCCTCATACCTCATACCCTCTAGGGAAAGCTTCTGGACGTCGGGGTCTGTGTCCTAAACCCTCTCCACGTAGAGTTCGAGCTCCTGCTTTAGCGCCAAATCCTCATCCGACTACCGATGGAAAATGCAACAACCAACGATCGATCGAGTCGCAAGCGATCGAAACGTAGAAAAAATCAGAACAAATAAGAGGGAACCTAGCAATAGAATTAGAGTTTCTTCTTCTATGTTACGAAATCCACCTCCTTCTCATCCTTATTCTTCTTGGGGTACTTGGACGTAACTATGACAGACGCCTGATCAGAGTTCGCGCTCTGTTGCGGATCGATCGCCATTGAAGAGAGAGAGAGAGAGACTTGAGAACGGAAGGGAGTTGGGGGAGAGCATTAAAAGGGTAGTAAGCGGGTCGGATTAAGGTCCCTCGTGAGTTTTTTTTTTCTTATATTTACACAAAAAAAAACCACTCTCAAGATCATAGACCTAGTCCCTCTTGTAAAGCCCATCGTGAGTTGCTATTTAGAAACAGTTTGGATTGATGATGTCAGTATCGGTATCAGCCCTCAATCATTTGGCCAACGATTTAGGTGAATCAACCGATACCCGATTCTCAAGTGAATAGTTCTGAATCGGCTAAAAAATAACTTAAACAATATTTTGTGTCAATCCCGTGTTAAAGTTATTAAAATAATATTAAAATTATTTTTAAATATTTTTTACATTTATTAAAAATTAGCCGATTTAGGTTAATATAGTATCGATTTTCTGTTGATACCATACTTATCGGCCGACACAGGCCATAATGACAACATTGATTAGGATGCATATAACAACCAAACCTCCTTAGATAACTTCCCTAAATGAGGCTGCAACTTTATTTTGGTGCCAAACGATTTTGTTGCCTACCATATTTGGACTAAATTGGGGTAAATTCAGAATTGGTTAGCAAAATTCCTAGATTCATATTTGAATAGCTTCTCTCTCTAACTGGTTTGGATTTTAAATAGCCTTGCATTTTTTTCCTTCTTTTAGAGAAAAAAACCTTGGATTTTTCAGCTTCCAAAGGTGACTAAACTCTTGCAACGCAAGGGCTCAGCTTGTCTGGTACGAGTGGTTAGTGCAAGTCACCTTCGCCGAGACGTTGCAAAGTCAAATCCCAATGGTATAGTTGTATAACAGGTAGGGGTCCAGCGCCTTTCAAAAATAAAAAGAATGTAGAGGAAAATTCAAAAAACAATATGCATGCACATTACATATAAAGAACACTTGTTGGAACCCACCCAAATGACAAGCGCTCAGGGTTTGGGTTATGTCAATGGAGCTGAACGAATAGAACCCCAAACCCGACCCACATAATTTAGATGGTATTTATAATATATTTTTTAAGTAAAAACGTAGGAAATCTCTCAAGTTAGATATTTGACAAAAATTCATAGCCCAAACCTGACTCACAAGCTATTTCAGTAAAGTTTCGGCACTAACCTTAACCATAGTGGCTTGCCTTGTTTGCGCTGACAGCTGACATGCATGCAGACAATGCTATTATGATTCATTAAACATGAGTTGCCTGTGTGGATGTCCTAAGCTAGACCCAAATCTGATCACTTGCACACTTCCAAATGCAAATTAAAGAAGGAATAAGAGAGCTAAATAACGATGTACTGTAAAAATAATGTGAATCAATCTAAAATTTTACTGAAAACTGTAAATCAAATGAAACATAACAAAAAAGTAATAAAGGAAAACAAAGTTATGTTCTAAAAATATCAATTTACATCTCCTAACCAACATCGTACCCTTCAAGTACCTAAGAATCAACTTCATTGTCTGCCAATGAATTTTACCAAGACATAACATGTATCTACTCACAACACTAACATGTGGATATCTTGGCATGCATAATGCTGCCAACTGTATTAGAATATAGCATGTGAGACATTCAGTTTCACCATTGTCTCAGGTGATAAAAGAGCAATGAGCAGCAATAGGAGTAGCTACAGATTTAGCATCTGCCATGCTAAAATATTCAAGAGCTTTCTTAATATATTTCTTTTGGAACAAATACAACTTACCTGCCTTTTAGTCTCTCTAGATCTCCATGCCAAGCTTAGTTGAACCTCTTTTTATTTCAAACTTATTAGCCAACTATGTCTTTAGCTTCATGATTTCAATAGTATCTTATGTCAGTTTTTATAAAATGATTTTAGAAAAGATATTTAAATAAAAGTAACGTGAAAGCCCGACACCAAAAATAAAAAACTAGATCGCACAAGTGGTGGAGTTCGGGTCGATCTCAGGGAACGGGGGATACTTGTATTCAAACACGCAACTAAACTACGCCTTATTGTCAAAAATAGAAAAGTACGAGAAAATAAACTACTTAACTATTACATCAATATTACCCTGCGCAGAGGGTTTAAACTGGTTTTATTACAAACTCAAGATTAATTGAAAATCAAATTCCTAATCTAAAAAGAAGAACTAAAAATGTCTTCTACGCTCGTGCGTCATGTCGCGTGTCGGATGCGTGCCACCACGTATCTCGCTCTCTTGCCTTCACTCAACGCTTTCCTACATAACACGAACAAACAAAGCAACACAAGATGAACAACTAGTGTTATACTAAAAATGTAAATGCGAAAACATGTAAAATGAACTAAATGCAATAGTAAAATATGCTAAATAAAAAAATGCAAATAAAATTATGAAACCTAAAATGCAATAATATGAATGCATGAATGACAAAACGAAATGCGAATTGACATGTTAAAATGAAATGCCTAAAATGCAATACCGTAAAAATCAAAATGAATATGCCTAAGATGAATTGATATGCCTACAATGCAATACCGTGAAAATCAAAATGAAGATGTTGTTAAAATGATATGCAATGAGAAATGAATTGCAGCCATTAAATGGGAATGTCATGAAGTGGGAATGACGTGAAAAGGGGTTTCATGGTGATTGAAAGGCAAACCCGATTTCACTTTCACGGTGAAATTGGATTTTCTGGGCCAACTCAAATGCAAAGATTCGAATGCTGTGAGAAATGAATGGCAGCCATAAAAATCTAAACAGAGTGTCGTGAAAAAACACAGCAGCCGGTGACGAAGGGCTGCCAAAATAGGGATTATGCCGGTGAAGTGCAGTGAAACAAGCTACTGTGAAATATGAAATCAGGCCCAGCCGTGAGGTGGATGCACAACAACCGTGAGGTGGAAATCGGTTCAGCTGATGTCATTATGAATCAGACCCGATTCATAGTAAAATTGCAGAGGTATGCAGAGAGCTTCATCCAGAGATGCCATGAAGATCAATCGATGAAGTGGTTGCCGTGAAATGGTGTGAAGTGTTGCCGTGAAATATTGTGAAGGCTCAACTGTGAAGATGTGAAGTGTTGCCATGAAATGTTCTGAAGGCTCAGTCGTGAACATGTGAAGTGTTGCCATGAAATGTTGTGAAGGCTCAGTCGGTTCAGCTAGAAACAGAGAATGGAATCAGTGTTGTGAAATGGATTTCATGGCAAAGTTGGAATAAAAAAGGGATTTCACGATGAATCTGATAAGACATTCACAGCAGCTCAGAAGAAGGATTTACAGCAGATCAACTCTACTGCTCTTTCATGGCAGATCTAAGGAGTCAGTCAGATTTCCTCTATGAACTAGAGTCTGGTGAAACCAGATTCTGGCAAAACTGGGAATGAATCTGGCAAACTGCGTACAAAGTAGTTCACGACAACAACAAAAGGGATTTCGGCATATGTGATGGGGTATTCCGGCAGATCTGGATTTCCTCTTTCATAACAGAGGCAAGAGGAGTAGATTATATGCGATGCATAAATGAAAAAAAAGAAAAAAAATGTTGATGCTTTTGCTAGATAAGATGCAATGCAGCTACAAATGTAATGGAATGCAAAATACAAAATGTCGTGAAATGAAATGAAACAAATGTATGTGCTATGAAATGAAATGCAACATCAAAAGAAAAATACAGAAAAATTAATGAATTGGAGACGGAAGAGAAGAGAAAAAAAGAAAAGAAGGGGAAGAACACACATACCGTGAGAGACTTGGTTGAGGAGAGAGTGGTCGCTCCTTTGCATCGACGACGCCCATTGAGGAGAGATCCATCGACGAAAGAGGGGTAGAGAGAAAGAATAGGAGGAAGAAGAAGGGAGAAGGAGAGCCAGTGGGAGAGAGGGTTTGAGATGAAGAAGGAGATACATTTTTGCAAAAGCGGACCCTCTTCTCAAACCCATACGTGGAGTTTTAAAGAAGAGAAGTTTTTAGAATGCCCCACGTATTTTTCCTAAATTCTAATAAGGGCTCCCTCAATACTATCTTCTATAAAACTCTGAATTCTATGTTATTCAACCTAAACTATTAAAACTATTTAAAAATTATTGCTTCTTTATTTTTTTGAACCTAATTTAATTACAAATCTAAATGCTAAAAAAAATACAACTAACTAATTTCTAAACAACCTAATTCGCAGAATTAACATGGAATTTATGTTTTTTCTGAATTTTATCTTTTTCGCATGTTATCTCGAAACTAACAATAAATGTGGGATTTTATTGCGATTTCTTATTGGATCATGCACGAATTAATATGATTAAATGCTAAAATAAATGCATGATCAAACACCCCTCATGCTTATCATTTGCTAGTCCTCGAGCAAACTGAAGCAAAACTGCAAGAATCAAAACTACTCAAACTAACTCACTTTCGTAAAAATTATGGTTGCATTTAGCACATGCAATAAGCTCTTTCAACCCCTAGGTTACCTCAGTGGATGAGTAAAGTCTCGTGAGGGTTTGCAGTGATGCTACCCACAAACATCTCTGTCATGTATGAATAAAATACTCAACTTCACAAGTAGTAGGTAATTAAAGATTTTGTTTTCACAAATATTTTATGTTATTAGATAATCAAAACATAATTAGAATATTTTATATACCACCACAGAAAAAATATTTCTTTCACTTTTCTAGATATCACAATTATTTATGTTTTATTCTTGAAAAATCAAATAAATACATATTATTATTTACTTATCCTCACTCATATGTTTTCTGCACAAGTTTTCTCAATCATACTTCTAAGCAGTGAACTTTTTTTTTTAAGCTCTTTTCTTTTTCTTTTGATTTTCAATTTTTCACACTTTTTCTTTCTTATTTCTTATGCAGTATTTTAATTTTATAGCTTGCGTATGGTCTGCTTTTATGCCCTGTGCAATGCCAATATCTTTTATACTTATAAGATCAATATAGGCCAAAGATAATGTCTAGGACACAAAAGTGACTTCCTTCGTTCACCTTTTCGATATGAGACTCAAACACTTCAACTTGTGTTTGCTCCCAGCTACTAGGGATCACAAAAACTTCCACTCTCCTTTTTTGAATGAAACTAAAATGCTTCAACTTCCGTATGAGTCCAACTACTAAGGATTGTAAAATATATCCAAACAACCTAACACATGCTCATTTACACTTATGAGCTCATTTTTTTGCATTTTTGTTCATTTGCTTAGTTTTTCAAAAAATAACACTGTGCATATTCATATTTGTGATTCAAAATAAACTCTAACATGCATATATCGTTATTTATTTGAAATTCACATAAATAACCACAATTTCTATATCCATGTTAGAAAAAAAAAATCGTATGGCTTAAAAATCCTTTAAAAACATTAGATTTTGAATAACATTCATATAAGTTCAAACTCTTTCATTAAAAACCTACTTTTCATGAAAGATATGTAAACATGTGCAAGAAAGTAGACAAAAATATCAAGTTGTACAAACTACACCCTCCTCCATGCTTGAATGACACTGTCCTAGTGGCACTCCCTCATGCTTATATGAAACTAAGTGAATGCACATGAGACACAATAAATGAGAAAAAAGAGTAAAAACAACCTGACATGAAATATGAATGCACGTCCTACGATTGCAATGAATGCAATGTATACATGACATGACATAAAAACTCATGAATGAAAAGAAAAAGAAAAACCTAAGAAAATCTACAAATCTTAAAGGCAAATCTAATAATATACAACATATGGGTTGCCTCCCATAAAGCGTTAAGTTTCACTTCTCCAGCCAGACAGATCTCTAAAAAGCCCTTCATCGTCCATGAGATCAATGGATATGAAGTCATGCTCAATTGTGCTCTCTGAGAAAAAGAGTGTTATCTGTGACACTGCGCATAATGTTTTCACCCACTCTACCCCTATAAGTAATATCATGACTATCAACACTGGATGACAGGAGGTTAGTCTCCTCTTGGAGATTAATCTCGAAAGGAGAGTCATGGACTTATCGACTATCAATGTATGCAACATCAATCAAGGGATGGATGTGATCCTACTTGACTAGGTCAATCATCTTGCGAATATGCGATTCTTGCTTGATAAAAGTAATCGGTTGCCCTATTGTCTGGGAAACAGGGGCTCGAGAAATATATGATGAAGATACAAGATGTGGGTCATGCCCATTCTTCTGGGGCCTGGTGGAGGAGATCGACTGGTCAGTAGGTATGACAATGGGCTCATCAGTCGATTCCTGAATGGGGTGATATGCCTTCCTACTTCAAAGAAATGTAACAGAGTTGACCTGCTCATGGTGTGCATCTGTGAGGTGCAGATCAAACGACATGGGATCCTTTCCCTTTCGGTTGACAACAGTCTAACTAGGTAGGCTCTCCTCGCTTTGTCTGCTGAAGGTCTCAGCCAACTGTCCCATTTGAGTCTCTAGCTTGGCTATCAACTGTGTGTGAGAACAAAGTGTGACCTTAATATCAAAAAAGGCCTCTAACATCTTCTCCTGAAACGATGTGGTCGATGTGGTCTCCTGAGGAGGAGATACACTAAACTGGGGGTGGGTTTGTGGAAATATGGGACACAAGTAACCTTGTGGAAAGTCACTATGTCTATGCTGTGTCTGGGAGGGCTAATGGGGTGGGTGAAAATTGAGGTGGTTTCGCCATCCCGAGTTATATGTGGGTGCAAACGGATCGTGCACGGGTCTATCGAAACCTTGGATAACATTCACCTACTCCTGAACGAATTCAGGATATAGCGGTGCTGCCGGACACTCAAAAACAAAGTATATAGGGCTAGCGCATAGCTCGCACACTTTTCCTACTGGACTTCTTGAATATGAATTAGCTAGAAATTGATCTAACTTCCTAGTCAACTTTGGTTTGCAAATTGCGCTCAGACCTTACTTTAGAAATCCCAACTTTTCTAGGAACACTAGGCACAAATGTGGTCCTATCAAATCGTGAAGACAAGGCATGATGCACAACATTTTTACTCAAAGTCTCAAATAAAATCCATGCCTCATCCTCACTCTTGAGCATGAATGTGCCCCCACACGATGAATCAACCATTTGTATGTCCTTCTCGGTCAGGCCATCATAAAAATATTGCACCAGTTGCCAACGAGGCACCTGGTGGTGGGGGCACTTACAGAGAAGATCTTTCATCCTCTCCCAAGTCTCGTGGAATTGTTCTCCCTCAATCTGAGAAAAACTGGTAATAGCTTTACGAAACTGATTCGTCTTGCCAATTGGGAAGTACTTTTTGAGAAACTCGCGTTGCATTCCTTCCCAAGTGGTAATCAGAATTGTATCGCGGGCCTTTAGCCAATGCTTGTCTTTGTCCTTGAAGGAGAATGGAAATAACATCGACCTCAATGCATCATCCCCAAAATTATTGATCCATACTATGGAGCAGATCTCGATAAACTCATCGAGATGACGGTAAGGGTCTTCATTGCTAAGGTGATAGAAAGATGCTTACATTTGGATTACATTGACCTTGATCTCAAACTGGTTCGCTCCTACATCAGGTCTCGTGATACAAGAGGTGAGAGTGTACTGATTTGGCATGAAATACTCCCTAAGAGGACAAATCAAAGGCTGGTCGTCGGCCATGGTGAAGGAACGAGGAGCTCTCCTAACGAGAGACTCAGGATCCTAAATAGGCTCAACAAGCTCGGGGTCGAGCGATCGTCGCCCTTGCATGCACCAACGAAGTAGATCGGTGTGACAAACATCCTAAATTTGGGTTTTCTACCTAACTAACGCACTAAGCGGCCAAACCGCGCAAACCACAAAGCAAGTAAAAAGAAAACCAATACTAGAAAGCGAGAAATAACAAGCACCACACACTTACACGTAGTAGAATTTTTTAGAAAAGCAAACTATGAGCATGGTACCAATCGTGTGCAGTCACCTCTAAGGGTATCCTAATAGGTGGGCAGTGCAGGAAAAGGAAACTGGTTTCTATGGTGTGCAAACACGTGGTTCTAACCCTAATTACGAAAAGCAAACTAAGCAATCCTAATTAATCAACAAGAATGTAAACTAAACAATCCTAATTAATAAACTGAATTAAACTAGCAAGCTAAAATACGAGAACAAACAAAGGCAATAAAATGAATACTCGTATTTCACAGTTCCCCAACAACGACGCCAAAATTTGATGTCAGTTTTTATAAAATGATTTTAGAAAAGATATTTAAATGAAAGCAACATGAAAGCTAAACACCAAAAATAAAAATCGGCTGGCACAAGTGGTGGAGTCCGGGTCGATCTTAGGGAACGGAGAATACTTGTATTCAAACACACAACTAAACTACGATTTATTGCCAAAAATAGAAAAGTATGAGAAAATAAACTACTTAACTATTACATCAATATTACCCTGCACAAAGGGTTTAAACTGGTTTTATTACAAACCCAAGATTAATTGAAAATCAAATTCCTAATCTAAAAATAAGAACTAAAAATGTCATCTACGCTCATGCCTCGTGTCGCATGTCGGATGCGTGCCACCACGTATCTCGCTCGCTTGCCTTCACTCAACGCTTTCCTACATAACACGAACAAACAAAGCAGCACAAGATAAACAATAAGTGCTATACTAAAAATGTAAATGCGAAAACGTGTAAAATAAACTAAATACAAAGTATACGTAATAGTAAAATATGCTAAATAAAAAAATGCAAATGAAATTACAAAACCTAAAATGCAATAATATGAATGCGTGAATGACAAAACGAAATACGAAATGACATGCCGTTAAAATGAAATGCCTAAAATGCAATACCGTAAAAATCAAAATGAATATGCCTAAGATGAATTGATATGCTTAAAATGCAATACCGTCAAAATCAAAATGAAGATGCCGTTAAAATGATATACAATGAGAAATGAATTGCAGCTGTGAAATGGGAATGTCGTGAAATGGGAATGTCGTGAATAGGGGTTTCACGGTGATTGAAAGGCAAACCCGATTTCACTTTCATGGTGATTGAAAGGCAAAACCGATTTCACTTTCACGGTGAAATTGGATTTTCAAAGCCGACTCAAATGCAAAGATTCAAATGCTGTGAGAAATGAATGGCAGACGTGAAAATCCAAACAGAGTGTCATGAAAAATCACAGCAATCGGTGATGAAGGGCTGCCAGAACAGGGATTATGCCAGTGAAGTGCAGTGAAACAAGCTACTGTGAAATGTGAAATCAGGCCCAGCCATGAGGTGGATGGACAACAACCGTGAGGTGAATGCACAACAGCCGTGAGGTGGAAATCGGTTTTGTCGAAGATGTTCAGCCAATTTCACTGTGAATCAGACCCGATTCACAGTGAAATAGCAGAGGTATGCAGAGAGCTTCATCTGGAGATGCCGTGAAGCTCAATTGGTGAAGTGGTTGTCGTGAAATGATGTGAAGGCTCAGCTGTGAAGATGTGAGGTGTTGCCGTGAAATGCTGTGAAGGCTCAACTGTGAACATGTGAAGTGTTGCCATGAAATGTTGTGAAGGCTCAGTCGGTTCAACCGGAAATAGAGAATGGAATCAGTGTTGTGAAACGGATTTCACGGCAAAGCTAGAATGAAAAAGGGATTTCACAGTAAATTTGATAAGACATTTACGACAGCTTAGAAGAGAGATTTACAGTAGATTAGCTCTACTGATCTTTCATGGCTGATCTAAGGAGTCGGTCGGATTTCATCTGTGAACTAGAGTCCGGTGAAACCAAATTTTGTCAAAATAGGGAATGAGTTCACGACAACAAAAAAAGGGATTTGGGCAGATGCGATGGGGTATTCCGACAGATCTGGATTTCCTCTTTCACAACAGAGGCAAGAGGAGTAGATTATATGTGATGCATAAATGAAAAAAAAATAAAAAAAATGTTGATGCTTATGCAGATAAGATGCAATACAGCTACAAATGTAATGGAATGCAAAATGCAGGATGCCGTGAAATGAAATGAAACAAATGTATATGCTGTGAAATGAAATGCAACATCAAAAGAAAAATACAGAAAAAATAATGAATTGGAGAGGAAAGAGAAGAGAAAAAAAGAGGAGAAGAGAAGAAGGGGAAGAACACACATACCATGGGAGGCTTGGTTGAGGAGAGAGTGGTCGATCCTTTGCATCGACGACGTCCATTGAGGAGAGATTCACTAGCAAAAGAGGGGTTGAGAGAAAGAATAGGGGAAGAACAAGGGAGAAGGTGAGCCGGTGGGAGAGAGGGTTTGAGAAGAAGGGGCTATGTTTTTGCAAAAGAGGACCCTCTTCTCAAACCCATACATGGGGTTTTAAAGAAGAGAAGTGTTTAGAATGCCCCACGTATTTTACCTAAATTCTAAAAAGGGCTCCCTGAACACTATCTTCTCTAAAAACTCTGAATTCTATGTTATTCAACCTAAACTATTAAAACTATCTAAAAATTATTTCTTCCTTATTTTTTTGAACCTAATTTAATTACAAATCTAAATCCTTTAAAAAATACGACTAACTAATTTCTAAACAACCTAATTCACAGAATTAACTTGGAATTTATGTTTTTTTTGAATTTTATCTTTTTTCGCGCGTTATCTTGAAACTAACAATAAACATGGGATTTTAATGTGATTTCTTATTGGATCATGCATGAATTAATATGATTAAATGCTAAAATAAATGTGTGATTAGTATCCTTTGTTGCAATCAACATATCATGAACATCAAGGAGAAAATAGATAAAAGAGTCATCAGAAAGTTTTTTGTGATAGACATAGCTACTGCTATAGCCAAAACTCAAGATAGAAGATTCAAACATTTTATACCACTGCCTAGAAGACTGGTTTAAGCCATACAAAGATTTCTTCAATAGGCAAACATAGTCTTCTTTACCTTTGATCAGAAACCCTCAAGCTATTGCTTTTAAATTTGTTCTTCCAACAAGCCATATAAAAAACAATTTTTACATCAAATTGCTCTCATTCTAAATCATATGTGACAACTAAGGCAAGTAAAACATGAATAGATCTATGTCTAATAACGAGTGAAAAAACATTATTAAAGTCAAGTCCTTCTACCTAACTGTAGCCGTTTGCAACCAACCTATTTTCAAGGTCAAAAACCAGTGTCAAAATTTGGTATGGATCTTGGACTGTAGAATTTTTATGATAATTCCCTTGCTTTGGATTGAACTTTATTTTTGGGTACCGAAATCTCGCGATTCTACCATTCCTAAGTCTTTTATCATTCATATATTGTTATTTAGGTGGTGTTGTGTTGTTTTTGGACTTGATAAAGGTTTTTTTTATCCAGTTTTTTATCTCGTGATTTGTATTCCCACAAATCGGATCTCTTTAAAAGTTTTCAAGTGAGTGAATTTTTAGCTTTGCAAAACTTTTGCTTCAAAAAAAAATAGTTTTGAGTGTCTATTTCTTGCTTTCATAGATAAAAACCCTAATTCAAATTGGGTATTTGCTTACTTGTTCTATATTAGAAAATTTAATTAGAAACACTTGTTGGAGAAAATCCTGTCACTTAGATTTTTTAGGAAAAAATCAACATCTAACACGATAGTCATTCACTCTATGTGGGATATGGTTTGCATTTCCTTTGTTTCTCTTCTGATTTATCTTCATTTCTTAAAACTTTGATTGTAGAGCTTCTATTTTCTTACTTGAATTTTCTAAAATTGTATCCTATTCTATATTTTTGGATCTTCGGATCTCCCTACCAGTATCGAAAGCTATCAACTTGGGTATATCGGTGGTGGTTTAAGGAGGTCGAATACTCGCTCGCATGTACCAAGAGATATAGCTCAAGCATATAATGAAAGGTCCAACATGATGCAAGCCCATACCTATTAGAACCCTGTGAAGTGACCTCATAGTTTCATGGAGCATACGAGTACATCTAAGAAAACTCATTTTCAAAAATCTGATATGCGTATTGTGTGATTTTTGCACTCCTGTTCATAGAACCCAGACCAATGGTTCCCAAGAAAGATTCTCATATGGAGCCTCCTAAGAACCTCAATAAATCCAATCAGGGGCAAGAGGTTTCATAGAGTTAAGAGCTTTGTTAGAGGATGGCTCTAACTCAAGAGTAGTGGTGACACTCCCGTTTGGAGTGGATCCTCTTGATCAACATCATGTTAAATAAACAAATAAAGAAGGTGAGGAAGATAGGGTTCAGTGTCATATAGAAAATGGATATCTTAGGAATTTGGAGACAGATCTACTCTTAAAGAGTTAGAAAACTCCAACACCACCTTGAAATTGATGATGAAAGATATTCAACAAATGTTCACAAAAAATGAAATCCTCTTCAGAAATCTACAGCAACAAGAGCAGCTGCTATAAAGGCAGTGAAGTCATAATATCCTTGTCAAATAGATCTAAGCAACCTATCATCCATAGATTATAGTTCTTGGTGTTTGGATCCAAAATCCTCCACCCAAAAAATACAAAGACGAGGTTCATAGTTTGGAAGAAGAACTAAGAATTATGAGCCATCATATGCGAAGTGCCAAGGGTGAAAGGAGAACCTGTACTTTATTTTAGGCCAAAACAATGAGCCTTTGGGTGTCACTTTAAGAAAAATTGTCGAGTTTAATAGGACAGGAAACCTAGAAACCCACATGGTCGTATTCTTAGATGTCTCTGAAACCCAAAGACAATGAGCCTTTGTTTCTACATGTTGCTTTTTCATGGACATGCCTAAACTTTTTAGAGCAATATTATTTGATTTTCTCCTTTTATGTGGGGAGGACAATTATATTTTAGAAGTTCTTTACAAATAAGTGCAAGTTATGAAATAGAAAGAGATCATCAATAATTAAACTTTTTACTTTAGTGAAACATGTCATGTGAGAGGTTGAGTGGAAGGTAACACATCTTTTAGGACTGGTTGCTCAATCAATATTATGGATGCTTGTGTAACAATATTGTATGAATTAAACTAATAAATGTTGTGCAAGTTAGATATAAGCATGTTGTTATATTGGTACAAGATGACAAGTCATGAAAAACCTTCAAGATTTATAGATTATTATTCATTTGAACCTTTTTAATATTGAAAATTAAAAAATAACCTTTGCCTTCTACTTTATTTCACATGAACCAAAGTGATGTTTGCTTCTTCTTTCCACTTTCCATTTTACCTCCTTGGTTCCACTTCTTATCAAGGCAACCTTGGCATTTGATGTTGATAACAGAAGAAATGTTGAATTATGACAAAGCCACATTTTTTTCCAGTTGGAAATTCTTTGGTGATAAAAATGTGAATATCCATTTGATCTATTTTACTTTTATTTTTCTTTTGGACCTAGGAAGAGTCATTACTTTTAAGAATCAACATCTCGTCAAAAGGTAAGTGTTTTTTCTTTTATGATGAGAAACCCTCACCTAAGAGAAGGAAAACCCGAGGTGTGGCCCTATGACCATCGACCCACCTCTAAAAGCTACAGACACACTTGTGCACTAGTGGAGTTTGATTCAGTCACTTGCATTTACTAGATGAGTGAAAACTAGAATGAAGAAGGGGTTTTGTACAGTTGGCTTTCAACCTAGATAGATGGAAAGTATAATTTTGTGAGCAGCTTGTTAAAAAATTGGCTTGCTTGTGATTATCCTCAAGTACAAATATAATATCACATAAATAAGGTGTATGGTCATATTGACATTCATACCTCTCTCTTCGTAAGTCAGTTTTATGCTCTTAGGCTCATTAGAAAGCAGAAGAACGTAGTTGCATTTCACATGTTTGGCCCAACTTCAGATTTTGTCCTTATAGTCTTTGAAAATAGACGTGAACAGTAAGACACAATCATTTTGGTGATTGTTTCTCTCCGAAAATACCCACTCTTTTATCCGTATCTCAACAACTCAATATTGAAAATTCATATTTTTTGGCTCGTTAAAAAATTGTGATTCAAATATAAGATTGTCTAGTTTTGAGTCAGAGCCAAAAATCCAACTAGGACTTTTATTTTTCTAATTCAAAATTAGACTGCAATATTTTCCCTACGCATTGAAACAATCGACTAGTCTATATTTCTAGAGGCTTATCTGCCCAACTGCTTATTTGATCATTGTGATTCTAGTGAAGTTGTAAAGATAACAAACTTCTCTTTTACTATTTTTTTATTTTATTTCCAGTGCAAGTGGCCAAAAAATAGGTAATATCAGTCAAAATAGGGGCCATAGCGTCTGTTTAGAACTTGCCATTAGAATGTTCCTACGATCATATCTCAGCACCTGGCTGCCGGTTTTCTGAGTGTCATACGCCATTGGAAAGATCTTTTTGTTTTCTTTCTTTTCTTGGTTGGGAGTTTTTTTCGGCTTATTATTTTCAGAGTAAAAAATCAGTAGCAACAACTGCCACTGTTTCTTGACTTAGAATTTTTTTGAAAAACACCCATCTTTTCGGGTTGGATTTGTTTTTCTTTGGGGTTTTAGAGACCAGGTTCTTGATACTCGTGTTTGCATCCTCATCTTGTGTGTTGTTTATGGTATTTAGACTCAAGTGTACCTTTTAGATAAGGTCCATGTCCAGATTCAAAATCAATCTATCTCTAGAGTTTTCTTTCTTACATGAAAACTATTTTGGATACAAAACTATAACATTTTTTTGTGTGATTTTTTCCATTTTTATTTTTAGAAAGAAACTCTAGGTAGATTTGGTATTTTCTTTTTTTGTATTAGCTCTTAGCAAAAATAACTTAAATATCCGTGTTGGAAAATCACACGTCACTTAGTTTCCTTTTTGAGGAAAATATCAACTTTTAACAAGTTAGAAAAGTCATTTTTGATTGAGACATTGCTTGCTTTGTAGTTGTTCTTTCATACTTATCCTCTCTTTCTTAAGACTCTGATTGTAGAGTCGTTGTTTCATGTTTGGTTTTCAAAAACTCTAACCTGTCCTGTCATTTTGGATCTTCGAATCCTCCCACTGGTACCAGAAGCCTTCAGCTTGGATATATCGGCGATGTACCAAGGAGACCTTAACACCTTCACAGTGTCAGGAATCATAGTTCAGATATATCGCAAACGGTCCAATATGTATGCATTTCCATTATAGCATAGGCATAACTATATATATAGCATTTTCAATTTCTTTCTATATTTTGCATTCCTGTTGCCTTGTGCTATCTTGTGTTTGCAGGGAAGCCTGGGAGATCTTGATTTTCTTTTCTAGATTAGGGATTTTCAATATTCAATTTCAATTTCAATTTAAGATTGTAATAATTTCATATTAATGATAGTTTCTACTTTTCTATTTAGATTAGAATGTATGAGCATTTTGTTGCACTTTAAATTCTCGTAATTACTTGTGACATTTCATTTTATTTTATTTTTCAAAAAGCACTATGGTATAACATGAATGACACGTGCACCATTTTAATAAGAGGTAAATAACCCTAAGTAAATGAGTCACATTTATGACCATAATCAAAATACGAACAATACTTATTATTTTTATCTTTTATGGTATAAAACTTAACCTACACTTTGGGTCCCTTATGAAAAATATCATATTTTCTAAAAATGGATATCCTTTTCCTCCTCTATCAGAATTTAAAATATAAATTAATTTGAGATATATTTATGGCCATAGTCATGAATATATTTAAAATTAATTTTGTTTTAAATCCTATAAAGGCATAAAAATTGATTTTATTCTTTATTATAATTCAAATAAAGATTAGATTAGAATATGTTTGTGACCATAGACATGAATATATTAAAATTTAAACTTATTTCAATTCTTTTAAAGAATATTTTTTTTTTAAATTCCAACTTTTAAACAAATTCTTTTAATGCATTCATCATTTAAGATAGAGTTGCATCATGATTTGCCATCTTTTTCAAATTTTTTCAAGTTATTTTCAAAATTCCAAGTGATTTTCAAAATGAATTTTCAAAAACACTGTTTTCATTTCTAAAATTTAAAATCATTTTTCAACTTCCATTTACAAATGCAGATTTATCTTTTATTTTCAATTTCATTCAGTTTTAAATCTTACTTCAAAATTCCAAATTTCAATTCTTATTTTTGAACTTCACATTTTTTTTTTGAATTTCACATTTTAACTTTGAATGTCATTTTAAATTCAAATGTTAAGTTCAAATTCTTTATTTCTTTTCAAAGATTCCCAACTTCAAATTATATTTTTCATTTTAGGTTCAATTTTTAAAAGTTCTGAATTTTCCATTTAAATTCTGAAATTTATTTCAAAAAATCACAATTCAAATTCTAAATTCAATTCTAATTTTAAACATCAAATCAAATTTCAGAATTACTTCAAAGTCTCAATTTCAAATCCTGATTCGATTTCAAAGTTCATTTCAGAAACAAACTTCATTTATCAATCTCAAAATTCCAAACTCAGTCTTTTGACTTCCAATATTATTCTTTCAATTCTATTTTTCAATTTCAAAATTTCATTTTTTATTCAGATTTCGAATTTCCAAACCCTTAAAATCTCAAAATTTCTATTCCAGTTGCAATTTCAATTCTTTTCCCATAAATTCCTGATTTCATTTTTTGATCTCAAAAGTCCATTTCATTTACGAGTTCAAAGTTCAAAGTTCAAAGTTTAGATTCAAAAATTCAAATTTCCAAATCAAGTTCAATTTTTGGATCACTGAGATATTTTCAAACCTGTTTCGAAATCACTTGGAAAACCCAAATTTCAGAAAAATTTCCAAAAGTATGTATCATAGCACAAGCATGATTCTCTGTGCATTTAGGATTTTAGAATAATTCTTTAGACAAATTTAGGCAAAGCAAAAGGCATGAATTCGATTCTTGGTTCAATTACCCTTGGTAAAGGCATCAGGAACTGTTGAACCTCGTACCGACAAGCGAATCTTGTCTCTCCATTTTCTCGCAAAATTTTAAAACAGAGGCAAGTAATTTCAAAACATCTTTTTCAAAAAGTCAAGTGAGACCTTGCAAAAAGTTTCTCTCCTCTTTTTCCCCTCAAAAGGAGAAAAAATAAAAGGAAAATTTTTGCAACGATCACAGACCCACAGTAGGTGGCACCACATTTGAGGATGTTTAGGTTAGTTAGTATTCTAATTAAACTAGAACTTTGAAAAAGTCAAAATTGATTTTTAAAATTCCATTTTCACTTTAGTGTTTTAAACCTTGTTTTAACTTTTAATTAAAGCTTTAAAAACCAAATGTGCTCCCGCATAGGTGGAGCCACATTTGAGATTTTTCTTAACCCATTAGGAGTCTTAGTTAGGATTAATTAAGGCTAATTTGGTAGAGTCTTTTAAGGTTGAAACTCTTCTTAGAAAATTGTCCCCCTTATTTTCAAGTCTTTTAAAATATATTTCAAAAAACAAGTGAACCCGCCTAGGTGGCGCCACTTGGTAAAATCTTCTTTTTTTAAAAAACAAAATTATTCAGTTGAAGAAGCGCCACATCATCCCTTTGAGATCCATCGGGACTCTCCAAGGGGGAAGGGTCGACCTCTTCTCCCTCTCTTTTATCTAAATCAGTTAAGGAGAGTCCCACTTAGGTGAGACTCTCCCTAATTAGAATTTAAGTATGTTTTTCATTCAAGAACCATCAAGATGATTCAAGAATATAATTAAATGTTGTATTAGGATGATTTTCATGTTTTTAATCCATTGAAATAACTTATATTATTGTTTTCTATGTTAATGCCAAAGAAAATATGAGATTCGATCCCTCTATGGATCAAATCTCTCTTTCAAAGGCTAAATCAAGTTTCCAACCGTGCTTCCCTAATTTTTTTTGTTTATTTCATCATGTTCATGTTTATTTCATTTGTTCAAGCATCAAGTCATGATTCGTTACACTATTTACATTTTTTTTTAATGATTTTTTATAACTAGATTAGGGTTAGTCATGTGCTTTATCAGTTACATGCGTATCTTGATTCCGGTTACGTGGGAACGAAGTTATTTCATGTACATTTTTCTGTCAATAAAATTTATTTTTTTATGGTTAAATCATACATGTGTCTTGATTTTTAGTAAAAAAATCAGATTATTTTGGGTTTTGTAACTCTGTTTAAAAATTCAAAAACCGAAGCCTGATTCTTGCACCATGAAAATGCTATGCAGAATCAGAGACAGTTTGTCGAGGTCATATCTCCCTCATCGAAGATCATATTGATGATCCGTAAAAAGAAGTGTGTTCGTCAGAATGTCTAGTATATTTTGTAAAAATTTTAGATTTTTCTACAGTCATTTGCTATTTTTACTTTATCAGAAATTATAATTCATTCCTCAAAGACCGCTATACATTGTTTAAGCCTCGAGTCAACTTGCGCGGATCGTATCTCCCTAATTGGAGATTGTATTGATGATTCGTAAAAAGGAGTGTCTTTATCTGCATGTCTAATATCCTTTGTAAAATGTTCATAAATTTTGATTTTGTTTTGCTATATTTTTCTGCACCCAAAACCGGATCAGTCTGTTTCACATCGTTACCTATAAGCCAAAATCAAGTACGTCTTGTAAGAATCGTATCTCCCTAACCGTAGATGTTTTTTCTAATATGTAAAAAGGATTATTTTTGTTTAGATGTCTAATTTCCACATGTGAAATTTTATAGTTTTTTTTTGTAGTTTGATACCTGATTTAGGTATGACACTATGACAAATACGTGACAGCAGATAAATCACATATTTTTATATCAAAATAATCCCAAAAAATATATTTTTTGATTTAATTCTAATTTTAGTTTTAGGGTTCTTATAAATGTTCATATCATTTTTTACAGATTTTGGAATTCATTTGATGTATTATTTAGTTATTTCATAAAAACAGGATGCCCGTGGAGTCCTGATTCAACTGAAACACAGGCAAAATTTGATTGTTTTACAATATTTTTATTTTTTCATGAAACATTTTATATTTTTAGAGTTTGATCATGTTTATAATCATATTAGGGTCCCCTCCACCCGATTTTGCGTTGTTTTGAATTCGTTTGATTCCTGGATTAAGGGTTTTACAAAAATATTTGCTGAGAAACCCTGTTTTAAGCCATGTTGTGCAATAAAAGTCAATTTTCAAGGTTATTTTGACCATTTTTCTCAAAATTCTAAATTCAAAGTTGTTTATTTTTATTATTTATTCAATTTTTCATCATCTTTTATTATGTTTATTTTAGGGGAAGCATAAAAAAATGCTTATATCTGGATAAATCCCTTAATTTCAGATATTGTGGGATAAAACCCGAAAAACCAATATTTATCCACTAAAAAGTTTATTAATTTTGTAGGAAGACTCAAGATTATATTTTTCTTTATTTTTTTATTTTAATTCAATTATTAATGTAAATATTGGAATAAGAATTTAATTTCATGCTTAGATTAGGGTTGCATTGCATATAGTTTATTTTTCATAATAATATGATTGTGTGATGAATGATGATTCATGCATATTCAAATTCACAATGGTCTACACGAATGACATGTGCACTCGCTTCTAAGAAGTTAATAAACTCAATTGAGTTTGTATTTATGGCCATAGTTAGAATACTAACAATATCCAAATTTATCATCTTCTTTTAAGCCACAAATGACCTACACACTTAAGCTATTTTCAGAAATCATGGTATACTTTCAAAACTTTTCTAAGTATTTTTTCTTTTAAAATCAAATAGAGTATATTCAATACATATTCGTGGCTATAGTCAGGGATATGTGGAAAATTTATTTCATCTAAATTCTATGAGGCACAAAGTCTTTTTATCAATGATTTCTCAAAAATTCTTCAAAAAAATATTTTCTCAAATTGCATTCATGCATCATCTAGGTTTAGACTGTATCATGAAAAGATTTTACAGGGCCACATGCCCATTGTTTTGATCAATTCAAAATCCTATCTCAGAAAAATTGATTTTCTAAAAGTCACCTCAGTTTTTTTCAAAATCAATTTTCTCAAAACCCTTGGTTTTTCAAGAAAATTTTCAATCTTTCTAAGTTCAATTCACGATTCTCTTAAGTTTCAATACTTCTTAATTTTAGAATTCAAGTTCAGAGAAATCAACTTTCTCAGTCATTTGAATTTCCTTCAGAAATCGACTTTCTCAAAACATCAAGATCTCCTTTTCTTCAGAAATCAATTTTTCTTTCTAATACTTCCCAAATGTGGCTCATGATTTTTAAGGTGTTCTCTTTTACAAAAATTCTAAAATATTCTAAGCATACATCATATTTTTAATCTGCATATTTCAAAGCTCATAGCACATGCTTGATTCTTTGTGCATTTAGGAATAGAACAAACGATTTAGACAAGTTGAGCAAAACAAAGCATAAGATTGATCCTTGGTTTGATTACCCCTGGTTATGGCGTCAGGAACGGTTGAACCTCGTACGGACAGGCGAGTCCCATTCTTTAAAAATTTTCTCGCATTTTAAAACAGAGGTGAGTTATTTTCAAAATCTTTTTCGAAGGTCAGTTTGACTTGTAAAAGTAAAATTTTGCGATGATAACACTTTTCAAGTCAAATCAATTTAACTTCAAGTTTTCAAGTCAAATTCAATTCCAATTTTCTAATTCAAGCTCAAATTCTTCTATTTCCTAAAGGATATTTAAAAATCCATTTCAAAATCACTTAGAAAAAATCCAAATCTTTGAAGCATTTCTAGAAGCATACATATTTTCAAGTTCAAATTCATAGCACAAGCCTGATTCAAAATGCATTTAGGACATAGAATAATTTCTTAGACAAATTTAGGCAAAGCAAAGACATAAATTCAATCCTTGGTTCGATTACCCCTGGTAAAAGTGACAGAAATGATTGAACCTCGTACTGACGAGCGAATCCTGTCTCACCATTTCCCCGCATTTTTTAAAAAAATGAAGGCAAGTAAATTTTTAAAATCTTTTTCCAAAGGTCAAGTGAGACCTTGCTAGAGTTTTCCCTTTCTTCCTAAAAAGAAAAGTAAAATTTTTGTAACGAACACAGTTTTGGCTACCGGGATGGGACTCATCTTTGTCTGATCGAATTTATGTCTTTGCCTTGTTTAAATTTTGTCTAAGTCATTATTCTATAAATGTCAGCTTCATTTCTATGCAAAACTTAGGAGCCTAGACTCTGACCCAGCTGACATTATGAATATAGGATTAAGTATGGTTTGGTAGGACCAATTATGAAGATTTTATTTATGCTCACTTAGACTTAGATCTAATACAACCCTCCTCAATCTAGGGATTGAATGCAAACAATGTAAGCAAGTTTGTGCTTCTTTATGATTTTCAAAATTCTATCTCTTTAGGACTTTGCATTAGAGACATCTGATTTCTTGCATGATTGATCATATTTTCTAAAAACATCCCCTACCTATATTGTTCTGGTCTTCACATTGTTGGGTTTCTTCATGAATCATAGTTTGCGAAAAAGCCTCACAACTGGGCCACTTATTTGGGCTAACACCCCCCCTACCATGTACTAAGGGTCCTAGTCCAAAGTATATCGACAGACGCTCAAGGATGCCTTAGAACTCTAGATAATTTCTATGCCACATACTTCAAGCTTCGGATTGAGCATATCAGCATATCTTGATTGGATTCAGATGATCTAAAACCTTAAAGTTAGGATTAGGGTCCTACAACCATTTTTAAAAATTTATACATTTAGAGTCAACTTCTAGGGAGTGCTGTTTGCGCATCATTGTTTATACAACTTTGATTTTATGGTGTTTACGTATTGCTTATATTTCCTTACCTTGTCCATAATAAATCTTCTCAAACCATGGGTATTTCTTTCAAAATTTCAAAACCCAGGTGTATATTTCCTTTGTCTTCACTTCTCTAGAATAGTTTTCTCAAAAAACCTTGGAAACCTTTTCTAAAATCTCCTTCATTTTTCAAAACTCCAGGTATATATCTTCTTCTCCCTTTCTGGATCTCGATTTTTATCAGTTCTACCTTCTATTTTCTTCAAAAGTCTTGCATTTTATCATTATGATCCTTACTATTTTCTTCTTCAGTATTATTCAAATGGCGTCCAGTTCACTCAATACCATCTTTCCCAAAGACCATATCTCACATGCGATAAGGCAGGGATTTCCAGATCGTCGGGTCATTCACACCTGTCCATTCTTCTCGTGTTGGTATTATTCTTGGTTGGTCAACTTCTCGCGTATGTTTCTGGACCACTTGGATGACTGTGGATTGGAGATGGCATCCGCAGTTGGCAAACAGACCCTCAACGAAAATCTTATTCAAGCCTTGGCAGAATGATGGAATCCACGTACCTGCATGTTCTGGTTTCCATGGGGAGAGATGACTTCACTCATGGATGAGTTCTATGATATTATGGGATTATCAGAACTAGCTAGTCAGCCTGAGGATCCCGTAGAGCATCAATTTCTGATTAATGTCAAAGGATTGGATGTTCGCGATGCTTTAGCCAAAACGATCGGACGTAGATCTTGGCCACTCATTGAGGCAGATGGAAATCAGTTTGTTAACTTGTTCGAGCTTTATCGCCAGTATGGGACATACAAAGAAGTTGACACCCTATCAGGAGCAGCAAAGGAAAGGATTCAGCGAGCTATGGTCCTATGCACAATAGGGTTAGCTTTCTTTCAAGATGGCCAAAAATTTGTTGATATCTGAGTTGTCCAACTCTTGCAAAGATGGGGGAGTCAGCAGACCCGCCACCTCTCCATTTCCATGGCCGTCCTAGCTTTCCACTACCGTGGTTTGACTCGTTTTGCTCATGGTGAAACTATCTTGGTAGAAGGATGTATTTATGCCCTACAGTCGCGGTTCCTACGATACGTGCCATCAAAAGCCAGTTCATTCAGATTCAATGATAAAGCGTCACAACCTACTTCTCAGTATCGAGCTTTGATCGAGAGTCTGCATCAAGAGAAAATCATTTAGGACTTCTTCAACTGATAGGAAACACTTTTTCGTTACACTTATGCACATAACAAGCACAACAGACTACTTGGTCCATTCTTCTGTGTTGATTATCAGCCGGAAAGGTGCATCAGACAATTCTCGCAATGGCAGACTCATGTCAACACTTATTTTCCAATGGGGATTATGCCAAAATTTGATTTACGGTTAGATCAGTGGTCCGAAGCATACCATGCAACCAAATACACTTGAGACCCTTTTGTTATTCTTTCCATATTCCCTAGACCCAATGTGTCTTTTGATTTTCAAGAGTGGTGGCAAACTGTCTGTCCACCATCTCTTTGTCTTTGATTTGGCATCAATAAAATTACTTTGCTCTTAATTGACAATTTTAATTGAGCAAAATTTATTTCAGTTGCAATGGTCACACTCGTTATGACGACCTCATCCCTGGTAATGGGGTATTCTTCCCAAATAACAATTCAATCTCCATACTTCTTCATCATGGTTGATGACCTCACCTAGTTAACAAAGCACATTTCAGTTATGAAAATAATAATGCAATGGTCACAATTTTTGTGACAACCCAATCTCTGGAAATGAGATAATCTTCCTAAAAATTATAAACCAAATCTCTAATTCTTCGTTTACTCAAACCTTTCATTACTGAATCATACTCAACAGTCTAACCCTTCTTTGTTCTGCAGAGAATTTTGGCATTTTTGAATGGTCCAAATGAGGTCAGGAAAGAGAACAATTCTATCTCTATATAGTTCGAGCAGTGACAAAAATGAGTTCCCCGGTGTTAGCGAAAGGGCAGAGTTAGCCAGAAGATGATGACATTGACCCATCGATGTATCAAAGGGTAAGTCTGCAACTCTCCAATCTCAGCAAATCAGACTACAAAGGAAGGAAACTCGATGAAGAAAAAAATCACCAGCTGTTGTATTGTAACTGAGTGATCTCACCATGATATGTGGGATATACAATTGTAAAGAGCCAAGGATGGTAAAATAAGAAAAGCGTTATCTCTCCTGTCGAATCATGTAAATAGAATGTGTTTAATTAAATTTTCTTGTTCTCACTTTCATTTAAACCTTTCATGAAAATGGGTACAAATTTCAAACAAAATCCTGCTAGCTCAGCCTTCATATGAGAATGATTTCATAGGTGGGGAGGTATGAAAGGATTGGAACAAGAAAACCGGTAAGACCCACTTGTATCAACACACTAGATAATTTGATGTTTGTTTTACTCATAATAGGAAAGAAAGAAAATGGAATGCCAACTCATTAATTTCCCATGAAAATTTCATGAAACAAACTAACCATGTTTATTTGAACTACACTAGGAATTGTAAGGAATGGAAATGAGTGCACTAGCATTAATTTATTGATGATTAACAATAGTATGACAATTTAATGGCAGAGTCCCAACATCACTAAATGCTTTCACCATTTCTTCTATCTATTTGAAATGGAATGACTACATAAAGACCAACATTTATTGGCAGCCTTTCTGAGGTAGCAAACACTAGCATTTTTCTCCTTTCTTTGTTGGGAATTTTGCTTTTGTGGATGTTGTATTGATGACCTCTAGCAGAAACATATATCTATGCACAGTAATGTGTACAAGAGTAGCATCAAACGGACTGCAACTTCAATTTTACTTCCGATGGAATACGTGCAGGATGGTTGTTTTTGTCAATCCAAGCAATTATTGAACTTCCTTCCAAGACTAGCTGAGAATTTAACAAGCAAAAAGTCAGCAGTTTTTTCTTTTTCTTTCATAGAATTGACATGATTTCTTCTTGCTGTCAATTGTGATAGTCACCTCTTGATTTGGAAGCTTGAAAATGAAGAAATCGAAAAACAGACGTGTGGTAGAAACTTTTGAAATTTTCAGTCTCAGGACAAACCTATCTCCACGCTGCATCCACAATTACAAAGTGCAAACTTCTTAGCATCATGGAAGAAACCCTCTATCTATCTTATATAAATTGAAACTTGCAATATATTGTTCAATCATACAAAATAAACAAAAATGATATTGACCCCTACTTATTTCATTGAGTGGAAATATGAAATAGTAATGTTCCAAATCACGATAAAATTCCGCATGATAAAATGGATAATCACCAAAGATGCTACAGTAATCGTGGTGTGATCCAGGAGAACACTTTATAAGTGTGCCCCTTTTTATTAAGGGGATATGCGGGAAGCAGAGTGTTGTGCCCCCCCTCTCTGTTTTAAAAGGGCCAAGCACTTTATAAGTGTTCTTCCAGAACACTGGCCCCGCCTCGGGGGTGCCGCTACCTAGCACCAGTCGATAGGGCTGAACACCTTGTAAATTGTTTGGCGACAAACTCTTTGTCTACTTTCTACAGTAATTGAATGGCTAACTAGTTACCTGTAAAGGAGTGATAAACTTGAGAGACAGCTTGTGTGTTGCAGCTGCATGGCCTTCAGACTTCAATCCATCGATATCGATACCAACTCTGACAAACAAATCTGTATAACCTAAAACACATAGGGAATGTAGGAAACCTTTAACTAATGTATGCATTCAACCATCAAACAAAAACAAAAATTTTGAGAAATCAATTTGAAACACATGTTTCACAATTCCTGCCAAGAAGAACTAATTCTGCAATTCTCATTTCCATCAGATATAAATGATAAACAGTATGTTAAAGAAGAATATTGCCAGTGATGCGCTTGAAAATCAAAATCATGATGATTGGGTTATATTCTTCTTTTGAATCTCATTTTTCTGAAGCCAAATACAGGGTTACATTTTGGTGAATCCATCAGTACTGTAGCTCAAAAATGGTTAAAACCAAACTAGAAACAAAAACAAAACCATTGCAGTCTCACCATGTTCGAGGTAATGGGAATATATGGCATTATTAACAACTCCATATTGGTCCAATTCATAATCACGAACTTGAAGTTCAACATCGTGACAGCCCTGCACACTGAAGAAGTCAAATCCCAAATTAGTACTCTTTGATCCTCCTGTTATTAGGCCTGGCTATGGGTTATAGTTGTAGTGAGAGGGAAGTACCATGATCCATTTTCCACATCTTGGTTTTGGAGGAGGGTGCAAGGATCCTTGTTAAGGAGTAAGCTGCGAGGAGGTGTCAGACTAAGCAGTCTTTGAGATGGCAACTTGGTTGTTGATGGAACCCTAAGCAGAGTGGTTGAGTTTGAGCCTGCAGGCTGTGTGGTAATGGAAGGGTAGAAGGGGCGGAAAGCACCATAGCTGAACTTGCTTATGGCTTCCATCTCCTGTCACCAAGTTGAGTTCCTTTGTGTCTAATTGCATCAATTTATAGCCTTATTCACAGCCTTCCCTTCCAGGCAGCCTCCTTCTCTACATGTACGATTTTGCCATTTCCAATTTCTGTTGACTAAACAAGCATCTAACTACCTCGTGGATTTTGTGTGTTAATGAGATTTTCCAAGTACTTGCAACTAGGGGTGTCAACCGATAGGGTTTGATTCGGACCCAGGTGAAACCAGATTTGAACCAGATTTTTGGGTATGGTATTGAGTCTGGACCCTAGTCTAATTGGGTCTACTATAAAAAAAATCATACCCGAACCTGATAAGAACTACATGAACCAGACCCAAACCATACCCGGTAAAACCATATTTTTTATCATTTTTACATTAAAAATTTGCAGGTCTTAATCGAAACTCGGGTTGGGCTCCAGTCTGGTATAAAATTTCTTAAACTGTACCCGGGTCCATGTATTAATCGGGGTCCAGACCCAGGTCTTATTCAGGTTTTCTTATTTATCACAATACCCGGACCCTATAAGGTTTGGTTTAGGTTGGGTCGAGGTAAACCTGACCCACTGACACCCTTACTTGCAAGGTTGAAGATCGCAAGATTGATAAGATATAACAGGTCGGGTTCTGCCTCACCCCAGCTTGCCAATGAAAAAAAAAACATTTAAAAAGTCGCCCCTCTTGGAACCTTGCAAAAATGGAGGTCATCAGTAGGGGTATCAATAGGTCGGGTTTGGTTCGAACCAAAGTAGAGCCAAACCTTGCCTCGATTTTCAGGTATGGTATGGGGTCCGGACATGAGAATAATTGGTCCCTCCATAAGAGAAACCATACCCCATAAGAAGAACTACATGAACCAGACCAATAATATTTTTATCAATTTTACATTGACAAATTATGGGTCTTAATCGGAACTTGGGTCCTGACCCATAATTGGACGGGTCGTGTTAGGGTAAACCCGAACAGTTGACGCCCCTAGTCAATGCTTGGATGGCTGCTTTACTTTGACACACGTTGGAAAGCCAACAGGTTCGTATTCCACTGGTTCGTATAAACCAATAAAACCACCAAAAATTCCAGCTTACTTGCACAGTCACAAACCTGGTTCTCGGGAAAATGTTGACGAGAGAAAAATATCTTTAGATTTTGAAAAAATGCTCTTTCATCGGAAGATTACCGTCCCTACAGTTCCGCTCTGCCAAAGCATTAAAGTTTTTCTAAAGCTGACATCACCGAATCTGTGATGGTGTCGTCACCTTAGACCAACGTAAGTTCTGTTGGAACTCAAGTTTATATATTCCTTTAAAACAAGGCCTAAAACTTGAAAATTTTACCTATTGAAACCTTAGGGTTTCTCATGATGCTTTTTTTTTTTAATTTTTTATTGTCATTTTATATACATATAGTGACGTTTGACACGCTGGACAAACGCTGCGTGAACATCCAGGCTCGAGCCAGGGGTGCCACTAGGGCAGGGAAACAGCTCGGTTCATGTTGGGCTTATAAAGAGCTCGTTTGAACTGCTAAAATAGGCTCAACAAGCTGAATACGAACAATAGGTTCTCGGCTCGGCCCTACTGGTATAAGTTATTTAGGTATTACTGTAATATGTTTTTTACATGTATTTTTTTGTAATCCTATTTCTTCCAGCTCTAAAACATTGTATTTTTTTCTATAAACAAGTCGGCTCAAACTTCTCGGGCTCATTATCATTATGAGGTCGAACTTGGCTGGGGTCACCACAAAAATGTGCTCAAGCTTGGCTCGTTCAGCTCATTTACCAGACCTAGGTGCAACTGACATGTCCCTTTAAAACCAAAAGGCAGGGGACAAAGTTGTCCCCACATTACTTTGTCCCTGCATTTCAAACATGGTACACACCCATAATTCTCAATTAAGACGTGTTTAATGCGTGGTGAAAAAATGGATAAAGGTTCGGGTCTAGGAGATTGCAACCTTTTTTTCTTAATAAGAGGATAATTTCTCTCTGCTTTTTTCTAACTTTTGAAAAGAAATTACTTGATGAGGCGGCTTAACTAAAATAAAACATACCCTTATGTTGAATAGGGTTTTTAAATATTAAACACTGATCTTGGTCTCATTAGACCAACGGGCGCTCCGCGTGGTTGGTAGGAGCTGTCAGTGGGTCTCCTTGTTGGTGAGAACCTTTCTGATAAAGCTTTCATTTTTGGTATTCCAAAACAAACCCTAATTTGGTACAGATGGAAGAGAGAAATTGCTGCTTCATATTTTGCTATAACATTCAATCCACCTACTTCTATGTGAGGTTTACAAGGAAGGCTGGCAGAAAACCAACCTGACCCATGAACCCATTTGGTTGACTCAATCTAACACAACCAAGTACAACAAGTTTAAAATTTGGGTCATATCCATATCATGGTGGCAAATTTTGATGATATTTTGAAGATACTGCCAAAAGAGAAAACAAAAAGAGAGAGAGAGAGAGACCCCTAGGGGAATTGTAGTGAGGTGAGGCCTTTGCCTCTAGACGGTCAGTTAAGATTCAATTTTCATTCAGGAAGGAGGCCTGAGAATGAAGTAGATGAACATCGTTTGTTTAGCTAAAACTAGCATGGAAGGTAGCTTAACATCAAATATCTATACTTTGTATCAATTTGGATCCCTCACTACAAGAAAATTGTTAATTAGCGACGGAAATTTGCGACGGATTTTTTCCGTCGCAAATTAGCGACAAATTAGCTAGAGAAAACTTTTTTCATGAATCCGTCGCTAATTAGCGACGGATTAGCGATGAAAGTTGTTTCATTGCTAATCTATCACTAATTAGCGATAGATTAACGACAACATTTTTTTGTCGCTAATTCTCAATACAAGAAAACCATTTTAGCGAGGGATTTAGCGAGGGAATTTTTTCGTCGCTAATTAGCGACGGATTAGCGACGAAAAAATTCCCTCGCTAAATCCCTCGCTAATTTTCGATTTAAACTGAGCGCGAAATTTTTCCTCTCTCCTCGTTCGAAATTTAAATCGACCGCGCGATTTAAACCGCTCTCTCCCCGTCAAAGAGCGCGCTGGAGAGCATGACGGCGATGAGGCAGATTATTGGAGGACGGCGACGCCGGCGACGGAGGACAGCGACGACGGAGGACGGCGACGCCGGAGGACGACGACAATGGAGGACTACGACGACGAAGGACGGCGACGATGGAGGACGGCGATGACTTCGGAGGACGTTTTTTTAAATTTTTATGATCACAGTTAAGTTGCCAGCAGCTTAACAAAAGGACTATTTTGCACTAACGTAGGATCAATTTGCAAAATATGACAAGGACCATTGTTTTTTTATTTTTTGCCTCGTTAGGGTATCACTCACCTGGTAGGTGCGGTTCGCTAAGGCTGTGTGCTACGTAGGGAAGGAGCCATGCCGAAACGCCATCTGATAACTTACCAGATGGTATGCTACATTCGACTGTTTCAACTATTTCACTAGTTCCTCCCGAGGAGAGTCACTGCCGGAGACCATGTGGCAACACCCTATGAGTTTTAGGGGAACTTGCTCTTCGGCTTTCAGGTGACTTCTAATCCCGAGTTCTGAAATCAGGCTTGATCATTATGTGTTCCATGGAGCGAATATATGCTGAATACATCCGACTATACATACCATCTAATTGGAAATACTATTTCTTTTTTCACAAATTTTAGAGTTCTTCTGTGGGTCTGACTCTACAGTTGCCATCGCGTAGTTTGCTTAGTGAAAAACTGGGCTTTTGAACCATAAGACTGACATGCGTGGAGGTGGGTTATGGGCCAGCAGGGTCGGGCTGGAATATATATACCAAGTAGGCAGACTGTGGGCTGGGGTTTTCCAATGGGCTGGGCTTTGACCAGGCTGGCCTGGTCAACAGCCTGGTCAGCTCGGTCCATTAGCGGGCCGGGTCAGCCCATTGCCCACCCATTGCCCACCCATGCATGCTTTTTCAAGAACTTGGGTCCAAACTCATTTTCTGAAGAAATCAGACCCAAACTTTCAAAAAACTTCTCTTCTTGTAAATTTGTATCGAAAAATGCAGAAAAAAATTTAGTTTCATCTCTCATAACCGCTTAGGTTTTAGAATCTTATTTTCAAAAAAAAAATAATAATAATAATAACAAAAAAAAATCAAAAAATGAAGAAAAGAACCAAAAAAATAAAAATATAGAAAAGAAATAAAAATCGGTTTTTGAAAACCTATTTCTGAAAATATCCCCTTTTTAAGAAAAACCACTTTTTTTTTTTTAAAAAAAACTCCCAAAACGAGCCCCCTATTTGATAAAATATATATTTTTTTTAGGGGGGGCCGTTGAAAGTTTTCTTTTAGGGTTTCAAAAACCTTTCGCAAGGAGGGGTCGAAGGCCCATGGCGGCGCCTCTCTTACCCTCTCTCAATCTCTCTCAGCCCTTCAGGAAGCTTCCAGCTTCCATGGCCTCCATCACCCTCCTCCTTCGTTCATCACCAACAGCATCGCACGCCTCCATGTGCGTTCCTCCTTCTCGAAGCCTTCCGAGCTCCTCCACCCTCCGATGGCTGGAACCCCCTTTCTTCAACCCTTGAATCATCCTCCCCACGGATGGTCCATCGATCCCTAACCTCCCCTCTCTTTCGATCCTTCCTCCTCCCTCTATAAAAAGAGGCACAGGGGAAGGGGTCGAGGATTGGATTTTTTTTTGAGTTTGTTCTCTACACCCAACATTTCTCCTTTTTCATTCCGTCTGAAAGAAGTTCAGTAGCCAAGCTCTCCTCCTTTGAGAACTGCAAATCGGAAGCCTCGAGCCATCAAAGGGAGGTCGTCTGCTGCCTGGGATCGAGAGAACCCCACAATTGAATCCATTACGCCGGAAGATTCAGTAAAAAGGAGAAAGGGCCATTTCCCCTCTTTCAGAAACTCTGTGAACAGGAAGGTTGATCCACCTTCCCTTCTTCAATCAGAAAAGGGATTAAGAAAGGCCCCTCCTGACTCCCATAAGCAATCGGGTAAGCCATCCATATCCTCCATCTCCGTTTTCTTTTTTTTTTACCTGAAATTCCTGTTTAGCTTCTTTTATTTTTTTCTTTTATTTTTGTTTCTTCTTCTTTCTTCATTTCGTTTTAACGCACTCCTGGCAATGTTGAGTTGCTCATGCAATATCAACCTACCTCTGTGCCATAACAAAGAGATATCCATTCTTACAATTCCTTCTCATGTTTATCATTTTCTCTCTGATTTTAGTTGCACTATCTGCTTATACTCAGCTCCTCATCAGGCATTATAGTTCCCTTCTTTTTCTTTTTTTTCTTTTCTTTTTTTTTCTCTCTTTGCTCATTTCAATCATTGAATTTACATCGGGTCCTTAAATTCTGTTCTGATAGACATCAGAGATGCTCCCTAAATAGCATCACGGATTCATCAGAATTTGAATCTGTATCTCAACGTATACGCTTCGATTCTTTTTTTGTCATTATTATTTATTATTTCTTTTCTTCCTTTTTTTTTACAGCTCTGTATAAAGCTTGTGCCTCGTCCTTTTAATTCCATAGATGTTAGCTCGGCTTTTTCTTTTTTCTTTTTTTTTGGATTTTGGGGAAGTTTATTATCGTCTTGTTCATTTATTCCTCTAGATTTCATTGGATGTATGTTATACTTCTTTTTACATCATAGACTAATTACAGATCTCATTGTTCCAAATCCAAGGTATCTGTATTAATTTTAACTCCCTGCATTTCATTTTGTCTCTAACCATATTACTAGCATATCATTCCTATACGTGCCTATTTACTGAGCACCCACCCGCCGACGAGTCACACGATGCACAACAGCAGTTCAGAGAATTCATTAGATCTCTTCCATGTAATTTTCCCCGTATCCCCTTTTGATTTTCCATGATCTTGTTTCTTTCAATATCTGTGTAACTAATTTTCTATTTGATGTAAGGTTACGATTATTCACCTTTCACTTTTCCTTGTAGTAATGCACCTTATCTGATATTTCCTTTTGGATCAAGCTTGCAAAATTTCATTTAGTCCAGTGATATACCTGTATGTTTTCCCCTTCTCTCTCGTAAATTGATTATCGACATCTGGGCGAGACAGAGATGGATATCGAGTACCTGTTGGCCAATGAATCGTATGGTACAGAATAGTGTCCCATAGAATGTGTTAGACTCTCTTTTATCTTCTCTGTAATTTCTGCATTTAGTCTAATGAATCAAACTACTGTTTATCTTGCTTTCCTGTTATTCATTTTTTTTTTTTTGTTATGACTAACTTCATTCTTCTGTCGTTGGTAGGTTAATATTAAGCATTCCCATCTCTCTCTCTCTATCTTCAATACCATCTCAATGTACGTGTATGTACACGCCCTAAAGGTAATACAATCTTACCAACTATCATCCCTGTGTTTATGTTCATTACTTCTGCAATTGGGAATGATTGGTTTATAACGTTATCACCCCCATGTTCATATGTTTCATTTGACATTAGTCAAGAAATCAATTGGTTAGGTAAGTTCAGCATGCGTTACCAAGGATTCACTAGATGTTAGAGTTTGCCTCTGTCTATCGTGTCCTAAGCATTCTTTGAATGGATACCTCAGCACATGAAAAATGGCAATAATATGGTCATCTGGGAGGTAATGGCTCTTGTGGAAGCTTCAATGAAATATTGTCCTTGTTCTAAAACTGGTGATTACAGTTAAAATTCTGTATATAGATGATATATGTCCTGGTGCTATGTTGTGGAAATGAAGAAAGGTGGATTTGGAAATCACCCAGCATTGTGGATGCTTTTGTGAATCACATTCAGCCATCAGGTCGGTGCTGCTGCTACAATGTGATACAGCACTGTTCGTAAAGGCGAACAACTACATGTTGGAGGAGACAAAAATAGTTCCCCATCCCCTAGTGTGGGCCCTTTATCGGCCCTTAGGATTAAAGGGAAGGAAAAGGGGCAGTAAATCACTCTAAATGATGACCACGCGCATCATATACATCCACTACATAATGCCTCTGGACTCTGCCCATCATGTACATCCACTGGCCCTAATCGCCAACTTAGTCCCTGCCCATCTCCATTACATTACAGTATATCACTGTGGGCTATTCATGGATCCAGTTTCCATCTGGGAGTCTCGAATCAGAGTTTTGTCACAATTTCCTCGATGATCATCTGTTGTTTAGGAGTAGTGACACTGCCAAAGCCATCACACGCCTACAATAGTGCTTGCCCAACACTGTTACGGCCTTCACTTCACTCATACCACAACCTCTTCACTCACCAATATCTCTTCAGCAACACTTTGTTCATTGTCACATAATGACACCCTGCATCCATATACCATTCACAATGCCAATCATCATCTCCTGTTATCTATAACCTTATGCCCCTCATGATTGTTTTATATTACTTATCCTACTGTATGGTAATTCCCTCATGTTCGTATGGCCAGTACCTGTCAAAAAAAAAAAGAGCAAGGAAGCAACAACAGGTCGGAAGTTCCTGATTCTTGAGATAGTCTATTAAGATCATTTTTGTAAATTCATAGATGATTAATGATTGGGACAAATTAGTGCATCTATATTTCAAAATGAGATGTCATTCTTGTCTCTCGTATATATATATATTTTTTGCTGCATCAACTATCTGCAATTTGCCAAGTGATGCTGATAATTTAGTCTTATCCAAAGCAATTAGGTTTGGTTGGGCGCAACATATAAGTCCAGTAGGAGCCATCGATGAAGGTTGGTCCAGGTCTGTTAAATTTTTATACAAGGTGGCTGCGGCCAAAATGGGCATCATTACTGCCTTAACAGTCCCAGCAAACCCCAGCGTCTCTCACCATCAGCTGGACACTCCCATTTAAAATTTTTGTCCATCGCTACAGCCGCATCTCGGTGACATTACAGATGATGATGAAAGTGCTGAATGAGTTATCTTAAAACAGAATAGGAAAGATGTCTGCTAAGAGGTGGATCAATGGCTGTTAAATTTTGATGAGTAGTGGCTGGAGCATCTTTATTTTTCTCTTTCAAAATATTCTAAGCATACATCATATTTTTAATCTGCATATTTCAAAGCTCATAGCACATGCCTGATTCTTTGTGCATTTAGGAATAGAACAAACGATTTAGACAAGTTGAGCAAAGCAAAGCATAAGATTGATCCTTGGTTTGATTACCCCTGGTTATGGCGCCAGGAACAGTTGAACCTCGTACGAACAAGCGAGTCCCATTCTTCAAAAATTTTCTCGCATTTTAAAACAGAGGCAAGTTATTTTCAAAATCTTTTTCGAAGGTCAGTTTGACTTGTAAAAGTAAAATTTTGTGATGATAACACTTTTCAAGTCAAATCAATTTAACTTCAAGTTTTCAAGTCAAATTCAATTCCAATTTTCTAATTCAAGCTCAAATTCTTCTATTTCCTAAAGGATATTTTTAAATCCATTTCAAAATCACTTGGAAAAAATCCAAATCTTTGAAGCATTTCCAGAAGCATACATATTTTCAAGTTCAAATTCATAGCACAAGCCTGATTCAATATGCATTTAGGACATAGAATAATTTCTTAGACAAATTTAGGCAAAGCAAAGGCATAAATTCAATCCTTGGTTTGATTACCCCCGGTAAAAGCGACAGAAATGATTGAACCTCGTACTGACCAGCGAATCCTGTCTCCCCATTTCCCCACATTTTTAAAAAAAATGAAGGCAAGTAAATTTTTAAAATCTTTTTCCAAAGGTCAAGTGAGACCTTGCTAGAGTTTTCGCTTTCTTCCTAAAAAGAAAAGTAAAATTTTTGCAACGAACACAGTTTTGGCTACCGAGATGAGACTCATCTTTGTCTGATCGAATTTATGTCTTTGCCTTGTTTAAATTTTGTCTAAGTCATTATTCTATAAATGTCAGCTTCATTTCTATGCAAAACTTAGGAGCCTAGACTCTGACCCAACTGACATTATGCATATAGGCTTAAGTATGGTTTGGTAGGACCAATTATGAAGATTTTATTTATGCTCACTTAGACTTAGATCTAATACAACCCTCCTCAATCTAGGGATTGAATGCAAACAATGTAAGCAAGTCTGTGCTTCTTTATGATTTTCAAAATTTTATCTCTTTAGGACTTTGCATTAGAGACATCTGATTTCTTGCATGATTGATCATATTTTCTAAAAACATCCCCTACCTATATTGTTCTGGTCTTCACATTGTTGGGTTTCTTCATGAATCATAGTTTGCGAAAAAGCCTCACAACTGGGCCACTTATTTGGGCTAACACCCCCCCTACCATGTACTAAGGGTCCTAGTCCAAAGTATATCGGCAGACGCTCAAGGATGCCTTAGAACTCTAGATAATTTCTATGCCACATACTTCAAGCTTCGATTTGAGCATATCAGCATATCTTGATTGGATTCAGATGATCTAAAACCTTAAAGTTAGGATTAGGGTCCTACAACCATTTTTAAAAATTTATACATTTAGAGTCAACTTCTAGGGAGTGTTGTTTGCGCATCATTGTTTATACAACTTTGATTTTATGGTGTTTACGTATTGCTTATATTTCCTTACCTTGTCCACAATAAATCTTCTCAAACCATGGGTATTTCTTTCAAAATTTCAAAACCCAGGTGTATATTTCCTTTGTCTTCACTTCAACAGAATAGTTTTCTCAAAAAACCTTGGAAACCTTTTCTAAAATCTCCATTTTTCAAAACTCCAAGTATATATCTTCTTCTCCCTTTCTGGATCTCGATTTTTATCAGTTCTACCTTCTATTTTCTTCAAAATTCTTGCATTTTATCATTTTGATCCTTACTATTTTCTTCTTCAGTATTATTCAAATGGAGTCCACTTCACTCAATACCATATTTCCCAAAGACCATATCTCATATGAGATAAGGCAGGGATTTCCAGATCGTCGGGTCATTCACACCTGTCCATTCTTCTCGTGTTGGTATTATTCTTGGTTGGTCAATTTCTCACGTATGTTTCTGGACCACTTGGATGACTGTGGATTGAAGATGGCATCGATAGTTGGCAAACAGATCCTCAACGAAAATCTTATTCAAGCCTTGGTAGAATTATGGAATCCACGTACCTGCACGTTCTGGTTTCCATGGGGAGAGATGACTTCACTCATGGATGAGTTCAATGATATTATGGGATTATCAAAACTAGCTGGTCAGCCTGAGGATCCCGTAGAGCAGCAATTTCTGATTAATGTCAAAGGATTGGATGTTCGCGATGCTTTAGCCAAAACAATCGGACGCAGATCTTGACCACTCATTGAGGCAAATGGAAATTAGTTTGTTAACTTGTTCAAGCTTTATCGCTAGTATGGGACGTACAAAGAAGTTGACACCCTATCAGGAGCAGCAAAGGAAATGATTCAGCGAGCTATGGTCCTATCCACAATAGGGTTAGCTTTCTTTCAAGATGGCCAAAAATTTGTTGATATCCGAGTTGTCCAACTCTTGCAAAGATGGAGGAGTCAGCAGACCCGCCACCTCTCCATTTCCATGGCCGCCCTAGCTTTTCTCTACCGTGGTTTGACTCGTTTTGCTCATGGTGAAACTATCTTGGTAGAATGATGTATTTATGCTCTACAGTCGTGGTTCCTACGATACGTGCCATTAAAAGCCAGTTCATTCAGATTCAATGATAAAGCGTCGCAGCCTACTTCTCAGTATCAAGCTTTGATCGAGAGTCTGCATCAAGAGAAAATCATTTAGGACTTCTTCAACTGATAGGAAACACTTTCTCGTTACACTTATGCACGTAGCAAGCACAACAGACTACTTGGTCCATTCTTCTGTGTTGATTATCAGCCGGAAAGGTGCATCAGACAATTCTCGCAATGGCAGACTCATGTCAACACTTATTTTCCAATGGGGATTATGCCAAAATTTGATTTACGGTTAGATCAGTGGTCTGAAGCATACCATGCAGCCAAATACACTTGAGACCCTTTTGTTATTCTTTCCATATTCCCTAGACCCAATGTGTCTTTTGATTTTCAAGAGTGGTGGCAAACTGTCTGTCCACCATCTCTTTGTCTTTGATTTGGCATCAATAAAATTACTTTGCTCTTAATTGACAATTTTAATTGAGCAAAATTTATTTCAGTTGCAATGGTCACACTCGTTATGACGACCTCATCCCTGGTAATGGGGTATTCTTCCCAAATAACAATTCAATCTCCATACTTCTTCATCATGGTTGATGACCTCACCTAGTTAACAAAGCACATTTCAGTTATGAAAATAATAATGCAATGGTCACAATTTTTGTGACAACCCAATCTCTGGAAATGAGATAATCTTCCTAAAAATTATAAACCAAATCTCTAATTCTTCGTTTACTCAAACCTTTCATTACTGAATCATACTCAACAGTCTAACCCTTCTTTGTTCTGCAGAGAATTTTGGCATTTTTGAATGGTCCAAATGAGGTCAGGAAAGAGAACAATTCTATCTCTATATAGTTCGAGCAGTGACAAAAATGAGTTCCCCGGTGTTAGCGAAAGGGCAGAGTTAGCCAGAAGATGATGACATTGACCCATCGATGTATCAAAGGGTAAGTCTGCAACTCTCCAATCTCAGCAAATCAGACTACAAAGGAAGGAAACTCGATGAAGAAAAAAATCACCAGCTGTTGTATTGTAACTGAGTGATCTCACCATGATATGTGGGATATACAATTGTAAAGAGCCAAGGATGGTAAAATAAGAAAAGCGTTATCTCTCCTGTCGAATCATGTAAATAGAATGTGTTTAATTAAATTTTCTTGTTCTCACTTTCATTTAAACCTTTCATGAAAATGGGTACAAATTTCAAACAAAATCCTGCTAGCTCAGCCTTCATATGAGAATGATTTCATAGGTGGGGAGGTATGAAAGGATTGGAACAAGAAAACCGATAAGACCCACTTGTATCAGCACACTAGATAATTTGATGTTTGTTTTACTCATAATAGGAAAGAAAGAAAATGGAATGCCAACTCATTAATTTCCCATGAAAATTTCATGAAACAAACTAACCATGTTTATTTGAACTACACTAGGAATTGTAAGGAATGGAAATGAGTGCACTAGCATTAATTTATTGATGATTAACAATAGTATGACAATTTAATGGCAGAGTCCCAACATCACTAAATGCTTTCACCATTTCTTCTATCTATTTGAAATGGAATGACTACATAAAGACCAACATTTATTGGCAGCCTTTCTGAGGTAGCAAACACTAGCATTTTTCTCCTTTCTTTGTTGGGAATTTTGCTTTTGTGGATGTTGTATTGATGACCTCTAGCAGAAACATATATCTATGCACGGTAATGTGTACAAGAGTAGCATCAAACGGACTGCAACTTCAATTTTACTTCCGATGGAATACGTGCAGGATGGTTGTTTTTGTCAATCCAAGCAATTATTGAACTTCCTTCCAAGACTAGCTGAGAATTTAACAAGCAAAAAAGTCAGCAGTTTTTTCTTTTTCTTTCATAGAATTGACATGATTTCTTCTTGCTGTCAATTGTGATAGTCACCTCTTGATTTGGAAGCTTGAAAATGAAGAAATCGAAAAACAGACGTGTGGTAGAAACTTTTGAAATTTTCAGTCTCAGGACAAACCTATCTCCACGCTGCATCCACAATTACAAAGTGCAAACTTCTTAGCATCATGGAAGAAACCCTCTATCTATCTTATATAAATTGAAACTTGCAATATATTGTTCAAACATACAAAATAAACAAAAATGATATTGACCCCTACTTATTTCATTGAGTGGAAATATTGAAATAGTAATGTTCCAAATCACGATAAAATTCCGCATGATAAAATGGATAATCACCAAAGATGCTACAGTAATCGTGGTGTGATCCAGGAGAACACTTTATAAGTGTGCCCCTTTTTATTAAGGGGATATGCGGGAAGCAGAGTGTTGTGCCCCCCCTCTCTGTTTTAA
This sequence comes from Nuphar pumila, assembly GCF_984573655.1. Classification (NCBI taxonomy): domain Eukaryota; kingdom Viridiplantae; phylum Streptophyta; class Magnoliopsida; order Nymphaeales; family Nymphaeaceae; genus Nuphar; species Nuphar pumila. The sequence goes on along the minus strand of NC_143263.1, from coordinate 76,173,485 downwards.
AAGGGCCAAGCACTTTATAAGTGTTCTTCCAGAACACTGGCCCCGCCTCGGGGGTGCCGCTACCTAGCACCAGTCGATAGGGCTGAACACCTTGTAAATTGTTTGGCGACAAACTCTTTGTCTACTTTCTACAGTAATTGAATGGCTAACTAGTTACCTGTAAAGGAGTGATAAACTTGAGAGACAGCTTGTGTGTTGCAGCTGCATGGCCTTCAGACTTCAATCCATCGATATCGATACCAACTCTGACAAACAAATCTGTATAACCTAAAACACATAGGGAATGTAGGAAACCTTTAACTAATGTATGCATTCAACCATCAAACAAAAACAAAAATTTTGAGAAATCAATTTGAAACACATGTTTCACAATTCCTGCCAAGAAGAACTAATTCTGCAATTCTCATTTCCATCAGATATAAATGATAAACAGTATGTTAAAGAAGAATATTGCCAGTGATGCGCTTGAAAATCAAAATCATGATGATTGGGTTATATTCTTCTTTTGAATCTCATTTTTCTGAAGCCAAATACAGGGTTACATTTTGGTGAATCCATCAGTACTGTAGCTCAAAAATGGTTAAAACCAAACTAGAAACAAAAACAAAACCATTGCAGTCTCACCATGTTCGAGGTAATGGGAATATATGGCATTATTAACAACTCCATATTGGTCCAATTCATAATCACGAACTTGAAGTTCAACATCGTGACAGCCCTGCACACTGAAGAAGTCAAATCCCAAATTAGTACTCTTTGATCCTCCTGTTATTAGGCCTGGCTATGGGTTATAGTTGTAGTGAGAGGGAAGTACCATGATCCATTTTCCACATCTTGGTTTTGGAGGAGGCTGCAAGGATCCTTGTTAAGGAGTAAGCTGCGAGGAGGTGTCAGACTAAGCAGTCTTTGAGATGGCAACTTGGTTGTTGATGGAACCCTAAGCAGAGTGGTTGAGTTTGAGCCTGCAGGCTGTGTGGTAATGGAAGGGTAGAAGGGGCGGAAAGCACCATAGCTGAACTTGCTTATGGCTTCCATCTCCTGTCACCAAGTTGAGTTCCTTTGTGTCTAATTGCATCAATTTATAGCCTTATTCACAGCCTTCCCTTCCAGGCAGCCTCCTTCTCTACATGTACGATTTTGCCATTTCCAATTTCTGTTGACTAAACAAGCATCTAACTACCTCGTGGATTTTGTGTGTTAATGAGATTTTCCAAGTACTTGCAACTAGGGGTGTCAACCGATAGGGTTTGATTCGGACCCAGGTGAAACCAGATTTGAACCAGATTTTTGGGTATGGTATTGAGTCTGGACCCTAGTCTAATTGGGTCTACTATAAAAAAAATCATACCCGAACCTGATAAGAACTACATGAACCAGACCCAAACCATACCCGGTAAAACCATATTTTTTATCATTTTTACATTAAAAATTTGCAGGTCTTAATCGAAACTCGGGTTGGGCTCCAGTCTGGTATAAAATTTCTTAAACTGTACCCGGGTCCATGTATTAATCGGGGTCCAGACCCAGGTCTTATTCAGGTTTTCTTATTTATCACAATACCCGGACCCTATAAGGTTTGGTTTAGGTTGGGTCGAGGTAAACCTGACCCACTGACACCCTTACTTGCAAGGTTGAAGATCGCAAGATTGATAAGATATAACAGGTCGGGTTCTGCCTCACCCCAGCTTGCCAATGAAAAAAAAAACATTTAAAAAGTCGCCCCTCTTGGAACCTTGCAAAAATGGAGGTCATCAGTAGGGGTATCAATAGGTCGGGTTTGGTTCGAACCAAAGTAGAGCCAAACCTTGCCTCGATTTTCAGGTATGGTATGGGGTCCGGACATGAGAATAATTGGTCCCTCCATAAGAGAAACCATACCCCATAAGAAGAACTACATGAACCAGACCAATAATATTTTTATCAATTTTACATTGACAAATTATGGGTCTTAATCGGAACTTGGGTCCTGACCCATAATTGGACGGGTCGTGTTAGGGTAAACCCGAACAGTTGACGCCCCTAGTCAATGCTTGGATGGCTGCTTTACTTTGACACACGTTGGAAAGCCAACAGGTTCGTATTCCACTGGTTCGTATAAACCAATAAAACCACCAAAAATTCCAGCTTACTTGCACAGTCACAAACCTGGTTCTCGGGAAAATGTTGACGAGAGAAAAATATCTTTAGATTTTGAAAAAATGCTCTTTCATCGGAAGATTACCGTCCCTACAGTTCCGCTCTGCCAAAGCATTAAAGTTTTTCTAAAGCTGACATCACCGAATCTGTGATGGTGTCGTCACCTTAGACCAACGTAAGTTCTGTTGGAACTCAAGTTTATATATTCCTTTAAAACAAGGCCTAAAACTTGAAAATTTTACCTATTGAAACCTTAGGGTTTCTCATGATGCTTTTTTTTTTTAATTTTTTATTGTCATTTTATATACATATAGTGACGTTTGACACGCTGGACAAACGCTGCGTGAACATCCAGGCTCGAGCCAGGGGTGCCACTAGGGCAGGGAAACAGCTCGGTTCATGTTGGGCTTATAAAGAGCTCGTTTGAACTGCTAAAATAGGCTCAACAAGCTGAATACGAACAATAGGTTCTCGGCTCGGCCCTACTGGTATAAGTTATTTAGGTATTACTGTAATATGTTTTTTACATGTATTTTTTTGTAATCCTATTTCTTCCAGCTCTAAAACATTGTATTTTTTTCTATAAACAAGTCGGCTCAAACTTCTCGGGCTCATTATCATTATGAGGTCGAACTTGGCTGGGGTCACCACAAAAATGTGCTCAAGCTTGGCTCGTTCAGCTCATTTACCAGACCTAGGTGCAACTGACATGTCCCTTTAAAACCAAAAGGCAGGGGACAAAGTTGTCCCCACATTACTTTGTCCCTGCATTTCAAACATGGTACACACCCATAATTCTCAATTAAGACGTGTTTAATGCGTGGTGAAAAAATGGATAAAGGTTCGGGTCTAGGAGATTGCAACCTTTTTTTCTTAATAAGAGGATAATTTCTCTCTGCTTTTTTCTAACTTTTGAAAAGAAATTACTTGATGAGGCGGCTTAACTAAAATAAAACATACCCTTATGTTGAATAGGGTTTTTAAATATTAAACACTGATCTTGGTCTCATTAGACCAACGGGCGCTCCGCGTGGTTGGTAGGAGCTGTCAGTGGGTCTCCTTGTTGGTGAGAACCTTTCTGATAAAGCTTTCATTTTTGGTATTCCAAAACAAACCCTAATTTGGTACAGATGGAAGAGAGAAATTGCTGCTTCATATTTTGCTATAACATTCAATCCACCTACTTCTATGTGAGGTTTACAAGGAAGGCTGGCAGAAAACCAACCTGACCCATGAACCCATTTGGTTGACTCAATCTAACACAACCAAGTACAACAAGTTTAAAATTTGGGTCATATCCATATCATGGTGGCAAATTTTGATGATATTTTGAAGATACTGCCAAAAGAGAAAACAAAAAGAGAGAGAGAGAGAGACCCCTAGGGGAATTGTAGTGAGGTGAGGCCTTTGCCTCTAGACGGTCAGTTAAGATTCAATTTTCATTCAGGAAGGAGGCCTGAGAATGAAGTAGATGAACATCGTTTGTTTAGCTAAAACTAGCATGGAAGGTAGCTTAACATCAAATATCTATACTTTGTATCAATTTGGGTCCCTCTTCATAACATAAGAGGTCCTTTCCGTTGGAAATTAAGGCAATAAATAGGGTGCAGCATCCATCATTGATTAGGTGAGATGTATAATTTGAGGGGGAGAAAGGGTAGAGTTCCAGTTTGACCCATGGTGTTCTCAAGGTCTTTTCATCAAATTTCTTTCCAATAATACCAAATGTAGTCATGTATCATGGCCTAAGATTCATCAAAGTACTTTGCATCTTCTATGGTTTTTTGAAAACCTAGGCCTTAATTAGGTCATACACTGGTGACTTAGATATTTACGTAAATAAGGTTATGTGCAAATCTGAAACTTTTTCAATAAGAGTTCCATCTCTAGACAATATTTTGAATTAGGCAAGGCATTTGGAATCGCTTTGACAATAGGGATCAGTCACCATTTCTATGCTTATTATCGTGCATCTATATTTAGTAAAAGCAGTAGCCTATATACATAACAACGCAATGAGTAAGTAAACTATGTAAGCAAGTCCCGATGAATGAAATAACACATTGAGCTAAGTAAAGTGCGTAAGCAAGGGCTGGTGAGTGAAACCACGCATCGCACTCAGTCAATTATGTAAAGGAGGCACATAACTGCGAGATAAAAAAGTGCATAAGACCCAGTGAATAAAACCACACATCGGGCTAAGTAAAAGTGCATAAAGCAAAGTATATGTATATTTATATATATATATATATATAGTAAATAGAGAATTAATTATAAGGATATGCACGTGAACATCAAAGCAAGTTTGTGGTGCCCTAGAGGGCTTAAACCAAGAACTAAGACCCTATGACACTTAGTTTACCGTAAATATCGAGCGATAGTAGTAAATGTACGCACGTGAACACCAAAACAAGCTTGTTGTGCCCTAAAGGTCATTAACCAAGGATTAGGATCAAATATTATTTTAGAATGATGTACGGAAAAAAAATCCCACCATACACGACAATTATTTCAATAAATAACTTGAAAGAGAGAGAATGACATGCAAAGTACTAGGGTTGTCGGTGTCAACACATTGAAACATAGCATGTGTACATTGGTACACATGTTATTTTTATGAAAATGATTAACTCACTTTTTAAGGTAATGACACTTATAGCTCTTCTAACAATTAATCAAAAAGGGATCTCTACATTTTTTGAGTGGATTGCAGGTTATGGGCAAGCGAAAAAATCACACCAACAAACCAACTCTATGGCATCAACAACCTTAGATCATAGGCACCTCTCGATTGTTGATTACCAGGTAGCTTAATCCTATCAGAAAATCACACTGATCAGATATATATGAAAATCATGGGTCAATTAGATGGACGAAATCTTGCTGGAAATAAGCAAAATCGTGACCTCAATTAACAACACCACCAAAATGTCAATCAAGGTGATATTATTATTATCATCACTCTATATTTGAATTCCCATAATATAATCACTCGATCCAAACATGGGAATGTGAAACCCAGTCCCAAGTAATTTTTTGGCTTTAAACCACCCCAGGTGGGGTCAAGCTATGAGAGATGAAACAGAAGCCCTTGGCAACTTGTCCCTAAAAAAAGGGATCTCTTGTAAGATTAAAAGCTTGCATAGTTGCTAATGGATACACCCAACTACCAAGAGTTGACTTTATTGAGACATCTTCTCTCGTCATCACACAACCACCACAACCACAACGTAAAGATTTTTACTTCAGTACTGGGTCATAAGATAATTGCACTAGTAAAGATGTCACCAGTATAACGTGCTTCTTTATTGGCACAAACATATTTTGAGCTAGTAAATATGCTTCATTATTGACATATCAATAAAAAAGGTAATTTCTTGTAGTGTTGGCTCATAGGTAAAAATTTTGCCAATTGGATATAAAAAATACTTTCTTGTGTGGCTTTTTAATTAAACTTGTATTAATGGAACAATAGCTCAAATTTCAAGATTCTCAAAGACCTAATTATGATTATAATTTAAAATGGGCTTTATAAGGAATTAAGCAGTTGTCTCGAATGTGATTTGATAGGTTCAACATTTTCTTATTGGCCATGGGATTCTATTGTAGTGATGCGGATTTTTCTTTTAAATTTGCCAAAATACTCAAAGTTATATACTCTTGCTTCTCTATGTTGATGATGCTATAGTTATGCAAAGTAATTACACATTTGTCATTGAGCTCATTTCCTAATTAAATTTTGAATTCACTATCAAGGACTTATGAGATATTCAATACTTTCTTTGAGTGCCAATAAACAACTAACTGTTTTCGTTGAAGTTTCAAAGCTAAGTATCATTTTTTCTCATCAATGGCAGTAGAAATCCAATAGATTAACTTCATTTTTCATGATCTTGGCAATGATATTCCCAAGCTTCAACTATTTTTTGTAACAATTTATCAGTTCTTTACATGACAGTTAATTTTGATTTTCATTTGAGATCCATTATCACTTTGTTCATGGGAATATGGCTCAACAACCACTAGTTACATGGTTTATTTCCTCACAGTTATAAGTAACAAATGTGTTTACGAAGCCATTAACTAAACCCGTTTCACTCTTTCAAAAAAGTATTTTAAACTCTTTAAACAAAAAAACTAAATCCATGCTTCATAATTCAAGGCCCAAACTTGGCTTATGGCAATGTCCAATGTCGGGTTTATTGAGGAGTATTAGTGATACTAGTTTAGACATAAAAATGATCCAAATACCAACAAATGAAGGATCAAATGGTACCAGTATTCTGGAAGGGTTGAAGGATAAGTATGAAGTACCAAAGGATAAGTCTGAAACTCTCCAATCTCAACAAATCGGACTACAAGGAAAGGAAACTCAATGAGGATGAAAACCATCAACTGTTGTATTGTAACTGAGTGTTCTCATTACGATATATAGAAAATAGTCGATATAATTGTAAAGAGCCAAGGATTGTAAAATAAGAAAAGCATTATCCAACTTTTCGAACCACTAAAATAGAGCGTGTTTACTTTCCTTTTCTTCTTCTTCTCAATCCCACTTAGATGTTACATGGAAATGGCTACAAATTTAAAAAAAAATCCTTCCAGCTCAGCCTTCAGATGAGAATGTTGGATATTTTGGATCGGGTCCAACCTTGAGTGACCCGGTTTGACACAAGGCACTAATGAAGGCATTAGTGGGAAGATAGTAAAGAGGGGGTTCGTGAATGTGAAGAGTTCATATTCAATATGGCATGTGAAGGGTTCACATACATGATTGCCATGTATGTAACCCCCCACTCTCCTCCCATTATAAATTTAGAAATGGTTGCTTGATGAGAGCAATCAAGGTGTCTGTTTTCTCTCATTTGGGTTCAGGGTTCAGGGTTCTGCTCAACATCGACTTGATGGTTTGGGCTCATCGTGGGCATTGATAGACTGAGGAGAACGTCGTGCACCTGCACCAACTTTCATTTTATCCATGATGTCTACTAGTTTATATTTTTGCTTTTATATTCTGGTTATGTTTTAAGAATGCCAACATTGGGTTATGGGCCCACTTCTCACATTCTCAGTGTGTGTTTGTGCGTTGACGTTCTTGTGAAGCTTGCCGAAAAAGTTGTCCATATTTTTTTCTCTCTCACTAGATTCCCATTTTATTTTATTTTTTTGAAATGAGTGACAAGTGGAGAGGCATTGACCGGTGACACACCGCTATCAAGTTGACAACAGTCATTGTCTCTCTGCGAAGGCTGGTGGTGGTCATTTTTGGCAAGCAATCATGCCGGATCCTGATTTCTACTAGGATTATATAGCCACCCTATTTCGAAGTCCCATCTAAAGCAGTCAACCCCGGACTGCCTATTTACTACCGGTGTTGCAGACAACCCTAGCATCGAAGACCGACCACTGCTGGACGACCGATGCTAGTGGCTACCCTCAGCTAACAACCACTGGCGATGGCTAGTGGCAGAGGCTAGATGTTGCAGGATTGAGGAGCATAAAACCAGGGGGTCGAGAACCCATTTTTTTTGTATTAACCTCGACCACCACAGCCACCAGCGATCGACCGAGGGTTGTGATGGCTGGCCATTTGCCTACAGTATCCAAGACCAGCCGCCAAAGGCGGCTATTGATGATGGTGTTTGTTTTGGTAAACGCAAACCATAGGGAACAAATTTCACTATCAGGTTGGCTGCCCTCCGTTGCTACAACAGTCTGCGGACGACGGCGGGTCACCATGGACTGACCATCGATAACGGGTAAGTTTGCCTACAAAACATTAAAAAAAAGAAACATCCTTAAACTTACCTTCACAGACACCATTGACGGCAGAGGGTGTCTGTCGTCGAGAGGGGGGAGGGAGTCATCGTCGCTAGCAGACTCACCAGTGTCAGTGGCCATCAACTCAAATGAAGGGGCACAGGTTTAAAGCTGAGCCAAAGTTGAGAAACTGAAAGCCTTCAGTTTGCTCAGTAAGTGAAAGGCCATCGAGCCTTATCGAGTGCCCTGATCCGTGTCAGATCGGGTATCCCGACCCAGTTGCAGGCCTGATCCAAACCCGTTTTGAGTGGATCGAGTCACTGTCACATCATGGGTTGGGCCTAATCCATAAACTGAATCCATTAGGGAACTGGGTGGATCAGGTCGGGACCCAATCCACTGGTCGGGACTAGACCCTGGCCCATTTGAGATATCGGCTCTCAGTTTAACCCGATCCATACCCTATTAAGGATCCGGATCCAACCCAAATGTTTTATGGATTAGATTTTGGTTTGGATCTTGAATCAGACCCGTATCCTACTTGGATCAGGATCGAATATGGATCACTTTATGGATTTGGATCTGGATCCAAACAAGATCCTATTTGGATCAAATCTGAATCTGAATCCAATGCGGGTCTAGATCGTGAGATCCAATCTAGGACCCAATAATAAATGGGTCTGGATCCAAACCAGGGAGATCCCACCTAGGATCCATTGAAACTGGATATGGATTTAGATTGAATCGAAACATGTCCAAAATAAGGTCTGTGTACTATTAAAATCTATTTAAGTATGAACCAGTTCTGTGACCGATACAGAGCATTCCGAGACCGGTTCAGGGCCATATTTGACTGGTTCTTATCAGTTTTTCACCAGTTCCTAAATATAGAAATCATGTTTTCATGAGTCTATGAAGGAACAAGGATTTTCTCATTCGGTTTTAAGGGTTTATGAATTTTATACAAGTTTCAGAGTGATTCGACTGTTCAAGAACTGGTTCAAGCCCTTGGTTGATCAGTTCATGGTGATTTCAAATCATTTTTTGACCGGTTCTAGCTTGAGGACCCCGGGTTACACATAAGAGCATGTTTTTGTCATCTTTTCATGCTTTATATGTATTTATTATCATACAAGCATGACTTTTTACATGCATTTGATGTTATTTGAGTTATTCAAGATATTTAAGCATGAATTATTACTAAATTCATGACATATGTGAATCAAAATTTATTTATGCATATAAGTTGAATCATAAATTTATATTTTTTGACGATATAATACATATTTCGTCATGAATATACATGCATTAAAATGTGTGCATGGGCATGCTTTATAATACGAATATGTCTGTGGTAAAAGATCTTGATTAACTGACTCAGCAATCACCAAAGTGATTTGAGTTGCGTTGATTGAAGATTCTTTGGACCGTGTTAAGATTCAATATTATGATTGTGTGTAACTTTATGAAATAATGATTGTGTTCCAAATTCACACATGGTGTAATAGTAGATGTGTATAACAACCCATAAATCATCTTCGTAACCAAATGTACAATGTTGAATTGTCTCTGGTTATATGAACTACTAGTTTCATCAATTGAAGTCAATTCCTTATGAATTGAAAAGATGAAGCAACTATGAGAATTATCATTTCCACTAAAGCAAAACGATAATAGCCCAATTATGTTTGTCTCATAAAAGATAATTAACAAAGGGTCTCAGGGTTTTACCTTTTCAACATGAGTCTCATTTGAGCAATTATAAGGTCTTTTCTTTATGTTTATTATCATAGCAGGTTCTTTTATCATTGATGGTTCTAGTTATATTCATCTTTAAGACCAATACAGACTTCAAAAGGTAAGTGGAGAGGTATAAGGCTAGGCTCATTGCAAAGGGTTTCACACAGATGGAGGGAATCGATTATAATGAGACTTTTTCTTCTGTCTCAACTAAGGAATCATTGAGGATAATCATGGCCCACATAGCTTATTTTGATTTAGTGCTATATGAAATGGATGTGAAAACTTTTTTCCTGAATGGTGATCTAGAAGAAAATGTATATATGCAACAACCTCATAGTTTCAGTGTAGATGACTCGAATCATTTAATTTGCAAATTGAAGAAGTCAATTTATAGACTTAGACAAGTCTCCTATTAGTGGTATAAAAAGTTCAATCAAATAATTTTGAACTTCGAATTTACTGAAAACATTGTTGATCAATGCATATACCTTAAGGCCAGTGGGAGTAAGTTCAGAATTTTGGTTTTATATGTTGATGATATTCTTCTTGTAACTAATGATTTGAGCATACTATATGAGACAAAAGAAATTCCTTTCATTTTGACATAAAAGACATGGGTCAGGCCGCAAATGTCCTTTGAATTGAGATCTATTGTAATTGAACTAAGGGTGTCCTCGGCCTCTCTCAGAAAACCTATATCATTAAGGTTTTTAAAAGATATGGGATGGAGAATTGTTCAACTGGTTTGGCACCCGTAGTGAAAGGAGATAAATTGAGCCTAAAAGATTGTCCTAAGAATGATAATAAAAATGCTCAAATGACAACTATATCTTATACTTTGACAGTTGAGAGTTTGCAGTATACACAGACCTGCACACGACCAGATATCACATTTGTTGTAGGAATGCTTAGTAGATATCAGTCTAATCAAGGCATTGTGCACTAGAAGGCAACGAAGAAGGTTATATGCTATTTACAAGAAATAAAAGACTATATATTGACCTATGATAATGCATTAAATATACGTATTCTTAATATATTTTCACTGCATAAATGTATCATTTACATGTTTAGGGTCCTCACTTAGATGGATATTGATGTTTTGAAGCTATGGTTCGAATTTCATTAAAATCAGACTTAAAATAAAGAAGTAATTGCATTTACAGTGTAACGGGTCAAACCTCTGAGCAAATCTGGATAATTTGGATCTAAACCACTCATCTGGACCTTGGATCTAGATCAAAATGAAGTAAAATCCACTCCATCCCAGCCACTCACGTTTTCTATAAAATATTTTCTAAAAACCCCCTATCACATGAACCTACAAAAAAGGTTGACCACTTAGAGGTCATTGAATACTCTGATGTGGACATGGGATAATGTCTCAACAGTATAATGTCCACTACTAGATACATCTTCCTACTGGAAAGTGGTATCATCTCATAAAGAAGTAGAAATCAGTCTACAACTGTTGCTCATACCGTGAGAGCAGAATTGATTGTTCTATGTGAGACTTCATCTGAGACCATTTAGATAAGAATTTTCATTATGGGTCTTAGAATTATGGACTCTATTGAGAGACTGCTAAAGATCTTTTATGATAATGAAGTTGTTGTGTCTTTCTCGAATAACAACAAGAGCACAACTTTGTGTCGACACATGGAGTTAAAGTACAATTGGTATGAAGAAATGACTGTGAATCCCTTTACTAAAGAAAATGGGTCTTTTTTATTCCTTCTGATGTATGATAATACATTATGGTCATATGTTATCATATTTGTGAAACTAAATTAATTCTCTATGACTTTGTGTATTATTGATTATTTATAAAGGATCTCTCATTTGGATAGAGAGAATAACATAATAACAATATTAAATATCCAATAAAATGGTTTAGAGACCAACCTATTCATAAAGGCAATCTTAATATGCTAAAGGACTCAAAATAAATTATATCATAGTGCATACAAATTTGACATTTCATAAATAGGTGTTCATATCCATGACTCATATGGTTCATTCTTGTGATACCGGATAACATGTGAACCCACATGAAAATTGGATCAAGATAACGGCAAAGAACCTCGATTTTGTACATTTCTGTGTCAATAGATCAAGTGGGAGAATGTTGGACATTTGAGATCGTGTCCAACCTTGAGTGACTCAGTTTGGCACAAGCCACTAATGAAGGCATTAGTGGTGAAACAATGGGGAAGGGGTTGCATTAATGTGAATAGTTCACATTCAATATGACAGATGAAGGGTTCATATGTTTGTAACCCTCCACTCTCCTCCCACTATAAATTGAGGCATGGTTGCTTGATGAGAACAACCAAGGTGTCTTCTTTCTCTTATTTGGGATCAGGGTCCTGCTTACCATCGACTTGATGGCCTATACTCGTCATGGGCGTCGATAAGTTGAGAAGAACGTCGTGCACCTGCACCAATGCTCAATTCATCTATGGACTGATATGTATTCTTGCTTTTACATTTTGGTAATGTTTTTAGAACACCAACAAAGAATACTTTCATAGGCAGAGATGTATGAAAGGATTTGCACAAGAAAACTAGTAGGACCCACTTGTGTCAGCATGCCGCTTTTCGACCATGATAATTTGATATTTGTTTCAATCATAATAGGAAAGGAAGGAAAATGGATGTCAGCTCAGCAATTTTCTATGAAAATTACATGAAACAAAGAGGGCCTGTTTATTTGAACTATGCTAGGAATTGTAAGGAATGAAAATGAGTGCACTAGCATTAATTTATTCATGATTGACAATATTATGATAATTTAACGACAGAGTTCCAACAGCCCTAAAAGCTTTGACCATTTCTTCTATCTATTTGAACTAGAATGACTACATAAACACAACATTTATTGGCAGCCTTCCTGAGGTGGCAAGCACTAGCATTTTTCTCCCTTCTTTGTAGTGAATTTTGCTTTTGTGGATAATGACCTCTAGCAGAAGCATGTATCTATTCACGGCAATCTGTACAAGAGCAGCATCAAAACGGACTGCAACTTCAATTTTACGGAATACAGGATGGTTGTTTCTGTCAATCCAAGCAATTATTGAACTTCCTTCCAAGACTAGCTGAGAATTTAACCAACAAAAAGTCAGCAGTTTTTCCTTTTTCTTTCATCGAATTGACATGATTTTTTCTTACTGTCAATTGAAATAGTCACCTCTTGATTTGGAAGCTTGAAAATGAAGAAATCGAAAAACATACGTGGTTGAAACTTTTGAAATTTTCAGTCTCAGGACAAACCTATCTCCACGCTGCATCCACAATTACAACGTGCAAACTTCTTAGCATCATGGAAGAAACCCTCTATCTATCTATCATATATAAATTGAAAATTGTAATATATTGTTCATCATACAAAATAAACAAAAATGATATTGACCCTTATTTCATTGAGTGAAAATATTGAAATAGTAGTAGTGTAAAATGGATAATCACCAAACGTGCTACAGTAATTGTGGTGTGATCCCGGAGAACACTTTATGAGTGTGTGCCCCTTTTCATTAGGGGGGTAGGCGGGAAGCAGAGTGTTCTGCCCCCCTCTCTCTCTTAAAACGGCCAAGCACATTATGAGTGTTGGTCCAGAACACTGGACCACACCTCGGGGGCAGCCGGTACCTAGCACCAGTCGATAGGGCTGAACACCTTGTTAATTGTTTGGCGATGAACTCTGTCTACTTTCTACAATAAATGAATGGCTAACTACTTAGCTGTAAAGGAGAGATAAACTTGAGAGACAGCTTGTGTGTTGCAGCTGCATGGCCCTCAGACTTCAATCCATAGATATCCAGACCAACTCTGCCAAACACGTCTGTATAACCTAAAACACACAGGTTATGTAGTGCACCATTAACTAATGTATGCATTCAACCATCAAAGAAAAACAAAAAAAAATTGAGAAATCAATCTTGAAACACACAATTGGCAAGCAGTCGAATTATTTGAAATTCTTATTTCCATCAGAAATATGAAATAATTAGAGCTCGTCAAAAATGATAAACCGTATGTTAAAGAAGAATATTGCCAGTGGTGCGCTTGAAAATCAAAATAGACACATGTAAACCTATGAATGCCGTCTCAATAAAATCAAATCATGATGATTGGGTTGTATTCTTCCTTTGATTCTCATTTTTCTGAAGCCAAATACAGGGTTACATTTTGGTGAATCCATCAGTACTGTAGCTCAAAAATGGTTAAAACTAAACTAGAAACAAAAACAAAACCATTGCAGTCTCACCATGTTCGAGGTAATGGGAATATATGGCATTATTAACAACTCCATATTGGTCCAATTCATAATCACGAACTTGAAGCTCAACATCATGACAGCCCTGCACACTGAAGAAGCCATACCGGGCTGTGTACATCAAGTGCATACCACCATCCTAACCAACCAGACCCATTAATCCAATTGGTTGACTCAATCTAATGTATATGTTTAAAATTTGGGTCATATCCAGCCTACTTGCCATATGTATGTGCACAGTCACAAACCTGGCTGACGGGAGAAAATATCTTGAGATTCTGAAAAAGTGCTCTTTCATTGGAAGAAACTAGGTAAGATATCGGTTTACATAAATATAGTTCATATGTCATATATAAATATAAATATAAATAATATAAAAACAAAGAAAGATGTACTTTTAGCAAGTAAATATCAGGTTAAAAATATAATAGTTTTAAAAACAGATGATATTTTGATAATATTTTGTTTTTCTTCGTATAACCATATTTAAATTTACAGTGAACTGACGATCCTACCCCCACTTAAACGACAGCCTCTCTCAGCCCTCATCTCCCAACGCCATAACCGTCCCTCTGTTTCACCCGACTCTCTCAGGGGCATCAATCCTGTGGGCTCATAAAGAGCTCGTTCCAACTCGTAAAATAGGCTCAACAAGCTGAATATAAACAGTAGGTTCTCGGCATTACAAAATATATTTTTTATAATCCTATTTCTTTCAGCACTAAAACCATTTGTATTTTTTTCTATAAACAAGTCAGCTCAAACGCGGTACGTTTATCTCGGTCTCATTATGAGGTTAAACTCGGCTGGGATCGCCACATGAATGTGCTCAAGCTTGGCTCGTTCAGCTCGTTTATCAGCCCTAGCTGCGGCTGGCATGTCCCTTTAAAACCAAAGGCAGCGGACAAAGTTGTCCCCACACTACTTTGCCCCTGCATTTCAAACTCTGTACACAGCCATAGTTCTCAATTAAGACCTGTTTAATGCGTGGGGGAAAAAATGGATAAAAGGTCGGGTCTCGGAGATTCCAACCTTTTTTTTCTTAATATGCGGTGCTTGATTGCTAACATGTGTTAAGTTGTCAATATAGACCAACTGGCGCTCCACGTGGTTGGTAGGAGCTGCCAGTGGGTCTCCTTGTGGTGGGAACCTCTGATAAAAGTTTCCATTTTTGGTCTCGTTAGTTAACTACCAATGAGTTCAAGAATCCCTCGTGCATGACCACACAAAAGGCCATGATCTATGTTAAAAAATATAGGTGAGGTGCTTGATTGCTAACATGTCTTAAGTTGTCAATATAGACCAACGAGCTCTCCACGTGGTTGGTAGGAGCTGTCAGTGGGAACCTCTCTGATAAAAGTTTCCATTTTTGGTATTCCTAAACAAACCCGAATTTGGTGTAGATGATAGGGAGAAATTGCTGCTTGATATTTTGCCCATTCATATTCAATCCACCTACTTCTATTTGATGTTCACAAGGAGGGCTGGCAGAAAACCAACCTGACCCAGGAACCCAATTGGTTGACTCAATCTAGAACAACCTAAGTCGGTTTATATAGTCAAGTACAAGTTTAAAATTTGGGTCATATCCATATCATGGAGGCAAATTTTGAAGAGAGAGGGAGAGAGACCTGTAGGGGAGTAGTAGTGGGGTGAGGCCTTGCAGGGCCGACTGGCCTCTTTGAAAAAAACAAACAAATATAAGGCTTGTATTTCACATGCTGAGGGCCTTCAATGAAACATGGCACATGCATCTGCCTCATGCTTAGGGTTCCCAATGAAAAAAAATATAGATGAAATATGGGCCTTCAATGAGATAAAATATGCTTAGCTAGGGCACCAACTTCTCTTGAGCCGCCCTTGACAATCACGATTCAATTTTCACGAGTGTTGGGAAAAAGTGCATAAGCCACATGAAGAAAGAGGCTTGGGAATCCGTAACATGAGTCCAACTTATCCAACCCAGATATCTAAAGTTTGAGGGTGGCTGCAGCAGCCATCATTGATTAGGGTAGAGTTCTGGTTTGACTCATGGTGTTCTCGAGGTTCTCTCATCAAATTTCTTTTCGATAAGAGGGTGGTGTATGTTCGCCCCCGATGATTCACTGAATCCCACGTCTGTGTTCGGGGGATCAAATGAGCGCCACATATTCATGCACATGGGGCTCGTATTCCCGTGTATGTTGACATAACTTTGCATCGGACTCTGGTGTTGTTGCAAAGACTTAATCATCCTTACTTGCTTTTCTTGCCCTGAAATGACGGTTCGAGGAAATGACAAAAATATCCTCCATTCAAAAGTTGTGAAACGATGGGTCAATAAAAGGACAAAAAAGTCCTCCATCCAGAAAGTTTGATGTTAACCATTTAAAGTGGAGACGTTCCCTATTCATTAAACTCCTGCGCCATCTGCTGTAACAGTTGCTCCCATTATCAACCCAAACTTTGCCTTTGTCTCCAGTCGAGCTTTCCGCCTTGTTTTTTATCCTGTTGTACAAGACACTGTCACCTTCTTGTGCCTGCCTTGTGTTACAAAACATTCCACTGTCTTCTTTTATTTGTCGTTGTTGTTAGGCATTATGGAAGAAAGCAATAATGCACAAACATTCCAACCAGTGCCATTAAGGCAACGTGAGTAGCTTTTCATCTCATCATGCTATCGATGAAGAAGGCATGTCGTCTTGTGTGCCATTAAGGCATTGTTTGGTTATTGCAGGTAGATCTTGTTCTTATGAAGGTTGGAAACTTATCGATATTTGTAAGACGTTGGGACCTATTGACAAGAATGCTTGTTTGCAGATGCTAGGAAGGGCCTCTACCCCATCAGGTATCCTACATTCACTCATCATATGCATTGTATCTCAAACCACTGTATTAGTAACAGACTCTTGTTCTTGTGAGATACATTTTTGTTAGTTAATATCGATTTGTTTGCTATTATGCTCAAGTTCTTCCTTATCGATTTGTAATTTATTGTGCGATATATTTATCGACCTTTTAGATAGTATGGTTTTGTATCATCGAGTTGTAAGTTATTATGCTGAACTTCCGTATCGATTTTCAATATCTTACAAATCGCTATACATATCGTTTTGTAAGATATTATATGTTTTGTAATATGTATTTGTAAGATATTTGTACACAGACTTTGAAAACGTGTGGATGCAGAAACACATCGTTACACGCATGGCAGGGCAATTTTCACATTCATATCGCTGCTATCTCAGCGACTTCTATTGAACTTGCTTTAGAGCCTCGCATTATCGTCAACACACATGTAGGACATGTGTATTTTATTGGCATGGTAAGCGACAAGTCGATGCTCAGTATAAGCAAACATCAAACTGCACTTGCTTTGATACTTTCATTCATTAAATCATTGCTTTTACTTGCTTAACCCTAGTGGTATCCGTTGTTATATGCATCCTGATTAAATCGTAGTAAACCTATGCCGCTTGCTAACGCAAATTGATATATTGCTTACAAAACATTCCACTGTCTTCTTTTATTTGTCGTTGTTGTTAGGCATTATGGAAGAAAGCAATGATGCACAAACATTCCAACCAGTGCCATTAAAGCAGCGTGAGTAGCTTTTCATCTCATCATGCTATCGATGAAGAAGGCATGTCGTCTTGTGTGCCATTAAGGCATTGTTTAGTTATTGCAGGTAGATCTTGTTCTTACGAAGGTTGGAAACTTATCGATATTTGTAAGACGCTGAGACCTATTGACAAGAATGCTTGTTTGCAGATGCTAGGAAGGGCCTATACCCCATCAGGTATCCTACATTCACTCATCCTATGCATTGTATCTCAAACCGCTGTATTAGTAACAGACTCCCGTTTTGTTAGTTAATATCGATTTGTTTGCTATTTTGTTGCAAACACAAATTGATATATTGCTTAAAACATTGTTGAGCTTATCATCAGGTTGTAATAAAGACGATATAGCTCAATCAATCGAAAGATCTGGAGAATGAAATATCTATACTTATGACGCAACTGAAGAATTGAACATCTGCACTAACGATGCACATGAAAAGAAGGGTGCAGGCATTAGACCCACTCTTGACTTGAATGTTCCAATGGAAGAAATGTAATTCAATGATGAGGTAGACTACCATGACAGTGCACATAATAAAAGTGTAGGCACCGGGAATGTACACGGAAGTACACTTGACTTGAATGTTCCAGGAGAAGAAATGCAATTCAGTAATGAGGTAGATTTTGATGTCAGTACACTTAATAAAATCGTAGAAACTGGGAATGTATATGGAATTACACTTGACTATGTTCCTGTAGAAGGAATGCAGTTTAATAACGAGGAAGATGCATATAAATTTTACAATGATTATGACTTAAAAGTTGGCTTCAGTGTGAGAAGGTTTTCTTGGTCAAAAAATGCACAAGGTGTCTTGGTTAGAAAGACATATGTCTGTTCTAAGCAAGGTTGGAAGAAATCAATGGAAAATCCAACAAGGAGCATGCCAGAATCAAACTGCACAAGCTACTTAAGGGCCAGTATTTGACATTTGACTCTTGGTGAACTTCTTGCACCAAGAGATAGCCATACTACAATGGCAATTGAGAACACGCTTATTGTATACGGTGGGGACTGTGGTGATCGTTATCTTGGTGATGTTGATGTTCTTGATATGGACTCCCTAACTTGGTCGAGGGTAATAATTTTCTTCTTGGGCTTTTGTTTTGCTTATTCTTCACAGATTTCATTGATCATGCATTTTCTGTTTCACAAAAAATTAATAGTTTTTTTCTTTCCATCTTTTAGGGAAAAAAAAGCAAGAGTGTGAATTCAATGCAATATCTAAATATTGAACACAAAAGCTAAAAATTATATTTTATGCTTCTTGGTTATTATGTTAAATATCAAGGATTTCAAAAACATAAGGCTTATGGGAAAACTTGTGATTATTTTATTTGTAAAAAATAAGCAAATCTTTGAGTGCACTCTCTAGCAACCATTGAAGCAGATATAAGCACCATCAAGGATGCATGGCCTACTCCGCCAGTTAATCTTTTAGGCAAAAAGTTAACTTCAAGATTTTCATCGTGTGACTCATATTCATAATGGAATAGGAATGTCATCTGTAACTTCTCACGATGATCATCATCATCAAGCCACTGATATACATAGAAAAAGTTTAGTTGTAATTACAAGAAATAGATATACAAGAATACTAAGCAAAGATATTTATAACATTTTAAGGTTCTTGAACACGCATTTATAACATTAGCGGCCAAAAGTAACAACGCCATTTATACAAGGATCCCCTTAGCCCTTATGTATGATTCTTGCACCAACCAACGATTCATGATCGAGTAAATTGTCTTGACTTCAGATTGTTGAAGAACTAAAGAATAAGCATATAGATGAACAATCATCAACAACCAATCCTGGTTTACTACATTTCCATGCATTAACTGCATATTCCACAAGACTTCTCGTTGATGTTTCTTTCTTTATGACTAAAGAAACAATCTCCACTACTTCCTGGTTTGAGAGGACATCCCACACCTGAATTTAACCACCATAATGAAATTACATTTATTTCATGCAAGCAATCAACAAAACACGTTGAACAATAATATTAATAATAATGAGGATGACCCAAGTGAAAATCAAGATGATAGGGTATTTGGCTAGCATCATCACCCACTATGGACCAAATAAATTAAGTGAATGCCAATCAGTGTCACAAGTAGAGTAGACATGATTAAAAACATTTCCAAATACTTGGAAGGCTTTAACAATGTCAAGAATTTTCTGAATCTTTTGCATTGGAGCTTAACAAGTTTCGTGCGACTTTTGTTGTAGCATCACTATATTCAGATTCAAAAAGTATGAATCAAACAAGTGATTTTCTGTTTCAATTATTTAGTATCTTTGGCAATGCTAAACAGTACATGGCACCATGATATTTGCAAGCTGTTAGGTGCAGAAGGACTATTTTCATGATGGGGACAACTACCAGAGTCACCAAAAGTTGTCTTTTTCTTTGTTTCTTCACCTAAAAAGCAATAACAATGTGAGTACACCTGTACATAATCTGCTTCTTTGACAAATAAAACTTCTCAATCAACTAAGAATAAAAATCACCAACAATGAAAAAAATCACAAATAATCTCAATGAGATTTCTTAATCAATAGATAATTCTCAATCAGGACTATAGCAATAAAACAAAATTTTTGTAGTAGGAACATAACAATATCCGACTCATATGATTTGTATAATAAAACCTAAGCTTGGAAGTATCTTAGCAAAAATAAAGTTGTCGCACTCCATCAACAAAGTTAAACACAACGCAGATGCCCGTACATGTTCAGGCACACAAAGAGAGTCCATGATGTTCAATGTTATCAACTTCACAAACCCAATTAGCCCTGATGCACATGTCAACAATCTTTATTCATTAATTGTCCTACATCTAAATTAAATTCAATCATTGGCTAGCTATAGAATAGGCAAAACATTGATGAAATGCTTAATACGATATGATGAAATGCTTTACTGTATCCTTCATTTCTTTCAGATTTCCCAGTAATCTAGAGATTATTTTGAATGTCAACATCAGACACAAATACAAAGCAATTGATGTGTCGAGGGTTAAAAAGTAAATACAGATCTCTAGCATAGCGTACATAGTATTTTGTTCCAGATTTTTCACTAATGACCTTACTTATATAGATCTTCTGTATACACACATTTAGACTATCCAACCAAATTAAAAATAAATATTTAGTAAAAAATTAGCATTAAAGTCAACAGAAGTAGCATTACGGTCTACCTTCATGCATGTCCACCTTGTTCATCTGATGCTAATGAATGTTGTCCACTTTGTTCACCTGATGCATTCGACATAAAAAAAGGTCATTCAACAAGAGAAAACCTAAGTTTGTAACTAGAGTTAGAATTATTTATGCATATCCACCAAACCTAGGGTTCAAAAAAGACTCGAGGATTATTTTTTTCAAGATTTTCCTGCTTTGTATAAATCTAATAAAAAATGGTGACAAAAAAAAAGGAGAAATGGGAAATCAACTAGGTCTAGATTAGTTTGTTGACATCCAAAGTATGGTCTACTGAAAAAAAAAATAAAGGACAACTTCTCACATGGCCCAGGATTATGTTATGTATCAATCTAAAACTAATACTTAGTCAGATTTATTGGATTTGTTTTATAAATTTCACAAAATGGTTATAAACCATGCATTTTTAAAAGAATATTAAGATGTTTTTATCTGATGGTGGTGACTTTTCTAGCATTAATTTTCAAGATATTTGTAGGATCATGGCATTCACCAGCATGTTTTGCCCCAAAACACCCAAACAAAATGGTCATGTTGAGAGGAAACAATAGAGCATAACTAAACTTGGCCTTTAGATGATTTTGCATGCCAATGTTTCTAAAATATATTGGGTTGAGGCCTTTTGCATGGCTGTTTGGTTGCTTAATAAGCTCCCCATGCCAGTTTTGAACAATTTTTGTTTTTATAGGCAAGTCGGGTTCGACAGACCCCACCGATTATTATTCAACCATACCACTCGGGTTTTAAACCTGCAAGATCCCACCCACCACAAGGCGACATGCACTGATAGCTCCTACCAACCATGTGCAGCTGCCTTTGTTATGTGAGTTTTGGGGTCTCAATACTATTCATGTCTCTGAGACTATGTTAAGCATAAGTTTGATTTGAGATCTCTTCCTTGTGTATTTTTGGGTTATAAGGAAAACTACCAGGGTTATCTGTGTCAACACGTTGAAACAGAGCGTGTGTACATTCGTACACATTGTTTTTTATGATAATAATTAACTTCTTTTTTAGGTAATGATAGTTATAGCTCTTCTAATAATAAATCAGAATGAGATCTCTACATTTTTTGAGTGGATTGCAGGTTGTGAGCAAGAGAAAGAATCATACCAGCAAACCAACTCTATGGCATTATCAACCTTAGATCATAGGCATCTCTTGATTGTTGATTAACAGGCAGCTGAATCCTATCATGGCAGTCACATTGATCAGATATATATGGAATCGTGGGTCAATTACATGGACAACATCTTGCTACAAATCAACAAAATCGTGACCTCAATTAATAGCACCATCAAAATGTAAATCAAAGTGATATTGTTATTAGTAGCACTCCAGATTTGAATTCCCACAATATGATCACGGGAACGTGAAACCCAATCCCACATAATTTTTCGGAGGTGGTATATAGCTATGAAAGGTGAAATGGAATCCCTTGGGAACTTGTCCATAAGAAAATGGGTTTCTTGATAGATTAAAGGATTGCATAGTTGCTAATAGGTTACACCCAACTACCAAGAGTTGACTTTATTAAGATATTTTCTCTCATCATCACATCGACCACCGACTACCAAGAAAATGGATCTCTTGATAGATTAAAAGCTTGCATAGTTGCTAATGGGTACACCCAACTACCAAGAGCTGACTTTATTGAGACTTTTTGTCTAGTCATCACACAGAGCACCATAACCATAATGTAGATTATTACTTCACTGGTGCAAAATATACTCATGCCAGTAAAGATATTATATTGACGCAATGTATGTTGCGCCAATATAATATACTTCTTTACTGGCATGAACATATTACTCACACCAGCAAATACGCTTCATTACTGCGCACCAGTAAAAAGATAATTTTTTATAGTGTTGGCTTATAGGTAAAAATTTTGCCAATTGGATATAAAAAATACTTTCTTGTGTGTTTTTTTAATTAAACCTATATTAATGAAACAATAGCTCAGATTCTCAAAGACCTAATTATTATTATAATTTAAAAGGGCTTTATAAGGACTTAAGTAGTTGTCTTGGACAAGGTTTGATAGGTTCAACATTTTCTTATTGGCCAAGGGATTCTATTACAGTGATGCAAACTTTTCTTTGTAAATTTGCCAAAATACTCAAGGTTGTATACTCTTGCTTCTCTATGTTGATGACATTATGGTTATGAGAAGTAATTGCACATTTTTCATTGAGGTCATTTCCTAGTAAAATTGTGAATTCACTATGGATTTACGAGATATTCACCACTTTCATTGAGTGCCAATAAATAGCCAATTGTTTTCGTTCAAGTTTACGAGATATTCACCACTTTCTCATCAATGGCAGCATAAATCACATGCATTAACTTAATTCTTCAAGATCTTGGCATTGATATTCCCATTATCCATTTGTTTTTTGTGACAATTTACCTGTCCTTCACATGCTAGTTAATCCCGTTCTTCATTTGAGATCGATTATCACTTTGTTCATGAGAATGTGGCTTAGCAGCTACTAGGTACATGATTCATCCCTTCACAGTTACAAGTAGTAGATGTGTTTACCAAGCCATTAATTAAACCCATGTTTCACTCTTTCAAAAAAGCATTTCAAATTACTCTTTAAAAAAAAAAAACTAAATCCTTGTTTCAAAATTCAAGGCCCAAACTTGGCTTATGGCAATCTCTAATGCCGGGTTTGTAGGGAACTATTAGTGATACTAGTTCAAACTCAAAACTGATCCAAATACCAACTAATGAAGGATCAAATGGTACCAGTATTCTAGAAGGGTTGAAGGATAAGTATGAAGTATCAAAGCATAAGTATGCAACTCTCCAATCTCAGCAAATCAGACTATAAGGGAAGGAAACTCGATGAGGAAAAAAACCACCAATTGTTGTATTGCAACCGACTGATCTCACCATGATATGTGGGAAATAGTCTATGCAATTGTAAAGAGCCAAGGATAGTAAAATAAGAAAAGCATTATCCCTGCTTTTGAACCACATAAAAAGACAGTGTTTACTTTCTTTTTCTTCTTCTTTTCACTTCCGTTTAGACCTTGAGTGGAAATGGGTACAAATTTCTAAAAAACTCCAGCTAGCTCAGCCTTCACATGAGAATGCTTTCATAGGCGGGGAGGTATGAAAGGATTTGCACAAGAAAACTAGTAGGACTCACTTGTCTGAGCACACCACTTTCCTACCATGATAATTTGTTGTTTGTTTCACTAAGAATAGGAAAGGAAGAAGAAGGAATTTCAGCTCAACAATTTCCCATGAAACAAATAGACCCTGTCTATTTGAACTACCCTAGGAATTGTAAGGAATAGAAATGAGTGCACAAGAATTAATTTATTGTATAACATTTTAATAGAAAAGTTCCAGCAACACTAAAAGCTTTCACCATTTCTTCTATCTATTTGAACTAGAATGCCTACGTAAAGACACCAACATGTATTAACAACCTTACCGAGGTAGAAAAAACTAGCATGTTTCTCCTTTCTTTGTAGGTAATTTTGCTTTTGTGGATGTTGTATTGATGACCTCTAGCAGAAACATTTATGTATGCATGACAATGTGTACAAGTGTAGCATCAAACAGACTGCAACTTCCATTTTACTTCCCATGTAATATGTGCGGGATGGTTGTTTCTGTCAATCCAAGCAATTATTGAACTTCCTTCCAAGACTAGAAGAGAATTTAACAAGCAAAAAGTCAGCAGTTTTTTCTTTTTCTTTCATCCAATTGACATGATTTCTTCTTACTATTCAATTGTGATAGTCACCTCTTGATTTGGAAGCTTGAAAATGAAGAAATCAAAAAATAGACGTGTGGTAGAAACTTTTGAAATTTTCAGTCTTAGGACAAACCTATCTCCACGCTGCATCCACAATTACAAAGTGCAAACTTCTTAGCATCATAGAAGAAACCCTCTATCTATCTTATATAAATTGAAACATGTAATATATTGTTCATCATACAAAATAAACAAAAATGATATTGACCCCTAATTATTTCATTGAGTGGAAATATTGAGATAGTAATGGTCCAAATCATGCTAAAATTTTGTATGATAAAAATGGATAATCACCAAAGTTGCTACAGTAATCGTGGTGTGATCCAAGAGAACACTTTATAAGTCTGTGCCCCTGTTTATTTGGTGACAGGCGGGAAGCAGAGTGTTCTACCTCCCTCTCTCACTTAAAAGGGCCAAGCACTGGAACACTTTATAATTGTGGTGTTCAACTCATTTATGAGCCCTAGGTGCGACTGGCATGTCCCTTTAAAACCGAAGGCATGGGACGAAGTTGTCCCTAAAATAATTTGCCCTTGCATTTCAAACACGGTAGACACCCAAAGTTCTCAAATAAGACTTGTTTAATGCATGGCGAAAAAATGGATAAAAGTTTGGGTCTAGAAGATTCCAACCTTTTTTTCTTAATATTAGGAGAATTTCTCTCTGCTTTGCCTAACTTTTCAAAAGAAATTATCTCATGTTACTTGATGAGGTGGCTTAACTAAAATAAAAGATACCCTTATGTTGGATAGGGTTTTTAAATATTAAACACTCTTGGTCTCATTAGTTTACTATACAATGAGTGCAAGAATCCCTGGTGCATGATGTGCAATTGCCACCACCTTGCAAAAAAAGAAAACACAAACAGACAAACAAAAGGCAAAGATTTATGTAAAAAAATTATAGGTGCTTGAATGATTGCTAACATGTGTTAAGTTGTCAATATGGATCAACGGGCGCTCCGCGGGGTTGGTAGGAACCTTTCTGATAAAAGCTTTCATTTTTTATATTCCAAAACAAACCCTAATTTGGTGCAGATGGTAGGGAGAACTATCTCCGGATTCCCAATACAAATTAAGCGGATGGTGCAAAGTAAAAAATGGTCCCTTTGAATTGCAGATTGTTTGGAATGGCTCCCAAAGTGAGAATTCTCATCAGTAAGGTCAGTCTGGGAAGTCATGGTGAAGAAAAAC
Organism: Nuphar pumila; assembly: GCF_984573655.1. Taxonomy (NCBI): domain Eukaryota; kingdom Viridiplantae; phylum Streptophyta; class Magnoliopsida; order Nymphaeales; family Nymphaeaceae; genus Nuphar; species Nuphar pumila. The sequence continues at coordinate 76,147,770 of NC_143263.1, read as the reverse complement.
CCCATATTTGGATGCAGCTGGATTAACAAACCCCATATTTGGATGAACCAACAAGTGTTTGAGCAAGAAAGGAAGAATCTCAATCAGATAAAAATCGGAACAGATTCTTCAAGTCCTAGGTAAATCGGAAGAATGGAGCAGATGGTCAGACATTCTCACATTAATAGATCCAGGTGCTAAAGTAGAGATGGGCAGCTGGCTGGCCCTAGGGATTAAAATTTTTAAATTTCCAGAAGGAAGAAGCTCTATGACAAATATCACGAGATTTATAAAAATCTCGTGATAATATTGCTAGAAATTGCTTGAAAGTTTAAAACAATAATTTCTCATGAGATTTTCAAACCATGAAAAATATCATGATATTTATGTTTTTTAACACATATTTGTCATGAAAACACCACAGATTTTTATTTGTAAATGCAAGATTTATGAAAAATTTCAAAATCTCTTAAGTTTTTTACTATCGATATTTTGCCGTTTTAATCTTTTGTCACTATGGGAAGAAACCAGGGGTCTTGACATTCCTCTATGTATGAGGAATCTTTTGTCTAGTTGGGAAAGATTTGATGTACAAAAATCTAACTACAGATGAAATCAAATAGCTCGTAATTTAGCTAGAATATAAAAGCGGGAATCCAAAAATCATGGAAGGATCATTCCCCATATTTGTCCCTCATTACGATTATTGATTCTCAATGAAATCTGGCATTGGTTTGCCTAACCCCAGCTTGCCATTCAAAAAAAAAAAAGATTTGTAACCTGCAAAAGCTGACACCCAACATAGGCTTATGATTCTATCCTCGAAGGTTAATGTCGTCGGCACGAACTTTGAAAGGTAGAGCCAGCATGACCAAGTCTTCTTGTCGGGAGAGGTTTCTTCATGTTATAAATGGAAAAGAGAGAGAGAGAGAGATAATTTAGTAATATTTGATAACTAACAATAATATTTTTTTCTAAAAAATATTTCAAAACATGCCTAAAATTTTGGCAATAATCAAAATACACCCAACTTTTTCTAATTATAATAGGCATTTCACTACAAGTTTAGGTACTAATATGTTACACATTTGGCTTACCACCATCCAAAAGTGCGTGAAGATTTAGGCCAACAAATGCTCTAGTTCTGCCCCATTTGTGTATAGCTTTTTGTTGTAGTTAATTTGTGTTTTTGTTTGAAGTGATAATTTAATATGTCAGAGTTTCAACCCATATTATATTGGAATTGATCTGCATAGATTTCAAATAAAAATCCTGCTAGCTCAGCCTTCACATGAGAATGTTGGATATTTTGGACCAAGTCTAACCTTAAGTGACCCAGTTTGACACAAGGCACTAATAAAGACATTAGTGGGGAGTGGATTACATTAATGTGAAGATTTCACATTCAATATGGCATGTGAAGGGTTCACATACATAAATGTCATGTATGTAACCCCCCACTCTCCTCCCACTATAAATTGAGGCATGATTGCCGGTGTAGCTTTATGAAAGCAATTTTTAAAATAGATTTTCAATAAAACTCGCATGTAAACTGTACACCAAATAATAAAAATAAACCAATTTACACTAGTGGTAAGACCAGGTCGAACTCTGGGAACGGAATCAGGCAATGCATAATTCGCTCAAATTATTCACTTTATTAATATTTCCAAGAATAAAAGAAATGCACTGACTACAAGTTCACAAAATAATAAGTACTAAAACCTAAACTATGTTCTCGGACTCTGATGTTTTTTGAAGAAGCCACTGCATCCACTTTCACTATTCGCCCTCCTCCTTATGAATTTGAACCTGAAAAAAAACCTAAACTATGCAACTTAACTAATAATGTTAGTGCCTAATTTATTTAACACTAAACAATATTTAAATCAACTAAAGAACATGTTAATGAAATAAATAAACTAATCATCCAACTAACAAAAATAATAAAAATACAATTATTAAAATACAAATAAATTAAATCTAACACTACTAAAACTACAACTACTATACACTAATCAACGAACTATTAACCAAATTACAAAGCAAGTAGATCATGAAATTAAATAACTAATTAAATAACTAATTAAATAATTAACTAAATGAATCAAAACTAATTTACTAAATTCTGACAAAATAACATAACCTATTCTAATAGAAAATAAGCAAAAAAATGACAAAATAAAAATTAAACCCTAATTCTAATATAAATTTACTAAATTACCCTAACTACTAGTCGAGCAAGAAATACTAGGGCAGACTTTGGAAATCAGGGTTTTGAAAAAGTAAAGGCGGTTAGATTACTCTGAATTTTTATAGAGACACTCTAAACACACTCAGAGATCAAACCCAATTTACAAAGTTTAAAAATTCATCTGAAATCCACAGAAAATGATTTTTCAATTTATGGAAATGCCCCTTGACAACAAAGAATCAAAACAGGAATTTCTGCAGAACTAGTTTTCGAAATCAATTTAATTACTTGACCAAATTAGCATGAAAAATTCTAAAATTTGGCTAAGATATAGTAGCTATGCTGATGAAATCAGTATAAAATTTTTAGGTCAAAACGCGTGGCAAACATTCATGAAATAATAACCCAAATTTTATAAAAAATGTGAATTTTGCCAAAATTCTATTTTGACTTTGCTTGACTAATTAACTAACTAAAAATATAAAAACCAAAGAAGTAATTAGTTAAAACTTAATTACTGATGCAAAGCATAGAAAATTCATGAATTTAAACCTACTCTAAAGTAGAGAAATAAATAAAATAATTAAGAACTAAAATAATAGCAACTACTTGCTAACTATGCTACCATTACAATAACTAATCTAAGCATTAATGAAAAGTGCTAAATTAACCAATTTACTTAACTAAGCTAAACAAATTGACTAAACAAAATTAAACATGTCTGAGCTAAGCATAGAAGGAATATAAATGACAAAAATTAGAATCTAACTACGATATTATAATATGTTAGACTAAATTAACTTGATTAAATACACGATTCACTAATTAAGTTAAGCATAGATTAGCAATATTTATACTAAACGCATAACTAATGTAACTTAAACAACTAAAACTACACTAACCAAATGTACTTAATGTAAACTATACTAAATTATCTTGAATATAAAGATTGAGTTTAAAGACATCTACCTTACTTAATTTTAGAATCTAATTTAAAGCTAAATGAACTCCAATTAGGCTAATTAGGGCACAAGGGTTGATTATGAATTTGATTCAAGATTGGATGCTCACGCCCCCTAGTGGACCCCACTAAGACTTAATACAACCTACTAAAAATAAAAAAATGAATTTGAACTGATAATTAAAAGAGCAATTAAATAAATTTCTGAACTTAAGCAAAGAAACAAGCAAGGCAAGGTTGAAATTGTTTCCTACGCTAAAGACCTCCTAAATGAGTTACCAAAATAGAATTTTTCTCTAATTACAAACTAAAGGAATAAAATTTGGAAATTAACCTAAGCATTCCAAATAAAAAAGCAAATAAAACTTCAAGAAATAAATGACTCGACTTGCCTAAACTGCCACCCTATATGATTTTTACTATCCCCTAATCATTAATCCTAATTAAAGCAAATCAAACAAGATCTGAAATTTATGCTAATCAATTCAAATTCAAAATCTAACCTATAGATCAAAGAATGGAAACTAAAGTAAGACTTAACAAAATGCCACTTACTTACCTAAATACACTAGACAATTTTTATGAAACCCTAACTAAAAAATCTAATTACTACTTTAAACCTACCAAAATGAGTACTTGCCAAAAAAATTAAAATATAGAACCAAAATTGGGTAATTAACCTAAGGATTCAAAATGCAAGATTTATCTAGGGCTAAAGGAAACAATTAATTGAACTTACCTAAAATACACTACACGGTTTCTATGACCTAACCCTAATCAAAAGTCAAAGCTTGCTAAAAATGAAATGCAAAGAAAAAAATTTGAAATGCTAACCTAATAGACTAATTGCACTAACATAAGTTGACCTAACTCTACTCAATCTAATTGACCTATATGAACCAAATTTGGTCAAATGAAAACTAGTAACACAATTAAAAAATATATAAGACGAACTATACTACTCGACTAATGATAACTATCAAATATATCCTAATGTACTTACTAGTTAACTATACCTAACTTAAAGATTTAACAATAGCAAATACACCTAATTGACCTAATGTTAGTTCCCGTTAAAAATTAGAACTAAAGTTAATAAAATTAAAATTAAAACCACCATGACCAAGATCAATTCTTGCTCATGCAAGAACTCGATCAAAACAACATTTTAAACCATAAAAATATGAAGTTTTGACTGACAGAACACTCAAAAGACTGACCCACAACCAGACCTACGACATGACCCAACACACTTGACACTCGAAGACAAGGGAAAGAGTGGCTTACCTCTCGGCTCATCCGATGAATTGGGGGAGAACACGAGTGGTCAATGGAGATTGGAAACACGCCCTAGACGTCTTGGGAGGTTTGCAACTTATTCCCAGCTGTTGCAACTTTTCGAGAGCCAAATTGCAGAGGGGGAGATCAGTGTTGGAAGCATAGATGGAGGCTCGGTTGAAGAGAGAATACGGTTGGGTCTCGGTGTTGTATGACAACAAGCCGAATTTGAGTTGGAAGCTCTCCGGAGAAATCTGCAACACCTGCAAAACAAAATACAACATACACAAAAGAAAAACACAAAACAAAGTGAAAGAAAGAAAGGGAGAAGGGAAATAAGATGAGAAGAAAAATAAAAAGGGTGAAGGGATGAGAAAGTGGAAGGAGGAGAAATAAAGGAATAGGGAGCGGCAATTTTCTTAAACTCCAAAAAAAGTTGAACCCTAATTTTACCTATTGAAACCATGGAACTTTCTCATGATGCTTTTTAAAAAAAATTTATTGTGTCCACATAGGGACGTTTGACATGCTGGACAAACTTTGCCTGAACATCCAGGCACGTGCCAGGGGGTGCCACTAGGCCAGGGAAACTTCTTTGGTTCATGTTGGGCTCATAAAGAGCTGGTTCGAACTCCTAAAATAGGCTCAACAAGCTGAATACAAACAATTGGTTCTCAGCTCCGCCCGACTGGTATATAAGTTCGTTAGGTATTACTGTAATATATTTTTTACATGTAATTTTTTATAATCCTATTTCTTTCAGTTCTAAACCATTGTATTTTTTTTCTATAAACAAGTCAGCTCAAACGATGTATGTTTAACTCGGACTCATTATGAGGTCGGCTGGGCTCGCCACAAGAATGTGCTCAAGCTTGGCTCGTTTACCAGCCCTAGGTGCGACTGGCATGTCCCTTTAAAACCAAAGGCATGGGACAAATTAAGTTGTCCCTACAATAATTTGCCCCTGCATTTCAAACACGGTAGACACCCATAGTTCTCAATTAAGACCTGTTTAATGCGTGGGAAAAAAATGGATAAAAGGTCGAAGATTCCAACCTTTTTTTCTTAATATTAGGATAATTTCTCTTTGCTTTGCCTAACTTTTCAAAAGAAATTATCTCATGTTACTTGATGAGGCGGCTTAACTAAAATAAAAGATACCGTTATGTTGAATAAGGTTTTTAAATATTAAACACTCTTGGTCTCATTAGTTTACTATACAATAATGATAGTGCAAGAATCCCTGATGCATGATTGCCACCACCATGCAAAAAAAGACAAACTAAAGGCAAAGATTTATGTAAAAAAATTATAGGTGCTTGAATGATTGCTAACATGTGTTAAGTTTGTCAATATAAGTTTGTAAATTATAGGTATGAGGAATTTCGATGCAATGGGTTATAGTTGTAGTGAGAGGGAAGTACCATGATCCATTTTGCACATCTTGGTTTTGGAGGAGGGTGCAAGGATCCTTGTTAAGGAGTAAGCTGCGAGGAGGTGTCAGACTAAGCAGTCTTTGAGATGGCAACTTGGTTGTTGATGGAACCCTAAGCAGAGTGGTTGAGTTTGAGCCTGCAGGCTTTGTGGTAATGGAAGGGTAGATGTGGCGGAAAGCACCATAGCTGAACTTGCTTATGGCTTCCATCTTCTGTCACCAAGTTGAGTTCCTTTGTGTCTAATTGCATCAATTTATATAGCCTTATTCACAGCCTTCCCTTGCAGGCAGCCTCCTTCTCTGCGTGTACGATTTTGCCATTTCTAAAATTTTCTGTTGACTGAACAAGCATGTCCCTCTAAGTTGCACGATGGACTTTTCGAGTCAAATTCAAATACAATGAAACTGAAATGAGATTTTCTGTATGTCTTTTCCAAGTAATTAAGTCGCTCGTAATTATGTTCGATGCTGTCTTGCAACTAGGGGTGTGAACGGCCCGGGTTTTGTTTTACGCACCTTTTTGTTTTTCTTAAAAACGAAACCCTTTAAAAAACAAAACCCTCTCTCTCTTCCAAAAAACCCTCGGAGTGCCCTTCGAACCTCTCCTCGCCGGAATTTTCTGGCTGTGACAGGGAGTCTCTTGACTTTTCGCTGGAATGCTCTTGCCGTGACTGGTGTCTCTTCAGTCCTCAGCGGAATTTGTGGCAACCTCCTCTCACTTGCTGTCATCCACCGCGGACTCCTCCTCGTCTCTTCCCTCTTGCCTAAAATCTGTGGAGAATCGACATCCCTTTTCAGTGGGTTGTTACTGTTGATTATTTTGGCCACTACCAACGAATTTGAAGGCACATCGTTCACTTTGCACAAAGTGTTTCTGTTGCACGACGACAGATATCTTCCTCCCGCCGGACGTCATTTAGAAGCCGACATCAACACCATCTTCAACTGTTCTTCTCAACAACTGTGTTCATAAATCATTCTCTGCAATTGAATTTTTTTTTTGGTGAATCTGTTTTAACCATGCCTCGTCAGAAGACTGCATCCACAAAAGGTTCTCCTCCTCCTACACCTCTAGCAAAATATGGATTTTCTCTCAGATTTCTCTGAAATCCTCTTTTATATGATACTTTTGGATCGGTTTCTGCACTACCTATTTTACCAGGTCAAAATGTCCTCTTTCACATGTTTTCTCGTTACAAAATCAGAGAATTATTTCCAAGTATTTCACATCTTTTTTATGCTTGTGGAGACACCCTTCATTATCCTTTTCTGATTCACTTGTTTTATACAAATTTACAAATTGATCATGAAACTGGAGTTCTTTCCTCTCTTGTTCGTGATGTTGAAATTGAGTTTGATTCTAAACTACTTGGACAAATCCTAGAAATTCCACCTTCAGATACTCTTTTCAATACTATTGAACTTAATGATGAAAGAATTTTTGAACAAATTCTTCTTCCCAGTGCACCTCATTGTCCTCCTTTCAAAAATACTAATCTTCAAACTCGTGCACGCATTGCTGGACGAATTCTTGCCCACAATGTTCTACCTAAAACTGGTTCTTTTGATTACTATTCCACAGATCTTTCTATGGCTCTTTATGTCTTACTTGGAAATATTTTTGTAAATTGGGCCAACGTGTATTTTACCAATTTGTGGAAACAAAAACCATTTCTTCCTTATGGATGTCTTCTAACTCGTATTTTCAGACATTTCAAAGTTCCCTTAACCAATGAAAAATATATTAAGCAAAAGGAGTTCTTTGATCAAACTATTTTTAAATGAATGAAAATCAAATATCTGCCTCCTTTAAAAGTTGATCAAACTGAACCATCTGATCCTACTGAACCATCAATTTATGAACCCTCACCATCTTCTGTGACACTTTCATCTCAAGCAAAATGAAAGAAATTTTCTACTACTCAAGACAACGATGAAGTTTTGTAGCGACTGGAAGCTTTGGAGCTGCATCAACACACTTTTTGTGAAGATGTGACTCAACAACTTTCTTCGATTCAGAAAGATATTACTGCAATCAAGGACTTGCTTAACTCACTTTTCTGATCTTTGTTTTCTGTTTTTACTGAACTTTGCTACTTTATGGGTTCTAATATTTTGAACTTGAATTTACATTTTGCTTATGCTATTTCTGCCCTTACTCTTTTTTATTATGACAAAGGGGGAGAAAAAGAAAAAGATAGAAATTGCATATTGCATTATGACATGGAAATGGAAATTACATAAAATGACATGGAAATTACATGAAAGTATTGAAAATTGCATTTATGAAAAAGTTATAAAAATGCATGAAGTAATGATGGAAATGCAAACCAATCAATATGTGATATATGTGCTTTAAATGTACTAACTTTAATGTTTTGCAGCATATTGATAGGGAGAGTAAAATCTCCATCTATGCATCTAAATGTTTCATCTTTGATTAAGTTTGTCATCATCAAAAAAGGGAAGATTGTTACGACAATGAAGCCGTACATGATACTTCAAGTACAAGGTTTTGATGATGGACAAGTGAATCAACTGCTTTTCAGCTAAGACAATAAAGAAAGATGACAAACATTAAAGAAATCGATGAAGAATCTTCGAAGACTAGTGTGCATATGTTAAATTCATTAAAAGTCTTAGATTCTTGTAAGAGCCTTACTTACAGTGCATATTTCGGTTGCATTTCAGCTAAAAAGACTTTTGAAAAACTTTTCTAAAAGAACCCTTCAGAAAAATCTTTTTAGAAAACTCTTTATTTAATTTTTTGTGTTTATTAGTCGACCAATAGACTCACCAGTTGACTAATCCTTTCGCGGCAATTTTTGTAAACAAAATGTCATTTTTATCAAATTAGTCGACCGGACAGTATGTCTATTTTCTGGAAATTTAGCAGCAGTCGACTAATGCTTTTATCAGTCGACCGGACAGAACTTGTGTTTTTTAGAAAATTTTAGCAGCAGTCGACTGAAAGGTTTTTCAGTCTACTGATGATATTATCAGTCGACTAACTTTTCTCTAGTCAACTAAGTTTCAAAACTTCAGATTTTCAAACGGCTCGATTAACAGATCAGTCGACGGACGATAACTGTCAGTCTACTAATAGCTATTTATTAGTCGACTAACAACTGTTCCAGTCAACTAATTTTGTCATTTTTTCTGAAACTTTAAAAAGGCGTGTCTTTTCATTTTTTAAGCGTTTTGATCGTTCAAAATGGACTGTTTTGACATTCTTTCATACCCTCAACGTATGAAATCTTTCAACTATAAATATGAGAGCACTTTACACTCAAAAGCACTGCAATTCAATCAATTTGAATCAATTACTCTTTGCTTTTCACCCATATTCATTTTCTCACTCACATGATATTTTTCACTTCAGTTTTTCACTCAAATTCTTTTGAGAGATAGTGAATTCATGAGTAGAGTATTTCAACAACCTCAAAAACAAATTGCATCTCATTTGTATTCATAAGAAGGGCTCATAGGTTGTATTGTAAGTTGTTACTTGTTTCAATTTTCTGTAAAAGGAAGGACTCCTTGGTTTAAAGGAGTTGTTTGCTTACAGTAGGTGTGTTACTGAAAGTGTGACCGGATTCAGTCTGTATGATCTTGTAGTTACACAAGGTTGATAGTGGAAATCTCAAGCGGGTTTTGCTTGGGCACTAGATGTAGGTCCGGAAAGACCGAACCATGATAAATTATTGTGTTATTTGTATGTTTGCTTTGTGAATTGCAAAATCAGTCAAAATTCTGCAGACAATTTTTAAAAGCACTATTCACCCCTCTCTAGTGCTCGTTGCCTCGATCTTACTGCACTTTCAGGGGGGGGTCGACCAAGAGGCGATTGATTTGAAATTTGGAAGAAAAAAGAAAATCGTGATTGAGAGCTTGGCTATCATTTGGTTTTGAAAGAAATCCTTTGAGAAAGGTTAGAGAAAATCATGTGAGGGTGCTCATTCAATAAAAATACCTCTTGTGCTCGTGTGGACAAATCTTGTGTTTGTGTTGTTCTGCATTTGAGGAAGTTGTTGAAGTGTTCTTCGAGCTTGTTGTTGCAAACACACTAACACTTTTTTCGAACTTGTTAGCTATATCTTGTGTTCATTGTATATTTGTTATCATCGACTATTAGATTCCTTGTTCAAGATTGTGAGACTATTTCTAAAGTGTTAATGAAATTGTTCATGTGATTCTGGTTGTTCAGAAACTCATTTTGTTGATGTATGTTTGGGTTTTGATAAAACTCATTTTCTACTGAGGGAAGTCATTTATGCATTCAGGATTGTCAGACATTGTCCCAGTATTTTGACTGTATCTCCTTAGATACTGGTGCAAATCGAGTGATCATTAGCTTGTTGGAAAGCTAATATCCTCCCCTTCAAGTTTTCTTCTTACTATTTTTCTTGAAGCATCATTGTTAGGATGCTAAAATCCCCGAAAAGTTTCAGTCAATTGCATAAGACCAGAGTTTTATCCTGTGCATCGCATCACTGCTACTATTCCATGTTTTCATCATATCTTTTTGTTTACTGAACGAAAATTTGCAAATTATAACTTGTTAGAAAATCGACACCTAGAGCTTGAACTTTCATGTTGATGATGTTACCTGAATCAAGTTAGATGTTACTTTAAAATATTCATCAATCTATGTTAATCGAAAGATATTTTAGATCTAGACTGTCTGTTATATTCTTGATAGCATCTCCTATTTGCAGTGCATCTTTGTCATCCCTGTTTTGTTTATTGAACTGAAGCACGATCTAAAAAAATAATATTTAGATTGAGAATCCTCATGTTTTGATTTTTTGTTGATTTTATTGTTTACTGTGTCAAAAAGTTGATTACTTTTTTGCATGTTTGATACCTTGTTCATCGGCTCATTTAGCATAGAAAAGAAAATATAATATCATAATCTAGGTATAAGTTTCAACATCTTACTCCAAAAATTACAAACTCGGATTTGTTGGAAAGATAATAAGATTTGGCATAACTTACCTATTTGGAGTTTTTCCAAACTCCATCGGCAAAGGGATCAAAATCTCTCTCCAAGTAGTCGGACTAGTCACCTGCATATTTTGGGTGTCCTGTCCATGCGCTCCATAGAATCTGTCATAACTCTGCCTACACAGATCTGAATCTGGCATTTTTGGATCTGTTGGAAAGGTGTGTGCGTCGCACAACTTTCATGTGTTAGCCACCTCTGTCGAAACAGAGTGCTCAGACTTTGAAATATAGATTATTTGAGTCCTATTTAGACTCAACTACTAAACTTAGATTCCATGCGTGGAGATCCATTTGTATCTCATATCGTGGATTGACTTCCGTGACGAGTCCGCCATCAAATGAAGGATAAAATGGTATCGATATTCTAGAAGGCTTGAAGGATAAGTAGGGAGTATCAAAGGGTAAGTATGCAACTCTACAATCTCAGCAAATCAAACTACAAAGGAAGGAAACTCGATGAGGATGAAAAAAACCACCAGTTGTTGTATTGTAAGTGAGTGATCTCACCATGATATGTGAGAAATAGTCTATACAATTGTAAAGAGCCAAGGACGCTAAAATAAGAAAAGCATTATCTCTTCTGCTGAATCACGTAAATAGAGTGTGTTTACTTAAATTTTCTTCTTCTTCTCACTTCCGTTTAGACCTTTCATGAAAATGGGTACAAATTTCAAAAAAAAATCCTGTTAGCTTAGCCTTCACATGAGAATGCTTTCATAGGCAAGGAGGTATGAAAGGATTGGAACAAGAATACTGGTAGGACCAAATTGTGTCTGCACGCCTTATAATTGGATGTTGGTTTTACTAATAATAGGAAAGAAAGGAAAAGAGATGCCAGCTCAGCAATTTTCTCTGAAAATTACATGAAACAAACCGACCCTATTTATTTTGAACTACGCTAGGAATAGTATGGAATGGAAATGAGTGCACAAGAATTAATTTATTGATGATTGATAATAGTATGACAATTTAATTACAGAGTTGCAACAGCAATAAAAGCTTTCACCATTTCTTCTATCTATTTGAACTAGAATGACTACATAAAGACACCATTTGGCAGCCTTCTTGAGGTAGAAAACACTAGCATTTTTCTCCTTTCTTTGTAGGGAATTTTGCTTTTGTGGATGTTGTATCGATGACCTCTAGCAGAAACATGTATCCATGGGAGGCAATGTGTACAATAGTAGCATCAAATAGTCTGCAACTTCAATTTTACTTCTGATGGAATACGTGCAGGATGGTTGTTTCTGTCAATCCAAGCAATTATTGAACTTCCTTCCAAGACTAGCTGAGAATTTAACAAGCAGAAAGTCAGCAGCAGTTTTTTCCATTTTCTTTTATCGAATTGACATGATTTCTTCTTACAGTCAATTGTGACAGTTACCTCTTGATTTGGAAGCTTGAAAATGAAGAAATCGAAAAACAAACGTGTGGTAGAAACTTTTGAAATTTTCAGTCTCAGGACAAACCTATCTCCACGCTGCATCCACAATTACAAAGTGCAAACTTCTTAGCATCATGGAAGAAACCCTCTATCTATCTAGCTTATACAAATTGAAACTTGTAATATATTGTTCATCATACAAAATAAACAAAAATGATATTAACCCCTACTTATTTCATTGAGTGGAAATACTGAAATAGTAGTGGTCCAAATCCCGCTAAAATTCCGTATGATAAAATGGATAATCACCAAAGATGCTACAGTAACTGTGGTGTGATCCAGGAGAACACTTTACAAGTGTGTGCCCCTTTTCATTATGGGGATAGGCGGGAAGCAGAGTGTTCTGCCCCCCTCTCTCTCTTAAAAGGGCGAAGCACTTTATAAGTGTTCGTCCAGAACACTGGACCACGCCTCGGTGCAGCCGCTACCTAGCACCAGCCGATAGGGCTGAATTGTTTGGTGAGCAACTCTGTCTACTTTCTACAGTAATTGAATGGCTAACTACTTACCTGTAAAGGAGTGATAAACTTGAGAGACAGCTTGTGTGTTGCAGCTGCATGGCCTTCAGACTTCAATCCATCGATATCGATACCAACTCTGACAAACACATCTGTATAACCTAAAACACATAGGGAATGTAGTGCACTTTAACTAGTGTGCGCATTCAACCATCAAAGAAAAACAAAAATTTAGAGAAATCAATCTTGATACACATGCATGTTTCACAATTGGCAGGCAATCATATGCCTGCCAATAAGAACTAATTCTCCAATTCTTATTTCCATAAGCAATATGAAATAATTAGAGCTGGTAAAAAATGATAAACAGTATGTTAAAGAAGAATATTGCCAGTGGTGCGCTTGAAAATCAAAATCATGATGCTTGTGTGTAGACACATGTAAACCTATGAATGCCGTCTCAATAAAATCTAATCATGATGATTGGGTTATATTCTTCTTTTGAATCTCATTTTTCTGAAGCCAAATACAGGGTTACATTTTGGTGAATCCATCAGTACTGTAGCTCAAAAATGGTTAAAACCAAACTAGAAACAAAAACAAAACCATTGCAGCCTCACCATGTTCGAGGTAATGGGAATATATGGCATTATTAACAACTCCATATTGGTCCAATTCATAATCACGAACTTGAAGTTCAACATCGTGACAGCCCTGCACACTGAAGAAGTCAAATCCCAAATTAGTACTCTTTGATCCTCCTGTTATTAGGCCTGGCAATGGGTTATAGTTGTAGTGAGAGGGAAGTACCATGATCCATTTTGCACATCTTGGTTTTGGAGGAGGGTGCAAGGATCCTTGTTAAGGAGTAAGCTGCGAGGAGGTGTCAGACTAAGAAGTCTTTGAGATGGCAACTTGGTTGTTGATGGAACCCTAAGCAGAGTGGTTGAGTTTGAGCCTGCAGGCTTTGTGGTAATGGAAGGGTAGAAGGGGCGGAAAGCACCATAGCTGAACTTGGTTATGGCTTCCATCTTCTATCACCAAGTTGGGTTCCTTTGTGTCTAATTGCATCAATTTATATAACCTTATTCACGGGCCTTCCCTTCCAGGCAGCCTCCTTCTCTGCATGTACGATTTTGCCTTTTCCAATTTCTGTTGACTAAACAAGTATCTAACTAACTAGCACGTGGATTTTGTGTGTTAAATTCAAATCCAAGTTTGGATCTCAATGCGATTTTCTGCATGTCTTTTTCCAAGTACTCATAATTATGGTCCTTGCAATTGGGGGTGTCAACCGGTCGGGGACCCAGGTGAAACCAGATTTAAACCAGGAATTTTGGGTATGGTATTGAGTCTGGACCCGAGTCTAATTAGGTCAACTATAAGAAAAACCATACTCGAACCTGATATGAACTACGTGAGGCAGACCCAAACCATACCCAGTAAAACCATATTTTTTATAATTTTTACATTAAAAATTTGCAGGTCTTAATTGAAACTCGGGTTGGGCTGGTATATAATTTCATAAACTATACCCGGGTCCACGTATTACTGGGGATCCAGACCCAGGTTTTATTCAGGTCTTATTATTTATCACAATACCCGGACTACCCTATAAGGTTTGGTTCGAGTCAGGTCTGGGTAAACCCGACCCGTTGACACCCCTACTTGCAAGGTTCATGAGATGTAACCTGACCAGTAGACCAATAAAGCCACGAGAAATTCCAGCTTACTTGCACAGTCACAAACCTGGTTCTCGGGAAAACGTTGACGATAGAAAATATGTAGAGATTTTGAATAAAATGCTTCTTTCATAAGAAGATTACCAAATCTGGATGGTGTCGTTCACCTTTGACCAACGTACGTTCCGTTGGAAGTCAAGTTTGGCGTGACTCTTATGAACGATATTCCTTTAAAACAAGGTCTAAAACTTGAAAATTTTACCTATTGAAACCATATTAAACACTCTTGGTCTCATTAGTTTACTATACAATAATGATAGTGCAAGAATCCCTAGTGCATGATGCGCAATTGCCACCACCATGCAAAAAAAGAAAACACAAACAGACAAACTAAAGGCAAAGAATTATGTAAAAAAAATTATAGGTGCTTGAATGATTGCTAACATGTGTTAAGTTTGTCAATATGGACCAACGGGCGCTCCGCGGGGTTGGTAGGAGCTGTCAGTGGGTATCCTTGTGTGTGTTGGGAACCTTTCTGATAAAAGCTTTCATTTTTGGTATTCCAAAACAATTACCCTAATTTGGTGCAGATGGTAGAGAGAACTATCTCCGGATTCCCAAATCAAATTAAGCGGATGGTGCAAAGTCAAAAATGGTCCCCTTGAATTGCATTGCAGTGTGTTTGGAATGGCTCCCAAAGTGAGAATTCTCATCAGTAAGGTCAGCCTGGGAAGTCATGGTGAAGAAAAACCCATATTTCGATGCAGATGGGTTAATAAGGCCCACCCTCCATCTGCTATCACATCCATCGAGATGGGCAATTGGAGATTGTTTGCTCACCCAAGAAAGACTCCAAAGTAAAGGCTTTCAGTTTCCAAGCTAATTGTGTGATATCAACATCTTTGTTCTGATTTAGATGGAGACCGGTAGGAAACATGTCAAGTAACATCCGGTCTTACTTCAAAAAGAAATTCAAAGATAAAGTGGTGAGACACAAGGCTGGGAAAGAACATTCCAGGTGATTATAATAGATAATATGGAAACTACTGAACCAACAAGTGTTTGAGCAACAAAGGAAGAATCTCAATCAGATAAAAAAGGAAGGCACAGATTCTTCAAGTCCTAGGTAAATCGGAAGAATGGAGCGGATGGTCAGACATTCTCACATTAATAGATCCAGCTGCTAAAGTAGAGATGGGCAGCTGGCTGGCCCTAGGGATTAAAAATTTTAAATTTCTAGAAGGAAGAAGCTCTGTGACAAATATCGCGAGATTTATAAAAATCTCGTAATAATGTCACGAGAAATTGCCTGAAAGTTTAAAACAATAATTTCTCTTGAGATTTTCAAACCGTGACAAATATCGCGATATTTACGTTTTTTAACACATATTTATCATGAAAACACCCCAGATTTTTATTTTTAAATGCAAGATTTATGAAAAAATTCAAAATCTCTTGTGTTCTTTACTACCGATATTTTGCCGTTTTAATCTTTTGTCACTATGGGAAGAAGCCAGGGTCTTGACATTCCTCTAGGTATGCGGAATCTTTTGTCTAGTTGGCAAAGATTTGATGTACAAAAATCTAACTACAGATGAAATCAAATGGCTCGTAATTTATCTAGAATAGAAAAGAGGGAATCCAAAAATCGTGGAAAGATCATTCTCCATATTGGTCCCTCATCACGATTATTGATTCTTAATGAAATCTGGTATTGGTTTGCCTAACCCCAGCTTGCCTTTCAACAACAACAACTACGCCTTCATCCCAAAACAATTGGGGTCGGCGATATGAACCAACAAAGAAAATCATTATGGGTCTTCCACATGAATCCTTCTCCTCCATTCATTTCTATCCAATGCCATGTCCTCAGTGAGGTTCAAAGCCTTCATATCCTTTCCTATCACCTCCATCCATGTCTTCCTAGGCCTACCCCGACCTCTTTTAACTAATATATTTTCCCATTTCTCCATCCTTCTAACTGGAGCATCATTAGGCCTTCGTCAAATATGTCCAAACCACCGTAAACGATTCTCTCTCATCTTATTTTTAATGGGTTCAACACTACAAGAAAATCGTGGATTAGCGACGGCCTCTATCCATCGCTAATCCGTCACTAAGTTGTCGCTAAACTGTTAGCGACGGCTTAGCGACGGATTAGCGATGGATAGAGGCCATCGCGATTTTTTGCTCGCTAATTAGCGAAAAAAATTATCTGTCGTTAATTCCGTCGCTAATTTGCGACAGATTAGCGACGGACATTATCCGTCGCTAATCTGTCGCTAAATTTTAAAAAAAAAATAAAAAAAAATTGATCCTTGTCGGGCGGTATTCCGGCAGCACTAAGCCGGACTTATACCGCACCCGACAGGCATTGCATGCACATAACGATCGCTCTGCCTCATCGCGAACCGGCGTCGCCGTCCTCCATGAACCGGTGCTCTCCGGCGTCGCCGTCCTCCATGAACTGGCACCGTCATCTTCCGTGAACCGGCGTCGCCGTCATCCTCTGTGGACCGGCGTCATCGTCCTCCATGAACCGGCGCCAACGTCCTCCAGCGATCGCCGACCGTCCTCCGTGAATCGACGTTGTTGTCCTCCGTGAACCGGCGCCGACATCATCCAACGATTGCCGACCGTCCTCCGGCGTCGCCGTCCTCCGTGAATCAGCATTGTCGTCCTCCGTCAACCGGCGCCGACGTCCTCCAGCGATCGCCGACTGTCCTCCGGCGTCACCGTCCTCCACTCTCATGTACATGCTCTCCAATAAGCTCTCCGACGTCGCTCGGTTTAAATCGAGCGCGGTCGATTTAAATCGAGCGCGGTCGATTTAAATTTCAAACAGGGAGAGAGGGAAAATTTCGCGCTTGGTTTAAATCGAAAATTAGCGACGGATTAGCGACGGAAATTTTCCCTCGCTAATCCGTCGCTAATTAGCGACGGATTAGCGACGGAAAATTTCCCTCGCTAAAATGTTTTTCTTGTATTGAGAATTAGCGACGAAATACTTGTTGTCGTTAATTCGTCGCTAATTAGCGACGGATTAGCGATGAAACAACTTTCATCGCTAATCCGTCGCTACTTAGCGACGGATTCATTAAGAAAGTTTTCTCTAGCTAATCTGTCGCTAATTTGCGACGGAAAAAATCCGTCGCAAATTTCCGTCGCTAATTAACATTTTTCTTGTAGTGCAACACCTACCTTCTTACGTATCTCCTCGTATCGAATCTTATCTTTTATTGTATTTCCACACATCCATCTCACCATACGCATCTCAGCTACACTCATTTTTTGAATATGATGTCTCTTGGCAGCCCAACATTCCGTGCCATATAGTAAAGCGGGCCTAATAGTCATCCTATAAAACTTTCCCTTCAACCGCAATGGCATTCTACGATCGCACAACACTCCAGTTGCACTCTTCCATTTCATCCACCCAACCTTTATCCTATGATTTACATCTCCATCAATTTCTCCATACTTTTGAATGATAGATCCCAAATATTTGAAAGAACCATCCACCGGTATTTCTTTCTCACCAAGCTTCACTACACTCCCATCTCTATTTCGTTGCTTACTAAATCGACATTCCGTGTATTCTGTCTTACTCTTACTCAACTTAAAACCTCTTGCTTCCAATGTCTGTCTCCATAATTCTAACTTAGCATTAACCCCAGCTTTCCTTTCAAAAACAAAAAAAAAAATTCTCCCCTGCACAAGCTGACACCCAACATAGGCCTATGATCCTATCCTCGAAGGTTAATGTCGTCTGCACGAGGTATGAAAGGTAGAGCCAGCATGACCAAGTCTTCTTGCCGGAAGAGGTTTCTTCATGTTATAAATGGAAAAGAGAGAGAGAGAGATAATTTAGTAATATTTGATAACTAACAATAATATTTTTTTTCTTAAAAAATATCTTAAAACATGCCTAAAATTTTGGCAATAATCAAAATACACCCAACTTTTTCTAATTACAATAGGCATTTCACTGCAAGTTTTGGTACTAATATGTTACACATTTGGCTTACCACCATCCAAAAGTGCATGAAGATTTAGGCCAACAAACGCTCTAGTTCTGCCCCATTTGTGTATAGCTTTTTGTTTTAGTTAATTTGTGTTTTTGTTTGAAGTGATCATTTAATATGTCAGAGTTTCAACCCATATTATATTGGAATCAATCTGCATAGGATATGTCTAAATCTGAGTCAGATACGAAATTATTATGATCATGGTTTTCTTCATATCCAATTCAAAATCGGGAAAATAATTGTAAAACCGAGGCTAAAATATTATTCAAAATTAAGCTATAAATTTATTTGAAATTCAAGTATTAATGAGGATTCAAAATAAATTCCATGTTGAGAATTTATTCTAAATCAGGGTTTTATTTTTAATCATATTTAATCTATATTTATGTTGAACTTAAATAAAAACTTAATTTGAGTTTTAATATTAGTCATGATTCGAACAAAGTGCATATTTTAATTTGAAGTCTTATTAAATTTTGATTTCAATTTATGTAGTTTTATCAATTCGAATTTTGATTAAAAAATTCGAATTTGGATCGGATTTGGATTTGAATTTGAATTCGGATTGAATAAATATGGCTCGAACATTATAACTAGATGTGAGTTTGATTCAAATCTAAATTAAGACTTAATCGAATATTACTTCAAGTTTGAAACCTGATGTACGAAATCAAATAGTCAATACAACCACAAGTCCTACCGACTCGGGTAGGAATCATTTTCGAAATGCATTATTGAGAAAATGATATTTTTAGAAAAGAGATTTCATAATAATAATTTAGTTTGACACTGTGTTATAGGGTTCATAGGATTTAACAAAATTTCCAATATGAGAAAGTAACCCCTACACGCCCTAGGTCTCACTGACCCTATAGAGCTCAAATTTTTCAGAAATAAATTCTGAGAAATTTGAATTAAACCTTAAAAGAATAATTGGAATAAGTAATTTAATTATGTGAAGAATTCAAAATTTAATAGTAGAATTTAATTAGGTATTGATTTAACTAAATTTCATTTAGTAGCATTTCATGGGAATTTATAAGTTCATGAAATATTTCAATTGAATTTAAAGTGAATTTAATTTGAATTTCATAGAATGGATTTCAAAAATTAACTAAAACTTATAAAATAGTAGGAGTCCATAGGTGGGCCATCCCATCTTATGTGACATCCAAGTTTAAAGTTTAAAATGATAAAAACAAAAACAAACTTTAAAATAAGGTTAAAATAAAACTTACCAAAAAATAAAAACAAGAGAGAAAAGTCAAAAGTTACCTTACTTAAAATCAAACACCAAAAGGACTAATACCCTATGACACATAGTTCACCATAAATATCAAGCAATAGTAGCAAGGGTATGTGTATGAACACCGAAGCAAACTTGCAGTTCCCTAAAGGGCATAAACCGAGGACTAGGACCAGATATTTTTTTTCAAAGGTGTACGCGAAGAAAAATCCTACCGTACACGATAATTATTTCAATAAATAACTTGAAAGAGAGAAAATTACGTGCAAACCTACAAAAATTTGGCAGAGGTGGCTCAACGCAACATTTGTCACCCTCATAGGTTGTGGCCAACACTTCCATACGTTTGGTATAGTCACAACCAAGAACATCTTTTGTAGAACTTGTCACTGTGAAACAATCAGGTTTAGGTCAAAAACGGATTGGACCTAGTTTAGGTTCGACTCTGATCAAACTTACCTTAAGTGGTCTAGGCTAGATGAGATGTGTTATACCTAGTCAAGGAAAATGTAGAGGAGGTCAAGAAATCAGGGTAAAGGGGTCTTAACCTAACTAGGTTTATTGTATGTCAAGTCAGTCCAAGCTCACCTCAGCTCAGTCTAGGTCTAGTGGGCTTAACCTAGGCTAAGACCAAAACAAATAAAGAGAAAGAAAGACTAACCTAGTAGGTCAAGTGGACTTGACCCAGGTGGGCTTGAGTTAAGCTAGGCAGGTCCAAACTCACTTCAAGTGGGCTTGGTCTAAGCTGGAACCAAGAGAGAAGAGAGGAAAGAAAAGCCAGAGAAAAAATAGAGAGAGAGAGGAGCACAATTTTCTAAGGGGGTTCTCCTCTTGTTTATAAGAAATTAAATGGATCTTGGATTTATGTGTAGACTGGGTTTGATCTAGTTAGTTGATCTGATCCAAGATCCAAACTTAAGACCAAAGCATAGTGACAAATATCATGAAATTTATGAAAATCTCGCGATAATATCGCGAGAAATTGCCTGAAAGTTTAAAACGGCAATTTCTCATGAGATTTTCAAAATATCAAGAGATTTATGAAAAAAACATAAATACTGATTTAAATGCAATATTTATGTTTTAAATGACTATTTATCACAAAAAAATCACGTATTTTTATTTTTAAATAATTTTTATTAATATTTTCCTATAAAAAATAATTTTATATTTTTTAATTTATTTTTTTATTGTCGAGATTTTGCCAAAAAAGAATGGGAGATTTATGGAATGTTTTCAATTTCTTGAGAGTTTTTGAAAAATGAGAAATTGTCGATAAAAAAGTTTGTCACTATAGACCAAAGTAATATAAAGGCATCCATATCCCTGTAGAGCCCACTTGATATTTTTATAAGATATTTATATAGGGCCTACAAGATATTTTTATGAGATATTTATGTGCCGATAAACAGGCAGTTGAATCCTACCAGGCAGTCTCACTGATCAGATATATGTGAAATCGTGGGCCAATTATATGGACAAAATCTTGCTGGAAATCAGCAAAATTGTGACATCAATTAACAACACCATAAAAATGTAATTCAAGGTGATATTATTATCAAGAACACTGTATATTTGAATTCCTACAATATAATCACTCGGTCCAAACATGGGAATGTGAAAACAAATCCCACATAATTTTTTGGCTTTAAACCACCTTAGGTGGTGTCAAGCTATGAGAGACAAAACAAAAACCCTTGGAAACATGTTCCTAAGAAAATGGATCTCTTGATAGATTAAAAGCTTGCATAGTTGCTAAAGAATACATCCAACGACCAAGAGTTAACTTTATTAAGACATCTTCTCCCATCATCACACAACCACCATAACCATAACATAAAGATTTTTACTTCACTGACGTGAAATATAGTCATGACAGTATAACGTACTTCTATACTGGCATGAACATATTTCAGGGCAGTAAATATAATTCGTTACTGGTGCGTCAATAGAAAGGTAATTCCTTGTAGTATTGGCTCATAGGTGAAAATTTTGACAATTAGTTAAGAAAAATACATTCTCATGTGGTTTTTTAATTGAACCTGTACTAATGGTACGATAGCTCAGATTCCAAGATTCTCAAAGGCATAATTATAGTTATAATTTAAAAAGGTCTTTATAAGGACTTAAGCAGTTGCCTCGAGCATGGTTTGATAGGTTCAACATTTTCTTATTAGCCATGGGATTTTATTGCAGTGATGCAGTTTTTTGTTTTAAATTTGCCAAAAGAATCTAGGTTGTATACTGTTGCTTCTCTATGTTGATGACACTATAATTATGGGAAGTAATTACACATTTTTCATTTAGTTTATTTCCAAATTAAATTTCAAATTCACTATGAAGGACTTATGAGATATTCACCACTTTCTTTGAGTGCCAATAAACAACCAACTATTTTTTTTTCAAGTTTTGAAGCTGAGTATCATTTTTTCTCATCAATGGCAGCATAAATCACATAGCTTAACTTCATTATTGAGGATCTTGGCATTGATATTCCCAAGGTCCAACTATTTTTTATGATAATTTGTCTATTCTTCACATTGCAGTGAATATTGTTTTTCATTTGAGATCGTTTGTCACTTTGTTTGTGAGAATGTGGCTCAACAACAACTAGTTACATGGTTCATCCCCTTACAATTACAAGTAGCAGATGTGTTTACCAAGGCAGTAACTAAATCTTTTTCACTCTTCCATAAAAGCATTTTAAACTCGTAAAAAAAAAACTAAATTCATGCTTCAAAATTCAAGGCCCAAACTTGGATTATGGGAAAGTACTAGTGATACTAGTCTGGACTTCAAATTGATCCAAATACCAGCAAATGAAGGATCAAATGGTAACAATATTCTAGAAGAGTTGAAGGATAAGTATGAAGTATCAAAGGATAAGTCTGCAACTCTCCATTCTCAGTAAATCAAACTACAAGGGAAGGAATCTCGGTGAGGATGAAAACTACCAATTGTTGTATTGTAGCTGAGTGATCTCACTAGGATATGGGGGAAATAGTCTTTACAATTGTAAAGAGCTAATGATTGTATAATAAGAAAAGCATTATTCCTCCTTTCGAACCAAGTAAATAGAGTGTGTTTACTTTCCTTTTCTTCTTCTCACTTTTGTTTAGATCTTTCATGAAAATGGGTATATAGATTTCAAAAAAAAATCCTGCTAGCTCAGCCTTCACATAAGAATGTTGGATATTTTGGACCAGGTCTAACCTTAAGTGACCCAGTTTGATACAAGGCACTAATAAAGGCATTAGTGGGGAGTGGGTTACATTAATGTGAAGAGTTCGCATTCAATATGGCATGTGAAGGGTTCACGTACATGAATGCCATGTATGTAACCCCCCACTCTCCTCCCACTTTAAATTGAGGCATGATTGTTGGTGTAGCTTTTATGAAAGCAATTTTTAAAACAAATTTTCAATAAAACTTGTGTGTAAATTGTACACCAAATAATAAAAATAAACCAGTTTACACTAGTGGTAAGAACAGGTCGAACTCTAGGAACGAAATGAGGCAATGCATAATTTGCATGAATTATTCACTTTATTAATATTTTCAAAAAATAAAAGAAATGCACTGATTACAAGTTCACAAAATAATAAGTACTAAAATCTAAACTATGTTCTGGGACTCTGATGTTTGCTGAAGAAGCCACTGCATCCAACTTCACTATCTGACCTCCTCCTCATGAATTTGAACCTGCAAAAATAACATAAACTATGCAACTTAACTAATAATGTTAGTGCCTAATTTATTTAACACTAAACAATATTTAAATCAACTAAAGAACATGTTAATAAAATAAATAAACTAATTATCCAACTAACAAAAATAATAAAAATGCAATTATTAAAATATAAATAAATTAAAGCTAACACTACTAAAACTATAACTACTATACACTAATCAATGAACTATTAACCAAACTACAAAGCAAGTAGATCATGAAATTAAATAATTAACTAAGTGAATCCAAACTAATTTACTAAATTTTGACAAAATAACAGAACCTAAAATTAAACCCTAATTCTAATACAAATTTACTAAATTGCCCTAACTACTAGCCGATCAGGAAATACTGGGGCAGACTTTAGGAAATCGGAGTTTTGAAAAAGTAAATGGGTCAGATTACTCTGAATTTTTATAGAGACATTCTAATCAGACTCAGGGATTAAACCCAATTTACAAAGTTTAAAAAATCATCTGAAATCCACAAAAAAATGACTTTTCAATTTATGGAAGTGCCCCATGACAACAAAGAATCAAAACAAGAATTTCTACAGAACTAGTTTTCGAAATCAATTTAATTACTTGACCAAATTAGCATGAAAAATTCTAAAATTTGGCTGAGACATAGTAGCCACGCTGATGAAATCAGTATAAAAAATTTCAGGTCAAAACGTGTGGCAAACATTCATGAAATGATAACCCAAATTTTATCAAAAATGTGAATTTTGCAGAAATTCTATTTTGACTTCGCTTGACTGATTAACTAACTAAAAATATAAAAACCAAAGAAGTAATTAGCTAAAAATTAATTACTGTTGCAAAGCGTAGAAAAATCATGAATTTAAACCTACTCTAAAGCAGAGAAATAAATAAAATAATTAAGAACTAAAATAATAGCAACTACTTGCTAACTATGCTACCATTACAATAACTAATCTAAGCATTAATGAAAAGTGCTAAATTAACCAATTTACCTAACTAAGCTAAACACATTGACTAAACAAAGTTAAACATGACAGAGCTAAGCATAGAAGGAATATAAATGACAAAAATTAGAATCTAACTACAATATTATAATATGTTAGACTAAATTAACTTGATTAAATACACAATTAACTAATTAAGTTAAGCATAGATTAGCCATATTTATACTAAACACATAACTAATGTAACTTAAACAACTAAAAGTACACTAACCAAATGTACTTAATGTAAACTATACTAAATTATCTTGAATATAAAGATTGAGTTTAAAGACAGCTACCTTACTTAATTTTAGAATCTAATTTAAAGCTAAATGAACTCCAATTAGGCTAATTAGGGCACAAGGGTTGATTATGAATTTGATTCAAGATTGGATGCTCATTCTCCCCTAGTGGACCCCACTAAGACTTAATACAACCTACTAAAAATAAAAAAATAAATTTGAACTAATAATTAAAAGAGCAATTAAATAAATTTTTAAACTTAAGCCAAGAAACAAGCAAGGCAAGGTTGAAAATGTTTCTTATGCTAAAGACCTCCTGAATGAGTTACCCAAATAGAACTTTCTCTAATTACAAACTAAAGGAATAAAATTTGGAAATTAACCTAAGCATCCCAAATAAGAAAGCAAATAAAACTTCAAGAAATAAATGACTCGACTTGCCTAAACTGCCACCCTATATGATTTTTACTATCCCTTAATCACTAATCCTAATTAAAGCAAATCAAACAAGATCTGAAATTTATGCTAATCAATTCAAATTCAAAATCTAACCTATAGATCAAAGAATGGAAACTAAAGTAAGACTTAAGAAAATGCCACTTACTTACTTAAATACACTAGACAATTTTTATGAAACCCTAACTAAAAAATCTAATTACTACTTTAAACCTACCAAAATGAGTACTTGCCAAAAAAAATAAAATATAGAACCAAAATTGGGTAATTAACCTAAGGATTCAAAATGCAAGATTTACCTAGGGCTAAAGGAAACAATTAATTGAACTTACCTAAAATACACTACATGGTTTCTATGACCTAACCCTAATCAAAAGTCAAAGCTTGCTAAAAATGAAATGCAAAGAAAAAAAATTGAAATGCTAACCTAATAGACTAATTGCACTAACATATGTTGACCTCACTCTACTCAATCTAATTGACCTATATGAACCAAATTTGGTCAAATGAAAACTAGTAACACAATTAAAAAAAATATAAGACAAACTATACTACTCGACTAATGATAACTATCAAATATATCCTAATGTACTTACTAGTTAACTATACCTAACTTAAAGATTTAACAATAGCAAATACAACTAATTGACCAAATGTTTGTTCCCGTTAAAAATCAGAACAAAAGTTAATAAAATTAAAATTAAAATTAAAATCAATCATTGACTTGACATTAACCTAAACTAATCTAACACTAACTGAACAACTAATGGTCAGATCTGCTGCAGCTAGATCACGACTAGACCTGTCAAACTCATACAAAAATCAAAATTTAAGTAACTAAAGGAAAAATGAAAAATGAAAAATGAAAAATGAAAATTAAAAATAAAACTATTTACACTATATACACTATTCAACCAATTGGTTTTTAAAAATAGAAATTGGTGGATTTTGATTCAATCGGTTGAATAGAGGATTCAAGATCGGTTCTTGCTCATGCAAGAACTCGATCAAAACAACATTTTAAACCATAAAAATATGAAGTTTAGACTGACAGAACACTCAAAAGGCTGACCCACAACCAGACCTACAACATGACACAACACACCTGACACTAGAAGACAAGGGAAAGAAAGGCTTACCTCTTGGCTCATCCGATGAATTGGGGGAGAACACGAGTGATCAATGGAGATTGAAAACATGCCCTAGACGTCTTGGGAGGTTTGCAACTTATTCCCAGCTGCTGCAACTTTTCAAGAGCCAAATTGCAGAGGGGGAGATCAGTGTTGAAAGCATAGATGGAGGCCCGGTTGAAGAGAGAATATGACTGGGTCTCGGTGTTGGTAGACAACAAGCTGAATCTGAGTTGGAAGCTCTCCGGAGAAATTTGCAACGCCTGCAAAATAAAATACAACATACACAAAAGATAAACACAAAACAAAGTGGAAGAAAGAAAGGGAGAACGGAAATAAGATGAGAAGAAAAATAAAAAGGGTAAAGGGTTGAGAAAGTGGAAGGAGGAGAGAGAAAGGAATAGGGAGGGGCAATTTTCTTAAACTCCAAAAAAAGTTGAACCCTAATTTTTGCAACTATTTAAACCACTAAAATATTTTCTAATTCTAAAAACTACCTAAAAGTAAAATTACTTCTAACTAAATGCTAACATTATTTACTATTTATACTAACTACCTAATTGCTTAGTAAAGAGGGGGTTTTAAGAAAAAGTTTGTGGATTGCACCTTGGATCATGTGGGCGCTTGGATATTTTGAGTTTGGGTCCGGTCCATGATCTAATATTTTATCTTTGGTTCAGGTTTGGATCCGATTTACCTTGCAGTTTGCTCTAATTACCCTAAAAATGCTCCATTGCCTTTCATTTTAGCTCAAATTCCACTGAAATTCGAATTGTGGCTTTTTCGCAGATAAATACACAAATACATGAGTTTTTATCCTTCAAAATACATAAAAATGCATGAATAATATATGAAAATGATGTGCATTTCATGTATCATCATATGCTTGATGAGAGCAACCAAGGTGTTCTCTTTCTCTCATTTGGGTTAAGGGTCCTGCGCACCATCGACTTGACTGCCTCGGTTCATCATGGACGTCGATAGGCTGAGGAGAACGTCGTGCACCGACACCAACGCTCATTTCATCCATGGCATATGCTAATATGTATTCTTGCTTTTTACATTCCGGTTTTGTTTTGAGAATGCCAACATTGGGTTATGGGCCCACTCTGCATATTCGCTGCACATGTGGGTGCATCAGCGTTCTTTCGAAGCTCACCGAAAAAGTTGTCACTGCATTTCTTTTCTCTCTCATTGGATTCCCGTTATATTTTTTTTGGGAAATCTGCTACAGCGGAAGAGGTGTTGACCGACGACACACTGCCAACGAGTAGACATTCATCGCTCTCTCTTCACGAAGGCTGACAATGGTAACCACCAGCGAGCAATCATGTAGGATCCCGATTTCTGTCGGGAATATGTAGCCACCCCATTTTAGAGTCCCATCGATATTGCCAAGCTCCAACTAATTTTTATGACAATTTATCAGTCGTCCAAATGACAGTGAATCTTGTTTTTTATTTAAGATCGATTATCACTTTGTTCACGAGAATGTGGCTTAACAACAACTAGGTACATGGTTCACAAGTAGAAGATGTGTTTACCAAGCCTTTAACTAAACCTATCTTTCACTCTTTCAAGAATGCAATTTAAACTCTTAAAAAAAAAACTAAATCCATGTTTTAGAATTCAAGGCCCAAACATATCTTATGACATTCTCTAATGCCGGGTTTGTGGGGGAGTATTAGTGATAATAGTTCAGACTCAAAACTGATCCAAATACCAACTAATGATGATGCAGAGCATTCAGATCATCAATTCATTGCAGATGAGTTGGATCCAAATCCAACTCACCAGACCTGATCTGAGATACGTTAACATGTAGATCCAATGACATGCAGGGCTATCTGAGTCTAATTGGATCGCCATTTTAATTACTGAAATTGTATTTTATTTTTTATTCTATTTTGGTAAGTAGGAATCATATTAACATTTATTTTATTTTATTTTTATGTTTTTTTTTTTTTTTAGGTATCAGATTCTACGGATCCGGATAGTTCTATTGCCTTGTAAGATCTTGAGGGTGTATGGGGATTAAGGGTAGTTTTTCTTTTTATTGTATTTAATTTTAATGCCTTTTTGCGCGTGAGTCCGGATCTTGCCCGAGATCCAAACCTCATTGGACTCTTATAGGTGACGCCACTTAGTGTGGACATCCATAGTCCTATACTTGAATTCTCATTTGACTTTGAAGTCAATTAAGTTCTTGAAAGGGCTTTAAAGCGCTAATTCTAAAAATGGCTTATTCAATGCTTTGGACAGAGGCTGTCTTGGGAAGGCTTGACTCTCTTTATGAATCTTTATTTTGGGTGTTTAAGAGCCCAAGGGGTAGGGTGGGGGGGTGTTACGACAATGAAGTCGTACATGATACTTCAAGTACAAGGTTTTGATGATGAACAAGTGAATCAACTGCATTTCAGCTAAGACAATAAAGAAAGATGACAAGCATTAAAGAAATCGATGAAGAATCTTTAAAGACTAGTGTGCATATGTTAAATTCATTAAAAGTCTTAGATTCTTGTAAGAGCCTTACTTACAGTGCATATTTCGGTTGCATTTCAGCTAAAAAGAATTTTGAAAAACTTTTCTAAAAGAACCCTTCATGAAAATCTTTTTAGAAAACTCTTTATTTAATTTTTCGTGTTTATTAGTCGACCAATAGACTCACCAGTTGACTAATCCTTTCGCGCCAATTTTTCTAAACAAAATGTCATTTTTATCAAATTAGTCGACCAAAGGTTTTATTAGTCGACCGAACAGTGTGTCTATTTTCTGGAAATTTAGCAGCAGTCGACTAATGCTTTTATCAGTCGACCGGACAGAACTTGTATTTTTTAGAAAATTTTAGCAGCAGTCGACTGAAAGGTTTTTCAGTCTACTGATGATATTATCAGTCGACTAACTTTTCTCTAGTCAACTAAGTTTCAAAACTTTAGATTTTCAAACAGCTCGATTAACAGATCAGTCGACCGACGATAACTGTCAATCTACTAATAGCTATTTATTAGTCGACTAACAACTGTTCCAGTCGACTAATTTTGTCGTTTTTTCTGAAACTTTAAAAAGGCGTGTCTTTTCATTTTTTAAGCGTTTTGATCATTCAAAATGGACTGTTTTGACACTCTTTCATACCCTCAACGTATGGAATCTTTCAACTATAAATATGAGTGCATTTTACACTCAAAAGCACTGCAATTCAATCAATTTGAATCAATTACTCTTAGCTTTTCACTCATATTCATTTTCTCACTCACGTGATATTTTTCACTTCAGCTTTTCACTCAAATTCCTTTGAGAGATAGTGAATTCGTGAGTAGAGTATTTCAACAACCTCAAAAGCCAATTGCATCTCATTTGTATTCATAAGAAGGGCTCATAAGTTGTATTGTAAGTTGTTACTTGTTTCAATTTTCTGTAAAAGGAAGGACTCCTTGGTTTAAAGGAGTTGTTTGCTTTCAGTAGGTGTGTTACTGAAAGTGGGACCGGATTTGGTCTGTATGATATTGTAATTACACAAAATTGATAGTGGAAATCTCAAGCGGGTTTTGCTTGGGGACTAGATGTAGGTCGGGAAAGACCGAACCAGGATAATTTATTGTGTTCTTTGTGTGTTTGCTTTGTGAATTGCAAAATTCCACAGATAATTTTTAAAAGCACTATTCACCCCCCCTCTAGTACTCGTTGCTTCGATCCTACTGCACTTTCATTTGGTATCAGAGCAGGTTTGCTATTATTTTGATTTGACCATCATCTAGCATGACAACTACAACATCTCAGCACAAAGAAGGATGCTCCTCTGTTCGTCCTCCTCTCTTCGGCGGAACAAACTATGGATACTGGAAAGTGAGAATGACAATATTCTTGCAATCCATGGATCTCGAAATTTGGAGAGTTGTTTCAGAAAAGTACCAAATGCCATCAACTAATTTTAGTCAATGGACTGATGAAGAAAAGAAGACTGCTTCACTTAATGCCAAGGCGATGAATGCATTGTATTGTGTCGTTGAAAAGGTAGAGTTCAATCGTATCTCTCAATGCTCTACAGCAAATGAAATCTGGCATACTCTTCTCGTGACTCACGAAGGTATGTCAAAGGTAAAGGAATCTAAAATCGCTTCTTTAGTTTATAAATTTGAATTGTTTAAAATAAAGCAAAATGAATCTATATCGGACATGGTAACAAGAATGACCGATATCACTAACACTCTAAAATCCCTTGGAAAAGAATATTCATAAGTGGATTTAGTCAGAAAAATCCTAAGGTGTTTAACTCCTGAATGGGAGAGAAAAACTACAGGTATTGAGGAAGAAAATGATTTAAACACTCTCACTCTTGAAGATTTTGTTGGTAACTTAATGGCATATGAAGTTCAACTTCAAGACAGACAAGAAGAAGAACCCAAAAAGAAATCTCTTGCTTTTAAGGCTACTTCTGACTCTGAAAATTCAGAAGAAGATGAAGATGAAGATATTGCCCTTATTACAAGGCAATTCAAAAGATTCATCAAAAAGGGAAGATTTCAAAGAAAGGTAAAGAAAGCGGATTCTTCCAATCCAAATGAAGTCAAGTGCTTTAACTGCAAAAAGACAGGACATATCAAGAAAGATTGTCCTCTTCTCAAAATCAAGCCCAAGGACCAATTCAAGAAGAAAAAGGCATTTCAAGCACGTTGGGATGATAGTGACTCCTCTTTCGATGAAAAATCAAATAAAGAAGTCGCCAACATGTGCTTTGTAGCACAAGAAGACTCGGTAAGTCAATTTGACTATGATGATTTATTAGAAGCATTCAATGATTTATATGCTAAATTTAAGAGTCTAAGTTCTAAAAACAAAGAGTTAAAAACTGAGAATTCAACTCTTGAATCTCAAAACAAAGTGTTACTTCAAGATATAGATGATCTTAAGAACGAAAACTCTTGTCAAGCATTTTAGATAAAAGAAATTGAAATTAGAACCAATCTCTTACAAAAAGAAATAACTTGTCTAAAAGAAAAATCAAATGATCTTCTTTCTATTGTGACCAAATTTACAAATGGTCAAGAGAATCTATAAAGACTTCTTGGTTCTCAAAGATGCTCGGTTAATAAAACCGGATTGGGATATAGCTTTTTTGATACTCAAAATAGACCAAACTATGTGGTGAAGAATCAAAGACAATATTCTCAACCATTTGTTCAAAGAGATAAATTTTCTAGTTATATTAGAAATGCATCTAATCATGGAACTTATAATGCTTATAAGCCTAGACATGATTACCCTAGAAATGCTAAATTTTTTTATAGAAAGAATATTTATTATCAAAGGAAACCAAAATCCAAATGGATATGGGTTCCTAAGACTAACTCTCATGGACCCAAAAATAGAAAGGGGTCAAATGCTTTGTCTTCTAATTTTGTTGTAGGTACACAAAATAAGGAACAAATGGATATTGGACAACGGCTGTTCCAAACATATGACTGGAAGGCCGGAGTTATTTTCCACCCTCCAAAATAAGGATGGAGGAACCATCACCTTTGGTGACAATAACAAGGGAAAAGTAATCGGTATTGGTAATATTGGTAATCCAAAATTTCCCTTGATAGAAAATGTTCTTTTAGTAGATGGTTTAATGCATAATTTATTATCTATTAGTCAATTATGTAATAAAGGTTTTCATGTTTCTTTTGAAACTGATTTATGCTTAATTTTTTATTTTCAATCTAAAAAGATCATTTTTAAAGGTAAAAGAAGGAACAATGTGTATGAACTTTATCTAGATGAGTTACCCATTTTTAATGAAAATGTCTTATTGTTTCAAATGAAATTCAATGGTTATGGCACAAGAGACTTGGACATGTTAACTTTAAAATTATTTCCAAGTTATCCAAGAATGATCTTGTTAGAGGCCTACCTAGAATATCATATAAGAAAGATCACTTATGTGATGCTTGCCAAAGGAGTAAACAAATCAAGAGTTCTTTTAAAGCAAAAGATATAGTTTCAACAAAACGTCCTCTTGAACTTTTACATTTAGATCTATTTGGACCATCTAGAATTCAAAGTTTGAATGGTAGCAAGTATGCTTTTGTTATAGTAGATGATTATTCTCGATTTACATGGGTGATTTTTCTAAAAAGAAAAAATGATGTTTTTTTTTAATTTTCCAAACTTTATAGAAGAATTACAAATGAAAAATCTACATCTATTATTAAAATTCGTAGTGATCATGGTGGTGAATTTGAAAATGAATCTTTTCTAAAGTATTGTGATTTACATGGTATATCTCACAACTTTGCTTTTCCTAGAGCGGCTCCAGAAAATGAAGTTGTTGAAAGAAAGAATAGAACTTTGCAAGAATGTGCTAGAACCATGCTTCAAGATAAAAATTTACCAAAATACTTTTGGGCTGAAGCAATAAATACAGCATGTTATGTTTTAAACCGTGTTCTTATTCGACCAATCTTACATAAAACATGTTTTGAATTGTATTATGATCGTATACCAAAGATCTCATATTTCAAATTTTTTGGTAGTAAATGCTTCTTGTTAAATACCAAAGATAATCTTGATAAGTTTGATTCAAAATCAGATGAATCAATATTTCTTGGATATTCTTCTAGAAGTAAAGCTTATCGTGTTTTTAATAAAAGAACATCTTGCATTGAAGAATCTTTACATATTGCATTTGATGAGAATTGTGAGCAGGTTATACCTCTAAGCGAAGGAGAAGAAGTAATACTTCAAGAAGAACCTTTGATAGAAAGTACTTCTCAAGAAAATGTTCCTCTTCAATCGGTTTGGAAAAAAGTTCCCAATCATCCACATGAACAAGTTATTGAAGATATAAAGAGTGGTGTCCAAACTAGAAGGCAATTAGAAAAATATATTGCAAATATTGCTTTTATATCTAAAATAGAAC
Source organism: Nuphar pumila (assembly GCF_984573655.1). Lineage (NCBI taxonomy): Eukaryota > Viridiplantae > Streptophyta > Magnoliopsida > Nymphaeales > Nymphaeaceae > Nuphar > Nuphar pumila. Next base: position 76,114,632 of record NC_143263.1, on the reverse strand, counting down.
CAAAGAATATCAATGAGGCTTGTGATGATGAATTTTGGCTTTTGGCCATATCTGAAGAACTTAACCAATTTACTAGGAATGATGCATGGGATCTAGGTTATAGACCAAAGGATCATCTAGTAATTGGAACAAGATGGGTCTTCCGAAATAAGCTGGATGAAAATGGCAAAGTCATTCGAAACAAAGCAAGACTAGTTGCACAAGGCTATAATCAAGAAGAAGACATAGATTTTGATGAAACCTATGCACCAGTGGCTCGACTGGAGTCAATTCGAATGATGCTTGCTTTTGCTAGTTACATGAACTTTAAGTTATATCAAATTGATGTTAAGAGTGCATTCTTAAATGGACACATCAATGAAGAAGTTTATGTAGAGCAACCTCCAGGCTTTGAAAATGAGAAATATCCAGAAAAAGTCTACAAATTAAAAAGAGCTTTGTACGAACTTAAACAAGCACCAAGTGCGTGGTATGAAAGACTATAAATTTTTTTAGAACAATCTGGTTTTTCCATTGGTTGGGTAGACTCCACTTTATTTATTAAAAATCTTAATTTAGATATTCTTATTGTGCAAATTTATGTTGATGACATAATATTTGGTTCTACTAATGAAGCTTTTTGTAAAGAATTTGCTAAAGCTATGCAGAAAGAGTTTGAAATAAGCTTGATGGGCAAATTAAACTACTTCCTTGGACTTCAATAAAATAAACTGAAGAAGGAATCTTCATCAATCAGGTTAAGTATACAAAAGAACTTCTCAAGAGATTTGGGATGGACTCATCAAAATCAATAAGAAATCCTATGAGTACAACTACTTCTCTTGATAAAGATGAAAATGGTAAAAATGTAGATAATAAGCTCACCAGAGGTATGATCGGATCTCTATTATACTTAACTGCTAGTCGACCTGATATTATGTTTAGTGTTTGTATATGTGCAAGATTTCAAGCCAATCCAAAGGAATCTCATTTAACTGCAGTAAAACAAATTCTTCGTTACTTGAAAGATACTTCAGATTTTGGTTTGTTTTACCCAAAATCATCTTCCTTTGATTTAGTTTCATATAGTGATGCAGATTTTGCAGGAAGTAAATCTGATCGCAAGAGTACTAGAGGAACTTGTCATTTCTTAGGAAATTTCTTAGTCTCTTAGTTTAGTAAAAAGCGAAATTCAGTGTCACTCTCAACAACTGAAGCAGAATATATAGCAGCTAGTTTAACATGTTCACAAGTACTATGGATGAAACAGACCTTAAAAGATTTTGGTTTGAATTACTCTACAAAAACTATTTATTTTGATAACACTAGTGCTATAAATCTTTCGAAAAATCCTATTCAGCACTCAAGAACTAAGCATATTGAAGTTAGACATCATTTCTTAAGAGATCATGTGTTAAAAGGAGACATTTCGTTAAATTTTATTTTCACTAATGAACAACATGCCGATATCTTCACTAAACCACTTAAAAATGAAGATTTTATGAGAATTAGGAGAGAACTAGGCATTTGCTCCTTTTTGGATTTATAAAATGTTGATTTTTTGAACAAAATCTCAAAATCGCATCATATTAGTCGACCGATAAATTTCTAGTCGACTGATGCTTTAAAAAAAAAATTTAGAATGAGTCGCACTTTATTAGTCGACCGATAAAATTTTAGTCGACTAAATTTTTTTTTAAAATTTCAACTGAAGGGACCTGATACCCCTTGGATTTTTTTTTAACACCCGATTTTTTTTTTAAAAAAAAAAGGGGCCATCGTTTCATTTTTTTACGCACCTTTTTGTTTTTCTTAAAAACGAAACCCTTTAAAAAACGAAACCCTCTCTCTCTTCCAAAAAACCCTCGGAGTGCCGTTCGAACCTCTCATCGCCGGAATTTTCTGGCTGTGACAAGGAGTATCTTGACTTTTCACCGGAATCCTCTTGCCGTGACTGGTGTCTCTTCAGTCCTCGGCGGAATTTGTGGCAGCCTCCTCTCACTTGCTGTCATTCACCGCGGACTCCTCCTCGTCTCTTCCCTCTTGCCTAAAATCTGTGGAGAATCGACATCCCTTTTCAGTGGGTTGTTACTGTTGATTATTTTGGCCACTACCAACGAATTCGAAGGCACATCGTTCACTTTGCACAAAGTGTTTCTGTTGCACGACGACAGATATCTTCCTCCCGCCGGACGTCATTTGGAAGCCGACATCAACACCATCTTCATCTGTTCTTCTCAACAACTGTGTTGATAAATCATTCTCTGCAACTGAATTTTTTTTTTTGTGAATCTGTTTTAACCATATCTCGTCAGAAGACTGCATCCACAAAAGGTTCTCCTCCTCCTACACCTCTAGCAAAATATGGATTTTCTCTCAGATTACTCTGAAATCCTCTTTTATATGATACTTTTGGATCGGTTTCTGCACTTCCTATTTTACCAGGCCAAAATGTCCTCTTTCACATGTTTTCTCGTTACAAACTCAGAGAATTATTTCCAAGTATTTCACATCTTTTTTATGCCTGTGGAGACACCCTTCATTATCCTTTTCTGATTCACTTGTTTTATACAAATTTACAAATTGATCATGAAACTGGAGTTCTTTCCTCTCTTGTTCGTGATGTTGAAATTGAGTTTGATTCTAAACTACTTGGAAAAATCCTAGAAATTCCACCTTCAGATACTCTTTTCAATACTATTGAACTTAATGATGAAAGAATTTTTGAACAAATTCTTCTTCCCAGTGCACCTCATTGTCCTCCTTTCAAAAATACTAATCTTCAAACTCGTGCACGCATTGCTGGACGAATTCTTGCCCACAATGTTCTACCTAACACTGGTTCTTTTGATTACTATTCCACAGATCTTTCTACGGCTCTTTATGTCTTATTTGGAAATATTTCTGTAAATTGGGCCAACGTGTATTTTACTAATTTGTGGAAACAAAAACCATTTCTTCCTTATGGATGTCTTCTAACTCGTATTTTCAGACATTTCAAAGTTCTCTTAACCAATGAAAAATATATTGAGCAAAAGGAGTTCTTTGATCAAACTATTTTTAAATGACTGAAAATCAAATATCTGCCTCCTTTAAACGTTGATCAAACTGAACCATCTGATCCTATTGAACCATCAATTTTTGAACCCTGACCATCTTCTGTGACACCTTCATTTCAAGCAAAATGAAATTAATTTTCTACTACTCAAGACAACGATGAAGTTTTGTAGCGACTAGAAGCTTTGGAGCTGCATCAACACACTTTTTGTGAAGATGTGACTCAACAACTTTCTTCGATTCACAAAGATATTACTGCAATCAAGGACTTGCTTAACTCACTTTTCTGATCTTTGTTTTCTGTTTTTACTGAACTTTGCTACTTTATGGTTTCTAATATTTTGAACTTGAATTTACATTTTGCTTATGCTATTTCTGCCCTTACTCTTTTTTATTATGACAAAGGGGGAGAAAAAGAAAAAGATAGAAATTGCATATTGCATTATGACATGGAAATGGAAATTACATAAAATGACATGGAAATTACATGAAAGTATTGAAAATTGCATTTATGAAAAAGTTATAAAAATGCATGAAGTAATGATGGAAATGCAAACCAATCAATATGTGATATATGTACTTTAAATGTACTAACTTTAATGTTTTGCAGCATATTGATAGGGAGAGTAAAATCTCCATCTATGCATCTAAATGTTTCATCTTTGATTAAGTTTGTCATCATCAAAAAAGGGAAGATTGTTACGACAATGAATCCGTACATGATACTTCAAGTACAAAGTTTTGATGATGAACAAGTGAATCAACTGCTTTTCAGCTAAGACAATAAAGAAAGATGACAAACATTAAAGAAATCGATGAAGAATCTTTGAAGACTAGTGTGCATATGTTAAATTCATTAAAAGTCTTAGATTCTTGTAAGATCCTTACTTACAGTGCATATTTCGGTTGCATTTCAGCTAAAAAGACTTTTGAAAAACTTTTCTAAAAGAACCCTTCATGAAAATCTTTTTAGAAAACTCTTTATTTAATTTTTTGTGTTTATTAGTCGACCAATAGACTCACCAGTTGACTAATCCTTTCGCACCAATTTTTCTAAACAAAATGTCATTTTTATCAAATTAGTCGACCGAAGGTTTTATTAGTCGACCGGACAGTATGTCTATTTTCTGGAAATTTAGCAGCAGTCGACTAATGCTTTTATCAGTCGACCGGACAGAACTTGTGTTTTTTAGAAAATTTTAGCAGCAGTTGACTGAAAGGTTTTTCAGTCTACTGATGATATTATCAGTCGACTAACTTTTCTCTAGTCAACTAAGTTTCAAAACTTCAGATTTTCTAACGGCTCGATTAACAGATCAGTCGACCGATGATAACTGTCAATCTACTAATAGCTATTTATTAGTCAACTAACAACTGTTCCAATCGACTAATTTTGTCGTTTTTTCTGAAACTTTAAAAATGCGTGTCTTTTCATTTTTTAAGCGTTTTGATCATTCAAAATGGACTGTTTTGACACCCTTTCATATCCTCAACGTATGAAATCTTTCAACTATAAACCTGAGAGCACTTTACACTCAAAAGTACTGCAATTCAATCAATTTGAATCAATTACTCTTTGCTTTTCACTCATATTCATTTTCTCACTCACGTGATATTTTTCACTTCAGTTTTTCACTCAAATTCTTTTGAGAGATAGTGAATTCGTGAGTAGAGTATTTCAACAACCTCAAAAGCAAATTGCATCTCATTTGTATTCATAAGAAGGGCTCATAGGTTGTATTGTAAGTTGTTACTTGTTTCAATTTTCTGTAAAAGGAAGGACTCTTTGGTTTAAAGGAGTTGTTTGCTTACAGTAGGTGTGTTACTGAAAGTGTGACCGGATTTGGTCTGTATGAGCTTGTAGTTACACAAGGTTGATAGTGGAAATCTCAAGCGGGTTTTGCTTGGGCACTAGATGTAGGTCCGGAAAGACCGAACCAGGATAAATTATTGTGTTATTTGTGTGTTTGCTTTGTGAATTGCAAAATCGGTCAAAATTCTGCAGATAATTTTTAAAAGCACTATTCACCCCCCTCTAGTGCTCGTTGCCTCGATCTTACTGCACTTTCAGGGGGGGGGGGGTTGACCAAGAGGCGATTGATTTCAAATTTGGAAGAAAAAAGAAAATCGTGATTGAGAGCTTGGCTATCATTTGGTTTTGAAAGAAATCCTTTGAGAAAGGTTAGAGAAAATCATGTGAGGGTGCTCATTCAAGAAAAATACCTATTGTGCTCGTGTGGACAAATCTTGTGTTTGTGTTGTTCTGCATTTGAGGAAGTTGTTGAACAGTTCTTCGAGCTTGTTGTTGCAAACACACTAACACTTTTTTCGAACTTGTTAGCTATATCTTGTGTTCATTGTATATTTGTTATCATCGACTATTAGATTCCTTGTTCAAGATTGTGAGACTATTTCTAAAGTGTTAATGAAATTGTTCATGTGATTCTGGTTGTTCAGAAACTCATTTTCTACTGAGGAAAGTCATTTATGCATTCAGGATTGTCAGACATTGTCCCGGTATTTTGACTGTATCTCCTTAGATACTGGTGCAAATCGAGTGATCATTAGCTTGTTGGAAAGCTAATATCCTCCTTTTCAAGTTTTCTTCTTACTATTTTTCTTGAAGCATCATTGTTAGGATGCTAAAATCCCTGACAAGTTTCAGTCAATTGCATAAGACCAGAGTTTTATCCTGTGCATCACATCACTGCTACTATTCCATGTTTTCATCATATCTTTTTGTTTACTGAACGAAAATTTGCAAATTATAACTTGTTAGAAAATCGACACCTAGAGCTTGAACTTTCATGTTTATGATGTTACCTGAATCAAGTTAGATGTTACTCTAAAATATTCGTCAATCTCTGTTAATCGAAAGATATTTTAGATCTAGACTGTCTGTTATATTCTTGATAGCATCTCCTATTTGCAGTGCATCTTTGTCATCCCTGCTTTGTTTATTGAACTGAAGCACGATCTGAAAAAATAATATTTAGATTGAGAATCCTCATGTTTTGATTTTTTCTCATTCCATTGTTTACTGTGTCAAAAAGTTGATTACTTTTTTTGCATGTTTGATACCTTGTTCATCGGCTCATTTAGCATAGAAAAGAAAATACAATATCATAATCTAGGTATAAGTTTCAACATCTTACTCTAAAAATTACAAACTCGGATTTGTTGGAGAGATAATAAGATTTGGCATAACTTACCTATTTGGAGTTTTTCCAAACTCCATCGGCAAAGGGATCAAAATCTCTCTCCAAGTAGTGAGACTAGTCACCTGCATATTTTGGGTGTTCTGTCCATGCGCTCCATAGAATCTGTTATAACTCTGCCTACACAGATCTGAATCTGGCATTTTTGGATCTGTTGGAAAGGTGTGTGCGTCGCACAACTTTCATGTGTTAGCCACCTCTGTCGAAACAGAGTGCTCAGACTTTGAAATATAGATTATTTGAGTCCTATTCGGACTCAACTACTAAACTTAGATTCCATGCGTGGAGATCCATTTGTGTCTCAGATCGTGGATTGGCTTCCGTGACGAGTCCGCCATCAAATGAAGGATAAAATGGTATCGATATTCTAGAAGGCTTGAAGGATAAGTAGGGAGTATCAAAGGGTAAGTATGCAACTCTACAATCTCAGCAAATCAAACTACAAAGGAAGGAAACTCGATGAGGATGAAAAAAACCACCAGTTGTTGTATTGTAAGTGAGTGATCTCACCATGATATGTGAGAAATAGTCTATACAATTGTAAAGAGCCAAGGACGCTAAAATAAGAAAAGCATTATCTCTTCTGCTGAATCACGTAAATAGAGTGTGTTTACTTAAATTTTCTTCTTCTTCTCACTTCCGTTTAGACCTTTCATGAAAATGGGTACAAATTTCAAAAAAAAATCCTGTTAGCTTAGCCTTCACATGAGAATGCTTTCATAGGCAGGGAGGTATGAAAGGATTGGAACAAGAATACTGGTAGGACCAAATTGTGTCTGCACGCCTTATAATTGGATGTTGGTTTTACTAATAATAGGAAAGAAAGGAAAAGAGATGCCAGCTCAGCAATTTTCTCTGAAAATTACATGAAACAAACCGACCCTATTTATTTTGAACTACGCTAGGAATAGTATGGAATGGAAATGAGTGCACAAGAATTAATTTATTGATGATTGATAATAGTATGACAATTTAATGACAGAGTTGCAACAGCAATAAAAGCTTTCACCATTTCTTCTATCTATTTGAACTAGAATGACTACATAAAGACACCATTTGGCAGCCTTCTTGAGGTAGAAAACACTAGCATTTTTCTCCTTTCTTTGTAGGGAATTTTGCTTTTGTGGATGTTGTATCGATGACCTCTAGCAGAAACATGTATCCATGGGTGGCAATGTGTACAATAGTAGCATCAAATAGTCTGCAACTTCAATTTTACTTCTGATGGAATACGTGCAGGATGGTTGTTTCTGTCAATCCAAGCAATTATTGAACTTCCTTCCAAGACTAGCTGAGAATTTAACAAGCAGAAAGTCAGCAGCAGTTTTTTCCATTTTCTTTTATCGAATTGACATGATTTCTTCTTACAGTCAATTGTGACAGTTACCTCTTGATTTGGAAGCTTGAAAATGAAGAAATCGAAAAACAAACGTGTGGTAGAAACTTTTGAAATTTTCAGTTTCAGGACAAACCTATCTCCACGCTGCATCCACAATTACAAAGTGCAAACTTCTTAGCATCATGGAAGAAACCCTCTATCTATCTAGCTTATACAAATTGAAACTTGTAATATATTGTTCATCATACAAAATAAACAAAAATGATATTAACCCCTACTTATTTCATTGAGTGGAAATACTGAAATAGTAGTGGTCCAAATCACGCTAAAATTCCGTATGATAAAATGGATAATCACCAAAGATGCTACAGTAACTGTGGTGTGATCCAGGAGAACACTTTACAAGTGTGTGCCCCTTTTCATTATGGGGATAGGCGGGAAGCTGAGTATTCTTCCCCCCTCTCTCTCTTAAAAGGGCGAAGCACTTTATAAGTGTTCGTCCAGAACACTGGACCACGCCTCGGTGCAGCCGCTACCTAGCACCAGCCGATAGGGCTGAATTGTTTGGTGAGCAACTCTGTCTACTTTCTACAGTAATTGAATGGCTAACTACTTACCTGTAAAGGAGTGATAAACTTGAGAGACAGCTTGTGTGTTGCAGCTGCATGGCCTTCAGACTTCAATCCATCGATATCGATACCAACTCTGACAAACACATCTGTATAACCTAAAACACATAGGGAATGTAGTGCACTTTAACTAGTGTGCGCATTCAACCATCAAAGAAAAACAAAAATTTAGAGAAATCAATCTTGATACACATGCATGTTTCACAATTGGCAGGCAATCATATGCCTGCCAATAAGAACTAATTCTCCAATTCTTATTTCCATAAGCAATATGAAATAATTAGAGCTGGTAAAAAATGATAAACAGTATGTTAAAGAAGAATATTGCCAGTGGTGCGCTTGAAAATCAAAATCATGATGCTTGTGTGTAGACACATGTAAACCTATGAATGCCGTCTCAATAAAATCTAATCATGATGATTGGGTTATATTCTTCTTTTGAATCTCATTTTTCTGAAGCCAAATACAGGGTTACATTTTGGTGAATCCATCAGTACTGTAGCTCAAAAATGGTTAAAACCAAACTAGAAACAAAAACAAAACCATTGCAGCCTCACCATGTTCGAGGTAATGGGAATATATGGCATTATTAACAACTCCATATTGGTCCAATTCATAATCACGAACTTGAAGTTCAACATCGTGACAGCCCTGCACACTGAAGAAGTCAAATCCCAAATTAGTACTCTTTGATCCTCCTGTTATTAGGCCTGGCAATGGGTTATAGTTGTAGTGAGAGGGAAGTACCATGATCCATTTTGCACATCTTGGTTTTGGAGGAGGGTGCAAGGATCCTTGTTAAGGAGTAAGCTGCGAGGAGGTGTCAGACTAAGAAGTCTTTGAGATGGCAACTTGGTTGTTGATGGAACCCTAAGCAGAGTGGTTGAGTTTGAGCCTGCAGGCTTTGTGGTAATGGAAGGGTAGAAGGGGCGGAAAGCACCATAGCTGAACTTGGTTATGGCTTCCATCTTCTATCACCAAGTTGGGTTCCTTTGTGTCTAATTGCATCAATTTATATAACCTTATTCACGGGCCTTCCCTTCCAGGCAGCCTCCTTCTCTGCATGTACGATTTTGCCTTTTCCAATTTCTGTTGACTAAACAAGTATCTAACTAACTAGCACGTGGATTTTGTGTGTTAAATTCAAATCCAAGTTTGGATCTCAATGCGATTTTCTGCATGTCTTTTTCCAAGTACTCATAATTATGGTCCTTGCAATTGGGGGTGTCAACCGGTCGGGGACCCAGGTGAAACCAGATTTAAACCAGGAATTTTGGGTATGGTATTGAGTCTGGACCCGAGTCTAATTAGGTCAACTATAAGAAAAACCATACTCGAACCTGATATGAACTACGTGAGGCAGACCCAAACCATACCCAGTAAAACCATATTTTTTATAATTTTTACATTAAAAATTTGCAGGTCTTAATTGAAACTCGGGTTGGGCTGGTATATAATTTCATAAACTATACCCGGGTCCACGTATTACTGGGGATCCAGACCCAGGTTTTATTCAGGTCTTATTATTTATCACAATACCCGGACTACCCTATAAGGTTTGGTTCCAGTCAGGTCTGGGTAAACCCGACCCGTTGACACCCCTACTTGCAAGGTTCATGAGATGTAACCTGACCAGTAGACCAATAAAGCCACGAGAAATTCCAGCTTACTTGCACAGTCACAAACCTGGTTCTCGGGAAAACGTTGACGATAGAAAATATGTAGAGATTTTGAATAAAATGCTTCTTTCATAAGAAGATTACCAAATCTGGATGGTGTCGTTCACCTTTGACCAACGTACGTTCCGTTGGAAGTCAAGTTTGGCGTGACTCTTATGAACGATATTCCTTTAAAACAAGGTCTAAAACTTGAAAATTTTACCTATTGAAACCATATTAAACACTCTTGGTCTCATTAGTTTACTATACAATAATGATAGTGCAAGAATCCCTAGTGCATGATGCGCAATTGCCACCACCATGCAAAAAAAGAAAACACAAACAGACAAACTAAAGGCAAAGAATTATGTAAAAAAAATTATAGGTGCTTGAATGATTGCTAACATGTGTTAAGTTTGTCAATATGGACCAACGGGCGCTCCGCGGGGTTGGTAGGAGCTGTCAGTGGGTATCCTTGTGTGTGTTGGGAACCTTTCTGATAAAAGCTTTCATTTTTGGTATTCCAAAACAATTACCCTAATTTGGTGCAGATGGTAGAGAGAACTATCTCCGGATTCCCAAATCAAATTAAGCGGATGGTGCAAAGTCAAAAATGGTCCCCTTGAATTGCATTGCAGTGTGTTTGGAATGGCTCCCAAAGTGAGAATTCTCATCAGTAAGGTCAGCCTGGGAAGTCATGGTGAAGAAAAACCCATATTTCGATGCAGATGGGTTAATAAGGCCCACCCTCCATCTGCTATCACATCCATCGAGATGGGCAATTGGAGATTGTTTGCTCACCCAAGAAAGACTCCAAAGTAAAGGCTTTCAGTTTCCAAGCTAATTGTGTGATATCAACATCTTTGTTCTGATTTAGATGGAGACCGGTAGGAAACATGTCAAGTAACATCCGGTCTTACTTCAAAAAGAAATTCAAAGATAAAGTGGTGAGACACAAGGCTGGGAAAGAACATTCCAGGTGATTATAATAGATAATATGGAAACTACTGAACCAACAAGTGTTTGAGCAACAAAGGAAGAATCTCAATCAGATAAAAAAGGAAGGCACAGATTCTTCAAGTCCTAGGTAAATCGGAAGAATGGAGCGGATGGTCAGACATTCTCACATTAATAGATCCAGCTGCTAAAGTAGAGATGGGCAGCTGGCTGGCCCTAGGGATTAAAAATTTTAAATTTCTAGAAGGAAGAAGCTCTGTGACAAATATCGCGAGATTTATAAAAATCTCGTAATAATGTCACGAGAAATTGCCTGAAAGTTTAAAACAATAATTTCTCTTGAGATTTTCAAACCGTGACAAATATCGCGATATTTACGTTTTTTAACACATATTTATCATGAAAACACCCCAGATTTTTATTTTTAAATGCAAGATTTATGAAAAAATTCAAAATCTCTTGTGTTCTTTACTACCGATATTTTGCCGTTTTAATCTTTTGTCACTATGGGAAGAAGCCAGGGTCTTGACATTCCTCTAGGTATGCGGAATCTTTTGTCTAGTTGGCAAAGATTTGATGTACAAAAATCTAACTACAGATGAAATCAAATGGCTCGTAATTTATCTAGAATAGAAAAGAGGGAATCCAAAAATCGTGGAAAGATCATTCTCCATATTGGTCCCTCATCACGATTATTGATTCTTAATGAAATCTGGTATTGGTTTGCCTAACCCCAGCTTGCCTTTCAACAACAACAACTACGCCTTCATCCCAAAACAATTGGGGTCGGCGATATGAACCAACAAAGAAAATCATTATGGGTCTTCCACATGAATCCTTCTCCTTCATTCATTTCTATCCAATGCCATGTCCTCAGTGAGGTTCAAAGCCTTCATATCCTTTCCTATCACCTCCATCCATGTCTTCCTAGGCCTACCCCGACCTCTTTTAACTAATATATTTTCCCATTTCTCCATCCTTCTAACTGGAGCATCATTAGGCCTTCGTCAAATATGTCCAAACCACCGTAAACGATTCTCTCTCATCTTATTTTTAATGGGTTCAACACCTACCTTCTTACGTATCTCCTCGTATCGAATCTTATCTTTTATTGTATTTCCACACATCCATCTCACCATACGCATCTCAGCTACACTCATTTTTTGAATATGATGTCTCTTGGCAGCCCAACATTCCGTGCCATATAGTAAAGCGGGCCTAATAGTCATCCTATAAAACTTTCCCTTCAACCGCAATGGCATTCTACGATCGCACAACACTCCAGTTGCACTCTTCCATTTCATCCACCCAACCTTTATCCTATGATTTACATCTCCATCAATTTCTCCATACTTTTGAATGATAGATCCCAAATATTTGAAAGAACCATCCACCGGTATTTCTTTCTCACCAAGCTTCACTACACTCCCATCTCTATTTCGTTGCTTACTAAATCGACATTCCGTGTATTCTGTCTTACTCTTACTCAACTTAAAACCTCTTGCTTCTTATGTCTGTCTCCATAATTCTAACTTAGCATTAACCCCAGCTTTCCTTTCAAAAACAAAAAAAAAAATTCTCCCCTGCACAAGCTGACACCCAACATAGGCCTATGATCCTATCCTCGAAGGTTAATGTCGTCTGCACGAGGTATGAAAGGTAGAGCCAGCATGACCAAGTCTTCTTGCCGGAAGAGGTTTCTTCATGTTATAAATGGAAAAGAGAGAGAGAGAGAGAGAGATAATTTAGTAATATTTGATAACTAACAATAATATTTTTTTTCTTAAAAAATATCTTAAAACATGCCTAAAATTTTGGCAATAATCAAAATACACCCAACTTTTTCTAATTACAATAGGCATTTCACTGCAAGTTTTGGTACTAATATGTTACACATTTGGCTTACCACCATCCAAAAGTGCATGAAGATTTAGGCCAACAAACGCTCTAGTTCTGCCCCATTTGTGTATAGCTTTTTGTTCTAGTTAATTTGTGTTTTTGTTTGAAGTGATCATTTAATATGTCAGAGTTTCAACCCATATTATATTGGAATCAATCTGCATAGGATATGTCTAAATCTGAGTCAGATACGAAATTATTATGATCATGGTTTTCTTCATATCCAATTTAAAATCGGGAAAATAATTGTAAAACCGAGGCTAAAATATTATTCAAAATTAAGCTATAAATTTATTTGAAATTCAAGTATTAATGAGGATTCAAAATAAATTCCACGTTGAGAATTTATTCTAAATCAGGGTTTTATTTTTAATCATATTTAATCTATATTTATGTTGAACTTAAATAAAAACTTAATTTGAGTTTTAATATTAGTCAGGATTCGAACAAAGTGCATATTTTAATTTGAAGTCTTATTAAATTTTGATTTCAATTTATGTAGTTTTATCAATTCAAATTTTGATTAAAAAATTCGAATTTGGATCGGATTTGGATTTGAATTTGAATTCGGATTGAATAAATATGGCTCGAACATTATAACTAGATGTGAGTTTGATTCAAATCTAAATTAAGACTTAATCAAATATTACTTCAAGTTTGAAACCTGATGTACGAAATCAAATAGTCAATACAACCACAGGTCCTACCGACTCGGGTAGGAATCATTTTCAAAATGCATTATTGAGAAAATGATATTTTTAGAAAAGAAATTTCATAATAATAATTTAGTTTGACACTGTGTTATAGGGTTTATAGGATTTAACAAAATTTCCAATATGAGAAAGTAACCCCTACACGCCCTAGGTCTCACTGACCCTATAGAGCTCAAATTTTTCAGAAATAAATTCTGAGAAATTTGAATTAAACCTTAAAAGAATAATTGGAATAAGTAATTTAATTATGTGAAGAATTCAAAATTTAATAGTAGAATTTAATTAGGTATTGATTTAACTAAATTTCATTTAGTAGCATTTCATGGGAATTTACAAGTTCATGACATATTTCAATTGAATTTAAAGTGAATTTAATTTGAATTTCATAGAATGGATTTCAAAAATTAACTAAAACTTATAAAATAGTAGGAGTCCATTGGTGGGCCATCCCATCTTATGTGACATCCAAGTTTAAAGTTTAAAATGATAAAAACAAAAACAAACTTTAAAATAAGGTTAAAATAAAACTTACCAAAAAATAAAAACAAGAGAGAAAAGTCAAAAGTTACCTTACTTAAAATCAAACACCAAAAGGACTAATACCCTATGACACATAGTTCACCATAAATATCAAGCAATAGTAGCAAGGGTATGTGTATGAACACCGAAGCAAACTTGCAGTTCCCTAAAGGGCATAAACCGAGGACTAGGACCAGATATTTTTTTTCAAAGGTGTACGCGAAGAAAAATCCTACCGTACACGATAATTATTTCAATAAATAACTTGAAAGAGAGAAAATTACGTGCAAACCTACAAAAATTTGGCAGAGGTGGCTCAACGCAACATTTGTCACCCTCATAGGTTGTGGCCAACACTTCCATACGTTTGGTATAGTCACAACCAAGAACATCTTTTGTAGAACTTGTCACTGTGAAACAATCAGGTTTAGGTCAAAAACGGATTGGACCTAGTTTAGGTTCGACTCTGATCGAACTTACCTTAAGTGGTCACTATAGACCAAAGTAATATAAAGGCATCCATATCCCTGTAGAGCCCACTTGATATTTTTATAAGATATTTATATAGGGCCTACAAGATATTTTTATGAGATATTTATGTGTCGATTAACAGGCAGTTGAATCCTACCAGGCAGTCTCACTGATCAGATATATGTGAAATCGTGGGCCAATTATATGGACAAAATCTTGCTGGAAATCAGCAAAATTGTGACATCAATTAACAACACCATAAAAATGTAATTCAAGGTGATATTATTATTAGGAACACTGTATATTTGAATTCCTACAATATAATCACTCGGTCCAAACATGGGAATGTGAAAACAAATCCCACATAATTTTTTGGCTTTAAACCACCTCAGGTGGTGTCAAGCTATGGGAGACGAAACAAAAACCCTTGGAAACATGTTCCTAAGAAAATGGATCTCTTGATAGATTAAAAGCTTGCATAGTTGCTAAAGAATACATCCAACGACCAAGAGTTAACTTTATTAAGACATCTTCTCCCATCATCACACAACCACCATAACCATAACATAAAGATTTTTACTTCACTGACGTGAAATATAGTCATGACAGTATAACCTACTTCGTTACTGGCATGAACATATTTTAGGGCAGTAAATATAATTCGTTACTGGTGCGCCAATAGAAAGGTAATTTCTTGTAGCATTGGCTCATAGGTGAAAATTTTGACAATTAGTTAAGAAAAATACTTTCTCATGTGGTTTTTTAATTGAACCTGTATTAATGGTAAAATAGCTTGGATTCCAAGATTCTCAAAGGCATAATTATAGTTATAATTTAAAAGGGCTTTATAAAGACTTAAGCAGTTGTCTCGAGCATGGTTTGATAGGTTCAACATTTTCTTATTAGCCATGGGATTTTATTGCAGTGATGCAGTTTTTTGTTTTAAATTTGCCAAAAGAATCTAGG
Organism: Nuphar pumila; assembly: GCF_984573655.1. NCBI lineage: Eukaryota > Viridiplantae > Streptophyta > Magnoliopsida > Nymphaeales > Nymphaeaceae > Nuphar > Nuphar pumila. Next base: position 76,099,227 of record NC_143263.1, on the reverse strand, counting down.
TTGTATACTATTGCTTCTCTATGTTGATGACACTATAATTATGGGAAGTAATTACACATTTTTCATTCAGTTTATTTCCAAATTAAATTTCAAATTCACTATGAAGGACTTATGAGATATTCACCACTTTCTTTGAGTGCCAATAAACAACCAATTATTTTTTTTTCAAGATTTGATGCTGAGTATCATTTTTTCTCATCAATGGCAGCAGAAATCGCATAGCTTAACTTCATTATTGAGGATCTTGGCAATGATATTCCCAAGGTCCAACTAATTTTTATGATAAATTATTTGTTCTTCACATGACAGTTAATATTGTTTTTCATTTGAGATCGATTATCACTTTGTTTGTGAGAATGTGGCTCAACAACAACTAGTTACATGGTTCATCCCCTTACAATTAAAAGTAGCAGATGTGTTTACCAAGCCAGTAACTAAATCCTTTTCACTCTTCCAAAAAAGCATTTTAAACTCTTAAAAATAAATAAATTCATGCTTCAGAATTCAAGGCCCAAACTTGGATTATGGGAAAGTACTAGTGATACTAGTCCGAACTTCAAATTGATCCAAATACCAACAAATGGAGGATCAAATGGTACCAGTATTCTAGAAGAGTTGAAGGATAAGTATGAAGTATCAAAGGATAAGTCTGCAACTCTCCATTCTCAGTAAATCAAACTACAAGGGAAGGAATCTCGGTGAGGATGAAAACTACCAATTGTTGTATTGTAGCTGAGTGATCTCACTAGGATATGGGGGAAATAGTCTTTACAATTGTAAAGAGCTAATGATTGTATAATAAGAAAAGCATTACCCGTCCTTTCGAACCAAGTAAATAGAGTGTGTTTACATTCCTTTTCTTCTTCTCACTTTTGTTTAGATCTTTCATGAAAATGGGTATATAGATTTAAAAAAAAAATCCTGCTAGCTCAGCCTTCACATGAGAATGTTGGATATTTTGGACTAGGTCTAACCTTAAGTGACCCAGTTTGACACAAGGCACTAATAAAGGCATTAGTGGGGAGTGGGTTACATTAATGTGAAGAGTTCGCATTCAATATGGCATGTGAAGGGTTCACGTACATGAATGCCATGTATGTAACCCCCCACTCTCCTCCCACTTTAAATTGAGGCATGATTGTGGTGTAGCTTTTATGAAAGCAATTTTTAAAACAAATTTTCAATAAAACTCGCGTGTAAACTGTACACCAAATAATAAAAATAAACCAGTTTACACTAGTGGTAAGAACAGGTCGAACTCTAGGAATGAAATGAGGCAATGCATAATTCGCTTGAATTATTCACTTTATTAATATTTTAAAAAATAAAAGAAATGCACTGATTACAAGTTCACAAAATAATAAGTACTAAAATCTAAACTATGTTCTGGGACTCTGATGTTTGTTGAAGAAGCCACTGCATCCAACTTCACTATCTAACCTCCTCCTTATGAATTTGAACCTGCAAAAATAACATAAACTATGCAACTTAACTAATAATGTTAGTGCCTAATTTATTTAACACTAAACAATATTTAAATCAACTAAAGAACATGTTAATAAAATAAATAAACTAATTATCCAACTAACAAAAATAATAAAAATGCAATTATTAAAATATAACTAAATTAAAGCTAACACTACTAAAACTATAACTACTATACACTAATCAATGAACTATTAACCAAACTACAAAGCAAGTAGATCATGAAATTAAATAATTAACTAAGTGAATCCAAACTAATTTACTAAATTTTTACAAAATAACAGAACCTAAAATTAAACCCTAATTCTAATACAAATTTGCTAAATTGCCCTAACTACTAGCCGAGCAGGAAATACTGGGGCAGACTTTAGGAAATCGGAGTTTTGAAAAAGTAAATGGAGTCAGATTACTCTGAATTTTTATAGAGACATTCTAATCAGACTCAGGGATGAAACCCAATTTACAAAGTTTAAAAATTCATCTGAAATCCACAAAAAAATGATTTTTCAATTCATGGAAGTGCCCCATGACAACAAAGAATCAAAACAAGAATTTCTACAGAACTAGTTTTCGAAATCAATTTAATTACTTGACCAAATTAGCATGAAAAATTCTAAAATTTGGCTGAGACATAGTAGCCACGCTGATGAAATCAGTATAAAAAATTTCAGGTCAAAACGTGTGGCAAACATTCATGAAATGATAACCCAAATTTTATCAAAAATGTGAATTTTGCAGAAATTCTATTTTGACTTCGCTTGACTGATTAACTAACTAAAAATATAAAAACCAAAGAAGTAATTAGTTAAAAATTAATTACTGTTGCAAAGCATAGAAAAATCATGAATTTAAACCTACTCTATAGCAGAGAAATAAATAAAATAATTAAGAACTAAAATAATAGCAACTACTTGCTAACTATGCTACCATTACAATAACTAATCTAAGAATTAATGAAAAGTGCTAAATTAATCAATTTACCTAACTAAGCTAAACACATTGACTAAAAAAATTTAAACATGACAGAGCTAACCATAGAAGGAATATAAATGACAAAAATTAGAATCTAACTACAATAATATAATTTGTTAGACTAAATTAACTTGATTAAATACACGATTCACTAATTAAGTTAAGCATAGATTAGCAATATTTATACTAAACGCATAACTAATGTAACTTAAACAACTAAAAGTACACTAACCAAATGTACTTAATGTAAACTATACTAAATTATCTTGAATATAAAGATTGAGTTTAAAGACAGCTACCTTACTTAATTTTAGAATCTAATTTAAAGCTAAATGAACTCCAATTAGGCTAATTAGGGCACAAGGGTTGATTATGAATTTGATTCAAGATTGGATGCTCATGCCCCCCTAGTGGACCCCACTAAGACTTAATACAACCTACTAAAAATAAAAAAATGAATTTGAACTAATAATTAAAAGAGCAATTAAATAAATTTTTAAACTTAAGCCAAGAAACAAGCAAGGCAAGGTTGAAAATGTTTCCTATGCTAAAGACCTCCTGAATGAGTTACCCAAATAGAACTTTCTCTAATTACAAACTAAAGGAATAAAATTTGGAAATTAACCTAAGCATCCCAAATAAGAAAGCAAATAACACTTCAACAAATAAATAACTCGACTTGCCTAAACTGCCACCCTATATGATTTTTACAAGATCTGGAATTTATGCTAATCAATTCAAATTCAAAATCTAACCTATAGATCAAAGAATGGAAACTAAAGTAAGACTTAAGAAAATGCCACTTACTTACTTAAATACACTAGACAATTTTTATGAAACCCTAACTAAAAAATCTAATTACTACTTTAAACCTACCAAAATGAGTACTTGCCAAAAAAAATAAAATATAGAACCAAAATTGGGTAATTAACCTAAGGATTCAAAATGCAAGATTTACCTAGGGCTAAAGGAAACAATTAATTGAACTTACCTAAAATACACTACATGGTTTCTATGACCTAACCCTAATCAAAAGTCAAAGCTTGCTAAAAATGAAATGCAAAGAAAAAAAATTGAAATGCTAACCTAATAGACTAATTGCACTAACATATGTTGACCTCACTCTACTCAATCTAATTGACTTATATGAACCAAATTTGGTCAAATGAAAACTAGTAACACAATTAAAAAAAATATAAGACAAACTATACTACTCGACTAATGATAACTATCAAATATATCCTAATGTACTTACTAGTTAACTATACCTAACTTAAATATTTAACAATAGCAAATACAACTAATTGACCAAATGTTTGTTCCCGTTAAAAATCAGAACAAAAGTTAATAAAATTAAAATTAAAATTAAAATCAATCATTGACTTGACATTAACCTAAACTAATCTAACACCTAACTCTAACACTAACTGAACAACTAATGGTCGGATCTGCTGCAGCTAGATCACGACCAGACCTGTCAAACTCATACAAAAATCAAAATTTAAGTAACTAAAGGAAAAATGAAAAATGAAAAATGAAAAATGAAAATTAAAAATAAAACTATTTACACTATATACACTATTCAACCAATTGGTTTTTAAAAATAGAAATTGGTGGATTTTGATTCAATCGGTTGAGTAGAGGATTCAAGATCGGTTCTTGCTCATGCAAGAACTCGATCAAAACAACATTTTAAACCATAAAAATATGAAGTTTAGACTGACAGAACACTCAAAAGGCTGACCCACAACCAGACCTACAACATGACACAACACACCTGACACTAGAAGACATGGGAAAGAAAGGCTTACCTCTCGGCTCATCCGATGAATTGGGGGAGAACACGAGTGATCAATGGAGATTGAAAACATGCCCTAGACGTCTTGGGAGGTTTGCAACTTATTCCCAGCTGCTGCAACTTTTCAAGAGCCAAATTGCAGAGGGGGAGATCAGTGTTGAAAGCATAGATGGAGGCCCGGTTGAAGAGAGAATATGACTGGGTCTCGGTGTTGGTAGACAACAAGCTGAATCTAAGTTGGAAGCTCTCCGGAGAAATTTGCAATGCCTGCAAAATAAAATACAACATACACAAAAGATAAACACAAAACAAAGTGGAAGAAAGAAAGGGAGAAGGGAAATAAGATGAGAAGAAAAATAAAAAGGGTAAAGGGATGAGAAAGTGGAAGGAGGAGAGAGAAAGGAATAGGGAGGGGCAATTTTCTTAAACTCCAAAAAAAGTTGAACCCTAATTTTTGCAACTATTTAAACCACTAAAATATTTTCTAATTCTAAAAACTACCTAAAAGTAAAATTACTTCTAACTAAATGCTAACATTATTTACTATTTATACTAACTACCTAATTGCTTAGTAAAGAGGGGGTTTTAAGAAAAAGTTTGTGGATTGCACCTTGGATCATGTGGGCGCATGGATATTTTGAGTTTGGGTCCGGTCCATGATCTAATATTTTATCTTTGGATTGGGTCTGGATCCGATTTACCTTGTAGTTTGCTCTAATTACCCTAAAAATGCTCCAATGCCTTTCATTTTAGCTCAAATTCCACTGAAATTCGAATTGTGGCTTTTTCGCAGCTAAATACACAAATACATGAGTTTTTATCCTTCAAAATACATAAAAATGCATGAATAATATATGAAAATGATGTGCATTTCATGTATCATCAGATGCTTGATGAGAGCAACCAAGGTGTCCTCTTTCTCTCATTTGGGTTAAGGGTCGTGCGCACCATCGACTTGACTGCCTCGGTTCATCATGGGCATCGATATGCTGAGGAGAACGTCGTGCACCTACACCAACACTCATTTCATCCATGGCATATGCTGGTATGTATTCTTGCTTTTACATTCCGGTTTTGTTTTGAGAATGCCAACATTGGGTTATGGGCCCACTCTGCATATTCGCTGCACATGTGGGTGCATCAGCGTTCTTTCGAAGCTCACCGAAAAAGTTGTCACTGCATTTCTTTTCTCTCTCATTGGATTCCCGTTTTATTTTTTTTGGGAAATCTGCTACAGCGGAAGAGGTGTTGACCGACGACACACTACCAACGAGTAGACATTCATCGCTCTCTCTTCACGAAGGCTGACAGTGGTCACCACCAGCGAGCAATCATGTAGGATCCCGATTTCTGTCGGGAATATGTAGCCACCCCATTTTAGAGTCCCATCGATATTGCCAAGCTCCAACTAATTTTTATGACAATTTATCAGTGGTCCAAATGACAGTGAATCTTGTTTTTTATTTAAGATCGATTATCACTTTGTTCACGAGAATGTGGCTTAACAACAACTAGGTACATGGTTCACAAGTAGAAGATGTGTTTACCAAGCCTTTAACTAAACCTATCTTTCACTCTTTCAAGAATGCAATTTAAACTCTTAAAAAAAAAACTAAATCCATGTTTTAGAATTCAAGGCCCAAACATATCTTATGACATTCTCCAATGCCGGGTTTGTGGGGGAGTATTAGTGATATTAGTTCAGACTCAAAACTGATCCAAATACCAACTAATGATGATGCAGAGCATTCAGATCATCAATTCATTACAGATGAGTTGGATCCAAATCCAACTCACCAGATCTGATCTGAGATACGTTAACATGTAGATCCAATGACATGCAGGGCTATCTGAGTCCAATTGGATCGCCATTTCAATTACTGAAATTGTATTTTATTTTTTATTCTATTTTGGTAAGTAGGAATCATATTAACATTTATTTTATTTTATTTTTATGTTTTTTTTTTTTTAGGTATCGGATTCTACAGATCTGGATAGTTCTATTGCCTTGTAAGATCTTGAGGGTGTATGGGGATTAAGGGTAGTTTTTCTTTTTATTGTATTTAATTTTAATGCCTTTTTGCGTGTGAGTCCGGATCTTGCCCGAGATCCAAACGTCATTGGACTCTTATAGGTAACGCCACTTAGTGTGGACATCCATAGTCCCCAATTTGAATTCTCATTTGACTTTGAAGTCAATTAAGTTGTTGAAAGGGCTTAAAAGCGCTAATTCTAAAAATGGCTTATTCAATGCTTTGGACAGAGGCTGTCTTGGGAAGGCTTGACTCTCTTTATGAAGCTCTATTTTGGGTGTTTAAGAGCCCAAGGGGGGGGGGGGGGGGGGGGGGTTACGACAATGAAGTCGTACATGATACTTTAAGTACAAGGTGTTGATGATGAACAAGTGAATCAACTGCATTTCAGCTAAGGCAATGAAGAAAGATGACAAGCATTGAAGAAATCGATGAAGAATCTTTGAAGACTAGTGTGCATATGTTAAATTCATTAAAAGTCTTAGATTCTTGTAAGAGCCTTACTTAGAGTGCATATTTCGGTTGCATTTCAGCTAAAAAGTCTTTTGAAAAACTTTTCTAAAAGAACCCTTCATGAAAATCTTTTTAGATAACTCTTTATTTAATTTTTCGTGTTTATTAGTTGACCAATAGACTCACCAGTTGACTAATCCTTTCGTGCCAAATTTTCTAAACTAAATGTCATTTTTATCAAATTAGTCGACCGGACAGAATGTCTGTTTTCTGGAAATTTAGCAGCAGTCGACTAATGCTTTTATCAGTCGACCGGACAAAACTTGTGTTTTTCAAAAACATTTAGCAGCAGTCGACTGAAAGGTTTTTCAGTCTACTGATGATATTATCAGTCGACTAACTTTTCTCTAGTCAACTAAGTTTCAAAACTTCAGATTTTCAAATGGCTTGATTAACAGATCAGTCGACCGACAATAACTAATTATTAGTCGACTAACTACTATTCTAGTTGACTAATTTTGTTGTTTTTCTTGAAACTTTAAAAAGGCGTGTCTTTTCATTTTTCAAGCATTTTGATCGTTCAAAATGGACTGTTTTGACACTCTTTTATACCCTCAACGTATGGAATCTTTCAACTATAAATATGAGTGCATTTTACACTCAAAAGCACTGCAATTCAATCAATTTGAATCAATTACTCTTAGCTTTTCACTCATATTCATTTTCTCACTCACGTGATATTTTTCACTTCAGCTTTTCACTCAAATTCCTTTGAGAGATAGTGAATTCGTGAGTAGAGTATTTCAACAACCTCAAAAGCCAATTGCATCACATTTGTATTCATAAGAAGGGCTCATAGGTTGTATTGTAAGTTGTTACTTGTTTTAATTTTCTGTAAAAGGAAGGACTCATTGGTTTAAAGGAGTTGTTTGCTTTCAGTAGGTGTGCTACTGAAAGTGGGACCGGATTTGGTCTGTATGATCTTGTAATTACACAAAGTTGATAGTGGAAATCTCAAGCGGGTTTTGCTTGGGAACTGGATGTAGGTTGGGAAAGACCGAACCAGGATAATTTATTGTGATCTTTGTGTGTTTGCTTTGTGAATTGTAAAATTCCGCAGATAATTTTTAAAAGCACTAGTCACCCCCCCCTCTAGTGCTCTTTGCTTTGATCCTACTGCACTTTCATTTGGTATCAGAGCAGGTTTGCTATTATTTTGATTTGACCATCATCTAGCATGACAACTACAACATCTCAGCAAAAAGAAGGATGCTCCTCTGTTCGTTCTCCTCTCTTCGGCGGAACAAACTATGGATACTGGAAAGTGAGAATAACAATATTCTTGCAATCCATGGATCTCGAAATTTGGAGAGTTGTTTCAGAAAAGTACAAAATGCCATCAACTAATTTCACTCAATGGACTGATGAAGAAAAGAAGACTGCTTCACTTAATGCCAAGGCGATGAATGCATTGTATTGTGCCGTTGACAAGGTAGAGTTCAATCGTATCTCTCAATGCTCTACAGCAAATGAAATCTGGCATACTCTTCTCGTGACTCACGAAGGTATGTCAAAGGTAAAGGAATCTAAAATCGCTTCTTTAGTTTATAAATTTGAATTGTTTAAAATAAAGCAAAATGAATCTATATCGGACATGGTAACAAGAATGACCGATATCATTAACACTCTAAAATCCCTTTGAAAAGAATATTCACAAGTGGATTTAGTCAGAAAAATCCTAAGGTGTTTAACTCCTGAATGGGAGAGAAAAACTATAGCTATTGAGGAAGAAAATGATTTAAACACTCTCACTCTTGAAGATTTTGTTGGTAACTTAATGGCATATGAAGTTCAACTTCAAGACAGACAAGAAGAAGAACCCAAAAAGAAATCTCTTGCTTTTAAGGCTACTTCTGACTCTGAAAATTCAGAAGAAGATGAAGATGAAGATGAATATGAAGATATTGCCCTTATTACAAGGCAATTCAAAAGATTCATAAAAAATGGAAGATTTCAAAGAAAGGTAAAGAAAGCGGATTCTTCCAATCCAAATGAAGTCAAGTGCTTTAACTGCAAAAAGACAAGACATATCAAGAAAGATTGTCCTCTTCTCAAAATCAAGCCCAAGGACCAATTCAAGATGAAAAAGGCATTTCAAGCATGTTGGGATGATAGTGACTCCTCTTTCGATGAAAAATCAAATAAAGAAGTCGCCAACATGTGCTTTGTAGCACAAGAAGACTCGGTAAGTCAATTTGACTATGATGATTTATTAGAAGCATTCAATGATTTATATGCTAAATTTAACAGTCTAAGTTCTAAAAACAAAGAGTTAAAAATTGAGAATTCAACTCTTGACTCTCAAAACAAAGTGTTACTTCAAGATATAGATGATCTTAAGAAGGAAAACTCTTGTCAAGCATTTTAGATAAAAGAAATTGAAATTAGAACCAATCTCTTACAAAAAGAAATAACTTGTCTAAAAGAAAAATCAAATGATTTTCTTTCTATTGTGACCAAATTTACAAATGGTCAAGAGAATCTATAAAGACTTCTTGGTTCTCAAAGATGCTCGGTTAATAAAACCGGATTAGGATATAGCTTTTTTGATACTCAAAATAGACCAAACTATGTGGTCAAGAATCAAAGACAATATTCTCAACCATTTGTTCAAAGAGATAAATTTTCTAGTTATATTAGAAATGCATCTAATCATGGAACTTATAATGCTTATAAGCCTAGACATGATTACCCTAGAAATGCTAAATCTTTTTATAGAAAGAATATTTATTATCAAAGGAAACCAAAATCCAAATGGATATGGGTTCCTAAGACTAACTCTCATGGACCCAAAAATAGAAAGCGGTCAAATGCTTTGTCTTCTAATTTTGTTGTAGGTACACAAAATAAGGAACAAATGGATATTGGACAGCGGTTGTTCCAAACATATGACTGGAAGGCCGGAGTTATTTTCCACCCTCCAAAATAAAGATGGAGGAACCGTCACCTTTGGTGACAATAACAAGGGAAAAGTAATCGGTATTGGTAATATTGGTAATCCAAAATTTCCCTTGATAGAAAATGTTCTTTTAGTAGATGGTTTAATGCATAATTTATTATCTATTAGTCAATTATGTAATAAAGGTTTTCATGTTTCTTTTGAAAATGATTTATGCTTAATTTTTTATTTTCAATCTAAAAAGATCATTTTTAAAGGTAAAAGAAGGAACAATGTGTATGAACTTTATCTAGATGAGTTACCCATTTTTAATGAAAATGTCTTATTGTTTCAAATGAAATTCAATGGTTATGGCACAAGAGACTTGGACATGTTAACTTTAAAATTATTTGCAAGTTATCCAAGAATGATCTTGTTAGAAGTCTACCTAGAATATCATATAAGAAAGATCACTTATGTGATGCTTGCCAAAGAAGTAAACAAATCAAGAGTTCTTTTAAAGCAAAAGATATAGTTTCAACAAAACGTCCTCTTGAACTTTTACATTTAGATCTATTTGGACCATCTAGAATTCAAAGTTTGAATGGTAGCAAGTATGCTTTTGTTATAGTAGATGATTATTCTCAATTTACATGGGTGATTTTTCTAAAAAGAAAAAATGATGCTTTTTTTGAATTTTCCAAACTTTATAGAAGAATTACAAATGAAAAATATACATATATTATTAAAATTCGTAGTGATCATGGTGGTGAATTTGAAAATGAATCTTTTTTAAAGTATTGTGATTTACATGGTATATCTCACAACTTTTCTTTTCCTAGAGCGGCTCCACAAAATGAAGTTGTTGAAAGAAAGAATAGAACTTTGCAAGAATGTGCTAGAACCATGCTTCAAGATAAAAATTTACCAAAATACTTTTGGGCTGAAGCAATAAATACAACATGTTATGTTTTAAACCGTGTTCTTGTTCGACCAATCTTACATAAAACATGTTTTGAATTGTATTATGATCGTATACCAAAGATCTCATATTTCAAAATTTTTGGTAGTAAATGCTTCTTGTTAAATACCAAAGATAATCTTGATAAGTTTGATTCAAAATCAGATGAATCAATATTTCTTGGATATTCTTCTAGAAGTAAAGCTTATCGTGTTTTTAATAAAAGAACATCTTGCATTGAAGAATCTTTACATATTGCATTTGATGAGAATTGTGAGCAGGTTATACCTCTAAGCGAAGGAGAAGAAGTAATACTTCAAGAAGAACCTTTGATAGAAAGTACTTCTCAAGAAAATGTTCCTCTTCAACCAGTTTGGAAAAAAGTTCCCAATCATCCACATGAACAAGTTATTGGAGATATAAAGAGTGGTGTCCAAACTAGAAGGCAATTAGAAAAATATATTGCAAATATTGCTTTTATATCTAAAATAGAACCAAAGAATATCAATGAGGCTTGTGATGATGAATTTTGGCTTTTGGCCATGTCTGAAGAACTTAACAAATTTACTAAGAATGATGTATGGGATCTAGTTGATAGACCAAAGGATCATCTAGTAATTGGAACAAGATGGGTCTTCCGAAATAAGCTGGATGAAAATGGCGAAGTCATTCGAAACAAAGCAAGACTAGTTGCACAAGGCTATAATCAAGAAGAAGGCATAGATTTTGATGAAACCTATGCACCAGTGGCTCGACTGGAGTCAATTCGAATGATGCTTGCTTTTGCTAGTTACATGAACTTTAAGTTATATCAAATTGATGTTAAGAGTGCATTCTTAAATGAACACATCAATGAAGAAGTTTATGTAGAGCAACCTCCAGGCTTTGAAAATGAGAAATATCCAGAAAAAGTCTACAAATTAAAAAGAGCTTTGTACGGACTTAAACAAGCACCAAGAGCGTGGTATGAAAGACTATAAATTTTTTTAGAACAATCTGGTTTTTCCATTGGTCGGGTAGACTCCACTTTATTTATTAAAAATCTTAATTTAGATATTCTTATTGTGCAAATTTATGTTGATGACATAATATTTGGTTCTACTAATGAAGCTTTTTGTAAAGAATTTGCTAAAGCTATGCAGAAAGAGTTTGAAATGAGCTTGATGGGCGAATTAAACTACTTCCTTGGACTTCAATAAAATAAACTGAAGAAGGAATCTTCATCAATCAGGCTAAGTATACAAAAGAACTTCTCAAGAGATTTGGGATGGACTCATCAAAATCAATAAGAAATCTTATGAGTACAACTACTTCTCTTGATAAAGATGAAAATGGTAAAAATGTAGATAATAAGCTCACCAGAGGTATGATCGGATCTCTATTATACTTAACTGCTAGTCGACCTGATATTATGTTTAGTGTTTGTATATGTGCAAGATTTCAAGCTAATCCAAAGGAATCTCATTTAACTGCAGTGAAACAAATTCTTCGTTACTTGAAAGATACTTCAGATTTTGGTTTGTTTTACCCAAAATCATCTTCCTTTGATTTAGTTTCATATAGTGATGCAGATTTTGCTGGAAGTAAATCTGATCGCAAGAGTACTAGAGGAACTTGTCATTTCTTAAGAAATTCCTTAGTCTCTTGGTTTAGTAAAAAGCAAAATTCAGTATCACTCTCAACAACTGAAGCAGAATATATAGCAGCTAGTTTAACATGTTCACAAGTACTATGGATGAAACAGACCTTAAAAGATTTTGGTTTGAATTACTCTACAACAACTATTTATTTTGATAACACTAGTGCTATAAATCTTTCGAAAAATCCTATTCAGCACTCAAGAACTAAGCATATTGAAGTTAGACATCATTTCTTAAGAGATCATGTGTTAAAAGGAGACATTTCGTTAAATTTTATTTTCACTAATGAACAACATGCCGATATCTGCACTAAACCACTTAAAAATGAAGATTTTATGAGAATTAGGAGAGAACTAGGCATTTGCTTATTTTTGGATTTATAAAATGTTGATTTTTTGAACAAAATCTCAAAATCGCATCATATTAGTCGACCGATAAATTTCTAGTCGACTGATGCTTTAAAAAAAAAATTAGAATGAGTCGCACTTTATTAGTCGATCGATAAAATTTTAGTCGACTAAATTTTTTTTTAAAATTTCAACTGAAGGGACCTGATACCCCTTGGATTTTTTTTAACACCTGATTTTTTTTAAAAAAAAAAGTGGGCATCGTTTCATTTTTTTATGCACCTTTTTGTTTTTCTTAAAAACGAAACCCTTTAAAAAACGAAACCCTCTCTCTCTTCCAAAAAACCCTCGGAGTGTCGTTCGAACCTCTCCTCGCCGGAATTTTCTGGCTGTGACAGGGAGTCTCTTGACTTTTCGTCGGAATCCGCTTGCCGTGACTGGTGTCTCTTCAGTCCTTGGCAGAATTTGTGGCAGCCTCCTCTCACTTGCTGTCATCCACTGCGGACTCCTCCTCGTCTCTTCCCTCTTGCCTAAAATCTGTGGAGAATCGACATCCCTTTTCAGTGGGTTGTTACTGTTGATTATTTTGGCCACTACCAACGAATTTGAAGGCACATCGTTCACTTTGCACAAAGTGTTTCTGTTGCACGACGATAGATATTTTCCTCCCGCCGGACGTCATTTGGAAGCAGACATCAACACCATCTTCAACTGTTCTTCTCAACAACTGTGTTGATAAATCATTCTCTGCAACTGAATTTTTTTTTTGGTGAATCTGTTTTAACCATGCCTCGTCAGAAGACTGCATCCATAAAAGGTTCTCCTCCTCCTACACCTCTAGCAAAATATGGATTTTCTCTCAGATTACTCTGAAATCCTCTTTTATATGATACTTTTGGATCGGTTTCTGCACTTCCTATTTTACCAGGCCGAAATGTCCTCTTTCACATGTTTTCTCGTTATAAAATCAGAGAATTATTTCCAGGTATTTCACATCTTTTTTATGCCTGTGCAGACACCCTTCATTATCCTTTTCTGATTCACTTGTTTTATACAAATTTACAAATTGATCATGAAACTGGAGTTCTTTCCTCAGTTGTTCGTGATGTTGAAATTGAGTTTGATTCTAAACTACTTGGACAAATCCTAGAAATTCCACCTTCAGATACTCTTTTCAATACTATTAAACTTAATGATGAAAGAATTTTTGAAAAAATTCTTCTTCCCAGTGCACCTCATTGTCCTCCTTTCAAAAATACTAATCTTCAAACTCGTGCACGCATTGCTGGACGAATTCTTGCCCACAATGCTCTACCTAAAATTGGTTCTTTTGATTACTATTCCACAGATCTTTCTACTACTCTTTATGTCTTATTTGGAAATATTTCTGTAAATTGGGCCAACGTGTATTTTACTAATTTGTGAAAACAAAAACCATTTCTTCCTTATGGATGTCTTCTAACTCGTATTTTCAGACATTTCAAAGTTCCCTTAACCAATGAAAAATATATTGAGCAAAAGGAGTTCTTTGACCAAACTATTTTTAAACGAATGAAAATCAAATATCTGCCTCCTTTAAACGTTGATCAAACTGAACCATCTGATCCTACTGAACCATCAATTTATAAACCCTCACCATCTTCTGTGACACCTTCATCTCAAGCAAAATGAAAGAAATTTTCTACTACTCAAGACAACGATGATGTTTTGTAGAGACTGGAAGCTTTGGAGCTGCATCAACACACTTTTCGTGAAGATGTGACTCAATAACTTTCTTCGATTCAGAAAGATATTACTGCAATCAAGGACTTGCTTAACTCACTTTTCTGATCTTTGTTTTTTGTCTTTACTAAACTTTGCTACTTTATGGGTTCTAATATTTTGTACTTGAATTTACATTTTGCTTATGCTATTTCTGCCCTTACTCTTTTTTATTATGACAAAGGGGGAGAAAAAGAAAAAGATAGAAATTGCATATTGCATTATGACATGGAAATGGAAATTACATAAAATGACATGGAAATTACATGAAAGTATTGAAAATTGCATTTATGAAAAAGTTATAAAAATGCATGAAGTAATGATGGAAATGCAAACCAATCAATATGTGATATATGTGCTTTGAATGTACAAACTTTAATGTTTTGCAGCATATTGATAGGGAGAGTAAAATCTCCATCTATGCATCTAAATGCTTCATCTTTGATTAAGTTTGTCATCATCAAAAAAGAGAAGATTGTTACGACAATAAAGCCGTACATGATACTTCAAGTACAAGGTTTTGATGATGAACAAGTGAACCAACTGCATGTCAGCTAAGACAATAAAGAAAGATTACAAGCATTAAAGAAATCGATGAAGAATCTTTGAAGACTAGTGTGCATATGTTAAATTCATTAAAAGTCTTAGATTCTTGTAAGAGCCTTACTTACAGTGCATATTTCGGTTGCATTTCAGCTAAAAAGACTTTTGAAAAACTTTTCTAAAAGAACCTTTCATGAAAATCTTTTTAGAAAACTCTTTATTTAATTTTTCGTGTTTATTAGTCGACCAATAGACTCACCAGTTGACTAATCCTTTCGCACAAATTTTTCTAAACAAAATATCATTTTTATCAAATTAGTCGACCGAAGGTTTTATTAGTCGACCGGACAGTATGTCTATTTTCTGGAAATTTAGCAGCAGTCGACTAATGCTTTTATCAGTCGACCGGACAGAACTTGTGTTTTTTAGAAAATTTTAGCAGCAGTCGACTGAAAGGTTTTTCAGTCTACTGATGATATTATCAGTCGACTAACTTTTCTTTAGTCAACTAAGTTTCAAAACTTCAGATTTTCAAACGGCTCGATTAACAGATCAGTCGACCGACGATAACTGTCAATCTACTAATAGCTAATTATTAGTCGACTAAC
Organism: Nuphar pumila; assembly: GCF_984573655.1. NCBI lineage: Eukaryota > Viridiplantae > Streptophyta > Magnoliopsida > Nymphaeales > Nymphaeaceae > Nuphar > Nuphar pumila. The sequence continues at coordinate 76,083,688 of NC_143263.1, read as the reverse complement.
AACTATTCCTGTCGACTAATTTTGTCATTTTTTCTGAAACTTTAAAAAGGCGTGTCTTTTCATTTTTAAAGTGTTTTGATCGTTCAAAATGGACTGTTTTGACACCCTTTCATACCCTCAACGTATGAAATCTTTCAACTATAAATATGAGAGCACTTTACACTCAAAATCACTGCAATTCAATCAATTTGAATCAATTACTCTTTGCTTTTCACTCATATTCATTTTCTCACTCACGTGATATTTTTCACTTCACTTTTTCACTCAAATTCTTTTGAGAGATAGTGAATTCGTGAGTAGAGTATTTCAACAACTTCAAAAGCAAATTGTATCTCATTTGTATTCATTAGAAGAGCTCATAGGTTGTATTGTAAGTTGTTACTTGTTTCAATTTTCTGTAAAAGGAAGGACTCCTTGGTTTAAAGGAGTTGTTTGCTTACAGTAGGTGTGTTACTGAAAGTGTGACCGGATTTGGTCTGTATGATCTTGTAGTTACACAAGGTTGATAGTGGAAATCTCAAGCGGGTTTTGCTTGGGCACTAGATGTAGGTCCGGAAAGACCGAACCATGATAAATTATTGTGTTATTTGTGTGTTTGCTTTGTGAATTGCAAAATCCGTCAAAATTCTGCAGACAATTTTTAAAAGCACTATTCACCCCCCTCTAGTGCTCGTTGCCTCGATCTTACTGCACTTTCAAGGGAGGGGGGGGGTCGACCAAGAGGTGATTGATTTGAAATTTGGAAGAAAAAAGAAAATCGTGATTGAGAGCTTGGCTATCATTTGGTTTTGAAAGAAATCCTTTGAGAAAGGTTAGAGAAAATCATGTGAGGGTGCTCATTCAAGAAAAATACCTCTTGTGCTCGTGTGGACAAATCTTGTGTTTGTGTTGTTCTGCATTTGAGGAAGTTGTTGAAGTGTTCTTCGAGCTTGTTGTTGCAAACACACTAACACTTTTTTCGAACTTGTTAGCTATATCTTGTGTTCATTGTATATTTGTTATCATCGACTATTAGATTCCTTGTTCAAGATTGTGAGACTATTTTTAAAGTGTTAATGAAATTGTTCCTGTGATTCTGGTTGTTCATGTAACGCCCCAACTTTTTATAGTAAAAATTTTGGAGTAAATTTTTTTTTTTTTTTTGAAATAGCGGAAGTGCGTAAAATACAAGTCGGGCGCATTACAGGGTAAAACAGAGAGTACTAAACATACCATTCATTAATTGAAACATTAATGTCATGAATTACATCCCATAACATAAATGTAAATCTACTAATCAGAGTTCAAACAATAAATACTGAATAAATGAGATCTCTTGGCTTTCCAAAACGATACCCCGATGCTCCAATTAGTTGCTACCTGAAAAACATTTAAAGCAGAAGGGTCAGACTCCCCTGTCTGCGTAAGAAGCATTATATTTATATGTGGTGCTCAGTGACCTGTGTACAAATATGTGCAAGTACTGCAAATATAACTAGCATGGAAGTTTATAACATTCTAAGAAGATGATTATGCTTTCTAATTCATGATACAATGCAAAGGATGACTGAACTAGATGTATATTTAACCACATTAGTACTAGCTGTAGATTCCACAAGTTTTACTAAAGTCAACTCAACAGAATGTAATTCTTCAGAGATAAGTTTTTAGTCAACTTAAATTATTTAATGCTTATCTTACTCTTACCCTGTGGGTACGCACAGGCATAGACCTCGTAGCGGACCGAGACCATACGGGGATCTATTTTTTAATAACCCGTATGACTAGCCGTATGGATATCCAAAGGGGACGGTCAGTGACCGAGAGAGAACTCCCCAGTGGCTAGAACAAAAATTAGGATGCACCCTGTACTTCTGCAGAAGACTTGGATCTACCACCTAGGACATACTGGTAGTCCTGGTCCCCTAACTTCGTGGACTGGGGACCGGGTGAGACACCTAGCTCTCACAAGAACAAGAATGTCCACGAAGCTTGTACCACCTACCCTCTCCAAGGTAGACCATGGGTCCAATAACATACACCATCTTTCAGGTGTACCCAGAGCCCTGGGAAACCAGTAACATATACCATTTTCAGGTATACCCAGAATCCAACATATTTAATTTATATGTGTATAAATTTTTATTCTTGCTTGTTTGGATCAATTAACATACATCTTCTTTCAGATGTACCTAGAACCCTAGGAAACCAGTAACGTATACCATCTTTCAGGTATACCCAGAATCCCCTATTTAATGTGTATTTATTCTTATATGCAAGCCTTTGCACCACAAGGGCCTTTCACAATCCCAATTCGTACTCAAGTTGATCTTAGTATATGCACATTACCCATCGAATGCCTCAAAGGCACCGACCACAATTTCTCATAAGTCTGGTTTAACTTTGTGTCGAGTTCTTAAACATTCGGCATTTTCAGTTTTGTTTATGAGCTCGACCGAACGTTTCGTACCCCCACTGGTTATGCCGCAACATGGCAATATCCAACTTTATCATGTGTGTTTTATGTATTGGACATAATCTTAAAGTCCATATGTGAATCACTTATTTAGTTTACCATAAAAACTATTTTTTCATAGATATTTTAGTTGCATTTCACCTAAAAAGTCTTTAGAAAACTTTTCTAAAAGAACCCTTCATGAAAATCCTTTTAGAAAACTCTTTACTCAAATTTTCATGTTTATTAGTCGACCAATAGGCTCACCGGTCAACCAACCCTTTTGGCTTCAAATCTTCTAAGCAAAACGTTATTATTTTTTTTTGTAAAATTAGTCGACCGAAGAATTTATCAGTCGACCGGACAGAATGTCTGTTTTCTGGAAAAGTTTAGCAGCAGTCGACTGAAGGGTTTATCAGTCGACTGATCATAAAATTAGTCGACCGAAAGTTTTATCAGTCGACCTGACAGAATGTCCGTTTTTTTTTAAATTTAGCAGCAGTCGACTGAGGGGTTTATCAGTCGACTGAACAGAATATCAATTTTCTAAAAATTTTAGCATTAGTCGACTGAAGGTTTTATCAGTCGACTGATCAGAATATTTGTTTTCTGGAAAATTTTTAGCATCAGTCGACTGAAGGTTTTATCAGTCGACTGATAAGAATATCTATTTTCTGGAAAAAATTTAGCATCAGTCAACTGAAGGTTTTATGAGTCGACTGATCAGAATGTCTATTTTCTGGAAAAATTTTAGCATCAGTCGACTGAATGTTTTATCAGTCGACTAAACAGAATGTCTATTTTCTGGAAATTTCTATAGCAGTCGACTGAAGGTTTTTATCAGTCGACTGAACATATTATCAGTCGACTAACTATTGTCTCAGTCGACTAATTTTGCCGTTTTTTCTGTAACTTTTAAAAGGGCGTTTCTTTTTATTTTTCAAACTTTTTGATTATTCTAAATTGACTGTTTTTCCACCCCTTTCATCCTCAATGTATGGAATCTTTCAACTATAAATATGAGTGCATTCCACACTCAAAACATCGAATCCAATCGAATTACCCAATAGGAATGATATATCTTTATTTTACCATGATGTGAAATAGCAATCACGTATACATAACTTCAGACTTGATTAAAACCATTCAATCTACAAAGTAGGAAAGGTGTATTGAACAAGAAAATACAACCAAACAATAATTTCATGAATAATAATCCAAGATACTTAAGGTTTCACTCCATTTAACTACTTTATTTTTTTGTTTCGATCTTGAATCCGTCATGGCTAACACCCATACCAAAAATATATGCATTTTCCTACACAGATTCGAACTGTAGGTTTTGATATGAGTACTACATATTACCAGGCACACACATAGGAATAAAATGCCCTTACAAAGAACACCACAGTGCCCCAACGTTGGCCAAGGGTGAGAACCATTGGCTGAACCACTACATCTTGACCTATTGGCGAGTAGGTGTTTCAACTCATGCCCCCTGGGTCTCAAGGCCCCAAACATACCTACATATAGGTGGTGCTTGTCACGTAACCTCTATGTTATTGCAACATAGATGTGCAACAAGGCATCAAGCACTTACATACAAATAACAATGCTCCTTACCTCTTGTTGGAGCGTCAAGCGAATGAAGCAACGCTTCTTCCTTCGTTGGAGTAGCACACTACGTTTGCCAATGGAAGTCCAGTCGTGCAGCAATAGAAAACTCCACCACCAACTATGGAGGTCTGATCACCCAAGAGAGGGAGAGAGAGAGAGAGAGAAGGAGAGATATAGAAAATCGTGTTTCACGATTTCTAAAAGAAAAACTTCTTGATTTGTCTCCTCTTTCTTAGGTGGAGTTTCAAAACTCAACCCTAAAAAATCTCCTCCAAATCCCACGATTTTTGTTGGGATAGTATCTCTTCCGATTTTGCCCTTTACTCCATGTGTCATTTTTTTCAACTTCCACTCTCTTTTTTCCTTATTGTGGTACCCCTCATCCCCTGATGCATGGGATTCCCCTCAATTTTTGGTAAGGTGAGAGGAGTTGCTCACGTTTTTGGTGGAGAAAGACCAAAAAGGTAGGGTTTAATTTGAGCCCACGTTTTTACCCTTTTCACCAAGGTAGAAATCATCACTTTCTTGAAAAAAAATAATTTGTGCACAGGGGGTTTTGAACTTGGGTGGTGGCCCTACAACCCTATGTGTCCTACCATAACTCCACTTCACCACTTATTGTTTACTTTTGCGAAAATATTCTTTTTATGTCATATCGAAACGTTTTTCCTTGTTGATGGATTTCTTCCATTTCAAGTGGATTTTTCACCCGTTGGTTTTAAACTTGCACTTGCTTACTTTAAATGTGCTTCGGATCTCACGCTATTATCCCGAAACCATCGGGTTTCCTTACTTGACTCGTAAACCGGGTCGGATCATCGGATCTCGCCAAGATCCGGATCCAAAACCACTTGTGAGAGTTTATTCTCAGTTTCGTTCTAGAAACCACAAGTCATAAAATTTGTACTGTCTAACTTAAAATCTTACTATTTCACATAACTGATCCCTTTTATTCATTTAGAATTTCATAAATTTCACGGGTTTTACATCCTTCCCCTCTAAAAATAAATTTCGTCCGCAAAGTTTGTAATACATATCAATCAAACAATTGTGGGTATTTGTCCTTCATTGGTGCTTCTGGTTCCCACGTGCATTCTTCTAAGCCATAATGTCTCCATCTCACTTTGACTAATGGGATGATCTTTTTTCGTATCACCTGTTCACTACGATCCACGATTTCAATCGGTCTCTCTTCCACGGTCAGATCTTCTTGCACACTGATGTCCTCGAACTGAATCACGTGTGACGGATCTTGAATGTATTTTCTCAACATTGATACGTGAAATACATTATGAATCTTGGCAAGTTGAGATGGTAACTCAACTCGATAAGGAGTTTCGCCGATCCGCTCCAATATTGGGAAAGGTCCGACATATCTAGGACTCAACTTTCCCTTCTTTCTGAATCTGAAAACGCGCTTGGTCGGCGATACCTTGACAAACACTGCATCTCCCACTTCGAAGCTAAGCTCTCTGCGTCGCTGATCCGCATAGCTTTTCTGTCGACTCTGTGCTGCTCTAAGTCAATCTCGTATCTTCTGTATTTTTTCAGTGTAATGTTGAAGTACCATTGGTGACTCAACTGTTCTTTCGCCAACTTCATCCCAATATACTGGTGACCTACAAGGCCGCCCATACAGTGCTTCAAAGGACGCCATGCCAATACTTGCATGGTAGCTATTATTGTAGGCGAACTCTGCTAGTACCACGTGAGCATCCCATTCACCTTTCCAATCCAACAGACAGGCACGTAACATGTCTTCTAGTGTCTGTATGGTCCTTTCTGACTGTCCGTCGGTTTGTGGATGAAAAGCAGTGCTGAACTTCAACTTAGTTCCCAATGCCTTTTGTAACTGCCCCCACAGTCGTGAGGTAAATCGAGGGTCTCTGTCAGATATGATCGAGACAGGCACCCCATGTAGTCGTACTATCTTATGGATATACAGGTCGGTCAAGCTCTCAAGTGACTGATTCTTCCTCATCGGTAGGAAATGTGCTGACTTAGTGAGTCGGTCAACCACTACCCAAATAGAGTCATGGTTCTTTCGGGTTCGCGGTAATCCCATCACAAAATCCATCGTGATATGTTCCCATTTCCATTGAGGAATTTTCATCAGTTGCATCGTTCCTCCTGGCCTTTGATTCTCGATTTTGATTTGTTGACATGTCAAGCACTTTGCGACGTATCTAGAATGATAGCAAGAATTAGCATAATCCCGATCTTATATCATAGAAAGAACAACCTAATTAGAACACATAAATTTTTCTTGTGAATTGGTTACCTTGCAACATCGCGCTTCATACCATTCCACCAGTACCAGTATTGAAGATCTTTGAACATCTTGGTACTGCCCGGGTGAATGGTATACTTGCTCTTATGTGCCTCTCCCAAAAACTCTTCTCTGGTCTCTGGATCACTCGGTACCCATAGTCGATCTTTAAACCATATACTTCCATCCTCCTTGCGCTGGAAAGCAGTGTCTTCTTGCAATGCCAATGCCTCCATCTTTCCGTACTGCGAGTCTTCTTTTTGCTTAATCATGATCCGCTCTCGTAGTTCTGATCGTACAGTCAGGCTAGACAGCCTAAGTACGCCTTGATCATCTGAGAAAGGTCTCCATTCTGTGAACTCAGAAATCATCTTCCATCCAAGATTTACCAGGCTAGAAAGATTTCCCCCAGCCTTACGACTAAGGGCATCAGCAACAACATTTGCTTTCCCTGGATGGTACGAGATTGTAAATTCGTAGTCCTTGATGAACTCGAGCCACCTTCTTTGTCGCATATTAAGTTCCTTCTGAGAAAATAGATACTTCAAGCTCTTGTGATCAGTGAAGACTTCGAACTGCTCTCCATATAGATAATGTCTCCAAACCTTCAAAGCAAAGACCACGGCCGCCAACTCCAGGTCGTGAGTGGGGTAGTTCCTCTCATGAATCTTCAGTTGTCGTGATGCATAGGCAATGACCTTGCCGTGCTGCATCAGTACACATCCCAACCCAGTACCAGAAGCGTCCGTGTACACCACGAATCCTCCGCTTCCAGACGGTAAGGCTAACACTGGAGCTGTGGTAAGCTTAGCTTTAAGGGTTTGAAAACTTTCTTCACTTTTATCATTCTATTCAAACTTTACCCCTTTTCGTAGAAGCTTTGTCATTGGCATAGCAATTCGGAAGAAGTCTTGGATGAATCGCCTATAGTAGCCAGCTAATCCTAGGAAGCTTCGGATTTCGCTGACATTCTTTGGTTGTGACCAATTCATCACAGCTTCAACTTTGGCAGGATCTACTGAAACTCCATCTTTCGAGATCACATGTCCAAGGAACATGACTTCTTCAAGCCAGAATTCGCATTTCAAGAACTTTGCGTATAACTGATGTGTTCGGAGGGTTTCTAAAATGATTTTCAGATGTTCTTTGTGTTCCTCCACATTTTTCGAGTATATCAGTATGTCATCAATAAAGATGATGACAAAGAAGTCTAAGTATGGCCTGAATACCCGATTCATCCGGTCCATGAATGCCGCTAGGGCATTAGTGAGTCCAAATGGCATTACCACAAACTCAAAATGCCCATATCTGGTTCGAAATGCTGACTTTGGGATATCTTCATCTTTTATTCTCAACTGGTGATAACCTGACCTCAAATCAATCTTAGAAAAGACTTTTGCTCTTTTCAATTGATCAAATAGGTCCTCGATACGAGGTAGAGGATATTTGTTCTTCACAGTTGCTTGGTTCAGCATTCTATAGTCTATGCATAGTCTCATAGACCCGTCCTTTTTCACGAACAGGACCGGTGCTCCCCATGGAGACGTACTCGGTCTTACAAAACCACGCTCCATCAGTTCTTGCAACTGCTTCTTCAGTTCTTCTAACTCTGCTGGTGCCATCCGATAAGGTGCTCTTGATATTGGCTTTGTACCTGGCATTAGTTCGATCCCGAACTCGACTTCCCGCTGAGGAGGAAGTCCAGGAAGTTCTTCTGGAAATACATCGGCAAAATCGCGGACGATTTCCAAATCCTCAAGCAGAGTTAGTTTTGTTTCACTTCCGATCATACTAACTAGGAAAGCCATATCTCCCCGACGTAGATACTTTTGGGCTTTGAGGGTCGAAATAACCCTTTTCTTGATTCCAGGCTTTGCTAATCGGAATTCCACTTTCGGCATATCCGGTCGAGACAAAATTACTTTTCCTTCTCTACAGAGGACTCTAGCATAGTGCTCAAAGAGCCAATCCATACCCAGTATGACATCGTATTCAGTCATATCAAGTATGATTAGGTTGGCAGGTAAGTTGTGTTCTCCTAAAATAACTTCTACTTCTGGCATATAGTTCACATAAACTTCATTGAATCCTATAGGGTTATACACTACTAGTTCTTGATTCAATGATTCTGTGGGGATTCTAAGTTGTTTTGCAAAATATAATGAAATGAAGGAATGAGAAGCTCCACAGTCAAATAAGACAAGGGCAGCTTGACCCGAAACAAGTACGGTACCTTGCACAAGGTCCCCCTTCTCCAGTTGGTCAGCTGTAGTAGCATACACACGTCCAGCTACGCGTTGTGGAGCCGCCTGAGGTTGTGGTGGTGGGGCACGGTGTTGTTGAGGCTGTTGTCCTCCAGTGCCGCGCCGTGCATCATCGGCCAACTTCTTCCTACACTCCTTAATGTAGTGCCCCATCTTTCCACAATAGAGACATCCTCCTGTCTCACGGGGACATTGTTGTTCGGGGTGAAAACGATTGCACTTCTGACACCTTTGATTTTGTCCTGGCATGTGTCGGGTACCTCCGTCATGCCTTGGTTTCTTGGTTTGATGGTTAAAACGTTTTCCACCAAACCCCTTCTTGAACTCGGGTTTCTGAACCCCGATTTTGTTCTTTTGCGACTTTTGTCCCTCCTTCCAGTCGTCATCAAGGAGAGTCGCCACCTGTATGTCCGAGACAGACAGGAACAATCCATTACAATCTAAGGGTTAACGGTACCTTGTAAACTTTGATGCAACTTATAGCATGAAAAGAAATGATCTTTTACCTGGATAGCCTCATCGAGGTTCTTAGGCCCTCTAGTGTACAGACGGTTCCTCAAACCCGCCTTCAAGCCTCGAGCAAATTTCATTGCTCGATCCTCATCCGATGTATACACGTTTGGACAATATCGTTTCAAACTGTGAAACTTAGTGACGTACTCGGCGAGGGACATCTCACCCTGCTGTAGGTCCAAGAACTCCTGTATCTTCTTTGCCCTCTCGTGCTTCGGAAAGTAGGCAGCGTTAAAAACCTCTACGAACTCCGTCCAAGATACAGGACCGTCCTGAAACTTGACCGCCCTGGTGGTTTCCCACCACTTTTTAGCATGATCCTTGAGACGATAAGTCCCAAAGTCCACCCGATGCTCCTCGGGCACCTCCAGTACACGAAAGATACGTTCAACCTCCCGGATCTAACTTTCAGCAGCTTCATGATCCGTCTTTCCGGAGAAGGCAGGAGGATCCATGTCCATGAATTTCTTGTAGGACATAGTCCCACCGTTTGTACTCTTCTCATGCGCCACATGTTGTAGATTGTCGCTCATCTGATGCATTGTCGTAGCTTGCTGGCCTACTACTTCGGCCAGGTTATGTAGAGTTTCCATAATATTATTGCAATGATTTGCCCACGCCATCTATTTGAGCAAATAAAATTCATTATAACCTGAGTTATGATTTTTTTTGTGAATTAGTCGTACACACTCATATGTTTCTTGTTTCTACATTACAAAATAACTTTTCTACATACTTACAGAGTCATCGTTGTCGCTGGAAGAGCCAAGATCTCAAATTATTCAATCCTGCTCTGATACCAAAACTATAACGCCCCAACTTTTTATATTAAAAATTTTGGAGTAAATTTTTTTTTTTTGAAATAGCGGAAGTGCGTAAAATATAAGTCGGGCGCATTACAGGGTAAAACAGAGAGTACTAAACAGACCATTCATTAATTGAAACATTAATGTCATGAATTACATCCCATAACATAAATGTAAATCTACTAACCAGAGTTCAAACAATAAATACTGAATAAATGAGATCTCTTGGCTTTCCAAAACGACACCCCGATGCTCCAATTAGTTGCTACCTGAAAAACATTTAAAGCAGAAGGGTCAGACTCCACTGTCTGCGTAAGAAGCATTATATTTATATGTGGTGCTCAGTGACCTGTGTACAAATATGTGCAAGTACTGCAAATATAACTAGCATGGAAGTTTATAACATTCTAAGAAGATGATTATGCTTTCTAATTCATGATACAATGCAAAGGATGACTGAACTAGATGTATATTTAACCACATTAGTACTAGCTGTAGATTCCACAAGTTTTACTAAAGTCAACTCAACAGAATGTAATTCTTTAGAGATAAGTTTCTAGTCAACTTAAATTATTTAATGCTTATCTTACTCTTACCCTGTGGGTACGCACAGGCATAGACCTCGTAGCGGACCGAGACCATACGGGGTCTATTATTTAATAACTCGTATGACTAGCCGTACGGATATCCAAAGGGGACGGTCAGTGACCGAGAGAGAACTCCCCAGTGGCTAGAACAAAAATTAGGATGCACCTTGTACTTCTACAGAAGACTTGGATCTACTACCTAGGACATACTGGTAGTCCTGGTCCCCTAACTTCGTGGACTGGGGACCGGGTGAGACGCCTAGCTCTCACAAGAACAAGAATGTCCACGAAGCTTGTACCACCTACCCTCTCCAAGGTAGACCATGGGTCCAGTAACATACACCATCTTTCAGGTGTACCCAGAGCCCTGGGAAACCAGTAACATATATCATTTTCAGATATACCCAGAATCCAACATATTTAATTTATATGTGTATAAATTTTCATTCTTGCTTGTTTGGATCCAGTAACATACATCTTCTTTCAGATGTACCCAGAACCCTAGGAAACCAGTAACATATACCATCTTTCAGGTATACCCAGAATCCCCTGTTTAATGTGTATTTATTCTTATGTGCAAGTCTTTGCACCACAGGGGACTTTCACAACCCCAATTCGTACTCAAGTTGATCTTAGTATATGCACATTACCCATCGAATGCCTCAAAGGCACCGACCATAATTTCTCATAATTCTGGTTCAACTTTGTGTCGAGTACTTAAACATTCGGCATTTTCAGTTTTGTTTATGAGCTCGAGTGTACGTTTCGTACCCCCACTGGTTATGCCGCAACATGGCAATATCCAACTTTATCATGTGTGTTTCATGTATTGGACATAATCTTAAAGTCCATATGTGAATCACTTATTTAGTTTACCATCAAAACTATTTTTTTCATAGATATTTCAGTTGCATTTCACCTAAAAAGTCTTTAGAAAACTTTTCTGAAAGAACCCTTCATAAAAATCCTTTTAGAAAACTCTTTACTCAAATTTTCATGTTTATTAGTCGACCAATAGGCTCACCGGTCGACGAACCTTTTTGCTTCAAATCTTCTAAGCAAAACGTTATTATTTTTTCTTGTAAAATTAGTCGATCGAAGAATTTATCAGTCGACCGGACAGAATGTCTGTTTTCTGGAAAAGTTTAGCAGTAGTCGACTGAAGGGTTTATCAGTCGACTGATCATAAAATTAGTCGACCAAAAGTTTTATCAGTCGACCGGACAGAATGTCTGTTTTTTTAAAAATTTAGCAGCAGTCGACTGAGGGGTTTATCAGTCGACTGAACAAAATATCAATTTTCTGAAAATTTTAGCATTAGTCGACTGAAGGTTTTATCAGTCGACTGATCAGAATATCTGTTTTCTGGAAAAAATTTAGCATCAGTCGACTGAAGGTTTTATCAGTCGACTGATCAGAATATCTATTTTCTGGAAAAATTTTAGCATCAGTCGACTGAAGGTTTTATCAGTCGACTGATCAGAATGTCTATTTTCTGGAAAAATTTTAGCATCAGTCGACTGAAGGTTTTATCAGTCGACTGAACAGAATGTCTGTTTTCTGGAAATTTCTGCAGCAGTCGACTGAAGGTTTTTATCAGTCGACTGAACATATTATCAGTCGACTAACTATTGTCTCAGTCGACTAATTTTGTCGTTTTTCTGTAACTTTTAAAAGGGCGTTTCTTTTTATTTTTCAAACTTTTTGATCATTCTAAATGGACTGTTTTGCCACCCCTTTCATCCTCAATATATGGAATCTTTCAACTATAAATATGAGTGCATTCCACACTCAAAACATCGAATCCAATCGAATTACCAAATAGGAATGATATATCTTTATTTTACCATGATGTGAAATAGCAATCACGTATACATAACTTCAGACTTGATTAAAACCATTCAATCTACAAAGTAGGAAAGGTGTATTGAACAAGAAAATACAACCAAACAATAATTTCATGAATAATAATCCAAGATACTTAAGGTTCCACGCCATTTGCCTACTTTATTTTTTTGTTTCGATCTTGAATCCGTCATGGCTAACACCCACACCAAAAATATATGCATTTTCCTACACAGATTCGAACTGTAGGTTTTGATATGAGTACTACATATTACCAGGCACACACATAGGAATAAAATGCCCTTACAAAGAACACCACAGTGCCCAAACGTTGGCCAAGGGTGAGAACCATTGGCTGAACCACTACATCTTGACCTATTGGCGAGTAGGTGTTTCAACTCATGCCCCCTGGGTCTCAAGGCCCCAAACATACCTACATATAGGTGGTGATTGTCACGTAACCTCTATGTTATTGCAACATAGATGTGCAACAAGGCATCAAGCACTTACATACAAATAACAATGCTCCTTACCTCTTGTTGGAGCGTCAAGCGAATGAAGCAACGCTTCTTCCTTCGTTGGAGTAGCACACTACGTTTGCCAATGGAAGTCCAGTCGTGCAGCAATAGAAAACTCCACCACCAACTATGGAGGTCTGATCACCCAAGAGAGGGAGAGAGAGAGAGAGAGAGAGAGAGAGAGAGAGAGAGAAGGAGAGATATAGAAAATCGTGTTTCACGATTTCTAAAAGAAAAACTTCTTGATTTGTCTCCTCTTTCTTAGGTGGAGTTTCAAAACTCAACCCTAAAAAATCTCTTCCAAATCCCACGATTTTTGTTAGGATAGTATCTCTTCCGATTTTGCCCTTTACTCCATGTGTCATTTTTTTCAACTTCCACTCTCTTTTTTCCTTATTGTGGTACCCCTCATCTCTTGATGCATGGGATTCCCCTCAATTTTTGGTAAGGTGAGAGGAGTTGCTCACGTTTTTGGTGGAGAAAGACCAAAAAGGTAGGGTTTAATTTGAGCCCACGTTTTTACCCTTTTCACCAAGGTAGAAATCATCACTTTCTTGAAAAAAAATAATTTGTGCACAGGGGGTTTTGAACTTGGGTGGTGGCCCTACAACCCTATGTGTCCTACCATAACTCCACTTCACTATTTTTTGTTTACTTTTGCGAAAATATTCTTTTTATGTCATATCGGGACATTTTTCCTTGTTGATGGATTTCTTCCATTTCAAGTGGATTTTTCACCCGTTGGTTTTAAACTTGCACTTGCTTATTTTAAATGTGCTTCGGATCTCACGCTATTATCTCGAAACCATCGGGTTTCCTTACTTGGACTCGTAAACCGGGTCGGATCGTCGGATCTCGCCAAGATCCGGATCCAACACCACTTGTGAGAGTTTGTTCTCGGTTTCGTTCTAGAAACCACAAGTCATAAAATTTGTACTGTCTAACTTAAAATCTTACTATTTCACATAACTGATCCCTTTTATTCATTTAGAATTTCATAAATTTCACGGGTTTTACATCCTTCCCCTCTAAAAATAAATTTCGTCCGCAAAGTTTGTAATACATATCAATCAAACAATTGTGGGTATTTGTCCTTCATTGGTGCTTCTGGTTCCCACGTGCATTCTTCTAAGCCATAATGTCTCCATCTCACTTTGACTAATGGGATGATCTTTTTTCGTATCACCTGTTCACTACGATCCACGATTTCAATCGGTCTCTCTTCCACGGTCAGATCTTCTTGCACACTGATGTCCTCGAACTGAATCACGTGTGACGGATCTTGAATGTATTTTCTCAACATTGATACGTGAAATACATTATGAATCTTGGCAAGTTGAGATGGTAACTCAACTCGATAAGGAGTTTCGCCGATCCGCTCCAATATTGGGAAAGGTCCGACATATCTAGGACTCAACTTTCCCTTCTTTCTGAATCTGAAAACGCGATTGGTCGGCGATACCTTGACAAACACTGCATCTCCCACTTCGAAGCTAAGCTCTCTGCGTCGCTGATCCGCATAGCTTTTCTGTCGACTCTGTGCTGCTCTAAGTCGATCTCGTATCTTCTGTATTTGTTCAGTGTAATGTTGAAGTACCATTGGTGACTCAACTGTTCTTTCGCCAACTTCATCCTAATATACTGGTGACCTACAAGGCCGCCCATACAGTGCTTCAAAGGGCGCCATGCCAATACTTGCATGGTAGCTATTATTGTAGGCGAACTCTGCTAGTACCACGTGAGCATCCCATTTGCCTTTCCAATCCAACATACAGGCACGTAACATGTCTTCTAGTGTCTGTATGGTCCTTTCTGACTGTCCGTCGGTTTGTGGATGAAAAGCAGTGCTGAACTTCAACTTAGTTCCCAATGCCTTTTGTAACTGCCCCCACAGTCGTGAGGTAAATCGAGGGTCTCTGTCAGATATGATCGAGACAGGCACCCCATGTAGTCGTACTATCTTATGGATATACAGGTCGGTCAAGCTCTCAAGTGACTGATTCTTCCTCATCGGTAGGAAATGTGCTGACTTAGTGAGTCGGTCAACCACTACCCAAATAGAGTCATGGTTCTTTCGGGTTCGCGGTAATCCCATCACAAAATCCATCGTGATATGTTCCCATTTCCATTGAGGAATTTTCATCAGTTGCATCGTTCCTCCTGGCCTTTGATTCTCGATTTTGATTTGTTGACATGTCAAGCACTTTGCGACGTATCTAGAATGATAGCAAGAATTAGCATAATCCCGATCTTATATCATAGAAAGAACAACCTAATTAGAACACATAAATTTTTCTTGTGAATTGGTTACCTTGCAACATCGCGCTTCATACCATTCCACCAGTACCAGTATTGAAGATCTTTGAACATCTTGGTACTGCCCGGGTGAATGGTATACTTGCTCTTATGTGCCTCTCCCAAAAACTCTTCTCTGGTCTCTGGATCACTCGGTACCCATAGTCGATCTTTAAACCATATACTTCCATCCTCCTTGCGCTGGAAAGCAGTGTCTTCTTGCAATGCCAATGCCTCCATCTTTCCGTACTGCGAGTCTTCTTTTTGCTTAATCATGATCCGCTCTCGTAGTTCTGATCGTACAGTCAGGCTAGACAGCCTAAGTACGCCTTGATCATCTGAGAAAGGTCTCCATTCTGTGAACTCAGAAATCATCTTCCATCCAAGATTTACCAGGCTAGAAAGATTTCCCCCAGCCTTACGACTAAGGGCATCAGCAACAACATTTGCTTTCCCTGGATGGTACGAGATTGTAAATTCGTAGTCCTTGATGAACTCGAGCCACCTTCTTTGTCGCATATTAAGTTCCTTCTGAGAAAACAGATACTTCAAGCTCTTGTGATCAGTGAAGACTTCGAACTGCTCTCCATATAGATAATGTCTCCAAACCTTCAAAGCAAAGACCACGGCCGCCAACTCCAGGTCGTGAGTGGGGTAGTTCCTCTCATGAATCTTCAGTTGTCGTGATGCATAGGCAATGACCTTGCCGTGCTGCATCAGTACACATCCCAACCCAGTACCAGAAGCGTCCGTGTACACCACGAATCCTCCGCTTCCAGACGGTAAGGCTAACACTGGAGCTGTGGTAAGCTTAGCTTTAAGGGTTTGAAAACTTTCTTCACTTTTATCATTCTATTCAAACTTTACCCCTTTTCGTAGAAGCTTTGTCATTGGCATAGCAATTCGGAAGAAGTCTTGGATGAATCGCCTATAGTAGCCAGCTAATCCTAGGAAGCTTCGGATTTCGCTGACATTCTTTGGTTGTGACCAATTCATCACAGCTTCAACTTTGGCAGGATCTACTGAAACTCCATCTTTCGAGATCACATGTCCAAGGAACATGACTTCTTCAAGCCAGAATTCGCATTTCAAGAACTTTGCGTATAACTGATGTGTTCGGAGGGTTTCTAAAATGATTTTCAGATGTTCTTTGTGTTCCTCCACATTTTTCGAGTATATCAGTATGTCATCAATAAAGATGATGACAAAGAAGTCTAAGTATGGCCTGAATACCCGATTCATCCGGTCCATGAATGCCGCTAGGGCATTAGTGAGTCCAAATGGCATTACCACAAACTCAAAATGCCCATATCTGGTTCGAAATGCTGACTTTGGGATATCTTCATCTTTTATTCTCAACTGGTGATAACCTGACCTCAAATCAATCTTAGAAAAGACTTTTGCTCTTTTCAATTGATCAAATAGGTCCTCGATACGAGGTAGAGGATATTTGTTCTTCACAGTTGCTTGGTTCAGCATTCTATAGTCTATGCATAGTCTCATAGACCCGTCCTTCTTTTTCACGAACAGGACCGGTGCTCCCCATGGAGACGTACTCGGTCTTACAAAACCACGCTCCATCAGTTCTTGCAACTGCTTCTTCAGTTCTTCTAACTCTGTTGGTGCCATCCGATAAGGTGCTCTTGATATTGGCTTTGTACCTGGCATTAGTTCGATCCCGAACTCGACTTCCCGCTGAGGAGGAAGTCCAGGAAGTTCTTCTGGAAATACATTGGCAAAATCGCGGACGATTTCCAAATCCTCAAGCAGAGTTAGTTTTGTTTCACTTCCGATCATACTAACTAGGAAAGCCATATCTCCCCGACGTAGATACTTTTGGGCTTTGAGAGTCGAAATAACCCTTTTCTTGATTCCAGGCTTTGCTAATCGGAATTCCACTTTCGGCATATCCGCTCGAGACAGAATTACTTTTCCTTCTCTACAGAGGACTCTAGCATAGTGCTCAAAGAGCCAATCCATACCCAGTATGACATCGTATTCGGTCATATCAAGTATGATTAGGTTGGCAGGTAAGTTGTGTTCTCCTAAAATAACTTCTACTTCTGGCATATAGTTCACATAAACTTCATTGAATCCTATAGGGTTATACACTACTAGTTCTTGATTCAATGATTCTGTGGGGATTCTAAGTTGTTTTGCAAAATATAATGAAATGAAGGAATGAGAAGCTCCACAGTCAAATAAGACAAGGGCAGCTTGACCCGAAACAAGTACGGTACCTTGCACAAGGTCTCCCTTCTGTTTTCTGGAAATTTCTGCAGCAGTCGACTGAAGGTTTTTATCAGTGGACTGAACATATTATCAGTCGACTAACTATTGTCTCAGTCGACTAATTTTGTCGTTTTTCTGTAACTTTTAAAAGGGCGTTTCTTTTTATTTTTCAAACTTTTTGATCAATCTAAATAGGCTGTTTTGCCACCCCTTTCATCCTCAATATATGGAATCTTTAAACTATAAATATGAGTGCATTCCACACTCAAAACATCGAATCCAATCGAATTACCCAATAGGAATGATATATCTTTATTTTACCATGATGTGAAATAGCAATCACGTATACATAACTTCAGACTTGATTAAAACCATTCAATCTACAAAGCAGGAAAGGTGTATTGAACAAGAAAATACAACCAAACAATAATTTCATGAATAATAATCCAAGATACTTAAGGTTCCACGCCATTTGCCTACTTTATTTTTTTGTTTCGATCTTGAATCCGTCATGGCTAACACCCACACCAAAAATATATGCATTTTCCTACACAGATTCAAACTGTAGGTTTTGATATGAGTACTACATATTACCAGGCACACACATAGGAATAAAATGCCCTTACAAAGAACACCACAGTGCCCCAACATTGGCCAAGGGTGAGAACCATTGGCTGAACCACTACATCTTGACCTATTGGCGAGTAGGTGTTTCAACTCATGCCCCCTGGGTCTCAAGGCCCCAAACATACCTTCATATAGGTGGTGCTTGTCACGTAACCTCTATGTTATTGCAACATAGATGTGCAACAAGGCATCAAGCACTTACATACAAATAACAATGGTCCTTACCTCTTGTTGGAGTGTCAAGCGAATGAAGCAACACTTCTTCCTTCGTTGGAGTAGCACACTACGTTTGCCAATGGAAGTCCAGTCGTGCAGCAATAGAAAACTCCACCACCAACTATGGAGGTTTGATCACCCAAGAGAGGGAGAGAGAGAGAGAGAGAAGGAGAGATATAGAAAGTCGTGTTTCACGATTTCTAAAAGAAAAACTTCTTGATTTGTCTACTCTTTCTTAGGTGGAGTTTCAAAACTCAACCCTAAAAAATCTCCTCCAAATCCCACGATTTTTGTTGGGATAGCATCTCTTCCGATTTTGCCCTTTACTCCATGTGTCATTTTTTTCAACTTCCACTCTCTTTTTTCCTTATTGTGGTACCCCTCATCCCCTGATGCATGGGATTCCCCTCAATTTTTGGTAAGGTGAGAGGAGTTGCTCACGTTTTTTGTGAAGAAAGACCAAAAAGGTAGGGTTTAATTTGAGCCCACGTTTTTACCCTTTTCACCAAGGTAGAAATCATCACTTTCTTGAAAAAAAATAATTTGTGCACAGGGGGTTTTGAACTTGGGTGGTGGCCCTACAACCCTATGTGTCCTACCATAACTCCACTTCACTATTTTTTGTTTACTTTTGCGAAAATATTCTTTTTATGTCATATCGGGACATTTTTCCTTGTTGATGGATTTCTTCCATTTCAAGTGGATTTTTCACCCGTTGGTTTTAAACTTGCACTTGCTTATTTTAAATGTGCTTCGGATCTCACGCTATTATCTCGAAACCATCGGGTTTCCTTACTTGGACTCGTAAACCGGGTCGGATCGTCGGATCTCGCCAAGATCCGGATCCAACACCACTTGTGAGAGTTTGTTCTCGGTTTCGTTCTAGAAACCACAAGTCATAAAATTTGTACTGTCTAACTTAAAATCTTACTATTTCACATAACTGATCCCTTTTATTCATTTAGAATTTCATAGATTTCACGGGTTTTATAGTTCAGCAACTCATTTTGTTGATGTATGTTTGGGTTTTGATAAAACTCATTTTCTACTGAGGAAAGTCATTTATGCATTCAGGATTGTCAGACATTGTCCCGGTATTTTGACTGTATCTCCTTAGATACTGGTGCAAATCGAGTGATCATTAGCTTGTTGGAAAGCTAATAGCCTCCTTTTCAAGTTTTCTTCTTACTATTTTTCTTGAAGCATCATTGTTAGGATGCTAAAATCCCTGACAAGTTTCAGTCAATTGCATAAGACCAAAGTTTTATCCTGTGCATCACATCACTGCTACTATTCCATGTTTTCATCATATCTTTTTGTTTACTGAACGAAAATTTGCAAATTATAACTTGTTAGAAAATCGACACCTAGAGCTTGAACTTTCATGTTTATGATGTTACCTGAATCAAGTTAGATGTTACTCTAAAATATTCATCAATCTATGTTAATCGAAAGATATTTTAGATCTAGACTGTCTGTTATATTCTTGATAGCATCTCCTATTTGCAGTGCATCTTTGTTATCCCTGCTTTGTTTATTGAACTGAAGCACGATCTAAAAAAATAATATTTAGATTGAGAATCCTCATGTTTTGATTTTTTGTTGATTCCATTGTTTACTGTGTCAAAAAGTTGATTACTTTTTTGCATGTTTGATACCTTGTTCATCGGCTCATTTAGCATAGAAAAGAAAATACAATATCATAATCTAGGTATAAGTTTCAACATCTTACTCCAAAAATTACAAACTCGGATTTGTTGGAAAGATAATAAGATTTGGCATAACTTACCTATTTGGAGTTTTTCCAAACTCCTTCGGCAAAGGGATCAAAATCTCTCTCCAAGTAGTCGGACTAGTCACCTGCATATTTTGGGTGTCCTGTCCATGCGCTCCATAGAATCTGTCATAACTCTGCCTACACAGATCTGAATCTGGCATTTTTGGATCTGTTGGAAAGGTGTGTGCGTCGCACAACTTTCATGTGTTAGCCACCTCTGTCGAAACAGAGTGCTCAGACTTTGAAATATAGATTATTTGAGTCCTATTCAGACTCAACTACTAAACTTAGATTCCATGCGTGGAGATCCATTTGTATCTCATATCGTGGATTGACTTCCGTGACGAGTCCGCCATCAAATGAAGGATAAAATGGTATCGATATTCTAGAAGGCTTGAAGGATAAGTATGGAGTATCAAAAGTTAAGTATGCAACTCTACAATCTCAGCAAATCAAACTACAAAGGAAGGAAACTCGATGAGGATGAAAAAAACCACCAGTTGTTGTATTGTAAGTGAGTGATGTGACCATGATATGTGAGAAATAGTCTATACAATTGTAAAGAGCCAAGGACGCTAAAATAAGAAAAGCATTATCTCTTCTGCTGAATCACGTAAATAGAGTGTGTTTACTTAAATTTTCTTCTTCTTCTCACTTTCGTTTAGACCTTTCATGAAAATGGGTATAAATTTCAAAAAAAAATCCTGTTAGCTTAGCCTTCACATGAGAATGCTTTCATAGGCGGGGAGGTATGAAAGGATTGGAACAAGAATACTGGTAGGACCAAATTGTGTCAGCACGCCTTATAATTGGATGTTGGTTTTACTAATAATAGGAAAGAAAAGAAAAGGGATGCCAGCTCATCAATTTTCTCTGAAAATTAGATGAAACAAACCGACCCTATTTATTTTGAACTACGCTAGGAATAGTATGGAATGGAAATGAGTGCACAAGAATTAATTTATTGATGATTGATAATAGTATGACAATTTAATGACAGAGTTGCAACAGCAATAAAAGCTTTCACCATTTCTTCTATCTATTTGAACTAGAATGACTACATAAAGACACCATTTGGCAGCCTTCTTGAGGTAGAAAACACTAGCATTTTTCTCCTTTCTTTGTAGGGAATTTTGCTTTTGTGGATGTTGTATCGATGACCTCTAGCAGAAACATGTATCCATGGGTGGCAATGTGTACAATAGTAGCATCAAATAGTCTGCAACTTCAATTTTACTTCTGATGGAATACGTGCAGGATGGTTGTTTCTGTCAATCCAAGCAATTATTGAACTTCCTTCCAAGACTAGCTGAGAATTTAACAAGCAGAAAGTCAGCAGCAGTTTTTTCCATTTTCTTTTATCGAATTGACATGATTTCCTCTTACAGTCAATTGTGACAGTTACCTCTTGATTTGGAAGCTTGAAAATGAAGAAATCGAAAAACAAACGTGTGGTAGAAACTTTTGAAATTTTCAGTTTCAGGACAAACCTATCTCCACGCTGCATCCACAATTACAAAGTGCAAACTTCTTAGCATCATGGAAGAAACCCTCTATCTATCTAGCTTATACAAATTGAAACTTGTAATATATTGTTCATCATACAAAATAAACAAAAATGATATTAACCCCTACTTATTTCATTGAGTGGAAATACTGAAATAGTAGTGGTCCAAATCCCGCTAAAATTCCGTATGATAAAATGGATAATCACCAAAGATGCTACAGTAACTGTGGTGTGATCCAGGAGAACACTTTACAAGTGTGTGCCCCTTTTCATTATGGGGATAGGCGGGAAGCTGAGTATTCTTCCCCCCTCTCTCTCTTAAAAGGGTGAAGCACTTTATAAGTGTTCGTCCAGAACACTGGACCATGCCTCGGGGCAGCCGCTACCTAGCACCAGCCGATAGTGCTGAATTGTTTGGTGAGCAACTCTGTCTACTTTCTACAGTAATTGAATGGCTAACTACTTACCTGTAAAGGAGTGATAAACTTGAGAGACAGCTTGTGTGTTGCAGCTGCATGGCCTTCAGACTTCAATCCATCGATATCGATACCAACTCTGACAAACACATCTGTATAACCTAAAACACATAGGGAATGTAGTGCACTTTAACTAGTGTGCGCATTCAACCATCAAAGAAAAACAAAAATTTAGAGAAATCAATCTTGATACACATGCATGTTTCACAATTGGCAGGCAATCATATGCCTGCCAATAAGAACTAATTCTCCAATTCTTATTTCCATAAGCAATATGAAATAATTAGAGCTGGTAAAAAATGATAAACAGTATGTTAAAGAAGAATATTGTCAGTGGTGCGCTTGAAAATCAAAATCTTGATGCTTGTGTGTAGACACATGTAAGCCTATGAATGCCGTCTCAATAAAATCTAATCATGATGATTGGGTTATATTCTTCTTTTGAATCTCATTTTTCTGAAGCCAAATACAGGGTTACATTTTGGTGAATCCATCAGTACTGTAGCTCAAAAATGGTTAAAACCAAACTAGAAACAAAAACAAAACCATTGCAGCCTCACCATGTTCGAGGTAATGGGAATATATGGCATTATTAACAACTCCATATTGGTCCAATTCATAATCACGAACTTGAAGTTCAACATCGTGACAGCCCTGCACACTGAAGAAGTCAAATCCCAAATTAGTACTCTTTGATCCTCCTGTTATTAGGCCTGGCAATGGGTTATAGTTGTAGTGAGAGGGAAGTACCATGATCCATTTTGCACATCTTGGTTTTGGAGGAGGGTGCAAGGATCCTTGTTAAGGAGTAAGCTGCGAGGAGGTGTCAGACTAAGAAGTCTTTGAGATGGCAACTTGGTTGTTGATGGAACCCTAAGCAGAGTGGTTGAGTTTGAGCCTGCAGGCTTTGTGGTAATGGAAGGGTAGAAGGGGCGGAAAGCACCATAGCTGAACTTGGTTATGGCTTCCATCTTCTATCACCAAGTTGGGTTCCTTTGTGTCTAATTGCATCAATTTATATAACCTTATTCACGGGCCTTCCCTTCCAGGCAGCCTCCTTCTCTGCATGTACGATTTTGCCTTTTCCAATTTCTGTTGACTAAACAAGTATCTAACTAACTAGCACGTGGATTTTGTGTGTTAAATTCAAATCCAAGTTTGGATCTCAATGCGATTTTCTGCATGTCTTTTTCCAAGTACTCATAATTATGGTCCTTGCAATTGGGGGTGTCAACCGGTCGGGGACCCAGGTGAAACCAGATTTAAACCAGGAATTTTGGGTATGGTATTGAGTCTGGACCCGAGTCTAATTAGGTCAACTATAAGAAAAACCATACTCGAACCTGATATGAACTACGTGAGGCAGACCCAAACCATACCCAGTAAAACCATATTTTTTATAATTTTTACATTAAAAATTTGCAGGTCTTAATTGAAACTCGGGTTGGGCTGGTATATAATTTCATAAACTATACCCGGGTCCACGTATTACTGGGGATCCAGACCCAGGTTTTATTCAGGTCTTATTATTTATCACAATACCCGGACTACCCTATAAGGTTTGGTTCGAGTCAGGTCTGGGTAAACCCGACCCGTTGACACCCCTACTTGCAAGGTTCATGAGATGTAACCTGACCAGTAGACCAATAAAGCCACGAGAAATTCCAGCTTACTTGCACAGTCACAAACCTGGTTCTCGGGAAAACGTTGACGATAGAAAATATGTAGAGATTTTGAATAAAATGCTTCTTTCATAAGAAGATTACCAAATCTGGATGGTGTCGTTCACCTTTGACCAACGTACGTTCCGTTGGAAGTCAAGTTTGGCGTGACTCTTATGAACGATATTCCTTTAAAACAAGGTCTAAAACTTGAAAATTTTACCTATTGAAACCATATTAAACACTCTTGGTCTCATTAGTTTACTATACAATAATGATAGTGCAAGAATCCCTAGTGCATGATGCGCAATTGCCACCACCATGCAAAAAAAGAAAACACAAACAGACAAACTAAAGGCAAAGAATTATGTAAAAAAAATTATAGGTGCTTGAATGATTGCTAACATGTGTTAAGTTTGTCAATATGGACCAACGGGCGCTCCGCGGGGTTGGTAGGAGCTGTCAGTGGGTATCCTTGTGTGTGTTGGGAACCTTTCTGATAAAAGCTTTCATTTTTGGTATTCCAAAACAATTACCCTAATTTGGTGCAGATGGTAGAGAGAACTATCTCCGGATTCCCAAATCAAATTAAGCGGATGGTGCAAAGTCAAAAATGGTCCCCTTGAATTGCATTGCAGTGTGTTTGGAATGGCTCCCAAAGTGAGAATTCTCATCAGTAAGGTCAGCCTGGGAAGTCATGGTGAAGAAAAACCCATATTTCGATGCAGATGGGTTAATAAGGCCCACCCTCCATCTGCTATCACATCCATCGAGATGGGCAATTGGAGATTGTTTGCTCACCCAAGAAAGACTCCAAAGTAAAGGCTTTCAGTTTCCAAGCTAATTGTGTGATATCAACATCTTTGTTCTGATTTAGATGGAGACCGGTAGGAAACATGTCAAGTAACATCCGGTCTTACTTCAAAAAGAAATTCAAAGATAAAGTGGTGAGACACAAGGCTGGGAAAGAACATTCCAGGTGATTATAATAGATAATATGGAAACTACTGAACCAACAAGTGTTTGAGCAACAAAGGAAGAATCTCAATCAGATAAAAAAGGAAGGCACAGATTCTTCAAGTCCTAGGTAAATCGGAAGAATGGAGCGGATGGTCAGACATTCTCACATTAATAGATCCAGCTGCTAAAGTAGAGATGGGCAGCTGGCTGGCCCTAGGGATTAAAAATTTTAAATTTCTAGAAGGAAGAAGCTCTGTGACAAATATCGCGAGATTTATAAAAATCTCGTAATAATGTCACGAGAAATTGCCTGAAAGTTTAAAACAATAATTTCTCTTGAGATTTTCAAACCGTGACAAATATCGCGATATTTACGTTTTTTAACACATATTTATCATGAAAACACCCCAGATTTTTATTTTTAAATGCAAGATTTATGAAAAAATTCAAAATCTCTTGTGTTCTTTACTACCGATATTTTGCCGTTTTAATCTTTTGTCACTATGGGAAGAAGCCAGGGTCTTGACATTCCTCTAGGTATGCGGAATCTTTTGTCTAGTTGGCAAAGATTTGATGTACAAAAATCTAACTACAGATGAAATCAAATGGCTCATAATTTATCTAGAATAGAAAAGAGGGAATCCAAAAATCGTGGAAAGATCATTCTCCATATTGGTCCCTCATCACGATTATTGATTCTTAATGAAATCTGGTATTGGTTTGCCTAACCCCAGCTTGCCTTTCAACAACAACAACTACGCCTTCATCCCAAAACAATTGGGGTCGGCGATATGAACCAACAAAGAAAATCATTATGGGTCTTCCACATGAATCCTTCTCCTCCATTCATTTCTATTCAATGCCATGTCCTCAGTGAGGTTCAAAGCCTTCATATCCTTTCCTATCACCTCCATCCATGTCTTCCTAGGCCTACCCCGACCTCTTTTAACTAATATATTTTCCCATTTCTCCATCCTTCTAACTGGAGCATCATTAGGCCTTCGTCAAATATGTCCAAACCACCGTAAACGATTCTCTCTCATCTTATTTTTAATGGGTTCAACACCTACCTTCTTACGTATCTCCTCGTTCCGAATCTTATCTTTTATTGTATTTCCACACATCCATCTCACCATACGCATCTCAGCTACACTCATTTTTTGAATATGATGTCTCTTGGCAGCCCAACATTCCATGCCATATAGTAAAGCGGGCCTAATAGTCATCCTATAAAACTTTCGCTTCAACCGCAATGGCATTCTATGATCGCACAACACTCCAGTTGCACTCTTCCATTTCATCCACCCAACCTTTATCCTATGATTTGCATCTCCATCAATTTCTCCATACTTTTGAATGATAGATCCCAAATATTTGAAAGAACCATCCACCGGTATTTCTTTCTCACCAAGCTTCACTACACTCCCATCTCTATTTCCTTGCTTACTAAATCGACATTCCATGTATTCTGTCTTACTCTTACTCAACTTAAAACCTCTTGCTTCCAATGTCTGTCTCCATAATTCTAACTTAGCATTAACCCCAGCTTGCCTTTCAAAAACAAAACAAAAAAAATATTTCTCCCCTGCACAAGCTGACACCCAACATAGGCCTATGATCCTATCCTCGAAGGTTAATGTCGTCTGCACGAGGTATGAAAGGTAGAGCCAGCTTGACCAAGTCTTCTTGCTGGAAGAGGTTTCTTCATGTTATAAATGGAAAAGAGAGAGAGAGAGAGAGAGAGAGAGAATTTAGTAATATTTGATAACCAACAATAATATTTTTTTTCTTAAAAAATATCTTAAAACATGCCTAAAATTTTGGCAATAATCAAAATACACCCAACTTTTTCTAATTACAATAGGCATTTCACTGCAAGTTTTGGTACTAATATGTTACACATTTGGCTTACCACCATCCAAAAGTGCATGAAGATTTAGGCCAACAAACGCTCTAGTTCTGCCCCATTTGTGTATAGCTTTTTGTTCTACAATAATTTGTCCCTGCATTTCAAACACGGTAGACACCCATAGTTCTCAATTAAGACCTGTTTAATGCGTGGGAAAAAAATGGATAAAAGGTCGGGTCTCTCGAAGATTCCAACCTTTTTTTCTTAATATTAGGATAATTTCTCTTTGCTTTGCCTAACTTATCTCATGTTACTTGATGAGGCGGCTTAACTAAAATAAAAGATACCGTTATCTTGAATAAGGTTTTTAAATATTAAACACTCTTGGTCTCATTAGTTTACTATACAATAATGATAGTCCAAGAATCCCTGGTGCATGATTGCCACCACCATGCAAAAAAAGAAAACACAAACAGACAAACTAAAGGCAAAGATTTATGTAAAAAAATTATAGGTGCTTGAATAATTGCTAACATGTGTTAAGTTTGTCAATACGGACCAACGGGCGCTCCGCAGGGTTGGTAGGAGCTGTCGGTGGGTATCCTTGTGTGTTGGGAACCTTTCTGATAAAAGCTTTCATTTTTGGTATTCCAAAACAATTACTCTAATTTGGTGCAGATGGTAGAGAGAACTATCTTCCGGATTCCCAAATCAAATTAAGCGGATGGTGCAAAGTCAAAAATGGTCCCCTTGAATTGCAGTGTGTTTGGAATGGCTCCCAAAGTGAGAATTCTCATCAGTAAGGTCAGTCTGGGAAGTCATGGTGAAGAAAAACCCATATTTCGATGCAGATGGGTTAATAAGGCCCACCCTCCATCTGCTATCACATCCATCGAGATGGGCAATTGGAGACCGTTTGCTCACCCAAGAAAGACTCCAAAGTAAAGGCTTTCAGCTTCCAAGCTGTTTGTGTCATATCAACATCTTTGTTCTGATTTAGATGGAGACCGGTAGGAAACATGTCAAGTAACATCCGGTCTTAGTTCAAAAAGAAATTCAAAGATAAAGTGGTGAGACACAAGGCTGGGAAAGAACATTCCAGGTGATTATAATAGATAATATGGAAACCTACTGAACCAACAAGTGTTTGAGCAACAAAGGAAGAATCTCAATCAGATAAATCGGAAGAATGGAGCAGATGGTTAGACATTGTCACATTAATAGATCGAGGTGCTAAAGTAGAGATGGGCAGCTGGTTGGCCCTAGGGATTAAAAAATTTAAATTTCTAGAAGGAAGAAGCTCTGTGACAAATATAGCGAGATTTATAAAATTCACTTAATAATGTCTCGAGAAATTGCCTGAAAGTTTAAAACAATAATTTCTCTTGAGATTTTCAAACCTTGTCAAATATCGAGATATTTACGTTTTTTAACACATATTTATCATGAAAACACACCAGATTTTTATTTTTAAATGCAAGATTTATGAAAAATTTCAAAATCTCTCGAGTTCTTTACTACCGATATTTTTCCGTTTTAATCTTTTGTCACTATGGGAAGAAGCTAGGGTCTTGACATTCCTCTAGGTATGAGGAATCTTTTGTCTAGTTGGGAAAGATTTGATGTACAAAAATCTAACTATAGATGAAATCAAATAGCTCGTAATTTATCTAGAATAGAAAAGAGGGAATCCAAAAATCATGGAAGGATCATTCCCCATATTGGTCCCTCATCACGATTATTGATTCCTAATGAAATCTGGCATTGGTTTGACTAACCCCAGCTAGCCTTTCCAAAAAAAAAAAAAAAAAAGATTTCTCCCCTGCACAAGCTGACACCCAACATAGGCCTATGATCCTATCCTCGAAGGTTAATGTCGTTGGCACGAGGTATGAAAGGTAGAGCTAGCATGACCAAGTCTTCTTGCCGGAAGAGGTTTCTTCATGTTATAAATGGAAAAGAGAGAGATTTCTAAATTATTATTATGAAATTTCTTTTCTAAAAATATCATTTTCTCAATAATGCATTTCGAAAATGATTCTTACCCGAGTCGGTAGGACCTGTGGTCATATTGACTATTTGATTTCGTACATTAGGTTTCAAACTTGAACTAATATTCGATTAAGTCTTAATTTAGATTTGAATCAAACTCATATCTAGTTATAATGTTCGAGCCATATTTATTCAATCCGAATTCAAATTCAAATCCAAATCCGATCCGAATTCAAATTTTTGAATCAAATTTCGAATTGATAAAACTACATAAATTGAAATCAAAATTTAATAAGACTTCAAATTAAAATATGCACTTAGTTCGAATCCTGACTAATATTAAAACTCAAATTAAGTTTTTATTTAAGTTGAGCTTAAATATAGATTAAATCTGATTAAAAATAAAACTCTGATTTAGAATATAGTCTCAACGTGGAATTTATTTTGAATCCCCATTAATACTTGAATTATAAATAAATTTATAGCTTAATTTTGAATAATATTTTAGCCTCGCTTTACAGTTATTTCCTGTAAAGTATAAAAAATTTATGGGTTTTACAATTATTTTCCTGATTTTGAATTGGATATGAAGAGAACCATGATCATAATAATTTCATATCTGACTCAGATTTAGACATATCCTATGCAGATTGATTCCAATATAATATGGGTTGAAACTCTGACATATTAAATGATCACTTCAAACAAAAATACAAATTAACTAGAACAAAAAGCTATACACAAATGGGGCAGAACTAGAGCGTTTGTTGGCCTAAATCTTCATGCACTTTTGGATGGTGGTAAGCCAAATGTGTAACATATTAGTACCAAAACTTGCAGTGAAATGCCTATTGTAATTAGAAAAAGTTGGGTGTATTTTGATTATTGCCAAAATTTTAGGCATGTTTTAAGATATTTTTTAAGAAAAAAAATATTATTGTTAGTTATCAAATATTACTAAATTCTCTCTCTCTCTCTCTCTCTTTTCCATTTATAACATGAAGAAACCTCTTCCAGCAAGAAGACTTGGTCAAGCTGGCTCTACCTTTCATACCTCGTGCAGACGACATTAACCTTCGAGGATAGGATCATAGGCCTATGTTGGGTGTCAGCTTGTGCAGGGGAGAAATCTTTTTTTTTTGAAAGGCAAGTTGGGGTTAGGCAAACCAATACCATATTTCGTTAAGAATCAATAATCGTGATGAGGGACCAATATGGGGAATCATCCTTCCATGATTTTTGGATTCCCTCTTTTCTATGATTTAATTTCATCTGTAGTTAGATTTTTGTACATCAAATCTTTGCCAACTAGACAAAAGATTCCACATACCTAGAGGAATGTCAAGACCCAGGCTTCTTCCCATAGTGACAAAAGATTAAAACGGAAAAATATCGGTAGTAAAGAACTCAAGAGATTTTGAATTTTTTCATAAATCTTGCATTTAAAAATAAAAATCTGGGGTGTTTTCATGATAAATATGTGTTAAAAAACGTAAATATCATGATATTTGTCACGGTTTAAAAATCTCAAGAGAAATTATTGTTTAAAACTTTCAGGCAATTTCTCGCGACATTATTACGAGATTTTTATAAATCTCGCTATATTTGTCACAAAGCTTCTTCCTTCTAGAAATTTAAAATTTTTAATCCCTAGGGCCAGCCAGCTGCCCATCTCTACTTTAGCACCTGGATGTATTAATGTGAGAATGTCTGCCCATCCGCCCATCTTTGAATTTCTTTTTGAACTAAGACCGGATGTTACTTGACATGTTTCCTACCGGTCTCCATCTAAATCAGAACAAAGATGTTGATATCACACAAACAGCTTGGAAGCTGAAAGCCTTTACTTTGGAGTCTTTCTTGGGTGAGCAAACGGTCTCCAATTGCCCATCTCGATGGATGTGATAGCAGATGGAGGGTGGGCCTTATTAACCCATCTGCATCGAAATATGGGTTTTTCTTTACCATGACTTCCCAGACTGACCTTACTGATGAGAATTCTCACTTTGGGAGCCATTCCAAACACACTGCAATTCAAGGGGACCATTTTTGACTTTGAACCATCCGCTTAATTTGATTTGGGAATCCGGAGATAGTTCTCTCTACCATCTGCACCAAATTAGGGTAATTGTTTTGGAATACCAAAAATGAAAGCTTTTATCAGAAAGGTTCCCAACACACACAAGGATACCCATTGACAGCTCCTATCAACCCCGCGGAGCGCCCGTTGGTCCATATTGACAAACTTAACACATGTTAGCAATCATTCAAGCACCTATAATTTTTTTACATAATTCTTTGCCTTTAGTTTGTTTGTTTGTGTTTTCTTTTTTTGCATGGTGGTGGCCATTGTGCATCATGCACTAGGGATTCTTGCACTATCATTATTGTATAGTAGCATTTCATGGGTATTTATAAGTCCATGAAATATTTCAATTGAATTTAAAGTGAATTTAATTTGAATTTCATAGAATGGATTTCAAAAATTAACTAAAACTTATAAAATAGTAGGAGTCCAAAGGTGGGCCATCCCATCTTATGTGACATCCAAGTTTAAAGTTTAAAATGATAAAAACAAAAATAAACTTTAAAATAAGGTTGAAATAAAACTTTCCAAAAAAATAAAAACAAGAGAGAAAAGTCAAAAGTTACCTTACTTGAAAATCAAACACCAAAAGGACTAAGACCGTATGACACATAGTTCACCATAAATATCAAGCAATAGTAGCAAGGGTATGTGTATGAACACCGAAGCAAACTTGCAGTTCCCTAAAGGGCATAAACCGAGGACTAGGACCGGATATTATTTTTCAAAGGTGTACGCAAAGAAAAATCCTACCGTACATGATAATTATTTCAATAAATAACTTAAAAGAGAGAAAATGACGTGCAAACCTACCAAAATTTGGCAGAGGTGGCTCAACGCAACATTTGATAGCCTCATAGGTTGTGGCCAACACTTTCTTATGTTCGGTATAGTCACAACAAGGAACATCTCTTGCAGAACTTGTCATGGTGAAACAATGAGGTTTAGGTCAAAAACGGATTGGACCTAGTTTAGGTTCGACTTGGATCGAACCTACCTTAAGTCGTCTAGGCTAGATGAGATGAGTTATACCTAGTCAAGGAAAAGGTAGAGGAGGTCAAGCAGTCAGGGTCAAGGGGTCTTAACCCAACTAGGTTTATTGTATGTCAAGTCAGTCCAAGCTCACCTCAGCTCAGTCTAGGTCGAGTGGGCTTAACCTAGGCTAA
The DNA here is from genome assembly GCF_984573655.1 of Nuphar pumila. Classification (NCBI taxonomy): domain Eukaryota; kingdom Viridiplantae; phylum Streptophyta; class Magnoliopsida; order Nymphaeales; family Nymphaeaceae; genus Nuphar; species Nuphar pumila. Next base: position 76,051,991 of record NC_143263.1, on the reverse strand, counting down.
GACCAAAACAAAGAAAGCGAAAGAAAGACTAACCTAGTAGGTCAAGTGGTCTTTACCCAGATGGGCTCAAGTTAAGCTAGGCAGGTCCAAACTCACTTCAAGTGTGCTTGGTCTAAGCTAGAACCAAGAGAGAAGAGAGGAAAAAAAAGCCAGAGAAAAAGTAGAGAGAGAGAGAAGCACAATTTTCTAAGGGGGTTCTCCTCTTGTTTATAAGAAATTAAATGGATCTTGGATTTATGTGTAGACTGGGTCTGATCTAATTAGTTGATCCGATCCAAGATCCAAACTTAAGACCAAACCATAGTGACAAATATCGCTAGATTTATGAAAATCTTGCGATAATATCGTGAGAAATTGCCTGAAAGTTTAAAATGGCAATTTCTCATGAGATTTTCAAAATATCAAGAGATTTATGAAAAAACATAAATACTAATTTAAGTGCAATATTTATGTTTTAAATGACTATTTATCACAAAAAAATCATGTATTTTTATTTTTAAATATTTTTTATTAATATTTTCTTCTAAAAAATATTTTATATTTTTTAATTTATTTTTTTATTGTCGCGATTTTGCCAAAAAAGAATGTGAGATTTATGGAATGTTTTCAAGTTTTCGTGAGTTTTTGAAAAATGAGAAATTGCCGATAAAAATGTTTGTCACTATAGTCCAAAGTAATATAAAGACATCCATATCCCTGTAGAGCCCACTTGATATTTTTATGATATATTTATATAGGGCCTACAAGATATTTTTATGAGATATTTATGTGCCGATTAACAAGCAGCTGAATCCTACCAGGCAGTCCCACTGATCAGATATATGTGAAATCGTGGGTCAATTATATGGACAAAATCTTGCTGGAAATCAGCAAAATTGTGACATCAATTAACAACACCATAAAAATGTAATTCAAGGTGATATTATTATTAACAACACTGTATATTTGAATTCCTACAATATAATCACTCGGTCCAAACATGGGAATGTGAAAACAAATCCCACATAATTTTTTGGCTTTAAACCACCTCAGGTGGTGTTAAGCTATGAGAGACGAAACAAAAACCCTTGGAAACTTGTTCCTAAGAAAATGGATCTCTTGATAGATTAAAAGCTTGCATAGTTGCTAAAGGATACATCCAACTACCAAGAGTTAACTTTATTGAGACATCTTCTCCCGTCATCACACAACCACGATAACCATAACGTAAAGATTTTTACTTCACTGACGTGAAATATAGTCATGACAGTATAACGTACTTCTTTACTGGCATGAACATATTTCAGGCCAGTAAATATAATTTGTTACTGGTGCGCCAATACAAAGGTAATTTCTTGTAGCATTGGCTCATAGGTGAAAATTTTGACAATTAGTTAAGAAAAATACTTTCTCATGTGGTTTTTTAATTGAACCTTTATTAATGGTACAATAGCTCGGATTCCAAGATTCTCAACGGCATAATTATAGTTATAATTTAAAAAGGGCTTTATAAGGACTTAAGCAGTTGTCTCGAGCATGGTTTGATAGGTTCAACATTTTCTTATTGGCCATGGGATTTTATTGCAGTGATGCAGTTTTTGTTTTAAATTTATCAAAATAAATTAGGTTGTATATTGTTGCTTCTCTATGTTGATGGCACTATAATTATAGGAAGTAATTACACATTTTTCATTCAGTTTATTTCCAAATTAAATTTCAAATTCACTATGAAGGACTTATGAGATATTCACCACTTTCTTTGAGTGCCAATAAACAACCAACTATTTTTTTTTTAAAGTTTTGAAGCTGAGTATCATTTTTTCTCATCAATGGCAGCAGAAATCGCACAGCTTAACTTCATTATTGAGGATCTTGGCATTGATATTCCCAAGGTCCAACTATTTTTTATGATAATTTATCTATTCTTCACATGGCAGTTAATATTTTTTTTCATTTGAGATCGATTGTCACTTTGTTTGTGAGAATGTGGCTCAACAACAACTAGTTACATGGTTCATCCCCTTACAATTACAAGTAGCAGATGTGTTTACCAAGCCAGTAACTAAATCCTTTTCAATCTTCCAAAAAAGCATTTTAAACTCTTAAAAAAAAAACTAAATTCATGCTTCAGAATTCCAGGCCCAAACTTGGATTATGGGAAAGTACTGGTGATACTAGTCTGGACTTCATATTAATCCAAATACCAGCAAATGAAGGATCAAATGGTACCAGTATTCTAGAAGAGTTGATGGATAAGTATGAAGTATCAAAGGATAAGTCTACAACTCTCCATTCTCAATAAATCAGACTACAAGAGAAGGAAACTAGGTGAGGATGAAAACTACCAACTGTTGTATTGTAGCTGAGTGATCTCACTACGATATGTGGGAAATAGTCTTTATAATTGTAAAGAGCTAATGATTGTATAATAAGAAAAGCGTTATCCCTCCTTTCGAACCAAGTAAATAGAGTGTGTTTACTTTCCTTTCCTTTTTCTCACTTTTGTTTAGACCTTTCATGAAAATGGGTATATAGATTTCAAAAAAAAATCCTGCTAGCTCAGCGTTCACATGAGAATGTTGGATATTTTGGACCAGGTCTAACCTTAAGTGACCCAGTTTGACACAAGGCACTAATAAAGGCATTAGTGGGGAGTGGGTTACACTAATGTGAATAGTTCACATTCCATATAACATGTGAGGGGTTCACGTACATGAATGCCATGTATGTAACCCCCCACTCTCCTCCCACTTTAAATTGAGGCATGATTGTTGGTGTAGCTTTTATGAAAGCAATTTTTAAAACAGATTTTCAATAAAACTCGCGTGTAAACTGTACACCAAATAATAAAAATAAACCAGTTTACACTTGTGGTAAGACCAGGTCGAACTCTAGGAACAAAATGAGGCAATGCATAATTTGCTTGAATTATTCACTTTATTAATATTTCCAAAAATAAAAGAAATGCACTGATTACAAGTTCACAAAATAATAAGTACTAAAATCTAAACTATGTTCTGGGACTCTAATGTTTGCTGAAGAAGCCACTGCATCCACCTTCACTATCTGCTCTCCTACTTATGAATTTGAACCTGCAAAAATAACCTAAACTATGCAACTTAACTAATAATGTTAGTGCCTAATTTATTTAACACTAAACAATATTTAAATCAACTAAAGAACATGTTAATAAAATAAATAAACTAATTATCCATCTAACAAAAATAATAAAAATGCAATTATTAAAATATAAATAAATTAAAGCTAACACTACTAAAACTATAACTACTATACAGTAATCAATGAATTATTAACCAAACTACAAAGCAAGTAGATCATGAAATTAAATAACTAATTAAATAATTAACTAAGTGAATCCAAATTAATTTACTAAATTTTGAGAAAATAACAGAACCTAAAATTAAACCCTAATTCTAATATAAATTTACTAAATTACCCTAACTACTAGCCAAGCAGAAAATACTGGGGCAGACTTTAGAAAATCGGGGTTTTGAAATAGTAAATGGAGTTAGCTTACTCTAAATTTTTATAGAGACATTCTAAACACAGTCAGGAATTAAACCCAATTTACAAAGTTTAAAAATTCATCCGAAATCCACAAAAAATGATTTTTGAATTTATGGAAATGCCCCATGACAACAAAGAATCAATACAAGAATTTCTACAGAACTATTTTTCGAAATAAATTTAATTACTTGACCAAATTAGCATGAAAAATTCTAAAATTTGGTTGAGATATAGTAGCCACGCTGATGAAATCGGTATAAAAATTTCAGGTCAAAACGCGTGGCAAATATTCATGAAATGATAACCCAAATTTTATCAAAAATGTGAATTTTACAGAAATTCCATTTTGACTTTGCTTGACTGATTAACTAACTAAAAACATAAAAACCAAAGAAGTAATTAGTTAAAAATTAATTATAGTTGCAAAGCAAAGAAAATTCATGAATTTAAACCTACTCTAAAGCAGAGAAATAAATAAAATAATTAAGAACCAAAATAATAGCAACTACTTGCTAACTACGCTACCATTACAATAACTAATCTAAGCATTAATGAAAAGTGCTAAATTAACCAATTTACTTAACTAAGCTAAACACATTGACTAAACAAAATTAAACATGACTGAGCTAAGCATAGAAGGAATATAAATGACAAAAATTAGAATCTAACTACGATATTATAATATGTTAGACTAAATTAACTTGATTAAATACACAATTCACTAATTAAGTTAAGCATAGATTAGCAATATTATACTAAACGCATAACTAATGTAACTTAAACAACTAAAAGTACACTAACCAAATGTACTTAATGTAAACTATACTAAATTATCTTGAATATAAAGATTGAGTTTAAAGACAGCTACCTTACTTAATTTTAGAATCTAATTTAAAGCTAAATGAACTTCAATTAGGCTAATTAGGGCACAAGGGTTGATTATGAATTTGATTCAAGATTGGATGCTCACGCCCTCCTAGTGGACCCCACTAAGACTTAATACAACCTACTAAAAATAAAAAAAATGAATTTGAACTAATAATTAAAAGAACAATTAAATAAATTTCTAAACTTAAGCCAAGAAACAAGCAAGGCAAGGTTGAAAATGTTTCCTATGCTAAAGACGTCCTAAATGAGTTACCAAAATAGAACTTTCTCTAATTACAAACTAAAGGAATAAAATTTGGAAATTAACCTAAGCATCCCAAATAAGAAAGCAAATAAAACTTCAAGAAATAAATGACTCGACTTGCCTAAACTGCCACCCTATATGATTTTTACTATCCCCTAATCACTAATCCTAATTAAAGCAAATCAAACAAGATCTGAAATTTATGCTAATCAATTCAAATTCAAAATCTAACCTATAGATCAAAGAATGGAAACTAAAGTAAGACTTAAGAAAATGCCACTTACTTACCTAATTACACTAGACAATTTTTATGAAACCCTAACTAAAAAATCAAATTACTACTTTAAACCTACCAAAATGAGTACTTGCCAAAAAAATTAAAATATAGAACCAAAATTGGGTAATTAACCTAAGGATTCAAAATGCAATATTTACCTAGGGCTAAAGAAAAAAATTAATTGAACTTACCTAAAATACACTACACGGTTTCTGTGACCTAACCCTAATCAAAAGTCAAAGCTTGCTAAAAATGAAATGCAAAGAAAAAAATTTGAAATGCTAACCTAATAGACTAATTGCACTAACATAAGTTGACCAAACTCTACTCAATCTAATTGACCTATATGAACCAAATTTGGTCAAATGAAAACTAGTAACACAATTAAAAAATATATAAGACGAACTATACTACTCGACTAATGATAACTATCAAATATATCCTAATGTACTTACTAGTTAACTATACCTAACTTAAAGATTTAACAATAGCAAATACACCTAATTGACCTAATGTTAGTTCCCGTTAAAAATCAGAACAAAAGTTAATAAAATTAAAATTAAAATTAAAATTAAAATCAATCATTGACTTGATATTAACCTAAACTAAACTAACGCCTAACTCTAACACTAACCAAACAACTAATGGTCAGATCTGCTGTCACGACCAGACCTGTCAAACTCATACAAAAATCAAAATTTAAGTAACTAAAGGAAAAATGAAAATTAAAAATAAAACTATTTAGACTATATACACTATTCAACCAATTGGTTTTTAAAAATTGAAATTGGTGGATTTTGATTCAATCGGTTGAATAGAGGATTCAAGATCGGTTCTTGCTCATGCAAGAACTCGATCAAAACAATATTTTAAACCATAAAAATATGAAGTTTAGACTGACAGAACACTCAAAAGGCTGACCCACAACCAGACCTACGACATGACCCAACACACTTGACACTAGAAGACAAGGGAAAGAAAGGCTTACCTCTCGGCTCATCCGATGAATTGGGGGAGAACACGAGTGGTCAATGGAGATTGGAAACACGCCCTAGACGTCTTGGGAGGTTTGCAACTTATTCCCAGCTGCTGCAACTTTTTGAGAGCCAACTTGCAGAGGGGGAGATCAGTGTTGGAAGCATAGATGGAGGCTCAGTTGAAGATAGAATACGGTCGGGTCTCGGTGTTGGTAGACAACAAGCCGAATCTGAGTTGGAAGCTCTCCGGAGAAATCTGCAACACCTGTAAAATAAAATACAACATACACAAAAGAAAAACACAAAACAAAGTGGAAGAAAGAAAGGGACAATGGAAATAAGATGAGAAGAAAAATAAAAAGGGTGAAGGGATGAGAAAGTGGAAGGAGGAGAAAGAAAGGAATAGGGAGCGGCAATTTTCTTAAACTCCAAAAAAAGTTGAACCCTAATTTTTGCTACTATTTAAACCACTAAAATATTTTCTAATTCTAAAAACTACCTAAAAGTAAAATTAGTTCTAACTAATAGCTAACACTATTTACTATTTATACTAACTACCTAATTGCTTAATAAAGAGGGGATTTCAAGAAAAAGTGTGTGGATTGCACCTTGGATCATGTGGGCGCATGGATATTTTGAGTTTGGGTCCGGTCCATGATCTAATATTTTATCTTTGGATCGGGTCTAGATCCAATTTACATTGCAGTTCACTCTATTTACCATAAAAATGCTCCATTGCCTTTCATTTTAGCTCAAATTCGAGTGAAATTCGAATTGTGGCTTTTTCGCACCTAAATACACAAATACATGACTTTTTATCCTTCCAAATACATAAAAATGGATGAATAATATATGAAAATGATGTGCATTTCATGCATCATCAGATGCTTGATGAGAGCAACCAAGGTGTCCTCTTTCTCTCATTTGGGTTTGGGGTGGCCCACCATCGACTTGACTGCCTGGGTTCATCGTGGGCGTCGATAGGATGAGGAGAACGTCATGCACCGACACCAACACTCATTTCATCCATGGCATCTGCTGGTATGTATTCTTGCTTTTACATTCCGGTTATGTTTTGAGAATGCCAACATTGGGTTATGGGCCCACTCTGCACATTCGCTGCACATGTGGGTGCATCAGCGTTCTTTCGAAGCTCACCAAAAAAGTTGTCACTGCATTTCTTTTCTCTCTCATTGGATTTCCGTTATATTTTTTTTTTGGGAAATCATCTACAGTGGGAGAGGTGTTGACCGACGACACACTGCCAACGAGTAGACATCCATCGCTCTCTCTTCACGAAGGCTGGCAGTGGTCACCACCAGCGAGCAATCATGTAGGATCCCGATTTCTGTCGGGAATATATAGCGATCCCATTTTAGAGTCCGATCGATATTGCCAAGCTCCAACTATTTTTTGTGACAATTTATTAGTCGTCCAAATGACAGTGAATCTTGTTTTTTATTTAAGATCGATTATCACTTTGTTCACGAGAAAGTGGCTCAACAACAACTAGGTACATGGTTTACAAGTAGAAGATGTGTTTACCAAGCCTTTAACTAAACCTATCTTTCACTCTTTCAAGAACACAATTTAAACTCTTTAAAAAAAAACTAAATCCATGTTTTAGAATTCAAGGCCTAAACATAGCGTATGACAATCTCCAATGCCCGGTGTGTGTGGGAGTATTAGTGATAATAGTTTGGACTCAAAACTGATCCAAATACCAACTAATGATGATGCAAAACATTCAGATCATCAATTCATTGCAGATGAGTTGGATCCAAATCCAACACACCAGACCTGATCTGAGATACGTTACCATGTAGATCCAATGACATGCAGGGCTATCTGAGTCCAATTGGATCTCCATTTCAATTACTGAAATTATATTTTATTTTTAATTCTATTTTGGTAAGTAGGAATCATATTAAACATTTATTTTATTTTATTTTTATTTTTATTTTTACTTTTTTTATTTTTATTTTTAATTTTTTTAGGTATCGGATTCTACGGATCCGGATAGTTCTATTGCTCAGTAAGATCTTGAGGGTGAATGGGGATTAAGGGTAGTTTTTCTTTTTATTGTATTTAGTTTTAATGCCTTTTTGTGTGTGAGTCTGGATCTTGCTCGAGATCCAAACCTCATTGGACTCTTATAGGTGACGCCACTTAGTGTGGACATCCATAGTCCCCAATTTGAATTCTCATTTGACTTTGAAGTCAATTAAGTTGTTGAAAAGGCTTTAAAGCTCTAATTCTAAAAATGGCTTATTCAATGCTTTGGAAAGAGGCTGCCTTGGGAAGGCCTGACTCTCTTTATGAAGCTCTATTTTGGGTGTTTAAGAGCCCAAGGGGGGCGGGGGGGGTTACGACAATGAAGTCGTACATGATATTTAAGTACAAAGTGTTGATGATGAACAAGTGAATCAACTGCATTTCAGCTAAGGCAATGAAGAAAGATGACAATCATTGAAGAAATCGATGAAGAATCTTTGAAGACTAGTGTGCATATGTTAAATTCATTAAAAGTCTTAGATTCTTGTAAGAGCCTTACTTAAAGTGCATATTTCGGTTGCATTTCAGATAAAAAGGCTTTTGAAAAACTTTTCTAAAAGAACCCTTCATGAAAATCTTTTTAGAAAACTCTTTATTTAATTTTTCGTGTTTATTAGTCGACCAATAGACTCACCAGTTGACTAATCCTTTCGCGCCAAATTTTCTAAACTAAATGTCATTTTTATCAAATTAGACGACCGAAGGTTTTATTAGTCGACCGAACAGAATGTCTGTTTTCTGAAAATTTAGCAGCAGTCGACTAATGCTTTTATCAGTCGACCAGACAAAACTCGTGTTTTTCAGAAAATTTTAGCACCAGTCGACTGAAAGGTTTTTCAGTCTACAGATGATATTATCAGTCGACTAACTTTTCTCTAGTCAACTAAGTTTCAAAACTTCAGATTTTCAAAGGGCTCGATTAACAGATCAGTCGACCGACGATAACTGTCAATCTACTAATAGCTAATTATTAGTCGACTAACTACTGTTCCAGTCGACTAATTTTGTTGTTTTACCTGAAACTTTAAAAAGGCGTGTCTTTTCATTTTTCAAGCATTTTATTGTTTAAAATGGACTGTTTTGACACCCTTTCATACTCTCAACGTATGAAATCTTTTAACTATAAATATGAGTGCATTTTACACGCAAAAACACTGCAATTCAATCAATTTGAATCAATTACTCTTAGCTTTTCACTCATATTCATTTTCTCACTCACGTGATATTTTTCACTTCAGCTTTTCACTCAAATTCCTTTGAGAGATAGTGAATTTGTGAGTAGAGTATTTCAGCAACCTCAAAAGTCAATTGCATCTCATTTGTATTCATAAAAAGGGCTCATAGGTTGTATTGTAAGTTGTTACTTGTTTCAATTTTCTGTAAAAGGAAGGACTCCTTGGTTTAAAGGAGTTGTTTGCTTTTAGTGGGTGTGTTACTGAAAGTGGGACCGGATTTGGTCTGTATGAACTTGTAGTTACACAAGGTTTATAGTGAAAATCCCAAGCGGGTTTTGCTTGGGAACTGGATTTAGGTCGGGAAAGACCGAATCAGGATAAATTATTGTGTTCTTTGAGTGTTTGCTTTGTGAATTGCAAAATCCGTCAAAATTCCGCAGACAATTTTTAAAAGCACTATTCACCCGCCTCTAGTGCTCGTTGCCTCGATCCTACTGCACTTTCATTTGGTATCAGAGCAGGTTTGCTATTATTTTGATTTGACCATCATCTAGCATGGCAACTACAATATCTCAGCACAAAGAAGGATGCTCCTATGTTCGTCCTCCTCTCTTCAACGGAACAAACTATGGATACTGAAAAGTGAGAATGACAATATTCTTGCAATCTATGGATCTCAAAATTTGAAGAGTTGTTTCAGAAAAGTACCAAATGCCATCAATTGATTTCAGTCAATGGACCGATGAAGAAAAGAAGACTGCTTCACTTAATGCCAAGGCGATGAATGCATTGTATTGTGTCGTTGACAAGGTAGAGTTCAATCGTATCTCTCAATGCTCTGCAGCAAATGAAATCTGACATACTCTTCTCGTGACTCACGAATGTACGTCAAAGGTAAAGGAATCTAAAATCGCTTCTTTAGTTTATAAATTTGAATTGTTTAAAATGAAGCAAAATAAATCTATATCGGACATGGTAATAAGAATGACCGATATCACTAACACTCTAAAATCCCTTGGAAAAGAATATTCACAAGTGGATTTAGTCAGAAAAATCCTAAGGTGTTTAACTCCTGAATGAGAGAGAAAAACTACAGCTATTGAGGAAGCAAATGATTTAAACACTCTCACTCTTGAAGATTTGGTTGGTAACTTAATGGCATATGAAGTTCAACTTCAAGACAGACAAGAAGAAGAACCCAAGAAGAAATCTCTTGCTTTTAAGGATACTTCTGACTTTGAAAATTCAAAAGAAGATGAAGATGAAGATGAAGATATTGCCCTTATTATAAGGCAATTCAAAAGATTCATCAAAAAGGGAAGATTTCAAAGAAAGGTAAAGAAAGTGAATTCTTCCAATCCAAATGAAGTCAAGTGCTTTAACTGCAAAAAGGCAGAACATATCAAGAAAGATTGTCCTCTTCTCAAAATCAAGCCTAAGGACCAATTCAAGAAGAAAGAGGCATTTCAAGCATGTTGGGATGATAGTGGCTCCTCTTCCAATGAAAAATCAAATGAAGAAGTCGCCAACATGTGCTTTGTAGCACAAGAAGACTCGGTAAGTCAATTTGACTATGATGATTTATTAGAAGCATTCAATGATTTATATGCTAAATTTAAGAGTCTAAGTTCTAAAAACAAAGAGTTAAAAACTGAGAATTCAACTCTTGACTCTCAAAACAAAGTGTTACTTCAAGATATAGATGATCTTAAGAAGGAAAACTCTTGTCAAGCATTTGAGATAAAAGAAGTTGGAATTAGAACCAATCTCTTACAAAAAGAAATAACTTGTCTAAAAGAAAAATCAAATGATCTTCTTTCTATTGTGACCAAATTTACAAATGGTCAAGAGAATCTATAAAGACATCTTGGTTCTCAAAGATGCTCAGTTAATAAAACTGGATTGGGATATAGCTTTTTTGATACTCAAAATAGATCAAACTATGTGGTGAAGAATCAAAGACAATATTCTCAACCATTTGTTCAAAGAACTAAATTTTCTAGTTATATTAGAAATGCATCTAATCATGGAACTTATAATGCTTATAAGCCTAGACATGATTACCCTAGAAATGCTAAATCTTTTTATAGAAAGAATATTTATTATCAAAGGAAACCAAAATCCAAATGGATATGGATTCCTAAGACTAACTCTCATGGACCCAAAAATAGAAAGGGGTCAAATGCTTTGTCTTCTAATTTTATTGTGGGTACACAAAATAAGGAGCAAATAGATATTGGACAGCGGTTGTTCCAAACATATGACTGGAAGGCCGGAGTTATTTTCCACCCTCGAAAAATAAGGATGGAGGAACCATCACCTTTGGTGACAATAACAAGGGAAAAGTAATCGGTAGTGGTAATATTGGTAATCCAAAATTTCCCTTGATAGAAAATGTTCTTTTAGTAGATGGTTTAATGCATAATTTATTATCTATTAGTCAATTATGTAATAAAGGTTTTCATGTTTCTTTTGAAAATGATTTATGCGTAATTTTTTATTTTCAATCTAAAAAGATCATTTTTAAAGGTAAAAGAAGGAACAATGTGTATGAACTTTATCTAGATGAGTTACCCATTTTTAATGAAAAATGTCTTATTGTTTCAAATGAAATTCAATGGTTATGGCACAAGAGACTTGGACATGTTAACTTTAAAATTATTTCCAAGTTATCCAAGAATGATCTTGTTAGAGGCCTACCTAGAATATCATATAAGAAAGATCACTTATGTGATGCTTGCCAAAGGGGTAAACAAATCAAGAGTTCTTTTAAAGCAAAAGATATAGTTTCAACAAAACGTCCTCTTGAACTTTTGCATCTAGATCTATTTGGACCATCTAGAATTCAAAGTTTGAATGGTAGCAAGTATGCTTTTGTTATAGTAGATGATTATTCTCGATTTACATGGGTGATTTTTCTAAAAAGAAAAAATGATATTTTTTCTGAATTTTTCAAACTTTGTAGAAGAATTACAAATGAAAAATCTACATCTATTATTAAAATTCGTAGTGAACATGGTGGTGAATTTGAAAATGAATCTTTTCTAAAGTATTGTGATTTACATGGTATATCTTACAACTTTGCTTTTCCTAGAGCGGCTCCACAAAATGAAGTTGTTGAAAGAAAGAATAGAACTTTGCAAGAATGTGCTAGAACCATGCTTCAAGATAAAAATTTACCAAAATACTTTTGGGCTGAAGCAATAAATACAACATGTTTTGTTTTAAACTGTGTTCTTATTCAACCAATCTTACATAAAACATGTTTTGAATTGTATTATGATTGTATACCAAAGATCTCATATTTCAAAATTTTTGGTAGTAAATGCTTCTTGTTAAATACCAAAGATAATCTTGATAAGTTTGATTCAAAATCAGATGAATCAATATTTCTTGGATATTCTTCTAGAAGTAAAGCTTAGCGTGTTTTTAATAAAAGAACATCTTGCAATGAAGAATCTTTACATATTGCATTTGATGAGAATTGTGAGCAGGTTATACCTCTAAGCGAAGGAGAAGAAGTAATACCTCAAGAAGAACCTTTGATAGAGAGTACTTCTCAAGAAAATGTTCCTCTTCAACCGGTTTGGAAAAAAGTTCCCAATCATCCACATGAACAAGTTATTCGAGATATAAAGAGTGGTGTCCAAACTAGAAGGCAATTAGAAAAATATATTGCAAATATTGCTTTTATATCTAAAATAGAACCAAAGAATATCAATGTGGCTTGTGATGATGAATTTTGGTTTTTGGCCATGTCTGAAGAACTTAACCAATTTACTAGGAATGATGTATGGGATCTAGTTGATAGACCAAAGGATCATCTAGTAATTGGAACAAGATGGGTCTTCTGAAATAAGCTGGATGAAAATGACAAAGTCATTCAAAACAAAGCAAGACTAGTTGCACAAGGCTATAATCAAGAAGAAGGCATAGATTTTGATGAAACCTATGCACAAGTGGCTCGACTGGAGTCAATTCAAATGAAGTTTGCTTTTGCCAGTTACATGAACTTTAAGTTATATCAAATTGATGTTAAGAGTGCATTCTTAAATGGACACATCAATGAAGAAGTTTATGTAGAGCAACCTCCAGGCTTTGAAAATTAAAAAAAGCTTTGTACGAACTTAAACAAGCACCAAGAGCGTGGTATGAAAGACTACAAAAATTTTTAGAACAATCTGGTTTTTCCATTGGTCGGGTAGACTCCAATTTATTTATTAAAAATCTTAATTCAGATATTCTTATTATGCAAATTTATGTTGATGACATAATATTTGGTTCTACTAATGAAGCTCTTTGTAAAGAATTTGCTAAAGCTATGCAGAAAGAGTTTGAAATGAGCTTGATGGGCGAATAAAAAACTCCCTTGGACTTCAATAAAGCAAATTAAAGAAGGAATCTTCATCAATCAGGCTAAGTATACAAAATAACTTCACAAGAGATTTGGGATGGACTCATCGAAATCAAGAAGAAATCCTATGAGTACAACTACTTCTCTTGATAAAGACGAAAACGGTAAAAATGTAGATACTAATCTCTATAGAGGTATGATCGGATCTCTATTATACTTAACTGTTAGTCGACCTGATATTATGTTTAGTGTTTGTATATGTGTAAGATTTCAAGCTAATCCAAAGGAATCTCATTTAACTGCAGTAAAAAAAATTCTTTGTTACTTGAAAGATACTTCAGATTTTGGTTTGTTTTACCCAAAATCATCTTCCTTTGATTTAGTTTCATATAGTGATGTAGATTTTGCAGAAAGTAAATTTGATCGCAAGAGTACTAGAGGAACTTGTCATTTCTTAGGAAATTCCTTAGTCTCTTGGTTTAGTAAAAAGCAAAATTCAGTGTCACTCTCAACAACTGAAGCAGAATATATAGCGGCTAGTTTAGCATGTTCACAAGTACTATGGATGAAACAGACCTTAAAAGATTTTGGTTTGAATTACTCTACAACAACTATTTATTTTGATAACACTAGTGTTATAAATCTTTCAAAAAATCTTGTTAAGCACTCAAGAACTAAGCATATTGAAGTTAGACATCATTTCTTAAGAGATCATGTGTTAAAAGAAGACATTTCGTTAAATTTTATTTTCACTAATGAACAACATGCTGATATCTTCACTAAACCACTTAAAAATGAAGATTTTATGAGAATTAAGAGAGAACTAGGCATTTGCTCATTTTGGGATTTATAAAATGTTGATTTTTTGAACAAAATCTCAAAATCGCACCATATTAGTCGATCGATAAATTTCTAGTCGACTGATGCTTTAAAAAAAAAATTCAGAATGAGTTGCACTTTATTAATCGACCAATAAAATTTTAGTCAACTAAATTTTTTTTTTAAATTTCAACTGAAGGGACCCGATACCCCTTGGATTTTTTTTAACACCTGATTTTTTTTAAAAAAAAAGGGGGCATCGTTTCATTTTTTTACTCACCTTTTTGTTTTTCTTAAAAACGAAACCCTTTGAAAAACGAAACCTTCTCTCTCTGTCCTCTCTCTCTTCCGAAAAACCCTCGGAGTGCCGTTCGAACCCCTCCTCACCGGAATTTTCTGGCCGTGACAGGGAGTCTCTTGACTTTTCGCCGAAATCCTCTTGCCGTGACTGGTGTCTCTTCAGTCCTCGGCGGAATTTGTGGCAGCCTCCTCTCACTTGCCGTCATCCACCGCGGACTCCTCCTCGTCTCTTCCCTCTTGCCTAAAATCTGTGGAGAATCGACATCCCTTTTCAGTGGGTTGTTACTGCTGATTATTTTGGCCACTACCAACGAATTTGAAGGCACATCGTTCACTTTGCACAAAGTGTTTCTGTTGCACGATGACGGATATCTTCCTTTCGCCGGACGTCATTTGGAAGCTGACATCAACACCATCTTCAACTGTTCTTCTCAACAACTGTGTTGATAAATCATTCTCTGCAACAAAATTTTTTTTTTGGTGAATCTGTTTTAACCATGCCTCGTAAGAAGACTGCATCCACAAAAGGTTCTCCTCCTCCTACACCTCTAGCAAAATATGTATTTTCTCTCAGATTACTTTGAAATCCTCTTTTATATGATACTTTTTGATTGGTTTCTGCACTTCCTATTTTACCAGGCCAAAATGTCCTCTTTCACATGTATTCTTGTTACAAAATCAGAGAATTATTTCCAGGTATTTCACTTCTTTTTGATGCCTATGCAGACACTTTTCATTATCCTTTTCTGATTCACTTGTTTTATACAAATTTACAAATTGATCATGAAACTGGAGTTCTTTCCTCTCTTGTTCGTGATGTTGAAATTGAGTTTGATTCTAAACTACTTGGACAAATCCTAGAAATTCCACCTTCAGATACTTTTTTCAATACTATTGAACTTAATGATGAAAGAATTTTTGAACAAATTTTTCTTCCCGGTGCACCTCATTGTCCTCCTTTCAAAAATACTAATCTTCAAACTCGTGCACGCATTGTTGGACGAATTCTTGCACATAATGTTCTACCTAAAACTGGTTCTTTTGATTACTATTCCACAGATCTTTCTACGGCTCTTTATGTCTTATTTGAAAATATTTCTGTAAATTGGGCCAACGTGTATTTTACTAATTTGTGGAAACAAAATCCATTTCTTCCTTATGGATGTCTTCTAACTCGTATTTCCAGACATTTCAAAGTTCCCTTAACCAATGAAAAATATATTGAGCAAAAGGAGTTCTTTGATCAAACTATTTTTAAACGAATGAAAATCAAATATATGCCTCCTTTAAACGTTGATCAAACTGAACCATCTGATCCTACTGAACCATCAATTTCTGAACCCTCACCATCTTTTGTGACACCTTCATCTCAAGCAAAATGAAAGAAATTTTCTACTAGTCAAGACAATGATGAAGTTTTGTAGCGACTGGAAGCTTTGGAGCTGCATCAACACACTTTTCGTGAAGATGTGACTCAACAACTTTCTTCGATTCAGAAAGATATTACTGCAATCAAGGACTTGCTTAACTCACTTTTCTGATCTTTGTTTTCTGTCTTTACTAAACTTTGCTACTTTATGGGTTCTAATATTTTGAACTTGAATTTACATTTTGCTTATGCTATTTCTTCCCTTACGCTTTTTTATTATGACAAAGGGGGAGAAAAAGAAAAAGATAGAAATTTCATATTACATTATGACATGGAAATGGAAATTACATAAAATGACATGAAAATTACATGAAAGTATTGAAAATTGCATTTATGAAAAACTTATAAAAATGCATGAAGTAATGATGGAAATGCAAACCAATCAATATGTGATATATGTGCTTTGAATGTACTAACTTTAATGTTTTGCAGCATATTGATAGGGGGAGTAAAATCTTCATCTATGCATCTAAATGCTTCATCTTTGATTAAGTTTGTCATCATAAAAAAGGGGAAGATTGTTACGACAATGAAGCCGTACATGATACTTCAAGTACAAGGTTTTGATGATGAACAAGTGAATCAACTGCATTTCAGCTAAAGCAATGAAGAAAGATGACAAGCATTGAAGAAATCGATGAAGAATCTTTGAAGACTAGTGTGCATATGTTAAATTCATTAAAAGTCTTAGATTCTTGTAAGAGGCTTACTTAGAGTGCATATTTCGGTTGCATTTCAGCTAAAAAGTCTTTTGAAAAACTTTTCTAAAAGAACCCTTCATGAAAATCTTTTTAGAAAACTCTCTATTTAATTTTTCGTGTTTATTAGTCGACCAATAGACTCACCAGTTGACTAATCCTTTCGCGCCAAATTTTTTAAACTAAATGTCATTTTTATCAAATTAGTCGACCGAAGGTTTTATTAGTCGACCGAAAAGAATGTCCGTTTTCTGGAAATTTAGCAGCAGTGGACTAATGCTTTTATCAGTCGACCGGACAAAATTTGTGTTTTTCAAAAAAATTTAGCAGCAGTCGACTGAAAGGTTTTTCAGTCTACTAATGATATTATCAGTCGACTAAGTTTTCTCTACACTACAACAGAGCAGTAGATTAGCGACGACCACCTTTCGTCGCTAATCCGTCGCTAATCCGTCGCTAACCATGTTAGCGACGGATTAGCGACAACGCGGCGACAGTATGCTTACGTCGTGAATATTTCGACGCTAACTGGCGACGGAATTATTCCGTCGCCAAGTCCGTCGCTAATTGCGACGGAATAACGAGCGCTATATTCCGTCGCCAATCCGCCGGTACTAAACGGCGACCACGGCGTGGCGACGGATTTAATTCCGTCGCTAAGCCGTCGCTAGATTAATATGAATAGCGACGGAATAATCCGTCGCTAATCCGTCGCAAAAACGAAAAAAAATCAAAAAAATTTATTTAAAAATTAATTACGGAGAACTGTACAATTTATATTTCCTGTACAATTTATATTTCCTGTAAATAAAAAACAAACCACACAAAAAAATTCATATAACAAGTATCTATAATAATTAATCGTTCCACCTTAAAACTAAGAAGTTTAATTATTTACAATTCAACAATTACAATTAGGAAAAATAAAAAAAATAGAACTTCTTCAACACAGTCCTCTAATCATCGCCAAGATTTTGTGCGTCTTCTTGTTCATTGTCTTTATCTGTCCCTTCAGCTCCACTACCCTGATTATCGCTAGCAGCCTACACAAGAAAAGAACAGTCAGTATTGATAAACAAAATATAATGAAATAAATTACACACTATATGTGATTCTATCATGTGCTCATGTGTGATCTAAGGCAATAAAAAAACTCTATATGTGATTCTATCATGCTCATATGTGTGCTAAGGCAGTCAAAAAATTGAATATGTGATTATAGCATGTTCATATGTGTTCTAAGGCATATAAAAAAACTCTATATGTGATTCTACCATGCTCAGATGTGCTTTAAGGCAAGCAAAAAACTATATATGTGATTCGATCATGCTCGTATGTGTGCTAAGGCAGTAAAAAAATTGAATATGTGAATATAGCATGCTCATATGTGCTCTAAGGCAGGCAAAGCCAAAAATTTTATATGTGATTCTATCATAAATGATATATAACATGTTCATATGTGTTCTAAGGCAGTTAAAAAACTCTATATGTTATTATAGCATGTTCATATGTGTGCTAAGGCAGTCAAAAAACAGAATATGTGATTATAATATGCTCATATGTGTTCTTAGGCAGTAAAAAAACTGAATATGTGATTATAGCATGCTTATGTGTTCTAATGCAATCAAAAAAACTTTATATGTGATTCTATCATGCTCATATGTGCTCTAAGACAGACAAAAAGTTAAATATATATATATGTGATTCTATCATGCTCATATGTGTGCTAAGGCAGTAAAAAAATTGAATATGTGATTATAGCATGTTCATATGTGTTCTAAGGCATCTAGAAAAACTCTATATGTGATTCTACCATGCTCAGATGTGCTTTAAGATAGTCAAAAAAACTATATATGTGATTATACCTGAGAGGGACCTGGAATCGAAGATCCCCTATCCTGAACAGCGGCCTTGATCTCATTTCGGAGAAAGGGGGCGACGGTGTATTGGAAGTAGTTATTCAGTGATTCATTAATGATCTCGCGTACATCATCACCGGAAAGAATAGTCGGCTGCTTGGAGCTTATGTCGGCGCAAGAAGTTGGTGAGCCGTAACTGGAAGAACCAATAACTGGTGAAGTGTTCATATTACTCCCAAACCCGAACACGCGACCTTTTTTGGGTTCACCTGCTGCAGTCACCCATGCTGTAGGATCAAATGATGGATGCTGAGTAGCGTCTTCACCATATCGCTCTACCATTTGTTGCTCATATGCCTCCTACAAAATAATGTTTAAAGTATTCATTAATAATTAATGATAACATTATGATGACTTGCATATATATTGCAATGATTATTAATAGAATTAATACATACCGTTGTCGTTCTCGCCTTCTCTGATACGAAGACTCCCGTGGTCTTCCGTTTATGTGTTTCTACAAACACATCCTTATATGGTACACTGCCTCCTTTTTCTGCTTCCTGCGAAGTTAAATGACAAAAGATTTAGTACACAAATTTGCAACTATACTTATAAAATTAATATTATATATTGATGAGTTACCATTTTCTTTAGGTGGCTCCCAAATGTCTTAGATCCACCTGTGTGTAGATGGGCTTCGGGCATCTTCGATCGATTTTGTGAAGCCTTCGCAGAGCGATTTTTAAATGCATCTCCCGCCCACATATCGCACATTTCATCCCAGTAATCTCTCCTGATAGTAATAGGACCATGGCCCTTCCACAGTAATGGATCATCTACTACGCCAGATGCTTTTTTTGCTGCAGTCTTCATAGTGTGCAGCATGTCTGCAAATCGATTGGCAGCCACCTTCTGCCACACCTTCCTTGCATCATTTTCTTCCACCGTAGTTGCAAAGCGATTCGAAGCCTACAAATATTTTCAGAAAGTTAGTAGACATTGCTTAAATAAATTAAATATGAAACACATTAACTATGAGGAACAACTGTATACCATGAATGAGGACCACAATCTGTCTAATACCTCCTTTGGGTACTCTTTCCATTGAGCAACTGGTCCTGGTAGATGTTGAAGAAGTGAATTCCTAATCTCCCGTACTACTTCTTGTGGCTCAAACCTCGTGCTGCACATGAATTGTTACACAGTAAATATCAATATAAAATATTTAAAAGATATGCAATAATTGAAAACAAAATACTTACGGTCGATTATCGATATACACTATTCGAATGAGTCTTCTTGTGCCAGCCTGTGAAGACCCTGTTTCCTGTGTTGGCTGTTGACTTGTGCGATCAACTGGTGTAGGTGGGTCGTATACAGGCGCAACATCATCTGTAAAAAAATACACACCAAGTTCTCAGAATGTGCATTTGAACTAATCAAGCATCTAATTAGTTATATGATATACCTATCACAGGAGCCCGTGAAGATGAAGGTTGAGCCTGGCTACTACTGGATGAGCGACCACTATAACCTCCACGAACCATATTCTAACAAATAACATATGTCATACAATACATTCAAATAATTCACATCAAGTATTACAATGCATTCAAGTCATTCACATCAAGCATTGCAATGCATTCAAATAATTCAAATCATTGACATCAAGTATTGCACTAATTCAAATCATTCGTTAATTGCATAAATTATAATACATTCAGATAAATTACAATGCATTCGAATCATTCGTATCAAGTATTACAATACATTGAAATAAAATTTTTAATCATTCACACCAAGTATTGCAATACAACTCACATCAAGTATTACAATGCATTTAAATAGAGGTTTGTAGTATAAGATTTTTTTCACTAGCTTGAGAATTCTTCCTCGTCACTAGTTTGACTTTCTTCTTCTTCTTCTTCTTCTTCTTCTTCTTCTTCTTCTTCTTCATTGTTTGCCCATCCACTTGGTACATCATTTGGATCACATTCCTCTATGAATGTTTCATCAGCCAATGGAGATATGACATGCATATCATGCGCAACATCGTGACCATAAGCGAAGTCACAGACATCATCTGATTGATAGTAATCACTGTCTTCAGCTAACTCATCTTCTTGTAACTGATCATACTCGGGGTATAGTTTGGATTTCACCTTGCAAACTGCCCACCATTCATTTCTATCTGACTTTTTTATACTCGGATATGAAGTATAATAAACTTGTTGAGCTTGCGAGGCTAATATGAATGGTTCATATGTTCCAAACCTGGATTTATGATTCACCTCCACAATGCCTGAAGCTTTGTCGAGTCTTGTTGCAGTTGGATCAAACCAATGACACTTGAATACCGTAACCCTGTTATTCATGCCTAAGTAAGTCAACTCCATTATTTCCTCTATAACACCGTAGTAATCATGTTCATTTTCACCGTAGCTGCTACCCTTGACACACACGCCACTATTTATCGTTGATTTGTTTATACCGTAGTCTTTTGTATGGAATCGATAACCATTTACGATATACCCGTTGTAGCATTGCACAACTTTGGTCGGACCATTTTCTAAATCACATATTCCTTGATCTTTAACATCACCATGGCGAACCTACGCACAGACATAAACAATTATTGTGATCACGATCAATTAAGTAACTTAGTGTTGTTTATAAGTACAAAATTTATGTTAGCTTCTTTACCAACTGTTTCAACCACTCCACAAACTTAGTTTCACGTTCTTTTTGTACTTCTGCATTAGTGAGATGTGAAACTTTGCTTTGCAACTCCAGATCAAATCGTCTGCAAACCACAAATACTTATATTACCGAGCCATGTATCCACATATAGAACATAAAAGGATTTATAATTGAGTTGCATATACATATACTTACTCGATGTATGGGTCGATCGCTGAACAATTAAAAAGAATATAGATGTGTGCTGCATCTTGCTCTCGATCTGTCAATAGCCTTGATCGGCAACTACCAAATGCATGCCCAAGTCGTTGAAATATCGACAGCTTGTCAGCTACAGTTACTTGTTCTCCATCATCGTTACGGGGCGGGCATGTGTAACGTGTTGAAATATGAGGTTCGAAGTACATAGATGAGAAATTTGAAATCTCTTCTAAAGTGTACGCCTCACAAATAGAGCCTTCTACTCTTGCTTTATTACGAACCTTTTTTTTTAGGTCGAACATGCATCTGACAAGAATATACATTTCAAATTTTAAATATCTGTCATTAAAGAGACAAATATAAAAAAACATATACCTTTCAAATGGGTACATCCATCGATATTGCACAGGGCCACCAACCCTTAGTTCATATGGCAGATGTATGATCAAATGTTCCATAACATCGAAAAATGCTGGCGTAAATATCTTTTCTAACAGACAAACAGTGGTGATGACAGAGTCCTCGAGATTCTTTACATCTGATACAATGACCTCCGATGCGCACAATGTTCTGAAAAATCCGCTCAACTCAGACAATACCCCCCATATAGGTTTGTCTAACATATCATGGAATGCTAGGGGTATCAATCGTTGCATAAAGATATGACAATCATGGCTCTTCAACCCATATAACTGTCCATCGTCAATCTTCACAGCCCGAGCAATGTTAGAGACATATCCATCTGGAAATCTCAGTTGTCTCAACCATTGACATACATGTTTTATTTGATCAGGTCCAAGCACGTACTTCGCCTTTGGTTTCAGTACTTTGCCATTATACTCTTTGAGTTCCAATTCTGGTCTTTTACATATTAATTTTAAATCCATACGGGCCTTCGGATTATCCTTCGTTTTTCCTTTAATATTCATTACTGTATTGAACACATTATCAAACACATTTTTCTCTACATGCATCACATCCAAATTATGTCGTATCAATAGGGTCGGCCAATACGGTAGTTCCCAAAAAATAGATTTTTTCGTCCAATTGTGTTCCTTCCCAAATCCACGGAAGGGTGTAGGACTGCGGGCATCTGTTAATACATTTGGAAAGTATCGCAATCTTCTTAAAATCTCTATGCCAGACAATCTTGAGGATGGACCTTCCATTTCAGTTGTGCCTGCTGTAAATGCATTCTTTTGACGTCGGAACGGATGATCGCTGGGTAGAAATCGACGATGGCAATCAAACCAGCAAGGCTTCCTTCCATGCCTCAATCTAAAAGCTTTGGAATCCTCCATGCAGTACGGACAAGCCAACCTCCCATGTGTGCTCCAACCAGATAACATACCATATGCAGGGAAGTCACTGATTGTCCATAGAACAGCGGCCTTCATGTTGAAATTTTGTTTTTTGTGGGCATCATACGTGGTAACACCGTCATCCCACAGTACTTTTAATTCATCAATCAATGGCCTTAGATATACATCAAGATTTTGGCCAGGTGAGGTCGGACCAGGGATCAACAGAGACAAGAAAAGATTTGGACGTTTCATACACAAGCTTGGTGGAAGGTTGTATGGAGTTACAAATACTGGCCAGCATGAGTATGGAGTTGATCTACCCCCAAATGGATTAAATCCATCTGTACATAGACCGAGTCTAACATTTCGCACTTCCATTGCGAAGTTCTGATGAGTACGATCAAAGTGCTTCCAAGCTTCAGCGTCAACAGGATGCGTGATCTTGTTTTCATCGTGTCGAACTTTATTTGCATGCCATCTCATGTGTTTAGCTGTCTTTGAAGACATATACAATCGCTGCAATCTAGGAGTGATAGGAAAGTAGCGGAGCGACTTGTATGAAACTTCCTTTGATCTCGTGCTACCATTGCCTCTTGTCTTTGGCTTGAACCGAGGATGCCCACATGACGGGCATGATATGTCGTTTTCCTGCTCCTTGAAATACAACATGCAGTGATTTGGACAAGCATCAATCTTTTTGTAACCCATACCTAGAGCGTTGACCATAACTTTCGCACGATAGAAATTTTGTGGCAATTTCTCATCTTTAGGCAACATACTCTTCACAATCATGCACAAACGGTCAAAACATGATTGACTCAAATTATACTCGGACTTCAAATTCATTAGTTGAAGAACTGCAGACAAGATAGTGTGACTCTCACAACCGTTCCAAAGTGGCTCATCAGCATCTTTAAGTAAATCATAAAATCTACTAGCTGCATCGTTTGGTGATTCTTCATCTACGACAGTTCTTACATCACTAGAACTCATAGCAGAACCCAGTTCTGTTCCTGCAGCATCAAATATCAAATTCGTATATGGATTATCGTGCACCACATTCACCCGTGCATCAAAATCGTTTCTAAATTCTTCTCCATGAAACGCCCAGTTCTGATAATCACTCACAAAACCCTTCCTGTATAGGTGATGTCTAACGCCATGAGGTTCTACAAATCGATTATTCTTACAAATCTTGCAGGGACACCTAATCCGACCTGTGGGATCTACCGTACTGACACTCGCCGTTGCAAATTCAATAAAACTATCGACACCATCCATATATTCATGCGATAACTCATTGTCCACTATCCTACGGTACATCCATTCACGGTTTGCAGTCATTCTGTCGTATGATGTTACGAATAGTATCCTAACGAATTAAGAAAAAAACAATCAGAATGCGACGATGAAGAAAATATCAAATTTATCATGCAATATACTATGTCAAACAATAACAAGAATTTTGATGCATGCATTGATAACTTAATATTTTCATGTGCAAACTATTAATGACATGATACAATCATTTGAAGCATGCTTTTATTATAAAATTTCACATGGAAGTCAAAATCAAATTGAAAGTAACTACATGCAAGCATGGATACAATTACATCAAACATTGCAATACATCATAATCATTCATATCAAATAAATGGCAAACATGTACCTGCAGCAAACACACTTCAATATCTCACTAACTACTACCATGCTTAGCATGGACTCCGTACTCCAAAAATAAGAACACTTCCATATTTCTACATTAAAATCATGCTCAGCATGATCTCCGAACTCCAACAAAGCAGTCCTAGATATCAACAACTAAGTGAGTGTGTGAACAATAAAGTGCTGCATTCAATAAATTAAATAACATGTGATACGTTTGCATCACTTACTCACCACGGGTATTTACCCGATTTGCATTGTTTTTGTCATTTACTTACCACAGGTGGCCGAGCACGAGTTGGTTCCGTTGAAAAATCTGCACAAAAACAAAACAAATTAAGTAACAAACTAACTAATCATGAAACAAGATGAAACACTAACTAAAAAAATCGGGTATTTCTCTCAAGGTACGGGCATTTTCTTATGTGAAACGTTTGAAAAATCGGGTAGAGGTAGGATTTCCATGCATGTTTTGATGGAAATCCATGGCGAATCAGTGGATCTACGAATCCACTATGTTATATTGATATTTTTCCTTGTTTTTCATTTTTTTTTTCAAAAAGAAATCCATGGCACGATCGATGTGGTATGGGTGTCGGCTGACAGACCAGCCGAAGTCAAGCCGTGAACCCTCGTTGTTGGCCCAGCCGAGTGATCGGCTGGGTATGATCCCTTTATTTCAAAAAAAAAAATCTTTTTATTCACGTTGGTGGCTGTTGGCTGGCTGGCAGCCAGCCGAGTAGCACTCGGCTGACTGCCAGCATGCTGGCAGGTGCGCCAGGCCCAGCACCCAGTCGGCTGGGTGCTAGGCGAGCCTATGACAGGGCCATAGCCGGCCCAGCCGGCCCAGCCGACAAAAATTCTTTTCAAAACAGGGAAGGGGGTTAAACCCCTTGCCGGAAAGGCATTTCCGGCATGGGGGGTTGACCCCCTGCCGTGCCTTTACGGCAGGGGGGTCAACCCCCCATGCGTTTCCGGCAGGGGGTCGACCCCCCATGCGTTTCCGGCAGGGGGTCGACCCCCCATGCCTTTCCGACAGGGGGTCGACCCCCCTTGCCGGAAACGCAGGGGGTCGACCCCCCTTGCCGGAAACGCAGGGGGTCGACCCCCCCTGCCGGAAAGCACGGCAGGGGGTTAAACCCCCTCCGTTTCCGGAAGGGAAGGGGCGTACCCCCTGCGTTTAGAAGAAGAAGAAGAAGAAGAAGAAGAAGAAGAAGAAGAAGAAGAAGAAGAAGAAGAAGAAGAAGAAGAAGAACCTGCGCTTCGCCGGACGGTGGCGGGAGGTTGACGGGGAGCGGCAGCTGGCGAGCGCCGGCTGGCGAGCGGTGGACGGGGAGCGGCGGCTGGCGAGCGGCGGTGGCCGGACGGTGGCGAGGGCCGACGGGCGGCGGGAGGGTGCAGTACAGCGAAACAGGGAAAAGAGAAAGAGGGATGGGATTAGGGATTTACGCGACATTTAGCGACGGCTTAGCGACGGAAAAATTCCGTCGCGAAGCCGTCGCGAAACCCAAATACCAAAAAAGCGACAGAATATATTCTGTCGCTACTCCATCGCTAATTAGCGACGGAGTAGCGACGACAGAGTTCCCTCTCTAAATCCGTCGCTAAAATGGTGTTCTTGTAATCAAAAGTAGCGACAAAAACATGCAGTCGCTAATCCGTCGCTAAGTAGCGACAGATTAGCGATAAAAGTCGTTTCCTCGCTAATCCGTCGCAAATTAGCGACAGATTCTATCTCTAGCTAATCTGTCGCTAAGTAGCGACGGGAAAAATCCGTCGCTAATTTCCGTCGCTAATTAACAATTTTCTTGTAGTGCTAGTCAACTAAGTTTCAAAACTTCAGATTTTCAAATGGCTCGATTAACAGATCAGTCGACCGACGATAACTGTCAGTTTACTAATAGCTAATTATTAGTCGACTAACTACTGTTCCAGTCGACTAATTTTGCCATTTTTCTTGAAACTTTAAAAAAGCGTGTCTTTTCATTTTTCAAGCGTTTTGATCGTTCAAAATGGATTGTTTTGACACCCTTTCATACCCTGAACGTATGAAATCTTTCAACTATAAATATGAGAGCATTTTACACTCAAAAGCACTGCAATTCAATCAATATGAATCAATTACTCTTTGTTTTTCACTTATATTCATTTTCTCACTCACGTGATATTTTTCACTTCAGTTTTTCACTCAAATTCCTTTGAGAGATAGTGAATTCGTGAGTAGAGTATTTCAACAACCTCAAAAGCAAATTGCATCTCATTTGTATTCATAAGAAGGGCTCATAGGTTGTATTGTAAGTTGTTACTTGTTTCAATTTTCTGTAAAAGGAAAGACTCCTTGGTTTAAAGGAGTTGTTTGATTTCAGTAGGTGTGTTACTGAAAGTGGGACCGGATTTGGTCTGTATGATCTTGTAGTTACACAAGGTTGATAGTGGAAATCTCAAGCGGGTTTTGCTTGGGGACTAGATTTAGGTCGGGAAAGACCGAACCAGGATAAATTATTGTGTTATTTGTGTGTTTGCTTTGTGAATTGCAAAATCCGTCAAAATTGCGTAGACAATTTTTAAAAGCACTATTTACCCCCCCTCTAGTGCTCGTTGCCTCGATCCTACTGCACTTTCAGGGGGGGGGGGGTCGACCAAGAGGCGATTGATTTGAAATTTGGAAGAAAAAAGAAAATCGTGATTGAGAGCTTGGCTATCATTTGGTTTTGAAAGAAATCCTTAGGGAAAGGTTAGAGAAAATCGTGTGAGGGTGCAAATTCAAGAAAGATACCTCTTGAGCTTGTGTGGACAAATCTTGTGTTTGTGTTGTTCTGCATTTGGGGAAGTTGTTGAAGTGTTCTTCGATCTTGTTGTTGCAAACACAATAACACTTTTTTCGAACTTGTTAGCTATATCTTGTGTTCATTATATATTTGTTATCATCGACTGTTAGATTCCTTGTTCAAGATTGCGAGACTATTTCTAAAGTGTTAATGAAATTGTTCATGTGATTCTGGTTGTTCAAAAACTCATTTTGTTGATGTATGTTTGGGTTTTGATAAAACTCATTTTCTACTATAGAAAGTCGTTTATGCATTCAGGATTGTCAGACATTGTCCGTTTATTTTGACTGTATCTCCTTAGATACTAGTCTGAATCGAGTGATCATTGGCTTGTTGAAAAGCTAATATCCTCCCCTTCAAGTTTTCTTCTTACTATTTTTCTTGAAGCATCATTGTTAGGATGCTAAAATCCCCAACAAGTTTCATTCAATTGCATAAGACCAGAGTTTTATCCTGTGTATCGCATCACTACTACTATTTCGTGTTTTCAGCATATCTTTTTGTTTACTAAACAAAAATTTGCAAATTATAACTTGTTAGAAAATTAACACCTAGAGCTTCAACTTTTATGTTTATGATGTTTCCTGAATCAAGTTTGATGTTAGTCTAAAATATCCGTAAATCTCTGTTAATCGAAAGATATTTTAGATCTAGACTGTCTGTTATATTCTTGATAGCATCTCCTATTTGCAGTGCATCTTTGTCATCCCTGCTTTGTTTATTGAACTGAAGCACGATCTGAAAAAATAATATTTAGATTGAGAATCCTCATGTTTTGATTTTTTCTCATTCCGTTGTTTACTGTGTCAAAAAGTTGATTACTTTTTTGCATGTTTGATACCTTGTTCATCGGCTCATTTAGCATAGAAAAGAAAATAAAATATCGTAATCTAGGTATAAGTTTCAACATCTTACTCCAAAAATTACAAACTCAGATTTGTTGGAAACATAATAAGATTTGGCATAACTTACCTATTTGGAGTTTTTGCAAACTCCATCGGCAAAGGGATCAAAATCTCTCTCCAAGTAGTCGGCCTACTCACCTGCCTATTTTGGGTGTCCTATCCATGCGCTCCATAGAATCTGTCATAACTCTGCCTACACAGATCTGAATCTGGCGTTTTTAGATCCGTTGGAAAGATGTGTGCGTCGCAAAACTTTCATGTGTTAGCCACCTCTGTTGAAACAGAGTGCTCAGACTTTGAAATATTGATTATTTGAGTCCTATTCGGACTCGCCTGCTTAACTTAGATTCCATGCGTGGAGATCCATTTGGATCTCAGATCGTGGATTGGCTTTCGTGACGAGTCCGCCATCAAATGAAGGATAAAATGGTATCGATATTCTAGAAGGCTTGAAGGATAAGTATGGAGTATCAAAGGGTAAGTATGCAACTCTACAATCTAAGTAAATCAGACTACAAAGGAAGGAAACTCGATGAGGATGAAAAAAACCACCAGTTGTTGTATTGTAAGTGAGTGATCTCACCATGATATGTGAGAAATAGTCTATACAATTGTAAAGAGCCAAGTACGATAAAATAAGAAAAGCATTATCTCTTCTGCTGAATCACGTAAATAGAGTGTGTTTACTTAAATTTTCTTCTTCTTCTCGCTTCTGTTTAGACCTTTCATGGAAATGGGTACAAATTTCAAAAAAAAATCCTGTTAGCTTAGCCTTCACATGAGAATGCTTTCATAGGCGGGGAGGTATGAAAGGATTGGAACAAGAATACTGGTAGGACCAAATTGTGTCAGCACACCTTATAATTGGACTCTTATAGGTGACGCCACTTAGTGTGGACATCCATAGTCCCCAATTTGAATTCTCATTTGACTTTGAAGTCAATTAAGTTGTAGAAAGGGTTTTAAAGCTCTAATTCTAAAAATGGCTTATTCAATGCTTTGGAAAGAGGCTGCCTTGGGAAGGCCTGACTCTCTTTATGAAGCTCTATTTTGGGTGTTTAAGAGCCCAAGGTGGGGGGGAGGGGGGTCGACCAAGAGGCGATTGATTTGAAATTTGGAAGAAAAAAGAAAATCGTGATTGAGAGCTTGGCTATCATTTGGTTTTAAAAGAAATCCTTTGGGAAAGGTTAAAGAAAATCGTGTGAGGGTGTTGATTCAAGAAAGATACCTCTTGTGCTTGTGTGGACAAATCTTGTGTTTGTGTTGTTCTGCATTTGAGGAAGTTGTTGAAGTGTTCTTCGATCTTGTTGTTGCAAACACGATAACACTTTTTCCAAACTTGTTAGCTATATCTTGTGTTTATTGTATATTTGTTATCATCGACTGTTATATTCCTTGTTCAAGATTGTGAGACTATTTCTAAAGTGTTAATGAAATTGTTCATGTGATTTTGGTTGTTCAGAAACTCATTTTGTTGATGTATGTTTGGGTTTTGATAAAACTCATTTTCTACTAAGGAAAGTCGTTTATGCATTCAGGATTGTCAGACATTGTCCCGATATTTTGACTGTATCTCCTTAGATATTGGTCCAAATCGAGTGATCATTGGCTTGTTGAAAAGCTAATATCCTCCCCTTTAAGTTTTTTTCTTACTATTTTTCTTGAAGCATCATTGTTAGGATGCTAAAATCCCCGACAAGTTTTAGTCAATTGCATAAGACCAGAGTTTTGTCCTGTGCATCGCATCACTGCTAGTATTTCGTGTTTTCATCATATCTTTTTGTTTAATGAACAAAAATTTGCAAATTATAACTTGATAAAAAAGCGACACCTAGAGCTTTAACTTTCATGTTTATGATGTTTCCTGAATCAAGTTGGATGTTAGTCTAAAATATCCATCAATCTTTGTTAATCGAAAGATATTTTAGATCTAGACTGTCTGTTATATTTTTGATAGCATCTCCTATTTGCAGTGTATCTTTGTCATCCCTGCTTTGTGTATTGAACTGAACCACGATCTAAAAAAATAATATTTAGATTGAGAATCCTCATGTTTTGATTTTTTGTTGATTCCATTGTTTACTGTGTCAAAAAGTTGATTACTTTTTTGCATGTTTGATACCGTGTTCATCGGCTCATTTAGCATAGAAAAGAAAATACAATATCGTAATCTAGGTATAAGTTTCAACATCTTACTCCGAAAATTACAAACTTTGATTTTTTGGAAAGATAATAAGATTTGGCATAACTTACCTATTTAGAGTTTTTCCAAACTCCATCAGCAAAGGGATCAAAATCTCTCTCCAAGTAGTTGGACTAGTCACCTGCCAATTTTGGGTGTCCTGTCCATGCGCCCCATAGAATCTTTCATAACTCTGCCTACACAGATCTGAATCTGGCGTTTTTGGATCCGTTGAAAAGGTGTGTGCGTCGCACAAGTTTCATGTGTTAGCCACCTCTGTCGAAACAGAGTGCTTAGACTTTGAAATATAGATTATTTGAGTCCTATTCGGACTCACCTGCTTAACTTAGATTCCATGCGTGGAGATCCATTT
Organism: Nuphar pumila; assembly: GCF_984573655.1. Classification (NCBI taxonomy): domain Eukaryota; kingdom Viridiplantae; phylum Streptophyta; class Magnoliopsida; order Nymphaeales; family Nymphaeaceae; genus Nuphar; species Nuphar pumila. Next base: position 76,021,248 of record NC_143263.1, on the reverse strand, counting down.
GGATCTCAGATCGTGGATTGGCTTTCGTGACGAGTCCGCCATCAAATGAAGGATAAAATGGTATCGATATTCTAGAAGGCTTGAAGGATAAGTATGGAGTATCAAAGGGTAAGTATGCAACTCTACAATCTCAGCAAATCAAACTACAAAGGAAGGAAACTCAATGAGGATGAAAAAAACCACCCGTTGTTGTATTGTAAGTGAGTGATCTCACCATGATATGTGAGAAATAGTCTATACAATTGTAAAGAGCCAAGGACGATAAAATAAGAAAAGTACTATCTCTTCTGTTGAATCACGTAAATAGTGTATGTTTACTTAAATTTTCTTCTTCTTCTCACTTCTGTTTAGACCTTTCATGGAAATGGGTACAAATTTCAAAAAAAAATCCTGTTAGCTTAGTCTTCACATGAGAATGCTTTCATAGGCGGGGAGGTATGAAAGGATTGGAACAAGAATACTGGTAGGACCAAATTGTTTCAGCACGCCTTATAATTGGATGTTGGTTTTACTAATAATAGGAAATAAAGGAAAAGGTATGCCAGCTCAGTAATTTTCTCTGAATATTACATGAAACAAACGGACCCTATTTATTTTGAACTACGCTAGGAATTGTGATGAATGAAAATGAGTGCACAAGAATTAATTTATTGATGATTGATAATAGTATGACAATTTAATTACAGAGTTGCAACAACACTAAAAGCTTTCACCATTTCTTCTATCTATTTGAACTAGAATGACTACATAAAGACACCATCATTTATTGGCAGCCTTCTTGAAGTAGAAAACACTAGCATTTTTCTCCTTTCTTTGTAGGGAATTTTGCTTTTGTGGATGTTGTAACGATGACCTCTAGCAGAAACATGTATCCATGGGTGGCAATGTGTACAATAGTAGCATCAAATAGTCTGCAACTTCAATTTTACTTCCGATGGAATACGTGCAGGATGGTTGTTTCTGTCAATCCAAGCAATTATTGAACTTCCTTCCAAGACTAGCTGAGAATTTAACAAGGAGAAAGTCAGCAGCAGTTTTTTCCATTTTTTTTATCGAATTGACATGATTTCTTCTTACTGTCAATTGTGATAGTTACCTCTTGATTTTGAAGCTTGAAAATGAAGAAATCGAAAAACAAACGTGTGGTAGAAACTTTTGAAATTTTCAGTCTCAGGACAAACTTATCTCCACGCTGCATCCACAATTACAAAGTGCAAACTTCTTAGCATCATGGAAGAAACCCTCTATCTATCTAGCTTATACAAATTGAAACTTGTAATATATTGTTCATCATACAAAATAAACAAAAATGATATTAACCCCTACTTATTTCATTGAGTGGAAAGACTGAAATAGTAGTGGTCCAAATCACGCTAAAATTCCGTATGATAAAATGGATAATCACCAAAGATGCTACAGTAACTGTGGTGTGATCCAGGAGAACACTTTACAAGTGTGTGCCCCTTTTCATTAGGGGGATAGGCGGGAAGCAGAGTGTTCTGCCCCCCTCTGTCTCTTAAAAGGGCGAAGCACTTTATAAGTGTTCGTCCAGAACACTGGACCACGCCTCGGGGCAGCCGCTACCTAGCACCAGCCGATAGGGCTGAATTGTTTGGTGAGCAACTCTGTCTGCTTTCTACAGTAATTGAATGGCTAACTACTTATTTGTAAAGGGGTGATAAACTTGAGAGACAGCTTGTGTGTTGCAGCTGCATGGCCTTCAGACTTCAATCCATCGATATCGATACCAACTCTGACAAACACATCTGTATAACCTAAAACACATATGGAATGTAGTGCACTTTAACTAGTGTACGCATTCAACCATCAAAGAAAAACAAAAATTTAGAGAAATCAATCTTGATACACATGTTTCACAATTGGCAGGCAATGATATGCCTGCCAAGAGGAACTAATTCTCCAATTCTTATTTCCATAAGCAATATGAAATAATTAGAGCTGGTAAAAAATGATAAACAGTATGTTAAAGAAGTATATTGCCAGTGGTGCGACTTGAAAATCAAAATCATGATGCTTGTGTGTAGACACATGTAAAGCTATGAATGCCGTCTCAATAAAATCAAATCATGATGATTGGGTTATATTCTTCTTTTGAATCTCATTTTTCTGAAGCCAAATACAGGGTTACATTTTGGTGAATCCATCAGTGCTGTAGCTCAAAAATGGTTAAAACCAAACTAGAAACAAAAACAAAACCATTGCAGTCTCACCATGTTCGAGGTAATGGGAATATATGGCATTATTAACAACTCCATATTGGTCCAATTCATAATCACGAACTTGAAGTTCAACATCGTGACAGCCCTGCACACTGAAGAAGTCAAATCCCAAATTAGTACTCTTTGATCCTCTTGTTATTAGGCCTGGCAATGGGCTATAGTTGTAGTGAGAGGGAAGTACCATGATCCATTTTGCACATCTTGGTTTTGGAGGAGGGTGCAAGGATCCTTGTTAAGGAGTAAGCTGCGAGGAGGTGTCAGACTAAGCAGTCTTTGAGATGGCAACTTGGTTGTTGATGGAACCCTAAGCAGAGTGGTTGAGTTTGAGCCTGCAGGCTGTGTGGTAATGGAAGGGTAGAAGGGGCGGAAAGCACCATAGCTGAACTTGGTTATGGCTTCCATCTTCTATCACCAAGTTGGGTTCCTTTGTGTCTAATTGCATCAATTTATATAACCTTATTCACAGCCTTCCCTTCCAGGCAGCCTCCTTCTCTGCATGTTCGATTTTGCCTTTTCCAATTTCTGTTGACTAAACAAGCATCTAACTAACTAGCACGTGGATTTTGTGTGTTAAATTCAAATCCAAGTTTGGATCTCAATGCGATTTTCTGCATGTCTTTTTCCAAGTACTCATAATTATGGTCCTTGCAATTGGGGGTGTCAACCGGTCGGGTTTGGTTCGGACCCAGGTGAAACCAGATTTTTGGGTATGGTATTGAGTCTGGACCCGAGTCTAATTAGGTCAACTATAAGAAAAACCATACTCGAACCTGATAAGAACTACGTGAGGCAGACCCAAACCATACCCAGTAAAACCATATTTTTTATAATTTTTACATTAAAAATTTGCAGGTCTTAATTGAAACTCGGGTTGGGCTGGTATATAATTTCATAAACTATACCCGGGTCCACGTATTACTGGGGATCCAGACCCAGGTTTTATTCAGGTCTTATTATTTATCACAATACCCGGACTACCCTATAAGGTTTGGTTCGAGTCAGGTCTGGGTAAACCCGACCCGTTGACACCCCTACTTGCAAGGTTCATGAGATGTAACCTGACCAGTAGACCAATAAAGCCACGAGAAATTCCAGCTTACTTGCACAGTCACAAACCTGGTTCTCGGGAAAACGTTGACGATAGAAAATATGTAGAGATTTTGAATAAAATGCTTCTTTCATAAGAAGATTACCAAATCTGGATGGTGTCGTTCACCTTTGACCAACGTACGTTCTGTTGGAAGTCAAGTTTGGCGTGACTCTTATGAACGATATTCCTTTAAAACAAGGTCTAAAACTTGAAAATTTTACCTATTGAAACCATATTAAACACTCTTGGTCTCATTAGTTTACTATACAATAATGATAGTGCAAGAATCCCTAGTGCATGATGCGCAATTGCCACCACCATGCAAAAAAAGAAAACACAAACAGACAAACTAAAGGCAAAGAATTATGTAAAAAAAATTATAGGTGCTTGAATGATTGCTAACATGTGTTAAGTTTGTCAATATGGACCAACGGGCGCTCCGCGGGGTTGGTAGGAGTTGCCAGTGGGTATCCTTGTGTGTGTTGGGAACCTTTCTGATAAAAGCTTTCATTTTTGGTATTCCAAAACAATTACCCTAATTTGGTGCAGATGGTAGAGAGAACTATCTCCGGATTCCCAAATCAAATTAAGCGGATGGTTCAAAGTCAAAAATGGTCCCCTTGAATTGCAGTGTGTTTGGAATGGCTCCCAAAGTGAGAATTCTCATCAGTAACACTACAAGAAAATTGTTAATTAGCGACGAAAATTTGCGATGGATTTTTTCCGTCTTAAATTTGCGAAAAATTAGCTAGAGAAAACTTTCTTCATGAATCCGTCGATAGGTAGCGACGGATTAGCGATGAAAAACTTTCATCGCTAAACTGTCACTACTTAGCGACGGATTAGAGACACCAATTTTTTTGTCGCTAATTCTCAATATAAGAAAACATTTTAGCGACGGATTTAGCGAGAGAATTTTTTCGTCGCTAATCCATTGCTAATTAGCGATGGAAAAATTCCCTCGAGAAATCCGTCGCTAATTTTCGATTTAAACCGAGCGCGAAATTTTCCCTCTCCCCATTCAAAATTTAAACTGACCTCACTCGATTTAAACCGACTTCGAATACTGAAGCAAGGAAACGAGAGAGAGAGAGAGAAACTAACCCGGCTTCAGACTCATCGGTCTCGTCGGCGACAAGGAACTCCATGACGCCGAGTCGGAGGCGAGAGAAGAGGATGAGAGGGAGCTCGTGATCGGCCTTCCTCTTGAGGTGGTTGGAACGCTCGACTTCCTCGGCACCGAAAGCTACATTGTAGAAGGCGACGACATCGGCCGCCCTCGGCGCCTGAACCAAAAGCTTCGGCCTGAGCATCGAGAACTTCGCAGCGGATTCGTCGTCGTTCTCTGCTCCGCTCCCGTTCTGGTGCTCCCCTCCTTCCTGCGCCATCTCTCACTTTCCCCTTCCCCTGAATGCACGAAATGAAACCCTAGAAATGGAACCACAACGAAGAAGAGGTAAAGCGAATGCACGAAAATGAAGAAGAAAAAAAATACAAACTAAGCAAACGCCGGTTCATAGAGGACGGCGACGCCGGAGAGCATGCTACTTAGCGACGTTTTTTTTTTTATTTTGTTTTTAAAATTTAGCGACATCTTAGCGATGGATAATGTCCATCGCTAATCTATCGCAAATTAGCGACGACAATAACGACATATAAGGTTTTTCGATAATTAGCAAGCAAACAATCGCGATGGATGCTATCCATCGCTTATCCGTCGCTAAACAGTTTAGCGATGACTTAGCGATGGATAGCGTCCATCACTAATCCACGATTTTCTTGTGGTGTAAGGTCAGTCTGGGTTAATAAGGCGCACCCTCCATCTGCTATCACATCCATCCAGATGGGCAATTGGAGACCGTTTGCTCACCCAAGAAAGACTCCAAAGTAAAGGCTTTCAGTTTCCAAGCTGTTTGTGTGATATCAACATCTTTGTTCGGATTTAGATGGAGACCAATAGGAAACATGTCAAGTAACATCCAGTCTTAGTTCAAAAAGAAATTCAAAGATAAAGCGGTGAGACAAGGCTGGGAAAGAACATTCCAGGTGATTATAATAGATAATATGGAAACTACTGAACCAACAAGTGTTTGAGCAACAAAGGAAGAATCTCAATCAGATAAAAATCGAAACAGATTCTTCAAGTCATAGGTAAATCGGAAGAATGGAGCGGATGGTCAGATATTCTCACATTAATAGATCCAGGTGCTAAAGTAGAGATGGGCAGCTGGCTGGCCCTAGAGTTTAAAATTTTTAAATTTCTAGAAGGAAGAAGCTCTGTGACAAATATCGCGAGATTTATAAAAATCTCGTAATAATGTCATGAGAAATTGCCTGAAAGTTTAAAACAATAATTTCTCTTGAGATTTTCAAACCGTGACAAATATCGCGATATTTACGTTTTTTAACACATATTTATCATGAAAACACCCCAGATTTTTATTTTTAAATGACAAATTTATGAAAAATTTCAAAATCTCTTGAGTTCTTTACTATCGATATTTTGCGTTTTAATCTTTTGTCACTATGGGAAGAAGCTAGGGTCTTGACATTCCACTAGGTATTAGGAATCTTTTGTCTAGTTGGGAAAGATTTGATGTACAAAAATCTAACTACAGATGAAATCAAATAGCTCGTAATTTATCTAGAATAGAAAAGAGGGAATTCAAAAATCATGGAAGGATCATTCCCCATATTGGTCCCTCATCACGATTATTGAATCTTAATGAAATCTGGTATTGGTTTGCCTAACCCCAGCTTGCATTTCAAAAAAAAAAGATTTCTCCCCTGCACAAGCTGACACCCAACATAGGCCTATGATCCTATCCTCGAAGGTTAACGTCGTCGACACGAGGTATGAAAGGTAGAGCCAGCATGACCAAGTCTTCTTGCCAGAAGAGGTTTCTTCATGTTATAAATGGAAAAGAGAAAGAGAGAGATAATTTAGTAATATTTGATAACTAACAATAATATTTTTTTTTCTTAAAAAATATATTAAAACATGCCTAAAATTTGCAATAATCAAAATACACCCAACTTTTTCTAATTACAATAGGCATTTCACTGCAAGTTTTGGTACTAATATGTTACACATTTGGCTTACCACCATCCAAAAGTGCGTGAAGATTTAGGCCAACAAACGCTCTAGTTCTGCCCCATTTGTGTATAGCATTTTGTTCTAGTTAATTTGTGTTTTTGTTTGAAGTGATCATTTAATATGTCAGAGTTTCAACCCATATTATATTGGAATCGATTTGCATAGGATATGTCTAAATCTGAGCCAGATATGAAATTATTATGATCATGGTTCTCTTCATATCCAATTCAAAATCGGGAAAATAATTGTAAAACCCATAAATTTTTTATACTTTACAAGAAATAACTGTAAAGCGAGGCTACAATATTATTCAAAATTAAGCTATAAATTCATTTATAATTCAAGTATTAATGGGGATTCAAAATAAATTCCACGTTGAGACTATATTCTAAATCAGGGTTTTATTTTTAATCATATTTAATCCATATTTAAGCTGAACTTAAATAAAAACTTAATTTGAGTTTTAATATTAGTCAGGATTCGAACTAAGTGCATATTTTAATTTGAAGTCTTATTAAATTTTGATTTCAATTTATGTAGTTTTATCAATTCAAATTTTGATTTAAAAATTCGAATTTAGATAGGATTTGAATTTGAATTTGGATTGAATAAATATAGCTCAAACATTATAACTAGATATGAGTTTGATTCAAATCTAAATTAAAACTTAATCGAATATTAGTTCATGTTTGAAACCTGATGTACGAAATCAAATAGTCAATACGACCACAGGTCCTACCGACTCGGGTAGGAATCATTTTCGAAATGCATTATTGAGAAAATGATATTTTTATAAAAGAAATTTCATAATAATAATTTAGTTAGACACTGTGTTATAGGGTTTATAGGATTTAAAAGAATTTTCAATATGAGGAAGTAACCCCTACATGCCCTAGGTCTCACTGAGCCTATAGAGCTCAATTTTTTCAGATATAAATTCTGAGAAATTAGAATTAAACCTTAAAAGAATAATTTGAATAAGTAATTTAATTATGTGGAGAATTCAAAATTTCATAGTAGAATTTAATTAGGTATTGATTTAACTAAATTTCGCTTAGAAGCATTTCATGGGTATTTATAAGTCCATGAAATATTCCAATTGAATTTAAAGTGAATTTAATTTGAATTTCATAGAATGGATTTCAAAAATTAACTAAAACTTATAAAATAGTAGGAGTCCAAAGGTGGGCCATCCCATCTTATGTGACATCCAAGTTTAAAGTTTAAAATGATAAAAACAAAAATAAACTTTAAAATAAGGTTAAAATAAAACTTACCAAAAAAATAAAAACAAGAGAGAAAAGTCAAAAGTTACCTTACTTGAAAATCAAACACCAAAAGGACTAAGACCCTATGACACATAGTTCACCATAAATATCAAGCAATAGTAGCAAGGGTATGTGTATGAACACTGAAGCAAACTTGCAGTTCCCTAAAGGGCATAAACCGAGGACTCGGACCAGATATTATTTTTCAAAGGTGTACGCAAAGAAAAATCCCACCGTACATGATAATTATTTCAATAAATAACTTGAAAGAGAGAAAATGACGTGCAAACCTACCAAAATTTGGCAGAGGTGGCTCAACGCAACATTTGATACCCTCATAGGTTGTAGCTAACACTTTCTTATGTTCGGTATAGTCACAACCAAGAACATCTCTTGCAGAACTTGTCATGGTGAAACAATGAGGTTTAGGTAAAAAACGGATTGGACCTAGTTTACGTTCGACTTGGATCAAACCTACCTTAAGTGGTCTAGGCTAGATGAGATGAGTTATACCTAGTCAAGGAAAAGGTTGAGGAGGTCAAGCAGTCAGGGTCAAGGGGTCTTAACCCAACTAGGTTTATTGTATGTCAAGTCAATCCAAGCTCACCTCAGCTCAGTCTAGGTCGAGTGGGCTTAACCTAGGCTAAGACCAAAACAAAGAAAGCGAAAGAAAGACTAACCTAGTAGGTCAAGTGGTCTTGACCCAGGTGGGCTCAAGTTAAGCTACGCAGGTCCAAACTCACTTCAAGTGGGCTTGGTCTAAGCTAGAACCAAGAGAGAAGAGAGGAAATAAAAGCCAAAGAAAAAGAAGAGAGAGAGAGGAGCACAATTTTCTAAGGGGGTTCTCCTCTTGTTTATAAGAAATTAAATGGATCTTGGATTTATGTGTAGACTGGGTCTGATCTAATTAGTTGATCTGATCCAAGATCCAAACTTAAGACCAAAGCATAGGGACAAATATCGCGAGAAATTGCCTGAAAGTTTAAAACGACAATTTCTCATGAGATTTTCAAAATATCAAGAGATTTATGAAAAAAACATAAATATTGCTTTAAATGCAATATTTATGTTTTAAATGACTATTTATCACAAAAAATAATGTATTTTTATTTTTAAATAATTTTTATTAATATTTTCTTATAAAAAATAATTTCATATTTTTTAATTTATTTTTTTATTGTCGAGATTTTGCAAAAAAAGAATGTGAAATTTATGGAATGTTTTCAATTTCTCACGAGTTTTTGAAAAATGAGAAATTGTCGATAAAAATGTTTGTCACTATGGAACAAAGTAATATAAAGACATCCATATCCCTGTAGAGCCCACTTGATATTTTTATGAGATATTTATATAGGGCCTACAAGATATTTTTATGAGATATTTATGTGCCGATTAACAGGCAGTTGAATCCTACCAGGCAATCCCACTGATCAGATATATGTGAAATCGTGGGTCAATTATATGGACAAAATCTTGCTGGAAATCAGCAAAATTGTGACATCAATTAACAACACTATAAAAATGTAATTCAAGGTGATATTATTATTAGCAACACTGTATATTTGAATTCCTACAATATAATCACTCGGTCCAAACATGGGAATGTGAAAACAAATCCCACATAATTTTTTGGCTTTAAACCACCTCAGGTGGTGTCAAGCTATGAGAAACGAAGCAAAAACCCTTGGAAACTTGTTCCTAAGAAAATGGATCTCTTGATAGATTAAAAGCTTGCATAGTTGCTAAAGGATACATCCAACTACCAAGAGTTAAATTTATTGAGACATCTTCTCCCGTCATCACACAACCACCATAACCATAACGTAAAGATTTTTACTTCACTGACGTGAAATATAGTCATGACAGTATAACGTACTTCTTTACTGACATGAACATATTTCAGGCCAGTAAATATAATTTGTTACTAGTGCGCCAATTCAAAGGTAATTTCTTGTAGCATTGGCTCATAGGTGAAAATTTTGACAATTAGTTAAGAAAAATACTTTCTCATGTGGTTTTTTAATTGAACCTTTATTAATGGTACAATAGCTCAGATTCCAAGATTCTCAAAGGCATAATTATAGTTATAATTTAAAAAGGGCTTTATAAGGACTTAAGCAGTTGTCTCGAGCATGGTTTGATATGTTCAACATTTTCTTATTGGCCATGGGATTTTATTGCAGTGATGCAGTTTTTTGTTTTAAATTTGCCAAAAGAATCTAGGTTGTATACTATTGCTTCTCTATGTTGATGACACTATAATTATAGGAAGTAATTACACATTTTTCATTCAGTTTATTTCCAAATTAAATTTCAAATTCACTATGAAGGACTTATGAGATATTCACCACTTTCTTTGAGTGCCAATAAACAACCAACTATTTTTTTTTCAAGTTTTGAAGCTGAGTATCATTTTTTCTCATCAATGGCAGCATAAATCCCACAACTTAACTCCATTATTGAGGATCTTGGCATTGATATTCCCAAGGTCCAACTATTTTTTTATGATAATTTATCTATTCTTCACATGGCAGTTAATATTGTTTTTCATTTGAGATCGATTGTCACTTTGTTTGTGAGAATGTGGCTCAACAACAACTAGTTACATGGTTCATCCCCCTACAATTACAAGTAGCAGATGTGTTTACCAAGCCAGTAACTAAATCCTTTTCACTCTTCCAAAAAAGCATTTTAAACTCTTAAAAAAAATCTAAATTCATGCTTCAGAATTCAAGGCCCAAACTTGGATTATGGGAAAGTACTAGTGATACTAGTCTGGATTTCAAATTGATCCAAATACCAGCAAATGAAGGATCAAATGGTACAAGTATTCTAGAAGAGTTGAAGGATAAGTATGAAGTATCAAAGGATAAGTCTGCAACTCTCCATTCTCAATAAATCAGACTACAAGGGAAGGAAACTCGGTGATGATGAAAACTACCAACTGTTGTATTGTAGCTGAGTGATCTCACTACGATATGTGGGAAATAGTCTTTATAATTGTAAAGAGCTAATTATTGTATAATAAGAAAAGCATTATCCCTCCTTTCGAACCAAGTAAATAGAGTGCGTTTACTTTCCTTTTCTTCTTCTCACTTTTTTTTAGACCTTTCATGAAAATGGGTATATAGATTGCAAAAAAAAATCCTGCTAGCTCAGCCTTCACATGAGAATGTTGGATATTTTGGACCAGGTCTAACCTTAAGTGACCCAGTTTGACACAAGGCACTAATAAAGGCATTAGTGGAGAGTGGGTTACACTAATGTGAAGAGTTCACATTCAATATGGCATGTGAAGGGTTCACGTACATGAATGCCCTGTATGTAACCCCCCACTCTCCTCCCACTTTAAATTGAGGCATGATTGTTGGTGTAGCTTTTATGAAAGCAATTTTTAAAACAAATTTTCAATAAAACTCGCGTGTAAACTATACACCAAATAATAAAAATAAACCAGTTTACACTAGTGAAAATTACATGAAATGACATGGAAATTACATGAAAGTATTAAAAATTGCATTTATGAAAAAGTTATAAAAATGCATTAAGTAATGATGGAAATGCAAACCAATCAATATGTGATATATGTGCTTTGAATGTAATAACTTTAATGTTTTGCAGCATATTGATAGAGGGAGTAAAATCTTCATCTCTGCATCTAAATGCTTCATCTTTGATTAAGTTTGTCATCATCAAAAAGGGGAAGATTGTTACGACAATGAAGTCGTACATGATACTTCAAGTACAAGGTTTTGATGATGAACAAGTGAATCAACTGCATTTCAGCTAAGGCAATGAAAAAAGATGACAAGCATTGAAGAAATCGATGAAGAATCTTTGAAGACTAGTGTGCATATGTTAAATTCATTAAAAGTCTTAGATTCATGTAAGAGCCTTACTTAGAGTGCATATTTTGGTTGCATTTCAGCTAAAAAGTCTTTTGAAAAACTTTTCTAAAAGAACCCTTCATGAAAATCTTTTTAGAAAACTCTTTATTTAATTTTTGGTGTTTATTAGTCGACCACTAGACTCACCAATTGACTAATCCTTTTGCGCCAAATTTTCTAAACAAAATGTCATTTTTATCAAATTAGTCGACCGAAGGTTTTATTAGTCAACCAGACAAAATGTCTATTTTTTGGAAATTTAGCAGCAGTCGACTAATGCTTTTATCAGTCGACCGGACAAAACTTGTGTTTTTTAGAAAAATTTAGCAGCAGTCGACTGAAAGGTTTTTCAGTCCACTGATGATATTATCAGTCGACTAACTTTTCTCTACTCAACTAAGTTTCAAAACTTTAGATTTTCAAACGGATTGATTAACAGATCAGTCGACCGACGATAATTGTCAATCTACTAATAGCTAATTATTACTCGACTAACTTCTATTCCAGTCGACTAATTTTGTCGTTTTTCTTGAAACTTTAAAAATGCGTGTCTTTTCATTTTTCAAGCGTTTTGATCGTTTAAAATGGACTGTTTTGACACCCTTTCATACCCTCAACGTATGGAATCTTTCAACTATAAATATGAGAGCATTTTACACTCAAAAGCACTACAATTCAATCAATTACTCTTAGCTTTTCACTCATATCCATTTTCTCACTCACGTGATATTTTTCACTTCAGTTTTTCACTTAAATTCCTTTGAGAGATAGTGAATTCGTGAGTAGAGTATTTTAACAACCTCAAAAGCAAATTGTATCTCATTTGTATTCATAAGAAGGGCTCATAGGTTGTATTGTAAGTTGTTACTTGTTTCAATTTTCTGTAAAAGGAAGGACTCCTTGGTTTAAAGGAGTTGTTTGCTTTCAGTAGGTGTGTTACTGAAAGTAAGACCAGATTTGGTCTGTATGATCTTGTAGTTACACAATGTTGATAGTTGAATTCTCAAGCGGGTTTTGCTTGGGGACTAGATGTAGGTCGGGAAAGTCCGAACCAGGATAAATTATTGTGTTATTTGTGTGTTTGCTTTGTGAATTGCAAAATCCGTCAAAATTTTGAAGACAATTTTTAAAAGCACTATTCACCCCCCTCTAGTGCTCGTTGCCTCGATCCTACTGCACTTTCAGGGGGGTGGTCGACCAAGAGGCGATTGATTTGAAATTTGGAAGAAAAAAGAAAATCGTGATTGAGAGCTTGGCTATCATTTGGTTTTGAAAGAAGTCCTTTGAGAAAGGTTAGAGAAAATCGTGTGAGGGTGCTGATTCAAGAAAAATACCTCTTGTGCTTGTGTGGACAAATCTTGTGTTTGTGTTATTCTGCATTTGAGGAAGTTGTTGAAGTGTTCTTCGATCTTGTTGTTGCAAACACGATAACACTTTTTTCGAACTTGTTAGCTATATCTTGTGTTCATTATATATTTGTTATCATCGACCGGTAGATTCCTTGTTCAAGATTGTGAGACTATTTCTAAAGTGTTAATGAAATTGTTCATGTGATTCTGGTTGTTCAGAAACTCATTTTGTTGATGTATGTTTGGGTTTTGATAAAACTCATTTTCTACTAAGGAGAGTCGTTTATGCATTCAGGATTGTCAGACATTGTCCCGGTATTTTGACTATATCGCCTTAGATACTAGTCCAAATCGAGTGATCATTGGCTTGTTGGAAAGCTAATATTCTCCCCTTCAAGTTTTCTTCTTACTATTTTTCTTGAAGCATCATTGTTAGGATGCTAAAATCCCCGACAAGTTTCAGTCAATTGCATAAGACCAGAGTTTCATCCTGTGCATCACATCACTGCTGCTATTTCGTGTTTTCATCATATCTTTTTGTTTACTAAACAAAAAATTCCAAATTATAACTTGTTAGAAAATCAACACCTAGAGCTTCAACTTTCATGTTTATGATGTTTCCTGAATCAAGTTTGATGTTAGTCTAAAATATCCATCAATCTATGTTAATCGAAAGATATTTTAGATCTAGACTATCTGTTATATTCTTGATAGCATCTCCTATTTGCAGTGCATCTTTGTCATCCCTGCTTTGTTTATTGAACTGAAGCACAATCTAAAAAAATAATATTTAGATTGAGAATCCTCATGTTTTGATTTTTTGTTGATTCCATTGTTTACTGTGTCAAAAAGTTGATTACTTTTTTGCATGTTTGATACCTTGTTCATCGGCTCATTTAGCATAGAAAAGAAAATACAATATCATAATCTAGGTATAAGTTTCAACATCTTACTCCAAAAATTACAAACTCGGATTTTTTGGAAAGATAATAAGATTTGGCATAACTTACCTATTTGGAGTTTTTCCAAACTCCATCGGCAAAGGGATCAAAATCTCTCTCCAAGTAGTCGGACTAGTCACCTGCATATTTTGGGTGTCCTGTCCATGCGCTCCATAGAATCTGTAATAACTCTGCCTACACAGATCTGAATCTGGCATTTTTGGATCTGTTGGAAAGGTGTGTGCGTCGCACAACTTTCATGTGTTAGCCACCTCTGTCGAAACAGAGTGCTCAGACTTTGAAGTATAGATTATTTGAGTCCTATTCAGACTCAACAAGTAAACTTAGATTCCATGCGTGGAGATCCATTTGTATCTCATATCGTGGATTGACTTCCGTGACGAGTCCGCCATCAAATGAAGGATAAAATGGTATCGATATTCTAGAAGGCTTGAAGGATAAGTATGGAGTATCAAAGGGTAAGTATGCAACTCTACAATCTCAGCAAATCAAACTACAAAGGAAGGAAACTCGATGAGGATGAAAAAAACCACCAGTTGTTGTATTGTAAGTGAGTGATCTCACCATGATATGTGAGAAATAGTCTATACAATTGTAAAGAGCCAAGGATGCTAAAATAAGAAAAGCATTATCTCTTCTGCTGAATCACGTAAATAGAGTGTGTTTACTTAAATTTTCTTCTTCTTCTCACTTCCGTTTAGACCTTTCATGGAAATGGGTACAAATTTCAAAAAAAAAATTCTGTTAGCTTAGCCTTCACATGAGAATGCTTTCATAGGTGGGGAGGTATGAAAGGATTGGAACAAGAATACTGGTAGGACCAAATTGTGTCAGCACGAATTATAATTGGATGTTCGTTTTACTAATAATAGGAAAGAAAGGAAAAGGGATGCCAGCTCAGCAATTTTCTCTGAAAATTACATGAAACAAACCGACCCTATTTATTTTGAACTACGCTAGGAATAGTATGGAATGGAAATGAGTGCACAAGAATTAATTTATTGATGATTGATAATAGTATGACAATTTAATGACAGAGTTGCAACAGCAATAAAAGCTTTCACCATTTCTTCTATCTATTTGAACTAGAATGACTACATAAAGACACCATTTGGCAGCCTTCATGAGGTAGAAAACACTAGCATTTTTCTGCTTTCTTTGTAGGGAATTTTGCTTTTGTGGATGTTGTATCGATGACCTCTAGCAGAAACATGTATCCATGGGTGGCAATGTGTACAATAGTAGCATCAAATAGTCTGCAACTTCAATTTTACTTCTGATGGAATACGTGCAGGATGGTTGTTTCTGTCAATCCAAGCAATTATTGAACTTCCTTCCAAGACTAGCTGAGAATTTAACAAGCAGAAAGTCAGCAGCAGTTTTTTCCATTTTCTTTTATCGAATTGACATGATTTCTTCTTACAGTCAATTGTGACAGTTACCTCTTGATTTGGAAGCTTGAAAATGAAGAAATCGAAAAACAAACGTGTGGTAGAAACTTTTGAAATTTTCAGTCTCAGGACAAACCTATCTCCACGCTGCATCCACAATTACAAAGTGCAAACTTCTTAGCATCATGGAAGAAACCCTCTATCTATCTAGCTTATACAAATTGAAACTTGTAATATATTGTTCATCATACAAAATAAACAAAAATGATATTAACCCCTACTTATTTCATTGAGTGGAAATACTGAAATAGTAGTGGTCCAAATCCTGCTAAAATTCCGTATGATAAAATGGATAATCACCAAAGATGCTACAGTAACTGTGGTGTGATCCAGGAGAACACTTTACAAGTGTGTGCCCCTTTTCATTATGGGGATAGGCGGGAAGCAGAGTGTTCTGCCCCCCTCTCTCTCTTAAAAGGGCGAAGCACTTTATAAGTGTTCGTCCAGAACACTGGACCACGCCTCGGTGCAGCCGCTACCTAGCACCAGCCGATAGGGCTGAATTGTTTGGTGAGCAACTCTGTCTACTTTCTACAGTAATTGAATGGCTAACTACTTACCTGTAAAGGAGTGATAAACTTGAGAGACAGCTTGTGTGTTGCAGCTGCATGGCCTTCAGACTTCAATCCATCGATATCGATACCAACTCTGACAAACACATCTGTATAACCTAAAACACATAGGGAATGTAGTGCACTTTAACTAGTGTGCGCATTCAACCATCAAAGAAAAACAAAAATTTAGAGAAATCAATCTTGATACACATGCATGTTTCACAATTGGCAGGCAATCATATGCCTGCCAATAAGAACTAATTCTCCAATTCTTATTTCCATAAGCAATATGAAATAATTAGAGCTGGTAAAAAATGATAAACAGTATGTTAAAGAAGAATATTGTCAGTGGTGCGCTTGAAAATCAAAATCATGATGCTTGTGTGTAGACACATGTAAGCCTATGAATGCCGTCTCAATAAAATCTAATCATGATGATTGGGTTATATTCTTCTTTTGAATCTCATTTTTCTGAAGCCAAATACAGGGTTACATTTTGGTGAATCCATCAGTACTGTAGCTCAAAAATGGTTAAAACCAAACTAGAAACAAAAACAAAACCATTGCAGCCTCACCATGTTCGAGGTAATGGGAATATATGGCATTATTAACAACTCCATATTGGTCCAATTCATAATCACGAACTTGAAGTTCAACATCGTGACAGCCCTGCACACTGAAGAAGTCAAATCCCAAATTAGTACTCTTTGATCCTCCTGTTATTAGGCCTGGCAATGGGTTATAGTTGTAGTGAGAGGGAAGTACCATGATCCATTTTGCACATCTTGGTTTTGGAGGAGGGTGCAAGGATCCTTGTTAAGGAGTAAGCTGCGAGGAGGTGTCAGACTAAGAAGTCTTTGAGATGGCAACTTGGTTGTTGATGGAACCCTAAGCAGAGTGGTTGAGTTTGAGCCTGCAGGCTTTGTGGTAATGGAAGGGTAGAAGGGGCGGAAAGCACCATAGCTGAACTTGGTTATGGCTTCCATCTTCTATCACCAAGTTGGGTTCCTTTGTGTCTAATTGCATCAATTTATATAACCTTATTCACAGCCTTCCCTTCCAGGCAGCCTCCTTCTCTGCATGTACGATTTTGCCTTTTCCAATTTCTGTTGACTAAACAAGTATCTAACTAACTAGCACGTGGATTTTGTGTGTTAAATTCAAATCCAAGTTTGGATCTCAATGCGATTTTCTGCATGTCTTTTTCCAAGTACTCATAATTATGGTCCTTGCAATTGGGGGTGTCAACCGGTCGGGGACCCAGGTGAAACCAGATTTAAACCAGGAATTTTGGGTATGGTATTGAGTCTGGACCCGAGTCTAATTAGGTCAACTATAAGAAAAACCATACTCGAACCTGATATGAACTACGTGAGGCAGACCCAAACCATACCCAGTAAAACCATATTTTTTATAATTTTTACATTAAAAATTTGCAGGTCTTAATTGAAACTCGGGTTGGGCTGGTATATAATTTCATAAACTATACCCGGGTCCACGTATTACTGGGGATCCAGACCCAGGTTTTATTCAGGTCTTATTATTTATCACAATACCCGGACTACCCTATAAGGTTTGGTTCGAGTCAGGTCTGGGTAAACCCGACCCGTTGACACCCCTACTTGCAAGGTTCATGAGATGTAACCTGACCAGTAGACCAATAAAGCCACGAGAAATTCCAGCTTACTTGCACAGTCACAAACCTGGTTCTCGGGAAAACGTTGACGATAGAAAATATGTAGAGATTTTGAATAAAATGCTTCTTTCATAAGAAGATTACCAAATCTGGATGGTGTCGTTCACCTTTGACCAACGTACGTTCTGTTGGAAGTCAAGTTTGGCGTGACTCTTATGAACGATATTCCTTTAAAACAAGGTCTAAAACTTGAAAATTTTACCTATTGAAACCATATTAAACACTCTTGGTCTCATTAGTTTACTATACAATAATGATAGTGCAAGAATCCCTAGTGCATGATGCGCAATTGCCACCACCATGCAAAAAAAGAAAACACAAACAGACAAACTAAAGGCAAAGAATTATGTAAAAAAAATTATAGGTGCTTGAATGATTGCTAACATGTGTTAAGTTTGTCAATATGGACCAACGGGCGCTCCGCGGGGTTGGTAGGAGCTGTCAGTGGGTATCCTTGTGTGTGTTGGGAACCTTTCTGATAAAAGCTTTCATTTTTGGTATTCCAAAACAATTACCCTAATTTGGTGCAGATGGTAGAGAGAACTATCTCCGGATTCCCAAATCAAATTAAGCGGATGGTGCAAAGTCAAAAATGGTCCCCTTGAATTGCATTGCAGTGTGTTTGGAATGGCTCCCAAAGTGAGAATTCTCATTAGTAAGGTCAGCCTGGGAAGTCATGGTGAAGAAAAACCCATATTTCGATGCAGATGGGTTAATAAGGCCCACCCTCCATCTGCTATCACATCCATCGAGATGGGCAATTGGAGATTGTTTGCTCACCCAAGAAAGACTCCAAAGTAAAGGCTTTCAGTTTCCAAGCTAATTGTGTGATATCAACATCTTTGTTCTGATTTAGATGGAGACCGGTAGGAAACATGTCAAGTAACATCCGGTCTTACTTCAAAAAGAAATTCAAAGATAAAGTGGTGAGACACAAGGCTGGGAAAGAACATTCCAGGTGATTATAATAGATAATATGGAAACTACTGAACCAACAAGTGTTTGAGCAACAAAGGAAGAATCTCAATCAGATAAAAAAGGAAGGCACAGATTCTTCAAGTCCTAGGTAAATCGGAAGAATGGAGCGGATGGTCAGACATTCTCACATTAATAGATCCAGCTGCTAAAGTAGAGAAGGGCAGCTGGCTGGCCCTAGGGATTAAAAATTTTAAATTTCTAGAAGGAAGAAGCTCTGTGACAAATATCGTGAGATTTATAAAAATCTCGTAATAATGTCACGAGAAATTGCCTGAAAGTTTAAAACAATAATTTCTCTTGAGATTTTCAAACCGTGACAAATATCGCGATATTTACGTTTTTTAACACATATTTATCATGAAAACACCCGACTTTTATTTTTAAATGCAAGATTTATGAAAAAATTCAAAATCTCTTGTGTTCTTTACTACCGATATTTTGCCGTTTTAATCTTTTGTCACTATGGGAAGAAGCCAGGGTCTTGACATTCCTCTAGGTATGCGGAATCTTTTGTCTAGTTGGCAAAGATTTGATGTACAAAAATCTAACTACAGATGAAATCAAATGGCTCGTAATTTATCTAGAATAGAAAAGAGGGAATCCAAAAATCGTGGAAAGATCATTCTCCATATTGGTCCCTCATCACGATTATTGATTCTTAATGAAATCTGGTATTGGTTTGCCTAACCCCAGCTTGCCTTTCAACAACAACAACTACGCCTTCATCCCAAAACAATTGGGGTCGGCGATATGAACCAACAAAGAAAATCATTATGGGTCTTCCACATGAATCCTTCTCCTCCATTCATTTCTATCCAATGCCATGTCCTCAGTGAGGTTCAAAGCCTTCATATCCTTTCCTATCACCTCCATCCATGTCTTCCTAGGCCTACCCCGACCTCTTTTAACTAATATATTTTCCTATTTCTCCATCCTTCTAACTGGAGCATCATTAGGCCTTCGTCGAATATGTCCAAACCGCCGTAAACGATTCTCTCTCATCTTATTTTTAATGGGTTCAACACCTACCTTCTTACGTATCTCCTCGTTCCGAATCTTATCTTTTATTGTATTTCCACACATCCATCTCACCATACGCATCTCAGCTACACTCATTTTTTGAATATGATGTCTCTTGGCAGCCCAACATTCTGTGCCATATAGTAAAGCGGGCCTAATAGTCATCCTATAAAACTTTTCCTTCAACCGCAATGGCATTCTACGATCGCACAACACTCCAGTTGCACTCTTCCATTTCATCCACCCAACCTTTATCCTATGATTTACATCTCCATCAATTTCTCCATACTTTTGAATGATAGATCCCAAATATTTGAAAGAACCATCCACCGGTATTTCTTTCTCACCAAGCTTCACTACACTCCCATCTCTATTTCGTTGCTTACTAAATCGACATTCCGTGTATTCTGTCTTACTCTTACTCAACTTAAAACCTCTTGCTTCCAATGTCTGTCTCCATAATTCTAACTTAGCATTAACCCCAGCTTTCCTTTCAAAAACAAAAAAAAAAAATTCTCCCCTGCACAAGCTGACACCCAACATAGGCCTATGATCCTATCCTCGAAGGTTAATGTCGTCTGCACGAGGTATGAAAGGTAGAGCCAGCATGACCAAGTCTTCTTGCCGGAAGAGGTTTCTTCATGTTATAAATGGAAAAGAGAGAGAGAGAGAGAGAGAGATAATTTAGTAATATTTGATAACTAACAATAATATTTTTTTTCTTAAAAAATATCTTAAAACATGC
This sequence comes from Nuphar pumila, assembly GCF_984573655.1. Lineage (NCBI taxonomy): Eukaryota > Viridiplantae > Streptophyta > Magnoliopsida > Nymphaeales > Nymphaeaceae > Nuphar > Nuphar pumila. The sequence continues at coordinate 76,000,911 of NC_143263.1, read as the reverse complement.
CTAAAATTTTGGCAATAATCAAAATACACCCAACTTTTTCTAATTACAATAGGCATTTCACTGCAAGTTTTGGTACTAATGTGTTACACATTTGGCTTACCACCATCCAAAAGTGCATGAAGATTTAGGCCAACAAACGCTCTAGTTCTGCCCCATTTGTGTATAGCTTTTTGTTCTAGTTAATTTGTGTTTTTGTTTGAAGTGATCATTTAATATGTCAGAGTTTCAACCCATATTATATTGGAATCAATCTGCATAGGATATGTCTAAATCTGAGTCAGATACGAAATTATTATGATCATGGTTTTCTTCATATCCAATTCAAAATTGGGAAAATAATTGTAAAACCGAGGCTAAAATATTATTCAAAATTAAGCTGAAGTCTTATTAAATTTTGATTTCAATTTATGTAGTTTTATCAATTCGAATTTTGATTAAAAAATTCGAATTTGGATCGGATTTGGATTTGAATTTGAATTCGGATTGAATAAATATGGCTCGAACATTATAACTAGATGTGAGTTTGATTCAAATCTAAATTAAGACTTAATCGAATATTACTTCAAGTTTGAAACCTGATGTACGAAATCAAATAGTCAATACAACCACAGGTCCTACCGACTCGGGTAGGAATCATTTTCGAAATGCATTATTGAGAAAATGATATTTTTAGAAAAGACATTTCATAATAATAATTTAGTTTGACACTGTGTTATAGGGTTCATAGGATTTAACAAAATTTCCAATATGAGAAAGTAACCCCTACACGCCCTAGGTCTCACTGACCCTATAGAGCTCAAATTTTTCAGAAATAAATTCTGAGAAATTTGAATTAAACCTTAAAAGAATAATTGGAATAAGTAATTTAATTATGTGAAGAATTCAAAATTTAATAGTAGAATTTAATTAGGTATTGATTTAACTAAATTTCATTTAGTAGCATTTCATGGGAATTTATAAGTTCATGAAATATTTCAATTGAATTTAAAGTGAATTTAATTTGAATTTCATAGAATGGATTTCAAAAATTAACTAAAACTTATAAAATAGTAGGAGTCCATAGGTGGGCCATCCCATCTTATGTGACATCCAAGTTTAAAGTTTAAAATGATAAAAACAAAAATAAACTTTAAAATAAGGTTAAAATAAAACTTACCAAAAAATAAAAACAAGAGAGAAAAGTCAAAAGTTACCTTACTTAAAATCAAACACCAAAAGGACTAAGACCCTATGACACATAGTTCACCATAAATATCAAGCAATAGTAGCAAGGGTATGTGTATGAACACCGAAGCAAACTTGCAGTTCCCTAAAGGGCATAAACCGAGGACTAGGACCAGATATTTTTTTTCAAAGGTGTACGCGAAGAAAAATCCTACCGTACACGATAATTATTTCAATAAATAACTTGAAAGAGAGAAAATTACGTGCAAACCTACAAAAATTTGGCAGAGGTGGCTCAACGCAACATTTGTCACCCTCATAGGTTGTGGCCAACACTTCCATACGTTCGGTATAGTCACAACCAAGAACATCTTTTGTAGAACTTGTCACTGTGAAACAATCAGGTTTAGGTCAAAAACGGATTGGACCTAGTTTAGGTTCGACTCTGATCGAACTTACCTTAAGTGGTCTAGGCTAGATGAGATGTGTTATACCTAGTCAAGGAAAAGGTAGAGGAGGTCAACAAATCAGGGTAAAGGGGTCTTAACCTAACTAGGTTTATTGTATGTCAAGTCAGTCCAAGCTCACCTCAACTCAGTCTAGGTCTAGTGGGCTTAACCTAGGCTAAGACCAAAACAAATAAAGAGAAAGAAAGACTAACCTAGTAGGTCAAGTGGACTTGACCCAGGTGGGCTTGAGTTAAGCTAGGCAGGTCCAAACTCACATCAAGTGGGCTTGGTCTAAGCTGGAACCAAGAGAGAAGAGAGGAAAGAAAAGCCAGAGAAAAAATAGAGAGAGAGAGGAGCACAATTTTCTAAGGGGGTTCTCCTCTTGTTTATAAGAAATTAAATGGATCTTGGATTTATGTGTAGACTGGGTTTGATCTAGTTAGTTGATCTGATCCAAGATCCAAACTTAAGACCAAAGCATAGTGACAAATATCATGAAATTTATGAAAATCTCGCGATAATATCGCGAGAAATTGCCTGAAAGTTTAAAACGGCAATTTCTCATGAGATTTTCAAAATATCAAGAGATTTATGAAAAAACATAAATACTGATTTAAATGCAATATTTATGTTTTAAATGACTATTTATCACAAAAAAATCATGTATTTTTATTTTTAAATAATTTTTATTAATATTTTCCTATAAAAAATAATTTTATATTTTTTAATTTATTTTTTTATTGTCGAGATTTTGCCAAAAAAGAATGTGAGATTTATGGAATGTTTTCAATTTCTTGAGAGTTTTTGAAAAATGAGAAATTGTCGATAAAAATGTTTGTCACTATAGACCAAAGTAATATAAAGGCATCCATATCCCTGTAGAGCCCACTTGATATTTTTATAAGATATTTATATAGGGCCTACAAGATATTTTTATGAGATATTTATGTGTCGATTAACAGGCAGTTGAATCCTACCAGGCAGTCTCACTGATCAGATATATGTGAAATCGTGGGCCAATTATATGGACAAAATCTTGCTGGAAATCAGCAAAATTGTGACATCAATTAACAACACCATAAAAATGTAATTCAAGGTGATATTATTATTAGGAACACTGTATATTTGAATTCCTACAATATAATCACTCGGTCCAAACATGGGAATGTGAAAACAAATCCCACATAATTTTTTGGCTTTAAACCACCTCAGGTGGTGTCAAGCTATGGGAGACGAAACAAAAACCCTTGGAAACATGTTCCTAAGAAAATGGATCTCTTGATAGATTAAAAGCTTGCATAGTTGCTAAAGAATACATCCAACGACCAAGAGTTAACTTTATTAAGACATCTTCTCCCATCATCACACAACCACCATAACCATAACATAAAGTTTTTTACTTCACTGACGTGAAATATAGTCATGACAGTATAACCTACTTCGTTACTGGCATGAACATATTTTAGGGCAGTAAATATAATTCGTTACTGGTGCGCCAATAGAAAGGTAATTTCTTGTAGCATTGGCTCATAGGTGAAAATTTTGACAATTGGTTAAGAAAAATACTTTCTCATGTGGTTTTTTAATTGAACCTGTATTAATGGTAACATAGCTTGGATTCCAAGATTCTCAAAGGCATAATTATAGTTATAATTTAAAAAGGGCTTTATAAAGACTTAAGCAGTTGTCTCGAGCATGGTTTGATAGGTTCAACATTTTCTTATTAGCCATGGGATTTTATTGCAGTGATGCAGTTTTTTGTTTTAAATTTGCCAAAAGAATCTAGGTTGTATACTATTGCTTCTCTATGTTGATGACACTATAATTATGGGAAGTAATTACACATTTTTCATTCAGTTTATTTCCAAATTAAATTTCAAATTCACTATGAAGGACTTATGAGATATTCACCACTTTCTTTGAGTGCCAATAAACAACCAATTTTTTTTTTTTCAAGATTTGATGCTGAGTATCATTTTTTCTCATCAATGGCAGCAGAAATCGCATAGCTTAACTTCATTATTGAGGATCTTGGCATTGATATTCCCAAGGTCCAACTATTTTTTATGATAATTCATTTGTTCTTAACATGACAGTTAATATTGTTTTTCATTTGAGATCGATTATCACTTTGTTTGTGAGAATGTGGCTCAACAACAACTAGTTACATGGTTCATCCCCTTACAATTAAAAGTAGCAGATGTGTTTACCAAGCCAGTAACTAAATCCTTTTCACTCTTCCAAAAAAGCATTTTAAACTCTTAAAAATAAATAAATTCATGCTTCAGAATTCAAGGCCCAAACTTGGATTATGGGAAAGTACTAGTGATACTAGTCCGGACTTCAAATTGATCCAAATACCAACAAATGGAGGATCAAATGGTACCAGTATTCTAGAAGAGTTGAAGGATAAGTATGAAGTATCAAAGGATAAGTCTGCAACTCTCCATTCTCAGTAAATCAAACTACAAGGGAAGGAATCTCGGTGAGGATGAAAACTACCAATTGTTGTATTGTAGCTGAGTGATCTCACTAGGATATGGGGGAAATAGTCTTTACAATTGTAAAGAGCTAATGATTGTATAATAAGAAAAGCATTACCCCTCCTTTCGAACCAAGTAAATAGAGTGTGTTTACTTTCCTTTTCTTCTTCTCACTTTTGTTTAGATCTTTCATGAAAATGGGTATATAGATTTAAAAAAAAAATCCTGCTAGCTCAGCCTTCACATGAGAATGTTGGATATTTTGGACTAGGTCTAACCTTAAGTGACCCAGTTTGACACAAGGCACTAATAAAGGCATTAGTGGGGAGTGGGTTACATTAATGTGAAGAGTTCGCATTCAATATGGCATGTGAAGGGTTCACGTACATGAATGCCATGTATGTAACCCCCCACTCTCCTCCCACTTTAAATTGAGGCATGATTGTGGTGTAGCTTTTATGAAAGCAATTTTTAAAACAAATTTTCAATAAAACTCGCGTGTAAACTATACACCAAATAATAAAAATAAACCAGTTTACACTAGTGGTAAGAACAGGTCGAACTCTAGGAATGAAATGAGGCAATGCATAATTCGCTTGAATTATTCACTTTATTAATATTTTAAAAAATAAAAGAAATGCACTGATTACAAGTTCACAAAATAATAAGTACTAAAATCTAAACTATGTTCTGGGACTCTGATGTTTGTTGAAGAAGCCACTGCATCCAACTTCACTATCTAACCTCCTCCTTATGAATTTGAACCTGCAAAAATAACATAAACTATGCAACTTAACTAATAATGTTAGTGCCTAATTTATTTAACACTAAACAATATTTAAATCAACTAAAGAACATGTTAATAAAATAAATAAACTAATTATCCAACTAACAAAAATAATAAAAATGCAATTATTAAAATATAAATAAATTAAAGCTAACACTACTAAAACTATAACTACTATACACTAATCAATGAACTATTAACCAAACTACAAAGCAAGTAGATCATGAAATTAAATAATTAACTAAGTGAATCCAAACTAATTTACTAAATTTTTACAAAATAACAGAACCTAAAATTAAACCCTAATTCTAATACAAATTTGCTAAATTGCCCTAACTACTATCCGAGCAGGAAATACTGGGGCAGACTTTAGGAAATCGGAGTTTTGAAAAAGTAAATGGAGTCAGATTACTCTGAATTTTTATAGAGACATTCTAATCAGACTCAGGGATGAAACCCAATTTACAAAGTTTAAAAATTCATCTGAAATCCATAAAAAAATGATTTTTCAATTCATGGAAGTGCCCCATGACAACAAAGAATCAAAACAAGAATTTCTACAGAACTAGTTTTCGAAATCAATTTAATTACTTGACCAAATTAGCATGAAAAATTCTAAAATTTGGCTGAGACATAGTAGCCACGCTGATGAAATCAGTATAAAAAATTTCAAGTCAAAACGTGTGGCAAACATTCATGAAATGATAACCCAAATTTTATCAAAAATGTGAATTTTGCAGAAATTCTATTTTGACTTCGCTTGACTGATTAACTAACTAAAAATATAAAAACCAAAGAAGTAATTAGTTAAAAATTAATTACTGTTGCAAAGCATAGAAAAATCATGAATTTAAACCTACTCTAAAGCAGAGAAATAAATAAAATAATTAAGAACTAAAATAATAGCAACTACTTGCTAACTATGCTACCATTACAATAACTAATCTAAGCATTAATGAAAAGTGCTAAATTAATCAATTTACCTAACTAAGCTAAACACATTGACTAAAAAAATTTAAACATGACAGAGCTAACCATAGAAGGAATATAAATGACAAAAATTAGAATCTAACTACAATAATATAATTTGTTAGACTAAATTAACTTGATTAAATACACAATTCACTAATTAAGTTAAGCATAGATTAGCAATATTTATACTAAACGCATAACTAATGTAACTTAAACAACTAAAAGTACACTAACCAAATGTACTTAATGTAAACTATACTAAATTATCTTGAATATAAAGATTGAGTTTAAAGACAGCTACCTTACTTAATTTTAGAATCTAATTTAAAGCTAAATGAACTCCAATTAGGCTAATTAGGGCACAAGGGTTGATTATGAATTTGATTCAAGATTGGATGCTCATGCCCCCCTAGTGGACCCCACTAAGACTTAATACAACCTACTAAAAATAAAAAAATGAATTTGAACTAATAATTAAAAGAGCAATTAAATAAATTTTTAAACTTAAGCCAAGAAACAAGCATGGCAAGGTTGAAAATGTTTCCTGAATGAGTTACCCAAATAGAACTTTCTCTAATTACAAACTAAAGGAATAAAATTTGGAAATTAACCTAAGCATCCCAAATAAGAAAGCAAATAAAACTTCAACAAATAAATCACTCGACTTGCCTAAACTGCCACCCTATATGATTTTTACAAGATCTGGAATTTATGCTAATCAATTCAAATTCAAAATCTAACCTATAGATCAAAGAATGGAAACTAAAGTAATACTTAAGAAAATGCCACTTACTTACTTAAATACACTAGACCATTTTTATGAAACCCTAACTAAAAAATCTAATTACTACTTTAAACCTACCAAAATGAGTACTTGCCAAAAAAAATAAAATATAGAACCAAAATTGGGTAATTAACCTAAGGATTCAAAATGCAAGATTTACCTAGGGCTAAAGGAAACAATTAATTGAACTTACCTAAAATACACTACATGGTTTCTATGACCTAACCCTAATCAAAAGTCAAAGCTTGCTAAAAATGAAATGCAAAGAAAAAAAATTGAAATGCTAACCTAATAGACTAATTGCACTAACATATGTTGACCTCACTCTACTCAATCTAATTGACCTATATGAACCAAATTTGGTCAAATGAAAACTAGTAACACAATTAAAAAAAATATAAGACAAACTATACTACTCGACTAATGATAACTATCAAATATATCCTAATGTACTTACTAGTTAACTATACCTAACTTAAATATTTAACAATAGCAAATACAACTAATTGACCAAATGTTTGTTCCCGTTAAAAATCAGAACAAAAGTTAATAAAATTAAAATTAAAATTAAAATCAATCATTGACTTGACATTAACCTAAAATAATCTAACACCTAACTCTAACACTAACTGAACAACTAATGGTTGGATCTGCTGCAGCTAGATCACGACCAGACCTGTCAAACTCATACAAAAATCAAAATTTAAGTAACTAAAGGAAAAATGAAAAATGAAAAATGAAAATTAAAAATAAAACTATTTACACTATATACACTATTCAACCAATTGGTTTTTAAAAATAGAAATTGGTGGATTTTGATTCAATCGGTTGAGTAGAGGATTCAAGATCGGTTCTTGCTCATGCAAGAACTCGATCAAAACAACATTTTAAACCATAAAAATATGAAGTTTAGACTGACAGAACACTCAAAAGGCTGACCCACAACCAGACCTACAACATGACACAACACACCTGACACTAGAAGACATGGGAAAGAAAGGCTTACCTCTCGGCTCATCCGATGAATTGGGGGAGAACACGAGTGATCAATGGAGATTGAAAACATGCCCTAGACGTCTTGGGAGGTTTGCAACTTATTCCCAGCTGCTGCAACTTTTCAAGAGCCAAATTGCAGAGGGGGAGATCAGTGTTGAAAGCATAGATGGAGGCCCGGTTGAAGAGAGAATATGACTGGGTCTCGGTGTTGGTAGACAACAAGCTGAATCTGAGTTGGAAGCTCTCCGGAGAAATTTGCAACGCCTGTAAAATAAAATACAACATACACAAAAGATAAACACAAAACAAAGTGGAAGAAAGAAAGGGAGAAGGGAAATAAGATGAGAAGAAAAATAAAAAGGGTAAAGGGATGAGAAAGTGGAAGGAGGAGAGAGAAAGGAATAGGGAGGGGCAATTTTCTTAAACTCCAAAAAAAGTTGAACCCTAATTTTTGCAACTATTTAAACCACTAAAATATTTTCTAATTCTAAAAACTACCTAAAAGTAAAATTACTTCTAACTAAATGCTAACATTATTTACTATTTATACTAACTACCTAATTGCTTAGTAAAGAGGGGGTTTTAAGAAAAAGTTTGTGGATTGCACCTTGGATCATGTGGGCGCATGGATATTTTGAGTTAAGGTCCGGTCCATGATCTAATATTTTATCTTTGGATCGGGTCTGGATCCGATTTACCTTGTAGTTTGCTCTAATTACCCTAAAAATGCTCCAATGCCTTTCATTTTACCTCAAATTCCACTGAAATTCGAATTGTGGCTTTTTCGCAGCTAAATACACAAATACATGAGTTTTTATCCTTCAAAATACATAAAAATGCATGAATAATATATGAAAATGATGTGCATTTCATGTATCATCAGATGCTTGATGAGAGCAACCAAGGTGTCCTCTTTCTCTCATTTGGGTTAAGGGTCCTGCGCACCATCGACTTGACTGCCTCGGTTCATCATGGGCATCGATAGGCTGAGGAGAACGTCGTGCACCGACACCAACACTCATTTCATCCATGGCATATGCTGGTATGTATTCTTGCTTTTACATTCCGGTTTTGTTTTGAGAATGCCAACATTGGGTTATGGGCCCACTCTGCATATTCGCTGCACATGTGGGTGCATCAGCGTTCTTTCGAAGCTCACCGAAAAAGTTGTCACTGCATTTCTTTTCTCTCTCATTGGATTCCCGTTATATTTTTTTTGGGAAATCTGCTACAGCGGAAGAGGTGTTGACCGACGACACACTACCAACGAGTAGACATTCATCGCTCTCTCTTCACGAAGGCTGACAGTGGTCACCACCAGCGAGCAATCATGTAGGATCCCGATTTTTGTCGGGAATATGTAGCCACCCCATTTTAGAGTCCCATCGATATTGCCAAGCTCCAACTAATTTTTATGACAATTTATCAGTGGTCCAAATGACAGTGAATCTTGTTTTTTATTTAAGATCGATTATCACTTTGTTCACGAGAATGTGGCTTAACAACAACTAGGTACATGGTTCACAAGTAGAAGATGTGTTTACCAAGCCTTTAACTAAACCTATCTTTCACTCTTTCAAGAATGCAATTTAAACTCTTAAAAAAAAAACTAAATCCATGTTTTAGAATTCAAGGCCCAAACATATCTTATGACATTCTCCAATGCCGGGTTTGTGGGGGAGTATTAGTGATAATAGTTCAGACTCAAAACTGATCCAAATACCAACTAATGATGATGCAGAGCATTCAGATCATCAATTCATTACAGATGAGTTGGATCCAAATCCAACTGACCAGATCTGATCTGAGATACGTTAACATGTAGATCCAATGACATGCAGGGCTATCTGAGTCCAATTGGATCGCCATTTCAATTACTGAAATTGTATTTTATTTTTTATTCTATTTTGGTAAGTAGGAATCATATTAACATTTATTTTATTTTATTTTTATGTTTTTTTTTTTTTAGGTATCGGATTCTACGAATCCGGATAGTTCTATTGCCTTGTAAGATCTTGAGGGTGTATGGGGATTAAGGGTAGTTTTTCTTTTTATTGTATTTAATTTTAATGCCTTTTTGCGTGTGAGTCCGGATCTTGCCCGAGATCCAAACGTCATTGGACTCTTATAGGTAACGCCACTTAGTGTGGACATCCATAGTCCCCAATTTGAATTCTCATTTGACTTTGAAGTCAATTAAGTTGTTGAAAGGGCTTAAAAGCGCTAATTCTAAAAATGGCTTATTCAATGCTTTGGACAGAGGCTGTCTTGGGAAGGCTTGACTCTCTTTATGAAGCTCTATTTTGGGTGTTTAAGAGCCCAAGGGGGGGGGGGGGGTGTTACGACAATGAAGTCGTACATGATACTTTAAGTACAAGGTGTTGATGATGAACAAGTGAATCAACTGCATTTCAGCTAAGGCAATGAAGAAAGATGACAAGCATTGAAGAAATCGATGAAGAATCTTTGAAGACTAGTGTGCATATGTTAAATTCCTTAAAAGTCTTAGATTCTTGTAAGAGCCTTACTTAGAGTGCATATTTCGGTTGCATTTCAGCTAAAAAGTCTTTTGAAAAACTTTTCTAAAAGAACCCTTCATGAAAATCTTTTTAGAAAACTCTTTATTTAATTTTTCGTGTTTATTAGTTGACCAATAGACTCACCAGTTGACTAATCCTTTCGTGCCAAATTTTCTAAACTAAATGTCATTTTTATCAAATTAGTCGACCGGACAGAATGTCTGTTTTCTGGAAATTTAGCAGCAGTCGACTAATGCTTTTATCAGTCGACCGGACAAAACTTGTGTTTTTCAAAAAAATTTAGCAGCAGTCGACTGAAAGGTTTTTCAGTCTACTGATGATATTATCAGTCGACTAACTTTTCTCTAGTCAACTAAGTTTCAAAACTTCAGATTTTCAAATGGCTTGATTAACAGATCAGTCGACCGACAATAACTAATTATTAGTCGACTAACTACTATTCCAGTTAACTAATTTTGTTGTTTTTCTTGAAACTTTAAAAAGGCGTGTCTTTTCATTTTTCAAGCATTTTGATCATTCAAAATGGACTGTTTTGACACTCTTTTATACCCTCAATGTATGGAATCTTTCAACTATAAATATGAGTGCATTTTACACTCAAAAGCACTGCAATTCAATCAATTTGAATCAATTACTCTTAGCTTTTCACTCATATTCATTTTCTCACTCACGTGATATTTTTCACTTCAGCTTTTCACTCAAATTCCTTTGAGAGATAGTGAATTCGTGAGTAGAGTATTTCAACAACCTCAAAAGCCAATTGCATCACATTTGTATTCATAAGAAGGGCTCATAGGTTGTATTGTAAGTTGTTACTTGTTTTAATTTTCTGTAAAAGGAAGGACTCATTGGTTTAAAGGAGTTGTTTGCTTTCAGTAGGTGTGCTACTGAAAGTGGGACCGGATTTGGTCTGTATGATCTTGTAATTACACAAAGTTGATAGTGGAAATCTCAAGCGGGTTTTGCTTGGGAACTGGATGTAGGTTGGGAAAGACCGAACCAGGATAATTTATTGTGATCTTTGTGTGTTTGCTTTGTGAATTGTAAAATTCCGCAGATAATTTTTAAAAGCACTAGTCACCCCCCCTCTAGTGCTCTTTGCTTTGATCCTACTGCACTTTCATTTGGTATCAGAGCAGGTTTGCTATTATTTTGATTTGACCATCATCTAGCATGACAACTACAACATCTCAGCACAAAGAAGGATGCTCCTCTGTTCGTTCTCCTCTCTTCGACGAAACAAACTATGGATACTGGAAAGTGAGAATGACAATATTCTTGCAATCCATGGATCTCGAAATTTGGAGAGTTGTTTCAGAAAAGTACAAAATGCCATCAACTGATTTCACTCAATGGACTGATGAAGACAAGAAGACTGCTTCACTTAATGCCAAGACGATGAATGCATTGTATTGTGTCGTTGACAAGGTAGAGTTCAATCGTATCTCTCAATGCTCTACAACAAATGAAATCTGGCATACTCTTCTCGTGACTCACGAAGGTATGTCAAAGGTAAAGGAATCTAAAATCGCTTCTTTAGTTTATAAATTTGAATTGTTTAAAATAAAGCAAAATGAATCTATATCGGACATGGTAACAAGAATGACCGATATCATTAACACTCTAAAATCCCTTGGAAAAGAATATTCACAAGTGGATTTAGTCAGAAAAATCCTAAGGTGTTAAACTCCTGAATGGGAGAGAAAAACTATAGCTATTGAGGAAGAAAATGATTTAAACACTCTCACTCTTGAAGATTTTGTTGGTAACTTAATGGCATATGAAGTTCAACTTCAAGACAGACAAGAAGAAGAACCCAAAAAGAAATCTCTTGCTTTTAAGGCTACTTCTGACTCTGAAAATTCAGAAGAAGATGAAGATGAATATGAAGATATTGCCCTTATTACAAGGCAATTCAAAAGATTCATCAAAAATGGAAGATTTCAAAGAAAGGTAAAGAAAGCGGATTCTTCCAATCCAAATGAAGTCAAGTGCTTTAACTGCAAAAAGACAAGACATATCAAGAAAGATTGTCCTCTTCTCAAAATCAAGCCCAAGGACCAATTCAAGATGAAAAAGGCATTTCAAGCATGTTGGGATGATAGTGACTCCTCTTTCGATGAAAAATCAAATAAAGAAGTCGCCAACATGTGCTTTGTAGCACAAGAAGACTCGGTAAGTCAATTTGACTATGATGATTTATTAGAAGCATTCAATGATTTATATGCTAAATTTAAGAGTCTAAGTTCTAAAAACAAAGAGTTAAAAACTGAGAATTCAACTCTTGACTCTCAAAACAAAGTGTTACTTCAAGATATAGATGATCTTAAGAAGGAAAACTCTTGTCAAGCATTTTAGATAAAAGAAATTGAAATTAGAACCAATCTCTTACAAAAAGAAATAACTTGTCTAAAAGAAAAATCAAATGATTTTCTTTCTATTGTGACCAAATTTACAAATGGTCAAGAGAATCTATAAAGACTTCTTGGTTCCCAAAGATGCTCGGTTAATAAAACCGGATTGGCATATAGCTTTTTTGATACTCAAAATAGACCAAACTATGTGGTGAAGAATCAAAGACAATATTCTCAACCATTTGTTCAAAGAGATAAATTTTCTAGTTATATTAGAAATGCATCTAATCATGGAACTTATAATGCTTATAAGCCTAGACATGATTACCGTAGAAATGCTAAATCTTTTTATAGAAAGAATATTTATTATCAAAGGAAACCAAAATCCAAATGGATATGGGTTCCTAAGACTAACTCTCATGGACCCAAAAATAGAAAGCGGTCAAATGCTTTGTCTTCTAATTTTGTTGTAGGTACACAAAATAAGGAACAAATGGATATTGAACAGCGGTTGTTCCAAACATATGACTGGAAGGCCGGAGTTATTTTCCACCCTCCAAAATAAAGATGGAGGAACCGTCACCTTTGGTGACAATAACAAGGGAAAAGTAATCGGTATTGGTAATATTGGTAATCCAAAATTTCCCTTGATAGAAAATGTTCTTTTAGTAGATGGTTTAATGCATAATTTATTATCTATTAGTCAATTATGTAATAAAGGTTTTCATGTTTCTTTTGAAAATGATTTATGCTTAATTTTTTATTTTCAATCTAAAAAGATCATTTTTAAAGGTAAAAGAAGGAACAATGTGTATGAACTTTATCTAGATGAGTTACCCATTTTTAATGAAAATGTCTTATTGTTTCAAATGAAATTCAATGGTTATGGCACAAGAGACTTGGACATGTTAACTTTAAAATTATTTGCAAGTTATCCAAGAATGATCTTGTTAGAAGCCTACCTAGAATATCATATAAGAAAGATCACTTATGTGATGCTTGCCAAAGAAGTAAACAAATCAAGAGTTCTTTTAAAGCAAAAGATATAGTTTCAACAAAACGTCCTCTTGAACTTTTACATTTAGATCTATTTGGACCATCTAGAATTCAAAGTTTGAATGGTAGCAAGTATGCTTTTGTTATAGTAGATGATTATTCTCAATTTACATGGGTGATTTTTCTAAAAAGAAAAAATGATGCTTTTTTTGAATTTTCCAAACTTTATAGAAGAATTACAAATGAAAAATATACATATATTATTAAAATTCGTAGTGATCATGGTGGTGAATTTGAAAATGAATCTTTTTTAAAGTATTGTGATTTACATGGTATATCTCACAACTTTGCTTTTCCTAGAGCGGCTCCACAAAATGAAGTTGTTGAAAGAAAGAATAGAACTTTGCAAGAATGTGCTAGAACCATGCTTCAAGATAAAAATTTACCAAAATACTTTTGGGCTGAAGCAATAAATACAACATGTTATGTTTTAAACCGTGTTCTTGTTCGACCAATCTTACATAAAACATGTTTTGAATTGTATTATGATCGTATACCAAAGATCTCATATTTCAAAATTTTTGGTAGTAAATGCTTCTTGTTAAATACCAAAGATAATCTTGATAAGTTTGATTCAAAATCAGATGAATCAATATTTCTTGGATATTTTTCTATAAGTAAAGCTTATCGTGTTTTTAATAAAAAAACATCTTGCATTGAAGAATCTTTACATATTGCATTTGATGAGAATTGTGAGCAGGTTATACCTCTAAGCGAAGGAGAAGAAGTAATACTTCAAGAAGAACCTTTGATAGAAAGTACTTCTCAAGAAAATGTTCCTCTTCAACCAGTTTGGAAAAAAGTTCCCAATCATCCACATGAACAAGTTATTGGAGATATAAAGAGTGGTGTCCAAACTAGAAGGCAATTAGAAAAATATATTGCAAATATTGCTTTTATATCTAAAATAGAACCAAAAAATATCAATGAGGCTTGTGATGATGAATTTTGGCTTTTGGCCATGTCTGAAGAACTTAACAAATTTACTAGGAATGATGTATGGGATCTAGTTGATAGACCAAAGGATCATCTAGTAATTGGAACAAGATGGGTCTTCCGAAATAAGCTGGATGAAAATGGCGAAGTCATTCGAAACAAAGCAAGACAAGTTGCATAAGACTATAATCAAGAAGAAGGCATAGATTTTGATGAAACCTATGCACCAGTGGCTCGACTGGAGTCAATTCGAATGATGCTTGCTTTTGCTAGTTACATGAACTTTAAGTTATATCAAATTGATGTTAAGAGTGCATTCTTAAATGGACACATCAATGAAGAAGTTTATGTAGAGCAACCTCCAGGCTTTGAAAATGAGAAATATCCAGAAAAAGTCTACAAATTAAAAAGAGCTTTGTACAGACTTAAACAAGCACCAAGAGCGTGGTATGAAAGACTATAAATTTTTTTAGAACAATCTAGTTTTTCCATTGGTCGGGTAGACTCCACTTTATTTATTAAAAATCTTAATTTAGATATTCTTATTGTGCAAATTTATGTTGATGACATAATATTTGGTTCTACTAATGAAGCTTTTTGTAAAGAATTTGCTAAAGCTATGCAGAAAGAGTTTGAAATGAGCTTGATGGGCGAATTAAACTACTTCCTTGGACTTCAATAAAACAAACTGAAGAAGGAATCTTCATCAATCAGGCTAAGTATACAAAAGAACTTCTCAAGAGATTTGGGATGGACTCATCAAAATCAATAAGAAATCTTATGAGTACAACTACTTCTCTTGATAAAGATGAAAATGGTAAAAATGTAGATAATAAGCTCACCAGAGGTATGATCGGATCTCTATTATACTTAACTGCTAGTCGACCTGATATTATGTTTAGTGTTTGTATATGTGCAAGATTTCAAGCTAATCCAAAGGAATCTCATTTAACTGCAGTGAAACAAATTCTTCGTTACTTGAAAGATACTTCAGATTTTGGTTTGTTTCACCCAAAATCATCTTCCTTTGATTTAGTTTCATATAGTGATGCAGATTTTGCTGGAAGTAAATCTGATCGCAAGAGTACTAGAGGAACTTGTCATTTCTTAAGAAATTCCTTAGTCTCTTGGTTTAGTAAAAAGCAAAATTCAGTATCACTCTCAACAACTGAAGCAGAATATATAACAGCTAGTTTAACATGTTCACAAGTACTATGGATGAAACAGACCTTAAAAGATTTTGGTTTGAATTACTCTACAACAACTATTTATTTTGATAACACTAGTGCTATAAATCTTTCGAAAAATCCGATTCAGCACTCAAGAACTAAGCATATTGAAGTTAGACATCATTTCTTAAGAGATCATGTGTTAAAAGGAGACATTTCGTTAAATTTTATTTTCACTAATGAACAACATGCCGATATCTGCACTAAACCACTTAAAAATGAAGATTTTATGAGAATTAGGAGAGAACTAGGCATTTGCTCATTTTTGGATTTATAAAATGTTGATTTTTTGAACAAAATCTCAAAATCGCATCATATTAGTCGACCGATAAATTTCTAGTCGACTGATGCTTTAAAAAAAAAATTGGAATGAGTCGCACTTTATTAGTCGATCGATAAAATTTTAGTCGACTAAATTTTTTTTTAAAATTTCAACTGAAGGGACCTGATACCCCTTGGATTTTTTTTAACACCTGATTTTTTTTTAAAAAAAAAGTGGGCATCGTTTCATTTTTTTATGCACCTTTTTGTTTTTCTTAAAAACGAAACCCTTTAAAAAACGAAACCCTCTCTCTCTTCCAAAAAACCCTCGGAGTGTCGTTCGAACCTCTCTTCGCCGGAATTTTCTGGCTGTGACAGGGAGTCTCTTGACTTTTCGTCGGAATCCGCTTGCCGTGACTGGTGTCTCTTCAGTCCTTGGCGGAATTTGTGGCAGCCTCCTCTCACTTGCTGTCATCCACTGCGGACTCCTCCTCGTCTCTTCCCTCTTGCCTAAAATCTGTGGAGAATCGACATCCCTTTTCAGTGGGTTGTTACTGTTGATTATTTTGGCCACTACCAACGAATTTGAAGGCACATCGTTCACTTTGCACAAAGTGTTTCTGTTGCACGACGACAGATATTTTCCTCCCGTCGGACGTCATTTGGAAGCAGACATCAACACCATCTTCAACTGTTCTTCTCAACAACTGTGTTGATAAATCATTCTCTGCAACTGAATTTTTTTTTTGGTGAATCTGTTTTAACCATGCCTCGTCAGAAGACTGCATCCATAAAAGGTTCTCCTCCTCCTACACCTCTAGCAAAATATGGATTTTCTCTCAGATTACTCTGAAATCCTCTTTTATATGATGCTTTTGGATCGGTTTCTGCACTTCCTATTTTACCAGGCCGAAATGTCCTCTTTCACATGTTTTCTCGTTATAAAATCAGAGAATTATTTCCATGTATTTCACATCTTTTTTATGCCTGTGCAGACACCCTTCATTATCCTTTTCTGATTCACTTGTTTTATACAAATTTACAAATTGATCATGAAACTGGAGTTCTTTCCTCAGTTGTTCGTGATGTTGAAATTGAGTTTGATTCTAAACTACTTGGACAAATCCTAGAAATTCCACCTTCAGATACTCTTTTCAATACTATTAAACTTAATGATGAAAGAATTTTTGAACAAATTCTTCTTCCTAGTGCACCTCATTGTCCTCCTTTCAAAAATACTAATCTTCAAACTCGTGCACGCATTGCTGGACGAATTCTTGCCCACAATGCTCTACCTAAAACTGGTTCTTTTGATACTATTCCACAGATCTTTCTACTACTCTTTATGTCTTATTTGGAAATATTTCTGTAAATTGGGCCAACGTGTATTTTACTAATTTGTGGAAACAAAAACCATTTCTTCCTTATGGATGTCTTCTAACTCGTATTTTCAGACATTTCAAAGTTCCCTTAACCAATGAAAAATATATTGAGCAAAAGGAGTTCTTTGACCAAACTATTTTTAAACGAATGAAAATCAAATATCTGCCTCCTTTAAACGTTGATCAAACTGAACCATCTGATCCTACTGAACCATCAATTTATGAACCCTCACCATCTTCTGTGACACCTTCATCTCAAGCAAAATGAAAGAAATTTTCTACTACTCAAGACAACGATGATGTTTTGTAGCGACTGAAAGCTTTGGAGCTGCATCAACACACTTTTCGTGAAGATGTGACTCAATAGCTTTCTTCGATTCAGAAAGATATTACTGCAATCAAGGACTTGCTTAACTCACTTTTCTGATCTTTGTTTTCTGTCTTTACTAAACTTTGCTACTTTATGGGTTCTAATATTTTGTACTTGAATTTACATTTTGCTTATGCTATTTCTGCCCTTACTCTTTTTTATTATGACAAAGGGGGAGAAAAAGAAAAAGATAGAAATTGCATATTGCATTATGACATGGAAATGGAAATTACATAAAATGACATGGAAATTACATGAAAGTATTGAAAATTGCATTTATGAAAAAGTTATAAAAATGCATGAAGTAATGATGGAAATGCAAACCAATCAATATGTGATATATGTGCTTTGAATGTACTAACTTTAATGTTTTGCAGCATATTGATAGGGAGAGTAAAATCTCCATCTATGCAACTAAATGCTTCATCTTTGATTAAGTTTGTCATCATAAAAAAAGAGAAGATTGTTACGACAATAAAGCCGTACATGATACTTCAAGTACAAGGTTTTGATGATGAACAAGTGAATCAACTGCATGTCAGCTAAGACAATAAAGAAAGATTACAAGCATTAAAGAAATCGATGAAGAATCTTTGAAGACTAGTGTGCATATGTTAAATTCATTAAAAGTCTTAGATTCTTGTAAGAGTCTTACTTACAGTGCATATTTCGGTTGCATTTCAGCTAAAAAGACTTTTGAAAAACTTTTCTAAAAGAACCCTTCATGAAAATCTTTTTAGAAAACTCTTTATTTATTTTTTCGTGTTTATTAGTCGACCAATAGACTCACCAGTTGACTAATCCTTTCGCACAAATTTTTCTAAACAAAATGTCATTTTTATCAAATTAGTCGACCGAAGGTTTTATTAGTCGACCGGACAGTATGTCTATTTTCTGGAAATTTAGCAGCAGTCGACTAATGCTTTTAT
The DNA here is from genome assembly GCF_984573655.1 of Nuphar pumila. Taxonomy (NCBI): domain Eukaryota; kingdom Viridiplantae; phylum Streptophyta; class Magnoliopsida; order Nymphaeales; family Nymphaeaceae; genus Nuphar; species Nuphar pumila. The sequence continues at coordinate 75,982,219 of NC_143263.1, read as the reverse complement.
CAGTCGACCGGACAGAACTTGTGTTTTTTAGAAAATTTTAGCAGCAGTCGACTGAAAGGTTTTTCAGTCTACTGATGATATTATCAGTCGACTAACTTTTCTTTAGTCAACTAAGTTTCAAAACTTCAGATTTTCAAACGGCTCGATTAACAGATCAGTCGACCGACGATAACTGTCAATCTACTAATAGCTAATTATTAGTCGACTAACAACTATTCCTGTCGACTAATTTTGTCATTTTTTCTGAAACTTTAAAAAGGCGTGTCTTTTCATTTTTAAAGTGTTTTGATCGTTCAAAATAGACTGTTTTGACACCCTTTCATACCCTCAACGTATGAAATCTTTCAACTATAAATATGAGAGCACTTTACACTCAAAATCACTGCAATTCAATCAATTTGAATCAATTACTCTTTGCTTTTCACTCATATTCATTTTCTCACTCACGTGATATTTTTCACTTCACTTTTTCACTCAAATTCTTTTGAGAGATAGTGAATTCGTGAGTAGAGTATTTCAACAACTTCAAAAGCAAATTGTATCTCATTTGTATTCATTAGAAGAGCTCATAGGTTGTATTGTAAGTTGTTACTTGTTTCAATTTTCTGTAAAAGGAAGGACTCCTTGGTTTAAAGGAGTTGTTTGCTTACAGTAGGTGTGTTACTGAAAGTGTGACCGGATTTGGTCTGTATGATCTTGTAGTTACACAAGGTTGATAGTGGAAATCTCAAGCGGGTTTTGCTTGGGCACTAGATGTAGGTCCGGAAAGACCAAACCAGGATAAATTATTGTGTTATTTGTGTGTTTGCTTTGTGAATTGCAAAATCCGTCAAAATTCTGCAGACAATTTTTAAAAGCACTATTCACCCCCCTCTAGTGCTCGTTGCCTCGATCTTACTGCACTTTCAAGGGGGGGGGGGGGGTCGACCAAGAGGCGATTGATTTGAAATTTGGAAGAAAAAAGAAAATCGTGATTGAGAGCTTGGCTGTCATTTGGTTTTGAAAGAAATCCTTTGAGAAAGGTTAGAGAAAATCATGTGAGGGTGCTCATTCAAGAAAAATACCTCTTGTGCTCGTGTGGACAAATCTTGTGTTTGTGTTGTTCTGCATTTGGGGAAGTTGTTGAAGTGTTCTTCGAGCTTGTTGTTGCAAACACACTAACACTTTTTTCGAACTTGTTAGCTATATCTTGTGTTCATTGTATATTTGTTATCATCGACTATTAGATTCCTTGTTCAAGATTGTGAGACTATTTTTAAAGTGTTAATGAAATTGTTCCTGTGATTCTGGTTGTTCATGTAACGCCCCAACTTTTTATAGTAAAAATTTTGGAGTAAATTTTTTTTTTTTTTTTGAAATAGCAGAAGTGCGTAAAATACAAGTCGGGCGCATTACAGGGTAAAACAGAGAGTACTAAACATACCATTCATTAATTGAAACATTAATGTCATGAATTACATCCCATAACATAAATGTAAATCTACTAATCAGAGTTCAAACAATAAATACTGAATAAATGAGATCTCTTGGCTTTCCAAAACGACACCCCGATGCTCCAATTAGTTGCTACCTGAAAAACATTTAAAGCAGAAGGGTCAGACTCCCCTGTCTGCGTAAGAAGCATTATATTTATATGTGGTGCCTAGTGACCTGTGTACAAATATGTGCAAGTACTGCAAATATAACTAGCATGGAAGTTTATAACATTCTAAGAAGATGATTATGCTTTCTAATTCATGATACAATGCAAAGGATGACTGAACTAGATGTATATTTAACTACATTAGTACTAGCTGTAGATTCCACAAGTTTTACTAAAGTCAACTCAACAGAATGTAATTCTTCAGAGATAAGTTTTTAGTCAACTTAAATTATTTAATGCTTATCTTACTCTTACCCTGTGGGTACGCACAGGCATAGACCTCGTAGCGGACCGAGACCATACGGGGATCTATTTTTTAATAACCCGTATGACTAGCCGTATGGATATCCAAAGGGGACGGTCAGTGACCGAGAGAGAACTCCCCAGTGGCTAGAACAAAAATTAGGATGCACCCTGTACTTCTACAGAAGACTTGGATCTACCACCTAGGACATACTGGTAGTCCTGGTCCCCTAACTTCGTGGACTGGGGACCGGGTGAGACACCTAGCTCTCACAAGAACAAGAATGTCCACGAAGCTTGTACCACCTACCCTCTCCAAGGTAGACCATGGGTCCAGTAACATACACCATCTTTCAGGTGTACCCAGAGCCCTGGGAAACCAGTAACATATACCATTTTCAGGTATACCCAGAATCCAACATATTTAATTTATATGTGTATAAATTTTCATTCTTGCTTGTTTGGATCAATTAACATACATCTTCTTTCAGATGTACCTAGAACCCTAGGAAACCAGTAACGTATACCATCTTTCAGGTATACCCAGAATCCCCTATTTAATGTGTATTTATTCTTATATGCAAGTCTTTGCACCACAAGGGCCTTTCACAATCCCAATTCGTACTCAAGTTGATCTTAGTATATGCACATTACCCATCGAATGCCTCAAAGGCACCGACCACAATTTCTCATAAGTCTGGTTCAACTTTGTGTCGAGTTCTTAAACATTCGGCATTTTCAGTTTTGTTTATGAGCTCGACTGTACGTTTCGTACCCCCACTGGTTATGCCGCAACATGGCAATATCCAACTTTATCATGTGTGTTTCATGTATTGGACATAATCTTAAAGTCCATATGTGAATCACTTATTTAGTTTACCATCAAAACTATTTTTTTCATAGATATTTCAGTTGCATTTCACCTAACAAGTCTTTAGAAAACTTTTCTAAAAGAACCCTTCATAAAAATCCTTTTAGAAAACTCTTTACTCAAATTTTCATGTTTATTAGTCGACCAATAGGCTCACCGGTCGACCAACCCTTTTGGCTTCAAATCTTCTAAGCAAAACGTTATTATTTTTTCTTGTAAAATTAGTTGATCGAAGAATTTATCAGTCGACCGGACAGAATGTCTGTTTTCTGGAAAAGTTTAGCAGCAGTCGACTGAAGGGTTTATCAGTCGACTGATCATAAAATTAGTCGACCAAAAGTTTTATCAGTCGACCGGACAGAATGTCCGTTTTTTTAAAAATTTAGCAGCAGTCGACTGAGGGGTTTATCAGTCGACTGAACAAAATATCAATTTTCTGAAAATTTTAGCATTAGTCGACTGAAGGTTTTATCAGTCGACTGATCAGAATATCTGTTTTCTGGAAAAAATTTAGCATCAGTCGACTGAAGGTTTTATCAGTCGACTGATCAGAATATCTATTTTCTGGAAAAATTTTAGCATCAGTCGACTGAAGGTTTTATCAGTCGACTGATCAGAATGTCTATTTTCTGGAAAAATTTTAGCATCAGTCGACTGAAGGTTTTATCAGTCGACTGAACAAAATGTCTGTTTTCTGGAAATTTCTGCAGCGGTCGACTGAAGGTTTTTATCAGTCGACTGAACATATTATCAGTCGACTAACTATTGTCTCAGTCGACTAATTTTGCCGTTTTTTCTGTAACTTTTAAAAGGGCGTTTCTTTTTATTTTTCAAACTTTTTGATTATTCTAAATGGACTGTTTTTCCACCCCTTTCATCCTCAATGTATGGAATCTTTCAACTATAAATATGAGTGCATTCCACACTCAAAACATCGAATCCAATCGAATTACCCAATAGGAATGATATATCTTTATTTTACCATGATGTGAAATAGCAATCACGTATACATAACTTCAGACTTGATTAAAACCATTCAATCTACAAAGTAGGAAAGGTGTATTGAACAAGAAAATACAACCAAACAATAATTTCATGAATAATAATCCAAGATACTTAAGGTTCTACGCCATTTGCCTACTTTATTTTTTTGTTTCGATCTTGAATCCGTCATGGCTAACACCCACACCAAAAATATATGCATTTTCCTACACAGATTCGAACTGTAGGTTTTGATATGAGTACTACATATTACCAGGCACACACATAGGAATAAAATGCCCTTACAAAGAACACCACAGTGCCCAAACGTTGGCCAAGGGTGAGAACCATTGGCTGAACCACTACATCTTGACCTATTGGCGAGTAGGTGTTTCAACTCATGCCCCCTGGGTCTCAAGGCCCCAAACATACCTACATATAGGTGGTGCTTGTCACGTAACCTCTATGTTATTGCAACATAGATGTGCAACAAGGCATCAAGCAGTTACATACAAATAACAATGCTCCTTACCTCTTGTTGGAGCGTCAAGCGAATGAAGCAACGCTTCTTCCTTCGTTGGAGTAGCACACTACGTTTGCCAATGGAAGTCCAGTCGTGCAGCAATAGAAAACTCCACCACCAACTATGGAGGTCTGATCACCCAAGAGAGGGAGAGAGAGAGAGAGAGAGAGAGAGATAGAGAGAGAGAGAAGGAGAGATATAGAAAATCGTGTTTCACGATTTCTAAAAGAAAAACTTCTTGATTTGTCTCCTCTTTCTTAGGTGGAGTTTCAAAACTCAACCCTAAAAAATCTCCTCCAAATCCCACGATTTTTGTTGGGATAGTATCTCTTCCGATTTTGCCCTTTACTCCATGTGTCATTTTTTTCAACTTCCACTCTCTTTTTTCCTTATTGTGGTACCCCTCATCCCCTGATGCATGGGATTCCCCTCAATTTTTGGTAAGGTGAGAGGAGTTGCTCACGTTTTTGGTGGAGAAAGACCAAAAAGGTAGGGTTTAATTTGAGCCCACGTTTTTACCCTTTTCACCAAGGTAGAAATCATCACTTTCTTGAAAAAAAATAATTTGTGCACAGGGGGTTTTGAACTTGGGTGGTGGCCCTACAACCCTATGTGTCCTACCATAACTCCACTTCACCACTTATTGTTTACTTTTGCGAAAATATTCTTTTTATGTCATATCGGAACGTTTTTCCTTGTTGATGGATTTCTTCCATTTCAAGTGGATTTTTCACCCGTTGGTTTTAAACTTGCACTTGCTTACTTTAAATGTGCTTCGGATCTCACGCTATTATCCCGAAACCATCGGGTTTCCTTACTTGACTCGTAAACCGGGTCGGATCATCGGATCTCGCCAAGATCCGGATCCAAAACCACTTGTGAGAGTTTATTCTCAGTTTCGTTCTAGAAACCACAAGTCATAAAATTTGTACTGTCTAACTTAAAATCTTACTATTTCACATAACTGATCCCTTTTATTTATTTAGAATTTCATAAATTTCACGGGTTTTACATCCTTCCCCTCTAAAAATAAATTTCGTCCGCAAAGTTTGTAATACATATCAATCAAACAATTGTGGGTATTTGTCCTTCATTGGTGCTTCTGGTTCCCACGTGCATTCTTCTAAGCCATAATGTCTCCATCTCACTTTGACTAATGGGATGATCTTTTTTCGTATCACCTGTTCACTACGATCCACGATTTCAATCGGTCTCTCTTCCACGGTCAGATCTTCTTGCACACTGATGTCCTCGAACTGAATCACGTGTGACGGATCTTGAATGTATTTTCTCAACATTGATACGTGAAATACATTATGAATCTTGGCAAGTTGAGATGGTAACTCAACTCGATAAGGAGTTTCGCCGATCCGCTCCAATATCGGGAAAGGTCCGACATATCTAGGACTCAACTTTCCCTTCTTTCTGAATCTGAAAACGCTCTTGGTCGGCGATACCTTGACAAACACTGCATCTCCCACTTCGAAGCTAAGCTCTCTGCGTCGCTGATCTGCATAGCTTTTCTGTCGACTCTGTGCTGCTCTAAGTCGATCTCGTATCTTCTGTATTTGTTCAGTGTAATGTTGAAGTACCATTGGTGACTCAACTGTTCTTTCGCCAACTTCATCCCAATATACTGGTGACCTACAAGGCCACCCATACAGTGCTTCAAAGGGCGCCATGCCAATACTTGCATGGTAGCTATTATTGTAGGCGAACTCTGCTAGTACCACGTGAGCATCCCATTCGCCTTTCCAATCCAACATACAGGCACGTAACATGTCTTCTAGTGTCTGTATGGTCCTTTCTGACTGTCCGTCGGTTTGTGGATGAAAAGCAGTGCTGAACTTCAACTTAGTTCCCAATGCCTTTTGTAACTGCCCCCACAGTCGTGAGGTAAACCGAGGGTCTCTATCAGATATGATCGAGACAGGCACCCCATGTAGTCGTACTATCTTATGGATATACAGGTCGGTCAAGCTCTCAAGTGACTGATTCTTCCTCATCGGTAGGAAATGTGCTGACTTAGTGAGTCGGTCAACCACTACCCAAATAGAGTCATGGTTCTTTCGGGTTCGCGGTAATCCCATCACAAAATCCATCGTGATATGTTCCCATTTCCATTGAGGAATTTTCATCAGCTGCATCGTTCCTCCTGGCCTTTGATGCTCGATTTTGATTTGTTGACATGTCAAGCACTTTGCGACGTATCTAGAATGATAGCAAGAATTAGCATAATCCCGATCTTATATCATAGAAAGAACAACCTAATTAGAACACATAAATTTTTCTTGTGAATTGGTTACCTTGCAACATCGCGCTTCATACCATTCCACCAGTACCAGTATTGAAGATCTTTGAACATCTTGGTACTGCCCGGGTGAATGGTATACTTGCTCTTATGTGCCTCTCCCAATAACTCTTCTCTGGTCTCTGGATCACTCGGTACCCATAGTCGATCTTTAAACCATATACTTTCATCCTCCTTGCGCTGGAAAGCAGTGTCTTCTTGCAACGCCAATGCCTCCATCTTTCCGTACTACGAGTCTTCTTTTTGCTTAATCATGATCCGCTCTCGTAGTTCTGATCGTACAGTCAGGCTAGACAGCCTAAGTACGCCTTGATCATCTGAGAAAGGTCTCCATTCTGTGAACTCAGAAATCATCTTCCATCCAAGATTTACCAGGCTAGAAAGATTTCCCCCAGCCTTACGACTAAGGGCATCAGCAACAACATTTGCTTTCCCTGGATGGTACGAGATTGTAAATTCGTAGTCCTTGATGAACTCGAGCCACCTTCTTTGTCGCATATTAAGTTCCTTCTGAGAAAATAGATACTTCAAGCTCTTGTGATCAGTGAAGACTTCGAACTGCACTCCATATAGATAATGTCTCCAAACCTTCAAAGCAAAGACCACGGCCGCCAACTCCAGGTCGTGAGTGGGGTAGTTCCTCTCATGAATCTTCAGTTGTCGTGATGCATAGGCAATGACCTTGCCGTGCTGCATCAGTACACATCCCAACCCAGTACCAGAAGCGTCCGTGTACACCACGAATCCTCCGCTTCCAGACGGTAAGGCTAACACTGGAGCTGTGGTAAGCTTAGCTTTAAGGGTTTGAAAACTTTCTTCACTTTTATCATTCTATTCAAACTTTACCCATTTTCGTAGAAGCTTTGTCATTGGCATAGCAATTCGGGAGAAGTCTTGGATGAATCGCCTATAGTAGCGAGCTAATCCTAGGAAGCTTCGGATTTCGCTGACATTCTTTGGTTGTGACCAATTCATCACAGCTTCAACTTTGGCAGGATCTACTGAAACTCCATCTTTCGAGATCACATGTCCAAGGAACATGACTTCTTCAAGCCAGAATTCGCATTTCAAGAACTTTGCGTATAACTGATGTGTTCGGAGGGTTTCTAAAATGATTTTCAGATGTTCTTTGTGTTCCTCCACATTTTTCGAGTATATCAGTATGTCATCAATGATGATGATGACAAAGGAGTCTAAGTATGGCCTGAATACCCGATTCATCAGGTCCATGAATGCCGCTGGGGCATTAGTGAGTCCAAATGGCATTACCACAAACTCAAAATGCCCATATCTGGTTCGAAATGCTGACTTTGGGATATCTTCATCTTTTATTCTCAACTGGTGATAACCTGACCTCAAATCAATCTTAGAAAAGACTTTTGCTCTTTTCAATTGATCAAATAGGTCCTCGATACGAGGTAAAGGATATTTGTTCTTCACAGTTGCTTGGTTCAGCATTCTATAGTCTATGCATAGTCTCATAGACCCGTCCTTCTTTTTCACGAACAGGACCGGTGCTCCCCACGGAGACGTACTCGGTCTTACAAAACCACGCTCCATCAGTTCTTGCAACTGCTTCTTCAGTTCTTCTAACTCTGCTGGTGCCATCCGATAAGGTGCTCTTGATATTGGCTTTGTACCTGGCATTAGTTCGATCCCGAACTCGACTTCCTGCTGAGGAGGAAGTCCAGGAAGTTCTTCTGAAAATACATCGGCAAAATCGCGGACGATTTCCAAATCCTCAAGCATAGTTAGTTTTGTTTCACTTCCGATCATACTAACTAGGAAAGCCATATCTCCCTGACGTAGATACTTTTGGGCTTTGAGGGTCGAAATAACCCTTTTCTTGATTCCAGGCTTTGCTAATCGGAATTCCACTTTCGGCATATCCGGTCGAGACAGAATTACTTTTCCTTCTCTACAGAGGATTCTAGCATAGTGCTCAAAGAGCCAATTCATACCCAGTATGACATCGTATTCGGTCATATCAAGTATGATTAGGTTGGCAGGTAAGTTGTGTTCTCCTAAAATAACTTCTACTTCTGGCATATAGTTCACATAAACTTCATTGAATCCTATAGGGTTATACACTACTAGTTCTTGATTCAATGATTCTGTGGGGATTCTAAGTTGTTTTGCAAAATATAATGAAATGAAGGAATGAGAAGCTCCACAGTCAAATAAGACAAGGGCAGCTTGACCCGAAACAAGTACGGTACCTTGCACAAGGTCCCCCTTCTCCAGTTGGTCAGCTGTAGTAGCATACACACGTCCAGCTACTCGTTGTGGAGCCGCCTGAGGTTGTGGTGGTGGGGCACGGTGTTGTTGAGGCTGTTGTCCTCCAGTGCCGCGCCGTGCATCATCGGCCAACTTCTTCCTACACTCCTTAATGTAGTGCCCCATCTTTCCACAGTAGAGACATCCTCCTGTCTCACGGGGACATTGTTGTTCGGGGTGAAAACGATTGCACTTCTGACACCTTTGATTTTGTCCTGGCATGTGTCGGGTACCTCCGTCATGCCTTGGTTTCTTGGTTTGATGGTTAGAACTCGGGTTTCTGAACCCCGATTTTGTTCTTTTGCGACTTTTGTCCCTCCTTCCAGTCGTCATCAAGGAGAGTCGCCACCTGTATGTCCAAGACAGACAGGAACAATCCATTACAATCTAAGGGTTAACGGTACCTTGTAAACTTTGATGCAACTTATAGCATGAAAAGAAATGATCTTTTACCTGGATAGCCTCATCGAGGTTCTTAGGCCCTCTAGTGTACAGACGGTTCCTCAAACCCGCCTTCAAGCCTCGAGCAAATTTCATTGCTCGATCCTCATCCGATGTATACACGTTTGGACAATATCGTTTCAAACTGTGAAACTTAGTGATGTACTCGGCGAGGGACATCTCACCCTGCTGTAGGTCCAAGAACTCCTGTATCTTCTTTGCCCTCTCGTGCTTCGGAAAGTAGGCAGCGTTAAAAACCTCTACGAACTCCGTCCAAGATACAGGACCGTCCTGAAACTTGACTGCCCTGGTGGTTTCCCACCACTTTTCAGCATGATCCTTGAGACGATAAGTCCCAAAGTCCACCCGATGCTCCTCGGGCACCTCCAGTACACGAAAGATACGTTCAATCTCCCGGATCTAACTTTCAGCAGCTTCAGGATCCGTCTTTCCGGAGAAGGCAGGAGGATCCATGTCCATGAATTTCTTGTAGGACATAGTCCCACCGTTTGTACTCTTCTCATGCGCCATATGTTGTAGATTGTCGCTCATCTGCTGCATTGTCGTAGCTTGCTGGCCTACTACTTCGGCCAGGTTATGTAGAGTTTCCATAATATTATTGCAACGATTTGCCCACGCCATCTATTTGAGCAAATAAAATTCATTATAACCTGAGTTATGATTTTTTTTGTGAATTAGTCGTACACACTCATATGTTTCTTGTTTCTACATTACAAAATAACTTTTCTACATACTTACAGAGTCATCGTTGTCGCTGGAAGAGCCAAGATCTCAAATTATTCAATCCTGCTCTGATACCAAAACTATAACGCCCCAACTTTTTATATTAAAAATTTTGGAGTAAATTTTTTTTTTTTGAAATAGCGGAAGTGCGTAAAATACAAGTCGGGCGCATTACAGGGTAAAACAGAGAGTACTAAACAGACCATTCATTAATTGAAACATTAATGTCATGAATTACATCCCATAACATAAATGTAAATCTACTAATCAGAGTTCAAACAATAAATACTGAATAAATGAGATCTCTTGGGTTTCCAAAATGACACCCCGATGCTCCAATTAGTTGCTACCTGAAAAACATTTAAAGCAGAAGGGTCAGACTCCACTGTCTGCGTAAGAAGCATTATATTTATATGTGGTGCTCAGTGACCTGTGTACAAATATGTGCAAGTACTACAAATATAACTAGCATGGAAGTTTATAACATTCTAAGAAGATGATTATGCTTTCTAATTCATGATACAATGCAAAGGATGACTGAACTAGATGTATATTTAACCACATTAGTACTAGCTGTAGATTCCACAAGTTTTACTAAAGTCAACTCAACAGAATGTAATTCTTCAGAGATAAGTTTCTAGTCAAATTAAATTATTTAATGCTTATCTTACTCTTACCCTGTGGGTACGCACAGGCATAGACCTCGTAGCGGACCGAGACCATACGGGGGTCTATTATTTAATAACTCGTATGACTAGCCGTACGGATATCCAAAGGGGACGGTCAGTGACCGAGAGAGAACTCCCGAGTGGCTAGAACAAAAATTAGGATGCACCCTGTACTTCTACAGAAGACTTGGATCTACCACCTAGGACATACTGGTAGTCCTGGTCCCCTAACTTCGTGGACTGGGGACCGGGTGAGACGCCTAGCTCTCACAAGAACAAGAATGTCCACGAAGCTTGTACCACCTACCCTCTCCAAGGTAGACCATGGGTCCAGTAACATACACCATCTTTCAGGTGTACCCAGAGCCCTGGGAAACCAGTAACATATATCATTTTCAGATATACCCAGAATCCAACATATTTAATTTATATGTGTATAAATTTTCATTCTTGCTTGTTTGGATCCAGTAACATACATCTTCTTTCAGATGTACCCAGAACCCTAGGAAACCAGTAACATATACCATCTTTCAGGTATACCCAGAATCCCCTGTTTAATGTGTATTTATTCTCATGTGCAAGTCTTTGCACCACAAGGGACTTTCACAACCCCAATTCATACTCAAGTTGATCTTAGTATATGCACATTACCCATCGAATGCCTCAAAGGCACCGACCACAATTTCTCATAAGTCTGGTTCAACTTTGTGACGAGTACTTAAACATTCGGCATTTTCAGTTTTGTTTATGAGCTCGACTGTACGTTTCGTACCCCCACTGGTTATGCCGCAACATGGCAATATCCAACTTTATCATGTGTGTTTCATGTATTGGACATAATCTTAAAGTCCATATGTGAATCACTTATTTAGTTTACCATCAAAACTATTTTTTTCATAGATATTTCAGTTGCATTTCACCTAAAAAGTCTTTAGAAAACTTTTCTAAAAGAACCCTTCATAAAAATCCTTTTAGAAAACTCTTTACTCAAATTTTCATGTTTATTAGTCGACCAATAGGCTCACCGGTCGACCAACCCTTTTGGCTTCAAATCTTCTAAGCAAAACGTTATTATTTTTTCTTGTAAAATTAGTTGATCGAAGAATTTATCAGTCGACCGGACAGAATGTCTGTTTTCTAGAAAAGTTTAGCAGCAGTCGACTGAAGGGTTTATCAGTCGACTGATCATAAAATTAGTCGACCAAAAGTTTTATCAGTCGACCGGACAGAATGTCCGTTTTTTTAAAAATTTAGCAGCAGTCGACTGAGGGGTTTATCAGTCGACTGAACAAAATATCAATTTTCTGAAAATTTTAGCATTAGTCGACTGAAGGTTTTATCAGTCGACTGATCAGAATATCTGTTTTCTGGAAAAATTTTAGCATCAGTCGACTGAAGGTTTTATCAGTCGACTGATCAGAATATCTATTTTCTGGAAAAATTTTAGCATCAGTCGACTGAAGGTTTTATCAGTCGACTGATCAGAATGTCTATTTTCTGGAAAAATTTTAGCATCAGTCGACTGAAGGTTTTATCAGTCGACTGAACAAAATGTCTGTTTTCTGGAAATTTCTGCAGCAGTCGACTGAAGGTTTTTATCAGTCGACTGAACATATTATCAGTCCACTAACTATTGTCTCAGTCGACTAATTTTGTCGTTTTTCTGTAACTTTTAAAAGGGCGTTTCTTTTTATTTTTCAAACTTTTTGATCATTCTAAATGGACTGTTTTGCCACCCCTTTCATCCTCAATATATGGAATCTTTCAACTATAAATATGAGTGCATTCCACACTCAAAACATCGAATCCAATCGAATTACCCAATAGGAATGATATATCTTTATTTTACCATGATGTGAAATAGCAATCACGTATACATAACTTCAGACTTGATTAAAACCATTCAATCTACAAAGCAGGAAAGGTGTATTGAACAAGAAAATACAACCAAACAATAATTTCATGAATAATAATCCAAGATACTTAAGGTTCCACGCCATTTGCCTACTTTATTTTTTTGTTTCGATCTTGAATCCGTCATGGCTAACACCCACACCAAAAATATATGCATTTTCCTACACAAATTCGAACTGTAGGTTTTGATATGAGTACTACATATTACCAGGCACACACATAAGAATAAAATGCCCTTACAAAGAACACCACAGTGCCCAAACGTTGGCCAAGGGTGAGAACCATTGGCTGAACCACTACATCTTGACCTATTGGCGAGTAGGTGTTTCAACTCATGCCCCCTGGGTCTCAAGGCCCCAAACATACCTACATATAGGTGGTGCTTGTCACGTAACCTCTATGTTATTGCAACATAGATGTGCAACAAGGCATCAAACACTTACATACAAATAACAATGCTCCTTACCTCTTGTTGGAGCGTCAAGCGAATGAAGCAACGCTTCTTCCTTCGTTGGAGTAGCACACTACGTTTGCCAATGGAAGTCCAGTCGTGCAGCAATAGAAAACTCCACCACCAACTATGAAGGTCTGATCACCCAAGAGAGGGAGAGAGAGAGAGAGAGAGAGAGAGAGAGAGAAGGAGAGATATAGAAAATCGTGTTTCACAATTTCTAAAAGAAAAACTTCTTGATTTGTCTCCTCTTTCTTAGGTGGAGTTTCAAAACTCAACCCTAAAAAATCTCCTCCAAATCCCACGATTTTTGTTGGGATAGTATCTCTTCCGATTTTGCCCTTTACTCCATGTGTCATTTTTTTCAACTTCCACTCTCTTTTTTCCTTATTGTGGTACCCCTCATCCCCTGATGCATGGGATTCCTCTCAATTTTTGGTAAGGTGAGAGGAGTTGCTCACGTTTTTGGTGGAGAAAGACCAAAAAGGTAGTGTTTAATTTGAGCCCACGTTTTTACCCTTTTCACCAAGGTAGAAATCATCACTTTCTTGAAAAAAAATAATTTGTGCATAGGGGGTTTTGAACTTGGGTGGTGGCCCTACAACCCTATGTGTCCTACCATAACTCCACTTCACCACTTATTGTTTACTTTTGCGAAAATATTCTTTTTATGTCATATCGGAACGTTTTTCCTTGTTAATGGATTTCTTCCATTTCAAGTGGATTTTTCACCCGTTGGTTTTAAACTTGCACTTGCTTACTTTAAATGTGCTTCAGATCTCACGCTATTATCCCGAAACCATCGGGTTTCCTTACTTGACTCGTAAACCGGGTCGGATCATCGGATCTCGCCAAGATCCGGATCCAAAACCACTTGTGAGAGTTTATTCTCAGTTTCGTTCTAGAAACCACAAGTCATAAAATTTGTACTGTCTAACTTAAAATCTTACTATTTCACATAACTGATCCCTTTTATTTATTTAGAATTTCATAAATTTCACGGGTTTTACATCCTTCCCCTCTAAAAATAAATTTCGTCCGCAAAGTTTGTAATACATATCAATCAAACAATTGTGGGTATTTGTCCTTCATTGGTGCTTCTGGTTCCCACGTGCATTCTTCTAAGCCATAATGTCTCCATCTCACTTTGACTAATGGGATGATCTTTTTTCGTATCACCTGTTCACTACGATCCACGATTTCAATCGGTCTCTCTTCCACGGTCAGATCTTCTTGCACACTGATGTCCTCGAACTGAATCACGTGTGACGGATCTTGAATGTATTTTCTCAACATTGATACGTGAAATACATTATGAATCTTGGCAAGTTGAGATGGTAACTCAACTCGATAAGGAGTTTCGCCGATCCGCTCCAATATCGGGAAAGGTCCGACATATCTAGGACTCAACTTTCCCTTCTTTCTGAATCTGAAAACGCTCTTGGTCGGCGATACCTTGACAAACACTGCATCTCCCACTTCGAAGCTAAGCTCTCTGCGTCGCTGATCTGCATAGCTTTTCTGTCGACTCTGTGCTGCTCTAAGTCGATCTTGTATCTTCTGTATTTGTTCAGTGTAATGTTGAAGTACCATTGGTGACTCAACTGTTCTTTCGCGAACTTCATCCCAATATACTGGTGACCTACAAGGCCACCCATACAGTGCTTCAAAGGGCGCCATGCCAATACTTGCATGGTAGCTATTATTGTAGGCGAACTCTGCTAGTACCACGTGAGCATCCCATTCGCCTTTCCAATCCAACATACAGGCACGTAACATGTCTTCTAGTGTCTGTATGGTCCTTTCTGACTGTCCGTCGGTTTGTGGATGAAAAGCAGTGCTGAACTTCAACTTAGTTCCCAATGCCTTTTGTAACTGCCCCCACAGTCGTGAGGTAAACCGAGGGTCTCTATCAGATATGATCGAGACAGGCACCCCATGTAGTCGTACTATCTTATGGATATACAGGTCGGTCAAGCTCTCAAGTGACTGATTCTTCCTCATCGGTAGGAAATGTGCTGACTTAGTGAGTCGGTCAACCACTACCCAAATAGAGTCATGGTTCTTTCGGGTTCGCGGTAATCCCATCACAAAATCCATCGTGATATGTTCCCATTTCCATTGAGGAATTTTCATCAGCTGCATCGTTCCTCCTGGCCTTTGATGCTCGATTTTGATTTGTTGACATGTCAAGCACTTTGCGACGTATCTAGAATGATAGCAAGAATTAGCATAATCCCGATCTTATATCATAGAAAGAACAACCTAATTAGAACACATAAATTTTTCTTGTGAATTGGTTACCTTGCAACATCGCGCTTCATACCATTCCACCAGTACCAGTATTGAAGATCTTTGAACATCTTGGTACTGCCCGGGTGAATGGTATACTTGCTCTTATGTGCCTCTCCCAATAACTCTTCTCTGGTCTCTGGATCACTCGGTACCCATAGTCGATCTTTAAACCATATACTTCCATCCTCCTTGCGCTGGAAAGCAGTGTCTTCTTGCAACGCCAATGCCTCCATCTTTCCGTACTACGAGTCTTCTTTTTGCTTAATCATGATCCGCTCTCGTAGTTCTGATCGTACAGTCAGGCTAGACAGCCTAAGTACGCCTTGATCATCTGAGAAAGGTCTCCATTCTGTGAACTCAGAAATCATCTTCCATCCAAGATTTACCAGGCTAGAAAGATTTCCCCCAGCCTTACGACTAAGGGCATCAGCAACAACATTTGCTTTCTCTGGATGGTACGAGATTGTAAATTCGTAGTCCTTGATGAACTCGAGCCACCTTCTTTGTCGCATATTAAGTTCCTTTTGAGAAAATAGATACTTCAAGCTCTTGTGATCAGTGAAGACTTCGAACTGCTCTCCATATAGATAATGTCTCCAAACCTTCAAAGCAAAGACCACGGCCGCCAACTCCAGGTCGTGAGTGGGGTAGTTCCTCTCATGAATCTTCAGTTGTCGTGATGCATAGGCAATGACCTTGCCGTGCTGCATCAGTACACATCCCAACCCAGTACCAGAAGCGTCCGTGTACACCACGAATCCTCCGCTTCCAGACGGTAAGGCTAACACTGGAGCTGTGGTAAGCTTAGCTTTAAGGGTTTGAAAACTTTCTTCACTTTTATCATTCTATTCAAACTTTACCCCTTTTCGTAGAAGCTTTGTCATTGGCATAGCAATTCGGGAGAAGTCTTGGATGAATCGCCTATAGTAGCCAGCTAATCCTAGGAAGCTTCGGATTTCGCTGACATTCTTTGGTTGTGACCATTTCATCACAGCTTCAACTTTGGCAGGATCTACTGAAACTCTATCTTTCGAGATCACATGTCCAAGGAACATGACTTCTTCAAGCCAGAATTCGCATTTCGAGAACTTTGCGTATAACTGATGTGTTCGGAGGGTTTCTAAAATGATTTTCAGATGTTCTTTGTGTTCCTCCACATTTTTCGAGTATATCAGTATGTCATCAATGAAGATGATGACAAAGGAGTCTAAGTATGGCCTGAATACCCGATTCATCAGGTCCATGAATGCCGCTGGGGCATTAGTGAGTCCAAATGGCATTACCACAAACTCAAAATGCCCATATCTGGTTCGAAATGCTGACTTTGGGATATCTTCATCTTTTATTCTCAACTGGTGATAACCTGACCTCAAATCAATCTTAGAAAAGACTTTTGCTCTTTTCAATTGATCAAATAGGTCCTCGATACGAGGTAGAGGATATTTGTTCTTCACAGTTGCTTGGTTCAGCATTCTATAGTCTATGCATAGTCTCATAGACCCGTCCTTCTTTTTCACGAACAGGACCGGTGCTCCCCATGGAGACGTACTCGGTCTTACAAAACCACGCTCCATCAGTTCTTGCAACTGCTTCTTCAGTTCTTCTAACTCTGCTGGTGCCATCCGATAAGGTGCTCTTGATATTGGCTTTGTATCTGGCATTAGTTCGATCCCGAACTCGACTTCCCGCTGGGGAGGAAGTCCAGGAAGTTCTTCTGGAAATACATCGGCAAAATCGCGGACGATTTCCAAATCCTCAAGCAGAGTTAGTTTTGTTTCACTTTCGATCATACTAACCAGGAAAGCCATATCTCCCCGACGTAGATACTTTTGGGCCATGAGGGTCGAAATAACCCTTTTCTTGATTCCAGGCTTTGCTAATCGGAATTCCACTTTCGGCATATCCGGTCGAGACAGAATTACTTTTCCTTCTCTACAGAGGACTCTAGCATAGTGCTCAAAGAGCCAATCCATACCCAGTATGACATCGTATTCGGTCATATCAAGTATGATTAGGTTGGCAGGTAAGTTGTGTTCTCCTAAAATAACTTCTACTTCTGGCATATAGTTCACATAAACTTCATTGAATCCTATAGGGTTATACACTACTAGTTCTTGATTTAATGATTCTGTGGGGATTCTAAGTTGTTTTGCAAAATATAATGAAATGAAGGAATAAGAAGCTCCACAGTCAAATAAGACAAGGGCAGCTTGACCCGAAACAAGTACGGTACCTTGCACAAGGTCCCCCTTCTGTTTTCTGGAAATTTCTGCAGCAGTCGACTGAAGGTTTTTATCAGTCGACTGAACATATTATCAGTCGACTAACTATTGTCTCAGTCGACTAATTTTGTCATTTTTCTGTAACTTTTAAAAGGGCGTTTCTTTTTATTTTTCAAACTTTTTTATCATTCTAAATGGACTGTTTTGCCACCCCTTTCATCCTCAATATATGGAATCTTTCAACTATAAATATGAGTGCATTCCACACTCAAAACATCGAATCCAATCGAATTACCCAATAGGAATGATATATCTTTATTTTACCATGATGTGAAATAGCAATCACGTATACATAACTTCAGACTTGATTAAAACCATTCAATCTACAAAGCAGGAAAGGTGTATTGAACAAGAAAATACAACCAAACAATAATTTCATGAATAATAATCCAAGATACTTAAGGTTCCACGCCATTTGCCTACTTTATTTTTTTGTTTCGATCTTGAATCCGTCATGGCTAACACCCACACCAAAAATATATGCATTTTCCTACACAGATTCAAACTGTAGGTTTTGATATGAGTACTACATATTACCAGGCACACACATAGGAATAAAATGCCCTTACAAAGAACACCACAGTGCCCCAACGTTGGCCAAGGGTGAGAACCATTGGCTGAACCACTACATCTTGACCTATTGGCGAGTAGGTGTTTCAACTCATGCCCCCTGGGTCTCAAGGCCCCAAACATACCTACATATAGGTGGTGCTTGTCACGTAACCTCTATGTTATTGCAACATAGATATGCAACAAGGCATCAAGCACTTACATACAAATAACAATGCTCCTTACCTCTTGTTGGAGTGTCAAGCGAATGAAGCAACACTTCTTCCTTCGTTGGAGTAACACACTACGTTTGCCAATGGAAGTCCAGTCGTGCAGCAATAGAAAACTCCACCACCAACTATGGATGTTTGATCACCCAAGAGAGGGAGAGAGAGAGAGAGAGAGAGAAGGAGAGATATAGAAAGTCGTGTTTCACGATTTCTAAAAGAAAAACTTCTTGATTTGTCTACTCTTTCTTAGGTGGAGTTTCAAAACTCAACCCTAAAAAATCTCCTCCAAATCCCACGAATTTTGTTGGGATAGCATCTCTTCCGATTTTGCCCTTTACTCCATGTGTCATTTTTTTCAACTTTCACTCTCTTTTTTCCTTATTGTGGTACCCCTCATCCCCTGATGCATGGGATTCCCCTCAATTTTTGGTAAGGTGAGAGGAGTTGCTCACGTTTTTTGTGAAGAAAGACCAAAAAGGTAGGGTTTAATTTGAGCCCACGTTTTTACCCTTTTCACCAAGGTAGAAATCATCACTTTCTTGAAAAAAAATAATTTGTGCACAGGGGGTTTTGAACTTGGGTGGTGACCCTACAACCCTATGTGTCCTACCATAACTCCACTTCACTACTTTTTGTTTACTTTTGCGAAGATATTCTTTTTATGTCATATCGGGACGTTTTTCCTTGTTGATGGATTTCTTCCATTTCAAGTGGATTTTTCACCCGTTGGTTTTAAACTTGCACTTGCTTACTTTAAATGTGCTTCGGATCTCACGCTATTATCTCGAAACCATCGGGTTTCCTTACTTGGACTCGTAAACCGGGTCGGATCATCGGATCTCGCCAAGATCCGGATCCAACACCACTTGTGAGAGTTTGTTCTCGGTTTCGTTCTAGAAACCACAAGTCATAAAATTTGTACTATCTAACTTAAAATCTTACTATTTCACATAACTGATCCCTTTTATTCATTTAGAATTTCATAAATTTCACGGGTTTTATAGTTCAGCAACTCATTTTGTTGATGTATGTTTGGGTTTTGATAAAACTCATTTTCTACTGAGGAAAGTCATTTATGCATTCAGGATTGTCAGACATTGTCCCGGTATTTTGACTGTATCTCCTTAGATACTGGTGCAAATCGAGTGATCATTAGCTTGTTGGAAAGCTAATATCCTCCTTTTCAAGTTTTCTTATTACTATTTTTCTTGAAGCATCATTGTTAGGATGCTAAAATCCCTGACAAGTTTCAGTCAATTGCATAAGACCAGAGTTTTATCCTGTGCATCACATCACTGCTACTATTCCATGTTTTCATCATATCTTTTTGTTTACTGAACGAAAATTTGCAAATTATAACTTGTTAGAAAATCGACACCTAGAGCTTGAACTTTCATGTTTATGATGTTACCTGAATCAAGTTAGATGTTACTCTAAAATATTCGTCAATCTCTGTTAATCGAAAGATATTTTAGATCTAGACTGTCTGTTATATTCTTGATAGCATCTTCTATTTGCAGTGCATCTTTGTCATCCCTGCTTTGTTTATTGAACTGAAGCACGATCTGAAAAAATAATATTTAGATTGAGAATCCTCATGTTTTGATTTTTTCTCATTCCATTGTTTACTGTGTCAAAAAGTTGATTACTTTTTTTGCATGTTTGATACCTTGTTCATCGGCTCATTTAGCATAGAAAAGAAAATACAATATCATGATCTAGGTATAAGTTTCAACATCTTACTCTAAAAATTACAAACTCGGATTTGTTGGAGAGATAATAAGATTTGGCATAACTTACCTATTTGGAGTTTTTCCAAACTCCATCGGCAAAGGGATCAAAATCTCTCTCCAAGTAGTGAGACTAGTCACCTGCATATTTTGGGTGTTCTGTCCATGCGCTCCATAGAATCTGTTATAACTCTGCCTACACAGATCTGAATCTGGCATTTTTGGATCTGTTGGAAAGGTGTGTGCGTCGCACAACTTTCATGTGTTAGCCACCTCTGTCGAAACAGAGTGCTCAGACTTTGAAATATAGATTATTTGAGTCCTATTCGGACTCAACTACTAAACTTAGATTCCATGCGTGGAGATCCATTTGTGTCTCAGATCGTGGATTGGCTTCCGTGACGAGTCCGCCATCAAATAAAGGATAAAATGGTATCGATATTCTAGAAGGCTTGAAGGATAAGTATGGAGTATCAAAGGGTAAGTATGCAACTCTACAATCTCAGCAAATCAAACTACAAAGGAAGGAAACTCGATGAGGATGAAAAAAACCACCAGTTGTTGTATTGTAAGTGAGTGATCTCACCATGATATGTGAGAAATAGTCTATACAATTGTAAAGAGCCAAGGACGCTAAAATAAGAAAAGCATTATCTCTTCTGCTGAATCACGTAAATAGAGTGTGTTTACTTAAATTTTCTTCTTCTTCTCACTTCCGTTTAGACCTTTCATGAAAATGGGTACAAATTTCAAAAAAAAATCCTGTTAGCTTAGCCTTCACATGAGAATGCTTTCATAGGCAGGGAGGTATGAAAGGATTGGAACAAGAATACTGGTAGGACCAAATTGTGTCTGCACGCCTTATAATTGGATGTTGGTTTTACTAATAATAGGAAAGAAAGGAAAAGAGATGCCAGCTCAGCAATTTTCTCTGAAAATTACATGAAACAAACCGACCCTATTTATTTTGAACTACGCTAGGAATAGTATGGAATGGAAATGAGTGCACAAGAATTAATTTATTGATGATTGATAATAGTATGACAATTTAATGACAGAGTTGCAACAGCAATAAAAGCTTTCACCATTTCTTCTATCTATTTGAACTAGAATGACTACATAAAGACACCATTTGGCAGCCTTCTTGAGGTAGAAAACACTAGCATTTTTCTCCTTTCTTTGTAGGGAATTTTGCTTTTGTGGATGTTGTATCGATGACCTCTAGCAGAAACATGTATCCATGGGTGGCAATGTGTACAATAGTAGCATCAAATAGTCTGCAACTTCAATTTTACTTCTGATGGAATACGTGCAGGATGGTTGTTTCTGTCAATCCAAGCAATTATTGAACTTCCTTCCAAGACTAGCTGAGAATTTAACAAGCAGAAAGTCAGCTGCAGTTTTTTCCATTTTCTTTTATCGAATTGACATGATTTCTTCTTACAGTCAATTGTGACAGTTACCTCTTGATTTGGAAGCTTGAAAATGAAGAAATCGAAAAACAAACGTGTGGTAGAAACTTTTGAAATTTTCAGTCTCAGGACAAACCTATCTCCACGCTGCATCCACAATTACAAAGTGCAAACTTCTTAGCATCATGGAAGAAACCCTCTATCTATCTAGCTTATACAAATTGAAACTTGTAATATATTGTTCATCATACAAAATAAACAAAAATGATATTAACCCCTACTTATTTCATTGAGTGGAAATACTGAAATAGTAGTGGTCCAAATCCCGCTAAAATTCCGTATGATAAAATGGATAATCACCAAAGATGCTACAGTAACTGTGGTGTGATCCAGGAGAACACTTTACAAGTGTGTGCCCCTTTTCATTATGGGGATAGGCGGGAAGCAGAGTGTTCTGCCCCCCTCTCTCTCTTAAAAGGGCGAAGCACTTTATAAGTGTTCGTCCAGAACACTGGACCACGCCTCGGTGCAGCCGCTACCTAGCACCAGCCGATAGGGCTGAATTGTTTGGTGAGCAACTCTGTCTACTTTCTACAGTAATTGAATGGCTAACTACTTACCTGTAAAGGAGTGATAAACTTGAGAGACAGCTTGTGTGTTGCAGCTGCATGGCCTTCAGACTTCAATCCATCGATATCGATACCAACTCTGACAAACACATCTGTATAACCTAAAACACATAGGGAATGTAGTGCACTTTAACTAGTGTGCGCATTCAACCATCAAAGAAAAACAAAAATTTAGAGAAATCAATCTTGATACACATGCATGTTTCACAATTGGCAGGCAATCATATGCCTGCCAATAAGAACTAATTCTCCAATTCTTATTTCCATAAGCAATATGAAATAATTAGAGCTGGTAAAAAATGATAAACAGTATGTTAAAGAAGAATATTGCCAGTGGTGCGCTTGAAAATCAAAATCATGATGCTTGTGTGTAGACACATGTAAACCTATGAATGCCGTCTCAATAAAATCTAATCATGATGATTGGGTTATATTCTTCTTTTGAATCTCATTTTTCTGAAGCCAAATACAGGGTTACATTTTGGTGAATCCATCAGTACTGTAGCTCAAAAATGGTTAAAACCAAACTAGAAACAAAAACAAAACCATTGCAGCCTCACCATGTTCGAGGTAATGGGAATATATGGCATTATTAACAACTCCATATTGGTCCAATTCATAATCACGAACTTGAAGTTCAACATCGTGACAGCCCTGCACACTGAAGAAGTCAAATCCCAAATTAGTACTCTTTGATCCTCCTGTTATTAGGCCTGGCAATGGGTTATAGTTGTAGTGAGAGGGAAGTACCATGATCCATTTTGCACATCTTGGTTTTGGAGGAGGGTGCAAGGATCCTTGTTAAGGAGTAAGCTGCGAGGAGGTGTCAGACTAAGAAGTCTTTGAGATGGCAACTTGGTTGTTGATGGAACCCTAAGCAGAGTGGTTGAGTTTGAGCCTGCAGGCTTTGTGGTAATGGAAGGGTAGAAGGGGCGGAAAGCACCATAGCTGAACTTGGTTATGGCTTCCATCTTCTATCACCAAGTTGGGTTCCTTTGTGTCTAATTGCATCAATTTATATAACCTTATTCACGGGCCTTCCCTTCCAGGCAGCCTCCTTCTCTGCATGTACGATTTTGCCTTTTCCAATTTCTGTTGACTAAACAAGTATCTAACTAACTAGCACGTGGATTTTGTGTGTTAAATTCAAATCCAAGTTTGGATCTCAATGCGATTTTCTGCATGTCTTTTTCCAAGTACTCATAATTATGGTCCTTGCAATTGGGGGTGTCAACCGGTCGGGGACCCAGGTGAAACCAGATTTAAACCAGGAATTTTGGGTATGGTATTGAGTCTGGACCCGAGTCTAATTAGGTCAACTATAAGAAAAACCATACTCGAACCTGATATGAACTACGTGAGGCAGACCCAAACCATACCCAGTAAAACCATATTTTTTATAATTTTTACATTAAAAATTTGCAGGTCTTAATTGAAACTCGGGTTGGGCTGGTATATAATTTCATAAACTATACCCGGGTCCACGTATTACTGGGGATCCAGACCCAGGTTTTATTCAGGTCTTATTATTTATCACAATACCCGGACTACCCTATAAGGTTTGGTTCGAGTCAGGTCTGGGTAAACCCGACCCGTTGACACCCCTACTTGCAAGGTTCATGAGATGTAACCTGACCAGTAGACCAATAAAGCCACGAGAAATTCCAGCTTACTTGCACAGTCACAAACCTGGTTCTCGGGAAAACGTTGACGATAGAAAATATGTAGAGATTTTGAATAAAATGCTTCTTTCATAAGAAGATTACCAAATCTGGATGGTGTCGTTCACCTTTGACCAACGTACGTTCCGTTGGAAGTCAAGTTTGGCGTGACTCTTATGAACGATATTCCTTTAAAACAAGGTCTAAAACTTGAAAATTTTACCTATTGAAACCATATTAAACACTCTTGGTCTCATTAGTTTACTATACAATAATGATAGTGCAAGAATCCCTAGTGCATGATGCGCAATTGCCACCACCATGCAAAAAAAGAAAACACAAACAGACAAACTAAAGGCAAAGAATTATGTAAAAAAAATTATAGGTGCTTGAATGATTGCTAACATGTGTTAAGTTTGTCAATATGGACCAACGGGCGCTCCGCGGGGTTGGTAGGAGCTGTCAGTGGGTATCCTTGTGTGTGTTGGGAACCTTTCTGATAAAAGCTTTCATTTTTGGTATTCCAAAACAATTACCCTAATTTGGTGCAGATGGTAGAGAGAACTATCTCCGGATTCCCAAATCAAATTAAGCGGATGGTGCAAAGTCAAAAATGGTCCCCTTGAATTGCATTGCAGTGTGTTTGGAATGGCTCCCAAAGTGAGAATTCTCATCAGTAAGGTCAGCCTGGGAAGTCATGGTGAAGAAAAACCCATATTTCGATGCAGATGGGTTAATAAGGCCCACCCTCCATCTGCTATCACATCCATCGAGATGGGCAATTGGAGATTGTTTGCACACCCAAGAAAGACTCCAAAGTAAAGGCTTTCAGTTTCCAAGCTAATTGTGTGATATCAACATCTTTGTTCTGATTTAGATGGAGACCGGTAGGAAACATGTCAAGTAACATCCGGTCTTACTTCAAAAAGAAATTCAAAGATAAAGTGGTGAGACACAAGGCTGGGAAAGAACATTCCAGGTGATTATAATAGATAATATGGAAACTACTGAACCAACAAGTGTTTGAGCAACAAAGGAAGAATCTCAATCAGATAAAAAAGGAAGGCACAGATTCTTCAAGTCCTAGGTAAATCGGAAGAATGGAGCGGATGGTCAGACATTCTCACATTAATAGATCCAGCTGCTAAAGTAGAGATGGGCAGCTGGCTGGCCCTAGGGATTAAAAATTTTAAATTTCTAGAAGGAAGAAGCTCTGTGACAAATATCGTGAGATTTATAAAAATCTCGTAATAATGTCACGAGAAATTGCCTGAAAGTTTAAAACAATAATTTCTCTTGAGATTTTCAAACCGTGACAAATATCGCGATATTTACGTTTTTTAACACATATTTATCATGAAAACACCCCAGACTTTTATTTTTAAATGCAAGATTTATGAAAAAATTCAAAATCTCTTGTGTTCTTTACTACCGATATTTTGCCGTTTTAATCTTTTGTCACTATGGGAAGAAGCCAGGGTCTTGACATTCCTCTAGGTATGCGGAATCTTTTGTCTAGTTGGCAAAGATTTGATGTACAAAAATCTAACTACAGATGAAATCAAATGGCTCGTAATTTATCTAGAATAGAAAAGAGGGAATCCAAAAATCGTGGAAAGATCATTCTCCATATTGGTCCCTCATCACGATTATTGATTCTTAATGAAATCTGGTATTGGTTTGCCTAACCCCAGCTTGCCTTTCAACAACAACAACTACGCCTTCATCCCAAAACAATTGGGGTCGGCGATATGAACCAACAAAGAAAATCATTATGGGTCTTCCACATGAATCCTTCTCCTCCATTCATTTCTATCCAATGCCATGTCCTCAGTGAGGTTCAAAGCCTTCATATCCTTTCCTATCACCTCCATCCATGTCTTCCTAGGCCTACCCCGACCTCTTTTAACTAATATATTTTCCTATTTCTCCATCCTTCTAACTGGAGCATCATTAGGCCTTCGTCGAATATGTCCAAACCGCCGTAAACGATTCTCTCTCATCTTATTTTTAATGGGTTCAACACCTACCTTCTTACGTATCTCCTCGTTCCGAATCTTATCTTTTATTGTATTTTCACACATCCATCTCACCATACGCATCTCAGCTACACTCATTTTTTGAATATGATGTCTCTTGGCAGCCCAACATTCTGTGCCATATAGTAAAGCGGGCCTAATAGTCATCCTATAAAACTTTTCCTTCAACCGCAATGGCATTCTACGATCGCACAACACTCCAGTTGCACTCTTCCATTTCATCCACCCAACCTTTATCCTATGATTTACATCTCCATCAATTTCTCCATACTTTTGAATGATAGATCCCAAATATTTGAAAGAACCATCCACCGGTATTTCTTTCTCACCAAGCTTCACTACACTCCCATCTCTATTTCGTTGCTTACTAAATCGACATTCTGTGTATTCTGTCTTACTCTTACTCAACTTAAAACCTCTTGCTTCCAATGTCTGTCTCCATAATTCTAACTTAGCATTAACCCCAGCTTTCCTTTCAAAAACAAAAAAAAAAAATTCTCCCCTGCACAAGCTGACACCCAACATAGGCCTATGATCCTATCCTCGAAGGTTAATGTCGTCTGCACGAGGTATGAAAGGTAGAGCCAGCATGACCAAGTCTTCTTGCCGGAAGAGGTTTCTTCATGTTATAAATGGAAAAGAGAGAGAGAGAGAGAGAGAGAGATAATTTAGTAATATTTGATAACTAACAATAATATTTTTTTTCTTAAAAAATATCTTAAAACATGCCTAAAATTTTGGCAATAATCAAAATACACCCAACTTTTTCTAATTACAATAGGCATTTCACTGCAAGTTTTGGTACTAATATGTTACACATTTGGCTTACCACCATCCAAAAGTGCATGAAGATTTAGGCCAACAAACGCTCTAGTTCTGCCCCATTTGTGTATAGCTTTTTGTTCTAGTTAATTTGTGTTTTTGTTTGAAGTGATCATTTAATATGTCAGAGTTTCAACCCATATTATATTGGAATCAATCTGCATAGGATATGTCTAAATCTGAGTCAGATACGAAATTATTATGATCATGGTTTTCTTCATATCCAATTCAAAATTGGGAAAATAATTGTAAAACCGAGGCTAAAATATTATTCAAAATTAAGCTGAAGTCTTATTAAATTTTGATTTCAATTTATGTAGTTTTATCAATTCGAATTTTGATTAAAAAATTCGAATTTGGATCGGATTTGGATTTGAATTTGAATTCGGATTGAATAAATATGGCTCGAACATTATAACTAGATGTGAGTTTGATTCAAATCTAAATTAAGACTTAATCGAATATTACTTCAAGTTTGAAACCTGATGTACGAAATCAAATAGTCAATACAACCACAGGTCCTACCGACTCGGGTAGGAATCATTTTCGAAATGCATTATTGAGAAAATGATATTTTTAGAAAAGACATTTCATAATAATAATTTAGTTTGACACTGTGTTATAGGGTTCATAGGATTTAACAAAATTTCCAATATGAGAAAGTAACCCCTACACGCCCTAGGTCTCACTGACCCTATAGAGCTCAAATTTTTCAGAAATAAATTCTGAGAAATTTGAATTAAACCTTAAAAGAATAATTGGAATAAGTAATTTAATTATGTGAAGAATTCAAAATTTAATAGTAGAATTTAATTAGGTATTGATTTAACTAAATTTCATTTAGTAGCATTTCATGGGAATTTATAAGTTCATGAAATATTTCAATTGAATTTAAAGTGAATTTAATTTGAATTTCATAGAATGGATTTCAAAAATTAACTAAAACTTATAAAATAGTAGGAGTCCATAGGTGGGCCATCCCATCTTATGTGACATCCAAGTTTAAAGTTTAAAATGATAAAAACAAAAATAAACTTTAAAATAAGGTTAAAATAAAACTTACCAAAAAATAAAAACAAGAGAGAAAAGTCAAAAGTTACCTTACTTAAAATCAAACACCAAAAGGACTAAGACCCTATGACACATAGTTCACCATAAATATCAAGCAATAGTAGCAAGGGTATGTGTATGAACACCGAAGCAAACTTGCAGTTCCCTAAAGGGCATAAACCGAGGACTAGGACCAGATATTTTTTTTCAAAGGTGTACGCGAAGAAAAATCCTACCGTACACGATAATTATTTCAATAAATAACTTGAAAGAGAGAAAATTACGTGCAAACCTACAAAAATTTGGCAGAGGTGGCTCAACGCAACATTTGTCACCCTCATAGGTTGTGGCCAACACTTCCATACGTTCGGTATAGTCACAACCAAGAACATCTTTTGTAGAACTTGTCACTGTGAAACAATCAGGTTTAGGTCAAAAACGGATTGGACCTAGTTTAGGTTCGACTCTGATCGAACTTACCTTAAGTGGTCTAGGCTAGATGAGATGTGTTATACCTAGTCAAGGAAAAGGTAGAGGAGGTCAACAAATCAGGGTAAAGGGGTCTTAACCTAACTAGGTTTATTGTATGTCAAGTCAGTCCAAGCTCACCTCAACTCAGTCTAGGTCTAGTGGGCTTAACCTAGGCTAAGACCAAAACAAATAAAGAGAAAGAAAGACTAACCTAGTAGGTCAAGTGGACTTGACCCAGGTGGGCTTGAGTTAAGCTAGGCAGGTCCAAACTCACTTCAAGTGGGCTTGGTCTAAGCTGGAACCAAGAGAGAAGAGAGGAAAGAAAAGCCAGAGAAAAAATAGAGAGAGAGAGGAGCACAATTTTCTAAGGGGGTTCTCCTCTTGTTTATAAGAAATTAAATGGATCTTGGATTTATGTGTAGACTGGGTTTGATCTAGTTAGTTGATCTGATCCAAGATCCAAACTTAAGACCAAAGCATAGTGACAAATATCATGAAATTTATGAAAATCTCGCGATAATATCGCGAGAAATTGCCTGAAAGTTTAAAACGGCAATTTCTCATGAGATTTTCAAAATATCAAGAGATTTATGAAAAAACATAAATACTGATTTAAATGCAATATTTATGTTTTAAATGACTATTTATCACAAAAAAATCATGTATTTTTATTTTTAAATAATTTTTATTAATATTTTCCTATAAAAAATAATTTTATATTTTTTAATTTATTTTTTTATTGTCGAGATTTTGCCAAAAAAGAATGTGAGATTTATGGAATGTTTTCAATTTCTTGAGAGTTTTTGAAAAATGAGAAATTGTCGATAAAAATGTTTGTCACTATAGACCAAAGTAATATAAAGGCATCCATATCCCTGTAGAGCCCACTTGATATTTTTATAAGATATTTATATAGGGCCTACAAGATATTTTTATGAGATATTTATGTGTCGATTAACAGGCAGTTGAATCCTACCAGGCAGTCTCACTGATCAGATATATGTGAAATCGTGGGCCAATTATATGGACAAAATCTTGCTGGAAATCAGCAAAATTGTGACATCAATTAACAACACCATAAAAATGTAATTCAAGGTGATATTATTATTAGGAACACTGTATATTTGAATTCCTACAATATAATCACTCGGTCCAAACATGGGAATGTGAAAACAAATCCCACATAATTTTTTGGCTTTAAACCACCTCAGGTGGTGTCAAGCTATGGGAGACGAAACAAAAACCCTTGGAAACATGTTCCTAAGAAAATGGATCTCTTGATAGATTAAAAGCTTGCATAGTTGCTAAAGAATACATCCAACGACCAAGAGTTAACTTTATTAAGACATCTTCTCCCATCATCACACAACCACCATAACCATAACATAAAGTTTTTTACTTCACTGACGTGAAATATAGTCATGACAGTATAACCTACTTCGTTACTGGCATGAACATATTTTAGGGCAGTAAATATAATTCGTTACTGGTGCGCCAATAGAAAGGTAATTTCTTGTAGCATTGGCTCATAGGTGAAAATTTTGACAATTGGTTAAGAAAAATACTTTCTCATGTGGTTTTTTAATTGAACCTGTATTAATGGTAACATAGCTTGGATTCCAAGATTCTCAAAGGCATAATTATAGTTATAATTTAAAAAGGGCTTTATAAAGACTTAAGCAGTTGTCTCGAGCATGGTTTGATAGGTTCAACATTTTCTTATTAGCCATGGGATTTTATTGCAGTGATGCAGTTTTTTGTTTTAAATTTGCCAAAAGAATCTAGGTTGTATACTATTGCTTCTCTATGTTGATGACACTATAATTATGGGAAGTAATTACACATTTTTCATTCAGTTTATTTCCAAATTAAATTTCAAATTCACTATGAAGGACTTATGAGATATTCACCACTTTCTTTGAGTGCCAATAAACAACCAATTTTTTTTTTTTCAAGATTTGATGCTGAGTATCATTTTTTCTCATCAATGGCAGCAGAAATCGCATAGCTTAACTTCATTATTGAGGATCTTGGCATTGATATTCCCAAGGTCCAACTATTTTTTATGATAATTCATTTGTTCTTAACATGACAGTTAATATTGTTTTTCATTTGAGATCGATTATCACTTTGTTTGTGAGAATGTGGCTCAACAACAACTAGTTACATGGTTCATCCCCTTACAATTAAAAGTAGCAGATGTGTTTACCAAGCCAGTAACTAAATCCTTTTCACTCTTCCAAAAAAGCATTTTAAACTCTTAAAAATAAATAAATTCATGCTTCAGAATTCAAGGCCCAAACTTGGATTATGGGAAAGTACTAGTGATACTAGTCCGGACTTCAAATTGATCCAAATACCAACAAATGGAGGATCAAATGGTACCAGTATTCTAGAAGAGTTGAAGGATAAGTATGAAGTATCAAAGGATAAGTCTGCAACTCTCCATTCTCAGTAAATCAAACTACAAGGGAAGGAATCTCGGTGAGGATGAAAACTACCAATTGTTGTATTGTAGCTGAGTGATCTCACTAGGATATGGGGGAAATAGTCTTTACAATTGTAAAGAGCTAATGATTGTATAATAAGAAAAGCATTACCCCTCCTTTCGAACCAAGTAAATAGAGTGTGTTTACTTTCCTTTTCTTCTTCTCACTTTTGTTTAGATCTTTCATGAAAATGGGTATATAGATTTAAAAAAAAAATCCTGCTAGCTCAGCCTTCACATGAGAATGTTGGATATTTTGGACTAGGTCTAACCTTAAGTGACCCTGTTTGACACAAGGCACTAATAAAGGCATTAGTGGGGAGTGGGTTACATTAATGTGAAGAGTTCGCATTCAATATGGCATGTGAAGGGTTCACGTACATGAATGCCATGTATGTAACCCCCCACTCTCCTCCCACTTTAAATTGAGGCATGATTGTGGTGTAGCTTTTATGAAAGCAATTTTTAAAACAAATTTTCAATAAAACTCGCGTGTAAACTATACACCAAATAATAAAAATAAACCAGTTTACACTAGTGGTAAGAACAGGTCGAACTCTAGGAATGAAATGAGGCAATGCATAATTCGCTTGAATTATTCACTTTATTAATATTTTAAAAAATAAAAGAAATGCACTGATTACAAGTTCACAAAATAATAAGTACTAAAATCTAAACTATGTTCTGGGACTCTGATGTTTGTTGAAGAAGCCACTGCATCCAACTTCACTATCTAACCTCCTCCTTATGAATTTGAACCTGCAAAAATAACATAAACTATGCAACTTAACTAATAATGTTAGTGCCTAATTTATTTAACACTAAACAATATTTAAATCAACTAAAGAACATGTTAATAAAATAAATAAACTAATTATCCAACTAACAAAAATAATAAAAATGCAATTATTAAAATATAAATAAATTAAAGCTAACACTACTAAAACTATAACTACTATACACTAATCAATGAACTATTAACCAAACTACAAAGCAAGTAGATCATGAAATTAAATAATTAACTAAGTGAATCCAAACTAATTTACTAAATTTTTACAAAATAACAGAACCTAAAATTAAACCCTAATTCTAATACAAATTTGCTAAATTGCCCTAACTACTATCCGAGCAGGAAATACTGGGGCAGACTTTAGGAAATCGGAGTTTTGAAAAAGTAAATGGAGTCAGATTACTCTGAATTTTTATAGAGACATTCTAATCAGACTCAGGGATGAAACCCAATTTACAAAGTTTAAAAATTCATCTGAAATCCATAAAAAAATGATTTTTCAATTCATGGAAGTGCCCCATGACAACAAAGAATCAAAACAAGAATTTCTACAGAACTAGTTTTCGAAATCAATTTAATTACTTGACCAAATTAGCATGAAAAATTCTAAAATTTGGCTGAGACATAGTAGCCACGCTGATGAAATCAGTATAAAAAATTTCAGGTCAAAACGTGTGGCAAACATTCATGAAATGATAACCCAAATTTTATCAAAAATGTGAATTTTGCAGAAATTCTATTTTGACTTCGCTTGACTGATTAACTAACTAAAAATATAAAAACCAAAGAAGTAATTAGTTAAAAATTAATTACTGTTGCAAAGCATAGAAAAATCATGAATTTAAACCTACTCTAAAGCAGAGAAATAAATAAAATAATTAAGAACTAAAATAATAGCAACTACTTGCTAACTATGCTACCATTACAATAACTAATCTAAGCATTAATGAAAAGTGCTAAATTAATCAATTTACCTAACTAAGCTAAACACATTGACTAAAAAAATTTAAACATGACAGAGCTAACCATAGAAGGAATATAAATGACAAAAATTAGAATCTAACTACAATAATATAATTTGTTAGACTAAATTAACTTGATTAAATACACAATTCACTAATTAAGTTAAGCATAGATTAGCAATATTTATACTAAACGCATAACTAATGTAACTTAAACAACTAAAAGTACACTAACCAAATGTACTTAATGTAAACTATACTAAATTATCTTGAATATAAAGATTGAGTTTAAAGACAGCTACCTTACTTAATTTTAGAATCTAATTTAAAGCTAAATGAACTCCAATTAGGCTAATTAGGGCACAAGGGTTGATTATGAATTTGATTCAAGATTGGATGCTCATGCCCCCCTAGTGGACCCCACTAAGACTTAATACAACCTACTAAAAATAAAAAAATGAATTTGAACTAATAATTAAAAGAGCAATTAAATAAATTTTTAAACTTAAGCCAAGAAACAAGCATGGCAAGGTTGAAAATGTTTCCTGAATGAGTTACCCAAATAGAACTTTCTCTAATTACAAACTAAAGGAATAAAATTTGGAAATTAACCTAAGCATCCCAAATAAGAAAGCAAATAAAACTTCAACAAATAAATCACTCGACTTGCCTAAACTGCCACCCTATATGATTTTTACAAGATCTGGAATTTATGCTAATCAATTCAAATTCAAAATCTAACCTATAGATCAAAGAATGGAAACTAAAGTAATACTTAAGAAAATGCCACTTACTTACTTAAATACACTAGACCATTTTTATGAAACCCTAACTAAAAAATCTAATTACTACTTTAAACCTACCAAAATGAGTACTTGCCAAAAAAAATAAAATATAGAACCAAAATTGGGTAATTAACCTAAGGATTCAAAATGCAAGATTTACCTAGGGCTAAAGGAAACAATTAATTGAACTTACCTAAAATACACTACATGGTTTCTATGACCTAACCCTAATCAAAAGTCAAAGCTTGCTAAAAATGAAATGCAAAGAAAAAAAATTGAAATGCTAACCTAATAGACTAATTGCACTAACATATGTTGACCTCACTCTACTCAATCTAATTGACCTATATGAACCAAATTTGGTCAAATGAAAACTAGTAACACAATTAAAAAAAATATAAGACAAACTATACTACTCGACTAATGATAACTATCAAATATATCCTAATGTACTTACTAGTTAACTATACCTAACTTAAATATTTAACAATAGCAAATACAACTAATTGACCAAATGTTTGTTCCCGTTAAAAATCAGAACAAAAGTTAATAAAATTAAAATTAAAATTAAAATCAATCATTGACTTGACATTAACCTAAAATAATCTAACACCTAACTCTAACACTAACTGAACAACTAATGGTTGGATCTGCTGCAGCTAGATCACGACCAGACCTGTCAAACTCATACAAAAATCAAAATTTAAGTAACTAAAGAAAAAATGAAAAATGAAAAATGAAAATTAAAAATAAAACTATTTACACTATATACACTATTCAACCAATTGGTTTTTAAAAATAGAAATTGGTGGATTTTGATTCAATCGGTTGAGTAGAGGATTCAAGATCGGTTCTTGCTCATGCAAGAACTCGATCAAAACAACATTTTAAACCATAAAAATATGAAGTTTAGACTGACAGAACACTCAAAAGGCTGACCCACAACCAGACCTACAACATGACACAACACACCTGACACTAGAAGACATGGGAAAGAAAGGCTTACCTCTCGGCTCATCCGATGAATTGGGGGAGAACACGAGTGATCAATGGAGATTGAAAACATGCCCTAGACGTCTTGGGAGGTTTGCAACTTATTCCCAGCTGCTGCAACTTTTCAAGAGCCAAATTGCAGAGGGGGAGATCAGTGTTGAAAGCATAGATGGAGGCCCGGTTGAAGAGAGAATATGACTGGGTCTCGGTGTTGGTAGACAACAAGCTGAATCTGAGTTGGAAGCTCTCCGGAGAAATTTGCAACGCCTGCAAAATAAAATACAACATACACAAAAGATAAACACAAAACAAAGTGGAAGAAAGAAAGGGAGAAGGGAAATAAGATGAGAAGAAAAATAAAAAGGGTAAAGGGATGAGAAAGTGGAAGGAGGAGAGAGAAAGGAATAGGGAGGGGCAATTTTCTTAAACTCCAAAAAAAGTTGAACCCTAATTTTTGCAACTATTTAAACCACTAAAATATTTTCTAATTCTAAAAACTACCTAAAAGTAAAATTACTTCTAACTAAATGCTAACATTATTTACTATTTATACTAACTACCTAATTGCTTAGTAAAGAGGGGGTTTTAAGAAAAAGTTTGTGGATTGCACCTTGGATCATGTGGGCGCATGGATATTTTGAGTTAAGGTCCGGTCCATGATCTAATATTTTATCTTTGGATCGGGTCTGGATCCGATTTACCTTGTAGTTTGCTCTAATTACCCTAAAAATGCTCCAATGCCTTTCATTTTACCTCAAATTCCACTGAAATTCGAATTGTGGCTTTTTCGCAGCTAAATACACAAATACATGAGTTTTTATCCTTCAAAATACATAAAAATGCATGAATAATATATGAAAATGATGTGCATTTCATGTATCATCAGATGCTTGATGAGAGCAACCAAGGTGTCCTCTTTCTCTCATTTGGGTTAAGGGTCCTGCGCACCATCGACTTGACTGCCTCGGTTCATCATGGGCATCGATAGGCTGAGGAGAACGTCGTGCACCGACACCAACACTCATTTCATCCATGGCATATGCTGGTATGTATTCTTGCTTTTACATTCCGGTTTTGTTTTGAGAATGCCAACATTGGGTTATGGGCCCACTCTGCATATTCGCTGCACATGTGGGTGCATCAGCGTTCTTTCGAAGCTCACCGAAAAAGTTGTCACTGCAATTCTTTTCTCTCTCATTGGATTCCCGTTATATTTTTTTTGGGAAATCTGCTACAGCGGAAGAGGTGTTGACCGACGACACACTACCAACGAGTAGACATTCATCGCTCTCTCTTCACGAAGGCTGACAGTGGTCACCACCAGCGAGCAATCATGTAGGATCCCGATTTTTGTCGGGAATATGTAGCCACCCCATTTTAGAGTCCCATCGATATTGCCAAGCTCCAACTAATTTTTATGACAATTTATCAGTGGTCCAAATGACAGTGAATCTTGTTTTTTATTTAAGATCGATTATCACTTTGTTCACGAGAATGTGGCTTAACAACAACTAGGTACATGGTTCACAAGTAGAAGATGTGTTTACCAAGCCTTTAACTAAACCTATCTTTCACTCTTTCAAGAATGCAATTTAAACTCTTAAAAAAAAAACTAAATCCATGTTTTAGAATTCAAGGCCCAAACATATCTTATGACATTCTCCAATGCCGGGTTTGTGGGGGAGTATTAGTGATAATAGTTCAGACTCAAAACTGATCCAAATACCAACTAATGATGATGCAGAGCATTCAGATCATCAATTCATTACAGATGAGTTGGATCCAAATCCAACTGACCAGATCTGATCTGAGATACGTTAACATGTAGATCCAATGACATGCAGGGCTATCTGAGTCCAATTGGATCGCCATTTCAATTACTGAAATTGTATTTTATTTTTTATTCTATTTTGGTAAGTAGGAATCATATTAACATTTATTTTATTTTATTTTTATGTTTTTTTTTTTTTTAGGTATCGGATTCTACGAATCCGGATAGTTCTATTGCCTTGTAAGATCTTGAGGGTGTATGGGGATTAAGGGTAGTTTTTCTTTTTATTGTATTTAATTTTAATGCCTTTTTGCGTGTGAGTCCGGATCTTGCCCGAGATCCAAACGTCATTGGACTCTTATAGGTAACGCCACTTAGTGTGGACATCCATAGTCCCCAATTTGAATTCTCATTTGA
This sequence comes from Nuphar pumila, assembly GCF_984573655.1. NCBI lineage: Eukaryota > Viridiplantae > Streptophyta > Magnoliopsida > Nymphaeales > Nymphaeaceae > Nuphar > Nuphar pumila. The sequence goes on along the minus strand of NC_143263.1, from coordinate 75,945,777 downwards.
CTTTGAAGTCAATTAAGTTGTTGAAAGGGCTTAAAAGCGCTAATTCTAAAAATGGCTTATTCAATGCTTTGGACAGAGGCTGTCTTGGGAAGGCTTGACTCTCTTTATGAAGCTCTATTTTGGGTGTTTAAGAGCCCAAGGGGGGGGGGGTGTTACGACAATGAAGTCGTACATGATACTTTAAGTACAAGGTGTTGATGATGAACAAGTGAATCAACTGCATTTCAGCTAAGGCAATGAAGAAAGATGACAAGCATTGAAGAAATCGATGAAGAATCTTTGAAGACTAGTGTGCATATGTTAAATTCCTTAAAAGTCTTAGATTCTTGTAAGAGCCTTACTTAGAGTGCATATTTCGGTTGCATTTCAGCTAAAAAGTCTTTTGAAAAACTTTTCTAAAAGAACCCTTCATGAAAATCTTTTTAGAAAACTCTTTATTTAATTTTTCGTGTTTATTAGTTGACCAATAGACTCACCAGTTGACTAATCCTTTCGTGCCAAATTTTCTAAACTAAATGTCATTTTTATCAAATTAGTCGACCGGACAGAATGTCTGTTTTCTGGAAATTTAGCAGCAGTCGACTAATGCTTTTATCAGTCGACCGGACAAAACTTGTGTTTTTCAAAAAAATTTAGCAGCAGTCGACTGAAAGGTTTTTCAGTCTACTGATGATATTATCAGTCGACTAACTTTTCTCTAGTCAACTAAGTTTCAAAACTTCAGATTTTCAAATGGCTTGATTAACAGATCAGTCGACCGACAATAACTAATTATTAGTCGACTAACTACTATTCCAGTTAACTAATTTTGTTGTTTTTCTTGAAACTTTAAAAAGGCGTGTCTTTTCATTTTTCAAGCATTTTGATCATTCAAAATGGACTGTTTTGACACTCTTTTATACCCTCAATGTATGGAATCTTTCAACTATAAATATGAGTGCATTTTACACTCAAAAGCACTGCAATTCAATCAATTTGAATCAATTACTCTTAGCTTTTCACTCATATTCATTTTCTCACTCACGTGATATTTTTCACTTCAGCTTTTCACTCAAATTCCTTTGAGAGATAGTGAATTCGTGAGTAGAGTATTTCAACAACCTCAAAAGCCAATTGCATCACATTTGTATTCATAAGAAGGGCTCATAGGTTGTATTGTAAGTTGTTACTTGTTTTAATTTTCTGTAAAAGGAAGGACTCATTGGTTTAAAGGAGTTGTTTGCTTTCAGTAGGTGTGCTACTGAAAGTGGGACCGGATTTGGTCTGTATGATCTTGTAATTACACAAAGTTGATAGTGGAAATCTCAAGCGGGTTTTGCTTGGGAACTGGATGTAGGTTGGGAAAGACCGAACCAGGATAATTTATTGTGATCTTTGTGTGTTTGCTTTGTGAATTGTAAAATTCCGCAGATAATTTTTAAAAGCACTAGTCACCCCCCCTCTAGTGCTCTTTGCTTTGATCCTACTGCACTTTCATTTGGTATCAGAGCAGGTTTGCTATTATTTTGATTTGACCATCATCTAGCATGACAACTACAACATCTCAGCACAAAGAAGGATGCTCCTCTGTTCGTTCTCCTCTCTTCGACGAAACAAACTATGGATACTGGAAAGTGAGAATGACAATATTCTTGCAATCCATGGATCTCGAAATTTGGAGAGTTGTTTCAGAAAAGTACAAAATGCCATCAACTGATTTCACTCAATGGACTGATGAAGACAAGAAGACTGCTTCACTTAATGCCAAGACGATGAATGCATTGTATTGTGTCGTTGACAAGGTAGAGTTCAATCGTATCTCTCAATGCTCTACAACAAATGAAATCTGGCATACTCTTCTCGTGACTCACGAAGGTATGTCAAAGGTAAAGGAATCTAAAATCGCTTCTTTAGTTTATAAATTTGAATTGTTTAAAATAAAGCAAAATGAATCTATATCGGACATGGTAACAAGAATGACCGATATCATTAACACTCTAAAATCCCTTGGAAAAGAATATTCACAAGTGGATTTAGTCAGAAAAATCCTAAGGTGTTAAACTCCTGAATGGGAGAGAAAAACTATAGCTATTGAGGAAGAAAATGATTTAAACACTCTCACTCTTGAAGATTTTGTTGGTAACTTAATGGCATATGAAGTTCAACTTCAAGACAGACAAGAAGAAGAACCCAAAAAGAAATCTCTTGCTTTTAAGGCTACTTCTGACTCTGAAAATTCAGAAGAAGATGAAGATGAATATGAAGATATTGCCCTTATTACAAGGCAATTCAAAAGATTCATCAAAAATGGAAGATTTCAAAGAAAGGTAAAGAAAGCGGATTCTTCCAATCCAAATGAAGTCAAGTGCTTTAACTGCAAAAAGACAAGACATATCAAGAAAGATTGTCCTCTTCTCAAAATCAAGCCCAAGGACCAATTCAAGATGAAAAAGGCATTTCAAGCATGTTGGGATGATAGTGACTCCTCTTTCGATGAAAAATCAAATAAAGAAGTCGCCAACATGTGCTTTGTAGCACAAGAAGACTCGGTAAGTCAATTTGACTATGATGATTTATTAGAAGCATTCAATGATTTATATGCTAAATTTAAGAGTCTAAGTTCTAAAAACAAAGAGTTAAAAACTGAGAATTCAACTCTTGACTCTCAAAACAAAGTGTTACTTCAAGATATAGATGATCTTAAGAAGGAAAACTCTTGTCAAACATTTTAGATAAAAGAAATTGAAATTAGAACCAATCTCTTACAAAAAGAAATAACTTGTCTAAAAGAAAAATCAAATGATTTTCTTTCTATTGTGACCAAATTTACAAATGGTCAAGAGAATCTATAAAGACTTCTTGGTTCCCAAAGATGCTCGGTTAATAAAACCGGATTGGCATATAGCTTTTTTGATACTCAAAATAGACCAAACTATGTGGTGAAGAATCAAAGACAATATTCTCAACCATTTGTTCAAAGAGATAAATTTTCTAGTTATATTAGAAATGCATCTAATCATGGAACTTATAATGCTTATAAGCCTAGACATGATTACCGTAGAAATGCTAAATCTTTTTATAGAAAGAATATTTATTATCAAAGGAAACCAAAATCCAAATGGATATGGGTTCCTAAGACTAACTCTCATGGACCCAAAAATAGAAAGCGGTCAAATGCTTTGTCTTCTAATTTTGTTGTAGGTACACAAAATAAGGAACAAATGGATATTGAACAGCGGTTGTTCCAAACATATGACTGGAAGGCCGGAGTTATTTTCCACCCTCCAAAATAAAGATGGAGGAACCGTCACCTTTGGTGACAATAACAAGGGAAAAGTAATCGGTATTGGTAATATTGGTAATCCAAAATTTCCCTTGATAGAAAATGTTCTTTTAGTAGATGGTTTAATGCATAATTTATTATCTATTAGTCAATTATGTAATAAAGGTTTTCATGTTTCTTTTGAAAATGATTTATGCTTAATTTTTTATTTTCAATCTAAAAAGATCATTTTTAAAGGTAAAAGAAGGAACAATGTGTATGAACTTTATCTAGATGAGTTACCCATTTTTAATGAAAATGTCTTATTGTTTCAAATGAAATTCAATGGTTATGGCACAAGAGACTTGGACATGTTAACTTTAAAATTATTTGCAAGTTATCCAAGAAAGATCTTGTTAGAAGCCTACCTAGAATATCATATAAGAAAGATCACTTATGTGATGCTTGCCAAAGAAGTAAACAAATCAAGAGTTCTTTTAAAGCAAAAGATATAGTTTCAACAAAACGTCCTCTTGAACTTTTACATTTAGATCTATTTGGACCATCTAGAATTCAAAGTTTGAATGGTAGCAAGTATGCTTTTGTTATAGTAGATGATTATTCTCAATTTACATGGGTGATTTTTCTAAAAAGAAAAAATGATGCTTTTTTTGAATTTTCCAAACTTTATAGAAGAATTACAAATGAAAAATATACATATATTATTAAAATTCGTAGTGATCATGGTGGTGAATTTGAAAATGAATCTTTTTTAAAGTATTGTGATTTACATGGTATATCTCACAACTTTGCTTTTCCTAGAGCGGCTCCACAAAATGAAGTTGTTGAAAGAAAGAATAGAACTTTGCAAGAATGTGCTAGAACCATGCTTCAAGATAAAAATTTACCAAAATACTTTTGGGCTGAAGCAATAAATACAACATGTTATGTTTTAAACCGTGTTCTTGTTCGACCAATCTTACATAAAACATGTTTTGAATTGTATTATGATCGTATACCAAAGATCTCATATTTCAAAATTTTTGGTAGTAAATGCTTCTTGTTAAATACCAAAGATAATCTTGATAAGTTTGATTCAAAATCAGATGAATCAATATTTCTTGGATATTTTTCTAGAAGTAAAGCTTATCGTGTTTTTAATAAAAAAACATCTTGCATTGAAGAATCTTTACATATTGCATTTGATGAGAATTGTGAGCAGGTTATACCTCTAAGCGAAGGAGAAGAAGTAATACTTCAAGAAGAACCTTTGATAGAAAGTACTTCTCAAGAAAATGTTCCTCTTCAACCAGTTTGGAAAAAAGTTCCCAATCATCCACATGAACAAGTTATTGGAGATATAAAGAGTGGTGTCCAAACTAGAAGGCAATTAGAAAAATATATTGCAAATATTGCTTTTATATCTAAAATAGAACCAAAAAATATCAATGAGGCTTGTGATGATGAATTTTGGCTTTTGGCCATGTCTGAAGAACTTAACAAATTTACTAGGAATGATGTATGGGATCTAGTTGATAGACCAAAGGATCATCTAGTAATTGGAACAAGATGGGTCTTCCGAAATAAGCTGGATGAAAATGGCGAAGTCATTCGAAACAAAGCAAGACAAGTTGCATAAGACTATAATCAAGAAGAAGGCATAGATTTTGATGAAACCTATGCACCAGTGGCTCGACTGGAGTCAATTCGAATGATGCTTGCTTTTGCTAGTTACATGAACTTTAAGTTATATCAAATTGATGTTAAGAGTGCATTCTTAAATGGACACATCAATGAAGAAGTTTATGTAGAGCAACCTCCAGGCTTTGAAAATGAGAAATATCCAGAAAAAGTCTACAAATTAAAAAGAGCTTTGTACAGACTTAAACAAGCACCAAGAGCGTGGTATGAAAGACTATAAATTTTTTTAGAACAATCTAGTTTTTCCATTGGTCGGGTAGACTCCACTTTATTTATTAAAAATCTTAATTTAGATATTCTTATTGTGCAAATTTATGTTGATGACATAATATTTGGTTCTACTAATGAAGCTTTTTGTAAAGAATTTGCTAAAGCTATGCAGAAAGAGTTTGAAATGAGCTTGATGGGCGAATTAAACTACTTCCTTGGACTTCAATAAAACAAACTGAAGAAGGAATCTTCATCAATCAGGCTAAGTATACAAAAGAACTTCTCAAGAGATTTGGGATGGACTCATCAAAATCAATAAGAAATCTTATGAGTACAACTACTTCTCTTGATAAAGATGAAAATGGTAAAAATGTAGATAATAAGCTCACCAGAGGTATGATCGGATCTCTATTATACTTAACTGCTAGTCGACCTGATATTATGTTTAGTGTTTGTATATGTGCAAGATTTCAAGCTAATCCAAAGGAATCTCATTTAACTGCAGTGAAACAAATTCTTCGTTACTTGAAAGATACTTCAGATTTTGGTTTGTTTCACCCAAAATCATCTTCCTTTGATTTAGTTTCATATAGTGATGCAGATTTTGCTGGAAGTAAATCTGATCGCAAGAGTACTAGAGGAACTTGTCATTTCTTAAGAAATTCCTTAGTCTCTTGGTTTAGTAAAAAGCAAAATTCAGTATCACTCTCAACAACTGAAGCAGAATATATAACAGCTAGTTTAACATGTTCACAAGTACTATGGATGAAACAGACCTTAAAAGATTTTGGTTTGAATTACTCTACAACAACTATTTATTTTGATAACACTAGTGCTATAAATCTTTCGAAAAATCCGATTCAGCACTCAAGAACTAAGCATATTGAAGTTAGACATCATTTCTTAAGAGATCATGTGTTAAAAGGAGACATTTCGTTAAATTTTATTTTCACTAATGAACAACATGCCGATATCTGCACTAAACCACTTAAAAATGAAGATTTTATGAGAATTAGGAGAGAACTAGGCATTTGCTCATTTTTGGATTTATAAAATGTTGATTTTTTGAACAAAATCTCAAAATCGCATCATATTAGTCGACCGATAAATTTCTAGTCGACTGATGCTTTAAAAAAAAAATTGGAATGAGTCGCACTTTATTAGTCGATCGATAAAATTTTAGTCGACTAAATTTTTTTTTAAAATTTCAACTGAAGGGACCTGATACCCCTTGGATTTTTTTTAACACCTGATTTTTTTAAAAAAAAAAAGTGGGCATCGTTTCATTTTTTTATGCACCTTTTTGTTTTTCTTAAAAACGAAACCCTTTAAAAAACGAAACCCTCTCTCTCTTCCAAAAAACCCTCGGAGTGTCGTTCGAACCTCTCTTCGCCGGAATTTTCTGGCTGTGACAGGGAGTCTCTTGACTTTTCGTCGGAATCCGCTTGCCGTGACTGGTGTCTCTTCAGTCCTTGGCGGAATTTGTGGCAGCCTCCTCTCACTTGCTGTCATCCACTGCAGACTCCTCCTCGTCTCTTCCCTCTTGCCTAAAATCTGTGGAGAATCGACATCCCTTTTCAGTGGGTTGTTACTGTTGATTATTTTGGCCACTACCAACGAATTTAAAGGCACATCGTTCACTTTGCACAAAGTGTTTCTGTTGCACGACGACAGATATTTTCCTCCCGTCGGACGTCATTTGGAAGCAGACATCAACACCATCTTCAACTGTTCTTCTCAACAACTGTGTTGATAAATCATTCTCTGCAACTGAATTTTTTTTTTGGTGAATCTGTTTTAACCATGCCTCGTCAGAAGACTGCATCCATAAAAGGTTCTCCTCCTCCTACACCTCTAGCAAAATATGGATTTTCTCTCAGATTACTCTGAAATCCTCTTTTATATGATGCTTTTGGATCGGTTTCTGCACTTCCTATTTTACCAGGCCGAAATGTCCTCTTTCACATGTTTTCTCGTTATAAAATCAGAGAATTATTTCCATGTATTTCACATCTTTTTTATGCCTGTGCAGACACCCTTCATTATCCTTTTCTGATTCACTTGTTTTATACAAATTTACAAATTGATCATGAAACTGGAGTTCTTTCCTCAGTTGTTCGTGATGTTGAAATTGAGTTTGATTCTAAACTACTTGGACAAATCCTAGAAATTCCACCTTCAGATACTCTTTTCAATACTATTAAACTTAATGATGAAAGAATTTTTGAACAAATTCTTCTTCCTAGTGCACCTCATTGTCCTCCTTTCAAAAATACTAATCTTCAAACTCGTGCACGCATTGCTGGACGAATTCTTGCCCACAATGCTCTACCTAAAACTGGTTCTTTTGATACTATTCCACAGATCTTTCTACTACTCTTTATGTCTTATTTGGAAATATTTCTGTAAATTGGGCCAACGTGTATTTTACTAATTTGTGGAAACAAAAACCATTTCTTCCTTATGGATGTCTTCTAACTCGTATTTTCAGACATTTCAAAGTTCCCTTAACCAATGAAAAATATATTGAGCAAAAGGAGTTCTTTGACCAAACTATTTTTAAACGAATGAAAATCAAATATCTGCCTCCTTTAAACGTTGATCAAACTGAACCATCTGATCCTACTGAACCATCAATTTATGAACCCTCACCATTTTCTGTGACACCTTCATCTCAAGCAAAATGAAAGAAATTTTCTACTACTCAAGACAACGATGATGTTTTGTAGCGACTGAAAGCTTTGGAGCTGCATCAACACACTTTTCGTGAAGATGTGACTCAATAGCTTTCTTCGATTCAGAAAGATATTACTGCAATCAAGGACTTGCTTAACTCACTTTTCTGATCTTTGTTTTCTGTCTTTACTAAACTTTGCTACTTTATGGGTTCTAATATTTTGTACTTGAATTTACATTTTGCTTATGCTATTTCTGCCCTTACTCTTTTTTATTATGACAAAGGGGGAGAAAAAGAAAAAGATAGAAATTGCATATTGCATTATGACATGGAAATGGAAATTACATAAAATGACATGGAAATTACATGAAAGTATTGAAAAATGCATTTATGAAAAAGTTATAAAAATGCATGAAGTAATGATGGAAATGCAAACCAATCAATATGTGATATATGTGCTTTGAATGTACTAACTTTAATGTTTTGCAGCATATTGATAGGGAGAGTAAAATCTCCATCTATGCAACTAAATGCTTCATCTTTGATTAAGTTTGTCATCATAAAAAAAGAGAAGATTGTTACGACAATAAAGCCGTACATGATACTTCAAGTACAAGGTTTTGATGATGAACAAGTGAATCAACTGCATGTCAGCTAAGACAATAAAGAAAGATTACAAGCATTAAAGAAATCGATGAAGAATCTTTGAAGACTAGTGTGCATATGTTAAATTCATTAAAAGTCTTAGATTCTTGTAAGAGCCTTACTTACAGTGCATATTTCGGTTGCATTTCAGCTAAAAAGACTTTTGAAAAACTTTTCTAAAAGAACCCTTCATGAAAATCTTTTTAGAAAACTCTTTATTTATTTTTTCGTGTTTATTAGTCGACCAATAGACTCACCAGTTGACTAATCCTTTCGCACAAATTTTTCTAAACAAAATGTCATTTTTATCAAATTAGTCGACCGAAGGTTTTATTAGTCGACCGGACAGTATGTCTATTTTCTGGAAATTTAGCAGCAGTCGACTAATGCTTTTATCAGTCGACCGGACAGAACTTGTGTTTTTTAGAAAATTTTAGCAGCAGTCGACTGAAAGGTTTTTCAGTCTACTGATGATATTATCAGTCGACTAACTTTTCTTTAGTCAACTAAGTTTCAAAACTTCAGATTTTCAAACGGCTCGATTAACAGATCAGTCGACCGACGATAACTGTCAATCTACTAATAGCTAATTATTAGTCGACTAACAACTATTCCTGTCGACTAATTTTGTCATTTTTTCTGAAACTTTAAAAAGGCGTGTCTTTTCATTTTTAAAGTGTTTTGATCGTTCAAAATAGACTGTTTTGACACCCTTTCATACCCTCAACGTATGAAATCTTTCAACTATAAATATGAGAGCACTTTACACTCAAAATCACTGCAATTCAATCAATTTGAATCAATTACTCTTTGCTTTTCACTCATATTCATTTTCTCACTCACGTGATATTTTTCACTTCACTTTTTCACTCAAATTCTTTTGAGAGATAGTGAATTCGTGAGTAGAGTATTTCAACAACTTCAAAAGCAAATTGTATCTCATTTGTATTCATTAGAAGAGCTCATAGGTTGTATTGTAAGTTGTTACTTGTTTCAATTTTCTGTAAAAGGAAGGACTCCTTGGTTTAAAGGAGTTGTTTGCTTACAGTAGGTGTGTTACTGAAAGTGTGACCGGATTTGGTCTGTATGATCTTGTAGTTACACAAGGTTGATAGTGGAAATCTCAAGCGGGTTTTGCTTGGGCACTAGATGTAGGTCCGGAAAGACCAAACCAGGATAAATTATTGTGTTATTTGTGTGTTTGCTTTGTGAATTGCAAAATCCGTCAAAATTCTGCAGACAATTTTTAAAAGCACTATTCACCCCCCTCTAGTGCTCGTTGCCTCGATCTTACTGCACTTTCAAGGGGGGGGGGGGGTCGACCAAGAGGCGATTGATTTGAAATTTGGAAGAAAAAAGAAAATCGTGATTGAGAGCTTGGCTGTCATTTGGTTTTGAAAGAAATCCTTTGAGAAAGGTTAGAGAAAATCATGTGAGGGTGCTCATTCAAGAAAAATACCTCTTGTGCTCGTGTGGACAAATCTTGTGTTTGTGTTGTTCTGCATTTGGGGAAGTTGTTGAAGTGTTCTTCGAGCTTGTTGTTGCAAACACACTAACACTTTTTTCGAACTTGTTAGCTATATCTTGTGTTCATTGTATATTTGTTATCATCGACTATTAGATTCCTTGTTCAAGATTGTGAGACTATTTTTAAAGTGTTAATGAAATTGTTCCTGTGATTCTGGTTGTTCATGTAACGCCCCAACTTTTTATAGTAAAAATTTTGGAGTAAATTTTTTTTTTTTTTTTGAAATAGCAGAAGTGCGTAAAATACAAGTCGGGCGCATTACAGGGTAAAACAGAGAGTACTAAACATACCATTCATTAATTGAAACATTAATGTCATGAATTACATCCCATAACATAAATGTAAATCTACTAATCAGAGTTCAAACAATAAATACTGAATAAATGAGATCTCTTGGCTTTCCAAAACGACACCCCGATGCTCCAATTAGTTGCTACCTGAAAAACATTTAAAGCAGAAGGGTCAGACTCCCCTGTCTGCGTAAGAAGCATTATATTTATATGTGGTGCCTAGTGACCTGTGTACAAATATGTGCAAGTACTGCAAATATAACTAGCATGGAAGTTTATAACATTCTAAGAAGATGATTATGCTTTCTAATTCATGATACAATGCAAAGGATGACTGAACTAGATGTATATTTAACTACATTAGTACTAGCTGTAGATTCCACAAGTTTTACTAAAGTCAACTCAACAGAATGTAATTCTTCAGAGATAAGTTTTTAGTCAACTTAAATTATTTAATGCTTATCTTACTCTTACCCTGTGGGTACGCACAGGCATAGACCTCGTAGCGGACCGAGACCATACGGGGATCTATTTTTTAATAACCCGTATGACTAGCCGTATGGATATCCAAAGGGGACGGTCAGTGACCGAGAGAGAACTCCCCAGTGGCTAGAACAAAAATTAGGATGCACCCTGTACTTCTACAGAAGACTTGGATCTACCACCTAGGACATACTGGTAGTCCTGGTCCCCTAACTTCGTGGACTGGGGACCGGGTGAGACACCTAGCTCTCACAAGAACAAGAATGTCCACGAAGCTTGTACCACCTACCCTCTCCAAGGTAGACCATGGGTCCAGTAACATACACCATCTTTCAGGTGTACCCAGAGCCCTGGGAAACCAGTAACATATACCATTTTCAGGTATACCCAGAATCCAACATATTTAATTTATATGTGTATAAATTTTCATTCTTGCTTGTTTGGATCAATTAACATACATCTTCTTTCAGATGTACCTAGAACCCTAGGAAACCAGTAACGTATACCATCTTTCAGGTATACCCAGAATCCCCTATTTAATGTGTATTTATTCTTATATGCAAGTCTTTGCACCACAAGGGCCTTTCACAATCCCAATTCGTACTCAAGTTGATCTTAGTATATGCACATTACCCATCGAATGCCTCAAAGGCACCGACCACAATTTCTCATAAGTCTGGTTCAACTTTGTGTCGAGTTCTTAAACATTCGGCATTTTCAGTTTTGTTTATGAGCTCGACTGTACGTTTCGTACCCCCACTGGTTATGCCGCAACATGGCAATATCCAACTTTATCATGTGTGTTTCATGTATTGGACATAATCTTAAAGTCCATATGTGAATCACTTATTTAGTTTACCATCAAAACTATTTTTTTCATAGATATTTCAGTTGCATTTCACCTAAAAAGTCTTTAGAAAACTTTTCTAAAAGAACCCTTCATAAAAATCTTTTTAGAAAACTCTTTACTCAAATTTTCATGTTTATTAGTCGACCAATAGGCTCACCGGTCGACCAACCCTTTTGGCTTCAAATCTTCTAAGCAAAACGTTATTATTTTTTCTTGTAAAATTAGTTGATCGAAGAATTTATCAGTCGACCGGACAGAATGTCTGTTTTCTGGAAAAGTTTAGCAGCAGTCGACTGAAGGGTTTATCAGTCGACTGATCATAAAATTAGTCGACCAAAAGTTTTATCAGTCGACCGGACAGAATGTCCGTTTTTTTTAAAATTTAGCAGCAGTCGACTGAGGGGTTTATCAGTCGACTGAACAAAATATCAATTTTCTGAAAATTTTAGCATTAGTCGACTGAAGGTTTTATCAGTCGACTGATCAGAATATCTGTTTTCTGGAAAAATTTTAGCATCAGTCGACTGAAGGTTTTATCAGTCGACTGATCAGAATATCTATTTTCTGGAAAAATTTTAGCATCAGTCGACTGAAGGTTTTATCAGTCGACTGATCAGAATGTCTATTTTCTGGAAAAATTTTAGCATCAGTCGACTGAAGGTTTTATCAGTCGACTGAACAAAATGTCTGTTTTCTGGAAATTTCTGCAGCGGTCGACTGAAGGTTTTTATCAGTCGACTGAACATATTATCAGTCGACTAACTATTGTCTCATTCGACTAATTTTGCCATTTTTTCTGTAACTTTTAAAAGGGCGTTTCTTTTTATTTTTCAAACTTTTTGATTATTCTAAATGAACTGTTTTTCCACCCCTTTCATCCTCAATGTATGGAATCTTTCAACTATAACTATGAGTGCATTCCACACTCAAAACATCGAATCCAATCGAATTACCCAATAGGAATGATATATCTTTATTTTACCATGATGTGAAATAGCAATCACGTATACATAACTTCAGACTTGATTAAAACCATTCAATCTACAAAGTAGGAAAGGTGTATTGAACAAGAAAATACAACCAAACAATAATTTCATGAATAATAATCCAAGATACTTAAGGTTCTACGCCATTTGCCTACTTTATTTTTTTGTTTCGATCTTGAATCCGTCATGGCTAACACCCACACCAAAAATATATGCATTTTCCTACACAGATTCGAACTGTAGGTTTCGATATGAGTACTACATATTACCAGGCACACACATAGGAATAAAATGCCCTTACAAAGAACACCACAGTGCCCAAACGTTGGCCAAGGGTGAGAACCATTGGCTGAACCACTACATCTTGACCTATTGGCGAGTAGGTGTTTCAACTCATGCCCCCTGGGTCTCAAGGCCCCAAACATACCTACATATAGGTGGTGCTTGTCACTTAACCTCTATGTTATTGCAACATAGATGTGCAACAAGGCATCAAGCAGTTACATACAAATAACAATGCTCCTTACCTCTTGTTGGAGCGTCAAGCGAATGAAGCAACGCTTCTTCCTTCGTTGGAGTAGCACACTACGTTTGCCAATGGAAGTCCAGTCGTGCAGCAATAGAAAACTCCACCACCAACTATGGAGGTCTGATCACCCAAGAGAGGGAGAGAGAGAGAGAGAGAGAGAGAGAGAGAGAGAGAGAAGGAGAGATATAGAAAATCGTGTTTCACGATTTCTAAAAGAAAAACTTCTTGATTTGTCTCCTCTTTCTTAGGTGGAGTTTCAAAACTCAACCCTAAAAAATCTCCTCCAAATCCCACGATTTTTGTTGGGATAGTATCTCTTCCGATTTTGCCCTTTACTCCATGTGTCATTTTTTTCAACTTCCACTCTCTTTTTTCCTTATTGTGGTACCCCTCATCCCCTGATGCATGGGATTCCTCTCAATTTTTTGGTAAGGTGAGAGGAGTTGCTCACGTTTTTGGTGGAGAAAGACCAAAAAGGTAGTGTTTAATTTGAGCCCACGTTTTTACCCTTTTCACCAAGGTAGAAATCATCACTTTCTTGAAAAAAAATAATTTGTGCATAGGGGGTTTTGAACTTGGGTGGTGGCCCTACAACCCTATGTGTCCTACCATAACTCCACTTCACCACTTATTGTTTACTTTTGCGAAAATATTCTTTTTATGTCATATTGGAACGTTTTTCCTTGTTAATGGATTTCTTCCATTTCAAGTGGATTTTTCACCCGTTGGTTTTAAACTTGCACTTGCTTACTTTAAATGTGCTTCGGATCTCACGCTATTATCCCGAAACCATCGGGTTTCCTTACTTGACTCGTAAACCGGGTCGGATCATCGGATCTCGCCAAGATCCGGATCCAAAACCACTTGTGAGAGTTTATTCTCAGTTTCGTTCTAGAAACCACAAGTCATAAAATTTGTACTGTCTAACTTAAAATCTTACTATTTCACATAACTGATCCCTTTTATTCATTTAGAATTTCATAAATTTCACGGGTTTTACATCCTTCCCCTCTAAAAATAAATTTTGTCTGCAAAGTTTGTAATACATATCAATCAAACAATTGTGGGTATTTGTCCTTCATTGGTGCTTCTGGTTCCCACGTGCATTCTTCTAAGCCATAATGTCTCCATCTCACTTTGACTAATGGGATGATCTTTTTTCGTATCACCTGTTCACTACGATCCACGATTTCAATCGGTCTCTCTTCCACGGTCAGATCTTCTTGCACACTGATGTCCTCGAACTGAATCACGTGTGACGGATCTTGAATGTATTTTCTCAACATTGATACGTGAAATACATTATGAATCTTGGCAAGTTGAGATGGTAACTCAACTCGATAAGGAGTTTCGCCGATCCGCTCCAATATCGGGAAAGGTCCGACATATCTAGGACTCAACTTTCCCTTCTTTCTGAATCTGAAAACGCTCTTGGTCGGCGATACCTTGACAAACACTGCATCTCCCACTTCGAAGCTAAGCTCTCTGCGTCGCTGATCTGCATAGCTTTTCTGTCGACTCTGTGCTGCTCTAAGTCGATCTCGTATCTTCTGTATTTGTTCAGTGTAATGTTGAAGTACCATTGGTGACTCAACTGTTCTTTCGCCAACTTCATCCCAATATACTGGTGACCTACAAGGCCACCCATACAGTGCTTCAAAGGGCGCCATGCCAATACTTGCATGGTAGCTATTATTGTAGGCGAACTCTGCTAGTACCACGTGAGCATCCCATTCGCCTTTCCAATCCAACATACAGGCACGTAACATGTCTTCTAGTGTCTGTATGGTCCTTTCTGACTGTCCGTCGGTTTGTGGATGAAAAGCAGTGCTGAACTTCAACTTAGTTCCCAATGCCTTTTGTAACTGCCCCCACAGTCGTGAGGTAAACCGAGGGTCTCTATCAGATATGATTGAGACAGGCACCCCATGTAGTCGTACTATCTTATGGATATACAGGTCGGTCAAGCTCTCAAGTGACTGATTCTTCCTCATCGGTAGGAAATGTGCTGACTTAGTGAGTCGGTCAACCACTACCCAAATAGAGTCATGGTTCTTTCGGGTTCGCGGTAATCCCATCACAAAATCCATCGTGATATGTTCCCATTTCCATTGAGGAATTTTCATCAGCTGCATCGTTCCTCCTGGCCTTTGATGCTCGATTTTGATTTGTTGACATGTCAAGCACTTTGCGACGTATCTAGAATGATAGCAAGAATTAGCATAATCCCGATCTTATATCATAGAAAGAACAACCTAATTAGAACACATAAATTTTTCTTGTGAATTGGTTACCTTGCAACATCGCGCTTCATACCATTCCACCAGTACCAGTATTGAAGATCTTTGAACATCTTGGTACTGCCCGGGTGAATGGTATACTTGCTCTTATGTGCCTCTCCCAATAACTCTTCTCTGGTCTCTGGATCACTCGGTACCCATAGTCGATCTTTAAACCATATACTTCCATCCTCCTTGCGCTGGAAAGCAGTGTCTTCTTGCAACGCCAATGCCTCCATCTTTCCGTACTACGAGTCTTCTTTTTGCTTAATCATGATCCGCTCTCGTAGTTCTGATCGTACAGTCAGGCTAGACAGCCTAAGTACGCCTTGATCATCTGAGAAAGGTCTCCATTCTGTGAACTCAGAAATCATCTTCCATCCAAGATTTACCAGGCTAGAAAGATTTCCCCCAGCCTTACGACTAAGGGCATCAGCAACAACATTTGCTTTCCCTGGATGGTACGAGATTGTAAATTCGTAGTCCTTGATGAACTCGAGCCACCTTCTTTGTCGCATATTAAGTTCCTTCTGAGAAAATAGATACTTCAAGCTCTTGTGATCAGTGAAGACTTCGAACTGCACTCCATATAGATAATGTCTCCAAACCTTCAAAGCAAAGACCACGGCCGCCAACTCCAGGTCGTGAGTGGGGTAGTTCCTCTCATGAATCTTCAGTTGTCGTGATGCATAGGCAATGACCTTGCCGTGCTGCATCAGTACACATCCCAACCCAGTACCAGAAGCGTCCGTGTACACCACGAATCCTCCGCTTCCAGACGGTAAGGCTAACACTGGAGCTGTGGTAAGCTTAGCTTTAAGGGTTTGAAAACTTTCTTCACTTTTATCATTCTATTCAAACTTTACCCCTTTTCGTAGAAGCTTTGTCATTGGCATAGCAATTCGGGAGAAGTCTTGGATGAATCGCCTATAGTAGCGAGCTAATCCTAGGAAGCTTCGGATTTCGCTGACATTCTTTGGTTGTGACCAATTCATCACAGCTTCAACTTTGGCAGGATCTACTGAAACTCCATCTTTCGAGATCACATGTCCAAGGAACATGACTTCTTCAAGCCAGAATTCGCATTTCAAGAACTTTGCGTATAACTGATGTGTTTGGAGGGTTTCTAAAATGATTTTCAGATGTTCTTTGTGTTCCTCCACATTTTTCGAGTATATCAGTATGTCATCAATGATGATGATGACAAAGGAGTCTAAGTATGGCCTGAATACCCGATTCATCAGGTCCATGAATGCCGCTGGGGCATTAGTGAGTCCAAATGGCATTACCACAAACTCAAAATGCCCATATCTGGTTCGAAATGCTGACTTTGGGATATCTTCATCTTTTATTCTCAACTGGTGATAACCTGACCTCAAATCAATCTTAGAAAAGACTTTTGCTCTTTTCAATTGATCAAATAGGTCCTCGATACGAGGTAAAGGATATTTGTTCTTCACAGTTGCTTGGTTCAGCATTCTATAGTCTATGCATAGTCTCATAGACCCGTCCTTCTTTTTCACGAACAGGACCGGTGCTCCCCATGGAGACGTACTCGGTCTTACAAAACCACGCTCCATCAGTTCTTGCAACTGCTTCTTCAGTTCTTCTAACTCTGCTGGTGCCATCCGATAAGGTGCTCTTGATATTGGCTTTGTACCTGGCATTAGTTCGATCCCGAACTCGACTTCCTGCTGAGGAGGAAGTCCAGGAAGTTCTTCTGGAAATACATCGGCAAAATCGCGGACGATTTCCAAATCCTCAAGCATAGTTAGTTTTGTTTCACTTCCGATCATACTAACTAGGAAAGCCATATCTCCCTGACGTAGATACTTTTGGGCTTTGAGGGTCGAAATAACCCTTTTCTTGATTCCAGGCTTTGCTAATCGGAATTCCACTTTCGGCATATCCGGTCGAGACAGAATTACTTTTCCTTCTCTACAGAGGATTCTAGCATAGTGCTCAAAGAGCCAATTCATACCCAGTATGACATCGTATTCGGTCATATCAAGTATGATTAGGTTGGCAGGTAAGTTGTGTTCTCCTAAAATAACTTCTACTTCTGGCATATAGTTCACATAAACTTCATTGAATCCTATAGGGTTATACACTACTAGTTCTTGATTCAATGATTCTGTGGGGATTCTAAGTTGTTTTGCAAAATATAATGAAATGAAGGAATGAGAAGCTCCACAGTCAAATAAGACAAGGGCAGCTTGACCCGAAACAAGTACGGTACCTTGCACAAGGTCCCCCTTCTCCAGTTGGTCAGCTGTAGTAGCATACACACGTCCAGCTACGCGTTGTGGAGCCGCCTGAGGTTGTGGTAGTGGGGCACGGTGTTGTTGAGGCTGTTGTCCTCCAGTGCCGCGCCGTGCATCATCGGCCAACTTCTTCCTACACTCCTTAATGTAGTGCCCCATCTTTCCACAGTAGAGACATCCTCCTGTCTCACGGGGACATTGTTGTTCGGGGTGAAAACGATTGCACTTCTGACACCTTTGATTTTGTCCTGGCATGTGTCGGGTACCTCCGTCATGCCTTGGTTTCTTGGTTTGATGGTTAGAACTCGGGTTTCTGAACCCCGATTTTGTTCTTTTGCGACTTTTGTCCCTCCTTCCAGTCGTCATCAAGGAGAGTCGCCACCTGTATGTCCAAGACAGACAGGAACAATCCATTACAATCTAAGGGTTAACGGTACCTTGTAAACTTTGATGCAACTTATAGCATGAAAAGAAATGATCTTTTACCTGGATAGCCTCATCGAGGTTCTTAGGCCCTCTAGTGTACAGACGGTTCCTCAAACCCGCCTTCAAGCCTCGAGCAAATTTCATTGCTCGATCCTCATCCGATGTATACACGTTTGGACAATATCGTTTCAAACTGTGAAACTTAGTGATGTACTCGGCGAGGGACATCTCACCCTGCTGTAGGTCCAAGAACTCCTGTATCTTCTTTGCCCTCTCGTGCTTCGGAAAGTAGGCAGCGTTAAAAACCTCTACGAACTCCGTCCAAGATACAGGATCGTCCTGAAACTTGACTGCCCTGGTGGTTTCCCACCACTTTTCAGCATGATCCTTGAGACGATAAGTCCCAAAGTCCACCCGATGCTCCTCGGGCACCTCCAGTACACGAAAGATACGTTCAATCTCCCGGATCTAACTTTCAGCAGCTTCAGGATCCGTCTTTCCGGAGAAGGCAGGAGGATCCATGTCCATGAATTTCTTGTAGGACATAGTCCCACCGTTTGTAGTCTTCTCATGCGCCATATGTTGTAGATTGTCGCTCATCTGCTGCATTGTCGTAGCTTGCTGGCCTACTACTTCGGCCAGGTTATGTAGAGTTTCCATAATATTATTGCAACGATTTGCCCACGCCATCTATTTGAGCAAATAAAATTCATTATAACCTGAGTTATGATTTTTTTTGTGAATTAGTCGTACACACTCATATGTTTCTTGTTTCTACATTACAAAATAACTTTTCTACATACTTACAGAGTCATCGTTGTCGCTGGAAGAGCCAAGATCTCAAATTATTCAATCCTGCTCTGATACCAAAACTATAACGCCCCAACTTTTTATATTAAAAATTTTGGAGTAAATTTTTTTTTTTTGAAATAGCGGAAGTGCGTAAAATACAAGTCGGGCGCATTACAGGGTAAAACAGAGAGTACTAAACAGACCATTCATTAATTGAAACATTAATGTCATGAATTACATCCCATAACATAAATGTAAATCTACTAATCAGAGTTCAAACAATAAATACTGAATAAATGAGATCTCTTGGGTTTCCAAAATGACACCCCGATGCTCCAATTAGTTGCTACCTGAAAAACATTTAAAGCAGAAGGGTCAGACTCCACTGTCTGCGTAAGAAGCATTATATTTATATGTGGTGCTCAGTGACCTGTGTACAAATATGTGCAAGTACTGCAAATATAACTAGCATGGAAGTTTATAACATTCTAAGAAGATGATTATGCTTTCTAATTCATGATACAATGCAAAGGATGACTGAACTAGATGTATATTTAACCACATTAGTACTAGCTGTAGATTCCACAAGTTTTACTAAAGTCAACTCAACAGAATGTAATTCTTCAGAGATAAGTTTCTAGTCAACTTAAATTATTTAATGCTTATCTTACTCTTACCCTGTGGGTACGCATAGGCATAGACCTCGTAGCGGACCGAGACCATACGAGGGTCTATTATTTAATAACTCGTATGACTAGCCGTACGGATATCCAAAGGGGACGGTCAGTGACCGAGAGAGAACTCCCGAGTGGCTAGAACAAAAATTAGGATGCACCCTGTACTTCTACAGAAGACTTGGATCTACCACCTAGGACATACTGGTAGTCCTGGTCCCCTAACTTCGTGGACTGGGGACCGGGTGAGACGCCTAGCTCTCACAAGAACAAGAATGTCCACGAAGCTTGTACCACCTACCCTCTCCAAGGTAGACCATGGGTCCAGTAACATACACCATCTTTCAGGTGTACCCAGAGCCCTGGGAAACCAGTAACATATATCATTTTCAGATATACCCAGAATCCAACATATTTAATTTATATGTGTATAAATTTTCATTCTTGCTTGTTTGGATCCAGTAACATACATCTTCTTTCAGATGTACCCAGAACCCTAGGAAACCAGTAACATATACCATCTTTCAGGTATACCCAGAATCCCCTGTTTAATGTGTATTTATTCTTATGTGCAAGTCTTTGCACCACAAGGGACTTTCACAACCCCAATTCATACTCAAGTTGATCTTAGTATATGCACATTACCCATCGAATGCCTCAAAGGCACCGACCACAATTTCTCATAAGTCTGGTTCAACTTTGTGTCGAGTACTTAAACATTCGGCATTTTCAGTTTTGTTTATGAGCTCGACTGTACGTTTCGTACCCCCACTGGTTATGCCGCAACATGGCAATATCCAACTTTATCATGTGTGTTTCATGTATTGGACATAATCTTAAAGTCCATATGTGAATCACTAATTTAGTTTACCATCAAAACTATTTTTTTCATAGATATTTCAGTTGCATTTCACCTAAAAAGTCTTTAGAAAACTTTTCTAAAAGAACCCTTCATAAAAATCCTTTTAGAAAACTCTTTACTCAAATTTTCATGTTTATTAGTCGACCAATAGGCTCACCGGTCGACCAACCCTTTTGGCTTCAAATCTTCTAAGCAAAACGTTATTATTTTTTCTTGTAAAATTAGTTGATCGAAGAATTTATCAGTCGACCGGACAGAATGTCTGTTTTCTAGAAAAGTTTAGCAGCAGTCGACTGAAGGGTTTATCAGTCGACTGATCATAAAATTAGTCGACCAAAAGTTTTATCAGTCGACCGGACAGAATGTCCGTTTTTTTAAAAATTTAGCAGCAGTCGACTGAGGGGTTTATCAGTCGACTGAACAAAATATCAATTTTCTGAAAATTTTAGCATTAGTCGACTGAAGGTTTTATCAGTCGACTGATCAGAATATCTGTTTTCTGGAAAAATTTTAGCATCAGTCGACTGAAGGTTTTATCAGTCGACTGATCAGAATATCTATTTTCTGGAAAAATTTTAGCATCAGTCGACTGAAGGTTTTATCAGTCGACTGATCAGAATGTCTATTTTCTGGAAAAATTTTAGCATCAGTCGACTGAAGGTTTTATCAGTCGACTGAACAAAATGTCTGTTTTCTGGAAATTTCTGCAGCAGTCGACTGAAGGTTTTTATCAGTCGACTGAACATATTATCAGTCCACTAACTATTGTCTCAGTCGACTAATTTTGTCGTTTTTCTGTAACTTTTAAAAGGGCGTTTCTTTTTATTTTTCAAACTTTTTGATCATTCTAAATGGACTGTTTTGCCACCCCTTTCATCCTCAATATATGGAATCTTTCAACTATAAATATGAGTGCATTCCACACTCAAAACATCGAATCCAATCGAATTACCCAATAGGAATGATATATCTTTATTTTACCATGATGTGAAATAGCAATCACGTATACATAACTTCAGACTTGATTAAAACCATTCAATCTACAAAGCAGGAAAGGTGTATTGAATAAGAAAATACAACCAAACAATAATTTCATGAATAATAATCCAAGATACTTAAGGTTCCACGCCATTTGCCTACTTTATTTTTTTGTTTCGATCTTGAATCCGTCATGGCTAACACCCACACCAAAAATATATGCATTTTCCTACACAGATTCGAACTGTAGGTTTTGATATGAGTACTACATATTACCAGGCACACACATAAGAATAAAATGCCCTTACAAAGAACACCACAGTGCCCAAACGTTGGCCAAGGGTGAGAACCATTGGCTGAACCACTACATCTTGACCTATTGGCGAGTAGGTGTTTCAACTCATGCCCCCTGGGTCTCAAGGCCCCAAACATACCTACATATAGGTGGTGCTTGTCACGTAACCTCTATGTTATTGCAACATAGATGTGCAACAAGGCATCAAGCACTTACATACAAATAACAATGCTCCTTACCTCTTGTTGGAGCGTCAAGCGAATGAAGCAACGCTTCTTCCTTCGTTGGAGTAGCACACTACGTTTGCCAATGGAAGTCCAGTCGTGCAGCAATAGAAAACTCCACCACCAACTATGAAGGTCTGATCACCCAAGAGAGGGAGAGAGAGAGAAGGAGAGATATAGAAAATCGTGTTTCACAATTTCTAAAAGAAAAACTTCTTGATTTGTCTCCTCTTTCTTAGGTGGAGTTTCAAAACTCAACCCTAAAAAATCTCCTCCAAATCCCACGATTTTTGTTGGGATAGTATCTCTTCCGATTTTGCCCTTTACTCCATGTGTCATTTTTTTCAACTTCCACTCTCTTTTTTCCTTATTGTGGTACCCCTCATCCCCTGATGCATGGGATTCCTCTCAATTTTTTGGTAAGGTGAGAGGAGTTGCTCACGTTTTTGGTGGAGAAAGACCAAAAAGGTAGTGTTTAATTTGAGCCCACGTTTTTACCCTTTTCACCAAGGTAGAAATCATCACTTTCTTGAAAAAAAATAATTTGTGCATAGGGGGTTTTGAACTTGGGTGGTGGCCCTACAACCCTATGTGTCCTACCATAACTCCACTTCACCACTTATTGTTTACTTTTGCGAAAATATTCTTTTTATGTCATATTGGAACGTTTTTCCTTGTTAATGGATTTCTTCCATTTCAAGTGGATTTTTCACCCGTTGGTTTTAAACTTGCACTTGCTTACTTTAAATGTGCTTCAGATCTCACGCTATTATCCCGAAACCATCGGGTTTCCTTACTTGACTCGTAAACCGGGTCGGATCATCGGATCTCGCCAAGATCCGGATCCAAAACCACTTGTGAGAGTTTATTCTCAGTTTCGTTCTAGAAACCACAAGTCATAAAATTTGTACTGTCTAACTTAAAATCTTACTATTTCACATAACTGATCCCTTTTATTCATTTAGAATTTCATAAATTTCACGGGTTTTACATCCTTCCCCTCTAAAAATAAATTTTGTCTGCAAAGTTTGTAATACATATCAATCAAACAATTGTGGGTATTTGTCCTTCATTGGTGCTTCTGGTTCCCACGTGCATTCTTCTAAGCCATAATGTCTCCATCTCACTTTGACTAATGGGATGATCTTTTTTCGTATCACCTGTTCACTACGATCCACGATTTCAATCGGTCTCTCTTCCACGGTCAGATCTTCTTGCACACTGATGTCCTCGAACTGAATCACGTGTGACGGATCTTGAATGTATTTTCTCAACATTGATACGTGAAATACATTATGAATCTTGGCAAGTTGAGATGGTAACTCAACTCGATAAGGAGTTTCGCCGATCCGCTCCAATATCGGGAAAGGTCCGACATATCTAGGACTCAACTTTCCCTTCTTTCTGAATCTGAAAACGCTCTTGGTCGGCGATACCTTGACAAACACTGCATCTCCCACTTCGAAGCTAAGCTCTCTGCGTCGCTGATCCGCATAGCTTTTCTGTCGACTCTGTGCTGCTCTAAGTCGATCTTGTATCTTCTGTATTTGTTCAGTGTAATGTTGAAGTACCATTGGTGACTCAACTGTTCTTTCGCGAACTTCATCCCAATATACTGGTGACCTACAAGGCCGCCCATACAGTGCTTCAAAGGGCGCCATGCCAATACTTGCATGATAGCTATTATTGTAGGCGAACTCTGCTAGTACCACGTGAGCATCCCATTCGCCTTTCCAATCCAACATACAGGCACGTAACATGTCTTCTAGTGTCTGTATGGTCCTTTCTGACTGTCCGTCGGTTTGTGGATGAAAAGCAGTGCTGAACTTCAACTTAGTTCCCAATGCCTTTTGTAACTGCCCCCACAGTCGTGAGGTAAACCGAGGGTCTCTATCAGATATGATCGAGACAGGCACCCCATGTAGTCGTACTATCTTATGGATATACAGGTCGGTCAAGCTCTCAAGTGACTGATTCTTCCTCATCGGTAGGAAATGTGCTGACTTAGTGAGTCGGTCAACCACTACCCAAATAGAGTCATGGTTCTTTCGGGTTCGCGGTAATCCCATCACAAAATCCATCGTGATATGTTCCCATTTCCATTGAGGAATTTTCATCAGCTGCATCGTTCCTCCTGGCCTTTGATGCTCGATTTTGATTTGTTGACATGTCAAGCACTTTGCGACGTATCTAGAATGATAGCAAGAATTAGCATAATCCCGATCTTATATCATAGAAAGAACAACCTAATTAGAACACATAAATTTTTCTTGTGAATTGGTTACCTTGCAACATCGTGCTTCATACCATTCCACCAGTACCAGTATTGAAGATCTTTGAACATCTTGGTACTGCTCGGGTGAATGGTATACTTGCTCTTATGTGCCTCTCCCAATAACTCTTCTCTGGTCTCTGGATCACTCGGTACCCATAGTCGATCTTTAAACCATATACTTCCATCCTCCTTGCGCTGGAAAGCAGTGTCTTCTTGCAACGCCAATGCCTCCATCTTTCCGTACTGCGAGTCTTCTTTTTGCTTAATCATGATCCGCTCTCGTAGTTCTGATCGTACAGTCAGGCTAGACAGCCTAAGTACGCCTTGATCATCTGAGAAAGGTCTCCATTCTGTGAACTCAGAAATCATCTTCCATCCAAGATTTACCAGGCTAGAAAGATTTCCCCCAGCCTTACGACTAAGGGCATCAGCAACAACATTTGCTTTCTCTGGATGGTACGAGATTGTAAATTCGTAGTCCTTGATGAACTCGAGCCACCTTCTTTGTCGCATATTAAGTTCCTTTTGAGAAAATAGATACTTCAAGCTCTTGTGATCAGTGAAGACTTCGAACTGCTCTCCATATAGATAATGTCTCCAAACCTTCAAAGCAAAGACCACGGCCGCCAACTCCAGGTCGTGAGTGGGGTAGTTCCTCTCATGAATCTTCAGTTGTCGTGATGCATAGGCAATGACCTTGCCGTGCTGCATCAGTACACATCCCAACCCAGTACCAGAAGCGTCCGTGTACACCACGAATCCTCCGCTTCCAGACGGTAAGGCTAACACTGGAGCTGTGGTAAGCTTAGCTTTAAGGGTTTGAAAACTTTCTTCACTTTTATCATTCTATTCAAACTTTACCCCTTTTCGTAGAAGCTTTGTCATTGGCATAGCAATTCGGGAGAAGTCTTGGATGAATCGCCTATAGTAGCCAGCTAATCCTAGGAAGCTTCGGATTTCGCTGACATTCTTTGGTTGTGACCATTTCATCACAGCTTCAACTTGGGCAGGATCTACTGAAACTCTATCTTTCGAGATCACATGTCCAAGGAACATGACTTCTTCAAGCCAGAATTCGCATTTCGAGAACTTTGCGTATAACTGATGTGTTCGGAGGGTTTCTAAAATGATTTTCAGATGTTCTTTGTGTTCCTCCACATTTTTCGAGTATATCAGTATGTCATCAATGAAGATGATGACAAAGGAGTCTAAGTATGGCCTGAATACCCGATTCATCAGGTCCATGAATGCCGCTGGGGCATTAGTGAGTCCAAATGGCATTACCACAAACTCAAAATGCCCATATCTGGTTCGAAATGCTGACTTTGGGATATCTTCATCTTTTATTCTCAACTGGTGATAACCTGACCTCAAATCAATCTTAGAAAAGACTTTTGCTCTTTTCAATTGATCAAATAGGTCCTCGATACGAGGTAGAGGATATTTGTTCTTCACAGTTGCTTGGTTCAGCATTCTATAGTCTATGCATAGTCTCATAGACCCGTCCTTCTTTTTCACGAACAGGACCGGTGCTCCCCATGGAGACGTACTCGGTCTTACAAAACCACGCTCCATCAGTTCTTGCAACTGCTTCTTCAGTTCTTCTAACTCTGCTGGTGCCATCCGATAAGGTGCTCTTGATATTGGCTTTGTATCTGGCATTAGTTCGATCCCGAACTCGACTTCCCGCTGGGGAGGAAGTCCAGGAAGTTCTTCTGGAAATACATCGGCAAAATCGCGGACGATTTCCAAATCCTCAAGCAGAGTTAGTTTTGTTTCACTTCCGATCATACTAACCAGGAAAGCCATATCTCCCCGACGTAGATACTTTTGGGCCATGAGGGTCGAAATAACCCTTTTCTTGATTCCAGGCTTTGCTAATCGGAATTCCACTTTCGGCATATCCGGTCGAGACAGAATTACTTTTCCTTCTCTACAGAGGACTCTAGCATAGTGCTCAAAGAGCCAATCCATACCCAGTATGACATCGTATTCGGTCATATCAAGTATGATTAGGTTGGCAGGTAAGTTGTGTTCTCCTAAAATAACTTCTACTTCTGGCATATAGTTCACATAAACTTCATTGAATCCTATAGGGTTATACACTACTAGTTCTTGATTTAATGATTCTGTGGGGATTCTAAGTTGTTTTGCAAAATATAATGAAATGAAGGAATAAGAAGCTCCACAGTCAAATAAGACAAGGGCAGCTTGACCCGAAACAAGTACGGTACCTTGCACAAGGTCCCCCTTCTGTTTTCTGGAAATTTCTGCAGCAGTCGACTGAAGGTTTTTATCAGTCGACTGAACATATTATCAGTCGACTAACTATTGTCTCAGTCGACTAATTTTGTCATTTTTCTGTAACTTTTAAAAGGGCGTTTCTTTTTATTTTTCAAACTTTTTTATCATTCTAAATGGACTGTTTTGCCACCCCTTTCATCCTCAATATATGGAATCTTTCAACTATAAATATGAGTGCATTCCACACTCAAAACATCGAATCCAATCGAATTACCCAATAGGAATGATATATCTTTATTTTACCATGATGTGAAATAGCAATCACGTATACATAACTTCAGACTTGATTAAAACCATTCAATCTACAAAGCAGGAAAGGTGTATTGAACAAGAAAATACAACCAAACAATAATTTCATGAATAATAATCCAAGATACTTAAGGTTCCACGCCATTTGCCTACTTTATTTTTTTGTTTCGATCTTGAATCCGTCATGGCTAACACCCACACCAAAAATATATGCATTTTCCTACACAGATTCAAACTGTAGGTTTTGATATGAGTACTACATATTACCAGGCACACACATAGGAATAAAATGCCCTTACAAAGAACACCACAGTGCCCCAACGTTGGCCAAGGGTGAGAACCATTGGCTGAACCACTACATCTTGACCTATTGGGGAGTAGGTGTTTCAACTCATGCCCCCTGGGTCTCAAGGCCCCAAACATACCTACATATAGGTGGTGCTTGTCACGTAACCTCTATGTTATTGCAACATAGATGTGCAACAAGGCATCAAGCACTTACATACAAATAACAATGCTCCTTACCTCTTGTTGGAGTGTCAAGCGAATGAAGCAACACTTCTTCCTTCGTTGGAGTAGCACACTACGTTTGCCAATGGAAGTCCAGTCGTGCAGCAATAGAAAACTCCACCACCAACTATGGATGTTTGATCACCCAAGAGAGGGAGAGAGAGAGAGAGAAGGAGAGATATAGAAAGTCGTGTTTCACGATTTCTAAAAGAAAAACTTCTTGATTTGTCTACTCTTTCTTAGGTGGAGTTTCAAAACTCAACCCTAAAAAATCTCCTCCAAATCCCACGAATTTTGTTGGGATAGCATCTCTTCCGATTTTGCCCTTTACTCCATGTGTCATTTTTTTCAACTTTCACTCTCTTTTTTCCTTATTGTGGTACCCCTCATCCCCTGATGCATGGGATTCCCCTCAATTTTTGGTAAGGTGAGAGGAGTTGCTCACGTTTTTTGTGAAGAAAGACCAAAAAGGTAGGGTTTAATTTGAGCCCACGTTTTTACCCTTTTCACCAAGGTAGAAATCATCACTTTCTTGAAAAAAAATAATTTGTGCACAGGGGGTTTTGAACTTGGGTGGTGACCCTACAACCCTATGTGTCCTACCATAACTCCACTTCACTACTTTTTGTTTACTTTTGCGAAGATATTCTTTTTATGTCATATCGGGACGTTTTTCCTTGTTGATGGATTTCTTCCATTTCAAGTGGATTTTTCACCCGTTGGTTTTAAACTTGCACTTGCTTACTTTAAATGTGCTTCGGATCTCACGCTATTATCTCGAAACCATCGGGTTTCCTTACTTGGACTCGTAAACCGGGTCGGATCATCGGATCTCGCCAAGATCCGGATCCAACACCACTTGTGAGAGTTTGTTCTCGGTTTCGTTCTAGAAACCACAAGTCATAAAATTTGTACTATCTAACTTAAAATCTTACTATTTCACATAACTGATCCCTTTTATTCATTTAGAATTTCATAAATTTCACGGGTTTTATAGTTCAGCAACTCATTTTGTTGATGTATGTTTGGGTTTTGATAAAACTCATTTTCTACTGAGGAAAGTCATTTATGCATTCAGGATTGTCAGACATTGTCCCGGTATTTTGACTGTATCTCCTTAGATACTGGTGCAAATCGAGTGATCATTAGCTTGTTGGAAAGCTAATATCCTCCTTTTCAAGTTTTCTTCTTACTATTTTTCTTGAAGCATCATTGTTAGGATGCTAAAATCCCTGACAAGTTTCAGTCAATTGCATAAGACCAGAGTTTTATCCTGTGCATCACATCACTGCTACTATTCCATGTTTTCATCATATCTTTTTGTTTACTGAACGAAAATTTGCAAATTATAACTTGTTAGAAAATCGACACCTAGAGCTTGAACTTTCATGTTTATGATGT
This sequence comes from Nuphar pumila, assembly GCF_984573655.1. Classification (NCBI taxonomy): domain Eukaryota; kingdom Viridiplantae; phylum Streptophyta; class Magnoliopsida; order Nymphaeales; family Nymphaeaceae; genus Nuphar; species Nuphar pumila. Next base: position 75,917,104 of record NC_143263.1, on the reverse strand, counting down.
TACCTGAATCAAGTTAGATGTTACTCTAAAATATTCGTCAATCTCTGTTAATCGAAAGATATTTTAGATCTAGACTGTCTGTTATATTCTTGATAGCATCTTCTATTTGCAGTGCATCTTTGTCATCCCTGCTTTGTTTATTGAACTGAAGCACGATCTGAAAAAATAATATTTAGATTGAGAATCCTCATGTTTTGATTTTTTCTCATTCCATTGTTTACTGTGTCAAAAAGTTGATTACTTTTTTTGCATGTTTGATACCTTGTTCATCGGCTCATTTAGCATAGAAAAGAAAATACAATATCATGATCTAGGTATAAGTTTCAACATCTTACTCTAAAAATTACAAACTCGGATTTGTTGGAGAGATAATAAGATTTGGCATAACTTACCTATTTGGAGTTTTTCCAAACTCCATCGGCAAAGGGATCAAAATCTCTCTCCAAGTAGTCAGACTAGTCACCTGCATATTTTGGGTGTTCTGTCCATGCGCTCCATAGAATCTGTTATAACTCTGCCTACACAGATCTGAATCTGGCATTTTTGGATCTGTTGGAAAGGTGTGTGCGTCGCACAACTTTCATGTGTTAGCCACCTCTGTCGAAACAGAGTGCTCAGACTTTGAAATATAGATTATTTGAGTCCTATTCAGACTCAACTACTAAACTTAGATTCCATGCGTGGAGATCCATTTGTGTCTCAGATCGTGGATTGGCTTCCGTGACGAGTCCGCCATCAAATAAAGGATAAAATGGTATCGATATTCTAGAAGGCTTGAAGGATAAGTATGGAGTATCAAAGGGTAAGTATGCAACTCTACAATCTCAGCAAATCAAACTACAAAGGAAGGAAACTCGATGAGGATGAAAAAAACCACCAGTTGTTGTATTGTAAGTGAGTGATCTCACCATGATATGTGAGAAATAGTCTATACAATTGTAAAGAGCCAAGGACGCTAAAATAAGAAAAGCATTATCTCTTCTGCTGAATCACGTAAATAGAGTGTGTTTACTTAAATTTTCTTCTTCTTCTCACTTCCGTTTAGACCTTTCATGAAAATGGGTACAAATTTCAAAAAAAAATCCTGTTAGCTTAGCCTTCACATGAGAATGCTTTCATAGGCAGGGAGGTATGAAAGGATTGGAACAAGAATACTGGTAGGACCAAATTGTGTCTGCACGCCTTATAATTGGATGTTGGTTTTACTAATAATAGGAAAGAAAGGAAAAGAGATGCCAGCTCAGCAATTTTCTCTGAAAATTAGATGAAACAAACCGACCCTATTTATTTTGAACTACGCTAGGAATAGTATGGAATGGAAATGAGTGCACAAGAATTAATTTATTGATGATTGATAATAGTATGACAATTTAATGACAGAGTTGCAACAGCAATAAAAGCTTTCACCATTTCTTCTATCTATTTGAACTAGAATGACTACATAAAGACACCATTTGGCAGCCTTCTTGAGGTAGAAAACACTAGCATTTTTCTCCTTTCTTTGTAGGGAATTTTGCTTTTGTGGATGTTGTATCCATGACCTCTAGCAGAAACATGTATCCATGGGTGGCAATGTGTACAATAGTAGCATCAAATAGTCTGCAACTTCAATTTTACTTCTGATGGAATACGTGCAGGATGGTTGTTTCTGTCAATCCAAGCAATTATTGAACTTCCTTCCAAGACTAGCTGAGAATTTAACAAGCAGAAAGTCAGCAGCAGTTTTTTCCATTTTCTTTTATCGAATTGACATGATTTCTTCTTACAGTCAATTGTGACAGTTACCTCTTGATTTGGAAGCTTGAAAATGAAGAAATCGAAAAACAAACGTGTGGTAGAAACTTTTGAAATTTTCAGTTTCAGGACAAACCTATCTCCACGCTGCATCCACAATTACAAAGTGCAAACTTCTTAGCATCATGGAAGAAACCCTCTATCTATCTAGCTTATACAAATTGAAACTTGTAATATATTGTTCATCATACAAAATAAACAAAAATGATATTAACCCCTACTTATTTCATTGAGTGGAAATACTGAAATAGTAGTGGTCCAAATCACGCTAAAATTCCGTATGATAAAATGGATAATCACCAAAGATGCTACAGTAACTGTGGTGTGATCCAGGAGAACACTTTACAAGTGTGTGCCCCTTTTCATTATGGGGATAGGCGGGAAGCTGAGTATTCTTCCCCCCTCTCTCTCTTAAAAGGGCGAAGCACTTTATAAGTGTTCGTCCAGAACACTGGACCACGCCTCGGTGCAGCCGCTACCTAGCACCAGCCGATAGGGCTGAATTGTTTGGTGAGCAACTCTGTCTACTTTCTACAGTAATTGAATGGCTAACTACTTACCTGTAAAGGAGTGATAAACTTGAGAGACAGCTTGTGTGTTGCAGCTGCATGGCCTTCAGACTTCAATCCATCGATATCGATACCAACTCTGACAAACACATCTGTATAACCTAAAACACATAGGGAATGTAGTGCACTTTAACTAGTGTGCGCATTCAACCATCAAAGAAAAACAAAAATTTAGAGAAATCAATCTTGATACACATGCATGTTTCACAATTGGCAGGCAATCATATGCCTGCCAATAAGAACTAATTCTCCAATTCTTATTTCCATAAGCAATATGAAATAATTAGAGCTGGTAAAAAATGATAAACAGTATGTTAAAGAAGAATATTGCCAGTGGTGCGCTTGAAAATCAAAATCATGATGCTTGTGTGTAGACACATGTAAACCTATGAATGCCGTCTCAATAAAATCTAATCATGATGATTGGGTTATATTCTTCTTTTGAATCTCATTTTTCTGAAGCCAAATACAGGGTTACATTTTGGTGAATCCATCAGTACTGTAGCTCAAAAATGGTTAAAACCAAACTAGAAACAAAAACAAAACCATTGCAGCCTCACCATGTTCGAGGTAATGGGAATATATGGCATTATTAACAACTCCATATTGGTCCAATTCATAATCACGAACTTGAAGTTCAACATCGTGACAGCCCTGCACACTGAAGAAGTCAAATCCCAAATTAGTACTCTTTGATCCTCCTGTTATTAGGCCTGGCAATGGGTTATAGTTGTAGTGAGAGGGAAGTACCATGATCCATTTTGCACATCTTGGTTTTGGAGGAGGGTGCAAGGATCCTTGTTAAGGAGTAAGCTGCGAGGAGGTGTCAGACTAAGAAGTCTTTGAGATGGCAACTTGGTTGTTGATGGAACCCTAAGCAGAGTGGTTGAGTTTGAGCCTGCAGGCTTTGTGGTAATGGAAGGGTAGAAGGGGCGGAAAGCACCATAGCTGAACTTGGTTATGGCTTCCATCTTCTATCACCAAGTTGGGTTCCTTTGTGTCTAATTGCATCAATTTATATAACCTTATTCACGGGCCTTCCCTTCCAGGCAGCCTCCTTCTCTGCATGTACGATTTTGCCTTTTCCAATTTCTGTTGACTAAACAAGTATCTAACTAACTAGCACGTGGATTTTGTGTGTTAAATTCAAATCCAAGTTTGGATCTCAATGCGATTTTCTGCATGTCTTTTTCCAAGTACTCATAATTATGGTCCTTGCAATTGGGGGTGTCAACCGGTCGGGGACCCAGGTGAAACCAGATTTAAACCAGGAATTTTGGGTATGGTATTGAGTCTGGACCCGAGTCTAATTAGGTCAACTATAAGAAAAACCATACTCGAACCTGATATGAACTACGTGAGGCAGACCCAAACCATACCCAGTAAAACCATATTTTTTATAATTTTTACATTAAAAATTTGCAGGTCTTAATTGAAACTCGGGTTGGGCTGGTATATAATTTCATAAACTATACCCGGGTCCACGTATTACTGGGGATCCAGACCCAGGTTTTATTCAGGTCTTATTATTTATCACAATACCCGGACTACCCTATAAGGTTTGGTTCGAGTCAGGTCTGGGTAAACCCGACCCGTTGACACCCCTACTTGCAAGGTTCATGAGATGTAACCTGACCAGTAGACCAATAAAGCCACGAGAAATTCCAGCTTACTTGCACAGTCACAAACCTGGTTCTCGGGAAAACGTTGACGATAGAAAATATGTAGAGATTTTGAATAAAATGCTTCTTTCATAAGAAGATTACCAAATCTGGATGGTGTCGTTCACCTTTGACCAACGTACGTTCCGTTGGAAGTCAAGTTTGGCGTGACTCTTATGAACGATATTCCTTTAAAACAAGGTCTAAAACTTGAAAATTTTACCTATTGAAACCATATTAAACACTCTTGGTCTCATTAGTTTACTATACAATAATGATAGTGCAAGAATCCCTAGTGCATGATGCGCAATTGCCACCACCATGCAAAAAAAGAAAACACAAACAGACAAACTAAAGGCAAAGAATTATGTAAAAAAAATTATAGGTGCTTGAATGATTGCTAACATGTGTTAAGTTTGTCAATATGGACCAACGGGCGCTCCGCGGGGTTGGTAGGAGCTGTCAGTGGGTATCCTTGTGTGTGTTGGGAACCTTTCTGATAAAAGCTTTCATTTTTGGTATTCCAAAACAATTACCCTAATTTGGTGCAGATGGTAGAGAGAACTATCTCCGGATTCCCAAATCAAATTAAGCGGATGGTGCAAAGTCAAAAATGGTCCCCTTGAATTGCATTGCAGTGTGTTTGGAATGGCTCCCAAAGTGAGAATTCTCATCAGTAAGGTCAGCCTGGGAAGTCATGGTGAAGAAAAACCCATATTTCGATGCAGATGGGTTAATAAGGCCCACCCTCCATCTGCTATCACATCCATCGAGATGGGCAATTGGAGATTGTTTGCTCACCCAAGAAAGACTCCAAAGTAAAGGCTTTCAGTTTCCAAGCTAATTGTGTGATATCAACATCTTTGTTCTGATTTAGATGGAGACCGGTAGGAAACATGTCAAGTAACATCCGGTCTTACTTCAAAAAGAAATTCAAAGATAAAGTGGTGAGACACAAGGCTGGGAAAGAACATTCCAGGTGATTATAATAGATAATATGGAAACTACTGAACCAACAAGTGTTTGAGCAACAAAGGAAGAATCTCAATCAGATAAAAAAGGAAGGCACAGATTCTTCAAGTCCTAGGTAAATCGGAAGAATGGAGCGGATGGTCAGACATTCTCACATTAATAGATCCAGCTGCTAAAGTAGAGATGGGCAGCTGGCTGGCCCTAGGGATTAAAAATTTTAAATTTCTAGAAGGAAGAAGCTCTGTGACAAATATCGCGAGATTTATAAAAATCTCGTAATAATGTCACGAGAAATTGCCTGAAAGTTTAAAACAATAATTTCTCTTGAGATTTTCAAACCGTGACAAATATCGCGATATTTACGTTTTTTAACACATATTTATCATGAAAACACCCCAGATTTTTATTTTTAAATGCAAGATTTATGAAAAAATTCAAAATCTCTTGTGTTCTTTACTACCGATATTTTGCCGTTTTAATCTTTTGTCACTATGGGAAGAAGCCAGGGTCTTGACATTCCTCTAGGTATGCGGAATCTTTTGTCTAGTTGGCAAAGATTTGATGTACAAAAATCTAACTACAGATGAAATCAAATGGCTCATAATTTATCTAGAATAGAAAAGAGGGAATCCAAAAATCGTGGAAAGATCATTCTCCATATTGGTCCCTCATCACGATTATTGATTCTTAATGAAATCTGGTATTGGTTTGCCTAACCCCAGCTTGCCTTTCAACAACAACAACTACGCCTTCATCCCAAAACAATTGGGGTCGGCGATATGAACCAACAAAGAAAATCATTATGGGTCTTCCACATGAATCCTTCTCCTCCATTCATTTCTATTCAATGCCATGTCCTCAGTGAGGTTCAAAGCCTTCATATCCTTTCCTATCACCTCCATCCATGTCTTCCTAGGCCTACCCCGACCTCTTTTAACTAATATATTTTCCCATTTCTCCATCCTTCTAACTGGAGCATCATTAGGCCTTCGTCAAATATGTCCAAACCACCGTAAACGATTCTCTCTCATCTTATTTTTAATGGGTTCAACACCTACCTTCTTACGTATCTCCTCGTTCCGAATCTTATCTTTTATTGTATTTCCACACATCCATCTCACCATACGCATCTCAGCTACACTCATTTTTTGAATATGATGTCTCTTGGCAGCCCAACATTCCATGCCATATAGTAAAGCGGGCCTAATAGTCATCCTATAAAACTTTCGCTTCAACCGCAATGGCATTCTATGATCGCACAACACTCCAGTTGCACTCTTCCATTTCATCCACCCAACCTTTATCCTATGATTTGCATCTCCATCAATTTCTCCATACTTTTGAATGATAGATCCCAAATATTTGAAAGAACCATCCACCGGTATTTCTTTCTCACCAAGCTTCACTACACTCCCATCTCTATTTCCTTGCTTACTAAATCGACATTCCATGTATTCTGTCTTACTCTTACTCAACTTAAAACCTCTTGCTTCCAATGTCTGTCTCCATAATTCTAACTTAGCATTAACCCCAGCTTGCCTTTCAAAAACAAAACAAAAAAAATATTTCTCCCCTGCACAAGCTGACACCCAACATAGGCCTATGATCCTATCCTCGAAGGTTAATGTCGTCTGCACGAGGTATGAAAGGTAGAGCCAGCTTGACCAAGTCTTCTTGCTGGAAGAGGTTTCTTCATGTTATAAATGGAAAAGAGAGAGAGAGAGAGAGAGAGAGAGAGAGTTTAGTAATATTTGATAACCAACAATAATATTTTTTTTCTTAAAAAATATCTTAAAACATGCCTAAAATTTTGGCAATAATCAAAATACACCCAACTTTTTCTAATTACAATAGGCATTTCACTGCAAGTTTTGGTACTAATATGTTACACATTTGGCTTACCACCATCCAAAAGTGCATGAAGATTTAGGCCAACAAACGCTCTAGTTCTGCCCCATTTGTGTATAGCTTTTTGTTCTACAATAATTTGTCCCTGCATTTCAAACACGGTAGACACCCATAGTTCTCAATTAAGACCTGTTTAATGCGTGGGAAAAAAAAATGGATAAAAGGTCGGGTCTCTCGAAGATTCCAACCTTTTTTTCTTAATATTAGGATAATTTCTCTTTGCTTTGCCTAACTTATCTCATGTTACTTGATGAGGCGGCTTAACTAAAATAAAAGATACCGTTATCTTGAATAAGGTTTTTAAATATTAAACACTCTTGGTCTCATTAGTTTACTATACAATAATGATAGTCCAAGAATCCCTGGTGCATGATTGCCACCACCATGCAAAAAAAGAAAACACAAACAGACAAACTAAAGGCAAAGATTTATGTAAAAAAATTATAGGTGCTTGAATAATTGCTAACATGTGTTAAGTTTGTCAATACGGACCAACGGGCGCTCCGCAGGGTTGGTAGGAGCTGTCGGTGGGTATCCTTGTGTGTTGGGAACCTTTCTGATAAAAGCTTTCATTTTTGGTATTCCAAAACAATTACTCTAATTTGGTGCAGATGGTAGAGAGAACTATCTTCCGGATTCCCAAATCAAATTAAGCGGATGGTGCAAAGTCAAAAATGGTCCCCTTGAATTGCAGTGTGTTTGGAATGGCTCCCAAAGTGAGAATTCTCATCAGTAAGGTCAGTCTGGGAAGTCATGGTGAAGAAAAACCCATATTTCGATGCAGATGGGTTAATAAGGCCCACCCTCCATCTGCTATCACATCCATCGAGATGGGCAATTGGAGACCGTTTGCTCACCCAAGAAAGACTCCAAAGTAAAGGCTTTCAGCTTCCAAGCTGTTTGTGTCATATCAACATCTTTGTTCTGATTTAGATGGAGACCGGTAGGAAACATGTCAAGTAACATCCGGTCTTAGTTCAAAAAGAAATTCAAAGATAAAGTGGTGAGACACAAGGCTGGGAAAGAACATTCCAGGTGATTATAATAGATAATATGGAAACCTACTGAACCAACAAGTGTTTGAGCAACAAAGGAAGAATCTCAATCAGATAAATCGGAAGAATGGAGCAGATGGTTAGACATTGTCACATTAATAGATCGAGGTGCTAAAGTAGAGATGGGCAGCTGGTTGGCCCTAGGGATTAAAAAATTTAAATTTCTAGAAGGAAGAAGCTCTGTGACAAATATAGCGAGATTTATAAAAATCACTTAATAATGTCTCGAGAAATTGCCTGAAAGTTTAAAACAATAATTTCTCTTGAGATTTTCAAACCTTGTCAAATATCGAGATATTTACGTTTTTTAACACATATTTATCATGAAAACACACCAGATTTTTATTTTTAAATGCAAGATTTATGAAAAATTTCAAAATCTCTCGAGTTCTTTACTACCGATATTTTTCCGTTTTAATCTTTTGTCACTATGGGAAGAAGCTAGGGTCTTGACATTCCTCTAGGTATGAGGAATCTTTTGTCTAGTTGGGAAAGATTTGATGTACAAAAATCTAACTATAGATGAAATCAAATAGCTCGTAATTTATCTAGAATAGAAAAGAGGGAATCCAAAAATCATGGAAGGATCATTCCCCATATTGGTCCCTCATCACGATTATTGATTCCTAATGAAATCTGGCATTGGTTTGACTAACCCCAGCTAGCCTTTCCAAAAAAAAAAAAAAAAAAGATTTCTCCCCTGCACAAGCTGACACCCAACATAGGCCTATGATCCTATCCTCGAAGGTTAATGTCGTTGGCACGAGGTATGAAAGGTAGAGCTAGCATGACCAAGTCTTCTTGCCGGAAGAGGTTTCTTCATGTTATAAATGGAAAAGAGAGAGATTTCTAAATTATTATTATGAAATTTCTTTTCTAAAAATATCATTTTCTCAATAATGCATTTCGAAAATGATTCTTACCCGAGTCGGTAGGACCTGTGGTCATATTGACTATTTGATTTCGTACATTAGGTTTCAAACTTGAACTAATATTCGATTAAGTCTTAATTTAGATTTGAATCAAACTCATATCTAGTTATAATGTTCGAGCCATATTTATTCAATCCGAATTCAAATTCAAATCCAAATCCGATCCGAATTCAAATTTTTGAATCAAATTTCGAATTGATAAAACTACATAAATTGAAATCAAAATTTAATAAGACTTCAAATTAAAATATGCACTTAGTTCGAATCCTGACTAATATTAAAACTCAAATTAAGTTTTTATTTAAGTTGAGCTTAAATATAGATTAAATCTGATTAAAAATAAAACTCTGATTTAGAATATAGTCTCAACGTGGAATTTATTTTGAATCCCCATTAATACTTGAATTATAAATAAATTTATAGCTTAATTTTGAATAATATTTTAGCCTCGCTTTACAGTTATTTCCTGTAAAGTATAAAAAATTTATGGGTTTTACAATTATTTTCCTGATTTTGAATTGGATATGAAGAGAACCATGATCATAATAATTTCATATCTGACTCAGATTTAGACATATCCTATGCAGATTGATTCCAATATAATATGGGTTGAAACTCTGACATATTAAATGATCACTTCAAACAAAAATACAAATTAACTAGAACAAAAAGCTATACACAAATGGGGCAGAACTAGAGCGTTTGTTGGCCTAAATCTTCATGCACTTTTGGATGGTGGTAAGCCAAATGTGTAACATATTAGTACCAAAACTTGCAGTGAAATGCCTATTGTAATTAGAAAAAGTTGGGTGTATTTTGATTATTGCCAAAATTTTAGGCATGTTTTAAGATATTTTTTAAGAAAAAAAATATTATTGTTAGTTATCAAATATTACTAAATTCTCTCTCTCTCTCTCTCTCTTTTCCATTTATAACATGAAGAAACCTCTTCCAGCAAGAAGACTTGGTCAAGCTGGCTCTACCTTTCATACCTCGTGCAGACGACATTAACCTTCGAGGATAGGATCATAGGCCTATGTTGGGTGTCAGCTTGTGCAGGGGAGAAATCTTTTTTTTTTGAAAGGCAAGTTGGGGTTAGGCAAACCAATACCATATTTCGTTAAGAATCAATAATCGTGATGAGGGACCAATATGGGGAATCATCCTTCCATGATTTTTGGATTCCCTCTTTTCTATGATTTAATTTCATCTGTAGTTAGATTTTTGTACATCAAATCTTTGCCAACTAGACAAAAGATTCCACATACCTAGAGGAATGTCAAGACCCAGGCTTCTTCCCATAGTGACAAAAGATTAAAACGGAAAAATATCGGTAGTAAAGAACTCAAGAGATTTTGAATTTTTTCATAAATCTTGCATTTAAAAATAAAAATCTGGGGTGTTTTCATGATAAATATGTGTTAAAAAACGTAAATATCATGATATTTGTCACGGTTTAAAAATCTCAAGAGAAATTATTGTTTAAAACTTTCAGGCAATTTCTCGCGACATTATTACGAGATTTTTATAAATCTCGCTATATTTGTCACAAAGCTTCTTCCTTCTAGAAATTTAAAATTTTTAATCCCTAGGGCCAGCCAGCTGCCCATCTCTACTTTAGCACCTGGATGTATTAATGTGAGAATGTCTGCCCATCCGCCCATCTTTGAATTTCTTTTTGAACTAAGACCGGATGTTACTTGACATGTTTCCTACCGGTCTCCATCTAAATCAGAACAAAGATGTTGATATCACACAAACAGCTTGGAAGCTGAAAGCCTTTACTTTGGAGTCTTTCTTGGGTGAGCAAACGGTCTCCAATTGCCCATCTCGATGGATGTGATAGCAGATGGAGGGTGGGCCTTATTAACCCATCTGCATCGAAATATGGGTTTTTCTTTACCATGACTTCCCAGACTGACCTTACTGATGAGAATTCTCACTTTGGGAGCCATTCCAAACACACTGCAATTCAAGGGGACCATTTTTGACTTTGAACCATCCGCTTAATTTGATTTGGGAATCCGGAGATAGTTCTCTCTACCATCTGCACCAAATTAGGGTAATTGTTTTGGAATACCAAAAATGAAAGCTTTTATCAGAAAGGTTCCCAACACACACAAGGATACCCATTGACAGCTCCTATCAACCCCGCGGAGCGCCCGTTGGTCCATATTGACAAACTTAACACATGTTAGCAATCATTCAAGCACCTATAATTTTTTTACATAATTCTTTGCCTTTAGTTTGTTTGTTTGTGTTTTCTTTTTTTGCATGGTGGTGGCCATTGTGCATCATGCACTAGGGATTCTTGCACTATCATTATTGTATAGTAGCATTTCATGGGTATTTATAAGTCCATGAAATATTTCAATTGAATTTAAAGTGAATTTAATTTGAATTTCATAGAATGGATTTCAAAAATTAACTAAAACTTATAAAATAGTAGGAGTCCAAAGGTGGGCCATCCCATCTTATGTGACATCCAAGTTTAAAGTTTAAAATGATAAAAACAAAAATAAACTTTAAAATAAGGTTGAAATAAAACTTTCCAAAAAAATAAAAACAAGAGAGAAAAGTCAAAAGTTACCTTACTTGAAAATCAAACACCAAAAGGACTAAGACCGTATGACACATAGTTCACCATAAATATCAAGCAATAGTAGCAAGGGTATGTGTATGAACACCGAAGCAAACTTGCAGTTCCCTAAAGGGCATAAACCGAGGACTAGGACCGGATATTATTTTTCAAAGGTGTACGCAAAGAAAAATCCTACCGTACATGATAATTATTTCAATAAATAACTTAAAAGAGAGAAAATGACGTGCAAACCTACCAAAATTTGGCAGAGGTGGCTCAACGCAACATTTGATAGCCTCATAGGTTGTGGCCAACACTTTCTTATGTTCGGTATAGTCACAACAAGGAACATCTCTTGCAGAACTTGTCATGGTGAAACAATGAGGTTTAGGTCAAAAACGGATTGGACCTAGTTTAGGTTCGACTTGGATCGAACCTACCTTAAGTCGTCTAGGCTAGATGAGATGAGTTATACCTAGTCAAGGAAAAGGTAGAGGAGGTCAAGCAGTCAGGGTCAAGGGGTCTTAACCCAACTAGGTTTATTGTATGTCAAGTCAGTCCAAGCTCACCTCAGCTCAGTCTAGGTCGAGTGGGCTTAACCTAGGCTAAGACCAAAACAAAGAAAGCGAAAGAAAGACTAACCTAGTAGGTCAAGTGGTCTTTACCCAGATGGGCTCAAGTTAAGCTAGGCAGGTCCAAACTCACTTCAAGTGTGCTTGGTCTAAGCTAGAACCAAGAGAGAAGAGAGGAAAAAAAAGCCAGAGAAAAAGTAGAGAGAGAGAGAAGCACAATTTTCTAAGGGGGTTCTCCTCTTGTTTATAAGAAATTAAATGGATCTTGGATTTATGTGTAGACTGGGTCTGATCTAATTAGTTGATCCGATCCAAGATCCAAACTTAAGACCAAACCATAGTGACAAATATCGCTAGATTTATGAAAATCTTGCGATAATATCGTGAGAAATTGCCTGAAAGTTTAAAATGGCAATTTCTCATGAGATTTTCAAAATATCAAGAGATTTATGAAAAAACATAAATACTAATTTAAGTGCAATATTTATGTTTTAAATGACTATTTATCACAAAAAAATCATGTATTTTTATTTTTAAATATTTTTTATTAATATTTTCTTCTAAAAAATATTTTATATTTTTTAATTTATTTTTTTATTGTCGCGATTTTGCCAAAAAAGAATGTGAGATTTATGGAATGTTTTCAAGTTTTCGTGAGTTTTTGAAAAATGAGAAATTGCCGATAAAAATGTTTGTCACTATAGTCCAAAGTAATATAAAGACATCCATATCCCTGTAGAGCCCACTTGATATTTTTATGATATATTTATATAGGGCCTACAAGATATTTTTATGAGATATTTATGTGCCGATTAACAAGCAGCTGAATCCTACCAGGCAGTCCCACTGATCAGATATATGTGAAATCGTGGGTCAATTATATGGACAAAATCTTGCTGGAAATCAGCAAAATTGTGACATCAATTAACAACACCATAAAAATGTAATTCAAGGTGATATTATTATTAACAACACTGTATATTTGAATTCCTACAATATAATCACTCAGTCCAAACATGGGAATGTGAAAACAAATCCCACATAATTTTTTGGCTTTAAACCACCTCAGGTGGTGTTAAGCTATGAGAGACGAAACAAAAACCCTTGGAAACTTGTTCCTAAGAAAATGGATCTCTTGATAGATTAAAAGCTTGCATAGTTGCTAAAGGATACATCCAACTACCAAGAGTTAACTTTATTGAGACATCTTCTCCCGTCATCACACAACCACGATAACCATAACGTAAAGATTTTTACTTCACTGACGTGAAATATAGTCATGACAGTATAACGTACTTCTTTACTGGCATGAACATATTTCAGGCCAGTAAATATAATTTGTTACTGGTGCGCCAATACAAAGGTAATTTCTTGTAGCATTGGCTCATAGGTGAAAATTTTGACAATTAGTTAAGAAAAATACTTTCTCATGTGGTTTTTTAATTGAACCTTTATTAATGGTACAATAGCTCGGATTCCAAGATTCTCAACGGCATAATTATAGTTATAATTTAAAAAGGGCTTTATAAGGACTTAAGCAGTTGTCTCGAGCATGGTTTGATAGGTTCAACATTTTCTTATTGGCCATGGGATTTTATTGCAGTGATGCAGTTTTTGTTTTAAATTTATCAAAATAAATTAGGTTGTATATTGTTGCTTCTCTATGTTGATGGCACTATAATTATAGGAAGTAATTACACATTTTTCATTCAGTTTATTTCCAAATTAAATTTCAAATTCACTATGAAGGACTTATGAGATATTCACCACTTTCTTTGAGTGCCAATAAACAACCAACTATTTTTTTTTTAAAGTTTTGAAGCTGAGTATCATTTTTTCTCATCAATGGCAGCAGAAATCGCACAGCTTAACTTCATTATTGAGGATCTTGGCATTGATATTCCCAAGGTCCAACTATTTTTTATGATAATTTATCTATTCTTCACATGGCAGTTAATATTTTTTTTCATTTGAGATCGATTGTCACTTTGTTTGTGAGAATGTGGCTCAACAACAACTAGTTACATGGTTCATCCCCTTACAATTACAAGTAGCAGATGTGTTTACCAAGCCAGTAACTAAATCCTTTTCAATCTTCCAAAAAAGCATTTTAAACTCTTAAAAAAAAAACTAAATTCATGCTTCAGAATTCCAGGCCCAAACTTGGATTATGGGAAAGTACTGGTGATACTAGTCTGGACTTCATATTAATCCAAATACCAGCAAATGAAGGATCAAATGGTACCAGTATTCTAGAAGAGTTGATGGATAAGTATGAAGTATCAAAGGATAAGTCTACAACTCTCCATTCTCAATAAATCAGACTACAAGAGAAGGAAACTAGGTGAGGATGAAAACTACCAACTGTTGTATTGTAGCTGAGTGATCTCACTACGATATGTGGGAAATAGTCTTTATAATTGTAAAGAGCTAATGATTGTATAATAAGAAAAGCGTTATCCCTCCTTTCGAACCAAGTAAATAGAGTGTGTTTACTTTCCTTTCCTTTTTCTCACTTTTGTTTAGACCTTTCATGAAAATGGGTATATAGATTTCAAAAAAAAATCCTGCTAGCTCAGCGTTCACATGAGAATGTTGGATATTTTGGACCAGGTCTAACCTTAAGTGACCCAGTTTGACACAAGGCACTAATAAAGGCATTAGTGGGGAGTGGGTTACACTAATGTGAATAGTTCACATTCCATATAACATGTGAGGGGTTCACGTACATGAATGCCATGTATGTAACCCCCCACTCTCCTCCCACTTTAAATTGAGGCATGATTGTTGGTGTAGCTTTTATGAAAGCAATTTTTAAAACAGATTTTCAATAAAACTCGCGTGTAAACTGTACACCAAATAATAAAAATAAACCAGTTTACACTTGTGGTAAGACCAGGTCGAACTCTAGGAACAAAATGAGGCAATGCATAATTTGCTTGAATTATTCACTTTATTAATATTTCCAAAAATAAAAGAAATGCACTGATTACAAGTTCACAAAATAATAAGTACTAAAATCTAAACTATGTTCTGGGACTCTAATGTTTGCTGAAGAAGCCACTGCATCCACCTTCACTATCTGCTCTCCTACTTATGAATTTGAACCTGCAAAAATAACCTAAACTATGCAACTTAACTAATAATGTTAGTGCCTAATTTATTTAACACTAAACAATATTTAAATCAACTAAAGAACATGTTAATAAAATAAATAAACTAATTATCCATCTAACAAAAATAATAAAAATGCAATTATTAAAATATAAATAAATTAAAGCTAACACTACTAAAACTATAACTACTATACAGTAATCAATGAATTATTAACCAAACTACAAAGCAAGTAGATCATGAAATTAAATAACTAATTAAATAATTAACTAAGTGAATCCAAATTAATTTACTAAATTTTGAGAAAATAACAGAACCTAAAATTAAACCCTAATTCTAATATAAATTTACTAAATTACCCTAACTACTAGCCAAGCAGAAAATACTGGGGCAGACTTTAGAAAATCGGGGTTTTGAAATAGTAAATGGAGTTAGCTTACTCTAAATTTTTATAGAGACATTCTAAACACAGTCAGGAATTAAACCCAATTTACAAAGTTTAAAAATTCATCCGAAATCCACAAAAAATGATTTTTGAATTTATGGAAATGCCCCATGACAACAAAGAATCAATACAAGAATTTCTACAGAACTATTTTTCGAAATAAATTTAATTACTTGACCAAATTAGCATGAAAAATTCTAAAATTTGGTTGAGATATAGTAGCCACGCTGATGAAATCGGTATAAAAATTTCAGGTCAAAACGCGTGGCAAATATTCATGAAATGATAACCCAAATTTTATCAAAAATGTGAATTTTACAGAAATTCCATTTTGACTTTGCTTGACTGATTAACTAACTAAAAACATAAAAACCAAAGAAGTAATTAGTTAAAAATTAATTATAGTTGCAAAGCAAAGAAAATTCATGAATTTAAACCTACTCTAAAGCAGAGAAATAAATAAAATAATTAAGAACCAAAATAATAGCAACTACTTGCTAACTACGCTACCATTACAATAACTAATCTAAGCATTAATGAAAAGTGCTAAATTAACCAATTTACTTAACTAAGCTAAACACATTGACTAAACAAAATTAAACATGACTGAGCTAAGCATAGAAGGAATATAAATGACAAAAATTAGAATCTAACTACGATATTATAATATGTTAGACTAAATTAACTTGATTAAATACACAATTCACTAATTAAGTTAAGCATAGATTAGCAATATTATACTAAACGCATAACTAATGTAACTTAAACAACTAAAAGTACACTAACCAAATGTACTTAATGTAAACTATACTAAATTATCTTGAATATAAAGATTGAGTTTAAAGACAGCTACCTTACTTAATTTTAGAATCTAATTTAAAGCTAAATGAACTTCAATTAGGCTAATTAGGGCACAAGGGTTGATTATGAATTTGATTCAAGATTGGATGCTCACGCCCTCCTAGTGGACCCCACTAAGACTTAATACAACCTACTAAAAATAAAAAAAATGAATTTGAACTAATAATTAAAAGAACAATTAAATAAATTTCTAAACTTAAGCCAAGAAACAAGCAAGGCAAGGTTGAAAATGTTTCCTATGCTAAAGACGTCCTAAATGAGTTACCAAAATAGAACTTTCTCTAATTACAAACTAAAGGAATAAAATTTGGAAATTAACCTAAGCATCCCAAATAAGAAAGCAAATAAAACTTCAAGAAATAAATGACTCGACTTGCCTAAACTGCCACCCTATATGATTTTTACTATCCCCTAATCACTAATCCTAATTAAAGCAAATCAAACAAGATCTGAAATTTATGCTAATCAATTCAAATTCAAAATCTAACCTATAGATCAAAGAATGGAAACTAAAGTAAGACTTAAGAAAATGCCACTTACTTACCTAATTACACTAGACAATTTTTATGAAACCCTAACTAAAAAATCAAATTACTACTTTAAACCTACCAAAATGAGTACTTGCCAAAAAAATTAAAATATAGAACCAAAATTGGGTAATTAACCTAAGGATTCAAAATGCAATATTTACCTAGGGCTAAAGAAAAAAATTAATTGAACTTACCTAAAATACACTACACGGTTTCTGTGACCTAACCCTAATCAAAAGTCAAAGCTTGCTAAAAATGAAATGCAAAGAAAAAAATTTGAAATGCTAACCTAATAGACTAATTGCACTAACATAAGTTGACCAAACTCTACTCAATCTAATTGACCTATATGAACCAAATTTGGTCAAATGAAAACTAGTAACACAATTAAAAAATATATAAGACGAACTATACTACTCGACTAATGATAACTATCAAATATATCCTAATGTACTTACTAGTTAACTATACCTAACTTAAAGATTTAACAATAGCAAATACACCTAATTGACCTAATGTTAGTTCCCGTTAAAAATCAGAACAAAAGTTAATAAAATTAAAATTAAAATTAAAATTAAAATCAATCATTGACTTGATATTAACCTAAACTAAACTAACGCCTAACTCTAACACTAACCAAACAACTAATGGTCAGATCTGCTGTCACGACCAGACCTGTCAAACTCATACAAAAATCAAAATTTAAGTAACTAAAGGAAAAATGAAAATTAAAAATAAAACTATTTAGACTATATACACTATTCAACCAATTGGTTTTTAAAAATTGAAATTGGTGGATTTTGATTCAATCGGTTGAATAGAGGATTCAAGATCGGTTCTTGCTCATGCAAGAACTCGATCAAAACAATATTTTAAACCATAAAAATATGAAGTTTAGACTGACAGAACACTCAAAAGGCTGACCCACAACCAGACCTACGACATGACCCAACACACTTGACACTAGAAGACAAGGGAAAGAAAGGCTTACCTCTCGGCTCATCCGATGAATTGGGGGAGAACACGAGTGGTCAATGGAGATTGGAAACACGCCCTAGACGTCTTGGGAGGTTTGCAACTTATTCCCAGCTGCTGCAACTTTTTGAGAGCCAACTTGCAGAGGGGGAGATCAGTGTTGGAAGCATAGATGGAGGCTCAGTTGAAGATAGAATACGGTCGGGTCTCGGTGTTGGTAGACAACAAGCCGAATCTGAGTTGGAAGCTCTCCGGAGAAATCTGCAACACCTGTAAAATAAAATACAACATACACAAAAGAAAAACACAAAACAAAGTGGAAGAAAGAAAGGGACAATGGAAATAAGATGAGAAGAAAAATAAAAAGGGTGAAGGGATGAGAAAGTGGAAGGAGGAGAAAGAAAGGAATAGGGAGCGGCAATTTTCTTAAACTCCAAAAAAAGTTGAACCCTAATTTTTGCTACTATTTAAACCACTAAAATATTTTCTAATTCTAAAAACTACCTAAAAGTAAAATTAGTTCTAACTAATAGCTAACACTATTTACTATTTATACTAACTACCTAATTGCTTAATAAAGAGGGGATTTCAAGAAAAAGTGTGTGGATTGCACCTTGGATCATGTGGGCGCATGGATATTTTGAGTTTGGGTCCGGTCCATGATCTAATATTTTATCTTTGGATCGGGTCTAGATCCAATTTACATTGCAGTTCACTCTATTTACCATAAAAATGCTCCATTGCCTTTCATTTTAGCTCAAATTCGAGTGAAATTCGAATTGTGGCTTTTTCGCACCTAAATACACAAATACATGACTTTTTATCCTTCCAAATACATAAAAATGCATGAATAATATATGAAAATGATGTGCATTTCATGCATCATCAGATGCTTGATGAGAGCAACCAAGGTGTCCTCTTTCTCTCATTTGGGTTTGGGGTGGCCCACCATCGACTTGACTGCCTGGGTTCATCGTGGGCGTCGATAGGATGAGGAGAACGTCATGCACCGACACCAACACTCATTTCATCCATGGCATCTGCTGGTATGTATTCTTGCTTTTACATTCCGGTTATGTTTTGAGAATGCCAACATTGGGTTATGGGCCCACTCTGCACATTCGCTGCACATGTGGGTGCATCAGCGTTCTTTCGAAGCTCACCAAAAAAGTTGTCACTGCATTTCTTTTCTCTCTCATTGGATTTCCGTTATATTTTTTTTTTGGGAAATCATCTACAGTGGGAGAGGTGTTGACCGACGACACACTGCCAACGAGTAGACATCCATCGCTCTCTCTTCACGAAGGCTGGCAGTGGTCACCACCAGCGAGCAATCATGTAGGATCCCGATTTCTGTCGGGAATATATAGCGATCCCATTTTAGAGTCCGATCGATATTGCCAAGCTCCAACTATTTTTTGTGACAATTTATTAGTCGTCCAAATGACAGTGAATCTTGTTTTTTATTTAAGATCGATTATCACTTTGTTCACGAGAAAGTGGCTCAACAACAACTAGGTACATGGTTTACAAGTAGAAGATGTGTTTACCAAGCCTTTAACTAAACCTATCTTTCACTCTTTCAAGAACACAATTTAAACTCTTTAAAAAAAAACTAAATCCATGTTTTAGAATTCAAGGCCTAAACATAGCTTATGACAATCTCCAATGCCCGGTGTGTGTGGGAGTATTAGTGATAATAGTTTGGACTCAAAACTGATCCAAATACCAACTAATGATGATGCAGAACATTCAGATCATCAATTCATTGCAGATGAGTTGGATCCAAATCCAACACACCAGACCTGATCTGAGATACGTTACCATGTAGATCCAATGACATGCAGGGCTATCTGAGTCCAATTGGATCTCCATTTCAATTACTGAAATTATATTTTATTTTTAATTCTATTTTGGTAAGTAGGAATCATATTAAACATTTATTTTATTTTATTTTTATTTTTATTTTTACTTTTTTTATTTTTATTTTTAATTTTTTTAGGTATCGGATTCTACGGATCCGGATAGTTCTATTGCTCAGTAAGATCTTGAGGGTGAATGGGGATTAAGGGTAGTTTTTCTTTTTATTGTATTTAGTTTTAATGCCTTTTTGTGTGTGAGTCTGGATCTTGCTCGAGATCCAAACCTCATTGGACTCTTATAGGTGACGCCACTTAGTGTGGACATCCATAGTCCCCAATTTGAATTCTCATTTGACTTTGAAGTCAATTAAGTTGTTGAAAAGGCTTTAAAGCTCTAATTCTAAAAATGGCTTATTCAATGCTTTGGAAAGAGGCTGCCTTGGGAAGGCCTGACTCTCTTTATGAAGCTCTATTTTGGGTGTTTAAGAGCCCAAGGGGGGAGGGGGGGGTTACGACAATGAAGTCGTACATGATATTTAAGTACAAAGTGTTGATGATGAACAAGTGAATCAACTGCATTTCAGCTAAGGCAATGAAGAAAGATGACAATCATTGAAGAAATCGATGAAGAATCTTTGAAGACTAGTGTGCATATGTTAAATTCATTAAAAGTCTTAGATTCTTGTAAGAGCCTTACTTAAAGTGCATATTTCGGTTGCATTTCAGATAAAAAGGCTTTTGAAAAACTTTTCTAAAAGAACCCTTCATGAAAATCTTTTTAGAAAACTCTTTATTTAATTTTTCGTGTTTATTAGTCGACCAATAGACTCACCAGTTGACTAATCCTTTCGCGCCAAATTTTCTAAACTAAATGTCATTTTTATCAAATTAGACGACCGAAGGTTTTATTAGTCGACCGAACAGAATGTCTGTTTTCTGAAAATTTAGCAGCAGTCGACTAATGCTTTTATCAGTCGACCAGACAAAACTCGTGTTTTTCAGAAAATTTTAGCACCAGTCGACTGAAAGGTTTTTCAGTCTACAGATGATATTATCAGTCGACTAACTTTTCTCTAGTCAACTAAGTTTCAAAACTTCAGATTTTCAAAGGGCTCGATTAACAGATCAGTCGACCGACGATAACTGTCAATCTACTAATAGCTAATTATTAGTCGACTAACTACTGTTCCAGTCGACTAATTTTGTTGTTTTACCTGAAACTTTAAAAAGGCGTGTCTTTTCATTTTTCAAGCATTTTATTGTTTAAAATGGACTGTTTTGACACCCTTTCATACTCTCAACGTATGAAATCTTTTAACTATAAATATGAGTGCATTTTACACGCAAAAACACTGCAATTCAATCAATTTGAATCAATTACTCTTAGCTTTTCACTCATATTCATTTTCTCACTCACGTGATATTTTTCACTTCAGCTTTTCACTCAAATTCCTTTGAGAGATAGTGAATTTGTGAGTAGAGTATTTCAGCAACCTCAAAAGTCAATTGCATCTCATTTGTATTCATAAAAAGGGCTCATAGGTTGTATTGTAAGTTGTTACTTGTTTCAATTTTCTGTAAAAGGAAGGACTCCTTGGTTTAAAGGAGTTGTTTGCTTTTAGTGGGTGTGTTACTGAAAGTGGGACCGGATTTGGTCTGTATGAACTTGTAGTTACACAAGGTTTATAGTGAAAATCCCAAGCGGGTTTTGCTTGGGAACTGGATTTAGGTCGGGAAAGACCGAATCAGGATAAATTATTGTGTTCTTTGAGTGTTTGCTTTGTGAATTGCAAAATCCGTCAAAATTCCGCAGACAATTTTTAAAAGCACTATTCACCCGCCTCTAGTGCTCGTTGCCTCGATCCTACTGCACTTTCATTTGGTATCAGAGCAGGTTTGCTATTATTTTGATTTGACCATCATCTAGCATGGCAACTACAATATCTCAGCACAAAGAAGGATGCTCCTATGTTCGTCCTCCTCTCTTCAACGGAACAAACTATGGATACTGAAAAGTGAGAATGACAATATTCTTGCAATCTATGGATCTCAAAATTTGAAGAGTTGTTTCAGAAAAGTACCAAATGCCATCAATTGATTTCAGTCAATGGACCGATGAAGAAAAGAAGACTGCTTCACTTAATGCCAAGGCGATGAATGCATTGTATTGTGTCGTTGACAAGGTAGAGTTCAATCGTATCTCTCAATGCTCTGCAGCAAATGAAATCTGACATACTCTTCTCGTGACTCACGAATGTACGTCAAAGGTAAAGGAATCTAAAATCGCTTCTTTAGTTTATAAATTTGAATTGTTTAAAATGAAGCAAAATAAATCTATATCGGACATGGTAATAAGAATGACCGATATCACTAACACTCTAAAATCCCTTGGAAAAGAATATTCACAAGTGGATTTAGTCAGAAAAATCCTAAGGTGTTTAACTCCTGAATGAGAGAGAAAAACTACAGCTATTGAGGAAGCAAATGATTTAAACACTCTCACTCTTGAAGATTTGGTTGGTAACTTAATGGCATATGAAGTTCAACTTCAAGACAGACAAGAAGAAGAACCCAAGAAAAAATCTCTTGCTTTTAAGGATACTTCTGACTTTGAAAATTCAAAAGAAGATGAAGATGAAGATGAAGATATTGCCCTTATTATAAGGCAATTCAAAAGATTCATCAAAAAGGGAAGATTTCAAAGAAAGGTAAAGAAAGTGAATTCTTCCAATCCAAATGAAGTCAAGTGCTTTAACTGCAAAAAGGCAGAACATATCAAGAAAGATTGTCCTCTTCTCAAAATCAAGCCTAAGGACCAATTCAAGAAGAAAGAGGCATTTCAAGCATGTTGGGATGATAGTGGCTCCTCTTCCAATGAAAAATCAAATGAAGAAGTCGCCAACATGTGCTTTGTAGCACAAGAAGACTCGGTAAGTCAATTTGACTATGATGATTTATTAGAAGCATTCAATGATTTATATGCTAAATTTAAGAGTCTAAGTTCTAAAAACAAAGAGTTAAAAACTGAGAATTCAACTCTTGACTCTCAAAACAAAGTGTTACTTCAAGATATAGATGATCTTAAGAAGGAAAACTCTTGTCAAGCATTTGAGATAAAAGAAGTTGGAATTAGAACCAATCTCTTACAAAAAGAAATAACTTGTCTAAAAGAAAAATCAAATGATCTTCTTTCTATTGTGACCAAATTTACAAATGGTCAAGAGAATCTATAAAGACATCTTGGTTCTCAAAGATGCTCAGTTAATAAAACTGGATTGGGATATAGCTTTTTTGATACTCAAAATAGATCAAACTATGTGGTGAAGAATCAAAGACAATATTCTCAACCATTTGTTCAAAGAACTAAATTTTCTAGTTATATTAGAAATGCATCTAATCATGGAACTTATAATGCTTATAAGCCTAGACATGATTACCCTAGAAATGCTAAATCTTTTTATAGAAAGAATATTTATTATCAAAGGAAACCAAAATCCAAATGGATATGGATTCCTAAGACTAACTCTCATGGACCCAAAAATAGAAAGGGGTCAAATGCTTTGTCTTCTAATTTTATTGTGGGTACACAAAATAAGGAGCAAATAGATATTGGACAGCGGTTGTTCCAAACATATGACTGGAAGGCCGGAGTTATTTTCCACCCTCGAAAAATAAGGATGGAGGAACCATCACCTTTGGTGACAATAACAAGGGAAAAGTAATCGGTAGTGGTAATATTGGTAATCCAAAATTTCCCTTGATAGAAAATGTTCTTTTAGTAGATGGTTTAATGCATAATTTATTATCTATTAGTCAATTATGTAATAAAGGTTTTCATGTTTCTTTTGAAAATGATTTATGCGTAATTTTTTATTTTCAATCTAAAAAGATCATTTTTAAAGGTAAAAGAAGGAACAATGTGTATGAACTTTATCTAGATGAGTTACCCATTTTTAATGAAAAATGTCTTATTGTTTCAAATGAAATTCAATGGTTATGGCACAAGAGACTTGGACATGTTAACTTTAAAATTATTTCCAAGTTATCCAAGAATGATCTTGTTAGAGGCCTACCTAGAATATCATATAAGAAAGATCACTTATGTGATGCTTGCCAAAGGGGTAAACAAATCAAGAGTTCTTTTAAAGCAAAAGATATAGTTTCAACAAAACGTCCTCTTGAACTTTTGCATCTAGATCTATTTGGACCATCTAGAATTCAAAGTTTGAATGGTAGCAAGTATGCTTTTGTTATAGTAGATGATTATTCTCGATTTACATGGGTGATTTTTCTAAAAAGAAAAAATGATATTTTTTCTGAATTTTTCAAACTTTGTAGAAGAATTACAAATGAAAAATCTACATCTATTATTAAAATTCGTAGTGAACATGGTGGTGAATTTGAAAATGAATCTTTTCTAAAGTATTGTGATTTACATGGTATATCTTACAACTTTGCTTTTCCTAGAGCGGCTCCACAAAATGAAGTTGTTGAAAGAAAGAATAGAACTTTGCAAGAATGTGCTAGAACCATGCTTCAAGATAAAAATTTACCAAAATACTTTTGGGCTGAAGCAATAAATACAACATGTTTTGTTTTAAACTGTGTTCTTATTCAACCAATCTTACATAAAACATGTTTTGAATTGTATTATGATTGTATACCAAAGATCTCATATTTCAAAATTTTTGGTAGTAAATGCTTCTTGTTAAATACCAAAGATAATCTTGATAAGTTTGATTCAAAATCAGATGAATCAATATTTCTTGGATATTCTTCTAGAAGTAAAGCTTAGCGTGTTTTTAATAAAAGAACATCTTGCAATGAAGAATCTTTACATATTGCATTTGATGAGAATTGTGAGCAGGTTATACCTCTAAGCGAAGGAGAAGAAGTAATACCTCAAGAAGAACCTTTGATAGAGAGTACTTCTCAAGAAAATGTTCCTCTTCAACCGGTTTGGAAAAAAGTTCCCAATCATCCACATGAACAAGTTATTCGAGATATAAAGAGTGGTGTCCAAACTAGAAGGCAATTAGAAAAATATATTGCAAATATTGCTTTTATATCTAAAATAGAACCAAAGAATATCAATGTGGCTTGTGATGATGAATTTTGGTTTTTGGCCATGTCTGAAGAACTTAACCAATTTACTAGGAATGATGTATGGGATCTAGTTGATAGACCAAAGGATCATCTAGTAATTGGAACAAGATGGGTCTTCTGAAATAAGCTGGATGAAAATGACAAAGTCATTCAAAACAAAGCAAGACTAGTTGCACAAGGCTATAATCAAGAAGAAGGCATAGATTTTGATGAAACCTATGCACAAGTGGCTCGACTGGAGTCAATTCAAATGAAGTTTGCTTTTGCTAGTTACATGAACTTTAAGTTATATCAAATTGATGTTAAGAGTGCATTCTTAAATGGACACATCAATGAAGAAGTTTATGTAGAGCAACCTCCAGGCTTTGAAAATTAAAAAAAGCTTTGTACGAACTTAAACAAGCACCAAGAGCGTGGTATGAAAGACTACAAAAATTTTTAGAACAATCTGGTTTTTCCATTGGTCGGGTAGACTCCAATTTATTTATTAAAAATCTTAATTCAGATATTCTTATTATGCAAATTTATGTTGATGACATAATATTTGGTTCTACTAATGAAGCTCTTTGTAAAGAATTTGCTAAAGCTATGCAGAAAGAGTTTGAAATGAGCTTGATGGGCGAATAAAAAACTCACTTGGACTTCAATAAAGCAAATTAAAGAAGGAATCTTCATCAATCAGGCTAAGTATACAAAATAACTTCACAAGAGATTTGGGATGGACTCATCGAAATCAAGAAGAAATCCTATGAGTACAACTACTTCTCTTGATAAAGACGAAAACGGTAAAAATGTAGATACTAATCTCTATAGAGGTATGATCGGATCTCTATTATACTTAACTGTTAGTCGACCTGATATTATGTTTAGTGTTTGTATATGTGTAAGATTTCAAGCTAATCCAAAGGAATCTCATTTAACTGCAGTAAAAAAAATTCTTTGTTACTTGAAAGATACTTCAGATTTTGGTTTGTTTTACCCAAAATCATCTTCCTTTGATTTAGTTTCATATAGTGATGTAGATTTTGCAGAAAGTAAATTTGATCGCAAGAGTACTAGAGGAACTTGTCATTTCTTAGGAAATTCCTTAGTCTCTTGGTTTAGTAAAAAGCAAAATTCAGTGTCACTCTCAACAACTGAAGCAGAATATATAGCGGCTAGTTTAGCATGTTCACAAGTACTATGGATGAAACAGACCTTAAAAGATTTTGGTTTGAATTACTCTACAACAACTATTTATTTTGATAACACTAGTGTTATAAATCTTTCAAAAAATCTTGTTAAGCACTCAAGAACTAAGCATATTGAAGTTAGACATCATTTCTTAAGAGATCATGTGTTAAAAGAAGACATTTCGTTAAATTTTATTTTCACTAATGAACAACATGCTGATATCTTCACTAAACCACTTAAAAATGAAGATTTTATGAGAATTAAGAGAGAACTAGGCATTTGCTCATTTTGGGATTTATAAAATGTTGATTTTTTGAACAAAATCTCAAAATCGCACCATATTAGTCGATCGATAAATTTCTAGTCGACTGATGCTTTAAAAAAAAAATTCAGAATGAGTTGCACTTTATTAATCGACCAATAAAATTTTAGTCAACTAAATTTTTTTTTTAAATTTCAACTGAAGGGACCCGATACCCCTTGGATTTTTTTTAACACCTGATTTTTTTTAAAAAAAAAGGGGGCATCGTTTCATTTTTTTACTCACCTTTTTGTTTTTCTTAAAAACGAAACCCTTTGAAAAACGAAACCTTCTCTCTCTGTCCTCTCTCTCTTCCGAAAAACCCTCGGAGTGCCGTTCGAACCCCTCCTCACCGGAATTTTCTGGCCGTGACAGGGAGTCTCTTGACTTTTCGCCGAAATCCTCTTGCCGTGACTGGTGTCTCTTCAGTCCTCGGCGGAATTTGTGGCAGCCTCCTCTCACTTGCCGTCATCCACCGCGGACTCCTCCTCGTCTCTTCCCTCTTGCCTAAAATCTGTGGAGAATCGACATCCCTTTTCAGTGGGTTGTTACTGCTGATTATTTTGGCCACTACCAACGAATTTGAAGGCACATCGTTCACTTTGCACAAAGTGTTTCTGTTGCACGATGACGGATATCTTCCTTTCGCCGGACGTCATTTGGAAGCTGACATCAACACCATCTTCAACTGTTCTTCTCAACAACTGTGTTGATAAATCATTCTCTGCAACAAAATTTTTTTTTTGGTGAATCTGTTTTAACCATGCCTCGTAAGAAGACTGCATCCACAAAAGGTTCTCCTCCTCCTACACCTCTAGCAAAATATGTATTTTCTCTCAGATTACTTTGAAATCCTCTTTTATATGATACTTTTTGATTGGTTTCTGCACTTCCTATTTTACCAGGCCAAAATGTCCTCTTTCACATGTATTCTTGTTACAAAATCAGAGAATTATTTCCAGGTATTTCACTTCTTTTTGATGCCTATGCAGACACTTTTCATTATCCTTTTCTGATTCACTTGTTTTATACAAATTTACAAATTGATCATGAAACTGGAGTTCTTTCCTCTCTTGTTCGTGATGTTGAAATTGAGTTTGATTCTAAACTACTTGGACAAATCCTAGAAATTCCACCTTCAGATACTTTTTTCAATACTATTGAACTTAATGATGAAAGAATTTTTGAACAAATTTTTCTTCCCGGTGCACCTCATTGTCCTCCTTTCAAAAATACTAATCTTCAAACTCGTGCACGCATTGTTGGACGAATTCTTGCACATAATGTTCTACCTAAAACTGGTTCTTTTGATTACTATTCCACAGATCTTTCTACGGCTCTTTATGTCTTATTTGAAAATATTTCTGTAAATTGGGCCAACGTGTATTTTACTAATTTGTGGAAACAAAATCCATTTCTTCCTTATGGATGTCTTCTAACTCGTATTTCCAGACATTTCAAAGTTCCCTTAACCAATGAAAAATATATTGAGCAAAAGGAGTTCTTTGATCAAACTATTTTTAAACGAATGAAAATCAAATATATGCCTCCTTTAAACGTTGATCAAACTGAACCATCTGATCCTACTGAACCATCAATTTCTGAACCCTCACCATCTTTTGTGACACCTTCATCTCAAGCAAAATGAAAGAAATTTTCTACTAGTCAAAACAATGATGAAGTTTTGTAGCGACTGGAAGCTTTGGAGCTGCATCAACACACTTTTCGTGAAGATGTGACTCAACAACTTTCTTCGATTCAGAAAGATATTACTGCAATCAAGGACTTGCTTAACTCACTTTTCTGATCTTTGTTTTCTGTCTTTACTAAACTTTGCTACTTTATGGGTTCTAATATTTTGAACTTGAATTTACATTTTGCTTATGCTATTTCTGCCCTTACGCTTTTTTATTATGACAAAGGGGGAGAAAAAGAAAAAGATAGAAATTTCATATTACATTATGACATGGAAATGGAAATTACATAAAATGACATGAAAATTACATGAAAGTATTGAAAATTGCATTTATGAAAAACTTATAAAAATGCATGAAGTAATGATGGAAATGCAAACCAATCAATATGTGATATATGTGCTTTGAATGTACTAACTTTAATGTTTTGCAGCATATTGATAGGGGGAGTAAAATCTTCATCTATGCATCTAAATGCTTCATCTTTGATTAAGTTTGTCATCATAAAAAAGGGGAAGATTGTTACGACAATGAAGCCGTACATGATACTTCAAGTACAAGGTTTTGATGATGAACAAGTGAATCAACTGCATTTCAGCTAAAGCAATGAAGAAAGATGACAAGCATTGAAGAAATCGATGAAGAATCTTTGAAGACTAGTGTGCATATGTTAAATTCATTAAAAGTCTTAGATTCTTGTAAGAGGCTTACTTAGAGTGCATATTTCGGTTGCATTTCAGCTAAAAAGTCTTTTGAAAAACTTTTCTAAAAGAACCCTTCATGAAAATCTTTTTAGAAAACTCTCTATTTAATTTTTCGTGTTTATTAGTCGACCAATAGACTCACCAGTTGACTAATCCTTTCGCGCCAAATTTTTTAAACTAAATGTCATTTTTATCAAATTAGTCGACCGAAGGTTTTATTAGTCGACCGAAAAGAATGTCCGTTTTCTGGAAATTTAGCAGCAGTGGACTAATGCTTTTATCAGTCGACCGGACAAAATTTGTGTTTTTCAAAAAAATTTAGCAGCAGTCGACTGAAAGGTTTTTCAGTCTACTAATGATATTATCAGTCGACTAAGTTTTCTCTACACTACAACAGAGCAGTAGATTAGCGACGACCACCTTTCGTCGCTAATCCGTCGCTAATCCGTCGCTAACCATGTTAGCGACGGATTAGCGACAACGCGGCGACAGTATGCTTACGTCGCGAATATTTCGACGCTAACTGGCGACGGAATTATTCCGTCGCCAAGTCCGTCGCTAATTGCGACGGAATAACGAGCGCTATATTCCGTCGCCAATCCGCCGGTACTAAACGGCGACCACGGCGTGGCGACGGATTTAATTCCGTCGCTAAGCCGTCGCTAGATTAATATGAATAGCGACGGAATAATCCGTCGCTAATCCGTCGCAAAAACGAAAAAAAATCAAAAAAATTTATTTAAAAATTAATTACGGAGAACTGTACAATTTATATTTCCTGTACAATTTATATTTCCTGTAAATAAAAAACAAACCACACAAAAAAATTCATATAACAAGTATCTATAATAATTAATCGTTCCACCTTAAAACTAAGAAGTTTAATTATTTACAATTCAACAATTACAATTAGGAAAAATAAAAAAAATAGAACTTCTTCAACACAGTCCTCTAATCATCGCCAAGATTTTGTGCGTCTTCTTGTTCATTGTCTTTATCTGTCCCTTCAGCTCCACTACCCTGATTATCGCTAGCAGCCT
Organism: Nuphar pumila; assembly: GCF_984573655.1. Classification (NCBI taxonomy): domain Eukaryota; kingdom Viridiplantae; phylum Streptophyta; class Magnoliopsida; order Nymphaeales; family Nymphaeaceae; genus Nuphar; species Nuphar pumila. The sequence goes on along the minus strand of NC_143263.1, from coordinate 75,887,255 downwards.
ACACAAGAAAAGAACAGTCAGTATTGATAAACAAAATATAATGAAATAAATTACACACTATATGTGATTCTATCATGTGCTCATGTGTGATCTAAGGCAATAAAAAAACTCTATATGTGATTCTATCATGCTCATATGTGTGCTAAGGCAGTCAAAAAATTGAATATGTGATTATAGCATGTTCATATGTGTTCTAAGGCATATAAAAAAACTCTATATGTGATTCTACCATGCTCAGATGTGCTTTAAGGCAAGCAAAAAACTATATATGTGATTCGATCATGCTCGTATGTGTGCTAAGGCAGTAAAAAAATTGAATATGTGAATATAGCATGCTCATATGTGCTCTAAGGCAGGCAAAGCCAAAAATTTTATATGTGATTCTATCATAAATGATATATAACATGTTCATATGTGTTCTAAGGCAGTTAAAAAACTCTATATGTTATTATAGCATGTTCATATGTGTGCTAAGGCAGTCAAAAAACAGAATATGTGATTATAATATGCTCATATGTGTTCTTAGGCAGTAAAAAAACTGAATATGTGATTATAGCATGCTTATGTGTTCTAATGCAATCAAAAAAACTTTATATGTGATTCTATCATGCTCATATGTGCTCTAAGACAGACAAAAAGTTAAATATATATATATGTGATTCTATCATGCTCATATGTGTGCTAAGGCAGTAAAAAAATTGAATATTGATTATAGCATGTTCATATGTGTTCTAAGGCATCTAGAAAAACTCTATATGTGATTCTACCATGCTCAGATGTGCTTTAAGATAGTCAAAAAAACTATATATGTGATTATACCTGAGAGGGACCTGGAATCGAAGATCCCCTATCCTGAACAGCGGCCTTGATCTCATTTCGGAGAAAGGGGGCGACGGTGTATTGGAAGTAGTTATTCAGTGATTCATTAATGATCTCGCGTACATCATCACCGGAAAGAATAGTCGGCTGCTTGGAGCTTATGTCGGCGCAAGAAGTTGGTGAGCCGTAACTGGAAGAACCAATAACTGGTGAAGTGTTCATATTACTCCCAAACCCGAACACGCGACCTTTTTTGGGTTCACCTGCTGCAGTCACCCATGCTGTAGGATCAAATGATGGATGCTGAGTAGCGTCTTCACCATATCGCTCTACCATTTGTTGCTCATATGCCTCCTACAAAATAATGTTTAAAGTATTCATTAATAATTAATGATAACATTATGATGACTTGCATATATATTGCAATGATTATTAATAGAATTAATACATACCGTTGTCGTTCTCGCCTTCTCTGATACGAAGACTCCCGTGGTCTTCCGTTTATGTGTTTCTACAAACACATCCTTATATGGTACACTGCCTCCTTTTTCTGCTTCCTGCGAAGTTAAATAACAAAAGATTTAGTACACAAATTTGCAACTATACTTATAAAATTAATATTATATATTGATGAGTTACCATTTTCTTTAGGTGGCTCCCAAATGTCTTAGATCCACCTGTGTGTAGATGGGCTTCGGGCATCTTCGATCGATTTTGTGAAGCCTTCGCAGAGCGATTTTTAAATGCATCTCCCGCCCACATATCGCACATTTCATCCCAGTAATCTCTCCTGATAGTAATAGGACCATGGCCCTTCCACAGTAATGGATCATCTACTACGCCAGATGCTTTTTTTGCTGCAGTCTTCATAGTGTGCAGCATGTCTGCAAATCGATTGGCAGCCACCTTCTGCCACACCTTCCTTGCATCATTTTCTTCCACCGTAGTTGCAAAGCGATTCGAAGCCTACAAATATTTTCAGAAAGTTAGTAGACATTGCTTAAATAAATTAAATATGAAACACATTAACTATGAGGAACAACTGTATACCATGAATGAGGACCACAATCTGTCTAATACCTCCTTTGGGTACTCTTTCCATTGAGCAACTGGTCCTGGTAGATGTTGAAGAAGTGAATTCCTAATCTCCCGTACTACTTCTTGTGGCTCAAACCTCGTGCTGCACATGAATTGTTACACAGTAAATATCAATATAAAATATTTAAAAGATATGCAATAATTGAAAACAAAATACTTACGGTCGATTATCGATATACACTATTCGAATGAGTCTTCTTGTGCCAGCCTGTGAAGACCCTGTTTCCTGTGTTGGCTGTTGACTTGTGCGATCAACTGGTGTAGGTGGGTCGTATACAGGCGCAACATCATCTGTAAAAAAATACACACCAAGTTCTCAGAATGTGCATTTGAACTAATCAAGCATCTAATTAGTTATATGATATACCTATCACAGGAGCCCGTGAAGATGAAGGTTGAGCCTGGCTACTACTGGATGAGCGACCACTATAACCTCCACGAACCATATTCTAACAAATAACATATGTCATACAATACATTCAAATAATTCACATCAAGTATTACAATGCATTCAAGTCATTCACATCAAGCATTGCAATGCATTCAAATAATTCAAATCATTGACATCAAGTATTGCACTAATTCAAATCATTCGTTAATTGCATAAATTATAATACATTCAGATAAATTACAATGCATTCGAATCATTCGTATCAAGTATTACAATACATTGAAATAAAATTTTTAATCATTCACACCAAGTATTGCAATACAACTCACATCAAGTATTACAATGCATTTAAATAGAGGTTTGTAGTATAAGATTTTTTTCACTAGCTTGAGAATTCTTCCTCGTCACTAGTTTGACTTTCTTCTTCTTCTTCTTCTTCTTCTTCTTCTTCTTCTTCTTCTTCATTGTTTGCCCATCCACTTGGTACATCATTTGGATCACATTCCTCTATGAATGTTTCATCAGCCAATGGAGATATGACATGCATATCATGCGCAACATCGTGACCATAAGCGAAGTCACAGACATCATCTGATTGATAGTAATCACTGTCTTCAGCTAACTCATCTTCTTGTAACTGATCATACTCGGGGTATAGTTTGGATTTCACCTTGCAAACTGCCCACCATTCATTTCTATCTGACTTTTTTATACTCGGATATGAAGTATAATAAACTTGTTGAGCTTGCGAGGCTAATATGAATGGTTCATATGTTCCAAACCTGGATTTATGATTCACCTCCACAATGCCTGAAGCTTTGTCGAGTCTTGTTGCAGTTGGATCAAACCAATGACACTTGAATACCGTAACCCTGTTATTCATGCCTAAGTAAGTCAACTCCATTATTTCCTCTATAACACCGTAGTAATCATGTTCATTTTCACCGTAGCTGCTACCCTTGACACACACGCCACTATTTATCGTTGATTTGTTTATACCGTAGTCTTTTGTATGGAATCGATAACCATTTACGATATACCCGTTGTAGCATTGCACAACTTTGGTCGGACCATTTTCTAAATCACATATTCCTTGATCTTTAACATCACCATGGCGAACCTACGCACAGACATAAACAATTATTGTGATCACGATCAATTAAGTAACTTAGTGTTGTTTATAAGTACAAAATTTATGTTAGCTTCTTTACCAACTGTTTCAACCACTCCACAAACTTAGTTTCACGTTCTTTTTGTACTTCTGCATTAGTGAGATGTGAAACTTTGCTTTGCAACTCCAGATCAAATCGTCTGCAAACCACAAATACTTATATTACCGAGCCATGTATCCACATATAGAACATAAAAGGATTTATAATTGAGTTGCATATACATATACTTACTCGATGTATGGGTCGATCGCTGAACAATTAAAAAGAATATAGATGTGTGCTGCATCTTGCTCTCGATCTGTCAATAGCCTTGATCGGCAACTACCAAATGCATGCCCAAGTCGTTGAAATATCGACAGCTTGTCAGCTACAGTTACTTGTTCTCCATCATCGTTACGGGGCGGGCATGTGTAACGTGTTGAAATATGAGGTTCGAAGTACATAGATGAGAAATTTGAAATCTCTTCTAAAGTGTACGCCTCACAAATAGAGCCTTCTACTCTTGCTTTATTACGAACCTTTTTTTTTAGGTCGAACATGCATCTGACAAGAATATACATTTCAAATTTTAAATATCTGTCATTAAAGAGACAAATATAAAAAAACATATACCTTTCAAATGGGTACATCCATCGATATTGCACAGGGCCACCAACCCTTAGTTCATATGGCAGATGTATGATCAAATGTTCCATAACATCGAAAAATGCTGGCGTAAATATCTTTTCTAACAGACAAACAGTGGTGATGACAGAGTCCTCGAGATTCTTTACATCTGATACAATGACCTCCGATGCGCACAATGTTCTGAAAAATCCGCTCAACTCAGACAATACCCCCCATATAGGTTTGTCTAACATATCATGGAATGCTAGGGGTATCAATCGTTGCATAAAGATATGACAATCATGGCTCTTCAACCCATATAACTGTCCATCGTCAATCTTCACAGCCCGAGCAATGTTAGAGACATATCCATCTGGAAATCTCAGTTGTCTCAACCATTGACATACATGTTTTATTTGATCAGGTCCGAGCACGTACTTCGCCTTTGGTTTCAGTACTTTGCCATTATACTCTTTGAGTTCCAATTCTGGTCTTTTACATATTAATTTTAAATCCATACGGGCCTTCGGATTATCCTTCGTTTTTCCTTTAATATTCATTACTGTATTGAACACATTATCAAACACATTTTTCTCTACATGCATCACATCCAAATTATGTCGTATCAATAGGGTCGGCCAATACGGTAGTTCCCAAAAAATAGATTTTTTCGTCCAATTGTGTTCCTTCCCAAATCCACGGAAGGGTGTAGGACTGCGGGCATCTGTTAATACATTTGGAAAGTATCGCAATCTTCTTAAAATCTCTATGCCAGACAATCTTGAGGATGGACCTTCCATTTCAGTTGTGCCTGCTGTAAATGCATTCTTTTGACGTCGGAACGGATGATCGCTGGGTAGAAATCGACGATGGCAATCAAACCAGCAAGGCTTCCTTCCATGCCTCAATCTAAAAGCTTTGGAATCCTCCATGCAGTACGGACAAGCCAACCTCCCATGTGTGCTCCAACCAGATAACATACCATATGCAGGGAAGTCACTGATTGTCCATAGAACAGCGGCCTTCATGTTGAAATTTTGTTTTTTGTGGGCATCATACGTGGTAACACCGTCATCCCACAGTACTTTTAATTCATCAATCAATGGCCTTAGATATACATCAAGATTTTGGCCAGGTGAGGTCGGACCAGGGATCAACAGAGACAAGAAAAGATTTGGACGTTTCATACACAAGCTTGGTGGAAGGTTGTATGGAGTTACAAATACTGGCCAGCATGAGTATGGAGTTGATCTACCCCCAAATGGATTAAATCCATCTGTACATAGACCGAGTCTAACATTTCGCACTTCCATTGCGAAGTTCTGATGAGTACGATCAAAGTGCTTCCAAGCTTCAGCGTCAACAGGATGCGTGATCTTGTTTTCATCGTGTCGAACTTTATTTGCATGCCATCTCATGTGTTTAGCTGTCTTTGAAGACATATACAATCGCTGCAATCTAGGAGTGATAGGAAAGTAGCGGAGCGACTTGTATGAAACTTCCTTTGATCTCGTGCTACCATTGCCTCTTGTCTTTGGCTTGAACCGAGGATGCCCACATGACGGGCATGATATGTCGTTTTCCTGCTCCTTGAAATACAACATGCAGTGATTTGGACAAGCATCAATCTTTTTGTAACCCATACCTAGAGCGTTGACCATAACTTTCGCACGATAGAAATTTTGTGGCAATTTCTCATCTTTAGGCAACATACTCTTCACAATCATGCACAAACGGTCAAAACATGATTGACTCAAATTATACTCGGACTTCAAATTCATTAGTTGAAGAACTGCAGACAAGATAGTGTGACTCTCACAACCGTTCCAAAGTGGCTCATCAGCATCTTTAAGTAAATCATAAAATCTACTAGCTGCATCGTTTGGTGATTCTTCATCTACGACAGTTCTTACATCACTAGAACTCATAGCAGAACCCAGTTCTGTTCCTGCAGCATCAAATATCAAATTCGTATATGGATTATCGTGCACCACATTCACCCGTGCATCAAAATCGTTTCTAAATTCTTCTCCATGAAACGCCCAGTTCTGATAATCACTCACAAAACCCTTCCTGTATAGGTGATGTCTAACGCCATGAGGTTCTACAAATCGATTATTCTTACAAATCTTGCAGGGACACCTAATCCGACCTGTGGGATCTACCGTACTGACACTCGCCGTTGCAAATTCAATAAAACTATCGACACCATCCATATATTCATGCGATAACTCATTGTCCACTATCCTACGGTACATCCATTCACGGTTTGCAGTCATTCTGTCGTATGATGTTACGAATAGTATCCTAACGAATTAAGAAAAAAACAATCAGAATGCGACGATGAAGAAAATATCAAATTTATCATGCAATATACTATGTCAAACAATAACAAGAATTTTGATGCATGCATTGATAACTTAATATTTTCATGTGCAAACTATTAATGACATGATACAATCATTTGAAGCATGCTTTTATTATAAAATTTCACATGGAAGTCAAAATCAAATTGAAAGTAACTACATGCAAGCATGGATACAATTACATCAAACATTGCAATACATCATAATCATTCATATCAAATAAATGGCAAACATGTACCTGCAGCAAACACACTTCAATATCTCACTAACTACTACCATGCTTAGCATGGACTCCGTACTCCAAAAATAAGAACACTTCCATATTTCTACATTAAAATCATGCTCAGCATGATCTCCGAACTCCAACAAAGCAGTCCTAGATATCAACAACTAAGTGAGTGTGTGAACAATAAAGTGCTGCATTCAATAAATTAAATAACATGTGATACGTTTGCATCACTTACTCACCACGGGTATTTACCCGATTTGCATTGTTTTTGTCATTTACTTACCACAGGTGGCCGAGCACGAGTTGGTTCCGTTGAAAAATCTGCACAAAAACAAAACAAATTAAGTAACAAACTAACTAATCATGAAACAAGATGAAACACTAACTAAAAAAATCGGGTATTTCTCTCAAGGTACGGGCATTTTCTTATGTGAAACATTTGAGAAATCGGGTAGAGGTAGGATTTCCATGCATGTTTTGATGGAAATCCATGGCGAATCAGTGGATCTACGAATCCACTATGTTATATTGATATTTTTCCTTGTTTTTCATTTTTTTTTTCAAAAAGAAATCCATGGCACGATCGATGTGGTATGGGTGTCGGCTGACAGACCAGCCGAAGTCAAGCCGTGAACCCTCGTTGTTGGCCCAGCCGAGTGATCGGCTGGGTATGATCCCTTTATTTCAAAAAAAAAAATCTTTTTATTCACGTTGGTGGCTGTTGGCTGGCTGGCAGCCAGCCGAGTAGCACTCGGCTGACTGCCAGCATGCTGGCAGGTGCGCCAGGCCCAGCACCCAGTCGGCTGGGTGCTAGGCGAGCCTATGACAGGGCCATAGCCGGCCCAGCCGGCCCAGCCGACAAAAATTCTTTTTAAAACAGGGAAGGGGGTTAAACCCCTTGCCGGAAAGGCATTTCCGGCATGGGGGGTTGACCCCCTGCCGTGCCTTTACGGCAGGGGGGTCAACCCCCCATGCGTTTCCGGCAGGGGGTCGACCCCCCATGCGTTTCCGGCAGGGGGTCGACCCCCCATGCCTTTCCGACAGGGGGTCGACCCCCCTTGCCGGAAACGCAGGGGGTCGACCCCCCTTGCCGGAAACGCAGGGGGTCGACCCCCCCTGCCGGAAAGCACGGCAGGGGGTTAAACCCCCTCCGTTTCCGGAAGGGAAGGGGCGTACCCCCTGCGTTTAGAAGAAGAAGAAGAAGAAGAAGAAGAAGAAGAAGAAGAAGAAGAAGAAGAAGAAGAAGAAGAAGAAGAAGAACCTGCGCTTCGCCGGACGGTGGCGGGAGGTTGACGGGGAGCGGCAGCTGGCGAGCGCCGGCTGGCGAGCGGTGGATGGGGAGCGGCGGCTGGCGAGCGGCGGTGGCCGGACGGTGGCGAGGGCCGACGGGCGGCGGGAGGGTGCAGTACAGCGAAACAGGGAAAAGAGAAAGAGGGATGGGATTAGGGATTTACGCGACATTTAGCGACGGCTTAGCGACGGAAAAATTCCGTCGCGAAGCCGTCGCGAAACCCAAATACCAAAAAAGCGACAGAATATATTCTGTCGCTACTCCATCGCTAATTAGCGACGGAGTAGCGACGACAGAGTTCCCTCTCTAAATCCGTCGCTAAAATGGTGTTCTTGTAATCAAAAGTAGCGACAAAAACATGCAGTCGCTAATCCGTCGCTAAGTAGCGACAGATTAGCGATAAAAGTCGTTTCCTCGCTAATCCGTCGCAAATTAGCGACAGATTCTATCTCTAGCTAATCTGTCGCTAAGTAGCGACGGGAAAAATCCGTCGCTAATTTCCGTCGCTAATTAACAATTTTCTTGTAGTGCTAGTCAACTAAGTTTCAAAACTTCAGATTTTCAAATGGCTCGATTAACAGATCAGTCGACCGACGATAACTGTCAGTTTACTAATAGCTAATTATTAGTCGACTAACTACTGTTCCAGTCGACTAATTTTGCCATTTTTCTTGAAACTTTAAAAAAGCGTGTCTTTTCATTTTTCAAGCGTTTTGATCGTTCAAAATGGATTGTTTTGACACCCTTTCATACCCTGAACGTATGAAATCTTTCAACTATAAATATGAGAGCATTTTACACTCAAAAGCACTGCAATTCAATCAATATGAATCAATTACTCTTTGTTTTTCACTTATATTCATTTTCTCACTCACGTGATATTTTTCACTTCAGTTTTTCACTCAAATTCCTTTGAGAGATAGTGAATTCGTGAGTAGAGTATTTCAACAACCTCAAAAGCAAATTGCATCTCATTTGTATTCATAAGAAGGGCTCATAGGTTGTATTGTAAGTTGTTACTTGTTTCAATTTTCTGTAAAAGGAAAGACTCCTTGGTTTAAAGGAGTTGTTTGATTTCAGTAGGTGTGTTACTGAAAGTGGGACCGGATTTGGTCTGTATGATCTTGTAGTTACACAAGGTTGATAGTGGAAATCTCAAGCGGGTTTTGCTTGGGGACTAGATTTAGGTCGGGAAAGACCGAACCAGGATAAATTATTGTGTTATTTGTGTGTTTGCTTTGTGAATTGCAAAATCCGTCAAAATTGCGTAGACAATTTTTAAAAGCACTATTTACCCCCCCTCTAGTGCTCGTTGCCTCGATCCTACTGCACTTTCAGGGGGGGGGGGGTCGACCAAGAGGCGATTGATTTGAAATTTGGAAGAAAAAAGAAAATCGTGATTGAGAGCTTGGCTATCATTTGGTTTTGAAAGAAATCCTTAGGGAAAGGTTAGAGAAAATCGTGTGAGGGTGCAAATTCAAGAAAGATACCTCTTGAGCTTGTGTGGACAAATCTTGTGTTTGTGTTGTTCTGCATTTGGGGAAGTTGTTGAAGTGTTCTTCGATCTTGTTGTTGCAAACACAATAACACTTTTTTCGAACTTGTTAGCTATATCTTGTGTTCATTATATATTTGTTATCATCGACTGTTAGATTCCTTGTTCAAGATTGCGAGACTATTTCTAAAGTGTTAATGAAATTGTTCATGTGATTCTGGTTGTTCAAAAACTCATTTTGTTGATGTATGTTTGGGTTTTGATAAAACTCATTTTCTACTATAGAAAGTCGTTTATGCATTCAGGATTGTCAGACATTGTCCGTTTATTTTGACTGTATCTCCTTAGATACTAGTCTGAATCGAGTGATCATTGGCTTGTTGAAAAGCTAATATCCTCCCCTTCAAGTTTTCTTCTTACTATTTTTCTTGAAGCATCATTGTTAGGATGCTAAAATCCCCGACAAGTTTCATTCAATTGCATAAGACCAGAGTTTTATCCTGTGTATCGCATCACTACTACTATTTCGTGTTTTCAGCATATCTTTTTGTTTACTAAACAAAAATTTGCAAATTATAACTTGTTAGAAAATTAACACCTAGAGCTTCAACTTTTATGTTTATGATGTTTCCTGAATCAAGTTTGATGTTAGTCTAAAATATCCGTAAATCTCTGTTAATCGAAAGATATTTTAGATCTAGACTGTCTGTTATATTCTTGATAGCATCTCCTATTTGCAGTGCATCTTTGTCAGCCCTGCTTTGTTTATTGAACTGAAGCACGATCTGAAAAAATAATATTTAGATTGAGAATCCTCATGTTTTGATTTTTTCTCATTCCGTTGTTTACTGTGTCAAAAAGTTGATTACTTTTTTGCATGTTTGATACCTTGTTCATCGGCTCATTTAGCATAGAAAAGAAAATAAAATATCGTAATCTAGGTATAAGTTTCAACATCTTACTCCAAAAATTACAAACTCAGATTTGTTGGAAACATAATAAGATTTGGCATAACTTACCTATTTGGAGTTTTTGCAAACTCCATCGGCAAAGGGATCAAAATCTCTCTCCAAGTAGTCGGCCTACTCACCTGCCTATTTTGGGTGTCCTATCCATGCGCTCCATAGAATCTGTCATAACTCTGCCTACACAGATCTGAATCTGGCGTTTTTAGATCCGTTGGAAAGATGTGTGCGTCGCAAAACTTTCATGTGTTAGCCACCTCTGTTGAAACAGAGTGCTCAGACTTTGAAATATTGATTATTTGAGTCCTATTCGGACTCGCCTGCTTAACTTAGATTCCATGCGTGGAGATCCATTTGGATCTCAGATCGTGGATTGGCTTTCGTGACGAGTCCGCCATCAAATGAAGGATAAAATGGTATCGATATTCTAGAAGGCTTGAAGGATAAGTATGGAGTATCAAAGGGTAAGTATGCAACTCTACAATCTAAGTAAATCAGACTACAAAGGAAGGAAACTCGATGAGGATGAAAAAAACCACCAGTTGTTGTATTGTAAGTGAGTGATCTCACCATGATATGTGAGAAATAGTCTATACAATTGTAAAGAGCCAAGTACGATAAAATAAGAAAAGCATTATCTCTTCTGCTGAATCACGTAAATAGAGTGTGTTTACTTAAATTTTCTTCTTCTTCTCGCTTCTGTTTAGACCTTTCATGGAAATGGGTACAAATTTCAAAAAAAAATCCTGTTAGCTTAGCCTTCACATGAGAATGCTTTCATAGGCGGGGAGGTATGAAAGGATTGGAACAAGAATACTGGTAGGACCAAATTGTGTCAGCACACCTTATAATTGGACTCTTATAGGTGACGCCACTTAGTGTGGACATCCATAGTCCCCAATTTGAATTCTCATTTGACTTTGAAGTCAATTAAGTTGTAGAAAGGGTTTTAAAGCTCTAATTCTAAAAATGGCTTATTCAATGCTTTGGAAAGAGGCTGCCTTGGGAAGGCCTGACTCTCTTTATGAAGCTCTATTTTGGGTGTTTAAGAGCCCAAGGTGGGGGGGAGGGGGGTCGACCAAGAGGCGATTGATTTGAAATTTGGAAGAAAAAAGAAAATCGTGATTGAGAGCTTGGCTATCATTTGGTTTTAAAAGAAATCCTTTGGGAAAGGTTAAAGAAAATCGTGTGAGGGTGTTGATTCAAGAAAGATACCTCTTGTGCTTGTGTGGACAAATCTTGTGTTTGTGTTGTTCTGCATTTGAGGAAGTTGTTGAAGTGTTCTTCGATCTTGTTGTTGCAAACACGATAACACTTTTTCCAAACTTGTTAGCTATATCTTGTGTTTATTGTATATTTGTTATCATCGACTGTTATATTCCTTGTTCAAGATTGTGAGACTATTTCTAAAGTGTTAATGAAATTGTTCATGTGATTTTGGTTGTTCAGAAACTCATTTTGTTGATGTATGTTTGGGTTTTGATAAAACTCATTTTCTACTAAGGAAAGTCGTTTATGCATTCAGGATTGTCAGACATTGTCCCGATATTTTGACTGTATCTCCTTAGATATTGGTCCAAATCGAGTGATCATTGGCTTGTTGAAAAGCTAATATCCTCCCCTTTAAGTTTTTTTCTTACTATTTTTCTTGAAGCATCATTGTTAGGATGCTAAAATCCCCGACAAGTTTTAGTCAATTGCATAAGACCAGAGTTTTGTCCTGTGCATCGCATCACTGCTAGTATTTCGTGTTTTCATCATATCTTTTTGTTTAATGAACAAAAATTTGCAAATTATAACTTGATAAAAAAGCGACACCTAGAGCTTTAACTTTCATGTTTATGATGTTTCCTGAATCAAGTTGGATGTTAGTCTAAAATATCCATCAATCTTTGTTAATCGAAAGATATTTTAGATCTAGACTGTCTGTTATATTTTTGATAGCATCTCCTATTTGCAGTGTATCTTTGTCATCCCTGCTTTGTGTATTGAACTGAACCACGATCTAAAAAAATAATATTTAGATTGAGAATCCTCATGTTTTGATTTTTTGTTGATTCCATTGTTTACTGTGTCAAAAAGTTGATTACTTTTTTGCATGTTTGATACCGTGTTCATCGGCTCATTTAGCATAGAAAAGAAAATACAATATCGTAATCTAGGTATAAGTTTCAACATCTTACTCCGAAAATTACAAACTTTGATTTTTTGGAAAGATAATAAGATTTGGCATAACTTACCTATTTAGAGTTTTTCCAAACTCCATCAGCAAAGGGATCAAAATCTCTCTCCAAGTAGTTGGACTAGTCACCTGCCAATTTTGGGTGTCCTGTCCATGCGCCCCATAGAATCTTTCATAACTCTGCCTACACAGATCTGAATCTGGCGTTTTTGGATCCGTTGAAAAGGTGTGTGCGTCGCACAAGTTTCATGTGTTAGCCACCTCTGTCGAAACAGAGTGCTTAGACTTTGAAATATAGATTATTTGAGTCCTATTCGGACTCACCTGCTTAACTTAGATTCCATGCGTGGAGATCCATTTGGATCTCAGATCGTGGATTGGCTTTCGTGACGAGTCCGCCATCAAATGAAGGATAAAATGGTATCGATATTCTAGAAGGCTTGAAGGATAAGTATGGAGTATCAAAGGGTAAGTATGCAACTCTACAATCTCAGCAAATCAAACTACAAAGGAAGGAAACTCAATGAGGATGAAAAAAACCACCCGTTGTTGTATTGTAAGTGAGTGATCTCACCATGATATGTGAGAAATAGTCTATACAATTGTAAAGAGCCAAGGACGATAAAATAAGAAAAGTACTATCTCTTCTGTTGAATCACGTAAATAGTGTATGTTTACTTAAATTTTCTTCTTCTTCTCACTTCTGTTTAGACCTTTCATGGAAATGGGTACAAATTTCAAAAAAAAATCCTGTTAGCTTAGTCTTCACATGAGAATGCTTTCATAGGCGGGGAGGTATGAAAGGATTGGAACAAGAATACTGGTAGGACCAAATTGTTTCAGCACGCCTTATAATTGGATGTTGGTTTTACTAATAATAGGAAATAAAGGAAAAGGTATGCCAGCTCAGTAATTTTCTCTGAATATTACATGAAACAAACGGACCCTATTTATTTTGAACTACGCTAGGAATTGTGATGAATGAAAATGAGTGCACAAGAATTAATTTATTGATGATTGATAATAGTATGACAATTTAATTACAGAGTTGCAACAACACTAAAAGCTTTCACCATTTCTTCTATCTATTTGAACTAGAATGACTACATAAAGACACCATCATTTATTGGCAGCCTTCTTGAAGTAGAAAACACTAGCATTTTTCTCCTTTCTTTGTAGGGAATTTTGCTTTTGTGGATGTTGTAACGATGACCTCTAGCAGAAACATGTATCCATGGGTGGCAATGTGTACAATAGTAGCATCAAATAGTCTGCAACTTCAATTTTACTTCCGATGGAATACGTGCAGGATGGTTGTTTCTGTCAATCCAAGCAATTATTGAACTTCCTTCCAAGACTAGCTGAGAATTTAACAAGGAGAAAGTCAGCAGCAGTTTTTTCCATTTTTTTTATCGAATTGACATGATTTCTTCTTACTGTCAATTGTGATAGTTACCTCTTGATTTTGAAGCTTGAAAATGAAAAAATCGAAAAACAAACGTGTGGTAGAAACTTTTGAAATTTTCAGTCTCAGGACAAACTTATCTCCACGCTGCATCCACAATTACAAAGTGCAAACTTCTTAGCATCATGGAAGAAACCCTCTATCTATCTAGCTTATACAAATTGAAACTTGTAATATATTGTTCATCATACAAAATAAACAAAAATGATATTAACCCCTACTTATTTCATTGAGTGGAAAGACTGAAATAGTAGTGGTCCAAATCACGCTAAAATTCCGTATGATAAAATGGATAATCACCAAAGATGCTACAGTAACTGTGGTGTGATCCAGGAGAACACTTTACAAGTGTGTGCCCCTTTTCATTAGGGGGATAGGCGGGAAGCAGAGTGTTCTGCCCCCCTCTGTCTCTTAAAAGGGCGAAGCACTTTATAAGTGTTCGTCCAGAACACTGGACCACGCCTCGGGGCAGCCGCTACCTAGCACCAGCCGATAGGGCTGAATTGTTTGGTGAGCAACTCTGTCTGCTTTCTACAGTAATTGAATGGCTAACTACTTATTTGTAAAGGGGTGATAAACTTGAGAGACAGCTTGTGTGTTGCAGCTGCATGGCCTTCAGACTTCAATCCATCGATATCGATACCAACTCTGACAAACACATCTGTATAACCTAAAACACATATGGAATGTAGTGCACTTTAACTAGTGTACGCATTCAACCATCAAAGAAAAACAAAAATTTAGAGAAATCAATCTTGATACACATGTTTCACAATTGGCAGGCAATGATATGCCTGCCAAGAGGAACTAATTCTCCAATTCTTATTTCCATAAGCAATATGAAATAATTAGAGCTGGTAAAAAATGATAAACAGTATGTTAAAGAAGTATATTGCCAGTGGTGCGACTTGAAAATCAAAATCATGATGCTTGTGTGTAGACACATGTAAAGCTATGAATGCCGTCTCAATAAAATCAAATCATGATGATTGGGTTATATTCTTCTTTTGAATCTCATTTTTCTGAAGCCAAATACAGGGTTACATTTTGGTGAATCCATCAGTGCTGTAGCTCAAAAATGGTTAAAACCAAACTAGAAACAAAAACAAAACCATTGCAGTCTCACCATGTTCGAGGTAATGGGAATATATGGCATTATTAACAACTCCATATTGGTCCAATTCATAATCACGAACTTGAAGTTCAACATCGTGACAGCCCTGCACACTGAAGAAGTCAAATCCCAAATTAGTACTCTTTGATCCTCTTGTTATTAGGCCTGGCAATGGGCTATAGTTGTAGTGAGAGGGAAGTACCATGATCCATTTTGCACATCTTGGTTTTGGAGGAGGGTGCAAGGATCCTTGTTAAGGAGTAAGCTGCGAGGAGGTGTCAGACTAAGCAGTCTTTGAGATGGCAACTTGGTTGTTGATGGAACCCTAAGCAGAGTGGTTGAGTTTGAGCCTGCAGGCTGTGTGGTAATGGAAGGGTAGAAGGGGCGGAAAGCACCATAGCTGAACTTGGTTATGGCTTCCATCTTCTATCACCAAGTTGGGTTCCTTTGTGTCTAATTGCATCAATTTATATAACCTTATTCACAGCCTTCCCTTCCAGGCAGCCTCCTTCTCTGCATGTTCGATTTTGCCTTTTCCAATTTCTGTTGACTAAACAAGCATCTAACTAACTAGCACGTGGATTTTGTGTGTTAAATTCAAATCCAAGTTTGGATCTCAATGCGATTTTCTGCATGTCTTTTTCCAAGTACTCATAATTATGGTCCTTGCAATTGGGGGTGTCAACCGGTCGGGTTTGGTTCGGACCCAGGTGAAACCAGATTTTTGGGTATGGTATTGAGTCTGGACCCGAGTCTAATTAGGTCAACTATAAGAAAAACCATACTCGAACCTGATAAGAACTACGTGAGGCAGACCCAAACCATACCCAGTAAAACCATATTTTTTATAATTTTTACATTAAAAATTTGCAGGTCTTAATTGAAACTCGGGTTGGGCTGGTATATAATTTCATAAACTATACCCGGGTCCACGTATTACTGGGGATCCAGACCCAGGTTTTATTCAGGTCTTATTATTTATCACAATACCCGGACTACCCTATAAGGTTTGGTTCGAGTCAGGTCTGGGTAAACCCGACCCGTTGACACCCCTACTTGCAAGGTTCATGAGATGTAACCTGACCAGTAGACCAATAAAGCCACGAGAAATTCCAGCTTACTTGCACAGTCACAAACCTGGTTCTCGGGAAAACGTTGACGATAGAAAATATGTAGAGATTTTGAATAAAATGCTTCTTTCATAAGAAGATTACCAAATCTGGATGGTGTCGTTCACCTTTGACCAACGTACGTTCTGTTGGAAGTCAAGTTTGGCGTGACTCTTATGAACGATATTCCTTTAAAACAAGGTCTAAAACTTGAAAATTTTACCTATTGAAACCATATTAAACACTCTTGGTCTCATTAGTTTACTATACAATAATGATAGTGCAAGAATCCCTAGTGCATGATGCGCAATTGCCACCACCATGCAAAAAAAGAAAACACAAACAGACAAACTAAAGGCAAAGAATTATGTAAAAAAAATTATAGGTGCTTGAATGATTGCTAACATGTGTTAAGTTTGTCAATATGGACCAACGGGCGCTCCGCGGGGTTGGTAGGAGTTGCCAGTGGGTATCCTTGTGTGTGTTGGGAACCTTTCTGATAAAAGCTTTCATTTTTGGTATTCCAAAACAATTACCCTAATTTGGTGCAGATGGTAGAGAGAACTATCTCCGGATTCCCAAATCAAATTAAGCGGATGGTTCAAAGTCAAAAATGGTCCCCTTGAATTGCAGTGTGTTTGGAATGGCTCCCAAAGTGAGAATTCTCATCAGTAACACTACAAGAAAATTGTTAATTAGCGACGAAAATTTGCGATGGATTTTTTCCGTCTTAAATTTGCGAAAAATTAGCTAGAGAAAACTTTCTTCATGAATCCGTCGATAGGTAGCGACGGATTAGCGATGAAAAACTTTCATCGCTAAACTGTCACTACTTAGCGACGGATTAGAGACACCAATTTTTTTGTCGCTAATTCTCAATATAAGAAAACATTTTAGCGACGGATTTAGCGAGAGAATTTTTTCGTCGCTAATCCATTGCTAATTAGCGATGGAAAAATTCCCTCGAGAAATCCGTCGCTAATTTTCGATTTAAACCGAGCGCGAAATTTTCCCTCTCCCCATTCAAAATTTAAACTGACCTCACTCGATTTAAACCGACTTCGAATACTGAAGCAAGGAAACGAGAGAGAGAGAGAGAAACTAACCCGGCTTCAGACTCATCGGTCTCGTCGGCGACAAGGAACTCCATGACGCCGAGTCGGAGGCGAGAGAAGAGGATGAGAGGGAGCTCGTGATCGGCCTTCCTCTTGAGGTGGTTGGAACGCTCGACTTCCTCGGCACCGAAAGCTACATTGTAGAAGGCGACGACATCGGCCGCCCTCGGCGCCTGAACCAAAAGCTTCGGCCTGAGCATCGAGAACTTCGCAGCGGATTCGTCGTCGTTCTCTGCTCCGCTCCCGTTCTGGTGCTCCCCTCCTTCCTGCGCCATCTCTCACTTTCCCCTTCCCCCGAATGCACGAAATGAAACCCTAGAAATGGAACCACAACGAAGAAGAGGTAAAGCGAATGCACGAAAATGAAGAAGAAAAAAAATACAAACTAAGCAAACGCCGGTTCATAGAGGACGGCGACGCCGGAGAGCATGCTACTTAGCGACGTTTTTTTTTTTATTTTGTTTTTAAAATTTAGCGACATCTTAGCGATGGATAATGTCCATCGCTAATCTATCGCAAATTAGCGACGACAATAACGACATATAAGGTTTTTCGATAATTAGCAAGCAAACAATCGCGATGGACGCTATCCATCGCTTATCCGTCGCTAAACAGTTTAGCGATGACTTAGCGATGGATAGCGTCCATCACTAATCCACGATTTTCTTGTGGTGTAAGGTCAGTCTGGGTTAATAAGGCGCACCCTCCATCTGCTATCACATCCATCCAGATGGGCAATTGGAGACCGTTTGCTCACCCAAGAAAGACTCCAAAGTAAAGGCTTTCAGTTTCCAAGCTGTTTGTGTGATATCAACATCTTTGTTCGGATTTAGATGGAGACCAATAGGAAACATGTCAAGTAACATCCAGTCTTAGTTCAAAAAGAAATTCAAAGATAAAGCGGTGAGACAAGGCTGGGAAAGAACATTCCAGGTGATTATAATAGATAATATGGAAACTACTGAACCAACAAGTGTTTGAGCAACAAAGGAAGAATCTCAATCAGATAAAAATCGAAACAGATTCTTCAAGTCATAGGTAAATCGGAAGAATGGAGCGGATGGTCAGATATTCTCACATTAATAGATCCAGGTGCTAAAGTAGAGATGGGCAGCTGGCTGGCCCTAGAGTTTAAAATTTTTAAATTTCTAGAAGGAAGAAGCTCTGTGACAAATATCGCGAGATTTATAAAAATCTCGTAATAATGTCATGAGAAATTGCCTGAAAGTTTAAAACAATAATTTCTCTTGAGATTTTCAAACCGTGACAAATATCGCGATATTTACGTTTTTTAACACATATTTATCATGAAAACACCCCAGATTTTTATTTTTAAATGACAAATTTATGAAAAATTTCAAAATCTCTTGAGTTCTTTACTATCGATATTTTGCGTTTTAATCTTTTGTCACTATGGGAAGAAGCTAGGGTCTTGACATTCCACTAGGTATTAGGAATCTTTTGTCTAGTTGGGAAAGATTTGATGTACAAAAATCTAACTACAGATGAAATCAAATAGCTCGTAATTTATCTAGAATAGAAAAGAGGGAATTCAAAAATCATGGAAGGATCATTCCCCATATTGGTCCCTCATCACGATTATTGAATCTTAATGAAATCTGGTATTGGTTTGCCTAACCCCAGCTTGCATTTCAAAAAAAAAAGATTTCTCCCCTGCACAAGCTGACACCCAACATAGGCCTATGATCCTATCCTCGAAGGTTAACGTCGTCGACACGAGGTATGAAAGGTAGAGCCAGCATGACCAAGTCTTCTTGCCAGAAGAGGTTTCTTCATGTTATAAATGGAAAAGAGAAAGAGAGAGATAATTTAGTAATATTTGATAACTAACAATAATATTTTTTTTTCTTAAAAAATATATTAAAACATGCCTAAAATTTGCAATAATCAAAATACACCCAACTTTTTCTAATTACAATAGGCATTTCACTGCAAGTTTTGGTACTAATATGTTACACATTTGGCTTACCACCATCCAAAAGTGCGTGAAGATTTAGGCCAACAAACGCTCTAGTTCTGCCCCATTTGTGTATAGCATTTTGTTCTAGTTAATTTGTGTTTTTGTTTGAAGTGATCATTTAATATGTCAGAGTTTCAACCCATATTATATTGGAATCGATTTGCATAGGATATGTCTAAATCTGAGCCAGATATGAAATTATTATGATCATGGTTCTCTTCATATCCAATTCAAAATCGGGAAAATAATTGTAAAACCCATAAATTTTTTATACTTTACAAGAAATAACTGTAAAGCGAGGCTACAATATTATTCAAAATTAAGCTATAAATTCATTTATAATTCAAGTATTAATGGGGATTCAAAATAAATTCCACGTTGAGACTATATTCTAAATCAGGGTTTTATTTTTAATCATATTTAATCCATATTTAAGCTGAACTTAAATAAAAACTTAATTTGAGTTTTAATATTAGTCAGGATTCGAACTAAGTGCATATTTTAATTTGAAGTCTTATTAAATTTTGATTTCAATTTATGTAGTTTTATCAATTCAAATTTTGATTTAAAAATTCGAATTTAGATAGGATTTGAATTTGAATTTGGATTGAATAAATATAGCTCAAACATTATAACTAGATATGAGTTTGATTCAAATCTAAATTAAAACTTAATCGAATATTAGTTCATGTTTGAAACCTGATGTACGAAATCAAATAGTCAATACGACCACAGGTCCTACCGACTCGGGTAGGAATCATTTTCGAAATGCATTATTGAGAAAATGATATTTTTATAAAAGAAATTTCATAATAATAATTTAGTTAGACACTGTGTTATAGGGTTTATAGGATTTAAAAGAATTTTCAATATGAGGAAGTAACCCCTACATGCCCTAGGTCTCACTGAGCCTATAGAGCTCAATTTTTTCAGATATAAATTCTGAGAAATTAGAATTAAACCTTAAAAGAATAATTTGAATAAGTAATTTAATTATGTGGAGAATTCAAAATTTCATAGTAGAATTTAATTAGGTATTGATTTAACTAAATTTCGCTTAGAAGCATTTCATGGGTATTTATAAGTCCATGAAATATTCCAATTGAATTTAAAGTGAATTTAATTTGAATTTCATAGAATGGATTTCAAAAATTAACTAAAACTTATAAAATAGTAGGAGTCCAAAGGTGGGCCATCCCATCTTATGTGACATCCAAGTTTAAAGTTTAAAATGATAAAAACAAAAATAAACTTTAAAATAAGGTTAAAATAAAACTTACCAAAAAAATAAAAACAAGAGAGAAAAGTCAAAAGTTACCTTACTTGAAAATCAAACACCAAAAGGACTAAGACCCTATGACACATAGTTCACCATAAATATCAAGCAATAGTAGCAAGGGTATGTGTATGAACACTGAAGCAAACTTGCAGTTCCCTAAAGGGCATAAACCGAGGACTCGGACCAGATATTATTTTTCAAAGGTGTACGCAAAGAAAAATCCCACCGTACATGATAATTATTTCAATAAATAACTTGAAAGAGAGAAAATGACGTGCAAACCTACCAAAATTTGGCAGAGGTGGCTCAACGCAACATTTGATACCCTCATAGGTTGTAGCTAACACTTTCTTATGTTCGGTATAGTCACAACCAAGAACATCTCTTGCAGAACTTGTCATGGTGAAACAATGAGGTTTAGGTAAAAAACGGATTGGACCTAGTTTACGTTCGACTTGGATCAAACCTACCTTAAGTGGTCTAGGCTAGATGAGATGAGTTATACCTAGTCAAGGAAAAGGTTGAGGAGGTCAAGCAGTCAGGGTCAAGGGGTCTTAACCCAACTAGGTTTATTGTATGTCAAGTCAATCCAAGCTCACCTCAGCTCAGTCTAGGTCGAGTGGGCTTAACCTAGGCTAAGACCAAAACAAAGAAAGCGAAAGAAAGACTAACCTAGTAGGTCAAGTGGTCTTGACCCAGGTGGGCTCAAGTTAAGCTACGCAGGTCCAAACTCACTTCAAGTGGGCTTGGTCTAAGCTAGAACCAAGAGAGAAGAGAGGAAATAAAAGCCAAAGAAAAAGAAGAGAGAGAGAGGAGCACAATTTTCTAAGGGGGTTCTCCTCTTGTTTATAAGAAATTAAATGGATCTTGGATTTATGTGTAGACTGGGTCTGATCTAATTAGTTGATCTGATCCAAGATCCAAACTTAAGACCAAAGCATAGGGACAAATATCGCGAGAAATTGCCTGAAAGTTTAAAACGACAATTTCTCATGAGATTTTCAAAATATCAAGAGATTTATGAAAAAAACATAAATATTGCTTTAAATGCAATATTTATGTTTTAAATGACTATTTATCACAAAAAATAATGTATTTTTATTTTTAAATAATTTTTATTAATATTTTCTTATAAAAAATAATTTCATATTTTTTAATTTATTTTTTTATTGTCGAGATTTTGCAAAAAAAGAATGTGAAATTTATGGAATGTTTTCAATTTCTCACGAGTTTTTGAAAAATGAGAAATTGTCGATAAAAATGTTTGTCACTATGGAACAAAGTAATATAAAGACATCCATATCCCTGTAGAGCCCACTTGATATTTTTATGAGATATTTATATAGGGCCTACAAGATATTTTTATGAGATATTTATGTGCCGATTAACAGGCAGTTGAATCCTACCAGGCAATCCCACTGATCAGATATATGTGAAATCGTGGGTCAATTATATGGACAAAATCTTGCTGGAAATCAGCAAAATTGTGACATCAATTAACAACACTATAAAAATGTAATTCAAGGTGATATTATTATTAGCAACACTGTATATTTGAATTCCTACAATATAATCACTCGGTCCAAACATGGGAATGTGAAAACAAATCCCACATAATTTTTTGGCTTTAAACCACCTCAGGTGGTGTCAAGCTATGAGAAACGAAGCAAAAACCCTTGGAAACTTGTTCCTAAGAAAATGGATCTCTTGATAGATTAAAAGCTTGCATAGTTGCTAAAGGATACATCCAACTACCAAGAGTTAAATTTATTGAGACATCTTCTCCCGTCATCACACAACCACCATAACCATAACGTAAAGATTTTTACTTCACTGACGTGAAATATAGTCATGACAGTATAACGTACTTCTTTACTGACATGAACATATTTCAGGCCAGTAAATATAATTTGTTACTAGTGCGCCAATTCAAAGGTAATTTCTTGTAGCATTGGCTCATAGGTGAAAATTTTGACAATTAGTTAAGAAAAATACTTTCTCATGTGGTTTTTTAATTGAACCTTTATTAATGGTACAATAGCTCAGATTCCAAGATTCTCAAAGGCATAATTATAGTTATAATTTAAAAAGGGCTTTATAAGGACTTAAGCAGTTGTCTCGAGCATGGTTTGATATGTTCAACATTTTCTTATTGGCCATGGGATTTTATTGCAGTGATGCAGTTTTTTGTTTTAAATTTGCCAAAAGAATCTAGGTTGTATACTATTGCTTCTCTATGTTGATGACACTATAATTATAGGAAGTAATTACACATTTTTCATTCAGTTTATTTCCAAATTAAATTTCAAATTCACTATGAAGGACTTATGAGATATTCACCACTTTCTTTGAGTGCCAATAAACAACCAACTATTTTTTTTTCAAGTTTTGAAGCTGAGTATCATTTTTTCTCATCAATGGCAGCATAAATCCCACAACTTAACTCCATTATTGAGGATCTTGGCATTGATATTCCCAAGGTCCAACTATTTTTTTATGATAATTTATCTATTCTTCACATGGCAGTTAATATTGTTTTTCATTTGAGATCGATTGTCACTTTGTTTGTGAGAATGTGGCTCAACAACAACTAGTTACATGGTTCATCCCCCTACAATTACAAGTAGCAGATGTGTTTACCAAGCCAGTAACTAAATCCTTTTCACTCTTCCAAAAAAGCATTTTAAACTCTTAAAAAAAATCTAAATTCATGCTTCAGAATTCAAGGCCCAAACTTGGATTATGGGAAAGTACTAGTGATACTAGTCTGGATTTCAAATTGATCCAAATACCAGCAAATGAAGGATCAAATGGTACAAGTATTCTAGAAGAGTTGAAGGATAAGTATGAAGTATCAAAGGATAAGTCTGCAACTCTCCATTCTCAATAAATCAGACTACAAGGGAAGGAAACTCGGTGATGATGAAAACTACCAACTGTTGTATTGTAGCTGAGTGATCTCACTACGATATGTGGGAAATAGTCTTTATAATTGTAAAGAGCTAATTATTGTATAATAAGAAAAGCATTATCCCTCCTTTCGAACCAAGTAAATAGAGTGCGTTTACTTTCCTTTTCTTCTTCTCACTTTTTTTTAGACCTTTCATGAAAATGGGTATATAGATTGCAAAAAAAAATCCTGCTAGCTCAGCCTTCACATGAGAATGTTGGATATTTTGGACCAGGTCTAACCTTAAGTGACCCAGTTTGACACAAGGCACTAATAAAGGCATTAGTGGAGAGTGGGTTACACTAATGTGAAGAGTTCACATTCAATATGGCATGTGAAGGGTTCACGTACATGAATGCCCTGTATGTAACCCCCCACTCTCCTCCCACTTTAAATTGAGGCATGATTGTTGGTGTAGCTTTTATGAAAGCAATTTTTAAAACAAATTTTCAATAAAACTCGCGTGTAAACTATACACCAAATAATAAAAATAAACCAGTTTACACTAGTGAAAATTACATGAAATGACATGGAAATTACATGAAAGTATTAAAAATTGCATTTATGAAAAAGTTATAAAAATGCATTAAGTAATGATGGAAATGCAAACCAATCAATATGTGATATATGTGCTTTGAATGTAATAACTTTAATGTTTTGCAGCATATTGATAGAGGGAGTAAAATCTTCATCTCTGCATCTAAATGCTTCATCTTTGATTAAGTTTGTCATCATCAAAAAGGGGAAGATTGTTACGACAATGAAGTCGTACATGATACTTCAAGTACAAGGTTTTGATGATGAACAAGTGAATCAACTGCATTTCAGCTAAGGCAATGAAAAAAGATGACAAGCATTGAAGAAATCGATGAAGAATCTTTGAAGACTAGTGTGCATATGTTAAATTCATTAAAAGTCTTAGATTCATGTAAGAGCCTTACTTAGAGTGCATATTTTGGTTGCATTTCAGCTAAAAAGTCTTTTGAAAAACTTTTCTAAAAGAACCCTTCATGAAAATCTTTTTAGAAAACTCTTTATTTAATTTTTGGTGTTTATTAGTCGACCACTAGACTCACCAATTGACTAATCCTTTTGCGCCAAATTTTCTAAACAAAATGTCATTTTTATCAAATTAGTCGACCGAAGGTTTTATTAGTCAACCAGACAAAATGTCTATTTTCTGGAAATTTAGCAGCAGTCGACTAATGCTTTTATCAGTCGACCGGACAAAACTTGTGTTTTTTAGAAAAATTTAGCAGCAGTCGACTGAAAGGTTTTTCAGTCCACTGATGATATTATCAGTCGACTAACTTTTCTCTACTCAACTAAGTTTCAAAACTTTAGATTTTCAAACGGATTGATTAACAGATCAGTCGACCGACGATAATTGTCAATCTACTAATAGCTAATTATTACTCGACTAACTTCTATTCCAGTCGACTAATTTTGTCGTTTTTCTTGAAACTTTAAAAATGCGTGTCTTTTCATTTTTCAAGCGTTTTGATCGTTTAAAATGGACTGTTTTGACACCCTTTCATACCCTCAACGTATGGAATCTTTCAACTATAAATATGAGAGCATTTTACACTCAAAAGCACTACAATTCAATCAATTACTCTTAGCTTTTCACTCATATCCATTTTCTCACTCACGTGATATTTTTCACTTCAGTTTTTCACTTAAATTCCTTTGAGAGATAGTGAATTCGTGAGTAGAGTATTTTAACAACCTCAAAAGCAAATTGTATCTCATTTGTATTCATAAGAAGGGCTCATAGGTTGTATTGTAAGTTGTTACTTGTTTCAATTTTCTGTAAAAGGAAGGACTCCTTGGTTTAAAGGAGTTGTTTACTTTCAGTAGGTGTGTTACTGAAAGTAAGACCAGATTTGGTCTGTATGATCTTGTAGTTACACAATGTTGATAGTTGAATTCTCAAGCGGGTTTTGCTTGGGGACTAGATGTAGGTCGGGAAAGTCCGAACCAGGATAAATTATTGTGTTATTTGTGTGTTTGCTTTGTGAATTGCAAAATCCGTCAAAATTTTGAAGACAATTTTTAAAAGCACTATTCACCCCCCTCTAGTGCTCGTTGCCTCGATCCTACTGCACTTTCAGGGGGGTGGTCGACCAAGAGGCGATTGATTTGAAATTTGGAAGAAAAAAGAAAATCGTGATTGAGAGCTTGGCTATCATTTGGTTTTGAAAGAAGTCCTTTGAGAAAGGTTAGAGAAAATCGTGTGAGGGTGCTGATTCAAGAAAAATACCTCTTGTGCTTGTGTGGACAAATCTTGTGTTTGTGTTATTCTGCATTTGAGGAAGTTGTTGAAGTGTTCTTCGATCTTGTTGTTGCAAACACGATAACACTTTTTTCGAACTTGTTAGCTATATCTTGTGTTCATTATATATTTGTTATCATCGACCGGTAGATTCCTTGTTCAAGATTGTGAGACTATTTCTAAAGTGTTAATGAAATTGTTCATGTGATTCTGGTTGTTCAGAAACTCATTTTGTTGATGTATGTTTGGGTTTTGATAAAACTCATTTTCTACTAAGGAGAGTCGTTTATGCATTCAGGATTGTCAGACATTGTCCCGGTATTTTGACTATATCGCCTTAGATACTAGTCCAAATCGAGTGATCATTGGCTTGTTGGAAAGCTAATATTCTCCCCTTCAAGTTTTCTTCTTACTATTTTTCTTGAAGCATCATTGTTAGGATGCTAAAATCCCCGACAAGTTTCAGTCAATTGCATAAGACCAGAGTTTCATCCTGTGCATCACATCACTGCTGCTATTTCGTGTTTTCATCATATCTTTTTGTTTACTAAACAAAAAATTCCAAATTATAACTTGTTAGAAAATCAACACCTAGAGCTTCAACTTTCATGTTTATGATGTTTCCTGAATCAAGTTTGATGTTAGTCTAAAATATCCATCAATCTATGTTAATCGAAAGATATTTTAGATCTAGACTATCTGTTATATTCTTGATAGCATCTCCTATTTGCAGTGCATCTTTGTCATCCCTGCTTTGTTTATTGAACTGAAGCACAATCTAAAAAAATAATATTTAGATTGAGAATCCTCATGTTTTGATTTTTTGTTGATTCCATTGTTTACTGTGTCAAAAAGTTGATTACTTTTTTGCATGTTTGATACCTTGTTCATCGGCTCATTTAGCATAGAAAAGAAAATACAATATCATAATCTAGGTATAAGTTTCAACATCTTACTCCAAAAATTACAAACTCGGATTTTTTGGAAAGATAATAAGATTTGGCATAACTTACCTATTTGGAGTTTTTCCAAACTCCATCGGCAAAGGGATCAAAATCTCTCTCCAAGTAGTCGGACTAGTCACCTGCATATTTTGGGTGTCCTGTCCATGCGCTCCATAGAATCTGTAATAACTCTGCCTACACAGATCTGAATCTGGCATTTTTGGATCTGTTGGAAAGGTGTGTGCGTCGCACAACTTTCATGTGTTAGCCACCTCTGTCGAAACAGAGTGCTCAGACTTTGAAGTATAGATTATTTGAGTCCTATTCAGACTCAACAAGTAAACTTAGATTCCATGCGTGGAGATCCATTTGTATCTCATATCGTGGATTGACTTCCGTGACGAGTCCGCCATCAAATGAAGGATAAAATGGTATCGATATTCTAGAAGGCTTGAAGGATAAGTATGGAGTATCAAAGGGTAAGTATGCAACTCTACAATCTCAGCAAATCAAACTACAAAGGAAGGAAACTCGATGAGGATGAAAAAAACCACCAGTTGTTGTATTGTAAGTGAGTGATCTCACCATGATATGTGAGAAATAGTCTATACAATTGTAAAGAGCCAAGGATGCTAAAATAAGAAAAGCATTATCTCTTCTGCTGAATCACGTAAATAGAGTGTGTTTACTTAAATTTTCTTCTTCTTCTCACTTCCGTTTAGACCTTTCATGGAAATGGGTACAAATTTCAAAAAAAAAATTCTGTTAGCTTAGCCTTCACATGAGAATGCTTTCATAGGTGGGGAGGTATGAAAGGATTGGAACAAGAATACTGGTAGGACCAAATTGTGTCAGCACGAATTATAATTGGATGTTCGTTTTACTAATAATAGGAAAGAAAGGAAAAGGGATGCCAGCTCAGCAATTTTCTCTGAAAATTACATGAAACAAACCGACCCTATTTATTTTGAACTACGCTAGGAATAGTATGGAATGGAAATGAGTGCACAAGAATTAATTTATTGATGATTGATAATAGTATGACAATTTAATGACAGAGTTGCAACAGCAATAAAAGCTTTCACCATTTCTTCTATCTATTTGAACTAGAATGACTACATAAAGACACCATTTGGCAGCCTTCATGAGGTAGAAAACACTAGCATTTTTCTGCTTTCTTTGTAGGGAATTTTGCTTTTGTGGATGTTGTATCGATGACCTCTAGCAGAAACATGTATCCATGGGTGGCAATGTGTACAATAGTAGCATCAAATAGTCTGCAACTTCAATTTTACTTCTGATGGAATACGTGCAGGATGGTTGTTTCTGTCAATCCAAGCAATTATTGAACTTCCTTCCAAGACTAGCTGAGAATTTAACAAGCAGAAAGTCAGCAGCAGTTTTTTCCATTTTCTTTTATCGAATTGACATGATTTCTTCTTACAGTCAATTGTGACAGTTACCTCTTGATTTGGAAGCTTGAAAATGAAGAAATCGAAAAACAAACGTGTGGTAGAAACTTTTGAAATTTTCAGTCTCAGGACAAACCTATCTCCACGCTGCATCCACAATTACAAAGTGCAAACTTCTTAGCATCATGGAAGAAACCCTCTATCTATCTAGCTTATACAAATTGAAACTTGTAATATATTGTTCATCATACAAAATAAACAAAAATGATATTAACCCCTACTTATTTCATTGAGTGGAAATACTGAAATAGTAGTGGTCCAAATCCTGCTAAAATTCCGTATGATAAAATGGATAATCACCAAAGATGCTACAGTAACTGTGGTGTGATCCAGGAGAACACTTTACAAGTGTGTGCCCCTTTTCATTATGGGGATAGGCGGGAAGCAGAGTGTTCTGCCCCCCTCTCTCTCTTAAAAGGGCGAAGCACTTTATAAGTGTTCGTCCAGAACACTGGACCACGCCTCGGTGCAGCCGCTACCTAGCACCAGCCGATAGGGCTGAATTGTTTGGTGAGCAACTCTGTCTACTTTCTACAGTAATTGAATGGCTAACTACTTACCTGTAAAGGAGTGATAAACTTGAGAGACAGCTTGTGTGTTGCAGCTGCATGGCCTTCAGACTTCAATCCATCGATATCGATACCAACTCTGACAAACACATCTGTATAACCTAAAACACATAGGGAATGTAGTGCACTTTAACTAGTGTGCGCATTCAACCATCAAAGAAAAACAAAAATTTAGAGAAATCAATCTTGATACACATGCATGTTTCACAATTGGCAGGCAATCATATGCCTGCCAATAAGAACTAATTCTCCAATTCTTATTTCCATAAGCAATATGAAATAATTAGAGCTGGTAAAAAATGATAAACAGTATGTTAAAGAAGAATATTGTCAGTGGTGCGCTTGAAAATCAAAATCATGATGCTTGTGTGTAGACACATGTAAGCCTATGAATGCCGTCTCAATAAAATCTAATCATGATGATTGGGTTATATTCTTCTTTTGAATCTCATTTTTCTGAAGCCAAATACAGGGTTACATTTTGGTGAATCCATCAGTACTGTAGCTCAAAAATGGTTAAAACCAAACTAGAAACAAAAACAAAACCATTGCAGCCTCACCATGTTCGAGGTAATGGGAATATATGGCATTATTAACAACTCCATATTGGTCCAATTCATAATCACGAACTTGAAGTTCAACATCGTGACAGCCCTGCACACTGAAGAAGTCAAATCCCAAATTAGTACTCTTTGATCCTCCTGTTATTAGGCCTGGCAATGGGTTATAGTTGTAGTGAGAGGGAAGTACCATGATCCATTTTGCACATCTTGGTTTTGGAGGAGGGTGCAAGGATCCTTGTTAAGGAGTAAGCTGCGAGGAGGTGTCAGACTAAGAAGTCTTTGAGATGGCAACTTGGTTGTTGATGGAACCCTAAGCAGAGTGGTTGAGTTTGAGCCTGCAGGCTTTGTGGTAATGGAAGGGTAGAAGGGGCGGAAAGCACCATAGCTGAACTTGGTTATGGCTTCCATCTTCTATCACCAAGTTGGGTTCCTTTGTGTCTAATTGCATCAATTTATATAACCTTATTCACAGCCTTCCCTTCCAGGCAGCCTCCTTCTCTGCATGTACGATTTTGCCTTTTCCAATTTCTGTTGACTAAACAAGTATCTAACTAACTAGCACGTGGATTTTGTGTGTTAAATTCAAATCCAAGTTTGGATCTCAATGCGATTTTCTGCATGTCTTTTTCCAAGTACTCATAATTATGGTCCTTGCAATTGGGGGTGTCAACCGGTCGGGGACCCAGGTGAAACCAGATTTAAACCAGGAATTTTGGGTATGGTATTGAGTCTGGACCCGAGTCTAATTAGGTCAACTATAAGAAAAACCATACTCGAACCTGATATGAACTACGTGAGGCAGACCCAAACCATACCCAGTAAAACCATATTTTTTATAATTTTTACATTAAAAATTTGCAGGTCTTAATTGAAACTCGGGTTGGGCTGGTATATAATTTCATAAACTATACCCGGGTCCACGTATTACTGGGGATCCAGACCCAGGTTTTATTCAGGTCTTATTATTTATCACAATACCCGGACTACCCTATAAGGTTTGGTTCGAGTCAGGTCTGGGTAAACCCGACCCGTTGACACCCCTACTTGCAAGGTTCATGAGATGTAACCTGACCAGTAGACCAATAAAGCCACGAGAAATTCCAGCTTACTTGCACAGTCACAAACCTGGTTCTCGGGAAAACGTTGACGATAGAAAATATGTAGAGATTTTGAATAAAATGCTTCTTTCATAAGAAGATTACCAAATCTGGATGGTGTCGTTCACCTTTGACCAACGTACGTTCTGTTGGAAGTCAAGTTTGGCGTGACTCTTATGAACGATATTCCTTTAAAACAAGGTCTAAAACTTGAAAATTTTACCTATTGAAACCATATTAAACACTCTTGGTCTCATTAGTTTACTATACAATAATGATAGTGCAAGAATCCCTAGTGCATGATGCGCAATTGCCACCACCATGCAAAAAAAGAAAACACAAACAGACAAACTAAAGGCAAAGAATTATGTAAAAAAAATTATAGGTGCTTGAATGATTGCTAACATGTGTTAAGTTTGTCAATATGGACCAACGGGCGCTCCGCGGGGTTGGTAGGAGCTGTCAGTGGGTATCCTTGTGTGTGTTGGGAACCTTTCTGATAAAAGCTTTCATTTTTGGTATTCCAAAACAATTACCCTAATTTGGTGCAGATGGTAGAGAGAACTATCTCCGGATTCCCAAATCAAATTAAGCGGATGGTGCAAAGTCAAAAATGGTCCCCTTGAATTGCATTGCAGTGTGTTTGGAATGGCTCCCAAAGTGAGAATTCTCATTAGTAAGGTCAGCCTGGGAAGTCATGGTGAAGAAAAACCCATATTTCGATGCAGATGGGTTAATAAGGCCCACCCTCCATCTGCTATCACATCCATCGAGATGGGCAATTGGAGATTGTTTGCTCACCCAAGAAAGACTCCAAAGTAAAGGCTTTCAGTTTCCAAGCTAATTGTGTGATATCAACATCTTTGTTCTGATTTAGATGGAGACCGGTAGGAAACATGTCAAGTAACATCCGGTCTTACTTCAAAAAGAAATTCAAAGATAAAGTGGTGAGACACAAGGCTGGGAAAGAACATTCCAGGTGATTATAATAGATAATATGGAAACTACTGAACCAACAAGTGTTTGAGCAACAAAGGAAGAATCTCAATCAGATAAAAAAGGAAGGCACAGATTCTTCAAGTCCTAGGTAAATCGGAAGAATGGAGCGGATGGTCAGACATTCTCACATTAATAGATCCAGCTGCTAAAGTAGAGAAGGGCAGCTGGCTGGCCCTAGGGATTAAAAATTTTAAATTTCTAGAAGGAAGAAGCTCTGTGACAAATATCGTGAGATTTATAAAAATCTCGTAATAATGTCACGAGAAATTGCCTGAAAGTTTAAAACAATAATTTCTCTTGAGATTTTCAAACCGTGACAAATATCGCGATATTTACGTTTTTTAACACATATTTATCATCAAAACACCCGACTTTTATTTTTAAATGCAAGATTTATGAAAAAATTCAAAATCTCTTGTGTTCTTTACTACCGATATTTTGCCGTTTTAATCTTTTGTCACTATGGGAAGAAGCCAGGGTCTTGACATTCCTCTAGGTATGCGGAATCTTTTGTCTAGTTGGCAAAGATTTGATGTACAAAAATCTAACTACAGATGAAATCAAATGGCTCGTAATTTATCTAGAATAGAAAAGAGGGAATCCAAAAATCGTGGAAAGATCATTCTCCATATTGGTCCCTCATCACGATTATTGATTCTTAATGAAATCTGGTATTGGTTTGCCTAACCCCAGCTTGCCTTTCAACAACAACAACTACGCCTTCATCCCAAAACAATTGGGGTCGGCGATATGAACCAACAAAGAAAATCATTATGGGTCTTCCACATGAATCCTTCTCCTCCATTCATTTCTATCCAATGCCATGTCCTCAGTGAGGTTCAAAGCCTTCATATCCTTTCCTATCACCTCCATCCATGTCTTCCTAGGCCTACCCCGACCTCTTTTAACTAATATATTTTCCTATTTCTCCATCCTTCTAACTGGAGCATCATTAGGCCTTCGTCGAATATGTCCAAACCGCCGTAAACGATTCTCTCTCATCTTATTTTTAATGGGTTCAACACCTACCTTCTTACGTATCTCCTCGTTCCGAATCTTATCTTTTATTGTATTTCCACACATCCATCTCACCATACGCATCTCAGCTACACTCATTTTTTGAATATGATGTCTCTTGGCAGCCCAACATTCTGTGCCATATAGTAAAGCGGGCCTAATAGTCATCCTATAAAACTTTTCCTTCAACCGCAATGGCATTCTACGATCGCACAACACTCCAGTTGCACTCTTCCATTTCATCCACCCAACCTTTATCCTATGATTTACATCTCCATCAATTTCTCCATACTTTTGAATGATAGATCCCAAATATTTGAAAGAACCATCCACCGGTATTTCTTTCTCACCAAGCTTCACTACACTCCCATCTCTATTTCGTTGCTTACTAAATCGACATTCCGTGTATTCTGTCTTACTCTTACTCAACTTAAAACCTCTTGCTTCCAATGTCTGTCTCCATAATTCTAACTTAGCATTAACCCCAGCTTTCCTTTCAAAAACAAAAAAAAAAAATTCTCCCCTGCACAAGCTGACACCCAACATAGGCCTATGATCCTATCCTCGAAGGTTAATGTCGTCTGCACGAGGTATGAAAGGTAGAGCCAGCATGACCAAGTCTTCTTGCCGGAAGAGGTTTCTTCATGTTATAAATGGAAAAGAGAGAGAGAGAGAGAGAGAGATAATTTAGTAATATTTGATAACTAACAATAATATTTTTTTTCTTAAAAAATATCTTAAAACATGCCTAAAATTTTGGCAATAATCAAAATACACCCAACTTTTTCTAATTACAATAGGCATTTCACTGCAAGTTTTGGTACTAATGTGTTACACATTTGGCTTACCACCATCCAAAAGTGCATGAAGATTTAGGCCAACAAACGCTCTAGTTCTGCCCCATTTGTGTATAGCTTTTTGTTCTAGTTAATTTGTGTTTTTGTTTGAAGTGATCATTTAATATGTCAGAGTTTCAACCCATATTATATTGGAATCAATCTGCATAGGATATGTCTAAATCTGAGTCAGATACGAAATTATTATGATCATGGTTTTCTTCATATCCAATTCAAAATTGGGAAAATAATTGTAAAACCGAGGCTAAAATATTATTCAAAATTAAGCTGAAGTCTTATTAAATTTTGATTTCAATTTATGTAGTTTTATCAATTCGAATTTTGATTAAAAAATTCGAATTTGGATCGGATTTGGATTTGAATTTGAATTCGGATTGAATAAATATGGCTCGAACATTATAACTAGATGTGAGTTTGATTCAAATCTAAATTAAGACTTAATCGAATATTACTTCAAGTTTGAAACCTGATGTACGAAATCAAATAGTCAATACAACCACAGGTCCTACCGACTCGGGTAGGAATCATTTTCGAAATGCATTATTGAGAAAATGATATTTTTAGAAAAGACATTTCATAATAATAATTTAGTTTGACACTGTGTTATAGGGTTCATAGGATTTAACAAAATTTCCAATATGAGAAAGTAACCCCTACACGCCCTAGGTCTCACTGACCCTATAGAGCTCAAATTTTTCAGAAATAAATTCTGAGAAATTTGAATTAAACCTTAAAAGAATAATTGGAATAAGTAATTTAATTATGTGAAGAATTCAAAATTTAATAGTAGAATTTAATTAGGTATTGATTTAACTAAATTTCATTTAGTAGCATTTCATGGGAATTTATAAGTTCATGAAATATTTCAATTGAATTTAAAGTGAATTTAATTTGAATTTCATAGAATGGATTTCAAAAATTAACTAAAACTTATAAAATAGTAGGAGTCCATAGGTGGGCCATCCCATCTTATGTGACATCCAAGTTTAAAGTTTAAAATGATAAAAACAAAAATAAACTTTAAAATAAGGTTAAAATAAAACTTACCAAAAAATAAAAACAAGAGAGAAAAGTCAAAAGTTACCTTACTTAAAATCAAACACCAAAAGGACTAAGACCCTATGACACATAGTTCACCATAAATATCAAGCAATAGTAGCAAGGGTATGTGTATGAACACCGAAGCAAACTTGCAGTTCCCTAAAGGGCATAAACCGAGGACTAGGACCAGATATTTTTTTTCAAAGGTGTACGCGAAGAAAAATCCTACCGTACACGATAATTATTTCAATAAATAACTTGAAAGAGAGAAAATTACGTGCAAACCTACAAAAATTTGGCAGAGGTGGCTCAACGCAACATTTGTCACCCTCATAGGTTGTGGCCAACACTTCCATACGTTCGGTATAGTCACAACCAAGAACATCTTTTGTAGAACTTGTCACTGTGAAACAATCAGGTTTAGGTCAAAAACGGATTGGACCTAGTTTAGGTTCGACTCTGATCGAACTTACCTTAAGTGGTCTAGGCTAGATGAGATGTGTTATACCTAGTCAAGGAAAAGGTAGAGGAGGTCAACAAATCAGGGTAAAGGGGTCTTAACCTAACTAGGTTTATTGTATGTCAAGTCAGTCCAAGCTCACCTCAACTCAGTCTAGGTCTAGTGGGCTTAACCTAGGCTAAGACCAAAACAAATAAAGAGAAAGAAAGACTAACCTAGTAGGTCAAGTGGACTTGACCCAGGTGGGCTTGAGTTAAGCTAGGCAGGTCCAAACTCACTTCAAGTGGGCTTGGTCTAAGCTGGAACCAAGAGAGAAGAGAGGAAAGAAAAGCCAGAGAAAAAATAGAGAGAGAGAGGAGCACAATTTTCTAAGGGGGTTCTCCTCTTGTTTATAAGAAATTAAATGGATCTTGGATTTATGTGTAGACTGGGTTTGATCTAGTTAGTTGATCTGATCCAAGATCCAAACTTAAGACCAAAGCATAGTGACAAATATCATGAAATTTATGAAAATCTCGCGATAATATCGCGAGAAATTGCCTGAAAGTTTAAAACGGCAATTTCTCATGAGATTTTCAAAATATCAAGAGATTTATGAAAAAACATAAATACTGATTTAAATGCAATATTTATGTTTTAAATGACTATTTATCACAAAAAAATCATGTATTTTTATTTTTAAATAATTTTTATTAATATTTTCCTATAAAAAATAATTTTATATTTTTTAATTTATTTTTTTATTGTCGAGATTTTGCCAAAAAAGAATGTGAGATTTATGGAATGTTTTCAATTTCTTGAGAGTTTTTGAAAAATGAGAAATTGTCGATAAAAATGTTTGTCACTATAGACCAAAGTAATATAAAGGCATCCATATCCCTGTAGAGCCCACTTGATATTTTTATAAGATATTTATATAGGGCCTACAAGATATTTTTATGAGATATTTATGTGTCGATTAACAGGCAGTTGAATCCTACCAGGCAGTCTCACTGATCAGATATATGTGAAATCGTGGGCCAATTATATGGACAAAATCTTGCTGGAAATCAGCAAAATTGTGACATCAATTAACAACACCATAAAAATGTAATTCAAGGTGATATTATTATTAGGAACACTATATATTTGAATTCCTACAATATAATCACTCGGTCCAAACATGGGAATGTGAAAACAAATCCCACATAATTTTTTGGCTTTAAACCACCTCAGGTGGTGTCAAGCTATGGGAGACGAAACAAAAACCCTTGGAAACATGTTCCTAAGAAAATGGATCTCTTGATAGATTAAAAGCTTGCATAGTTGCTAAAGAATACATCCAACGACCAAGAGTTAACTTTATTAAGACATCTTCTCCCATCATCACACAACCACCATAACCATAACATAAAGTTTTTTACTTCACTGACGTGAAATATAGTCATGACAGTATAACCTACTTCGTTACTGGCATGAACATATTTTAGGGCAGTAAATATAATTCGTTACTGGTGCGCCAATAGAAAGGTAATTTCTTGTAGCATTGGCTCATAGGTGAAAATTTTGACAATTGGTTAAGAAAAATACTTTCTCATGTGGTTTTTTAATTGAACCTGTATTAATGGTAACATAGCTTGGATTCCAAGATTCTCAAAGGCATAATTATAGTTATAATTTAAAAAGGGCTTTATAAAGACTTAAGCAGTTGTCTCGAGCATGGTTTGATAGGTTCAACATTTTCTTATTAGCCATGGGATTTTATTGCAGTGATGCAGTTTTTTGTTTTAAATTTGCCAAAAGAATCTAGGTTGTATACTATTGCTTCTCTATGTTGATGACACTATAATTATGGGAAGTAATTACACATTTTTCATTCAGTTTATTTCCAAATTAAATTTCAAATTCACTATGAAGGACTTATGAGATATTCACCACTTTCTTTGAGTGCCAATAAACAACCAATTTTTTTTTTTTCAAGATTTGATGCTGAGTATCATTTTTTCTCATCAATGGCAGCAGAAATCGCATAGCTTAACTTCATTATTGAGGATCTTGGCATTGATATTCCCAAGGTCCAACTATTTTTTATGATAATTCATTTGTTCTTAACATGACAGTTAATATTGTTTTTCATTTGAGATCGATTATCACTTTGTTTGTGAGAATGTGGCTCAACAACAACTAGTTACATGGTTCATCCCCTTACAATTAAAAGTAGCAGATGTGTTTACCAAGCCAGTAACTAAATCCTTTTCACTCTTCCAAAAAAGCATTTTAAACTCTTAAAAATAAATAAATTCATGCTTCAGAATTCAAGGCCCAAACTTGGATTATGGGAAAGTACTAGTGATACTAGTCCGGACTTCAAATTGATCCAAATACCAACAAATGGAGGATCAAATGGTACCAGTATTCTAGAAGAGTTGAAGGATAAGTATGAAGTATCAAAGGATAAGTCTGCAACTCTCCATTCTCAGTAAATCAAACTACAAGGGAAGGAATCTCGGTGAGGATGAAAACTACCAATTGTTGTATTGTAGCTGAGTGATCTCACTAGGATATGGGGGAAATAGTCTTTACAATTGTAAAGAGCTAATGATTGTATAATAAGAAAAGCATTACCCCTCCTTTCGAACCAAGTAAATAGAGTGTGTTTACTTTCCTTTTCTTCTTCTCACTTTTGTTTAGATCTTTCATGAAAATGGGTATATAGATTTAAAAAAAAAATCCTGCTAGCTCAGCCTTCACATGAGAATGTTGGATATTTTGGACTAGGTCTAACCTTAAGTGACCCAGTTTGACACAAGGCACTAATAAAGGCATTAGTGGGGAGTGGGTTACATTAATGTGAAGAGTTCGCATTCAATATGGCATGTGAAGGGTTCACGTACATGAATGCCATGTATGTAACCCCCCACTCTCCTCCCACTTTAAATTGAGGCATGATTGTGGTGTAGCTTTTATGAAAGCAATTTTTAAAACAAATTTTCAATAAAACTCGCGTGTAAACTATACACCAAATAATAAAAATAAACCAGTTTACACTAGTGGTAAGAACAGGTCGAACTCTAGGAATGAAATGAGGCAATGCATAATTCGCTTGAATTATTCACTTTATTAATATTTTAAAAAATAAAAGAAATGCACTGATTACAAGTTCACAAAATAATAAGTACTAAAATCTAAACTATGTTCTGGGACTCTGATGTTTGTTGAAGAAGCCACTGCATCCAACTTCACTATCTAACCTCCTCCTTATGAATTTGAACCTGCAAAAATAACATAAACTATGCAACTTAACTAATAATGTTAGTGCCTAATTTATTTAACACTAAACAATATTTAAATCAACTAAAGAACATGTTAATAAAATAAATAAACTAATTATCCAACTAACAAAAATAATAAAAATGCAATTATTAAAATATAAATAAATTAAAGCTAACACTACTAAAACTATAACTACTATACACTAATCAATGAACTATTAACCAAACTACAAAGCAAGTAGATCATGAAATTAAATAATTAACTAAGTGAATCCAAACTAATTTACTAAATTTTTACAAAATAACAGAACCTAAAATTAAACCCTAATTCTAATACAAATTTGCTAAATTGCCCTAACTACTATCCGAGCAGGAAATACTGGGGCAGACTTTAGGAAATCGGAGTTTTGAAAAAGTAAATGGAGTCAGATTACTCTGAATTTTTATAGAGACATTCTAATCAGACTCAGGGATGAAACCCAATTTACAAAGTTTAAAAATTCATCTGAAATCCATAAAAAAATGATTTTTCAATTCATGGAAGTGCCCCATGACAACAAAGAATCAAAACAAGAATTTCTACAGAACTAGTTTTCGAAATCAATTTAATTACTTGACCAAATTAGCATGAAAAATTCTAAAATTTGGCTGAGACATAGTAGCCACGCTGATGAAATCAGT
Source organism: Nuphar pumila (assembly GCF_984573655.1). Taxonomy (NCBI): domain Eukaryota; kingdom Viridiplantae; phylum Streptophyta; class Magnoliopsida; order Nymphaeales; family Nymphaeaceae; genus Nuphar; species Nuphar pumila. Next base: position 75,848,402 of record NC_143263.1, on the reverse strand, counting down.
ATAAAAAATTTCAGGTCAAAACGTGTGGCAAACATTCATGAAATGATAACCCAAATTTTATCAAAAATGTGAATTTTGCAGAAATTCTATTTTGACTTCGCTTGACTGATTAACTAACTAAAAATATAAAAACCAAAGAAGTAATTAGTTAAAAATTAATTACTGTTGCAAAGCATAGAAAAATCATGAATTTAAACCTACTCTAAAGCAGAGAAATAAATAAAATAATTAAGAACTAAAATAATAGCAACTACTTGCTAACTATGCTACCATTACAATAACTAATCTAAGCATTAATGAAAAGTGCTAAATTAATCAATTTACCTAACTAAGCTAAACACATTGACTAAAAAAATTTAAACATGACAGAGCTAACCATAGAAGGAATATAAATGACAAAAATTAGAATCTAACTACAATAATATAATTTGTTAGACTAAATTAACTTGATTAAATACACAATTCACTAATTAAGTTAAGCATAGATTAGCAATATTTATACTAAACGCATAACTAATGTAACTTAAACAACTAAAAGTACACTAACCAAATGTACTTAATGTAAACTATACTAAATTATCTTGAATATAAAGATTGAGTTTAAAGACAGCTACCTTACTTAATTTTAGAATCTAATTTAAAGCTAAATGAACTCCAATTAGGCTAATTAGGGCACAAGGGTTGATTATGAATTTGATTCAAGATTGGATGCTCATGCCCCCCTAGTGGACCCCACTAAGACTTAATACAACCTACTAAAAATAAAAAAATGAATTTGAACTAATAATTAAAAGAGCAATTAAATAAATTTTTAAACTTAAGCCAAGAAACAAGCATGGCAAGGTTGAAAATGTTTCCTGAATGAGTTACCCAAATAGAACTTTCTCTAATTACAAACTAAAGGAATAAAATTTGGAAATTAACCTAAGCATCCCAAATAAGAAAGCAAATAAAACTTCAACAAATAAATCACTCGACTTGCCTAAACTGCCACCCTATATGATTTTTACAAGATCTGGAATTTATGCTAATCAATTCAAATTCAAAATCTAACCTATAGATCAAAGAATGGAAACTAAAGTAATACTTAAGAAAATGCCACTTACTTACTTAAATACACTAGACCATTTTTATGAAACCCTAACTAAAAAATCTAATTACTACTTTAAACCTACCAAAATGAGTACTTGCCAAAAAAAATAAAATATAGAACCAAAATTGGGTAATTAACCTAAGGATTCAAAATGCAAGATTTACCTAGGGCTAAAGGAAACAATTAATTGAACTTACCTAAAATACACTACATGGTTTCTATGACCTAACCCTAATCAAAAGTCAAAGCTTGCTAAAAATGAAATGCAAAGAAAAAAAATTGAAATGCTAACCTAATAGACTAATTGCACTAACATATGTTGACCTCACTCTACTCAATCTAATTGACCTATATGAACCAAATTTGGTCAAATGAAAACTAGTAACACAATTAAAAAAAATATAAGACAAACTATACTATTCGACTAATGATAACTATCAAATATATCCTAATGTACTTACTAGTTAACTATACCTAACTTAAATATTTAACAATAGCAAATACAACTAATTGACCAAATGTTTGTTCCCGTTAAAAATCAGAACAAAAGTTAATAAAATTAAAATTAAAATTAAAATCAATCATTGACTTGACATTAACCTAAAATAATCTAACACCTAACTCTAACACTAACTGAACAACTAATGGTTGGATCTGCTGCAGCTAGATCACGACCAGACCTGTCAAACTCATACAAAAATCAAAATTTAAGTAACTAAAGGAAAAATGAAAAATGAAAAATGAAAATTAAAAATAAAACTATTTACACTATATACACTATTCAACCAATTGGTTTTTAAAAATAGAAATTGGTGGATTTTGATTCAATCGGTTGAGTAGAGGATTCAAGATCGGTTCTTGCTCATGCAAGAACTCGATCAAAACAACATTTTAAACCATAAAAATATGAAGTTTAGACTGACAGAACACTCAAAAGGCTGACCCACAACCAGACCTACAACATGACACAACACACCTGACACTAGAAGACATGGGAAAGAAAGGCTTACCTCTCGGCTCATCCGATGAATTGGGGGAGAACACGAGTGATCAATGGAGATTGAAAACATGCCCTAGACGTCTTGGGAGGTTTGCAACTTATTCCCAGCTGCTGCAACTTTTCAAGAGCCAAATTGCAGAGGGGGAGATCAGTGTTGAAAGCATAGATGGAGGCCCGGTTGAAGAGAGAATATGACTGGGTCTCGGTGTTGGTAGACAACAAGCTGAATCTGAGTTGGAAGCTCTCCGGAGAAATTTGCAACGCCTGTAAAATAAAATACAACATACACAAAAGATAAACACAAAACAAAGTGGAAGAAAGAAAGGGAGAAGGGAAATAAGATGAGAAGAAAAATAAAAAGGGTAAAGGGATGAGAAAGTGGAAGGAGGAGAGAGAAAGGAATAGGGAGGGGCAATTTTCTTAAACTCCAAAAAAAGTTGAACCCTAATTTTTGCAACTATTTAAACCACTAAAATATTTTCTAATTCTAAAAACTACCTAAAAGTAAAATTACTTCTAACTAAATGCTAACATTATTTACTATTTATACTAACTACCTAATTGCTTAGTAAAGAGGGGGTTTTAAGAAAAAGTTTGTGGATTGCACCTTGGATCATGTGGGCGCATGGATATTTTGAGTTAAGGTCCGGTCCATGATCTAATATTTTATCTTTGGATCGGGTCTGGATCCGATTTACCTTGTAGTTTGCTCTAATTACCCTAAAAATGCTCCAATGCCTTTCATTTTACCTCAAATTCCACTGAAATTCGAATTGTGGCTTTTTCGCAGCTAAATACACAAATACATGAGTTTTTATCCTTCAAAATACATAAAAATGCATGAATAATATATGAAAATGATGTGCATTTCATGTATCATCAGATGCTTGATGAGAGCAACCAAGGTGTCCTCTTTCTCTCATTTGGGTTAAGGGTCCTGCGCACCATCGACTTGACTGCCTCGGTTCATCATGGGCATCGATAGGCTGAGGAGAACGTCGTGCACCGACACCAACACTCATTTCATCCATGGCATATGCTGGTATGTATTCTTGCTTTTACATTCCGGTTTTGTTTTGAGAATGCCAACATTGGGTTATGGGCCCACTCTGCATATTCGCTGCACATGTGGGTGCATCAGCGTTCTTTCGAAGCTCACCGAAAAAGTTGTCACTGCATTTCTTTTCTCTCTCATTGGATTCCCGTTATATTTTTTTTGGGAAATCTGCTACAGCGGAAGAGGTGTTGACCGACGACACACTACCAACGAGTAGACATTCATCGCTCTCTCTTCACGAAGGCTGACAGTGGTCACCACCAGCGAGCAATCATGTAGGATCCCGATTTTTGTCGGGAATATGTAGCCACCCCATTTTAGAGTCCCATCGATATTGCCAAGCTCCAACTAATTTTTATGACAATTTATCAGTGGTCCAAATGACAGTGAATCTTGTTTTTTATTTAAGATCGATTATCACTTTGTTCACGAGAATGTGGCTTAACAACAACTAGGTACATGGTTCACAAGTAGAAGATGTGTTTACCAAGCCTTTAACTAAACCTATCTTTCACTCTTTCAAGAATGCAATTTAAACTCTTAAAAAAAAAACTAAATCCATGTTTTAGAATTCAAGGCCCAAACATATCTTATGACATTCTCCAATGCCGGGTTTGTGGGGGAGTATTAGTGATAATAGTTCAGACTCAAAACTGATCCAAATACCAACTAATGATGATGCAGAGCATTCAGATCATCAATTCATTACAGATGAGTTGGATCCAAATCCAACTGACCAGATCTGATCTGAGATACGTTAACATGTAGATCCAATGACATGCAGGGCTATCTGAGTCCAATTGGATCGCCATTTCAATTACTGAAATTGTATTTTATTTTTTATTCTATTTTGGTAAGTAGGAATCATATTAACATTTATTTTATTTTATTTTTATGTTTTTTTTTTTTTTAGGTATCGGATTCTACGAATCCGGATAGTTCTATTGCCTTGTAAGATCTTGAGGGTGTATGGGGATTAAGGGTAGTTTTTCTTTTTATTGTATTTAATTTTAATGCCTTTTTGCGTGTGAGTCCGGATCTTGCCCGAGATCCAAACGTCATTGGACTCTTATAGGTAACGCCACTTAGTGTGGACATCCATAGTCCCCAATTTGAATTCTCATTTGACTTTGAAGTCAATTAAGTTGTTGAAAGGGCTTAAAAGCGCTAATTCTAAAAATGGCTTATTCAATGCTTTGGACAGAGGCTGTCTTGGGAAGGCTTGACTCTCTTTATGAAGCTCTATTTTGGGTGTTTAAGAGCCCAAGGGGGGGGGGGGGTGTTACGACAATGAAGTCGTACATGATACTTTAAGTACAAGGTGTTGATGATGAACAAGTGAATCAACTGCATTTCAGCTAAGGCAATGAAGAAAGATGACAAGCATTGAAGAAATCGATGAAGAATCTTTGAAGACTAGTGTGCATATGTTAAATTCCTTAAAAGTCTTAGATTCTTGTAAGAGCCTTACTTAGAGTGCATATTTCGGTTGCATTTCAGCTAAAAAGTCTTTTGAAAAACTTTTCTAAAAGAACCCTTCATGAAAATCTTTTTAGAAAACTCTTTATTTAATTTTTCGTGTTTATTAGTTGACCAATAGACTCACCAGTTGACTAATCCTTTCGTGCCAAATTTTCTAAACTAAATGTCATTTTTATCAAATTAGTCGACCGGACAGAATGTCTGTTTTCTGGAAATTTAGCAGCAGTCGACTAATGCTTTTATCAGTCGACCGGACAAAACTTGTGTTTTTCAAAAAAATTTAGCAGCAGTCGACTGAAAGGTTTTTCAGTCTACTGATGATATTATCAGTCGACTAACTTTTCTCTAGTCAACTAAGTTTCAAAACTTCAGATTTTCAAATGGCTTGATTAACAGATCAGTCGACCGACAATAACTAATTATTAGTCGACTAACTACTATTCCAGTTAACTAATTTTGTTGTTTTTCTTGAAACTTTAAAAAGGCGTGTCTTTTCATTTTTCAAGCATTTTGATCATTCAAAATGGACTGTTTTGACACTCTTTTATACCCTCAATGTATGGAATCTTTCAACTATAAATATGAGTGCATTTTACACTCAAAAGCACTGCAATTCAATCAATTTGAATCAATTACTCTTAGCTTTTCACTCATATTCATTTTCTCACTCACGTGATATTTTTCACTTCAGCTTTTCACTCAAATTCCTTTGAGAGATAGTGAATTCGTGAGTAGAGTATTTCAACAACCTCAAAAGCCAATTGCATCACATTTGTATTCATAAGAAGGGCTCATAGGTTGTATTGTAAGTTGTTACTTGTTTTAATTTTCTGTAAAAGGAAGGACTCATTGGTTTAAAGGAGTTGTTTGCTTTCAGTAGGTGTGCTACTGAAAGTGGGACCGGATTTGGTCTGTATGATCTTGTAATTACACAAAGTTGATAGTGGAAATCTCAAGCGGGTTTTGCTTGGGAACTGGATGTAGGTTGGGAAAGACCGAACCAGGATAATTTATTGTGATCTTTGTGTGTTTGCTTTGTGAATTGTAAAATTCCGCAGATAATTTTTAAAAGCACTAGTCACCCCCCCTCTAGTGCTCTTTGCTTTGATCCTACTGCACTTTCATTTGGTATCAGAGCAGGTTTGCTATTATTTTGATTTGACCATCATCTAGCATGACAACTACAACATCTCAGCACAAAGAAGGATGCTCCTCTGTTCGTTCTCCTCTCTTCGACGAAACAAACTATGGATACTGGAAAGTGAGAATGACAATATTCTTGCAATCCATGGATCTCGAAATTTGGAGAGTTGTTTCAGAAAAGTACAAAATGCCATCAACTGATTTCACTCAATGGACTGATGAAGACAAGAAGACTGCTTCACTTAATGCCAAGACGATGAATGCATTGTATTGTGTCGTTGACAAGGTAGAGTTCAATCGTATCTCTCAATGCTCTACAACAAATGAAATCTGGCATACTCTTCTCGTGACTCACGAAGGTATGTCAAAGGTAAAGGAATCTAAAATCGCTTCTTTAGTTTATAAATTTGAATTGTTTAAAATAAAGCAAAATGAATCTATATCGGACATGGTAACAAGAATGACCGATATCATTAACACTCTAAAATCCCTTGGAAAAGAATATTCACAAGTGGATTTAGTCAGAAAAATCCTAAGGTGTTAAACTCCTGAATGGGAGAGAAAAACTATAGCTATTGAGGAAGAAAATGATTTAAACACTCTCACTCTTGAAGATTTTGTTGGTAACTTAATGGCATATGAAGTTCAACTTCAAGACAGACAAGAAGAAGAACCCAAAAAGAAATCTCTTGCTTTTAAGGCTACTTCTGACTCTGAAAATTCAGAAGAAGATGAAGATGAATATGAAGATATTGCCCTTATTACAAGGCAATTCAAAAGATTCATCAAAAATGGAAGATTTCAAAGAAAGGTAAAGAAAGCGGATTCTTCCAATCCAAATGAAGTCAAGTGCTTTAACTGCAAAAAGACAAGACATATCAAGAAAGATTGTCCTCTTCTCAAAATCAAGCCCAAGGACCAATTCAAGATGAAAAAGGCATTTCAAGCATGTTGGGATGATAGTGACTCCTCTTTCGATGAAAAATCAAATAAAGAAGTCGCCAACATGTGCTTTGTAGCACAAGAAGACTCGGTAAGTCAATTTGACTATGATGATTTATTAGAAGCATTCAATGATTTATATGCTAAATTTAAGAGTCTAAGTTCTAAAAACAAAGAGTTAAAAACTGAGAATTCAACTCTTGACTCTCAAAACAAAGTGTTACTTCAAGATATAGATGATCTTAAGAAGGAAAACTCTTGTCAAGCATTTTAGATAAAAGAAATTGAAATTAGAACCAATCTCTTACAAAAAGAAATAACTTGTCTAAAAGAAAAATCAAATGATTTTCTTTCTATTGTGACCAAATTTACAAATGGTCAAGAGAATCTATAAAGACTTCTTGGTTCCCAAAGATGCTCGGTTAATAAAACCGGATTGGCATATAGCTTTTTTGATACTCAAAATAGACCAAACTATGTGGTGAAGAATCAAAGACAATATTCTCAACCATTTGTTCAAAGAGATAAATTTTCTAGTTATATTAGAAATGCATCTAATCATGGAACTTATAATGCTTATAAGCCTAGACATGATTACCGTAGAAATGCTAAATCTTTTTATAGAAAGAATATTTATTATCAAAGGAAACCAAAATCCAAATGGATATGGGTTCCTAAGACTAACTCTCATGGACCCAAAAATAGAAAGCGGTCAAATGCTTTGTCTTCTAATTTTGTTGTAGGTACACAAAATAAGGAACAAATGGATATTGAACAGCGGTTGTTCCAAACATATGACTGGAAGGCCGGAGTTATTTTCCACCCTCCAAAATAAAGATGGAGGAACCGTCACCTTTGGTGACAATAACAAGGGAAAAGTAATCGGTATTGGTAATATTGGTAATCCAAAATTTCCCTTGATAGAAAATGTTCTTTTAGTAGATGGTTTAATGCATAATTTATTATCTATTAGTCAATTATGTAATAAAGGTTTTCATGTTTCTTTTGAAAATGATTTATGCTTAATTTTTTATTTTCAATCTAAAAAGATCATTTTTAAAGGTAAAAGAAGGAACAATGTGTATGAACTTTATCTAGATGAGTTACCCATTTTTAATGAAAATGTCTTATTGTTTCAAATGAAATTCAATGGTTATGGCACAAGAGACTTGGACATGTTAACTTTAAAATTATTTGCAAGTTATCCAAGAATGATCTTGTTAGAAGCCTACCTAGAATATCATATAAGAAAGATCACTTATGTGATGCTTGCCAAAGAAGTAAACAAATCAAGAGTTCTTTTAAAGCAAAAGATATAGTTTCAACAAAACGTCCTCTTGAACTTTTACATTTAGATCTATTTGGACCATCTAGAATTCAAAGTTTGAATGGTAGCAAGTATGCTTTTGTTATAGTAGATGATTATTCTCAATTTACATGGGTGATTTTTCTAAAAAGAAAAAATGATGCTTTTTTTGAATTTTCCAAACTTTATAGAAGAATTACAAATGAAAAATATACATATATTATTAAAATTCGTAGTGATCATGGTGGTGAATTTGAAAATGAATCTTTTTTAAAGTATTGTGATTTACATGGTATATCTCACAACTTTGCTTTTCCTAGAGCGGCTCCACAAAATGAAGTTGTTGAAAGAAAGAATAGAACTTTGCAAGAATGTGCTAGAACCATGCTTCAAGATAAAAATTTACCAAAATACTTTTGGGCTGAAGCAATAAATACAACATGTTATGTTTTAAACCGTGTTCTTGTTCGACCAATCTTACATAAAACATGTTTTGAATTGTATTATGATCGTATACCAAAGATCTCATATTTCAAAATTTTTGGTAGTAAATGCTTCTTGTTAAATACCAAAGATAATCTTGATAAGTTTGATTCAAAATCAGATGAATCAATATTTCTTGGATATTTTTCTAGAAGTAAAGCTTATCGTGTTTTTAATAAAAAAACATCTTGCATTGAAGAATCTTTACATATTGCATTTGATGAGAATTGTGAGCAGGTTATACCTCTAAGCGAAGGAGAAGAAGTAATACTTCAAGAAGAACCTTTGATAGAAAGTACTTCTCAAGAAAATGTTCCTCTTCAACCAGTTTGGAAAAAAGTTCCCAATCATCCACATGAACAAGTTATTGGAGATATAAAGAGTGGTGTCCAAACTAGAAGGCAATTAGAAAAATATATTGCAAATATTGCTTTTATATCTAAAATAGAACCAAAAAATATCAATGAGGCTTGTGATGATGAATTTTGGCTTTTGGCCATGTCTGAAGAACTTAACAAATTTACTAGGAATGATGTATGGGATCTAGTTGATAGACCAAAGGATCATCTAGTAATTGGAACAAGATGGGTCTTCCGAAATAAGCTGGATGAAAATGGCGAAGTCATTCGAAACAAAGCAAGACAAGTTGCATAAGACTATAATCAAGAAGAAGGCATAGATTTTGATGAAACCTATGCACCAGTGGCTCGACTGAAGTCAATTCGAATGATGCTTGCTTTTGCTAGTTACATGAACTTTAAGTTATATCAAATTGATGTTAAGAGTGCATTCTTAAATGGACACATCAATGAAGAAGTTTATGTAGAGCAACCTCCAGGCTTTGAAAATGAGAAATATCCAGAAAAAGTCTACAAATTAAAAAGAGCTTTGTACAGACTTAAACAAGCACCAAGAGCGTGGTATGAAAGACTATAAATTTTTTTAGAACAATCTAGTTTTTCCATTGGTCGGGTAGACTCCACTTTATTTATTAAAAATCTTAATTTAGATATTCTTATTGTGCAAATTTATGTTGATGACATAATATTTGGTTCTACTAATGAAGCTTTTTGTAAAGAATTTGCTAAAGCTATGCAGAAAGAGTTTGAAATGAGCTTGATGGGCGAATTAAACTACTTCCTTGGACTTCAATAAAACAAACTGAAGAAGGAATCTTCATCAATCAGGCTAAGTATACAAAAGAACTTCTCAAGAGATTTGGGATGGACTCATCAAAATCAATAAGAAATCTTATGAGTACAACTACTTCTCTTGATAAAGATGAAAATGGTAAAAATGTAGATAATAAGCTCACCAGAGGTATGATCGGATCTCTATTATACTTAACTGCTAGTCGACCTGATATTATGTTTAGTGTTTGTATATGTGCAAGATTTCAAGCTAATCCAAAGGAATCTCATTTAACTGCAGTGAAACAAATTCTTCGTTACTTGAAAGATACTTCAGATTTTGGTTTGTTTCACCCAAAATCATCTTCCTTTGATTTAGTTTCATATAGTGATGCAGATTTTGCTGGAAGTAAATCTGATCGCAAGAGTACTAGAGGAACTTGTCATTTCTTAAGAAATTCCTTAGTCTCTTGGTTTAGTAAAAAGCAAAATTCAGTATCACTCTCAACAACTGAAGCAGAATATATAACAGCTAGTTTAACATGTTCACAAGTACTATGGATGAAACAGACCTTAAAAGATTTTGGTTTGAATTACTCTACAACAACTATTTATTTTGATAACACTAGTGCTATAAATCTTTCGAAAAATCCGATTCAGCACTCAAGAACTAAGCATATTGAAGTTAGACATCATTTCTTAAGAGATCATGTGTTAAAAGGAGACATTTCGTTAAATTTTATTTTCACTAATGAACAACATGCCGATATCTGCACTAAACCACTTAAAAATGAAGATTTTATGAGAATTAGGAGAGAACTAGGCATTTGCTCATTTTTGGATTTATAAAATGTTGATTTTTTGAACAAAATCTCAAAATCGCATCATATTAGTCGACCGATAAATTTCTAGTCGACTGATGCTTTAAAAAAAAAATTGGAATGAGTCGCACTTTATTAGTCGATCGATAAAATTTTAGTCGACTAAATTTTTTTTTAAAATTTCAACTGAAGGGACCTGATACCCCTTGGATTTTTTTTAACACCTGATTTTTTTTTAAAAAAAAAGTGGGCATCGTTTCATTTTTTTATGCACCTTTTTGTTTTTCTTAAAAACGAAACCCTTTAAAAAACGAAACCCTCTCTCTCTTCCAAAAAACCCTCGGAGTGTCGTTCGAACCTCTCTTCGCCGGAATTTTCTGGCTGTGACAGGGAGTCTCTTGACTTTTCGTCGGAATCCGCTTGCCGTGACTGGTGTCTCTTCAGTCCTTGGCGGAATTTGTGGCAGCCTCCTCTCACTTGCTGTCATCCACTGCGGACTCCTCCTCGTCTCTTCCCTCTTGCCTAAAATCTGTGGAGAATCGACATCCCTTTTCAGTGGGTTGTTACTGTTGATTATTTTGGCCACTACCAACGAATTTGAAGGCACATCGTTCACTTTGCACAAAGTGTTTCTGTTGCACGACGACAGATATTTTCCTCCCGTCGGACGTCATTTGGAAGCAGACATCAACACCATCTTCAACTGTTCTTCTCAACAACTGTGTTGATAAATCATTCTCTGCAACTGAATTTTTTTTTTGGTGAATCTGTTTTAACCATGCCTCGTCAGAAGACTGCATCCATAAAAGGTTCTCCTCCTCCTACACCTCTAGCAAAATATGGATTTTCTCTCAGATTACTCTGAAATCCTCTTTTATATGATGCTTTTGGATCGGTTTCTGCACTTCCTATTTTACCAGGCCGAAATGTCCTCTTTCACATGTTTTCTCGTTATAAAATCAGAGAATTATTTCCATGTATTTCACATCTTTTTTATGCCTGTGCAGACACCCTTCATTATCCTTTTCTGATTCACTTGTTTTATACAAATTTACAAATTGATCATGAAACTGGAGTTCTTTCCTCAGTTGTTCGTGATGTTGAAATTGAGTTTGATTCTAAACTACTTGGACAAATCCTAGAAATTCCACCTTCAGATACTCTTTTCAATACTATTAAACTTAATGATGAAAGAATTTTTGAACAAATTCTTCTTCCTAGTGCACCTCATTGTCCTCCTTTCAAAAATACTAATCTTCAAACTCGTGCACGCATTGCTGGACGAATTCTTGCCCACAATGCTCTACCTAAAACTGGTTCTTTTGATACTATTCCACAGATCTTTCTACTACTCTTTATGTCTTATTTGGAAATATTTCTGTAAATTGGGCCAACGTGTATTTTACTAATTTGTGGAAACAAAAACCATTTCTTCCTTATGGATGTCTTCTAACTCGTATTTTCAGACATTTCAAAGTTCCCTTAACCAATGAAAAATATATTGAGCAAAAGGAGTTCTTTGACCAAACTATTTTTAAACGAATGAAAATCAAATATCTGCCTCCTTTAAACGTTGATCAAACTGAACCATCTGATCCTACTGAACCATCAATTTATGAACCCTCACCATCTTCTGTGACACCTTCATCTCAAGCAAAATGAAAGAAATTTTCTACTACTCAAGACAACGATGATGTTTTGTAGCGACTGAAAGCTTTGGAGCTGCATCAACACACTTTTCGTGAAGATGTGACTCAATAGCTTTCTTCGATTCAGAAAGATATTACTGCAATCAAGGACTTGCTTAACTCACTTTTCTGATCTTTGTTTTCTGTCTTTACTAAACTTTGCTACTTTATGGGTTCTAATATTTTGTACTTGAATTTACATTTTGCTTATGCTATTTCTGCCCTTACTCTTTTTTATTATGACAAAGGGGGAGAAAAAGAAAAAGATAGAAATTGCATATTGCATTATGACATGGAAATGGAAATTACATAAAATGACATGGAAATTACATGAAAGTATTGAAAATTGCATTTATGAAAAAGTTATAAAAATGCATGAAGTAATGATGGAAATGCAAACCAATCAATATGTGATATATGTGCTTTGAATGTACTAACTTTAATGTTTTGCAGCATATTGATAGGGAGAGTAAAATCTCCATCTATGCAACTAAATGCTTCATCTTTGATTAAGTTTGTCATCATAAAAAAAGAGAAGATTGTTACGACAATAAAGCCGTACATGATACTTCAAGTACAAGGTTTTGATGATGAACAAGTGAATCAACTGCATGTCAGCTAAGACAATAAAGAAAGATTACAAGCATTAAAGAAATCGATGAAGAATCTTTGAAGACTAGTGTGCATATGTTAAATTCATTAAAAGTCTTAGATTCTTGTAAGAGTCTTACTTACAGTGCATATTTCGGTTGCATTTCAGCTAAAAAGACTTTTGAAAAACTTTTCTAAAAGAACCCTTCATGAAAATCTTTTTAGAAAACTCTTTATTTATTTTTTCGTGTTTATTAGTCGACCAATAGACTCACCAGTTGACTAATCCTTTCGCACAAATTTTTCTAAACAAAATGTCATTTTTATCAAATTAGTCGACCGAAGGTTTTATTAGTCGACCGGACAGTATGTCTATTTTCTGGAAATTTAGCAGCAGTCGACTAATGCTTTTATCAGTCGACCGGACAGAACTTGTGTTTTTTAGAAAATTTTAGCAGCAGTCGACTGAAAGGTTTTTCAGTCTACTGATGATATTATCAGTCGACTAACTTTTCTTTAGTCAACTAAGTTTCAAAACTTCAGATTTTCAAACGGCTCGATTAACAGATCAGTCGACCGACGATAACTGTCAATCTACTAATAGCTAATTATTAGTCGACTAACAACTATTCCTGTCGACTAATTTTGTCATTTTTTCTGAAACTTTAAAAAGGCGTGTCTTTTCATTTTTAAAGTGTTTTGATCGTTCAAAATAGACTGTTTTGACACCCTTTCATACCCTCAACGTATGAAATCTTTCAACTATAAATATGAGAGCACTTTACACTCAAAATCACTGCAATTCAATCAATTTGAATCAATTACTCTTTGCTTTTCACTCATATTCATTTTCTCACTCACGTGATATTTTTCACTTCACTTTTTCACTCAAATTCTTTTGAGAGATAGTGAATTCGTGAGTAGAGTATTTCAACAACTTCAAAAGCAAATTGTATCTCATTTGTATTCATTAGAAGAGCTCATAGGTTGTATTGTAAGTTGTTACTTGTTTCAATTTTCTGTAAAAGGAAGGACTCCTTGGTTTAAAGGAGTTGTTTGCTTACAGTAGGTGTGTTACTGAAAGTGTGACCGGATTTGGTCTGTATGATCTTGTAGTTACACAAGGTTGATAGTGGAAATCTCAAGCGGGTTTTGCTTGGGCACTAGATGTAGGTCCGGAAAGACCAAACCAGGATAAATTATTGTGTTATTTGTGTGTTTGCTTTGTGAATTGCAAAATCCGTCAAAATTCTGCAGACAATTTTTAAAAGCACTATTCACCCCCCTCTAGTGCTCGTTGCCTCGATCTTACTGCACTTTCAAGGGGGGGGGGGGTCGACCAAGAGGCGATTGATTTGAAATTTGGAAGAAAAAAGAAAATCGTGATTGAGAGCTTGGCTGTCATTTGGTTTTGAAAGAAATCCTTTGAGAAAGGTTAGAGAAAATCATGTGAGGGTGCTCATTCAAGAAAAATACCTCTTGTGCTCGTGTGGACAAATCTTGTGTTTGTGTTGTTCTGCATTTGGGGAAGTTGTTGAAGTGTTCTTCGAGCTTGTTGTTGCAAACACACTAACACTTTTTTCGAACTTGTTAGCTATATCTTGTGTTCATTGTATATTTGTTATCATCGACTATTAGATTCCTTGTTCAAGATTGTGAGACTATTTTTAAAGTGTTAATGAAATTGTTCCTGTGATTCTGGTTGTTCATGTAACGCCCCAACTTTTTATAGTAAAAATTTTGGAGTAAATTTTTTTTTTTTTTTTGAAATAGCAGAAGTGCGTAAAATACAAGTCGGGCGCATTACAGGGTAAAACAGAGAGTACTAAACATACCATTCATTAATTGAAACATTAATGTCATGAATTACATCCCATAACATAAATGTAAATCTACTAATCAGAGTTCAAACAATAAATACTGAATAAATGAGATCTCTTGGCTTTCCAAAACGACACCCCGATGCTCCAATTAGTTGCTACCTGAAAAACATTTAAAGCAGAAGGGTCAGACTCCCCTGTCTGCGTAAGAAGCATTATATTTATATGTGGTGCCTAGTGACCTGTGTACAAATATGTGCAAGTACTGCAAATATAACTAGCATGGAAGTTTATAACATTCTAAAAAGATGATTATGCTTTCTAATTCATGATACAATGCAAAGGATGACTGAACTAGATGTATATTTAACTACATTAGTACTAGCTGTAGATTCCACAAGTTTTACTAAAGTCAACTCAACAGAATGTAATTCTTCAGAGATAAGTTTTTAGTCAACTTAAATTATTTAATGCTTATCTTACTCTTACCCTGTGGGTACGCACAGGCATAGACCTCGTAGCGGACCGAGACCATACGGGGATCTATTTTTTAATAACCCGTATGACTAGCCGTATGGATATCCAAAGGGGACGGTCAGTGACCGAGAGAGAACTCCCCAGTGGCTAGAACAAAAATTAGGATGCACCCTGTACTTCTACAGAAGACTTGGATCTACCACCTAGGACATACTGGTAGTCCTGGTCCCCTAACTTCGTGGACTGGGGACCGGGTGAGACACCTAGCTCTCACAAGAACAAGAATGTCCACGAAGCTTGTACCACCTACCCTCTCCAAGGTAGACCATGGGTCCAGTAACATACACCATCTTTCAGGTGTACCCAGAGCCCTGGGAAACCAGTAACATATACCATTTTCAGGTATACCCAGAATCCAACATATTTAATTTATATGTGTATAAATTTTCATTCTTGCTTGTTTGGATCAATTAACATACATCTTCTTTCAGATGTACCTAGAACCCTAGGAAACCAGTAACGTATACCATCTTTCAGGTATACCCAGAATCCCCTATTTAATGTGTATTTATTCTTATATGCAAGTCTTTGCACCACAAGGGCCTTTCACAATCCCAATTCGTACTCAAGTTGATCTTAGTATATGCACATTACCCATCGAATGCCTCAAAGGCACCGACCACAATTTCTCATAAGTCTGGTTCAACTTTGTGTCGAGTTCTTAAACATTCGGCATTTTCAGTTTTGTTTATGAGCTCGACTGTACGTTTCGTACCCCCACTGGTTATGCCGCAACATGGCAATATCCAACTTTATCATGTGTGTTTCATGTATTGGACATAATCTTAAAGTCCATATGTGAATCACTTATTTAGTTTACCATCAAAACTATTTTTTTCATAGATATTTCAGTTGCATTTCACCTAACAAGTCTTTAGAAAACTTTTCTAAAAGAACCCTTCATAAAAATCCTTTTAGAAAACTCTTTACTCAAATTTTCATGTTTATTAGTCGACCAATAGGCTCACCGGTCGACCAACCCTTTTGGCTTCAAATCTTCTAAGCAAAACGTTATTATTTTTTCTTGTAAAATTAGTTGATCGAAGAATTTATCAGTCGACCGGACAGAATGTCTGTTTTCTGGAAAAGTTTAGCAGCAGTCGACTGAAGGGTTTATCAGTCGACTGATCATAAAATTAGTCGACCAAAAGTTTTATCAGTCGACCGGACAGAATGTCCGTTTTTTTAAAAATTTAGCAGCAGTCGACTGAGGGGTTTATCAGTCGACTGAACAAAATATCAATTTTCTGAAAATTTTAGCATTAGTCGACTGAAGGTTTTATCAGTCGACTGATCAGAATATCTGTTTTCTGGAAAAAATTTAGCATCAGTCGACTGAAGGTTTTATCAGTCGACTGATCAGAATATCTATTTTCTGGAAAAATTTTAGCATCAGTCGACTGAAGGTTTTATCAGTCGACTGATCAGAATGTCTATTTTCTGGAAAAATTTTAGCATCAGTCGACTGAAGGTTTTATCAGTCGACTGAACAAAATGTCTGTTTTCTGGAAATTTCTGCAGCGGTCGACTGAAGGTTTTTATCAGTCGACTGAACATATTATCAGTCGACTAACTATTGTCTCAGTCGACTAATTTTGCCGTTTTTTCTGTAACTTTTAAAAGGGCGTTTCTTTTTATTTTTCAAACTTTTTGATTATTCTAAATGGACTGTTTTTCCACCCCTTTCATCCTCAATGTATGGAATCTTTCAACTATAAATATGAGTGCATTCCACACTCAAAACATCGAATCCAATCGAATTACCCAATAGGAATGATATATCTTTATTTT
Source organism: Nuphar pumila (assembly GCF_984573655.1). Lineage (NCBI taxonomy): Eukaryota > Viridiplantae > Streptophyta > Magnoliopsida > Nymphaeales > Nymphaeaceae > Nuphar > Nuphar pumila. The sequence continues at coordinate 75,831,518 of NC_143263.1, read as the reverse complement.
ACCATGATGTGAAATAGCAATCACGTATACATAACTTCAGACTTGATTAAAACCATTCAATCTACAAAGTAGGAAAGGTGTATTGAACAAGAAAATACAACCAAACAATAATTTCATGAATAATAATCCAAGATACTTAAGGTTCTACGCCATTTGCCTACTTTATTTTTTTGTTTCGATCTTGAATCCGTCATGGCTAACACCCACACCAAAAATATATGCATTTTCCTACACAGATTCGAACTGTAGGTTTTGATATGAGTACTACATATTACCAGGCACACACATAGGAATAAAATGCCCTTACAAAGAACACCACAGTGCCCAAACGTTGGCCAAGGGTGAGAACCATTGGCTGAACCACTACATCTTGACCTATTGGCGAGTAGGTGTTTCAACTCATGCCCCCTGGGTCTCAAGGCCCCAAACATACCTACATATAGGTGGTGCTTGTCACGTAACCTCTATGTTATTGCAACATAGATGTGCAACAAGGCATCAAGCAGTTACATACAAATAACAATGCTCCTTACCTCTTGTTGGAGCGTCAAGCGAATGAAGCAACGCTTCTTCCTTCGTTGGAGTAGCACACTACGTTTGCCAATGGAAGTCCAGTCGTGCAGCAATAGAAAACTCCACCACCAACTATGGAGGTCTGATCACCCAAGAGAGGGAGAGAGAGAGAGAGAGAGAGAGAGAGAGAGAGAGAGAGAGAAGGAGAGATATAGAAAATCGTGTTTCACGATTTCTAAAAGAAAAACTTCTTGATTTGTCTCCTCTTTCTTAGGTGGAGTTTCAAAACTCAACCCTAAAAAATCTCCTCCAAATCCCACGATTTTTGTTGGGATAGTATCTCTTCCGATTTTGCCCTTTACTCCATGTGTCATTTTTTTCAACTTCCACTCTCTTTTTTCCTTATTGTGGTACCCCTCATCCCCTGATGCATGGGATTCCCCTCAATTTTTGGTAAGGTGAGAGGAGTTGCTCACGTTTTTGGTGGAGAAAGACCAAAAAGGTAGGGTTTAATTTGAGCCCACGTTTTTACCCTTTTCACCAAGGTAGAAATCATCACTTTCTTGAAAAAAAATAATTTGTGCACAGGGGGTTTTGAACTTGGGTGGTGGCCCTACAACCCTATGTGTCCTACCATAACTCCACTTCACCACTTATTGTTTACTTTTGCGAAAATATTCTTTTTATGTCATATCGGAACGTTTTTCCTTGTTGATGGATTTCTTCCATTTCAAGTGGATTTTTCACCCGTTGGTTTTAAACTTGCACTTGCTTACTTTAAATGTGCTTCGGATCTCACGCTATTATCCCGAAACCATCGGGTTTCCTTACTTGACTCGTAAACCGGGTCGGATCATCGGATCTCGCCAAGATCCGGATCCAAAACCACTTGTGAGAGTTTATTCTCAGTTTCGTTCTAGAAACCACAAGTCATAAAATTTGTACTGTCTAACTTAAAATCTTACTATTTCACATAACTGATCCCTTTTATTTATTTAGAATTTCATAAATTTCACGGGTTTTACATCCTTCCCCTCTAAAAATAAATTTCGTCCGCAAAGTTTGTAATACATATCAATCAAACAATTGTGGGTATTTGTCCTTCATTGGTGCTTCTGGTTCCCACGTGCATTCTTCTAAGCCATAATGTCTCCATCTCACTTTGACTAATGGGATGATCTTTTTTCGTATCACCTGTTCACTACGATCCACGATTTCAATCGGTCTCTCTTCCACGGTCAGATCTTCTTGCACACTGATGTCCTCGAACTGAATCACGTGTGACGGATCTTGAATGTATTTTCTCAACATTGATACGTGAAATACATTATGAATCTTGGCAAGTTGAGATGGTAACTCAACTCGATAAGGAGTTTCGCCGATCCGCTCCAATATCGGGAAAGGTCCGACATATCTAGGACTCAACTTTCCCTTCTTTCTGAATCTGAAAACGCTCTTGGTCGGCGATACCTTGACAAACACTGCATCTCCCACTTCGAAGCTAAGCTCTCTGCGTCGCTGATCTGCATAGCTTTTCTGTCGACTCTGTGCTGCTCTAAGTCGATCTCGTATCTTCTGTATTTGTTCAGTGTAATGTTGAAGTACCATTGGTGACTCAACTGTTCTTTCGCCAACTTCATCCCAATATACTGGTGACCTACAAGGCCACCCATACAGTGCTTCAAAGGGCGCCATGCCAATACTTGCATGGTAGCTATTATTGTAGGCGAACTCTGCTAGTACCACGTGAGCATCCCATTCGCCTTTCCAATCCAACATACAGGCACGTAACATGTCTTCTAGTGTCTGTATGGTCCTTTCTGACTGTCCGTCGGTTTGTGGATGAAAAGCAGTGCTGAACTTCAACTTAGTTCCCAATGCCTTTTGTAACTGCCCCCACAGTCGTGAGGTAAACCGAGGGTCTCTATCAGATATGATCGAGACAGGCACCCCATGTAGTCGTACTATCTTATGGATATACAGGTCGGTCAAGCTCTCAAGTGACTGATTCTTCCTCATCGGTAGGAAATGTGCTGACTTAGTGAGTCGGTCAACCACTACCCAAATAGAGTCATGGTTCTTTCGGGTTCGCGGTAATCCCATCACAAAATCCATCGTGATATGTTCCCATTTCCATTGAGGAATTTTCATCAGCTGCATCGTTCCTCCTGGCCTTTGATGCTCGATTTTGATTTGTTGACATGTCAAGCACTTTGCGACGTATCTAGAATGATAGCAAGAATTAGCATAATCCCGATCTTATATCATAGAAAGAACAACCTAATTAGAACACATAAATTTTTCTTGTGAATTGGTTACCTTGCAACATCGCGCTTCATACCATTCCACCAGTACCAGTATTGAAGATCTTTGAACATCTTGGTACTGCCCGGGTGAATGGTATACTTGCTCTTATGTGCCTCTCCCAATAACTCTTCTCTGGTCTCTGGATCACTCGGTACCCATAGTCGATCTTTAAACCATATACTTTCATCCTCCTTGCGCTGGAAAGCAGTGTCTTCTTGCAACGCCAATGCCTCCATCTTTCCGTACTACGAGTCTTCTTTTTGCTTAATCATGATCCGCTCTCGTAGTTCTGATCGTACAGTCAGGCTAGACAGCCTAAGTACGCCTTGATCATCTGAGAAAGGTCTCCATTCTGTGAACTCAGAAATCATCTTCCATCCAAGATTTACCAGGCTAGAAAGATTTCCCCCGGCCTTACGACTAAGGGCATCAGCAACAACATTTGCTTTCCCTGGATGGTACGAGATTGTAAATTCGTAGTCCTTGATGAACTCGAGCCACCTTCTTTGTCGCATATTAAGTTCCTTCTGAGAAAATAGATACTTCAAGCTCTTGTGATCAGTGAAGACTTCGAACTGCACTCCATATAGATAATGTCTCCAAACCTTCAAAGCAAAGACCACGGCCGCCAACTCCAGGTCGTGAGTGGGGTAGTTCCTCTCATGAATCTTCAGTTGTCGTGATGCATAGGCAATGACCTTGCCGTGCTGCATCAGTACACATCCCAACCCAGTACCAGAAGCGTCCGTGTACACCACGAATCCTCCGCTTCCAGACGGTAAGGCTAACACTGGAGCTGTGGTAAGCTTAGCTTTAAGGGTTTGAAAACTTTCTTCACTTTTATCATTCTATTCAAACTTTACCCCTTTTCGTAGAAGCTTTGTCATTGGCATAGCAATTCGGGAGAAGTCTTGGATGAATCGCCTATAGTAGCGAGCTAATCCTAGGAAGCTTCGGATTTCGCTGACATTCTTTGGTTGTGACCAATTCATCACAGCTTCAACTTTGGCAGGATCTACTGAAACTCCATCTTTCGAGATCACATGTCCAAGGAACATGACTTCTTCAAGCCAGAATTCGCATTTCAAGAACTTTGCGTATAACTGATGTGTTCGGAGGGTTTCTAAAATGATTTTCAGATGTTCTTTGTGTTCCTCCACATTTTTCGAGTATATCAGTATGTCATCAATGATGATGATGACAAAGGAGTCTAAGTATGGCCTGAATACCCGATTCATCAGGTCCATGAATGCCGCTGGGGCATTAGTGAGTCCAAATGGCATTACCACAAACTCAAAATGCCCATATCTGGTTCGAAATGCTGACTTTGGGATATCTTCATCTTTTATTCTCAACTGGTGATAACCTGACCTCAAATCAATCTTAGAAAAGACTTTTGCTCTTTTCAATTGATCAAATAGGTCCTCGATACGAGGTAAAGGATATTTGTTCTTCACAGTTGCTTGGTTCAGCATTCTATAGTCTATGCATAGTCTCATAGACCCGTCCTTCTTTTTCACGAACAGGACCGGTGCTCCCCATGGAGACGTACTCGGTCTTACAAAACCACGCTCCATCAGTTCTTGCAACTGCTTCTTCAGTTCTTCTAACTCTGCTGGTGCCATCCGATAAGGTGCTCTTGATATTGGCTTTGTACCTGGCATTAGTTCGATCCCGAACTCGACTTCCTGCTGAGGAGGAAGTCCAGGAAGTTCTTCTGGAAATACATCGGCAAAATCGCGGACGATTTCCAAATCCTCAAGCATAGTTAGTTTTGTTTCACTTCCGATCATACTAACTAGGAAAGCCATATCTCCCTGACGTAGATACTTTTGGGCTTTGAGGGTCGAAATAACCCTTTTCTTGATTCCAGGCTTTGCTAATCGGAATTCCACTTTCGGCATATCCGGTCGAGACAGAATTACTTTTCCTTCTCTACAGAGGATTCTAGCATAGTGCTCAAAGAGCCAATTCATACCCAGTATGACATCGTATTCGGTCATATCAAGTATGATTAGGTTGGCAGGTAAGTTGTGTTCTCCTAAAATAACTTCTACTTCTGGCATATAGTTCACATAAACTTCATTGAATCCTATAGGGTTATACACTACTAGTTCTTGATTCAATGATTCTGTGGGGATTCTAAGTTGTTTTGCAAAATATAATGAAATGAAGGAATGAGAAGCTCCACAGTCAAATAAGACAAGGGCAGCTTGACCCGAAACAAGTACGGTACCTTGCACAAGGTCCCCCTTCTCCAGTTGGTCAGCTGTAGTAGCATACACACGTCCAGCTACTCGTTGTGGAGCCGCCTGAGGTTGTGGTGGTGGGGCACGGTGTTGTTGAGGCTGTTGTCCTCCAGTGCCGCGCCGTGCATCATCGGCCAACTTCTTCCTACACTCCTTAATGTAGTGCCCCATCTTTCCACAGTAGAGACATCCTCCTGTCTCACGGGGACATTGTTGTTCGGGGTGAAAACGATTGCACTTCTGACACCTTTGATTTTGTCCTGGCATGTGTCGGGTACCTCCGTCATGCCTTGGTTTCTTGGTTTGATGGTTAGAACTCGGGTTTCTGAACCCCGATTTTGTTCTTTTGCGACTTTTGTCCCTCCTTCCAGTCGTCATCAAGGAGAGTCGCCACCTGTATGTCCAAGACAGACAGGAACAATCCATTACAATCTAAGGGTTAACGGTACCTTGTAAACTTTGATGCAACTTATAGCATGAAAAGAAATGATCTTTTACCTGGATAGCCTCATCGAGGTTCTTAGGCCCTCTAGTGTACAGACGGTTCCTCAAACCCGCCTTCAAGCCTCGAGCAAATTTCATTGCTCGATCCTCATCCGATGTATACACGTTTGGACAATATCGTTTCAAACTGTGAAACTTAGTGATGTACTCGGCGAGGGACATCTCACCCTGCTGTAGGTCCAAGAACTCCTGTATCTTCTTTGCCCTCTCGTGCTTCGGAAAGTAGGCAGCGTTAAAAACCTCTACGAACTCCGTCCAAGATACAGGACCGTCCTGAAACTTGACTGCCCTGGTGGTTTCCCACCACTTTTCAGCATGATCCTTGAGACGATAAGTCCCAAAGTCCACCCGATGCTCCTCGGGCACCTCCAGTACACGAAAGATACGTTCAATCTCCCGGATCTAACTTTCAGCAGCTTCAGGATCCGTCTTTCCGGAGAAGGCAGGAGGATCCATGTCCATGAATTTCTTGTAGGACATAGTCCCACCGTTTGTACTCTTCTCATGCGCCATATGTTGTAGATTGTCGCTCATCTGCTGCATTGTCGTAGCTTGCTGGCCTACTACTTCGGCCAGGTTATGTAGAGTTTCCATAATATTATTGCAACGATTTGCCCACGCCATCTATTTGAGCAAATAAAATTCATTATAACCTGAGTTATGATTTTTTTTGTGAATTAGTCGTACACACTCATATGTTTCTTGTTTCTACATTACAAAATAACTTTTCTACATACTTACAGAGTCATCGTTGTCGCTGGAAGAGCCAAGATCTCAAATTATTCAATCCTGCTCTGATACCAAAACTATAACGCCCCAACTTTTTATATTAAAAATTTTGGAGTACATTTTTTTTTTTTGAAATAGCGGAAGTGCGTAAAATACAAGTCGGGCGCATTACAGGGTAAAACAGAGAGTACTAAACAGACCATTCATTAATTGAAACATTAATGTCATGAATTACATCCCATAACATAAATGTAAATCTACTAATCAGAGTTCAAACAATAAATACTGAATAAATGAGATCTCTTGGGTTTCCAAAATGACACCCCGATGCTCCAATTAGTTGCTACCTGAAAAACATTTAAAGCAGAAGGGTCAGACTCCACTGTCTGCGTAAGAAGCATTATATTTATATGTGGTGCTCAGTGACCTGTGTACAAATATGTGCAAGTACTACAAATATAACTAGCATGGAAGTTTATAACATTCTAAGAAGATGATTATGCTTTCTAATTCATGATACAATGCAAAGGATGACTGAACTAGATGTATATTTAACCACATTAGTACTAGCTGTAGATTCCACAAGTTTTACTAAAGTCAACTCAACAGAATGTAATTCTTCAGAGATAAGTTTCTAGTCAACTTAAATTATTTAATGCTTATCTTACTCTTACCCTGTGGGTACGCACAGGCATAGACCTCGTAGCGGACCGAGACCATACGGGGGTCTATTATTTAATAACTCGTATGACTAGCCGTACGGATATCCAAAGGGGACGGTCAGTGACCGAGAGAGAACTCCCGAGTGGCTAGAACAAAAATTAGGATGCACCCTGTACTTCTACAGAAGACTTGGATCTACCACCTAGGACATACTGGTAGTCCTGGTCCCCTAACTTCGTGGACTGGGGACCGGGTGAGACGCCTAGCTCTCACAAGAACAAGAATGTCCACGAAGCTTGTACCACCTACCCTCTCCAAGGTAGACCATGGGTCCAGTAACATACACCATCTTTCAGGTGTACCCAGAGCCCTGGGAAACCAGTAACATATATCATTTTCAGATATACCCAGAATCCAACATATTTAATTTATATGTGTATAAATTTTCATTCTTGCTTGTTTGGATCCAGTAACATACATCTTCTTTCAGATGTACCCAGAACCCTAGGAAACCAGTAACATATACCATCTTTCAGGTATACCCAGAATCCCCTGTTTAATGTGTATTTATTCTTATGTGCAAGTCTTTGCACCACAAGGGACTTTCACAACCCCAATTCATACTCAAGTTGATCTTAGTATATGCACATTACCCATCGAATGCCTCAAAGGCACCGACCACAATTTCTCATAAGTCTGGTTCAACTTTGTGACGAGTACTTAAACATTCGGCATTTTCAGTTTTGTTTATGAGCTCGACTGTACGTTTCGTACCCCCACTGGTTATGCCGCAACATGGCAATATCCAACTTTATCATGTGTGTTTCATGTATTGGACATAATCTTAAAGTCCATATGTGAATCACTTATTTAGTTTACCATCAAAACTATTTTTTTCATAGATATTTCAGTTGCATTTCACCTAAAAAGTCTTTAGAAAACTTTTCTAAAAGAACCCTTCATAAAAATCCTTTTAGAAAACTCTTTACTCAAATTTTCATGTTTATTAGTCGACCAATAGGCTCACCGGTCGACCAACCCTTTTGGCTTCAAATCTTCTAAGCAAAACGTTATTATTTTTTCTTGTAAAATTAGTTGATCGAAGAATTTATCAGTCGACCGGACAGAATGTCTGTTTTCTAGAAAAGTTTAGCAGCAGTCGACTGAAGGGTTTATCAGTCGACTGATCATAAAATTAGTCGACCAAAAGTTTTATCAGTCGACCGGACAGAATGTCCGTTTTTTTAAAAATTTAGCAGCAGTCGACTGAGGGGTTTATCAGTCGACTGAACAAAATATCAATTTTCTGAAAATTTTAGCATTAGTCGACTGAAGGTTTTATCAGTCGACTGATCAGAATATCTGTTTTCTGGAAAAATTTTAGCATCAGTCGACTGAAGGTTTTATCAGTCGACTGATCAGAATATCTATTTTCTGGAAAAATTTTAGCATCAGTCGACTGAAGGTTTTATCAGTCGACTGATCAGAATTTTATTTTCTGGAAAAATTTTAGCATCAGTCGACTGAAGGTTTTATCAGTCGACTGAACAAAATGTCTGTTTTCTGGAAATTTCTGCAGCAGTCGACTGAAGGTTTTTATCAGTCGACTGAACATATTATCAGTCCACTAACTATTGTCTCAGTCGACTAATTTTGTCGTTTTTCTGTAACTTTTAAAAGGGCGTTTCTTTTTATTTTTCAAACTTTTTGATCATTCTAAATGGACTGTTTTGCCACCCCTTTCATCCTCAATATATGGAATCTTTCAACTATAAATATGAGTGCATTCCACACTCAAAACATCGAATCCAATCGAATTACCCAATAGGAATGATATATCTTTATTTTACCATGATGTGAAATAGCAATCACGTATACATAACTTCAGACTTGATTAAAACCATTCAATCTACAAAGCAGGAAAGGTGTATTGAACAAGAAAATACAACCAAACAATAATTTCATGAATAATAATCCAAGATACTTAAGGTTCCACGCCATTTGCCTACTTTATTTTTTTGTTTCGATCTTGAATCCGTCATGGCTAACACCCACACCAAAAATATATGCATTTTCCTACACAAATTCGAACTGTAGGTTTTGATATGAGTACTACATATTACCAGGCACACACATAAGAATAAAATGCCCTTACAAAGAACACCACAGTGCCCAAACGTTGGCCAAGGGTGAGAACCATTGGCTGAACCACTACATCTTGACCTATTGGCGAGTAGGTGTTTCAACTCATGCCCCCTGGGTCTCAAGGCCCCAAACATACCTACATATAGGTGGTGCTTGTCACGTAACCTCTATGTTATTGCAACATAGATGTGCAACAAGGCATCAAACACTTACATACAAATAACAATGCTCCTTACCTCTTGTTGGAGCGTCAAGCGAATGAAGCAACGCTTCTTCCTTCGTTGGAGTAGCACACTACGTTTGCCAATGGAAGTCCAGTCGTGCAGCAATAGAAAACTCCACCACCAACTATGAAGGTCTGATCACCCAAGAGAGGGAGAGAGAGAGAGAGAGAGAGAGAGAGAGAGAGAGAGAGAAGGAGAGATATAGAAAATCGTGTTTCACAATTTCTAAAAGAAAAACTTCTTGATTTGTCTCCTCTTTCTTAGGTGGAGTTTCAAAACTCAACCCTAAAAAATCTCCTCCAAATCCCACGATTTTTGTTGGGATAGTATCTCTTCCGATTTTGCCCTTTACTCCATGTGTCATTTTTTTCAACTTCCACTCTCTTTTTTCCTTATTGTGGTACCCCTCATCCCCTGATGCATGGGATTCCTCTCAATTTTTGGTAAGGTGAGAGGAGTTGCTCACGTTTTTGGTGGAGAAAGACCAAAAAGGTAGTGTTTAATTTGAGCCCACGTTTTTACCCTTTTCACCAAGGTAGAAATCATCACTTTCTTGAAAAAAAATAATTTGTGCATAGGGGGTTTTGAACTTGGGTGGTGGCCCTACAACCCTATGTGTCCTACCATAACTCCACTTCACCACTTATTGTTTACTTTTGCGAAAATATTCTTTTTATGTCATATCGGAACGTTTTTCCTTGTTAATGGATTTCTTCCATTTCAAGTGGATTTTTCACCCGTTGGTTTTAAACTTGCACTTGCTTACTTTAAATGTGCTTCAGATCTCACGCTATTATCCCGAAACCATCGGGTTTCCTTACTTGACTCGTAAACCGGGTCGGATCATCGGATCTCGCCAAGATCCGGATCCAAAACCACTTGTGAGAGTTTATTCTCAGTTTCGTTCTAGAAACCACAAGTCATAAAATTTGTACTGTCTAACTTAAAATCTTACTATTTCACATAACTGATCCCTTTTATTTATTTAGAATTTCATAAATTTCACGGGTTTTACATCCTTCCCCTCTAAAAATAAATTTCGTCCGCAAAGTTTGTAATACATATCAATCAAACAATTGTGGGTATTTGTCCTTCATTGGTGCTTCTGGTTCCCACGTGCATTCTTCTAAGCCATAATGTCTCCATCTCACTTTGACTAATGGGATGATCTTTTTTCGTATCACCTGTTCACTACGATCCACGATTTCAATCGGTCTCTCTTCCACGGTCAGATCTTCTTGCACACTGATGTCCTCGAACTGAATCACGTGTGACGGATCTTGAATGTATTTTCTCAACATTGATACGTGAAATACATTATGAATCTTGGCAAGTTGAGATGGTAACTCAACTCGATAAGGAGTTTCGCCGATCCGCTCCAATATCGGGAAAGGTCCGACATATCTAGGACTCAACTTTCCCTTCTTTCTGAATCTGAAAACGCTCTTGGTCGGCGATACCTTGACAAACACTGCATCTCCCACTTCGAAGCTAAGCTCTCTGCGTCGCTGATCTGCATAGCTTTTCTGTCGACTCTGTGCTGCTCTAAGTCGATCTTGTATCTTCTGTATTTGTTCAGTGTAATGTTGAAGTACCATTGGTGACTCAACTGTTCTTTCGCGAACTTCATCCCAATATACTGGTGACCTACAAGGCCACCCATACAGTGCTTCAAAGGGCGCCATGCCAATACTTGCATGGTAGCTATTATTGTAGGCGAACTCTGCTAGTACCACGTGAGCATCCCATTCGCCTTTCCAATCCAACATACAGGCACGTAACATGTCTTCTAGTGTCTGTATGGTCCTTTCTGACTGTCCGTCGGTTTGTGGATGAAAAGCAGTGCTGAACTTCAACTTAGTTCCCAATGCCTTTTGTAACTGCCCCCACAGTCGTGAGGTAAACCGAGGGTCTCTATCAGATATGATCGAGACAGGCACCCCATGTAGTCGTACTATCTTATGGATATACAGGTCGGTCAAGCTCTCAAGTGACTGATTCTTCCTCATCGGTAGGAAATGTGCTGACTTACTGAGTCGGTCAACCACTACCCAAATAGAGTCATGGTTCTTTCGGGTTCGCGGTAATCCCATCACAAAATCCATCGTGATATGTTCCCATTTCCATTGAGGAATTTTCATCAGCTGCATCGTTCCTCCTGGCCTTTGATGCTCGATTTTGATTTGTTGACATGTCAAGCACTTTGCGACGTATCTAGAATGATAGCAAGAATTAGCATAATCCCGATCTTATATCATAGAAAGAACAACCTAATTAGAACACATAAATTTTTCTTGTGAATTGGTTACCTTGCAACATCGCGCTTCATACCATTCCACCAGTACCAGTATTGAAGATCTTTGAACATCTTGGTACTGCCCGGGTGAATGGTATACTTGCTCTTATGTGCCTCTCCCAATAACTCTTCTCTGGTCTCTGGATCACTCGGTACCCATAGTCGATCTTTAAACCATATACTTCCATCCTCCTTGCGCTGGAAAGCAGTGTCTTCTTGCAACGCCAATGCCTCCATCTTTCCGTACTACGAGTCTTCTTTTTGCTTAATCATGATCCGCTCTCGTAGTTCTGATCGTACAGTCAGGCTAGACAGCCTAAGTACGCCTTGATCATCTGAGAAAGGTCTCCATTCTGTGAACTCAGAAATCATCTTCCATCCAAGATTTACCAGGCTAGAAAGATTTCCCCCAGCCTTACGACTAAGGGCATCAGCAACAACATTTGCTTTCTCTGGATGGTACGAGATTGTAAATTCGTAGTCCTTGATGAACTCGAGCCACCTTCTTTGTCGCATATTAAGTTCCTTTTGAGAAAATAGATACTTCAAGCTCTTGTGATCAGTGAAGACTTCGAACTGCTCTCCATATAGATAATGTCTCCAAACCTTCAAAGCAAAGACCACGGCCGCCAACTCCAGGTCGTGAGTGGGGTAGTTCCTCTCATGAATCTTCAGTTGTCGTGATGCATAGGCAATGACCTTGCCGTGCTGCATCAGTACACATCCCAACCCAGTACCAGAAGCGTCCGTGTACACCACGAATCCTCCGCTTCCAGACGGTAAGGCTAACACTGGAGCTGTGGTAAGCTTAGCTTTAAGGGTTTGAAAACTTTCTTCACTTTTATCATTCTATTCAAACTTTACCCCTTTTCGTAGAAGCTTTGTCATTGGCATAGCAATTCGGGAGAAGTCTTGGATGAATCGCCTATAGTAGCCAGCTAATCCTAGGAAGCTTCGGATTTCGCTGACATTCTTTGGTTGTGACCATTTCATCACAGCTTCAACTTTGGCAGGATCTACTGAAACTCTATCTTTCGAGATCACATGTCCAAGGAACATGACTTCTTCAAGCCAGAATTCGCATTTCGAGAACTTTGCGTATAACTGATGTGTTCGGAGGGTTTCTAAAATGATTTTCAGATGTTCTTTGTGTTCCTCCACATTTTTCGAGTATATCAGTATGTCATCAATGAAGATGATGACAAAGGAGTCTAAGTATGGCCTGAATACCCGATTCATCAGGTCCATGAATGCCGCTGGGGCATTAGTGAGTCCAAATGGCATTACCACAAACTCAAAATGCCCATATCTGGTTCGAAATGCTGACTTTGGGATATCTTCATCTTTTATTCTCAACTGGTGATAACCTGACCTCAAATCAATCTTAGAAAAGACTTTTGCTCTTTTCAATTGATCAAATAGGTCCTCGATACGAGGTAGAGGATATTTGTTCTTCACAGTTGCTTGGTTCAGCATTCTATAGTCTATGCATAGTCTCATAGACCCGTCCTTCTTTTTCACGAACAGGACCGGTGCTCCCCATGGAGACGTACTCGGTCTTACAAAACCACGCTCCATCAGTTCTTGCAACTGCTTCTTCAGTTCTTCTAACTCTGCTGGTGCCATCCGATAAGGTGCTCTTGATATTGGCTTTGTATCTGGCATTAGTTCGATCCCGAACTCGACTTCCCGCTGGGGAGGAAGTCCAGGAAGTTCTTCTGGAAATACATCGGCAAAATCGCGGACGATTTCCAAATCCTCAAGCAGAGTTAGTTTTGTTTCACTTCCGATCATACTAACCAGGAAAGCCATATCTCCCCGACGTAGATACTTTTGGGCCATGAGGGTCGAAATAACCCTTTTCTTGATTCCAGGCTTTGCTAATCGGAATTCCACTTTCGGCATATCCGGTCGAGACAGAATTACTTTTCCTTCTCTACAGAGGACTCTAGCATAGTGCTCAAAGAGCCAATCCATACCCAGTATGACATCGTATTCGGTCATATCAAGTATGATTAGGTTGGCAGGTAAGTTGTGTTCTCCTAAAATAACTTCTACTTCTGGCATATAGTTCACATAAACTTCATTGAATCCTATAGGGTTATACACTACTAGTTCTTGATTTAATGATTCTGTGGGGATTCTAAGTTGTTTTGCAAAATATAATGAAATGAAGGAATAAGAAGCTCCACAGTCAAATAAGACAAGGGCAGCTTGACCCGAAACAAGTACGGTACCTTGCACAAGGTCCCCCTTCTGTTTTCTGGAAATTTCTGCAGCAGTCGACTGAAGGTTTTTATCAGTCGACTGAACATATTATCAGTCGACTAACTATTGTCTCAGTCGACTAATTTTGTCATTTTTCTGTAACTTTTAAAAGGGCGTTTCTTTTTATTTTTCAAACTTTTTTATCATTCTAAATGGACTGTTTTGCCACCCCTTTCATCCTCAATATATGGAATCTTTCAACTATAAATATGAGTGCATTCCACACTCAAAACATCGAATCCAATCGAATTACCCAATAGGAATGATATATCTTTATTTTACCATGATGTGAAATAGCAATCACGTATACATAACTTCAGACTTGATTAAAACCATTCAATCTACAAAGCAGGAAAGGTGTATTGAACAAGAAAATACAACCAAACAATAATTTCATGAATAATAATCCAAGATACTTAAGGTTCCACGCCATTTGCCTACTTTATTTTTTTGTTTCGATCTTGAATCCGTCATGGCTAACACCCACACCAAAAATATATGCATTTTCCTACACAGATTCAAACTGTAGGTTTTGATATGAGTACTACATATTACCAGGCACACACATAGGAATAAAATGCCCTTACAAAGAACACCACAGTGCCCCAACGTTGGCCAAGGGTGAGAACCATTGGCTGAACCACTACATCTTGACCTATTGGCGAGTAGGTGTTTCAACTCATGCCCCCTGGGTCTCAAGGCCCCAAACATACCTACATATAGGTGGTGCTTGTCACGTAACCTCTATGTTATTGCAACATAGATATGCAACAAGGCATCAAGCACTTACATACAAATAACAATGCTCCTTACCTCTTGTTGGAGTGTCAAGCGAATGAAGCAACACTTCTTCCTTCGTTGGAGTAACACACTACGTTTGCCAATGGAAGTCCAGTCGTGCAGCAATAGAAAACTCCACCACCAACTATGGATGTTTGATCACCCAAGAGAGGGAGAGAGAGAGAGAGAGAGAGAAGGAGAGATATAGAAAGTCGTGTTTCACGATTTCTAAAAGAAAAACTTCTTGATTTGTCTACTCTTTCTTAGGTGGAGTTTCAAAACTCAACCCTAAAAAATCTCCTCCAAATCCCACGAATTTTGTTGGGATAGCATCTCTTCCGATTTTGCCCTTTACTCCATGTGTCATTTTTTTCAACTTTCACTCTCTTTTTTCCTTATTGTGGTACCCCTCATCCCCTGATGCATGGGATTCCCCTCAATTTTTGGTAAGGTGAGAGGAGTTGCTCACGTTTTTTGTGAAGAAAGACCAAAAAGGTAGGGTTTAATTTGAGCCCACGTTTTTACCCTTTTCACCAAGGTAGAAATCATCACTTTCTTGAAAAAAAATAATTTGTGCACAGGGGGTTTTGAACTTGGGTGGTGACCCTACAACCCTATGTGTCCTACCATAACTCCACTTCACTACTTTTTGTTTACTTTTGCGAAGATATTCTTTTTATGTCATATCGGGACGTTTTTCCTTGTTGATGGATTTCTTCCATTTCAAGTGGATTTTTCACCCGTTGGTTTTAAACTTGCACTTGCTTACTTTAAATGTGCTTCGGATCTCACGCTATTATCTCGAAACCATCGGGTTTCCTTACTTGGACTCGTAAACCGGGTCGGATCATCGGATCTCGCCAAGATCCGGATCCAACACCACTTGTGAGAGTTTGTTCTCGGTTTCGTTCTAGAAACCACAAGTCATAAAATTTGTACTATCTAACTTAAAATCTTACTATTTCACATAACTGATCCCTTTTATTCATTTAGAATTTCATAAATTTCACGGGTTTTATAGTTCAGCAACTCATTTTGTTGATGTATGTTTGGGTTTTGATAAAACTCATTTTCTACTGAGGAAAGTCATTTATGCATTCAGGATTGTCAGACATTGTCCCGGTATTTTGACTGTATCTCCTTAGATACTGGTGCAAATCGAGTGATCATTAGCTTGTTGGAAAGCTAATATCCTCCTTTTCAAGTTTTCTTATTACTATTTTTCTTGAAGCATCATTGTTAGGATGCTAAAATCCCTGACAAGTTTCAGTCAATTGCATAAGACCAGAGTTTTATCCTGTGCATCACATCACTGCTACTATTCCATGTTTTCATCATATCTTTTTGTTTACTGAACGAAAATTTGCAAATTATAACTTGTTAGAAAATCGACACCTAGAGCTTGAACTTTCATGTTTATGATGTTACCTGAATCAAGTTAGATGTTACTCTAAAATATTCGTCAATCTCTGTTAATCGAAAGATATTTTAGATCTAGACTGTCTGTTATATTCTTGATAGCATCTTCTATTTGCAGTGCATCTTTGTCATCCCTGCTTTGTTTATTGAACTGAAGCACGATCTGAAAAAATAATATTTAGATTGAGAATCCTCATGTTTTGATTTTTTCTCATTCCATTGTTTACTGTGTCAAAAAGTTGATTACTTTTTTTGCATGTTTGATACCTTGTTCATCGGCTCATTTAGCATAGAAAAGAAAATACAATATCATGATCTAGGTATAAGTTTCAACATCTTACTCTAAAAATTACAAACTCGGATTTGTTGGAGAGATAATAAGATTTGGCATAACTTACCTATTTGGAGTTTTTCCAAACTCCATCGGCAAAGGGATCAAAATCTCTCTCCAAGTAGTGAGACTAGTCACCTGCATATTTTGGGTGTTCTGTCCATGCGCTCCATAGAATCTGTTATAACTCTGCCTACACAGATCTGAATCTGGCATTTTTGGATCTGTTGGAAAGGTGTGTGCGTCGCACAACTTTCATGTGTTAGCCACCTCTGTCGAAACAGAGTGCTCAGACTTTGAAATATAGATTATTTGAGTCCTATTCGGACTCAACTACTAAACTTAGATTCCATGCGTGGAGATCCATTTGTGTCTCAGATCGTGGATTGGCTTCCGTGACGAGTCCGCCATCAAATAAAGGATAAAATGGTATCGATATTCTAGAAGGCTTGAAGGATAAGTATGGAGTATCAAAGGGTAAGTATGCAACTCTACAATCTCAGCAAATCAAACTACAAAGGAAGGAAACTCGATGAGGATGAAAAAAACCACCAGTTGTTGTATTGTAAGTGAGTGATCTCACCATGATATGTGAGAAATAGTCTATACAATTGTAAAGAGCCAAGGACGCTAAAATAAGAAAAGCATTATCTCTTCTGCTGAATCACGTAAATAGAGTGTGTTTACTTAAATTTTCTTCTTCTTCTCACTTCCGTTTAGACCTTTCATGAAAATGGGTACAAATTTCAAAAAAAAATCCTGTTAGCTTAGCCTTCACATGAGAATGCTTTCATAGGCAGGGAGGTATGAAAGGATTGGAACAAGAATACTGGTAGGACCAAATTGTGTCTGCACGCCTTATAATTGGATGTTGGTTTTACTAATAATAGGAAAGAAAGGAAAAGAGATGCCAGCTCAGCAATTTTCTCTGAAAATTACATGAAACAAACCGACCCTATTTATTTTGAACTACGCTAGGAATAGTATGGAATGGAAATGAGTGCACAAGAATTAATTTATTGATGATTGATAATAGTATGACAATTTAATGACAGAGTTGCAACAGCAATAAAAGCTTTCACCATTTCTTCTATCTATTTGAACTAGAATGACTACATAAAGACACCATTTGGCAGCCTTCTTGAGGTAGAAAACACTAGCATTTTTCTCCTTTCTTTGTAGGGAATTTTGCTTTTGTGGATGTTGTATCGATGACCTCTAGCAGAAACATGTATCCATGGGTGGCAATGTGTACAATAGTAGCATCAAATAGTCTGCAACTTCAATTTTACTTCTGATGGAATACGTGCAGGATGGTTGTTTCTGTCAATCCAAGCAATTATTGAACTTCCTTCCAAGACTAGCTGAGAATTTAACAAGCAGAAAGTCAGCTGCAGTTTTTTCCATTTTCTTTTATCGAATTGACATGATTTCTTCTTACAGTCAATTGTGACAGTTACCTCTTGATTTGGAAGCTTGAAAATGAAGAAATCGAAAAACAAACGTGTGGTAGAAACTTTTGAAATTTTCAGTCTCAGGACAAACCTATCTCCACGCTGCATCCACAATTACAAAGTGCAAACTTCTTAGCATCATGGAAGAAACCCTCTATCTATCTAGCTTATACAAATTGAAACTTGTAATATATTGTTCATCATACAAAATAAACAAAAATGATATTAACCCCTACTTATTTCATTGAGTGGAAATACTGAAATAGTAGTGGTCCAAATCCCGCTAAAATTCCGTATGATAAAATGGATAATCACCAAAGATGCTACAGTAACTGTGGTGTGATCCAGGAGAACACTTTACAAGTGTGTGCCCCTTTTCATTATGGGGATAGGCGGGAAGCAGAGTGTTCTGCCCCCCTCTCTCTCTTAAAAGGGCGAAGCACTTTATAAGTGTTCGTCCAGAACACTGGACCACGCCTCGGTGCAGCCGCTACCTAGCACCAGCCGATAGGGCTGAATTGTTTGGTGAGCAACTCTGTCTACTTTCTACAGTAATTGAATGGCTAACTACTTACCTGTAAAGGAGTGATAAACTTGAGAGACAGCTTGTGTGTTGCAGCTGCATGGCCTTCAGACTTCAATCCATCGATATCGATACCAACTCTGACAAACACATCTGTATAACCTAAAACACATAGGGAATGTAGTGCACTTTAACTAGTGTGCGCATTCAACCATCAAAGAAAAACAAAAATTTAGAGAAATCAATCTTGATACACATGCATGTTTCACAATTGGCAGGCAATCATATGCCTGCCAATAAGAACTAATTCTCCAATTCTTATTTCCATAAGCAATATGAAATAATTAGAGCTGGTAAAAAATGATAAACAGTATGTTAAAGAAGAATATTGCCAGTGGTGCGCTTGAAAATCAAAATCATGATGCTTGTGTGTAGACACATGTAAACCTATGAATGCCGTCTCAATAAAATCTAATCATGATGATTGGGTTATATTCTTCTTTTGAATCTCATTTTTCTGAAGCCAAATACAGGGTTACATTTTGGTGAATCCATCAGTACTGTAGCTCAAAAATGGTTAAAACCAAACTAGAAACAAAAACAAAACCATTGCAGCCTCACCATGTTCGAGGTAATGGGAATATATGGCATTATTAACAACTCCATATTGGTCCAATTCATAATCACGAACTTGAAGTTCAACATCGTGACAGCCCTGCACACTGAAGAAGTCAAATCCCAAATTAGTACTCTTTGATCCTCCTGTTATTAGGCCTGGCAATGGGTTATAGTTGTAGTGAGAGGGAAGTACCATGATCCATTTTGCACATCTTGGTTTTGGAGGAGGGTGCAAGGATCCTTGTTAAGGAGTAAGCTGCGAGGAGGTGTCAGACTAAGAAGTCTTTGAGATGGCAACTTGGTTGTTGATGGAACCCTAAGCAGAGTGGTTGAGTTTGAGCCTGCAGGCTTTGTGGTAATGGAAGGGTAGAAGGGGCGGAAAGCACCATAGCTGAACTTGGTTATGGCTTCCATCTTCTATCACCAAGTTGGGTTCCTTTGTGTCTAATTGCATCAATTTATATAACCTTATTCACGGGCCTTCCCTTCCAGGCAGCCTCCTTCTCTGCATGTACGATTTTGCCTTTTCCAATTTCTGTTGACTAAACAAGTATCTAACTAACTAGCACGTGGATTTTGTGTGTTAAATTCAAATCCAAGTTTGGATCTCAATGCGATTTTCTGCATGTCTTTTTCCAAGTACTCATAATTATGGTCCTTGCAATTGGGGGTGTCAACCGGTCGGGGACCCAGGTGAAACCAGATTTAAACCAGGAATTTTGGGTATGGTATTGAGTCTGGACCCGAGTCTAATTAGGTCAACTATAAGAAAAACCATACTCGAACCTGATATGAACTACGTGAGGCAGACCCAAACCATACCCAGTAAAACCATATTTTTTATAATTTTTACATTAAAAATTTGCAGGTCTTAATTGAAACTCGGGTTGGGCTGGTATATAATTTCATAAACTATACCCGGGTCCACGTATTACTGGGGATCCAGACCCAGGTTTTATTCAGGTCTTATTATTTATCACAATACCCGGACTACCCTATAAGGTTTGGTTCGAGTCAGGTCTGGGTAAACCCGACCCGTTGACACCCCTACTTGCAAGGTTCATGAGATGTAACCTGACCAGTAGACCAATAAAGCCACGAGAAATTCCAGCTTACTTGCACAGTCACAAACCTGGTTCTCGGGAAAACGTTGACGATAGAAAATATGTAGAGATTTTGAATAAAATGCTTCTTTCATAAGAAGATTACCAAATCTGGATGGTGTCGTTCACCTTTGACCAACGTACGTTCCGTTGGAAGTCAAGTTTGGCGTGACTCTTATGAACGATATTCCTTTAAAACAAGGTCTAAAACTTGAAAATTTTACCTATTGAAACCATATTAAACACTCTTGGTCTCATTAGTTTACTATACAATAATGATAGTGCAAGAATCCCTAGTGCATGATGCGCAATTGCCACCACCATGCAAAAAAAGAAAACACAAACAGACAAACTAAAGGCAAAGAATTATGTAAAAAAAATTATAGGTGCTTGAATGATTGCTAACATGTGTTAAGTTTGTCAATATGGACCAACGGGCGCTCCGCGGGGTTGGTAGGAGCTGTCAGTGGGTATCCTTGTGTGTGTTGGGAACCTTTCTGATAAAAGCTTTCATTTTTGGTATTCCAAAACAATTACCCTAATTTGGTGCAGATGGTAGAGAGAACTATCTCCGGATTCCCAAATCAAATTAAGCGGATGGTGCAAAGTCAAAAATGGTCCCCTTGAATTGCATTGCAGTGTGTTTGGAATGGCTCCCAAAGTGAGAATTCTCATCAGTAAGGTCAGCCTGGGAAGTCATGGTGAAGAAAAACCCATATTTCGATGCAGATGGGTTAATAAGGCCCACCCTCCATCTGCTATCACATCCATCGAGATGGGCAATTGGAGATTGTTTGCTCACCCAAGAAAGACTCCAAAGTAAAGGCTTTCAGTTTCCAAGCTAATTGTGTGATATCAACATCTTTGTTCTGATTTAGATGGAGACCGGTAGGAAACATGTCAAGTAACATCCGGTCTTACTTCAAAAAGAAATTCAAAGATAAAGTGGTGAGACACAAGGCTGGGAAAGAACATTCCAGGTGATTATAATAGATAATATGGAAACTACTGAACCAACAAGTGTTTGAGCAACAAAGGAAGAATCTCAATCAGATAAAAAAGGAAGGCACAGATTCTTCAAGTCCTAGGTAAATCGGAAGAATGGAGCGGATGGTCAGACATTCTCACATTAATAGATCCAGCTGCTAAAGTAGAGATGGGCAGCTGGCTGGCCCTAGGGATTAAAAATTTTAAATTTCTAGAAGGAAGAAGCTCTGTGACAAATATCGCGAGATTTATAAAAATCTCGTAATAATGTCACGAGAAATTGCCTGAAAGTTTAAAACAATAATTTCTCTTGAGATTTTCAAACCGTGACAAATATCGCGATATTTACGTTTTTTAACACATATTTATCATGAAAACACCCCAGATTTTTATTTTTAAATGCAAGATTTATGAAAAAATTCAAAATCTCTTGTGTTCTTTACTACCGATATTTTGCCGTTTTAATCTTTTGTCACTATGGGAAGAAGCCAGGGTCTTGACATTCCTCTAGGTATGCGGAATCTTTTGTCTAGTTGGCAAAGATTTGATGTACAAAAATCTAACTACAGATGAAATCAAATGGCTCGTAATTTATCTAGAATAGAAAAGAGGGAATCCAAAAATCGTGGAAAGATCATTCTCCATATTGGTCCCTCATCACGATTATTGATTCTTAATGAAATCTGGTATTGGTTTGCCTAACCCCAGCTTGCCTTTCAACAACAACAACTACGCCTTCATCCCAAAACAATTGGGGTCGGCGATATGAACCAACAAAGAAAATCATTATGGGTCTTCCACATGAATCCTTCTCCTCCATTCATTTCTATCCAATGCCATGTCCTCAGTGAGGTTCAAAGCCTTCATATCCTTTCCTATCACCTCCATCCATGTCTTCCTAGGCCTACCCCGACCTCTTTTAACTAATATATTTTCCTATTTCTCCATCCTTCTAACTGGAGCATCATTAGGCCTTCGTCGAATATGTCCAAACCGCCGTAAACGATTCTCTCTCATCTTATTTTTAATGGGTTCAACACCTACCTTCTTACGTATCTCCTCGTTCCGAATCTTATCTTTTATTGTATTTCCACACATCCATCTCACCATACGCATCTCAGCTACACTCATTTTTTGAATATGATGTCTCTTGGCAGCCCAACATTCTGTGCCATATAGTAAAGCGGGCCTAATAGTCATCCTATAAAACTTTTCCTTCAACCGCAATGGCATTCTACGATCGCACAACACTCCAGTTGCACTCTTCCATTTCATCCACCCAACCTTTATCCTATGATTTACATCTCCATCAATTTCTCCATACTTTTGAATGATAGATCCCAAATATTTGAAAGAACCATCCACCGGTATTTCTTTCTCACCAAGCTTCACTACACTCCCATCTCTATTTCGTTGCTTACTAAATCGACATTCCGTGTATTCTGTCTTACTCTTACTCAACTTAAAACCTCTTGCTTCCAATGTCTGTCTCCATAATTCTAACTTAGCATTAACCCCAGCTTTCCTTTCAAAAACAAAAAAAAAAAATTCTCCCCTGCACAAGCTGACACCCAACATAGGCCTATGATCCTATCCTCGAAGGTTAATGTCGTCTGCACGAGGTATGAAAGGTAGAGCCAGCATGACCAAGTCTTCTTGCCGGAAGAGGTTTCTTCATGTTATAAATGGAAAAGAGAGAGAGAGAGAGAGAGAGATAATTTAGTAATATTTGATAACTAACAATAATATTTTTTTTCTTAAAAAATATCTTAAAACATGCCTAAAATTTTGGCAATAATCAAAATACACCCAACTTTTTCTAATTACAATAGGCATTTCACTGCAAGTTTTGGTACTAATGTGTTACACATTTGGCTTACCACCATCCAAAAGTGCATGAAGATTTAGGCCAACAAACGCTCTAGTTTTGCCCCATTTGTGTATAGCTTTTTGTTCTAGTTAATTTGTGTTTTTGTTTGAAGTGATCATTTAATATGTCAGAGTTTCAACCCATATTATATTGGAATCAATCTGCATAGGATATGTCTAAATCTGAGTCAGATACGAAATTATTATGATCATGGTTTTCTTCATATCCAATTCAAAATTGGGAAAATAATTGTAAAACCGAGGCTAAAATATTATTCAAAATTAAGCTGAAGTCTTATTAAATTTTGATTTCAATTTATGTAGTTTTATCAATTCGAATTTTGATTAAAAAATTCGAATTTGGATCGGATTTGGATTTGAATTTGAATTCGGATTGAATAAATATGGCTCGAACATTATAACTAGATGTGAGTTTGATTCAAATCTAAATTAAGACTTAATCGAATATTACTTCAAGTTTGAAACCTGATGTACGAAATCAAATAGTCAATACAACCACAGGTCCTACCGACTCGGGTAGGAATCATTTTCGAAATGCATTATTGAGAAAATGATATTTTTAGAAAAGACATTTCATAATAATAATTTAGTTTGACACTGTGTTATAGGGTTCATAGGATTTAACAAAATTTCCAATATGAGAAAGTAACCCCTACACGCCCTAGGTCTCACTGACCCTATAGAGCTCAAATTTTTCAGAAATAAATTCTGAGAAATTTGAATTAAACCTTAAAAGAATAATTGGAATAAGTAATTTAATTATGTGAAGAATTCAAAATTTAATAGTAGAATTTAATTAGGTATTGATTTAACTAAATTTCATTTAGTAGCATTTCATGGGAATTTATAAGTTCATGAAATATTTCAATTGAATTTAAAGTGAATTTAATTTGAATTTCATAGAATGGATTTCAAAAATTAACTAAAACTTATAAAATAGTAGGAGTCCATAGGTGGGCCATCCCATCTTATGTGACATCCAAGTTTAAAGTTTAAAATGATAAAAACAAAAATAAACTTTAAAATAAGGTTAAAATAAAACTTACCAAAAAATAAAAACAAGAGAGAAAAGTCAAAAGTTACCTTACTTAAAATCAAACACCAAAAGGACTAAGACCCTATGACACATAGTTCACCATAAATATCAAGCAATAGTAGCAAGGGTATGTGTATGAACACCGAAGCAAACTTGCAGTTCCCTAAAGGGCATAAACCGAGGACTAGGACCAGATATTTTTTTTCAAAGGTGTACGCGAAGAAAAATCCTACCGTACACGATAATTATTTCAATAAATAACTTGAAAGAGAGAAAATTACGTGCAAACCTACAAAAATTTGGCAGAGGTGGCTCAACGCAACATTTGTCACCCTCATAGGTTGTGGCCAACACTTCCATACGTTCGGTATAGTCACAACCAAGAACATCTTTTGTAGAACTTGTCACTGTGAAACAATCAGGTTTAGGTCAAAAACGGATTGGACCTAGTTTAGGTTCGACTCTGATCGAACTTACCTTAAGTGGTCTAGGCTAGATGAGATGTGTTATACCTAGTCAAGGAAAAGGTAGAGGAGGTCAACAAATCAGGGTAAAGGGGTCTTAACCTAACTAGGTTTATTGTATGTCAAGTCAGTCCAAGCTCACCTCAACTCAGTCTAGGTCTAGTGGGCTTAACCTAGGCTAAGACCAAAACAAATAAAGAGAAAGAAAGACTAACCTAGTAGGTCAAGTGGACTTGACCCAGGTGGGCTTGAGTTAAGCTAGGCAGGTCCAAACTCACTTCAAGTGGGCTTGGTCTAAGCTGGAACCAAGAGAGAAGAGAGGAAAGAAAAGCCAGAGAAAAAATAGAGAGAGAGAGGAGCACAATTTTCTAAGGGGGTTCTCCTCTTGTTTATAAGAAATTAAATGGATCTTGGATTTATGTGTAGACTGGGTTTGATCTAGTTAGTTGATCTGATCCAAGATCCAAACTTAAGACCAAAGCATAGTGACAAATATCATGAAATTTATGAAAATCTCGCGATAATATCGCGAGAAATTGCCTGAAAGTTTAAAACGGCAATTTCTCATGAGATTTTCAAAATATCAAGAGATTTATGAAAAAACATAAATACTGATTTAAATGCAATATTTATGTTTTAAATGACTATTTATCACAAAAAAATCATGTATTTTTATTTTTAAATAATTTTTATTAATATTTTCCTATAAAAAATAATTTTATATTTTTTAATTTATTTTTTTATTGTCGAGATTTTGCCAAAAAAGAATGTGAGATTTATGGAATGTTTTCAATTTCTTGAGAGTTTTTGAAAAATGAGAAATTGTCGATAAAAATGTTTGTCACTATAGACCAAAGTAATATAAAGGCATCCATATCCCTGTAGAGCCCACTTGATATTTTTATAAGATATTTATATAGGGCCTACAAGATATTTTTATGAGATATTTATGTGTCGATTAACAGGCAGTTGAATCCTACCAGGCAGTCTCACTGATCAGATATATGTGAAATCGTGGGCCAATTATATGGACAAAATCTTGCTGGAAATCAGCAAAATTGTGACATCAATTAACAACACCATAAAAATGTAATTCAAGGTGATATTATTATTAGGAACACTGTATATTTGAATTCCTACAATATAATCACTCGGTCCAAACATGGGAATGTGAAAACAAATCCCACATAATTTTTTGGCTTTAAACCACCTCAGGTGGTGTCAAGCTATGGGAGACGAAACAAAAACCCTTGGAAACATGTTCCTAAGAAAATGGATCTCTTGATAGATTAAAAGCTTGCATAGTTGCTAAAGAATACATCCAACGACCAAGAGTTAACTTTATTAAGACATCTTCTCCCATCATCACACAACCACCATAACCATAACATAAAGTTTTTTACTTCACTGACGTGAAATATAGTCATGACAGTATAACCTACTTCGTTACTGGCATGAACATATTTTAGGGCAGTAAATATAATTCGTTACTGGTGCGCCAATAGAAAGGTAATTTCTTGTAGCATTGGCTCATAGGTGAAAATTTTGACAATTGGTTAAGAAAAATACTTTCTCATGTGGTTTTTTAATTGAACCTGTATTAATGGTAACATAGCTTGGATTCCAAGATTCTCAAAGGCATAATTATAGTTATAATTTAAAAAGGGCTTTATAAAGACTTAAGCAGTTGTCTCGAGCATGGTTTGATAGGTTCAACATTTTCTTATTAGCCATGGGATTTTATTGCAGTGATGCAGTTTTTTGTTTTAAATTTGCCAAAAGAATCTAGGTTGTATACTATTGCTTCTCTATGTTGATGACACTATAATTATGGGAAGTAATTACACATTTTTCATTCAGTTTATTTCCAAATTAAATTTCAAATTCACTATGAAGGACTTATGAGATATTCACCACTTTCTTTGAGTGCCAATAAACAACCAATTTTTTTTTTTTCAAGATTTGATGCTGAGTATCATTTTTTCTCATCAATGGCAGCAGAAATCGCATAGCTTAACTTCATTATTGAGGATCTTGGCATTGATATTCCCAAGGTCCAACTATTTTTTATGATAATTCATTTGTTCTTAACATGACAGTTAATATTGTTTTTCATTTGAGATCGATTATCACTTTGTTTGTGAGAATGTGGCTCAACAACTAGTTACATGGTTCATCCCCTTACAATTAAAAGTAGCAGATGTGTTTACCAAGCCAGTAACTAAATCCTTTTCACTCTTCCAAAAAAGCATTTTAAACTCTTAAAAATAAATAAATTCATGCTTCAGAATTCAAGGCCCAAACTTGGATTATGGGAAAGTACTAGTGATACTAGTCCGGACTTCAAATTGATCCAAATACCAACAAATGGAGGATCAAATGGTACCAGTATTCTAGAAGAGTTGAAGGATAAGTATGAAGTATCAAAGGATAAGTCTGCAACTCTCCATTCTCAGTAAATCAAACTACAAGGGAAGGAATCTCGGTGAGGATGAAAACTACCAATTGTTGTATTGTAGCTGAGTGATCTCACTAGGATATGGGGGAAATAGTCTTTACAATTGTAAAGAGCTAATGATTGTATAATAAGAAAAGCATTACCCCTCCTTTCGAACCAAGTAAATAGAGTGTGTTTACTTTCCTTTTCTTCTTCTCACTTTTGTTTAGATCTTTCATGAAAATGGGTATATAGATTTAAAAAAAAAATCCTGCTAGCTCAGCCTTCACATGAGAATGTTGGATATTTTGGACTAGGTCTAACCTTAAGTGACCCTGTTTGACACAAGGCACTAATAAAGGCATTAGTGGGGAGTGGGTTACATTAATGTGAAGAGTTCGCATTCAATATGGCATGTGAAGGGTTCACGTACATGAATGCCATGTATGTAACCCCCCACTCTCCTCCCACTTTAAATTGAGGCATGATTGTGGTGTAGCTTTTATGAAAGCAATTTTTAAAACAAATTTTCAATAAAACTCGCGTGTAAACTATACACCAAATAATAAAAATAAACCAGTTTACACTAGTGGTAAGAACAGGTCGAACTCTAGGAATGAAATGAGGCAATGCATAATTCGCTTGAATTATTCACTTTATTAATATTTTAAAAAATAAAAGAAATGCATTGATTACAAGTTCACAAAATAATAAGTACTAAAATCTAAACTATGTTCTGGGACTCTGATGTTTGTTGAAGAAGCCACTGCATCCAACTTCACTATCTAACCTCCTCCTTATGAATTTGAACCTGCAAAAATAACATAAACTATGCAACTTAACTAATAATGTTAGTGCCTAATTTATTTAACACTAAACAATATTTAAATCAACTAAAGAACATGTTAATAAAATAAATAAACTAATTATCCAACTAACAAAAATAATAAAAATGCAATTATTAAAATATAAATAAATTAAAGCTAACACTACTAAAACTATAACTACTATACACTAATCAATGAACTATTAACCAAACTACAAAGCAAGTAGATCATGAAATTAAATAATTAACTAAGTGAATCCAAACTAATTTACTAAATTTTTACAAAATAACAGAACCTAAAATTAAACCCTAATTCTAATACAAATTTGCTAAATTGCCCTAACTACTATCCGAGCAGGAAATACTGGGGCAGACTTTAGGAAATCGGAGTTTTGAAAAAGTAAATGGAGTCAGATTACTCTGAATTTTTATAGAGACATTCTAATCAGACTCAGGGATGAAACCCAATTTACAAAGTTTAAAAATTCATCTGAAATCCATAAAAAAATGATTTTTCAATTCATGGAAGTGCCCCATGACAACAAAGAATCAAAACAAGAATTTCTACAGAACTAGTTTTCGAAATCAATTTAATTACTTGACCAAATTAGCATGAAAAATTCTAAAATTTGGCTGAGACATAGTAGCCACGCTGATGAAATCAGTATAAAAAATTTCAGGTCAAAACGTGTGGCAAACATTCATGAAATGATAACCCAAATTTTATCAAAAATGTGAATTTTGCAGAAATTCTATTTTGACTTCGCTTGACTGATTAACTAACTAAAAATATAAAAACCAAAGAAGTAATTAGTTAAAAATTAATTACTGTTGCAAAGCATAGAAAAATCATGAATTTAAACCTACTCTAAAGCAGAGAAATAAATAAAATAATTAAGAACTAAAATAATAGCAACTACTTGCTAACTATGCTACCATTACAATAACTAATCTAAGCATTAATGAAAAGTGCTAAATTAATCAATTTACCTAACTAAGCTAAACACATTGACTAAAAAAATTTAAACATGACAGAGCTAACCATAGAAGGAATATAAATGACAAAAATTAGAATCTAACTACAATAATATAATTTGTTAGACTAAATTAACTTGATTAAATACACAATTCACTAATTAAGTTAAGCATAGATTAGCAATATTTATACTAAACGCATAACTAATGTAACTTAAACAACTAAAAGTACACTAACCAAATGTACTTAATGTAAACTATACTAAATTATCTTGAATATAAAGATTGAGTTTAAAGACAGCTACCTTACTTAATTTTAGAATCTAATTTAAAGCTAAATGAACTCCAATTAGGCTAATTAGGGCACAAGGGTTGATTATGAATTTGATTCAAGATTGGATGCTCATGCCCCCCTAGTGGACCCCACTAAGACTTAATACAACCTACTAAAAATAAAAAAATGAATTTGAACTAATAATTAAAAGAGCAATTAAATAAATTTTTAAACTTAAGCCAAGAAACAAGCATGGCAAGGTTGAAAATGTTTCCTGAATGAGTTACCCAAATAGAACTTTCTCTAATTACAAACTAAAGGAATAAAATTTGGAAATTAACCTAAGCATCCCAAATAAGAAAGCAAATAAAACTTCAACAAATAAATCACTCGACTTGCCTAAACTGCCACCCTATATGATTTTTACAAGATCTGGAATTTATGCTAATCAATTCAAATTCAAAATCTAACCTATAGATCAAAGAATGGAAACTAAAGTAATACTTAAGAAAATGCCACTTACTTACTTAAATACACTAGACCATTTTTATGAAACCCTAACTAAAAAATCTAATTACTACTTTAAACCTACCAAAATGAGTACTTGCCAAAAAAAATAAAATATAGAACCAAAATTGGGTAATTAACCTAAGGATTCAAAATGCAAGATTTACCTAGGGCTAAAGGAAACAATTAATTGAACTTACCTAAAATACACTACATGGTTTCTATGACCTAACCCTAATCAAAAGTCAAAGCTTGCTAAAAATGAAATGCAAAGAAAAAAAATTGAAATGCTAACCTAATAGACTAATTGCACTAACATATGTTGACCTCACTCTACTCAATCTAATTGACCTATATGAACCAAATTTGGTCAAATGAAAACTAGTAACACAATTAAAAAAAATATAAGACAAACTATACTACTCGACTAATGATAACTATCAAATATATCCTAATGTACTTACTAGTTAACTATACCTAACTTAAATATTTAACAATAGCAAATACAACTAATTGACCAAATGTTTGTTCCCGTTAAAAATCAGAACAAAAGTTAATAAAATTAAAATTAAAATTAAAATCAATCATTGACTTGACATTAACCTAAAATAATCTAACACCTAACTCTAACACTAACTGAACAACTAATGGTTGGATCTGCTGCAGCTAGATCACGACCAGACCTGTCAAACTCATACAAAAATCAAAATTTAAGTAACTAAAGAAAAAATGAAAAATGAAAAATGAAAATTAAAAATAAAACTATTTACACTATATACACTATTCAACCAATTGGTTTTTAAAAATAGAAATTGGTGGATTTTGATTCAATCGGTTGAGTAGAGGATTCAAGATCGGTTCTTGCTCATGCAAGAACTCGATCAAAACAACATTTTAAACCATAAAAATATGAAGTTTAGACTGACAGAACACTCAAAAGGCTGACCCACAACCAGACCTACAACATGACACAACACACCTGACACTAGAAGACATGGGAAAGAAAGGCTTACCTCTCGGCTCATCCGATGAATTGGGGGAGAACACGAGTGATCAATGGAGATTGAAAACATGCCCTAGACGTCTTGGGAGGTTTGCAACTTATTCCCAGCTGCTGCAACTTTTCAAGAGCCAAATTGCAGAGGGGGAGATCAGTGTTGAAAGCATAGATGGAGGCCCGGTTGAAGAGAGAATATGACTGGGTCTCGGTGTTGGTAGACAACAAGCTGAATCTGAGTTGGAAGCTCTCCGGAGAAATTTGCAACGCCTGCAAAATAAAATACAACATACACAAAAGATAAACACAAAACAAAGTGGAAGAAAGAAAGGGAGAAGGGAAATAAGATGAGAAGAAAAATAAAAAGGGTAAAGGGATGAGAAAGTGGAAGGAGGAGAGAGAAAGGAATAGGGAGGGGCAATTTTCTTAAACTCCAAAAAAAGTTGAACCCTAATTTTTGCAACTATTTAAACCACTAAAATATTTTCTAATTCTAAAAACTACCTAAAAGTAAAATTACTTCTAACTAAATGCTAACATTATTTACTATTTATACTAACTACCTAATTGCTTAGTAAAGAGGGGGTTTTAAGAAAAAGTTTGTGGATTGCACCTTGGATCATGTGGGCGCATGGATATTTTGAGTTAAGGTCCGGTCCATGATCTAATATTTTATCTTTGGATCGGGTCTGGATCCGATTTACCTTGTAGTTTGCTCTAATTACCCTAAAAATGCTCCAATGCCTTTCATTTTACCTCAAATTCCACTGAAATTCGAATTGTGGCTTTTTCGCAGCTAAATACACAAATACATGAGTTTTTATCCTTCAAAATACATAAAAATGCATGAATAATATATGAAAATGATGTGCATTTCATGTATCATCAGATGCTTGATGAGAGCAACCAAGGTGTCCTCTTTCTCTCATTTGGGTTAAGGGTCCTGCGCACCATCGACTTGACTGCCTCGGTTCATCATGGGCATCGATAGGCTGAGGAGAACGTCGTGCACCGACACCAACACTCATTTCATCCATGGCATATGCTGGTATGTATTCTTGCTTTTACATTCCGGTTTTGTTTTGAGAATGCCAACATTGGGTTATGGGCCCACTCTGCATATTCGCTGCACATGTGGGTGCATCAGCGTTCTTTCGAAGCTCACCGAAAAAGTTGTCACTGCATTTCTTTTCTCTCTCATTGGATTCCCGTTATATTTTTTTTGGGAAATCTGCTACAGCGGAAGAGGTGTTGACCGACGACACACTACCAACGAGTAGACATTCATCGCTCTCTCTTCACGAAGGCTGACAGTGGTCACCACCAGCGAGCAATCATGTAGGATCCCGATTTTTGTCGGGAATATGTAGCCACCCCATTTTAGAGTCCCATCGATATTGCCAAGCTCCAACTAATTTTTATGACAATTTATCAGTGGTCCAAATGACAGTGAATCTTGTTTTTTATTTAAGATCGATTATCACTTTGTTCACGAGAATGTGGCTTAACAACAACTAGGTACATGGTTCACAAGTAGAAGATGTGTTTACCAAGCCTTTAACTAAACCTATCTTTCACTCTTTCAAGAATGCAATTTAAACTCTTAAAAAAAAAACTAAATCCATGTTTTAGAATTCAAGGCCCAAACATATCTTATGACATTCTCCAATGCCGGGTTTGTGGGGGAGTATTAGTGATAATAGTTCAGACTCAAAACTGATCCAAATACCAACTAATGATGATGCAGAGCATTCAGATCATCAATTCATTACAGATGAGTTGGATCCAAATCCAACTGACCAGATCTGATCTGAGATACGTTAACATGTAGATCCAATGACATGCAGGGCTATCTGAGTCCAATTGGATCGCCATTTCAATTACTGAAATTGTATTTTATTTTTTATTCTATTTTGGTAAGTAGGAATCATATTAACATTTATTTTATTTTATTTTTATGTTTTTTTTTTTTTTAGGTATCGGATTCTACGAATCCGGATAGTTCTATTGCCTTGTAAGATCTTGAGGGTGTATGGGGATTAAGGGTAGTTTTTCTTTTTATTGTATTTAATTTTAATGCCTTTTTGCGTGTGAGTCCGGATCTTGCCCGAGATCCAAACGTCATTGGACTCTTATAGGTAACGCCACTTAGTGTGGACATCCATAGTCCCCAATTTGAATTCTCATTTGACTTTGAAGTCAATTAAGTTGTTGAAAGGGCTTAAAAGCGCTAATTCTAAAAATGGCTTATTCAATGCTTTGGACAGAGGCTGTCTTGGGAAGGCTTGACTCTCTTTATGAAGCTCTATTTTGGGTGTTTAAGAGCCCAAGGGGGGGGGGGTGTTACGACAATGAAGTCGTACATGATACTTTAAGTACAAGGTGTTGATGATGAACAAGTGAATCAACTGCATTTCAGCTAAGGCAATGAAGAAAGATGACAAGCATTGAAGAAATCGATGAAGAATCTTTGAAGACTAGTGTGCATATGTTAAATTCCTTAAAAGTCTTAGATTCTTGTAAGAGCCTTACTTAGAGTGCATATTTCGGTTGCATTTCAGCTAAAAAGTCTTTTGAAAAACTTTTCTAAAAGAACCCTTCATGAAAATCTTTTTAGAAAACTCTTTATTTAATTTTTCGTGTTTATTAGTTGACCAATAGACTCACCAGTTGACTAATCCTTTCGTGCCAAATTTTCTAAACTAAATGTCATTTTTATCAAATTAGTCGACCGGACAGAATGTCTGTTTTCTGGAAATTTAGCAGCAGTCGACTAATGCTTTTATCAGTCGACCGGACAAAACTTGTGTTTTTCAAAAAAATTTAGCAGCAGTCGACTGAAAGGTTTTTCAGTCTACTGATGATATTATCAGTCGACTAACTTTTCTCTAGTCAACTAAGTTTCAAAACTTCAGATTTTCAAATGGCTTGATTAACAGATCAGTCGACCGACAATAACTAATTATTAGTCGACTAACTACTATTCCAGTTAACTAATTTTGTTGTTTTTCTTGAAACTTTAAAAAGGCGTGTCTTTTCATTTTTCAAGCATTTTGATCATTCAAAATGGACTGTTTTGACACTCTTTTATACCCTCAATGTATGGAATCTTTCAACTATAAATATGAGTGCATTTTACACTCAAAAGCACTGCAATTCAATCAATTTGAATCAATTACTCTTAGCTTTTCACTCATATTCATTTTCTCACTCACGTGATATTTTTCACTTCAGCTTTTCACTCAAATTCCTTTGAGAGATAGTGAATTCGTGAGTAGAGTATTTCAACAACCTCAAAAGCCAATTGCATCACATTTGTATTCATAAGAAGGGCTCATAGGTTGTATTGTAAGTTGTTACTTGTTTTAATTTTCTGTAAAAGGAAGGACTCATTGGTTTAAAGGAGTTGTTTGCTTTCAGTAGGTGTGCTACTGAAAGTGGGACCGGATTTGGTCTGTATGATCTTGTAATTACACAAAGTTGATAGTGGAAATCTCAAGCGGGTTTTGCTTGGGAACTGGATGTAGGTTGGGAAAGACCGAACCAGGATAATTTATTGTGATCTTTGTGTGTTTGCTTTGTGAATTGTAAAATTCCGCAGATAATTTTTAAAAGCACTAGTCACCCCCCCTCTAGTGCTCTTTGCTTTGATCCTACTGCACTTTCATTTGGTATCAGAGCAGGTTTGCTATTATTTTGATTTGACCATCATCTAGCATGACAACTACAACATCTCAGCACAAAGAAGGATGCTCCTCTGTTCGTTCTCCTCTCTTCGACGAAACAAACTATGGATACTGGAAAGTGAGAATGACAATATTCTTGCAATCCATGGATCTCGAAATTTGGAGAGTTGTTTCAGAAAAGTACAAAATGCCATCAACTGATTTCACTCAATGGACTGATGAAGACAAGAAGACTGCTTCACTTAATGCCAAGACGATGAATGCATTGTATTGTGTCGTTGACAAGGTAGAGTTCAATCGTATCTCTCAATGCTCTACAACAAATGAAATCTGGCATACTCTTCTCGTGACTCACGAAGGTATGTCAAAGGTAAAGGAATCTAAAATCGCTTCTTTAGTTTATAAATTTGAATTGTTTAAAATAAAGCAAAATGAATCTATATCGGACATGGTAACAAGAATGACCGATATCATTAACACTCTAAAATCCCTTGGAAAAGAATATTCACAAGTGGATTTAGTCAGAAAAATCCTAAGGTGTTAAACTCCTGAATGGGAGAGAAAAACTATAGCTATTGAGGAAGAAAATGATTTAAACACTCTCACTCTTGAAGATTTTGTTGGTAACTTAATGGCATATGAAGTTCAACTTCAAGACAGACAAGAAGAAGAACCCAAAAAGAAATCTCTTGCTTTTAAGGCTACTTCTGACTCTGAAAATTCAGAAGAAGATGAAGATGAATATGAAGATATTGCCCTTATTACAAGGCAATTCAAAAGATTCATCAAAAATGGAAGATTTCAAAGAAAGGTAAAGAAAGCGGATTCTTCCAATCCAAATGAACTCAAGTGCTTTAACTGCAAAAAGACAAGACATATCAAGAAAGATTGTCCTCTTCTCAAAATCAAGCCCAAGGACCAATTCAAGATGAAAAAGGCATTTCAAGCATGTTGGGATGATAGTGACTCCTCTTTCGATGAAAAATCAAATAAAGAAGTCGCCAACATGTGCTTTGTAGCACAAGAAGACTCGGTAAGTCAATTTGACTATGATGATTTATTAGAAGCATTCAATGATTTATATGCTAAATTTAAGAGTCTAAGTTCTAAAAACAAAGAGTTAAAAACTGAGAATTCAACTCTTGACTCTCAAAACAAAGTGTTACTTCAAGATATAGATGATCTTAAGAAGGAAAACTCTTGTCAAACATTTTAGATAAAAGAAATTGAAATTAGAACCAATCTCTTACAAAAAGAAATAACTTGTCTAAAAGAAAAATCAAATGATTTTCTTTCTATTGTGACCAAATTTACAAATGGTCAAGAGAATCTATAAAGACTTCTTGGTTCCCAAAGATGCTCGGTTAATAAAACCGGATTGGCATATAGCTTTTTTGATACTCAAAATAGACCAAACTATGTGGTGAAGAATCAAAGACAATATTCTCAACCATTTGTTCAAAGAGATAAATTTTCTAGTTATATTAGAAATGCATCTAATCATGGAACTTATAATGCTTATAAGCCTAGACATGATTACCGTAGAAATGCTAAATCTTTTTATAGAAAGAATATTTATTATCAAAGGAAACCAAAATCCAAATGGATATGGGTTCCTAAGACTAACTCTCATGGACCCAAAAATAGAAAGCGGTCAAATGCTTTGTCTTCTAATTTTGTTGTAGGTACACAAAATAAGGAACAAATGGATATTGAACAGCGGTTGTTCCAAACATATGACTGGAAGGCCGGAGTTATTTTCCACCCTCCAAAATAAAGATGGAGGAACCGTCACCTTTGGTGACAATAACAAGGGAAAAGTAATCGGTATTGGTAATATTGGTAATCCAAAATTTCCCTTGATAGAAAATGTTCTTTTAGTAGATGGTTTAATGCATAATTTATTATCTATTAGTCAATTATGTAATAAAGGTTTTCATGTTTCTTTTGAAAATGATTTATGCTTAATTTTTTATTTTCAATCTAAAAAGATCATTTTTAAAGGTAAAAGAAGGAACAATGTGTATGAACTTTATCTAGATGAGTTACCCATTTTTAATGAAAATGTCTTATTGTTTCAAATGAAATTCAATGGTTATGGCACAAGAGACTTGGACATGTTAACTTTAAAATTATTTGCAAGTTATCCAAGAATGATCTTGTTAGAAGCCTACCTAGAATATCATATAAGAAAGATCACTTATGTGATGCTTGCCAAAGAAGTAAACAAATCAAGAGTTCTTTTAAAGCAAAAGATATAGTTTCAACAAAACGTCCTCTTGAACTTTTACATTTAGATCTATTTGGACCATCTAGAATTCAAAGTTTGAATGGTAGCAAGTATGCTTTTGTTATAGTAGATGATTATTCTCAATTTACATGGGTGATTTTTCTAAAAAGAAAAAATGATGCTTTTTTTGAATTTTCCAAACTTTATAGAAGAATTACAAATGAAAAATATACATATATTATTAAAATTCGTAGTGATCATGGTGGTGAATTTGAAAATGAATCTTTTTTAAAGTATTGTGATTTACATGGTATATCTCACAACTTTGCTTTTCCTAGAGCGGCTCCACAAAATGAAGTTGTTGAAAGAAAGAATAGAACTTTGCAAGAATGTGCTAGAACCATGCTTCAAGATAAAAATTTACCAAAATACTTTTGGGCTGAAGCAATAAATACAACATGTTATGTTTTAAACCGTGTTCTTGTTCGACCAATCTTACATAAAACATGTTTTGAATTGTATTATGATCGTATACCAAAGATCTCATATTTCAAAATTTTTGGTAGTAAATGCTTCTTGTTAAATACCAAAGATAATCTTGATAAGTTTGATTCAAAATCAGATGAATCAATATTTCTTGGATATTTTTCTAGAAGTAAAGCTTATCGTGTTTTTAATAAAAAAACATCTTGCATTGAAGAATCTTTACATATTGCATTTGATGAGAATTGTGAGCAGGTTATACCTCTAAGCGAAGGAGAAGAAGTAATACTTCAAGAAGAACCTTTGATAGAAAGTACTTCTCAAGAAAATGTTCCTCTTCAACCAGTTTGGAAAAAAGTTCCCAATCATCCACATGAACAAGTTATTGGAGATATAAAGAGTGGTGTCCAAACTAGAAGGCAATTAGAAAAATATATTGCAAATATTGCTTTTATATCTAAAATAGAACCAAAAAATATCAATGAGGCTTGTGATGATGAATTTTGGCTTTTGGCCATGTCTGAAGAACTTAACAAATTTACTAGGAATGATGTATGGGATCTAGTTGATAGACCAAAGGATCATCTAGTAATTGGAACAAGATGGGTCTTCCGAAATAAGCTGGATGAAAATGGCGAAGTCATTCGAAACAAAGCAAGACAAGTTGCATAAGACTATAATCAAGAAGAAGGCATAGATTTTGATGAAACCTATGCACCAGTGGCTCGACTGGAGTCAATTCGAATGATGCTTGCTTTTGCTAGTTACATGAACTTT
Source organism: Nuphar pumila (assembly GCF_984573655.1). Classification (NCBI taxonomy): domain Eukaryota; kingdom Viridiplantae; phylum Streptophyta; class Magnoliopsida; order Nymphaeales; family Nymphaeaceae; genus Nuphar; species Nuphar pumila. Next base: position 75,793,823 of record NC_143263.1, on the reverse strand, counting down.
AAGTTATATCAAATTGATGTTAAGAGTGCATTCTTAAATGGACACATCAATGAAGAAGTTTATGTAGAGCAACCTCCAGGCTTTGAAAATGAGAAATATCCAGAAAAAGTCTACAAATTAAAAAGAGCTTTGTACAGACTTAAACAAGCACCAAGAGCGTGGTATGAAAGACTATAAATTTTTTTAGAACAATCTAGTTTTTCCATTGGTCGGGTAGACTCCACTTTATTTATTAAAAATCTTAATTTAGATATTCTTATTGTGCAAATTTATGTTGATGACATAATATTTGGTTCTACTAATGAAGCTTTTTGTAAAGAATTTGCTAAAGCTATGCAGAAAGAGTTTGAAATGAGCTTGATGGGCGAATTAAACTACTTCCTTGGACTTCAATAAAACAAACTGAAGAAGGAATCTTCATCAATCAGGCTAAGTATACAAAAGAACTTCTCAAGAGATTTGGGATGGACTCATCAAAATCAATAAGAAATCTTATGAGTACAACTACTTCTCTTGATAAAGATGAAAATGGTAAAAATGTAGATAATAAGCTCACCAGAGGTATGATCGGATCTCTATTATACTTAACTGCTAGTCGACCTGATATTATGTTTAGTGTTTGTATATGTGCAAGATTTCAAGCTAATCCAAAGGAATCTCATTTAACTGCAGTGAAACAAATTCTTCGTTACTTGAAAGATACTTCAGATTTTGGTTTGTTTCACCCAAAATCATCTTCCTTTGATTTAGTTTCATATAGTGATGCAGATTTTGCTGGAAGTAAATCTGATCGCAAGAGTACTAGAGGAACTTGTCATTTCTTAAGAAATTCCTTAGTCTCTTGGTTTAGTAAAAAGCAAAATTCAGTATCACTCTCAACAACTGAAGCAGAATATATAACAGCTAGTTTAACATGTTCACAAGTACTATGGATGAAACAGACCTTAAAAGATTTTGGTTTGAATTACTCTACAACAACTATTTATTTTGATAACACTAGTGCTATAAATCTTTCGAAAAATCCGATTCAGCACTCAAGAACTAAGCATATTGAAGTTAGACATCATTTCTTAAGAGATCATGTGTTAAAAGGAGACATTTCGTTAAATTTTATTTTCACTAATGAACAACATGCCGATATCTGCACTAAACCACTTAAAAATGAAGATTTTATGAGAATTAGGAGAGAACTAGGCATTTGCTCATTTTTGGATTTATAAAATGTTGATTTTTTGAACAAAATCTCAAAATCGCATCATATTAGTCGACCGATAAATTTCTAGTCGACTGATGCTTTAAAAAAAAAATTGGAATGAGTCGCACTTTATTAGTCGATCGATAAAATTTTAGTCGACTAAATTTTTTTTTAAAATTTCAACTGAAGGGACCTGATACCCCTTGGATTTTTTTTAACACCTGATTTTTTTTAAAAAAAAAAGTGGGCATCGTTTCATTTTTTTATGCACCTTTTTGTTTTTCTTAAAAACGAAACCCTTTAAAAAACGAAACCCTCTCTCTCTTCCAAAAAACCCTCGGAGTGTCGTTCGAACCTCTCTTCGCCGGAATTTTCTGGCTGTGACAGGGAGTCTCTTGACTTTTCGTCGGAATCCGCTTGCCGTGACTGGTGTCTCTTCAGTCCTTGGCGGAATTTGTGGCAGCCTCCTCTCACTTGCTGTCATCCACTGCAGACTCCTCCTCGTCTCTTCCCTCTTGCCTAAAATCTGTGGAGAATCGACATCCCTTTTCAGTGGGTTGTTACTGTTGATTATTTTGGCCACTACCAACGAATTTAAAGGCACATCGTTCACTTTGCACAAAGTGTTTCTGTTGCACGACGACAGATATTTTCCTCCCGTCGGACGTCATTTGGAAGCAGACATCAACACCATCTTCAACTGTTCTTCTCAACAACTGTGTTGATAAATCATTCTCTGCAACTGAATTTTTTTTTTGGTGAATCTGTTTTAACCATGCCTCGTCAGAAGACTGCATCCATAAAAGGTTCTCCTCCTCCTACACCTCTAGCAAAATATGGATTTTCTCTCAGATTACTCTGAAATCCTCTTTTATATGATGCTTTTGGATCGGTTTCTGCACTTCCTATTTTACCAGGCCGAAATGTCCTCTTTCACATGTTTTCTCGTTATAAAATCAGAGAATTATTTCCATGTATTTCACATCTTTTTTATGCCTGTGCAGACACCCTTCATTATCCTTTTCTGATTCACTTGTTTTATACAAATTTACAAATTGATCATGAAACTGGAGTTCTTTCCTCAGTTGTTCGTGATGTTGAAATTGAGTTTGATTCTAAACTACTTGGACAAATCCTAGAAATTCCACCTTCAGATACTCTTTTCAATACTATTAAACTTAATGATGAAAGAATTTTTGAACAAATTCTTCTTCCTAGTGCACCTCATTGTCCTCCTTTCAAAAATACTAATCTTCAAACTCGTGCACGCATTGCTGGACGAATTCTTGCCCACAATGCTCTACCTAAAACTGGTTCTTTTGATACTATTCCACAGATCTTTCTACTACTCTTTATGTCTTATTTGGAAATATTTCTGTAAATTGGGCCAACGTGTATTTTACTAATTTGTGGAAACAAAAACCATTTCTTCCTTATGGATGTCTTCTAACTCGTATTTTCAGACATTTCAAAGTTCCCTTAACCAATGAAAAATATATTGAGCAAAAGGAGTTCTTTGACCAAACTATTTTTAAACGAATGAAAATCAAATATCTGCCTCCTTTAAACGTTGATCAAACTGAACCATCTGATCCTACTGAACCATCAATTTATGAACCCTCACCATTTTCTGTGACACCTTCATCTCAAGCAAAATGAAAGAAATTTTCTACTACTCAAGACAACGATGATGTTTTGTAGCGACTGAAAGCTTTGGAGCTGCATCAACACACTTTTCGTGAAGATGTGACTCAATAGCTTTCTTCGATTCAGAAAGATATTACTGCAATCAAGGACTTGCTTAACTCACTTTTCTGATCTTTGTTTTCTGTCTTTACTAAACTTTGCTACTTTATGGGTTCTAATATTTTGTACTTGAATTTACATTTTGCTTATGCTATTTCTGCCCTTACTCTTTTTTATTATGACAAAGGGGGAGAAAAAGAAAAAGATAGAAATTGCATATTGCATTATGACATGGAAATGGAAATTACATAAAATGACATGGAAATTACATGAAAGTATTGAAAAATGCATTTATGAAAAAGTTATAAAAATGCATGAAGTAATGATGGAAATGCAAACCAATCAATATGTGATATATGTGCTTTGAATGTACTAACTTTAATGTTTTGCAGCATATTGATAGGGAGAGTAAAATCTCCATCTATGCAACTAAATGCTTCATCTTTGATTAAGTTTGTCATCATAAAAAAAGAGAAGATTGTTACGACAATAAAGCCGTACATGATACTTCAAGTACAAGGTTTTGATGATGAACAAGTGAATCAACTGCATGTCAGCTAAGACAATAAAGAAAGATTACAAGCATTAAAGAAATCGATGAAGAATCTTTGAAGACTAGTGTGCATATGTTAAATTCATTAAAAGTCTTAGATTCTTGTAAGAGCCTTACTTACAGTGCATATTTCGGTTGCATTTCAGCTAAAAAGACTTTTGAAAAACTTTTCTAAAAGAACCCTTCATGAAAATCTTTTTAGAAAACTCTTTATTTATTTTTTCGTGTTTATTAGTCGACCAATAGACTCACCAGTTGACTAATCCTTTCGCACAAATTTTTCTAAACAAAATGTCATTTTTATCAAATTAGTCGACCGAAGGTTTTATTAGTCGACCGGACAGTATGTCTATTTTCTGGAAATTTAGCAGCAGTCGACTAATGCTTTTATCAGTCGACCGGACAGAACTTGTGTTTTTTAGAAAATTTTAGCAGCAGTCGACTGAAAGGTTTTTCAGTCTACTGATGATATTATCAGTCGACTAACTTTTCTTTAGTCAACTAAGTTTCAAAACTTCAGATTTTCAAACGGCTCGATTAACAGATCAGTCGACCGACGATAACTGTCAATCTACTAATAGCTAATTATTAGTCGACTAACAACTATTCCTGTCGACTAATTTTGTCATTTTTTCTGAAACTTTAAAAAGGCGTGTCTTTTCATTTTTAAAGTGTTTTGATCGTTCAAAATAGACTGTTTTGACACCCTTTCATACCCTCAACGTATGAAATCTTTCAACTATAAATATGAGAGCACTTTACACTCAAAATCACTGCAATTCAATCAATTTGAATCAATTACTCTTTGCTTTTCACTCATATTCATTTTCTCACTCACGTGATATTTTTCACTTCACTTTTTCACTCAAATTCTTTTGAGAGATAGTGAATTCGTGAGTAGAGTATTTCAACAACTTCAAAAGCAAATTGTATCTCATTTGTATTCATTAGAAGAGCTCATAGGTTGTATTGTAAGTTGTTACTTGTTTCAATTTTCTGTAAAAGGAAGGACTCCTTGGTTTAAAGGAGTTGTTTGCTTACAGTAGGTGTGTTACTGAAAGTGTGACCGGATTTGGTCTGTATGATCTTGTAGTTACACAAGGTTGATAGTGGAAATCTCAAGCGGGTTTTGCTTGGGCACTAGATGTAGGTCCGGAAAGACCAAACCAGGATAAATTATTGTGTTATTTGTGTGTTTGCTTTGTGAATTGCAAAATCCGTCAAAATTCTGCAGACAATTTTTAAAAGCACTATTCACCCCCCTCTAGTGCTCGTTGCCTCGATCTTACTGCACTTTCAAGGGGGGGGGGGGGTCGACCAAGAGGCGATTGATTTGAAATTTGGAAGAAAAAAGAAAATCGTGATTGAGAGCTTGGCTGTCATTTGGTTTTGAAAGAAATCCTTTGAGAAAGGTTAGAGAAAATCATGTGAGGGTGCTCATTCAAGAAAAATACCTCTTGTGCTCGTGTGGACAAATCTTGTGTTTGTGTTGTTCTGCATTTGGGGAAGTTGTTGAAGTGTTCTTCGAGCTTGTTGTTGCAAACACACTAACACTTTTTTCGAACTTGTTAGCTATATCTTGTGTTCATTGTATATTTGTTATCATCGACTATTAGATTCCTTGTTCAAGATTGTGAGACTATTTTTAAAGTGTTAATGAAATTGTTCCTGTGATTCTGGTTGTTCATGTAACGCCCCAACTTTTTATAGTAAAAATTTTGGAGTAAATTTTTTTTTTTTTTTTGAAATAGCAGAAGTGCGTAAAATACAAGTCGGGCGCATTACAGGGTAAAACAGAGAGTACTAAACATACCATTCATTAATTGAAACATTAATGTCATGAATTACATCCCATAACATAAATGTAAATCTACTAATCAGAGTTCAAACAATAAATACTGAATAAATGAGATCTCTTGGCTTTCCAAAACGACACCCCGATGCTCCAATTAGTTGCTACCTGAAAAACATTTAAAGCAGAAGGGTCAGACTCCCCTGTCTGCGTAAGAAGCATTATATTTATATGTGGTGCCTAGTGACCTGTGTACAAATATGTGCAAGTACTGCAAATATAACTAGCATGGAAGTTTATAACATTCTAAGAAGATGATTATGCTTTCTAATTCATGATACAATGCAAAGGATGACTGAACTAGATGTATATTTAACTACATTAGTACTAGCTGTAGATTCCACAAGTTTTACTAAAGTCAACTCAACAGAATGTAATTCTTCAGAGATAAGTTTTTAGTCAACTTAAATTATTTAATGCTTATCTTACTCTTACCCTGTGGGTACGCACAGGCATAGACCTCGTAGCGGACCGAGACCATACGGGGATCTATTTTTTAATAACCCGTATGACTAGCCGTATGGATATCCAAAGGGGACGGTCAGTGACCGAGAGAGAACTCCCCAGTGGCTAGAACAAAAATTAGGATGCACCCTGTACTTCTACAGAAGACTTGGATCTACCACCTAGGACATACTGGTAGTCCTGGTCCCCTAACTTCGTGGACTGGGGACCGGGTGAGACACCTAGCTCTCACAAGAACAAGAATGTCCACGAAGCTTGTACCACCTACCCTCTCCAAGGTAGACCATGGGTCCAGTAACATACACCATCTTTCAGGTGTACCCAGAGCCCTGGGAAACCAGTAACATATACCATTTTCAGGTATACCCAGAATCCAACATATTTAATTTATATGTGTATAAATTTTCATTCTTGCTTGTTTGGATCAATTAACATACATCTTCTTTCAGATGTACCTAGAACCCTAGGAAACCAGTAACGTATACCATCTTTCAGGTATACCCAGAATCCCCTATTTAATGTGTATTTATTCTTATATGCAAGTCTTTGCACCACAAGGGCCTTTCACAATCCCAATTCGTACTCAAGTTGATCTTCGTATATGCACATTACCCATCGAATGCCTCAAAGGCACCGACCACAATTTCTCATAAGTCTGGTTCAACTTTGTGTCGAGTTCTTAAACATTCGGCATTTTCAGTTTTGTTTATGAGCTCGACTGTACGTTTCGTACCCCCACTGGTTATGCCGCAACATGGCAATATCCAACTTTATCATGTGTGTTTCATGTATTGGACATAATCTTAAAGTCCATATGTGAATCACTTATTTAGTTTACCATCAAAACTATTTTTTTCATAGATATTTCAGTTGCATTTCACCTAAAAAGTCTTTAGAAAACTTTTCTAAAAGAACCCTTCATAAAAATCTTTTTAGAAAACTCTTTACTCAAATTTTCATGTTTATTAGTCGACCAATAGGCTCACCGGTCGACCAACCCTTTTGGCTTCAAATCTTCTAAGCAAAACGTTATTATTTTTTCTTGTAAAATTAGTTGATCGAAGAATTTATCAGTCGACCGGACAGAATGTCTGTTTTCTGGAAAAGTTTAGCAGCAGTCGACTGAAGGGTTTATCAGTCGACTGATCATAAAATTAGTCGACCAAAAGTTTTATCAGTCGACCGGACAGAATGTCCGTTTTTTTTAAAATTTAGCAGCAGTCGACTGAGGGGTTTATCAGTCGACTGAACAAAATATCAATTTTCTGAAAATTTTAGCATTAGTCGACTGAAGGTTTTATCAGTCGACTGATCAGAATATCTGTTTTCTGGAAAAATTTTAGCATCAGTCGACTGAAGGTTTTATCAGTCGACTGATCAGAATATCTATTTTCTGGAAAAATTTTAGCATCAGTCGACTGAAGGTTTTATCAGTCGACTGATCAGAATGTCTATTTTCTGGAAAAATTTTAGCATCAGTCGACTGAAGGTTTTATCAGTCGACTGAACAAAATGTCTGTTTTCTGGAAATTTCTGCAGCGGTCGACTGAAGGTTTTTATCAGTCGACTGAACATATTATCAGTCGACTAACTATTGTCTCAGTCGACTAATTTTGCCATTTTTTCTGTAACTTTTAAAAGGGCGTTTCTTTTTATTTTTCAAACTTTTTGATTATTCTAAATGGACTGTTTTTCCACCCCTTTCATCCTCAATGTATGGAATCTTTCAACTATAACTATGAGTGCATTCCACACTCAAAACATCGAATCCAATCGAATTACCCAATAGGAATGATATATCTTTATTTTACCATGATGTGAAATAGCAATCACGTATACATAACTTCAGACTTGATTAAAACCATTCAATCTACAAAGTAGGAAAGGTGTATTGAACAAGAAAATACAACCAAACAATAATTTCATGAATAATAATCCAAGATACTTAAGGTTCTACGCCATTTGCCTACTTTATTTTTTTGTTTCGATCTTGAATCCGTCATGGCTAACACCCACACCAAAAATATATGCATTTTCCTACACAGATTCGAACTGTAGGTTTCGATATGAGTACTACATATTACCAGGCACACACATAGGAATAAAATGCCCTTACAAAATACACCACAGTGCCCAAACGTTGGCCAAGGGTGAGAACCATTGGCTGAACCACTACATCTTGACCTATTGGCGAGTAGGTGTTTCAACTCATGCCCCCTGGGTCTCAAGGCCCCAAACATACCTACATATAGGTGGTGCTTGTCACGTAACCTCTATGTTATTGCAACATAGATGTGCAACAAGGCATCAAGCAGTTACATACAAATAACAATGCTCCTTACCTCTTGTTGGAGCGTCAAGCGAATGAAGCAACGCTTCTTCCTTCGTTGGAGTAGCACACTACGTTTGCCAATGGAAGTCCAGTCGTGCAGCAATAGAAAACTCCACCACCAACTATGGAGGTCTGATCACCCAAGAGAGGGAGAGAGAGAGAGAGAGAGAGAGAGAGAGAGAGAGAGAGAGAAGGAGAGATATAGAAAATCGTGTTTCACGATTTCTAAAAGAAAAACTTCTTGATTTGTCTCCTCTTTCTTAGGTGGAGTTTCAAAACTCAACCCTAAAAAATCTCCTCCAAATCCCACGATTTTTGTTGGGATAGTATCTCTTCCGATTTTGCCCTTTACTCCATGTGTCATTTTTTTCAACTTCCACTCTCTTTTTTCCTTATTGTGGTACCCCTCATCCCCTGATGCATGGGATTCCCCTCAATTTTTGGTAAGGTGAGAGGAGTTGCTCACGTTTTTGGTGGAGAAAGACCAAAAAGGTAGGGTTTAATTTGAGCCCACGTTTTTACCCTTTTCACCAAGGTAGAAATCATCACTTTCTTGAAAAAAAATAATTTGTGCACAGGGGGTTTTGAACTTGGGTGGTGGCCCTACAACCCTATGTGTCCTACCATAACTCCACTTCACCACTTATTGTTTACTTTTGCGAAAATATTCTTTTTATGTCATATCGGAACGTTTTTCCTTGTTGATGGATTTCTTCCATTTCAAGTGGATTTTTCACCCGTTGGTTTTAAACTTGCACTTGCTTACTTTAAATGTGCTTCGGATCTCACGCTATTATCCCGAAACCATCGGGTTTCCTTACTTGACTCGTAAACCGGGTCGGATCATCGGATCTCGCCAAGATCCGGATCCAAAACCACTTGTGAGAGTTTATTCTCAGTTTCGTTCTAGAAACCACAAGTCATAAAATTTGTACTGTCTAACTTAAAATCTTACTATTTCACATAACTGATCCCTTTTATTTATTTAGAATTTCATAAATTTCACGGGTTTTATATCCTTCCCCTCTAAAAATAAATTTCGTCCGCAAAGTTTGTAATACATATCAATCAAACAATTGTGGGTATTTGTCCTTCATTGGTGCTTCTGGTTCCCACGTGCATTCTTCTAAGCCATAATGTCTCCATCTCACTTTGACTAATGGGATGATCTTTTTTCGTATCACCTGTTCACTACGATCCACGATTTCAATCGGTCTCTCTTCCACGGTCAGATCTTCTTGCACACTGATGTCCTCGAACTGAATCACGTGTGACGGATCTTGAATGTATTTTCTCAACATTGATACGTGAAATACATTATGAATCTTGGCAAGTTGAGATGGTAACTCAACTCGATAAGGAGTTTCGCCGATCCGCTCCAATATCGGGAAAGGTCCGACATATCTAGGACTCAACTTTCCCTTCTTTCTGAATCTGAAAACGCTCTTGGTCGGCGATACCTTGACAAACACTGCATCTCCCACTTCGAAGCTAAGCTCTCTGCGTCGCTGATCTGCATAGCTTTTCTGTCGACTCTGTGCTGCTCTAAGTCGATCTCGTATCTTCTGTATTTGTTCAGTGTAATGTTGAAGTACCATTGGTGACTCAACTGTTCTTTCGCCAACTTCATCCCAATATACTGGTGACCTACAAGGCCACCCATACAGTGCTTCAAAGGGCGCCATGCCAATACTTGCATGGTAGCTATTATTGTAGGCGAACTCTGCTAGTACCACGTGAGCATCCCATTCGCCTTTCCAATCCAACATACAGGCACGTAACATGTCTTCTAGTGTCTGTATGGTCCTTTCTGACTGTCCGTCGGTTTGTGGATGAAAAGCAGTGCTGAACTTCAACTTAGTTCCCAATGCCTTTTGTAACTGCCCCCACAGTCGTGAGGTAAACCGAGGGTCTCTATCAGATATGATCGAGACAGGCACCCCATGTAGTCGTACTATCTTATGGATATACAGGTCGGTCAAGCTCTCAAGTGACTGATTCTTCCTCATCGGTAGGAAATGTGCTGACTTAGTGAGTCGGTCAACCACTACCCAAATAGAGTCATGGTTCTTTCGGGTTCGCGGTAATCCCATCACAAAATCCATCGTGATATGTTCCCATTTCCATTGAGGAATTTTCATCAGCTGCATCGTTCCTCCTGGCCTTTGATGCTCGATTTTGATTTGTTGACATGTCAAGCACTTTGCGACGTATCTAGAATGATAGCAAGAATTAGCATAATCCCGATCTTATATCATAGAAAGAACAACCTAATTAGAACACATAAATTTTTCTTGTGAATTGGTTACCTTGCAACATCGCGCTTCATACCATTCCACCAGTACCAGTATTGAAGATCTTTGAACATCTTGGTACTGCCCGGGTGAATGGTATACTTGCTCTTATGTGCCTCTCCCAATAACTCTTCTCTGGTCTCTGGATCACTCGGTACCCATAGTCGATCTTTAAACCATATACTTCCATCCTCCTTGCGCTGGAAAGCAGTGTCTTCTTGCAACGCCAATGCCTCCATCTTTCCGTACTACGAGTCTTCTTTTTGCTTAATCATGATCCGCTCTCGTAGTTCTGATCGTACAGTCAGGCTAGACAGCCTAAGTACGCCTTGATCATCTGAGAAAGGTCTCCATTCTGTGAACTCAGAAATCATCTTCCATCCAAGATTTACCAGGCTAGAAAGATTTCCCCCAGCCTTACGACTAAGGGCATCAGCAACAACATTTGCTTTCCCTGGATGGTACGAGATTGTAAATTCGTAGTCCTTGATGAACTCGAGCCACCTTCTTTGTCGCATATTAAGTTCCTTCTGAGAAAATAGATACTTCAAGCTCTTGTGATCAGTGAAGACTTCGAACTGCACTCCATATAGATAATGTCTCCAAACCTTCAAAGCAAAGACCACGGCCGCCAACTCCAGGTCGTGAGTGGGGTAGTTCCTCTCATGAATCTTCAGTTGTCGTGATGCATAGGCAATGACCTTGCCGTGCTGCATCAGTACACATCCCAACCCAGTACCAGAAGCGTCCGTGTACACCACGAATCCTCCGCTTCCAGACGGTAAGGCTAACACTGGAGCTGTGGTAAGCTTAGCTTTAAGGGTTTGAAAACTTTCTTCACTTTTATCATTCTATTCAAACTTTACCCCTTTTCGTAGAAGCTTTGTCATTGGCATAGCAATTCGGGAGAAGTCTTGGATGAATCGCCTATAGTAGCGAGCTAATCCTAGGAAGCTTCGGATTTCGCTGACATTCTTTGGTTGTGACCAATTCATCACAGCTTCAACTTTGGCAGGATCTACTGAAACTCCATCTTTCGAGATCACATGTCCAAGGAACATGACTTCTTCAAGCCAGAATTCGCATTTCAAGAACTTTGCGTATAACTGATGTGTTCGGAGGGTTTCTAAAATGATTTTCAGATGTTCTTTGTGTTCCTCCACATTTTTCGAGTATATCAGTATGTCATCAATGATGATGATGACAAAGGAGTCTAAGTATGGCCTGAATACCCGATTCATCAGGTCCATGAATGCCGCTGGGGCATTAGTGAGTCCAAATGGCATTACCACAAACTCAAAATGCCCATATCTGGTTCGAAATGCTGACTTTGGGATATCTTCATCTTTTATTCTCAACTGGTGATAACCTGACCTCAAATCAATCTTAGAAAAGACTTTTGCTCTTTTCAATTGATCAAATAGGTCCTCGATACGAGGTAAAGGATATTTGTTCTTCACAGTTGCTTGGTTCAGCATTCTATAGTCTATGCATAGTCTCATAGACCCGTCCTTCTTTTTCACGAACAGGACCGGTGCTCCCCATGGAGACGTACTCGGTCTTACAAAACCACGCTCCATCAGTTCTTGCAACTGCTTCTTCAGTTCTTCTAACTCTGCTGGTGCCATCCGATAAGGTGCTCTTGATATTGGCTTTGTACCTGGCATTAGTTCGATCCCGAACTCGACTTCCTGCTGAGGAGGAAGTCCAGGAAGTTCTTCTGGAAATACATCGGCAAAATCGCGGACGATTTCCAAATCCTCAAGCATAGTTAGTTTTGTTTCACTTCCGATCATACTAACTAGGAAAGCCATATCTCCCTGACGTAGATACTTTTGGGCTTTGAGGGTCGAAATAACCCTTTTCTTGATTCCAGGCTTTGCTAATCGGAATTCCACTTTCGGCATATCCGGTCGAGACAGAATTACTTTTCCTTCTCTACAGAGGATTCTAGCATAGTGCTCAAAGAGCCAATTCATACCCAGTATGACATCGTATTCGGTCATATCAAGTATGATTAGGTTGGCAGGTAAGTTGTGTTCTCCTAAAATAACTTCTACTTCTGGCATATAGTTCACATAAACTTCATTGAATCCTATAGGGTTATACACTACTAGTTCTTGATTCAATGATTCTGTGGGGATTCTAAGTTGTTTTGCAAAATATAATGAAATGAAGGAATGAGAAGCTCCACAGTCAAATAAGACAAGGGCAGCTTGACCCGAAACAAGTACGGTACCTTGCACAAGGTCCCCCTTCTCCAGTTGGTCAGCTGTAGTAGCATACACACGTCCAGCTACGCGTTGTGGAGCCGCCTGAGGTTGTGGTGGTGGGGCACGGTGTTGTTGAGGCTGTTGTCCTCCAGTGCCGCGCCGTGCATCATCGGCCAACTTCTTCCTACACTCCTTAATGTAGTGCCCCATCTTTCCACAGTAGAGACATCCTCCTGTCTCACGGGGACATTGTTGTTCGGGGTGAAAACGATTGCACTTCTGACACCTTTGATTTTGTCCTGGCATGTGTCGGGTACCTCCGTCATGCCTTGGTTTCTTGGTTTGATGGTTAGAACTCGGGTTTCTGAACCCCGATTTTGTTCTTTTGCGACTTTTGTCCCTCCTTCCAGTCGTCATCAAGGAGAGTCGCCACCTGTATGTCCAAGACAGACAGGAACAATCCATTACAATCTAAGGGTTAACGGTACCTTGTAAACTTTGATGCAACTTATAGCATGAAAAGAAATGATCTTTTACCTGGATAGCCTCATCGAGGTTCTTAGGCCCTCTAGTGTACAGACGGTTCCTCAAACCCGCCTTCAAGCCTCGAGCAAATTTCATTGCTCGATCCTCATCCGATGTATACACGTTTGGACAATATCGTTTCAAACTGTGAAACTTAGTGATGTACTCGGCGAGGGACATCTCACCCTGCTGTAGGTCCAAGAACTCCTGTATCTTCTTTGCCCTCTCGTGCTTCGGAAAGTAGGCAGCGTTAAAAACCTCTACGAACTCCGTCCAAGATACAGGATCGTCCTGAAACTTGACTGCCCTGGTGGTTTCCCACCACTTTTCAGCATGATCCTTGAGACGATAAGTCCCAAAGTCCACCCGATGCTCCTCGGGCACCTCCAGTACACGAAAGATACGTTCAATCTCCCGGATCTAACTTTCAGCAGCTTCAGGATCCGTCTTTCCGGAGAAGGCAGGAGGATCCATGTCCATGAATTTCTTGTAGGACATAGTCCCACCGTTTGTACTCTTCTCATGCGCCATATGTTGTAGATTGTCGCTCATCTGCTGCATTGTCGTAGCTTGCTGGCCTACTACTTCGGCCAGGTTATGTAGAGTTTCCATAATATTATTGCAACGATTTGCCCACGCCATCTATTTGAGCAAATAAAATTCATTATAACCTGAGTTATGATTTTTTTTGTGAATTAGTCGTACACACTCATATGTTTCTTGTTTCTACATTACAAAATAACTTTTCTACATACTTACAGAGTCATCGTTGTCGCTGGAAGAGCCAAGATCTCAAATTATTCAATCCTGCTCTGATACCAAAACTATAACGCCCCAACTTTTTATATTAAAAATTTTGGAGTAAAATTTTTTTTTTTGAAATAGCGGAAGTGCGTAAAATACAAGTCGGGCGCATTACAGGGTAAAACAGAGAGTACTAAACAGACCATTCATTAATTGAAACATTAATGTCATGAATTACATCCCATAACATAAATGTAAATCTACTAATCAGAGTTCAAACAATAAATACTGAATAAATGAGATCTCTTGGGTTTCCAAAATGACACCCCGATGCTCCAATTAGTTGCTACCTGAAAAACATTTAAAGCAGAAGGGTCAGACTCCACTGTCTGCGTAAGAAGCATTATATTTATATGTGGTGCTCAGTGACCTGTGTACAAATATGTGCAAGTACTGCAAATATAACTAGCATGGAAGTTTATAACATTCTAAGAAGATGATTATGCTTTCTAATTCATGATACAATGCAAAGGATGACTGAACTAGATGTATATTTAACCACATTAGTACTAGCTGTAGATTCCACAAGTTTTACTAAAGTCAACTCAACATAATGTAATTCTTCAGAGATAAGTTTCTAGTCAACTTAAATTATTTAATGCTTATCTTACTCTTACCCTGTGGGTACGCATAGGCATAGACCTCGTAGCGGACCGAGACCATACGAGGGTCTATTATTTAATAACTCGTATGACTAGCCGTACGGATATCCAAAGGGGACGGTCAGTGACCGAGAGAGAACTCCCGAGTGGCTAGAACAAAAATTAGGATGCACCCTGTACTTCTACAGAAGACTTGGATCTACCACCTAGGACATACTGGTAGTCCTGGTCCCCTAACTTCGTGGACTGGGGACCGGGTGAGACGCCTAGCTCTCACAAGAACAAGAATGTCCACGAAGCTTGTACCACCTACCCTCTCCAAGGTAGACCATGGGTCCAGTAACATACACCATCTTTCAGGTGTACCCAGAGCCCTGGGAAACCAGTAACATATATCATTTTCAGATATACCCAGAATCCAACATATTTAATTTATATGTGTATAAATTTTCATTCTTGCTTGTTTGGATCCAGTAACATACATCTTCTTTCAGATGTACCCAGAACCCTAGGAAACCAGTAACATATACCATCTTTCAGGTATACCCAGAATCCCCTGTTTAATGTGTATTTATTCTTATGTGCAAGTCTTTGCACCACAAGGGACTTTCACAACCCCAATTCATACTCAAGTTGATCTTAGTATATGCACATTACCCATCGAATGCCTCAAAGGCACCGACCACAATTTCTCATAAGTCTGGTTCAACTTTGTGTCGAGTACTTAAACATTCGGCATTTTCAGTTTTGTTTATGAGCTCGACTGTACGTTTCGTACCCCCACTGGTTATGCCGCAACATGGCAATATCCAACTTTATCATGTGTGTTTCATGTATTGGACATAATCTTAAAGTCCATATGTGAATCACTTATTTAGTTTACCATCAAAACTATTTTTTTCATAGATATTTCAGTTGCATTTCACCTAAAAAGTCTTTAGAAAACTTTTCTAAAAGAACCCTTCATAAAAATCCTTTTAGAAAACTCTTTACTCAAATTTTCATGTTTATTAGTCGACCAATAGGCTCACCGGTCGACCAACCCTTTTGGCTTCAAATCTTCTAAGCAAAACGTTATTATTTTTTCTTGTAAAATTAGTTGATCGAAGAATTTATCAGTCGACCGGACAGAATGTCTGTTTTCTAGAAAAGTTTAGCAGCAGTCGACTGAAGGGTTTATCAGTCGACTGATCATAAAATTAGTCGACCAAAAGTTTTATCAGTCGACCGGACAGAATGTCCGTTTTTTTAAAAATTTAGCAGCAGTCGACTGAGGGGTTTATCAGTCGACTGAACAAAATATCAATTTTCTGAAAATTTTAGCATTAGTCGACTGAAGGTTTTATCAGTCGACTGATCAGAATATCTGTTTTCTGGAAAAATTTTAGCATCAGTCGACTGAAGGTTTTATCAGTCGACTGATCAGAATATCTATTTTCTGGAAAAATTTTAGCATCAGTCGACTGAAGGTTTTATCAGTCGACTGATCAGAAAGTCTATTTTCTGGAAAAATTTTAGCATCAGTCGACTGAAGGTTTTATCAGTCGACTGAACAAAATGTCTGTTTTCTGGAAATTTCTGCAGCAGTCGACTGAAGGTTTTTATCAGTCGACTGAACATATTATCAGTCCACTAACTATTGTCTCAGTCGACTAATTTTGTCGTTTTTCTGTAACTTTTAAAAGGGCGTTTCTTTTTATTTTTCAAACTTTTTGATCATTCTAAATGGACTGTTTTGCCACCCCTTTCATCCTCAATATATGGAATCTTTCAACTATAAATATGAGTGCATTCCACACTCAAAACATCGAATCCAATCGAATTACCCAATAGGAATGATATATCTTTATTTTACCATGATGTGAAATAGCAATCACGTATACATAACTTCAGACTTGATTAAAACCATTCAATCTACAAAGTAGGAAAGATGTATTGAATAAGAAAATACAACCAAACAATAATTTCATGAATAATAATCCAAGATACTTAAGGTTCCACGCCATTTGCCTACTTTATTATTTTGTTTCGATCTTGAATCTGTCATGGCTAACACCCACACCAAAAATATATGCATTTTCCTACACAGATTCGAACTGTAGGTTTTGATATGAGTACTACATATTACCAGGCACACACATAAGAATAAAATGCCCTTACAAAGAACACCACAGTGCCCAAACGTTGGCCAAGGGTGAGAACCATTGGCTGAACCACTACATCTTGACCTATTGGCGAGTAGGTGTTTCAACTCATGCCCCCTGGGTCTCAAGGCCCCAAACATACCTACATATAGGTGGTGCTTGTCACGTAACCTCTATGTTATTGCAACATAGATGTGCAACAAGGCATCAAGCACTTACATACAAATAACAATGCTCCTTACCTCTTGTTGGAGCGTCAAGCGAATGAAGCAACGCTTCTTCCTTCGTTGGAGTAGCACACTACGTTTGCCAATGGAAGTCCAGTCGTGCAGCAATAGAAAACTCCACCACCAACTATGAAGGTCTGATCACCCAAGAGAGGGAGAGAGAGAGAAGGAGAGATATAGAAAATCGTGTTTCACAATTTCTAAAAGAAAAACTTCTTGATTTGTCTCCTCTTTCTTAGGTGGAGTTTCAAAACTCAACCCTAAAAAATCTCCTCCAAATCCCACGATTTTTGTTGGGATAGTATCTCTTCCGATTTTGCCCTTTACTCCATGTGTCATTTTTTTCAACTTCCACTCTCTTTTTTCCTTATTGTGGTACCCCTCATCCCCTGATGCATGGGATTCCTCTCAATTTTTTGGTAAGGTGAGAGGAGTTGCTCACGTTTTTGGTGGAGAAAGACCAAAAAGGTAGTGTTTAATTTGAGCCCACGTTTTTACCCTTTTCACCAAGGTAGAAATCATCACTTTCTTGAAAAAAAATAATTTGTGCATAGGGGGTTTTGAACTTGGGTGGTGGCCCTACAACCCTATGTGTCCTACCATAACTCCACTTCACCACTTATTGTTTACTTTTGCGAAAATATTCTTTTTATGTCATATCGGAACGTTTTTCCTTGTTAATGGATTTCTTCCATTTCAAGTGGATTTTTCACCCGTTGGTTTTAAACTTGCACTTGCTTACTTTAAATGTGCTTCAGATCTCACGCTATTATCCCGAAACCATCGGGTTTCCTTACTTGACTCGTAAACCGGGTCGGATCATCGGATCTCGCCAAGATCCGGATCCAAAACCACTTGTGAGAGTTTATTCTCAGTTTCGTTCTAGAAACCACAAGTCATAAAATTTGTACTGTCTAACTTAAAATCTTACTATTTCACATAACTGATCCCTTTTATTCATTTAGAATTTCATAAATTTCACGGGTTTTACATCCTTCCCCTCTAAAAATAAATTTTGTCTGCAAAGTTTGTAATACATATCAATCAAACAATTGTGGGTATTTGTCCTTCATTGGTGCTTCTGGTTCCCACGTGCATTCTTCTAAGCCATAATGTCTCCATCTCACTTTGACTAATGGGATGATCTTTTTTCGTATCACCTGTTCACTACGATCCACGATTTCAATCGGTCTCTCTTCCACGGTCAGATCTTCTTGCACACTGATGTCCTCGAACTGAATCACGTGTGACGGATCTTGAATGTATTTTCTCAACATTGATACGTGAAATACATTATGAATCTTGGCAAGTTGAGATGGTAACTCAACTCGATAAGGAGTTTCGCCGATCCGCTCCAATATCGGGAAAGGTCCGACATATCTAGGACTCAACTTTCCCTTCTTTCTGAATCTGAAAACGCTCTTGGTCGGCGATACCTTGACAAACACTGCATCTCCCACTTCGAAGCTAAGCTCTCTGCGTCGCTGATCCGCATAGCTTTTCTGTCGACTCTGTGCTGCTCTAAGTCGATCTTGTATCTTCTGTATTTGTTCAGTGTAATGTTGAAGTACCATTGGTGACTCAACTGTTCTTTCGCGAACTTCATCCCAATATACTGGTGACCTACAAGGCCGCCCATACAGTGCTTCAAAGGGCGCCATGCCAATACTTGCATGATAGCTATTATTGTAGGCGAACTCTGCTAGTACCACGTGAGCATCCCATTCGCCTTTCCAATCCAACATACAGGCACGTAACATGTCTTCTAGTGTCTGTATGGTCCTTTCTGACTGTCCGTCGGTTTGTGGATGAAAAGCAGTGCTGAACTTCAACTTAGTTCCCAATGCCTTTTGTAACTGCCCCCACAGTCGTGAGGTAAACCGAGGGTCTCTATCAGATATGATCGAGACAGGCACCCCATGTAGTCGTACTATCTTATGGATATACAGGTCGGTCAAGCTCTCAAGTGACTGATTCTTCCTCATCGGTAGGAAATGTGCTGACTTAGTGAGTCGGTCAACCACTACCCAAATAGAGTCATGGTTCTTTCGGGTTCGCGGTAATCCCATCACAAAATCCATCGTGATATGTTCCCATTTCCATTGAGGAATTTTCATCAGCTGCATCGTTCCTCCTGGCCTTTGATGCTCGATTTTGATTTGTTGACATGTCAAGCACTTTGCGACGTATCTAGAATGATAGCAAGAATTAGCATAATCCCGATCTTATATCATAGAAAGAACAACCTAATTAGAACACATAAATTTTTCTTGTGAATTGGTTACCTTGCAACATCGTGCTTCATACCATTCCACCAGTACCAGTATTGAAGATCTTTGAACATCTTGGTACTGCTCGGGTGAATGGTATACTTGCTCTTATGTGCCTCTCCCAATAACTCTTCTCTGGTCTCTGGATCACTCGGTACCCATAGTCGATCTTTAAACCATATACTTCCATCCTCCTTGCGCTGGAAAGCAGTGTCTTCTTGCAACGCCAATGCCTCCATCTTTCCGTACTGCGAGTCTTCTTTTTGCTTAATCATGATCCGCTCTCGTAGTTCTGATCGTACAGTCAGGCTAGACAGCCTAAGTACGCCTTGATCATCTGAGAAAGGTCTCCATTCTGTGAACTCAGAAATCATCTTCCATCCAAGATTTACCAGGCTAGAAAGATTTCCCCCAGCCTTACGACTAAGGGCATCAGCAACAACATTTGCTTTCTCTGGATGGTACGAGATTGTAAATTCGTAGTCCTTGATGAACTCGAGCCACCTTCTTTGTCGCATATTAAGTTCCTTTTGAGAAAATAGATACTTCAAGCTCTTGTGATCAGTGAAGACTTCGAACTGCTCTCCATATAGATAATGTCTCCAAACCTTCAAAGCAAAGACCACGGCCGCCAACTCCAGGTCGTGAGTGGGGTAGTTCCTCTCATGAATCTTCAGTTGTCGTGATGCATAGGCAATGACCTTGCCGTGCTGCATCAGTACACATCCCAACCCAGTACCAGAAGCGTCCGTGTACACCACGAATCCTCCGCTTCCAGACGGTAAGGCTAACACTGGAGCTGTGGTAAGCTTAGCTTTAAGGGTTTGAAAACTTTCTTCACTTTTATCATTCTATTCAAACTTTACCCCTTTTCGTAGAAGCTTTGTCATTGGCATAGCAATTCGGGAGAAGTCTTGGATGAATCGCCTATAGTAGCCAGCTAATCCTAGGAAGCTTCGGATTTCGCTGACATTCTTTGGTTGTGACCATTTCATCACAGCTTCAACTTTGGCAGGATCTACTGAAACTCTATCTTTCGAGATCACATGTCCAAGGAACATGACTTCTTCAAGCCAGAATTCGCATTTCGAGAACTTTGCGTATAACTGATGTGTTCGGAGGGTTTCTAAAATGATTTTCAGATGTTCTTTGTGTTCCTCCACATTTTTCGAGTATATCAGTATGTCATCAATGAAGATGATGACAAAGGAGTCTAAGTATGGCCTGAATACCCGATTCATCAGGTCCATGAATGCCGCTGGGGCATTAGTGAGTCCAAATGGCATTACCACAAACTCAAAATGCCCATATCTGGTTCGAAATGCTGACTTTGGGATATCTTCATCTTTTATTCTCAACTGGTGATAACCTGACCTCAAATCAATCTTAGAAAAGACTTTTGCTCTTTTCAATTGATCAAATAGGTCCTCGATACGAGGTAGAGGATATTTGTTCTTCACAGTTGCTTGGTTCAGCATTCTATAGTCTATGCATAGTCTCATAGACCCGTCCTTCTTTTTCACGAACAGGACCGGTGCTCCCCATGGAGACGTACTCGGTCTTACAAAACCACGCTCCATCAGTTCTTGCAACTGCTTCTTCAGTTCTTCTAACTCTGCTGGTGCCATCCGATAAGGTGCTCTTGATATTGGCTTTGTATCTGGCATTAGTTCGATCCCGAACTCGACTTCCCGCTGGGGAGGAAGTCCAGGAAGTTCTTCTGGAAATACATCGGCAAAATCGCGGACGATTTCCAAATCCTCAAGCAGAGTTAGTTTTGTTTCACTTCCGATCATACTAACCAGGAAAGCCATATCTCCCCGACGTAGATACTTTTGGGCCATGAGGGTCGAAATAACCCTTTTCTTGATTCCAGGCTTTGCTAATCGGAATTCCACTTTCGGCATATCCGGTCGAGACAGAATTACTTTTCCTTCTCTACAGAGGACTCTAGCATAGTGCTCAAAGAGCCAATCCATACCCAGTATGACATCGTATTCGGTCATATCAAGTATGATTAGGTTGGCAGGTAAGTTGTGTTCTCCTAAAATAACTTTTACTTCTGGCATATAGTTCACATAAACTTCATTGAATCCTATAGGGTTATACACTACTAGTTCTTGATTTAATGATTCTGTGGGGATTCTAAGTTGTTTTGCAAAATATAATGAAATGAAGGAATAAGAAGCTCCACAGTCAAATAAGACAAGGGCAGCTTGACCCGAAACAAGTACGGTACCTTGCACAAGGTCCCCCTTCTGTTTTCTGGAAATTTCTGCAGCAGTCGACTGAAGGTTTTTATCAGTCGACTGAACATATTATCAGTCGACTAACTATTGTCTCAGTCGACTAATTTTGTCATTTTTCTGTAACTTTTAAAAGGGCGTTTCTTTTTATTTTTCAAACTTTTTTATCATTCTAAATGGACTGTTTTGCCACCCCTTTCATCCTCAATATATGGAATCTTTCAACTATAAATATGAGTGCATTCCACACTCAAAACATCGAATCCAATCGAATTACCCAATAGGAATGATATATCTTTATTTTACCATGATGTGAAATAGCAATCACGTATACATAACTTCAGACTTGATTAAAACCATTCAATCTACAAAGCAGGAAAGGTGTATTGAACAAGAAAATACAACCAAACAATAATTTCATGAATAATAATCCAAGATACTTAAGGTTCCACGCCATTTGCCTACTTTATTTTTTTGTTTCGATCTTGAATCCGTCATGGCTAACACCCACACCAAAAATATATGCATTTTCCTACACAGATTCAAACTGTAGGTTTTGATATGAGTACTACATATTACCAGGCACACACATAGGAATAAAATGCCCTTACAAAGAACACCACAGTGCCCCAACGTTGGCCAAGGGTGAGAACCATTGGCTGAACCACTACATCTTGACCTATTGGGGAGTAGGTGTTTCAACTCATGCCCCCTGGGTCTCAAGGCCCCAAACATACCTACATATAGGTGGTGCTTGTCACGTAACCTCTATGTTATTGCAACATAGATGTGCAACAAGGCATCAAGCACTTACATACAAATAACAATGCTCCTTACCTCTTGTTGGAGTGTCAAGCGAATGAAGCAACACTTCTTCCTTCGTTGGAGTAGCACACTACGTTTGCCAATGGAAGTCCAGTCGTGCAGCAATAGAAAACTCCACCACCAACTATGGATGTTTGATCACCCAAGAGAGGGAGAGAGAGAGAGAGAAGGAGAGATATAGAAAGTCGTGTTTCACGATTTCTAAAAGAAAAACTTCTTGATTTGTCTACTCTTTCTTAGGTGGAGTTTCAAAACTCAACCCTAAAAAATCTCCTCCAAATCCCACGAATTTTGTTGGGATAGCATCTCTTCCGATTTTGCCCTTTACTCCATGTGTCATTTTTTTCAACTTTCACTCTCTTTTTTCCTTATTGTGGTACCCCTCATCCCCTGATGCATGGGATTCCCCTCAATTTTTGGTAAGGTGAGAGGAGTTGCTCACGTTTTTTGTGAAGAAAGACCAAAAAGGTAGGGTTTAATTTGAGCCCACGTTTTTACCCTTTTCACCAAGGTAGAAATCATCACTTTCTTGAAAAAAAATAATTTGTGCACAGGGGGTTTTGAACTTGGGTGGTGACCCTACAACCCTATGTGTCCTACCATAACTCCACTTCACTACTTTTTGTTTACTTTTGCGAAGATATTCTTTTTATGTCATATCGGGACGTTTTTCCTTGTTGATGGATTTCTTCCATTTCAAGTGGATTTTTCACCCGTTGGTTTTAAACTTGCACTTGCTTACTTTAAATGTGCTTCGGATCTCACGCTATTATCTCGAAACCATCGGGTTTCCTTACTTGGACTCGTAAACCGGGTCGGATCATCGGATCTCGCCAAGATCCGGATCCAACACCACTTGTGAGAGTTTGTTCTCGGTTTCGTTCTAGAAACCACAAGTCATAAAATTTGTACTATCTAACTTAAAATCTTACTATTTCACATAACTGATCCCTTTTATTCATTTAGAATTTCATAAATTTCACGGGTTTTATAGTTCAGCAACTCATTTTGTTGATGTATGTTTGGGTTTTGATAAAACTCATTTTCTACTGAGGAAAGTCATTTATGCATTCAGGATTGTCAGACATTGTCCCGGTATTTTGACTGTATCTCCTTAGATACTGGTGCAAATCGAGTGATCATTAGCTTGTTGGAAAGCTAATATCCTCCTTTTCAAGTTTTCTTCTTACTATTTTTCTTGAAGCATCATTGTTAGGATGCTAAAATCCCTGACAAGTTTCAGTCAATTGCATAAGACCAGAGTTTTATCCTGTGCATCACATCACTGCTACTATTCCATGTTTTCATCATATCTTTTTGTTTACTGAACGAAAATTTGCAAATTATAACTTGTTAGAAAATCGACACCTAGAGCTTGAACTTTCATGTTTATGATGTTACCTGAATCAAGTTAGATGTTACTCTAAAATATTCGTCAATCTCTGTTAATCGAAAGATATTTTAGATCTAGACTGTCTGTTATATTCTTGATAGCATCTTCTATTTGCAGTGCATCTTTGTCATCCCTGCTTTGTTTATTGAACTGAAGCACGATCTGAAAAAATAATATTTAGATTGAGAATCCTCATGTTTTGATTTTTTCTCATTCCATTGTTTACTGTGTCAAAAAGTTGATTACTTTTTTTGCATGTTTGATACCTTGTTCATCGGCTCATTTAGCATAGAAAAGAAAATACAATATCATGATCTAGGTATAAGTTTCAACATCTTACTCTAAAAATTACAAACTCGGATTTGTTGGAGAGATAATAAGATTTGGCATAACTTACCTATTTGGAGTTTTTCCAAACTCCATCGGCAAAGGGATCAAAATCTCTCTCCAAGTAGTGAGACTAGTCACCTGCATATTTTGGGTGTTCTGTCCATGCGCTCCATAGAATCTGTTATAACTCTGCCTACACAGATCTGAATCTGGCATTTTTGGATCTGTTGGAAAGGTGTGTGCGTCGCACAACTTTCATGTGTTAGCCACCTCTGTCGAAACAGAGTGCTCAGACTTTGAAATATAGATTATTTGAGTCCTATTCGGACTCAACTACTAAACTTAGATTCCATGCGTGGAGATCCATTTGTGTCTCAGATCGTGGATTGGCTTCCGTGACGAGTCCGCCATCAAATAAAGGATAAAATGGTATCGATATTCTAGAAGGCTTGAAGGATAAGTATGGAGTATCAAAGGGTAAGTATGCAACTCTACAATCTCAGCAAATCAAACTACAAAGGAAGGAAACTCGATGAGGATGAAAAAAACCACCAGTTGTTGTATTGTAAGTGAGTGATCTCACCATGATATGGGAGAAATAGTCTATACAATTGTAAAGAGCCAAGGACGCTAAAATAAGAAAAGCATTATCTCTTCTGCTGAATCACGTAAATAGAGTGTGTTTACTTAAATTTTCTTCTTCTTCTCACTTCCGTTTAGACCTTTCATGAAAATGGGTACAAATTTCAAAAAAAAATCCTGTTAGCTTAGCCTTCACATGAGAATGCTTTCATAGGCAGGGAGGTATGAAAGGATTGGAACAAGAATACTGGTAGGACCAAATTGTGTCTGCACGCCTTATAATTGGATGTTGGTTTTACTAATAATAGGAAAGAAAGGAAAAGAGATGCCAGCTCAGCAATTTTCTCTGAAAATTAGATGAAACAAACCGACCCTATTTATTTTGAACTACGCTAGGAATAGTATGGAATGGAAATGAGTGCACAAGAATTAATTTATTGATGATTGATAATAGTATGACAATTTAATGACAGAGTTGCAACAGCAATAAAAGCTTTCACCATTTCTTCTATCTATTTGAACTAGAATGACTACATAAAGACACCATTTGGCAGCCTTCTTGAGGTAGAAAACACTAGCATTTTTCTCCTTTCTTTGTAGGGAATTTTGCTTTTGTGGATGTTGTATCCATGACCTCTAGCAGAAACATGTATCCATGGGTGGCAATGTGTACAATAGTAGCATCAAATAGTCTGCAACTTCAATTTTACTTCTGATGGAATACGTGCAGGATGGTTGTTTCTGTCAATCCAAGCAATTATTGAACTTCCTTCCAAGACTAGCTGAGAATTTAACAAGCAGAAAGTCAGCAGCAGTTTTTTCCATTTTCTTTTATCGAATTGACATGATTTCTTCTTACAGTCAATTGTGACAGTTACCTCTTGATTTGGAAGCTTGAAAATGAAGAAATCGAAAAACAAACGTGTGGTAGAAACTTTTGAAATTTTCAGTTTCAGGACAAACCTATCTCCACGCTGCATCCACAATTACAAAGTGCAAACTTCTTAGCATCATGGAAGAAACCCTCTATCTATCTAGCTTATACAAATTGAAACTTGTAATATATTGTTCATCATACAAAATAAACAAAAATGATATTAACCCCTACTTATTTCATTGAGTGGAAATACTGAAATAGTAGTGGTCCAAATCCCGCTAAAATTCCGTATGATAAAATGGATAATCACCAAAGATGCTACAGTAACTGTGGTGTGATCCAGGAGAACACTTTACAAGTGTGTGCCCCTTTTCATTAGGGGGATAGGCGGGAAGCTGAGTATTCTTCCCCCCTCTCTCTCTTAAAAGGGTGAAGCACTTTATAAGTGTTCGTCCAGAACACTGGACCATGCCTCGGGGCAGCCGCTACCTAGCACCAGCCGATAGTGCTGAATTGTTTGGTGAGCAACTCTGTCTACTTTCTACAGTAATTGAATGGCTAACTACTTACCTGTAAAGGAGTGATAAACTTGAGAGACAGCTTGTGTGTTGCAGCTGCATGGCCTTCAGACTTCAATCCATCGATATCGATACCAACTCTGACAAACACATCTGTATAACCTAAAACACATAGGGAATGTAGTGCACTTTAACTAGTGTGCGCATTCAACCATCAAAGAAAAACAAAAATTTAGAGAAATCAATCTTGATACACATGCATGTTTCACAATTGGCAGGCAATCATATGCCTGCCAATAAGAACTAATTCTCCAATTCTTATTTCCATAAGCAATATGAAATAATTAGAGCTGGTAAAAAATGATAAACAGTATGTTAAAGAAGAATATTGTCAGTGGTGCGCTTGAAAATCAAAATCATGATGCTTGTGTGTAGACACATGTAAGCCTATGAATGCCGTCTCAATAAAATCTAATCATGATGATTGGGTTATATTCTTCTTTTGAATCTCATTTTTCTGAAGCCAAATACAGGGTTACATTTTGGTGAATCCATCAGTACTGTAGCTCAAAAATGGTTAAAACCAAACTAGAAACAAAAACAAAACCATTGCAGCCTCACCATGTTCGAGGTAATGGGAATATATGGCATTATTAACAACTCCATATTGGTCCAATTCATAATCACGAACTTGAAGTTCAACATCGTGACAGCCCTGCACACTGAAGAAGTCAAATCCCAAATTAGTACTCTTTGATCCTCCTGTTATTAGGCCTGGCAATGGGTTATAGTTGTAGTGAGAGGGAAGTACCATGATCCATTTTGCACATCTTGGTTTTGGAGGAGGGTGCAAGGATCCTTGTTAAGGAGTAAGCTGCGAGGAGGTGTCAGACTAAGAAGTCTTTGAGATGGCAACTTGGTTGTTGATGGAACCCTAAGCAGAGTGGTTGAGTTTGAGCCTGCAGGCTTTGTGGTAATGGAAGGGTAGAAGGGGCGGAAAGCACCATAGCTGAACTTGGTTATGGCTTCCATCTTCTATCACCAAGTTGGGTTCCTTTGTGTCTAATTGCATCAATTTATATAACCTTATTCACGGGCCTTCCCTTCCAGGCAGCCTCCTTCTCTGCATGTACGATTTTGCCTTTTCCAATTTCTGTTGACTAAACAAGTATCTAACTAACTAGCACGTGGATTTTGTGTGTTAAATTCAAATCCAAGTTTGGATCTCAATGCGATTTTCTGCATGTCTTTTTCCAAGTACTCATAATTATGGTCCTTGCAATTGGGGGTGTCAACCGGTCGGGGACCCAGGTGAAACCAGATTTAAACCAGGAATTTTGGGTATGGTATTGAGTCTGGACCCGAGTCTAATTAGGTCAACTATAAGAAAAACCATACTCGAACCTGATATGAACTACGTGAGGCAGACCCAAACCATACCCAGTAAAACCATATTTTTTATAATTTTTACATTAAAAATTTGCAGGTCTTAATTGAAACTCGGGTTGGGCTGGTATATAATTTCATAAACTATACCCGGGTCCACGTATTACTGGGGATCCAGACCCAGGTTTTATTCAGGTCTTATTATTTATCACAATACCCGGACTACCCTATAAGGTTTGGTTCGAGTCAGGTCTGGGTAAACCCGACCCGTTGACACCCCTACTTGCAAGGTTCATGAGATGTAACCTGACCAGTAGACCAATAAAGCCACGAGAAATTCCAGCTTACTTGCACAGTCACAAACCTGGTTCTCGGGAAAACGTTGACGATAGAAAATATGTAGAGATTTTGAATAAAATGCTTCTTTCATAAGAAGATTACCAAATCTGGATGGTGTCGTTCACCTTTGACCAACGTACGTTCCGTTGGAAGTCAAGTTTGGCGTGACTCTTATGAACGATATTCCTTTAAAACAAGGTCTAAAACTTGAAAATTTTACCTATTGAAACCATATTAAACACTCTTGGTCTCATTAGTTTACTATACAATAATGATAGTGCAAGAATCCCTAGTGCATGATGCGCAATTGCCACCACCATGCAAAAAAAGAAAACACAAACAGACAAACTAAAGGCAAAGAATTATGTAAAAAAAATTATAGGTGCTTGAATGATTGCTAACATGTGTTAAGTTTGTCAATATGGACCAACGGGCGCTCCGCGGGGTTGGTAGGAGCTGTCAGTGGGTATCCTTGTGTGTGTTGGGAACCTTTCTGATAAAAGCTTTCATTTTTGGTATTCCAAAACAATTACCCTAATTTGGTGCAGATGGTAGAGAGAACTATCTCCGGATTCCCAAATCAAATTAAGCGGATGGTGCAAAGTCAAAAATGGTCCCCTTGAATTGCATTGCAGTGTGTTTGGAATGGCTCCCAAAGTGAGAATTCTCATCAGTAAGGTCAGCCTGGGAAGTCATGGTGAAGAAAAACCCATATTTCGATGCAGATGGGTTAATAAGGCCCACCCTCCATCTGCTATCACATCCATCGAGATGGGCAATTGGAGATTGTTTGCTCACCCAAGAAAGACTCCAAAGTAAAGGCTTTCAGTTTCCAAGCTAATTGTGTGATATCAACATCTTTGTTCTGATTTAGATGGAGACCGGTAGGAAACATGTCAAGTAACATCCGGTCTTACTTCAAAAAGAAATTCAAAGATAAAGTGGTGAGACACAAGGCTGGGAAAGAACATTCCAGGTGATTATAATAGATAATATGGAAACTACTGAACCAACAAGTGTTTGAGCAACAAAGGAAGAATCTCAATCAGATAAAAAAGGAAGGCACAGATTCTTCAAGTCCTAGGTAAATCGGAAGAATGGAGCGGATGGTCAGACATTCTCACATTAATAGATCCAGCTGCTAAAGTAGAGATGGGCAGCTGGCTGGCCCTAGGGATTAAAAATTTTAAATTTCTAGAAGGAAGAAGCTCTGTGACAAATATCGCGAGATTTATAAAAATCTCGTAATAATGTCACGAGAAATTGCCTGAAAGTTTAAAACAATAATTTCTCTTGAGATTTTCAAACCGTGACAAATATCGCGATATTTACGTTTTTTAACACATATTTATCATGAAAACACCCCAGATTTTTATTTTTAAATGCAAGATTTATGAAAAAATTCAAAATCTCTTGTGTTCTTTACTACCGATATTTTGCCGTTTTAATCTTTTGTCACTATGGGAAGAAGCCAGGGTCTTGACATTCCTCTAGGTATGCGGAATCTTTTGTCTAGTTGGCAAAGATTTGATGTACAAAAATCTAACTACAGATGAAATCAAATGGCTCGTAATTTATCTAGAATAGAAAAGAGGGAATCCAAAAATCGTGGAAAGATCATTCTCCATATTGGTCCCTCATCACGATTATTGATTCTTAATGAAATCTGGTATTGGTTTGCCTAACCCCAGCTTGCCTTTCAACAACAACAACTACGCCTTCATCCCAAAACAATTGGGGTCGGCGATATGAACCAACAAAGAAAATCATTATGGGTCTTCCACATGAATCCTTCTCCTCCATTCATTTCTATCCAATGCCATGTCCTCAGTGAGGTTCAAAGCCTTCATATCCTTTCCTATCACCTCCATCCATGTCTTCCTAGGCCTACCCCGACCTCTTTTAACTAATATATTTTAACATTTCTCCATCCTTCTAACTGGAGCATCATTAGGCCTTCGTCAAATATGTCCAAACCACCGTAAACGATTCTCTCTCATCTTATTTTTAATGGGTTCAACACCTACCTTCTTACGTATCTCCTCGTATCGAATCTTATCTTTTATTGTATTTCCACACATCCATCTCACCATACGCATCTCAGCTACACTCATTTTTTGAATATGATGTCTCTTGGCAGCCCAACATTCCGTGCCATATAGTAAAGCGGGCCTAATAGTCATCCTATAAAACTTTCCCTTCAACCGCAATGGCATTCTACGATCGCACAACACTCCAGTTGCACTCTTCCATTTCATCCACCCAACCTTTATCCTATGATTTACATCTCCATCAATTTCTCCATACTTTTGAATGATAGATCCCAAATATTTGAAAGAACCATCCACCGGTATTTCTTTCTCACCAAGCTTCACTACACTCCCATCTCTATTTCGTTGCTTACTAAATCGACATTCCGTGTATTCTGTCTTACTCTTACTCAACTTAAAACCTCTTGCTTCCAATGTCTGTCTCCATAATTCTAACTTAGCATTAACCCCAGCTTTCCTTTCAAAAACAAAAAAAAAAATTCTCCCCTGCACAAGCTGACACCCAACATAGGCCTATGATCCTATCCTCGAAGGTTAATGTCGTCTGCACGAGGTATGAAAGGTAGAGCCAGCATGACCAAGTCTTCTTGCCGGAAGAGGTTTCTTCATGTTATAAATGGAAAAGAGAGAGAGAGAGAGAGATATAATTTAGTAATATTTGATAACTAACAATAATATTTTTTTTCTTAAAAAATATCTTAAAACATGCCTAAAATTTTGGCAATAATCAAAATACACCCAACTTTTTCTAATTACAATAGGCATTTCACTGCAAGTTTTGGTACTAATATGTTACACATTTGGCTTACCACCATCCAAAAGTGCATGAAGATTTAGGCCAACAAACGCTCTAGTTCTGCCCCATTTGTGTATAGCTTTTTGTTCTAGTTAATTTGTGTTTTTGTTTGAAGTGATCATTTAATATGTCAGAGTTTCAACCCATATTATATTGGAATCAATCTGCATAGGATATGTCTAAATCTGAGTCAGATACGAAATTATTATGATCATGGTTCTCTTCATATCCAATTCAAAATTGGGAAAATAATTGTAAAACCGAGGCTAAAATATTATTCAAAATTAAGCTATAAATTTATTTGAAATTCAAGTATTAATGAGGATTCAAAATAAATTCCACGTTGAGAATTTATTCTAAATCAGGGTTTTATTTTTAATCATATTTAATCTATATTTATGTTGAACTTAAATAAAAACTTAATTTGAGTTTTAATATTAGTCAGGATTCGAACAAAGTGCATATTTTAATTTGAAGTCTTATTAAATTTTGATTTCAATTTATGTAGTTTTATCAATTCGAATTTTGATTAAAAAATTCGAATTTGGATCGGATTTGGATTTGAATTTGAATTCGAATTGAATAAATATAGCTCGAACATTATAACTAGATGTGAGTTTGATTCAAATCTAAATTAAGACTTAATCGAATATTACTTCAAGTTTGAAACCTGATGTACGAAATCAAATAGTCAATACAACCACAGGTCCTACCGACTCGGGTAGGAATCATTTTCGAAATGCATTATTGAGAAAATGATATTTTTAGAAAAGAAATTTCATAATAATAATTTAGTTTGACACTGTGTTATAGGGTTTATAGGATTTAACAAAATTTCCAATATGAGAAAGTAACCCCTACACGCCCTAGGTCTCACTGACCCTATAGAGCTAAAATTTTTCAGAAATAAATTATGAGAAATTTGAATTAAACCTTAAAAGAATAATTGGAATAAGTAATTTAATTATGTGAAGAATTCAAAATTTAATAGTAGAATTTAATTAGGTATTGATTTAACTAAATTTCATTTAGTAGCATTTCATGGGAATTTACAAGTTCATGAAATATTTCAATTGAATTTAAAGTGAATTTAATTTGAATTTCATAGAATGGATTTCAAAAATCAACTAAAACTTATAAAATAGTAGGAGTCCATAGGTGGGCCATCCCATCTTATGTGACATCCAAGTTTAAAGTTTAAAATGATAAAAACAAAAACAAACTTTAAAATAAGGTTAAAATAAAACTTACCAAAAAAATAAAAACAAGAGAGAAAAGTCAAAAGTTACCTTACTTAAAATCAAACACCAAAAGGAGTAAGACCCTATGACACATAGTTCACCATAAATATCAAGCAATAGTAGCAAGGGTATGTGTATGAACACCGAAGCAAACTTGCAGTTCCCTAAAGGGCATAAACCGAGGACTAGGACCAGATATTATTTTTCAAAGGTGTACACGAAGAAAAATCTTACCATACACGATAATTATTTCAATAAATAACTTGAAAGAGAGAAAATGACGTGCAAACCTACAAAAATTTGGCAGAGGTGGCTCAACGCAACATTTGTCACCCTCATAGGTTGTGGCCAACACTTCCTTACGTTCGGTATAGTCACAACCAAGAACATCTCTTGTAGAACTTGTCACTGTGAAACAATCAGGTTTAGGTCAAAAACAGATTGGACCTAGTTTAGGTTAGACTCTGATCGAACTTACCTTAAGTGGTCTAGGCTAGATGAGATGTGTTATACCTAGTCAAGGAAAAGGTAGAGGAGGTCAAGCAATCAGGGTCAAGGGGTCTTAACCCAACTAGGTTTATTGTATGTCAAGTCAGTCCAAGCTCACCTCAGCTCAGTCTAGGTCTAGTGGGCTTAACCTAGGCTAAGACCAAAACAAATAAAGAGAAAGAAAGACTAACCTAGTAGGTCAAGTGGACTTGACCCAGGTGGGCTTGAGTTAAGCTAGGCAGGTCCAAACTCACTTCAAGTGGGCTTGGTCTAAGCTGGAACCAAGAGAGAAGAGAGGAAAGAAAAGCCACAGAAAAAATAGAGAGAGAGAGGAGCACAATTTTCTAAGGGGGTTCTCCTCTTGTTTATAAGAAATTAAATGGATCTTGGATTTATGTGTAGACTGGGTTTGATCTAGTTAGTTGATCTGATCCAAGATCCAAACTTAAGACCAAAGCATAGTGACAAATATCACGAGATTTATGAAAATCTCGCGATAATATTGCGAGAAATTGCCTGAAAGTTTAAAACGGCAATTTCTCATGAGATTTTCAAAATATCAAGAGATTTATGAAAAAAACATAAATACTAATTTAAATGAAATATTTATGTTTTAAATGACTATTTATCACAAAAAAATCATGTATTTTTACTTTTAAATCATTTTTATTAATATTTTCCTATAAAAAAAAATTATATTTTTTAATTTATTTTTTTATTGTTGAGATTTTGCCAAAAAAAGAATGTGAGATTTATGGAATGTTTTCAATTTCTTGAGAGTTTTTGAAAAATGAGAAATTGTCGATAAAAATGTTTGTCACTATAGACCAAAGTAATATAAAGGCATCCATATCCCTGTAGAGCCCACTTGATATTTTTATAAGATATTTATATAGGGCCTACAAGATATTTTTATGAGATATTTATGTGCCGATTAATAGGCAGTTGAATCCTACCAGGCAGTCTCACTGATCAGATATATGTGAAATCGTGGGCCAATTATATGGACAAAATCTTGCTGGAAATCAGCAAAATTGTGACATCGATTAACAACACCATAAAAATCTAATTCAATGTGATATTATTATTAGGAACACTGTATATTTGAATTCCTACAATATAATTACTCGGTCCAAACACGGGAATGTGAAAACAAATCCCACATAATTTTTTGGCTTTAAACCACCTCAGGTGGTGTCGAGCTATGAGAGACGAAACAAAAACCCTTGGAAACTTGTTCCTAAGAAAATGGATCTCTTGATAGATTAAAAGCTTGCATAGTTGCTAAAGAATACATCCAACGACCAAGAGTTAACTTTATTAAGACATCTTCTCCCATCATCACACAACCACCATAACCATAACATAAAGATTTTTACTTCACTGACGTGAAATATAGTCATGACAGTATAACGTACTTCTATACTGGCATGAACATATTTCAGGGCAGTAAATATAATTCGTTACTGGTGCGTCAATAGATAGGTAATTCCTTGTAGTATTGGCTCATAGGTGAAAATTTTGACAATTAGTTAAGAAAAATACTTTCTCATGTGGTTTTTTAATTGAACCTGTATTAATGGTACAATAGCTCGGATTCCAAGATTCTCAAAGGCATAATTATAGTTATAATTTAAAAAGGGCTTTATAAGGACTTAAGCAGTTGTCTCGAGCATGGTTTGATAGGTTCAACATTTTCTTATTAGCCATGGGATTTTATTGCAGTGATGCAGTTTTTTGTTTTAAATTTGCCAAAAGAATCTAGGTTGTATACTATTGCTTCTCTATGTTGATGACACTATAATTATGGGAAGTAATTACACATTTTTCATTCAGTTTATTTCCAAATTAAATTTCAAATTCACTATGAAGGACTTATGAGATATTCACCACTTTCTTTGAGTGCCAATAAACAACCAACTATTTTTTTTTCAAGTTTTGAAGCTGAGTATCATTTTTTCTCATCAATGGCAGCATAAATCACATAGCTTAACTTCATTATTGAGGATCTTGGCATTGATATTCCCAAGGTCCAACTATTTTTTATGATAATTTATCTATTCTTCACATTGCAGTTAATATTGTTTTTCATTTGAGATCGATTGTCACTTTGTTTGTGAGAATGTGGCTCAACAACAACTAGTTACATGGTTCATCCCCTTACAATTACAAGTAGCAGATGTGTTTACCAAGCCAGTAACTAAATCTTTTTCACTCTTCCAAAAAAGCATTTTAAACTCGTAAAAAAAAACTAAATTCATGCTTCAAAATTCAAGGCTCAAACTTGGATTATAGGAAAGTACTAGTGATACTAGTCTGGACTTCAAATTGATCCAAATACCAGCAAATGAAGGATCAAATGGTACCAGTATTCTAGAAGAGTTGAAGGATGAGTATGAAGTATCAAAGGATAAGTCTGCAACTCTCCATTCTCAGTAAATCAAACTACAAGGGAAGGAATCTCGGTGAGGATGAAAACTACCAATTGTTGTATTGTAGCTGAGTGATCTCACTAGGATATGTGGGAAATAGTCTTTACAATTGTAAAGAGCTAATGATTGTATAATAAGAAAAGCATTATCCCTCCTTTCAAACCAAGTAAATAGAGTGTGTTTACTTTCCTTTTCTTCTTCTCACTTTTGTTTAGATCTTTCATGAAAATGGGTATATAGATTTCAAAAAAAAATCCTGCTAGCTCAGCCTTCACATGAGAATGTTGGATATTTTGGACCAAGTCTAACCTTAAGTGACCCAGTTTGACACAAGGCACTAATAAAGGCATTAGTGGGGAGTGGGTTACATTAATGTGAAGAGTTCGCATTCAATATGGCATGTGAAGGGTTCACGTACATGAATGCCATGTATGTAACCCTTCACTCTCCTCCCACTTTAAATTGAGGCATGATTGTTGGTGTAGCTTTTATGAAAGCAATTTTTTAAACAAATTTTCAATAAAACTCGCGTGTAAACTGTACACCAAATAATAAAAATAAACCAGTTTACACTAGTGGTAAGAACAGGTCGAACTCTAGGAATGAAATGAGGCAATGCATAATTCGCTTGAATTATTCACTTTATTAATATTTTAAAAAATAAAAGAAATGCACTGATTACAAGTTCACAAAATAATAAGTACTAAAATCTAAACTATGTTCTGGGACTCTGATGTTTGCTGAGGAAGCCACTGCATCCAACTTCACTATCTGACCTCCTCCTTATGGATTTGAACCTGCAAAAATAACATAAACTATGCAGCTTAACTAATAATGTTAGTGCCTAATTTATTTAACACTAAACAATATTTAAATCAACTAAAAAACATGTTAATAAAATAAATAAACTAATTATCCAACCAACAAAAATAATAAAAATGTAATTATTAAAATATAAATAAATTAAAGCTAACACTACTAAAACTATAACTACTATACACTAATCAATGAACTATTAACCAAACTACAAAGCAAGTAGATCATGAAATTAAATAATTAACTAAGTGAATCCAAACTAATTTACTAAATTTTGACAAAATAACAGAACCTAAAATTAAACCCTAATTCTAATACAAATTTGCTAAATTGCCCTAACTACTAGCCGAGCAGGAAATACTGGGGCAGACTTTAGGAAATCGGAGTTTTGAAAAAGTAAATGGAGTCAGATTACTCTGAATTTTTATAGAGACATTCTAATCAGACTCAGGGATTAAACCCAATTTACAAAGTTTAAAAATTCATCTGAAATTCACAAAAAAATGATTTTTCAATTCATGGAAGTGCCCCATGACAACAAAGAATCAAAACAAGAATTTCTACAGAACTAGTTTTCGAAATCAATTTAATTACTTGACCAAATTAGCATGAAAAATTCTAAAATTTGGCTGAGACATAGTAGCCACGCTGATGAAATCAGTATAAAAAATTTCAGGTCAAAACGTGTGGCAAACATTCATGAAATGATAACCCAAATTTTATCAAAAATGTGAATTTTGCAGAAATTCTATTTTGACTTCGCTTGACTGATTAACTAACTAAAAATATAAAAACCAAAGAAGTAATTAGTTAAAAATTAATTACTGTTGCAAAGCATAGAAAAATCATGAATTTAAACCTACTCTAAAGCAAATAAATAAATAAAATAATTAAGAACTAAAATAATAGCAACTACTTGCTAACTATGCTACCATTACAATAACTAATCTAAGCATTAATGAAAAGTGCTAAATTAACCAATTTACCTAACTAAGCTAAACACATTGACTAAACAAATTTAAACATGACAGAGCTAACCATAGAAGGAATATAAATGACAAAAATTAGAATCTAACTACAATAATATAATTTGTTAGACTAAATTAACTTGATTAAATACACGATTCACTAATTAAGTTAAGCATAGATTAGCAATATTTATACTAAACGCATAACTAATGTAACTTAAACAACTAAAAGTACACTAACCAAATGTACTTAATGTAAACTATACTAAATTATCTTGAATATAAAGATTGAGTTTAAAGACAGCTACCTTACTTAATTTTAGAATCTAATTTAAAGCTAAATGAACTCCAATTAGGCTAATTAGGGCACAAGGGTTGATTATGAATTTGATTCAAGATTGGATGCTCATGCCTCCCTAGTGGACCCCACTAAGACTTAATACAACCTACTAAAAATAAAAAAATGAATTTGAACTAATAATTAAAAGAGCAATTAAATAAATTTTTAAACTTAAGCCAAGAAACAAGCAAGGCAAGGTTGAAAATGTTTCCTATGCTAAAGACCTCCTGAATGAGTTACCCAAATAGAACTTTCTCTAATTACAAACTAAAGGAATAAAAATTTCAAATTAACCTAAGCATCCCAAATAAGAAAGCAAATAAAACTTCAACAAATAAATCACTCGACTTGCCTAAACTACCACCCTATATGATTTTTACAAGATCTGGAATTTATGCTAATCAATTCAAATTCAAAATCTAACCTATAGATCAAAGAATGGAAACTAAAGTAAGACTTAAGAAAATGCCACTTACTTACTTAAATACACTAGACAATTTTTATGAAACCCTAACTAAAAAATCTAATTACTACTTTAAACCTACCAAAATGAGTACTTGCCAAAAAAAATAAAATATAGAACCAAAATTGGGTAATTAACCTAAGGATTCAAAATGCAAGATTTACTTAGGGCTAAAGGAAACAATTAATTGAACTTACCTAAAATACACTACATGGTTTCTATGACCTAACCCTAATCAAAAGTCAAAGCTTGCTAAAAATGAAATGCAAAGAAAAAAAATTGAAATGCTAACCTAATAGACTAATTGCACTAACATATGTTGACCTCACTCTACTCAATCTAATTGACCTATATGAACCAAATTTGGTCAAATGAAAACTAGTAACACAATTAAAAAAAATATAAGACAAACTATACTACTCGACTAATGATAACTATCAAATATATCCTAATGTACTTACTAGTTAACTATACCTAACTTAAAGATTTAACAATAGCAAATACAACTAATTGACCAAATGTTTGTTCCCGTTAAAAATCAGAACAAAAGTTAATAAAATTAAAATTAAAATTAAAATTAAAATCAATCATTGACTTGACATTAACCTAAACTAATCTAACACCTAACTCTAACACTAACTGAACAACTAATGGTCGGATCTGCTGCAGCTAGATCACAACCAGACCTGTCAAACTCATACAAAAATCAAAATTTAAGTAACTAAAGGAAAAATGAAAAATGAAAAATGAAAATTGAAAATTAAAAATAAAACTATTTACACTATATACACTATTCTACCAATTGGTTTTTAAAAATAGAAATTGGTGGATTTTGATTCAATCGGTTGAATAGAGGATTCAAGATCGGTTCTTGCTCATGCAAGAACTCGATCAAAACAACATTTTAAACCATAAAAATATGAAGTTTAGACTAACAGAACACTCAAAAGGCTGACCCACAACCAGACCTACAACATGACACAACACACCTGACACTAGAAGACAAGGGAAAGAAAGGCTTACCTCTCGGCTCATCCGATGAATTGGGGGAGAACACGAGTGATCAATGGAGATTGAAAACATGCCCTAGACGTCTTGGGAGGTTTGCAACTTATTCCCAGCTGCTGCAACTTTTCAAGAGCCAAATTGCAGAGGGGGAGATCAGTGTTGAAAGCATAGATGGAGGCCCGGTTGAAGAGAGAATATGACTGGGTCTCGGTGTTGGTAGACAACAAGCTGAATCTGAGTTGGAAGCTCTCCAGAGAAATTTGCAACGCCTGCAAAATAAAATACAACATACACAAAAGATAAACACAAAACAAAGTGGAAGAAAGAAAGGGAGAAGGGAAATAAGATGAGAAGAAAAATAAAAAGGGTAAAGGGATGAGAAAGTGGAAGGAGGAGAGAGAAAGGAATAGGGAGGGGCAATTTTCTTAAACTCCAAAAAAAGTTGAACCCTAATTTTTGCAACTATTTAAACCACTAAAATATTTTCTAATTCTAAAAACTACCTAAAAATAAAATTACTTCTAACTAAATGCTAACATTATTTACTATTTATACTAACTACCTAATTGCTTAGTAAAGAGGGGGTTTTAAGAAAAAGTTTGTGGATTGCACCTTGGATCATGTGGGCGCATGGATATTTTGATTTTGGGTCCGGTCCATGATCTAATATTTTATCTTTGGATCGGGTCTGGATCCGATTTACCTTACAGTTTGCTCTAATTACCCTAAAAATGCTGCATTGCCTTTCATTTTAGCTCAAATTCCACTGAAATTCGAATTGTGGCTTTTTCGCAGCTAAATACACAAATACATGAGTTTTTATCCTTCAAAATACATAAAAATGCATGAATAATATATGAAAATGATGTGCATTTCATGTATCATCAGATGCTTGATGAGAGCAACCAAGGTGTCCTCTTTCTCTCATTTGGGTTAAGGGTCCTGCGCACCATCGACTTGACTGCCTCGGTTCATCATGGGCGTCGATCGGCTGAGGAGAACGTCGTGCACCGACACCAACACTCATTTCATCCATGGCATATGCTGGTATGTATTCTTGCTTTTACATTCCGGTTTTGTTTTGAGAATGCCAACATTGGGTTATGGGCCCACTCTGCATATTCGCTGCACATGTGGGTGCATCAGCGTTCTTTCGAAGCTCACCGAAAAAGTTGTCACTGCATTTCTTTTCTCTCTCATTGGATTCCCGTTATATTTTTTTGGGAAATCTGCTACAGCGGAAGAGGTGTTGATCGACGACACACTACCAACGAGTAGACATTCATCGCTCTCTCTTCACGAAGGCTGACAGTGGTCACCACCAGCGAGCAATCATGTAGGATCCCGATTTCTGTCGGGAATATGTAGCCTCCCCATTTTAGAGTCCCATCGATATTGCCAAGCTCCAACTAATTTTTATGACAATTTATCAGTGGTCCAAATGACAGTGAATCTTGTTTTTTATTTAAGATCGATTATCACTTTGTTCACGAGAATGTGGCTTAACAACAACTAGGTACATGGTTCACAAGTAGAAGATGTGTTTACCAAGCCTTTAACTAAACCTATCTTTCACTCTTTCAAGAATGCAATTTAAACTCTTAAAAAAAAAACTAAATCCATGTTTTAGAATTCAAGGCCCAAACATATCTTATGACATTCTCCAATGCCGGGTTTGTGGGGGAGTATTAGTGATAATAGTTCAGACTCAAAACTGATCCAAATACCAACTAATGATGATGCAGAGCATTCAGATCATCAATTCATTGCAGATGAGTTGGATCCAAATCCAACTCACCAGACCTGATATAAGATACGTTAACATGTAGATCCAATGACATGCAGGGCTATCTAAGTCCAATTGGATCGCCATTTCAATTATTGAAATTGTATTTTATTTTTTATTCTATTTTGGTAAGTAGGAATCATATTAACATTTATTTTATTTTATTTTTATGTTTATTTTTTTTTTTTAGGTATCAGATTCTACGGATCCGGATAGTTCTATTGCCTTGTAAGATCTTGAGGGTGTATGGGGATTAAGGGTAGTTTTTCTTTTTATTGTATTTAATTTTAATGCCTTTTTGCGTGTGAGTCTGGATCTTGCCCGAGATCCAAACCTCATTGGACTCTTATAGGTGACGCCACTTAGTGTGGACATCCATAGTCCCCAATTTGAATTCTCATTTGACTTTGAAGTCAATTAAGTTGTTGAAAGGGCTTTAAAGCGCTAATTCTAAAAATGGCTTATTCAATGCTTTGGACAGAGGCTGTCTTGGGAAGGCTTGACTCTCTTTATGAAGCTTTATTTTGGGTGTTTAAGAGCCCAAGGGGGGGGGGGGGGGTGTTACGACAATGAAGTCGTACATGATACTTTAAGTACAAGGTGTTGATGATGAACAAGTGAATCAACTGCATTTCAGCTAAGGCAATGAAGAAAGATGACAAGCATTAAAGAAATCGATGAAGAATCTTTGAAGACTAGTGTGCATATGTTAAATTCATTAAAAGTCTTAGATTCTTGTAAGAGCCTTACTTAGAGTGCATATTTCGGTTGCATTTCAGCTAAAAAGTCTATTGAAAAACTTTTCTAAAAGAATCCTTCATGAAAATCTTTTTAGAAAACTCTTTATTTAATTTTTCGTGTTTATTAGTCGACCAATAGACTCACCAGTTGACTAATCCTTTCGTGCCAAATTTTCTAAACTAAATGTCATTTTTATCAAATTAGTCGACCGAAGGTTTTATTAGTCGACCGGACAGAATGTCTGTTTTCTGGAAATTTAGCAGCAGTCGACTAATGCTTTTATCTGTCGACCGGACAAAACTTATGTTTTTCAAAAAAATTTAGCAGCAGTCGACTGAAAGGTTTTTCAGTCTACTGATGATATTATCAGTCGACTAACTTTTCTCTAGTCAACTAAGTTTCAAAACTTTAGATTTTCAAATGGCTCGATTAACAGATCAGTCGACCGACAATAACTGTCAATCTACTAATAGCTAATTATTAGTCGACTAACTACTATTCCAGTCGACTAATTTTGTTGTTTTTCCTAAAACTTTAAAAAGGCGTGTCTTTTCATTTTTCAAGCGTTTTGATCGTTCAAAATGGAATGTTTTGACACCCTTTCATACCCTCAACGTATGGAATCTTTCAACTATAAATATGAGTGCATTTTACACTCAAAAGCACTGCAATTCAATCAATTTGAATCAATTACTCTTAGCTTTTCACTCATATTCATTTTCTCACTTACGTGATATTTTTCACTTCAGCTTTTCACTCAAATTCCTTTGAGAGATAGTGAATTCGTGAGTAGAGTATTTCAACAACCTCAAAAGCCAATTGCATCTCATTTGTATTCATAAGAAGGGCTCATAGGTTGTATTGTAAGTTCTTACTTGTTTCAATTTTCTGTAAAAGGAAGGACTCCTTGGTTTAAAGGAGTTGTTTGCTTTCAGTAGGTGTGTTACTGAAAGTGGGACCGGATTTGGTCTGTATGATCTTGTAATTACACAAAGTTGATAGTGGAAATCTCAAGCGGGTTTTGCTTGGGGACTGGATGTAGGTCAGGAAAGACCGAACCAAGATAATTTATTGTGTTCTTTGTGTGTTTGCTTTGTGAATTGCAAAATTCCGCCGATAATTTTTAAAAGCACTATTCACCCCCCCTCTAGTGCTCGTTGCTTCGATCCTACTGCACTTTCATTTGGTATCAGAGCAGGTTTGCTATTATTTTGATTTGACCATCATCTAGCATGGCAACTACAACATCTCAGCACAAAGAAGGATGCTCCTCTATTCGTCCTCCTCTCTTCGGCGGAACAAACTATGTATGCTGAAAAGTGAGAATGACAATATTCTTGCAATCCATGGATCTCGAAATTTGGAGAGTTGTTTTAGAAAAGTACCAAATGCCATCAACTGATTTCAGTTAATGGACTGATGAAGAAAAGAAGACTGCTTCACTTAATGCCAAGGCGATGAATGCATTGTATTGTGCCGTTGACAAGGTAGAGTTCAATCGTATCTCTCAATGCTCTACAGCAAATAAAATCTGGCATACTCTTCTCGTGACTCACGAAGGTACGTCAAAGGTAAAGGAATCTAAAATCGCTTCTTTAGTTTATAAATTTGAATTGTTTAAATTAAAGCAAAATGAATCTATATCGGACATGGTAACAAGAATGACTGATATCACTAACACTCTAAAATCCCTTGGAAAAGAATATTCATAAGTGGATTTAGTCAGAAAAATCCTAAGGTGTTTAACTCCTGAATGGGAGAGAAAAACTATAGCTATTGAGGAAGAAAATGATTTAAACACTCTCACTCTTGAAGATTTTGTTGGTAACTTAATGGCATATGAAGTTCAACTTCAAGACAGACAAGAAGAAGAACCCAAGAAGAAATCTCTTGCTTTTAAGGCTACTTCTGACTCTGAAAATTCAAAAGAAGATGAAGATGAAGATATTGCCCTTATTACAAGGCAATTCAAAAGATTCATCAAAAAGGGAAGATTTCAAAGAAAGGTAAAGAAAGCGGATTCTTCCAATCCAAATGAAGTCAAGTGCTTTAACTGCAAAAAGACAAGACATATCAAGAAAGATTGTCCTCTTCTCAAAATCAAGCCCAATGACTAATTCAAGAAGAAAAGGGCATTTCAAGCATGTTCGGATGATAGTGACTCCTCTTTCGATGAAAAATCAAATAAAGAAGTCGCCAACATGTACTTTGTAGCACAAGAAGACTCGGTAAGTCAATTTGACTATGATGATTTATTAGAAGCATTCAATGATTTATATGCTAAATTTAAGAGTCTAAGTTCTAAAAACAAAGAGTTAAAAACTGAGAATTCAACTCTTGACTCTGAAAACAAAGTGTTACTTCAAGATATAGATGATCTTAAGAAGGAAAACTCTTGTCAAGCATTTCAGATAAAAGAAATTGAAATTAGAACCAATCTCTTACAAAAAGAAATAACTTGTCTAAAAGAAAAATCAAATGATCTTCTTTCTATTGTGACCAAATTTACAAATGGTCAAGAGAATCTATAAAGACTTCTTGGTTCTTAAAGATGCTCGGT
Organism: Nuphar pumila; assembly: GCF_984573655.1. NCBI lineage: Eukaryota > Viridiplantae > Streptophyta > Magnoliopsida > Nymphaeales > Nymphaeaceae > Nuphar > Nuphar pumila. The sequence goes on along the minus strand of NC_143263.1, from coordinate 75,750,414 downwards.
TAATAAAACCAGATTGGGATATAGCTTTTTTTATACTCAAAATAGGCCAAACTATGTGGTGAAGAATCAAAGACAATATTCTCAACCATTTGTTCAAAGAGATAAATTTTCTAGTTATATTAGAAATGCATCTAATCATGGAACTTATAATGCTTATAAGCGTAGACATGATTACCCTAGAAATGCTAAATCTTTTTATAGAAAGAATATTTATTATCAAAGGAAACCAAAATCCAAATGGATATGGGTTCCTAAGACTAACTCTCATGGACCCAAAAATAGAAAGGGGTCAAATGCTTTGTCTTCTAATTTTGTTGTAGGTACACAAAATAAGGAACAAATGGATATTGGACAGCGGTTGTTCCAAACATATGACTGGAAGGCCGGAGTTATTTTCCACCCTCCAAAATAAAGATGGAGGAACCGTCACCTTTGGTGACAATAACAAGGGAAAAGTAATCGGTATTGGTAATATTGGTAATCCAAAATTTCCCTTGATAGAAAATGTTCTTTTAGTAGATGGTTTAATGCATAATTTATTATCTATTAGTCAATTATGTAATAAAGGTTTTCATGTTTCTTTTGAAAATGATTCATGCTTAACTTTTTATTTTCAATCTAAAAAGATCATTTTTAAAGGTAAAAGAAGGAACAATGTGTATGAACTTTATCTAGATGAGTTACCCATTTTTAATGAAAATGTCTTATTGTTTCAAATGAAATTCAATGGTTATGGCACAAGAGACTTGGACATGTTAACTTTAAAATTATTTCTAAGTTATCCAAGAATGATCTTGTTAGAGGCCTACCTAGAATATCATATAAGAAAGATCACTTATGTGATGCTTGCCAAAGGAGTAAACAAATCAAGAGTTCTTTTAAAGCAAAAGATATAGTTTCAACAAAACGTCCTCTTGAACTTTTACATTTAGATCTATTTGGACCATCTAGAATTCAAAGTTTGAATGGTAGCACGTATGCTTTTGTTATAGTAGATGATTATTCTCGATTTACATGGGTGATTTTTTTAAAAAGAAAAAATGATGCTTTTTTTCAATTTTCCAAACTTTATAGAAGAATTACAAATGAAAAATCTACATATATTATTAAAATTCATAGTGATCATGGTGGTGAATTTGAAAATGAATCTTTTCTAAAGTATTGTGATTTACATGGTATATCTCACAACTTTGCTTTTCCTAGAGCGGCTCCACAAAATGAAGTTGTTGAAAGAAAGAATAGAACTTTGCAAGAATGTGCTAGAACCATGTTTCAAGATAAAAATTTACCAAAATACTTTTGGGCTGAAGCAATAAATACAACATGTTATGTTTTAAACCGTGTTCTTATTCGACCAATCTTACATAAAACATGTTTTGAATTGTATTATGATCGTATACCAAAGATCTCATATTTCAAAATTTTTGGTAGTAAATGCTTCTTGTTAAATACCAAAGATAATCTTGATAAGTTTGATTCAAAATCAGATGAATCAATATTTCTTGGATATTCTTCTAGAAGTAAAGCTTATCGTGTTTTTAATAAAAGAACATCTTGCATTGAAGAATCTTTACATATTGCATTTGATGAAAATTGTGAGCAGGTTATACCTCTAAGCAAAGGAGAAGAAGTAATACTTCAAGAAGAACCTTTGATAGAAAGTACTTCTCAAGAAAATGTTCCTCTTCAACCGGTTTGGAAAAAAGTTCTCAATCATCCACATGAACAAGTTATTGGAGATATAAAGAGTGGTGTCCAAACTAGAAGGCAATTAGAAAAATATATTGCAAATATTGCTTTTATATCTAAAATAGAACCAAAGAATATCAATGAGGCTTGTGATGATGAATTTTGGCTTTTGACCATGTCTAAAGAACTTAACCAATTTACTAGGAATGATGTATGGGATCTAGTTGATAGACCAAAGGATCATCTAGTAATTGGAACAAGATGGGTCTTTCGAAATAAGCTGGATAAAAATGGCGAAGTCATTCGAAACAAATCAAGACTAGTTGCACAAGGCTATAATCAAGAAGAAGGCATAGATTTTGATGAAACCTATGCACCAGTGGCTCGACTGGAGTCAATTCGAATGATGCTTGCTTTTGCTAGTTACATGAACTTTAAGTTATATCAAATTGATGTTAAGAGTGCATTCTTAAATGGACACATCAATGAAGAAGTTTATGTAGAGCAACCTCCAGGCTTTGAAAATGAGAAATATCCAGAAAAAGTCTACAAATTAAAAAGAGCTTTGTACGGACTTAAACAAGCACCAAGAGCGTGGTATGAAAGACTATAAAATTTTTTAGAACAATCTGGTTTTTCCATTGGTCGGGTAGACTCCACTTTATTTATAAAAAATCTTAATTTAGATATTCTTATTGTGCAAATTTATGTTGATGACATAATATTTGGTTCTACTAATGAAGCTTTTTGTAAAGAATTTGCTAAAGCTATGCAGAAAGAGTTTGAAATGAGTTTGATGGGCGAATTAAACTACTTCCTTGGACTTCAATAAAACAAACTGAAGAAGGAATCTTCATCAATCAGGCTAAGTATACAAAAGAACTTCTCAAGAGATTTGGGATGGACTCATCAAAATCAAGAAGAAATCCTATGAGTACAACTACTTCTCTTGATAAAGATGAAAATGGTAAAAATGTAGATAATAAGCTCACCAGAGGTATGATCGGATCTCTATTATACTTAACTGCTAGTCGACCTGATATTATGTTTAGTGTTTGTATATGTGCAAGATTTCAAACTAATCCAAAGGAATCTCATTTAACTGCAGTAAAACAAATTCTTCGTTACTTGAAAGATACTTCAGATTTTGTTTTGTTTTACCCAAAATCATCTTCCTTTGATTTAGTTTCATATAGTGATGCAGATTTTGCAGGAAGTAAATCTGATCGCAAATGTACTAGAGGAACTTGTCATTTCTTAGGAAATTTCTTAGTCTCTTGGTTTAGTAAAAAGCAAAATTCAGTGTCACTCTCAACAACTGAAGCAGAATATATAGCAGCTAGTTTAACATGTTCACAAGTACTATGGATGAAACAGACCTTAAAAGATTTTGGTTTGAATTACTCTACAACAACTATTTATTTTGATAACACTAGTGCTATAAATCTTTCGAAAAATCCTATTCAGCACTCAAGAACTAAGCATATTGAAGTTAAACATCATTTCTTAAGAGATCATGTGTTAAAAGGAGACATTTCGTTAAATTTTATTTTCACTAATGAACAACATGCCGATATCTTCACTAAACCACTTAAAAATGAAGATTTTATGAGAATTAGGAGAGAACTAGGCATTTGCTCATTTTTGGATTTATAAAATGTTGATTTTTTGAACAAAATCTCAAAATCGCATCATATTAGTCGACCAATAAATTTCTAGTCGACTGATGCTTTAAAAAAAAAAAATAGAATTAGTCACACTTTATTAGTCGACCGATAAAATTTTAGTCGACTAAATTTTTTTTTTAAATTTCAACTGAAGGGACCTGATACCCCTTTGGATTTTTTTTTAACACCCGATTTTTTTTTTAAAAAAAAGGGGGCATCGTTTCATTTTTTTATGCACCTTTTTGTTTTTCTTAAAAACGAAACCCTTTAAAAAACGAAACCCTCTCTCTCTTCCAAAAAACCCTCGGAGTGTCGTTCGAACCTCTCCTCGCCGGAATTTTCTGGCTGTGATAGGGAGTCTCTTGACTTTTTGCCGGAATCCTCTTGTCGTGACTGGTGTCTCTTCAGTCCTCAGCGGAATTTGTGGCAGCCTCCTCTCACTTGCTGTCATCCACCGCGGACTCCTTCTTGTCTCTTCCCTCTTGCCTAAAATCTATGGAGAATCGACATCCCTTTTCAGTGGGTTGTTACTGTTGATTATTTTGGCCACTACCAACGAATTTGAAGGCACATCGTTCACTTTACACAAAGTGTTTCTGTTGCACGATGACAGATATCTTCCTCCCGCCTGACGTCATTTGGAAGCCGACATCAACACCATCTTCAACTGTTCTTCTCAACAACTATGTTGATAAATCATTCTCTGCAACTGAATTTTTTTTTTGGTGAATCTGTTTTAACCATGCCTCGTCAGAAGACTGCATCCACAAAAGGTTCTCCTCCTCCTACACCTCTAGCAAAATATGGATTTTCTCTCAGATTACTCTGAAATCCGCTTTTATATGATACTTTTGGATCGGTTTTTGCACTTCCTATTTTACCAGGCCGAAATGTCCTCTTTCACATGTTTTCTCATTACAAAATTAGAGAATTATTTCCAGGTATTTCACATCTTTTTTATGCCTGTGCAGACACCCTTCATTATCCTTTTCTGATTCACTTGTTTTATACAAATTTACAAATTGATCATGAAACTGGAGTTCTTTCCTCTCTTGTTCGTGATGTTGAAATTGAGTTTGATTCTAAACTACTTGGACAAATCCTAGAAATTCTACCTTTCAATACTATTGAACTTAATGATGAAAGAATTTTTGAACAAATTCTTCTTCCCAGTGCACCTCATTGTCCTCCTTTCAAAAATACTAATCTTCAAACTCGTGCACGCATTGCTGGATGAATTCTTGCCCACAATGTTCTACCTAAAACTGGTTCTTTTGATTACTATTCCACAGATCTTTCTACGGCTCTTTATGTCTTATTTGGAAATATTTCTGTAAATTGGGCCAATATGTATTTTACTAATTTGTGGAAACAAAAACCATTTCTTCCTTATGGATGTCTTCTAACTCGTATTTTCAGACATTTCAAAGTTCCCTTAACCAATGAAAAATATATTGAGCAAAAGGAGTTCTTTGATCAAACTATTTTTAAACGAATAAAAATCAAATATCTGCCTCCTTTAAACGTTGATCAAACTGAACCATCTGATCCTACAGAACCATCAATTTATGAACCCTCACCATCTTCTGTGACACTTTCATCTCAAGCAAAATGAAAGAAATTTTCTACTACTCAAGACAACGATGAAGTTTTGTAGCAACTGGAAACTTTGGAGCTGCATCAACACACTTTTCGTGAAGATGTGACTCAACAACTTTCTTCGATTCAGAAAGATATTACTGCAATCAAGGACTTGCTTAACTCACTTTTATGATCTTTGTTTTCTGTCTTTACTAAACTTTGCTACTTTATGGGTTCTAATATTTTGAACTTGAATTTACATTTTGCTTATGCTATTTCTGCCCTTACTCTTTTTTATTATGACAAAGGGGGAGAAAAAGAAAAAGATAGAAAATGCATATTGCATTATGACATGGAAATGGAAATTACATAAAATGACATGGAAATTACATGAAAGTATTAAAAATTGCATTTATGAAAAAGTTATAAAAATGCATGAAGTAATGATGGAAATGCAAACCAATCAATATGTGATATATGTGCTTTGATTGTACTAACTTTAATGTTTTGCAGCATATTGATAGGGAGAGTAAAATCTCCATCTATGCATCTAAATGCTTCATCTTTGATTAAGTTTGTCATCATAAAAAAAGGGAAGATTATTACGACAATGAAGCCGTACATGATACTTCAAGTACAAGGTTTTGATGATGAACAAGTGAATCAACTGCATTTCAGCTAAGACAATAAAGAAAGATGACAAGCATTAAAGAAATCGATGAAGAATCTTTGAAGACTAGTGTGCATATGTTAAATTCATTAAAAGTCTTAGATTCTTGTAAGAGCCTTACTTACAGTGTATATTTCGATTGCTTTTCAGCTAAAAAGACTTTTGAAAAACTTTTCTAAAAGAACCCTTCATGAAAATCTTTTTAGAAAACTCTTTATTTAATTTTTCATGTTTATTAGTCGACCAATAGACTCACCAGTTGACTAATCCTTTCGCGCCAATTTTTCTAAACAAAATATCATTTTTATCAAATTAGTCGACCGAAGGTTTTATTAGTCGACCGGACAGTATGTCTATTTTCTGGAAATTTAGCAGCAGCCGACTAATGCTTTTATCAGTCAACCGGACAGAACTTGTGTTTTTTAGAAAATTTTAGCAGCAGTCGACTGAAAGGTTTTTCAGTCTACTGATGATATTATCAGTCGACTAACTTTTCTCTAGTCAACTAAGTTTCAAAACTTCAGATTTTCAAACAGCTCGATTAACAGATCAGTCGACCGACGATAACTGTCAGTCTACTAATAGCTAATTATTACTCGACTAACAACTGTTACAGTCGACTAATTTTGTCGTTTTTTCTAAAACTTTAAAAAGGCGTGTCTTTTCATTTTTTAAGCGTTTTGATCATTCAAAATGGACTGTTTTGACACCCTTTCGTACCCTCAACGTATGAAATCTTTCAACTATAAATATAAGAGCACTTTACACTCAAAAGCACTGCAATTCAATCAATTTGAATCAATTACTCTTTGCTTTTCACTCATATTCATTTTCTCACTCACGTGATATTTTTCACTTCAGTTTTTCACTCAAATTCTTTTGAGAGATAGTGAATTCATGAGTAGAGTATTTCAACAACCTCAAAAACAAATTGCATCTCATTTGTATTCATAAGAAGGGCTCATAGGTTGTATTGTAAGTTGTTACTTGTTTCAATTTTCTGTAAAAGGAAGGACTCCTTGGTTTAAAGGAGTTGTTAGCTTACAGTAGGTGTGTTACTGAAAGTGTGACCGGATTCAGCCTGTATGATCTTGTAGTTACACAAGGTTGATAGTGAAAATCTCAAGCGGGTTTTGCTTGGGCACTAGATGTAGGTCTGGAAAGACCGAACCATGATAAATTATTGTGTTATTTGTGTGTTTGCTTTGTGAATTGCAAAATCAGTCAAAATTCTGCAGACAATTTTTAAAAGCACTATTCACCCCCCTCTAGTTCTCGTTGCCTCGATCTTACTGCACTTTCAGGGGGGGTCGACCAAGAGGCGATTGATTTGAAATTTGGAAGAAAAAAGAAAATCGTGATTGAGAGCTTGGCTATCATTTGGTTTTGAAAGAAATCCTTTGAGAAAGGTTAGAGAAAATCATGTGAGGGTGCTCATTCAAGAAAAATACCTCTTGTGCTCGTGTGGACAAATCTTGTGTTTGTGTTGTTCTGCATTTGAGGAAGTTGTTGAAGTGTTCTTTGAGCTTGTTGTTGCAAACACACTAACACTTTTTTCGAACTTGTTAGCTATATCTTGTGTTCATTGTATATTTGTTATCATCGACTATTAGATTCCTTGTTCAAGATTGTGAGACTATTTTTAAAGTGTTAATGCAATTGTTCATGTGATTCTGGTTGTTCAGAAACTCATTTTGTTGATGTATGTTTGGGTTTTGATAAAACTCATTTTCTACTGAGGAAAGTCATTTATGCATTCAGGATTGTCAGACATTGTCCCGGTATTTTGACTGTATCTCCTTAGATACTGGTGCAAATCGAGTGATCATTAGCTTGTTGGAAAGCTAATATCCTCCCCTTCAAGTTTTCTTCTTACTATTTTTCTTAAAGCATCATTGTTAGGATGCTAAAATCCCCGACAAGTTTCAGTCAATTGCATAAGACCAGAGTTTTATCCTGTGCATCGCATCACTGCTACTATTCCATGTTTTCATCATATCTTTTTGTTTACTGAACGAAAATTTGCAAATTATAACTTGTTAGAAAATCGACACCTAGAGCTTGAACTTTTATGTTTATGATGTTACCTGAATCAAGTTAGATGTTACTCTAAAATATTCGTCAATCTCTGTTAATCGAAAGATATTTTAGATCTAGACTGTCTGTTATATTCTTGATAGCATCTCCTATTTGCAGTGCATCTTTGTCATCCCTGCTTTGTTTATTGAACTGAAGCACGATCTGAAAAAATAATATTTAGATTGAGAATCCTCATGTTTTGATTTTTTCTCATTCCATTGTTTACTGTGTCAAAAAGTTGATTACTTTTTTTGCATGTTTGATACCTTGTTCATCGGCTCATTTAGCATAGAAAAGAAAATACAATATCATAATCTAGGTATAAGTTTCAACATCTTACTCTAAAAATTACAAACTCGGATTTGTTGGAGAGATAATAAGATTTGGCATAACTTACCTATTTGGAGTTTTTCCAAACTCCATCGGCAAAGGGATCAAAATCTCTCTCCAAGTAGTCAGACTAGTCACCTGCATATTTTGGGTGTTCTGTTCATGCGCTCCATAGAATCTGTTATAACTCTGCCTACATAGATCTGAATCTGGCATTTTTGGATCTGTTGGAAAGGTGTGTGCATCGCACAACTTTCATGTGTTAGCCACCTCTGTCGAAACAGAGTGCTCAGACTTTGAAATATAGATTATTTGAGTCCTATTCGGACTCAACTACTAAACTTAGATTCCATGCGTGGAGATCCATTTGTGTCTCAGATCGTGGATTGGCTTCCGTGACGAGTCCGCCATCAAATAAAGGATAAAATGGTATCGATATTCTAGAAGGCTTGAAGGATAAGTATGGAGTATCAAAGGGTAAGTATGCAACTCTACAATCTCAGCAAATCAAACTACAAAGGAAGGAAACTCGATGAGGATGAAAAAAACCACCAGTTGTTGTATTGTAAGTGAGTGATCTCACCATGATATGTGAGAAATAGTCTATACAATTGTAAAGAGCCAAGGACGCTAAAATAAGAAAAGCATTATCTCTTCTGCTGAATCACGTAAATAGAGTGTGTTTACTTAAATTTTCTTCTTCTTCTCACTTCCGTTTAGACCTTTCATGAAAATGGGTACAAATTTCAAAAAAAAATCCTGTTAGCTTAGCCTTCACATGAGAATGCTTTCATAGGCAGGGAGGTATGAAAGGATTGGAACAAGAATACTGGTAGGACCAAATTGTGTCTGCACGCCTTATAATTGGATGTTGGTTTTACTAATAATAGGAAAGAAAGGAAAAGAGATGCCAGCTCAGCAATTTTCTCTGAAAATTACATGAAACAAACCGACCCTATTTATTTTGAACTACGCTAGGAATAGTATGGAATGGAAATGAGTGCACAAGAATTAATTTATTGATGATTGATAATAGTATGACAATTTAATGACAGAGTTGCAACAGCAATAAAAGCTTTCACCATTTCTTCTATCTATTTGAACTAGAATGACTACATAAAGACACCATTTGGCAGCCTTCTTGAGGTAGAAAACACTAGCATTTTTCTCCTTTCTTTGTAGGGAATTTTGCTTTTGTGGATGTTGTATCGATGACCTCTAGCAGAAACATGTATCCATGGGTGGCAATGTGTACAATAGTAGCATCAAATAGTCTGCAACTTCAATTTTACTTCTGATGGAATACGTGCAGGATGGTTGTTTCTGTCAATCCAAGCAATTATTGAACTTCCTTCCAAGACTAGCTGAGAATTTAACAAGCAGAAAGTCAGCAGCAGTTTTTTCCATTTTCTTTTATCGAATTGACATGATTTCTTCTTACAGTCAATTGTGACAGTTACCTCTTGATTTGGAAGCTTGAAAATGAAGAAATCGAAAAACAAACGTGTGGTAGAAACTTTTGAAATTTTCAGTCTCAGGACAAACCTATCTCCACGCTGCATCCACAATTACAAAGTGCAAACTTCTTAGCATCATGGAAGAAACCCTCTATCTATCTAGCTTATACAAATTGAAACTTGTAATATATTGTTCATCATACAAAATAAACAAAAATGATATTAACCCCTACTTATTTCATTGAGTGGAAATACTGAAATAGTAGTGGTCCAAATCCCGCTAAAATTCCGTATGATAAAATGGATAATCACCAAAGATGCTACAGTAACTGTGGTGTGATCCAGGAGAACACTTTACAAGTGTGTGCCCCTTTTCATTATGGGGATAGGCGGGAAGCAGAGTGTTCTGCCCCCCTCTCTCTCTTAAAAGGGCGAAGCACTTTATAAGTGTTCGTCCAGAACACTGGACCACGCCTCGGTGCAGCCGCTACCTAGCACCAGCCGATAGGGCTGAATTGTTTGGTGAGCAACTCTGTCTACTTTCTACAGTAATTGAATGGCTAACTACTTACCTGTAAAGGAGTGATAAACTTGAGAGACAGCTTGTGTGTTGCAGCTGCATGGCCTTCAGACTTCAATCCATCGATATCGATACCAACTCTGACAAACACATCTGTATAACCTAAAACACATAGGGAATGTAGTGCACTTTAACTAGTGTGCGCATTCAACCATCAAAGAAAAACAAAAATTTAGAGAAATCAATCTTGATACACATGCATGTTTCACAATTGGCAGGCAATCATATGCCTGCCAAGAGGAACTAATTCTCCAATTCTTATTTCCATAAGCAATATGAAATAATTAGAGCTGGTAAAAAATGATAAACAGTATGTTAAAGAAGAATATTGCCAGTGGTGCGCTTGAAAATCAAAATCATGATGCTTGTGTGTAGACACATGTAAACCTATGAATGCCGTCTCAATAAAATCAAATCATGATGATTGGGTTATATTCTTCTTTTGAATCTCATTTTTCTGAAGCCAAATACAGGGTTACATTTTGGTGAATCCATCAGTACTGTAGCTCAAAAATGGTTAAAACCAAACTAGAAACAAAAACAAAACCATTGCAGCCTCACCATGTTCGAGGTAATGGGAATATATGGCATTATTAACAACTCCATATTGGTCCAATTTATAATCACGAACTTGAAGTTCAACATCGTGACAGCCCTGCACACTGAAGAAGTCAAATCCCAAATTAGTACTCTTTGATCCTCCTGTTATTAGGCCTGGCAATGGGTTATAGTTGTAGTGAGAGGGAAGTACCATGATCCATTTTGCACATCTTGGTTTTGGAGGAGGGTGCAAGGATCCTTGTTAAGGAGTAAGCTGCGAGGAGGTGTCAGACTAAGAAGTCTTTGAGATGGCAACTTGGTTGTTGATGGAACCCTAAGCAGAGTGGTTGAGTTTGAGCCTGCAGGCTTTGTGGTAATGGAAGGGTAGAAGGGGCGGAAAGCACCATAGCTGAACTTGGTTATGGCTTCCATCTTCTATCACCAAGTTGGGTTCCTTTGTGTCTAATTGCATCAATTTATATAACCTTATTCACAGCCTTCCCTTCCAGGCAGCCTCCTTCTCTGCATGTACGATTTTGCCTTTTCCAATTTCTGTTGACTAAACAAGTATCTAACTAACTAGCACGTGGATTTTGTGTGTTAAATTCAAATCCAAGTTTGGATCTCAATGCGATTTTCTGCATGTCTTTTTCCAAGTACTCATAATTATGGTCCTTGCAATTGGGGGTGTCAACCGGTCGGGGACCCAGGTGAAACCAGATTTAAACCAGGAATTTTGGGTATGGTATTGAGTCTGGACCCGAGTCTAATTAGGTCAACTATAAGAAAAACCATACTCGAACCTGATATGAACTACGTGAGGCAGACCCAAACCATACCCAGTAAAACCATATTTTTTATAATTTTTACATTAAAAATTTGCAGGTCTTAATTGAAACTCGGGTTGGGCTGGTATATAATTTCATAAACTATACCCGGGTCCACGTATTACTGGGGATCCAGACCCAGGTTTTATTCAGGTCTTATTATTTATCACAATACCCGGACTACCCTATAAGGTTTGGTTCGAGTCAGGTCTGGGTAAACCCTACCCGTTGACACCCCTACTTGCAAGGTTCATGAGATGTAACCTGACCAGTAGACCAATAAAGCCACGAGAAATTCCAGCTTACTTGCACAGTCACAAACCTGGTTCTCGGGAAAACGTTGACGATAGAAAATATGTAGAGATTTTGAATAAAATGCTTCTTTCATAAGAAGATTACCAAATCTGGATGGTGTCGTTCACCTTTGACCAACGTACGTTCTGTTGGAAGTCAAGTTTGGCGTGACTCTTATGAACGATATTCCTTTAAAACAAGGTCTAAAACTTGAAAATTTTACCTATTGAAACCATATTAAACACTCTTGGTCTCATTAGTTTACTATACAATAATGATAGTGCAAGAATCCCTAGTGCATGATGCGCAATTGCCACCACCATGCAAAAAAAGAAAACACAAACAGACAAACTAAAGGCAAAGAATTATGTAAAAAAAATTATAGGTGCTTGAATGATTGCTAACATGTGTTAAGTTTGTCAATATGGACCAACGGGCGCTCCGCGGGGTTGGTAGGAGCTGTCAGTGGGTATCCTTGTGTGTGTTGGGAACCTTTCTGATAAAAGCTTTCATTTTTGGTATTCCAAAACAATTACCCTAATTTGGTGCAGATGGTAGAGAGAACCATCTCCGGATTCCCAAATCAAATTAAGCGGATGGTGCAAAGTCAAAAATGGTCCCCTTGAATTGCATTGCAGTGTGTTTGGAATGGCTCCCAAAGTGAGAATTCTCATTAGTAAGGTCAGCCTGGGAAGTCATGGTGAAGAAAAACCCATATTTCGATGCAGATGGGTTAATAAGGCCCACCCTCCATCTGCTATCACATCCATCGAGATGGGCAATTGGAGATTGTTTGCTCACCCAAGAAAGACTCCAAAGTAAAGGCTTTCAGTTTCCAAGCTAATTGTGTGATATCAACATCTTTGTTCTGATTTAGATGGAGACCGGTAGGAAACATGTCAAGTAACATCCGGTCTTACTTCAAAAAGAAATTCAAAGATAAAGTGGTGAGACACAAGGCTGGGAAAGAACATTCCAGGTGATTATAATAGATAATATGGAAACTACTGAACCAACAAGTGTTTGAGCAACAAAGGAAGAATCTCAATCAGATAAAAAAGGAAGCCACAGATTCTTCAAGTCCTAGGTAAATCGGAAGAATGGAGCGGATGGTCAGACATTCTCACATTAATAGATCCAGCTGCTAAAGTAGAGATGGGCAGCTGGCTGGCCCTAGGGATTAAAAATTTTAAATTTCTAGAAGGAAGAAGCTCTGTGACAAATATCGTGAGATTTATAAAAATCTCGTAATAATGTCACGAGAAATTGCCTGAAAGTTTAAAACAATAATTTCTCTTGAGATTTTCAAACCGTGACAAATATCGCGATATTTACGTTTTTTAACACATATTTATCATGAAAACACCCCAGACTTTTATTTTTAAATGCAAGATTTATGAAAAAATTCAAAATCTCTTGTGTTCTTTACTACCGATATTTTGCCGTTTTAATCTTTTGTCACTATGGGAAGAAGCCAGGGTCTTGACATTCCTCTAGGTATGCGGAATCTTTTGTCTAGTTGGCAAAGATTTGATGTACAAAAATCTAACTACAGATGAAATCAAATGGCTCGTAATTTATCTAGAATAGAAAAGAGGGAATCCAAAAATCGTGGAAAGATCATTCTCCATATTGGTCCCTCATCACGATTATTGATTCTTAATGAAATCTGGTATTGGTTTGCCTAACCCCAGCTTGCCTTTCAACAACAACAACTACGCCTTCATCCCAAAACAATTGGGGTCGGCAATATGAACCAACAAAGAAAATCATTATGGGTCTTCCACATGAATCCTTCTCCTCCATTCATTTCTATCCAATGCCATGTCCTCAGTGAGGTTCAAAGCCTTCATATCCTTTCCTATCACCTCCATCCATGTCTTCCTATGCCTACCCCAACCTCTTTTAACTAATATATTTTCCCATTTCTCCATCCTTCTAACTGGAGCATCATTAGGCCTTCGTCAAATATGTCCAAACCACCGTAAACGATTCTCTCTCATCTTATTTTTAATGGGTTCAACACCTACCTTCTTACGTATCTCCTCGTATCGAATCTTATCTTTTATTGTATTTCCACACATCCATCTCACCATACGCATCTCAGCTACACTCATTTTTTGAATATGATGTCTCTTGGCAGCCCAACATTCCGTGCCATATAGTAAAGCGGGCCTAATAGTCGTCCTATAAAACTTTCCCTTCAACCGCAATGGCATTCTACGATCGCACAACACTCCAGTTGCACTCTTCCATTTCATCCACCCAACCTTTATCCTATGATTTACATCTCCATCAATTTCTCCATACTTTTGAATGATAGATCCCAAATATTTGAAAGAACCATCCACCGGTATTTCTTTCTCACCAAGCTTCACTACACTCCCATCTCTATTTCGTTGCTTACTAAATCGACATTCCGTGTATTCTGTCTTACTCTTACTCAACTTAAAACCTCTTGCTTCCAATGTCTGTCTCCATAATTCTAACTTAGCATTAACCCCAGCTTGCCTTTCAAAAACAAAAAAAACAAAAAATTCTCCCCTGCACAACTGACACCCAACATAAGCCTATGATCCTATCCTCGAAGGTTAATGTCGTCTGCACGAGGTATGAAAGGTAGAGCCAGCATGACCAAGTCTTCTTGCCGGAAGAGGTTTCTTCATGTTATAAATGGAAAAGAGAGAGAGAGAGAGAGAGAGAGAGAGAGATAATTTAGTAATATTTGATAACTAACAATAATATTTTTTTTCTTAAAAAATATCTTAAAACATGCCTAAAATTTTGGCAATAATCAAAATACACCCAACTTTTTCTAATTACAATAGGCATTTCACTGCAAGTTTTGGTACTAATATGTTACACATTTGGCTTACCACCATCCAAAAGTGCATGAAGATTTAGGCCAACAAACGCTCTAGTTCTGCCCCATTTGTGTATAGCTTTTTGTTCTAGTTAATTTGTGTTTTTGTTTGAAGTGATCATTTAATATGTCAGAGTTTCAACCCATATTATATTGGAATCAATCTGCATAGGATATGTCTAAATCTGAGTCAGATATGAAATTATTATGATCATGGTTCTCTTCATATCCAATTCAAAATCGGGAAAATAATTGTAAAACCGAGGCTAAAATAATATTCAAAATTAAGCTATAAATTTATTTGAAATTCAAGTATTAATGAGGATTCAAAATAAATTCCACGTTGAGAATTTATTCTAAATCAGGGTTTTATTTTTAATCATATTTAATCTATATTTATGTTGAACTTAAATAAAAACTTAATTTGAGTTTTAATATTAGTCAGGATTCGAACAAAGTGCATATTTTAATTTGAAGTCTTATTAAATTTTGATTTCAATTTATGTAGTTTTATTTTTAAATAATTTTTATTAATATTTTCTTATGAAAAATAATTTTATATTTTTTAATTTATTTTTTATTGTCAAGATTTTGCCAAAAAAGAATGTGAGATTTATGGAATGTTTTCAATTTCTCGTGAGTTTTTGAAAAATGAGAAATTGTTGATAAAAATGATTGTCACTATGGACCAAAGTAATATAAAGACATCCATATCCCTGTAGAGCCCACTTGATATTTTTATGAGATATTTATATAGGGCCTACAAGATATTTTTATGAGATATTTATATGCTGATTAATAGGTAGTTGAATCCTACCAGGCGGTCCCACTAATCAGATATATGTGAAATCGTGGGTCAATTATACGGACAAAATCTTGCTGGAAATCAGCAAAATTGTGACATCGATTAACAACACCATAAAAATCTAATTCAATGTGATATTATTATTAGCAACATTGTATATTTGAATTCCTACAATATAATTACTTGGTCCAAACACGGGAATGTGAAAACAAATCCCACATAATTTTTTGGCTTTAAACCACCTCAGGTGGTGTCGAGCTATGAGAGACGAAACAAAAACCCTTGGAAACTTGTTCCTAAGAAAATGGATCACTTGTTAGATTAAACGCTTGCATAGTTGCTAAAGGATACATCCAACTACCAAGAGTTAACTTTATTAAGACATCTTCTCCCGTCATCACACAACCACCATAACCATAACATAAAGATTTTTACTTCACTGACGTGAAATATAGTCATGACAGTATAACCTACTTCTTTACTGGCATGAACATATTTTAGGGCAGTAAATATAATTCGTTACTGGTGCGCCAATAGAAAGGTAATTTCTTGTAGCATTGGCTCATAGGCGAAAATTTTGACAATTAGTTAAGAAAAATACTTTCTCATGTGGTTTTTTAATTGAACCTGTATTAATGGTAAAATAGCTTGGATTCCAAGATTCTCAAAGGCATAATTATAGTTATAATTTAAAAAGGGCTTTATAAAGACTTAAGCAGTTGTCTCGAGCATGGTTTGATAGGTTCAACATTTGCTTATTAGCCATGGGATTTTATTGCAGTGATGCAGTTTTTTGTTTTAAATTTGCCAAAAGAATCTAGGTTGTATACTATTGCTTCTCTATGTTGATGACACTATAATTATGGGAAGTAATTACACATTTTTCATTCAGTTTATTTCCAAATTAAATTTCAAATTCACTATGAAGGACTTATGAGATATTCACCACTTTCTTTGAGTGCCAATAAACAACCAATTTTTTTTTTTCAAGATTTGATGCTGAGTATCATTTTTTCTCATCAATGGCAGCAGAAATCGCATAGCTTAACTTCATTATTGAGGATCTTGGCATTGATATTCCCAAGGTCCAACTATTTTTTATGATAATTTATTTGTTCTTCACATGACAGTTAATATTGTTTTTCATTTGAGATCGATTATCACTTTGTTTGTGAGAATGTGGCTCAACAACAACTAGTTACATGGTTCATCCCCTTACAATTAAAAGTAGCAGATGTGTTTACCAAGCCAGTAACTAAATCCTTTTCACTCTTCCAAAAAAGCATTTTAAACTCTTAAAAATAAATAAATTCATGCTTCAGAATTCAAGGCCCAAACTTGAATTATGGGAAAGTACTAGTGATACTAGTCCGGACTTCAAATTGATCCAAATACCAACAAATGGAGGATCAAATGGTACCAATATTCTAGAAGAGTTGAAGGATAAGTATGAAGTATCAATGGATAAGTCTGCAACTCTCTATTCTCAGCAAATTAGACTACAAGGGAACGAAACTCAGTGAGGATGAAAACTACCAACTGTTGTATTGTAACTTAGTGATCTCACTACGATATGTGGAAAATAGTCTTTTTGAAGAGTTTAAATTGATTCAGGACTCTATTTCAGAGTTTCAATTGATTTAGGACTCTAACCCTGACTGTTTTTTCTGACTTATTTTTACTAATTTTAAGAAAAACTTTTTTAAAAAACTTTTTTGTTTGGCTTTCAAAAACTTAAATCTCAGAGTTTTAATTGATTTAGGACTCTAGTTTAGAGTTTCAGTTTGTTTAGAACTCTATTTTCAAAACTTCTTATTTTCATCTGGTGATTTTAACTCCATTTTAAAAGCATTTTCATTCTTTATTTCAACTTTTTCAAAACCCTGATGCGGGACCCACTCAGTTGGCATCACATCTGAAAGAGTTTTGATCCAGTCAGAATTCTATTTGGTTCAAAAACCTTCAATTTTAATTCCAATCTTTAATTCTCTTTTGAAAACCTGTATTTTTAAGTTTCAAAATCATTTTTGAAAAATCAAGTGGGGCCCACTCTAGGTGGTGCCACATTTGAAAGAGTCAGTGTTAGCTTAGGTCTAGTCAGTGTTCTAATTAGGTTAGGAGTCTAGGTGAGTCAAAATTTGATTTTAAAACTTTCATTTTACTTTAGATTTTAACTTACATTTCAAAACTTTAAAAATTAGGGTTTTAAAATCAAGTGGGGTGCCACATTTGGAAATTTCTTAAGTTTTCTAGAAACTTAATTAGAGTTAGGCTAGTTAGAGTCCTACTTAGGTTAGTGTTTTATCAAAAAATCCTGCCCCCCCCCCCCCCCCCTAAACAACCCAACTTGATAAGGTTTGAAAAGTCAAAGATTAACTTGAATTAACCCTAGTTTCTCGGCTTTTCCAAAACTTATAAAAAGGGGCCAAAAGGGGGGTCGACCCATGCTCTCTCTCTCACATTTTTTTCTTGCTTCTTCTCTCTACTCCAGCAGCCTTCCTTCCTCTATTGAAGACCCAAGGTGAGCTTCTTATCCTCTTGCTTTTTATTATTATTTTTAGTTATTTTCTTTGATCTTTCACTAAATCCACCATTGTCGCCCCCTTTTGTTTATCTTTTCCCTTACTTTTCTTTCAAGAACCCGTGTTTATGGTTCAAGATGATGATCAGTTGAGTGTTTATTGATGTTTACACATTTTTGATCCATGAATAATGCTCATAATTTGTTTATTTCATTGATGCCCAAAAAAAGATCGAGATTCGACCGTTCGATCTATTGAATTCATCTTTTAAATGGCTAAATCAAGCCTTAATCATGCCTTTCCTGATTTGATCTATTTATTTTATCATGCTAATGTTTATTTCCTATTTTCAAGCATCAAATCATGATTCATTATGTTATTTGCAATTTTTTTGGGTTTTTATATGTTTAAATTAGGGTTAATCGTGTGTTTTATATCATCTTTTATTATGTTTATCCTAGAAAAATATGGAAAAAGGCTTATATCCAGATAAATCTAGTAATTTCTAGATATTATTGGATAAATCAATAAAAGCTGACATATCTCCACTAACAAGTTTGCTAGTTTTTTAGGGACATTCAATATTGTATTTTCTTTTATTTCAATTCAATTAGTGATGTAAATTAATTGTAAATTTGGAATAAGAGTTTAAATTTCTGCTTAGATTAGGGTTTACATTGCATATAGTTTTATTTTTCAATAATGTTAATGTGTGATGGATGATGATTCATATATATTCAAACTCACAATGGTCTACACGAATGGCACGAGCACTAGCTTTTCAGTAGTTAATAAACTCGATTGAGTTCATATTTATGGCCATAGTCAGAATACGAACAAAATCCAGATTTATCATCTTCTTTTAAGTCACAGTCATCCTATACTTTTAAGCTATCTTAAAAGACCATTGCATATTTCAAAGTTCTTACAAATATTTTCCCTTTTAGAATCAAATGAGATATTATTCAATCCATATCTGTGGTCATAGTCAGGGATATGAGGTGAATATATTTCATTGAAATTCTATAAGGCACATAAACTTTTTTTTTAAATAATTTTCTCAAAAGTTCTTCAGAAAATGTTTTCTCAAAATAGCATTCATGCATTATTTAGGTTTAGATTGCATCATGAAAGTATTTTATAGGGCCACATGCCCTTTTTCTTTTGATTTACTTCACAAATTCATCTTAGAAAAACCAATTTTCTCAAAGTTGCCTTGATTTTCTTTAGAAATCGATTTTCTCAAAACCCTTGATTTTTCAAGGAATTTCCAAATGATTTTCAAAGCTCAAAAATCGATTTTCCAAGTTATATTCTCAATTCCAAAGTTCAAGTTCATAGAAAATCTCATCTGGATTTCAAGATTCCAATTTCAATTTTTATTTTCCAAAATCACTTTTAAATCTATTTCTCCAAGTCTAAATTCAATTTCCAAATCAAAAAATTCTATTTCAGGTTCTGAATTCAAAACTCAAAACCAAAGAACCCTTTTTCAAATTCGATTATTGAAAATCAATCCAAATTCAAAGTTCATCTTGACTTTGAAATTTCATTCTTACTTCAAAAATTTTAATTTTGAATTTCAATTTCTCCTCTCTTCATCCAAGATTTATTTTCCAAACTTTGATTATTTCAAGACTTAGAATTTCAAAGTTTCTTCTTCCAGATCCATTGTTCAAAGTTCTAAGTTAGATTCAAAATCTAACTTTTTCAAACCCTTTTCATTCCTCCAAGTATCTTCAAATTTATGTCAAAATCACTTGGATAAAAGTTTTTAAAAATTATTCTTCTCGAAAGCATACATCTTTGCATTTGCATTGCATAAGCATGATTCTTTGTGCATTTTTTAGACTTAAAATAAATTCTTAGACAATATTTAGGCAAAGCAAAAGGCATAAGTTTTATCCTTGGTTCGATTACCCCTGGTAAAGGCGTCAGGAACGGTCGAACCTCGTACCGACGAGCAAATCCCGTCTCTCTATTTTCCCGCAATTTTTTTAAAAACGGAGGTGAGTAATTTTTAAAATATTTTCAAAACTAAGGTCAAGTGAGACCTTTGCAAAAGAGTTTATCTCTCTTCTTTCTTTCTCATTCTCTCTTCTTTTCTATCTTTTATTCCCCTTCAAAAAGGGAATAGAGGCTAGAAAGAAAAAGAAGAGCAAAGAGGAAAAATTTTGCAATGATCACACATAACTTCTTACTTGTTAATAGTTGCATTCACTTCATCCAGTGGAAAGCAGGGATATTTCTGCCTCATTGTCCTAATTAAGCTTAAAGGCATAAAGTTATTTAGTTTATTTGGTTATTAGGTTGATGATGCAATCTCTGCTTCAAAGAAAGCATTCTCAAATGTCCAGAATGATTGGAAGAAAACTAAAAGATTCCTATAAGACATTGGACTGAAGCCTCAATTTTTGACATTTCGATCATGGCTTTGGGCTTTTGCGACTGTGAGTGAGTGACTCTTGCTACCTAGTAATATCAGTTCTGCTTTTTTTTGCTCTTTCATACTAGCTAATTCCTATAATTGATTTGGTACTTGAAAGATTTCCTCCTTGTCACTGCATGTACCATAGGATAAAGTAAGATGTTTATGCCCTGTTGGGGATCTTTTCAATTATGTTGCACCTGGAGTAGATGCACCAACCATAGAGCATGAAGAAGTGGATGAAGAGTTCCACAGATTAACAGATGGTGGATATGAGGAATATATCGATGCATATTGCTTTTATGCAAGGCAAAGATACAATCGAGGAGAGCAAGTGCATGCTGGATCTTTTTGACTCATGAACTAAAAGATTGAGATGATGTGTTAGTACAAACTCCTTTGAGTGCTTTAAGTGTTCCAAATAATTTTTTTGTTGAAGCTTTTTCTAATTTTATACTAAATGTTCCTTGTTGATGACTTTCCTTAGCAATTTTACTGTATTGAAACTTTGTTGGTATCTCCTGCTTTTAGCTATTTGTCTAATAGCCATTTAGAGGACATTGTTTGCCTAGATAAGCTATTGTTACTTTTATTCGATTTTGGAGATTCATATGTTGGACATACAAAGGAACAAAAAAGAGATGCTAACACCATCTTCAAAAATCTCCTTTTGAGTATGCTATATTTATGATTTATCAGTGCATTTTTCTCCTATTTATACTCTGTCTACAAAATATCCATTAAAAGAAGGAAAAATCCTTGTAGTTTTATGAATGACAACTTTTGTTTATAAGATGACATCTTTGTTCCATTTCAATTAAAAGTTACGATATTGCATTCATTCTTGTTGATATAGTGAACCACATAGCAAGTTCATGGAGAATTTCAAACTGACGTGTGAACAATATCTTGCAGGTTCTCGTGTGTTATGGAACCCAACTCAATGATTTCATCCAACATGCTGGAAGCCAAGTTTTTCTTTCGTTACCAGGGATTCTTTGTAGAATAACTCTAATAAGCACCTACCATATGCTAAACACCTATCCTCCAAGAAAGGTGATCAAGTGAATGAAGCGAGAAGAGTTAAAAATGGTAAAAGTTGGCATGCTATTAGTCAAGGATGAAGTTTTTTGTTATGCATAGTTGTTGATTCATGTGTATGGTCAGTGTGAAAGGTTGACTTTGATTGAACATCTTATCAGTTGTTGTCATCGGTTTGTTATCATGCCACTAACTTCAATTTTTTTTTATAAATGTTGTTAGAAATTTTTTTGGGAAATTATAGTGGCACATCTTGTTTTCATTATGTGCAAGCCACCTACCCTATCAAAAATCAAATAACCATGTGACAGTTCTTGAAAAGCATCAAGTAGGTGCCTCTGTTAGTTTCTTTTGTATGTTATGAAGCTAACCTACATGTTAAAACTTTTTTAAATAGATCATATGCATCCAGAAAATGGTAACTAGAATCTTTTGTTTTGGGTGATCGCATGGATGACTTGTGTTTTCTCTTTGTTTTATAGGTACACCGCTACAATAATACTTGCTCTTCTCCAGGAAGTTGCTCAATGATGTCAAAATTGATTGGAATAGATTCAAAGCTTATGTCCTCACCGTGCTGCCACTGAACAGGATGCGCTGGAAATAGACAAGAAGTTTGGTGTTATGTGAGAAAATCTAATTTCACGGTCACCATCTATAGACTAATCTTTGGAAAATAAGTGAAGAGGATGAAAATGAAAGTAAAAACAAAAATTAGGATAGAGTCCTAATCGGACCGAAACTCTAGATTTTTTTTTGGTTTTTTTTGACAATAATCGAACGGGTTTTAGAAAATAGTTGAAAATAGAATAAAATTTGAATCAAAATTACAGTCCTAATTCAACTGAAACTCTAAGATAGAGGCCTAGTTTGACTAAAACTCTAAAACTTTGGGTTTGTTTTCGAAAAACAAGTCAAATAAAGGCGACAAATGAAATCATGGTAGAGTTCTTAATCTTTCAAATACTTCTTTATTTATCCTTCAAACAATCAAATTTCAAAATTTTAGGACTTCGTTGTAGAGTTTCAAGTGGGACTCTAACTAGCCTAACTCTAATTAAGTTTCTAGAAAACTTAAGAAATTTCCAAATGTGGCACGCCACTTGATTTTAAAACCCTAATTTTTAAAGTTTTAAAAACCTAAGTTAAAATCTAAAGTAAAATGGAAGTTTTAAAATCAAATTTTGAATCACCTAGACTCCTAACCTAATTAAAACACTCACTAGACCTAAGTTAACCCTGACTCTTTCAAATGTGGCACCACCTAGAGTGGGCCCCCTTGATTTTTCAAAAACGATTTTGAAACTTTAAAATACAGGTTTTCAAAAGAGAATTAAAGATTGGAATTGAAATTGAAGGTTTTTGAACCAAATAGAGTTCTGAATGGATCAAAACTCTTCCAGATGTGACGCCAACTAAGTGGGTCTTGCATCAGAGTTTTGAAAAAGTTGAAATAAAGGCTGAAAATGGTTTTAAAATGGAGTTAAAATCACCATATAAAAATCAGAAGTTTTGAAAATAGAATCCTAAACAAACTGAAACTCTAAACTAGAGTCCTAAATCAACTAAAACTCTAAGATTTACGTTTTTGAATGCCAAACGAAGAAGTTTTTTTTTAAGGTTTTCTCAAAATTAGTAAAAATAAGTTAGAAAAAGCAGTCAGGGTTAGAGTCCTAAATCAACCAAAACTCTGAAATAGAATCCAAAATCAACTGAAACTCTTCAAAAATAGACTAATTTTCAGAAAACAAGTGGAGATGATGAAAATGAAAGTAAAAACAAAAATCAGGATAGAGTCGTAATCAGATTAGGACTCTATGACAGAGTCCTAATCGGACTGAAACTCTAGATTTTTTTTTGTTTTTTTTGACAATAATCGAAGGGGTTTTAGAAAACAGGTGAAAATAGAATAAAATTTGAAATCAAAATTAGAGTCCTAATCCAACTGAAACTCTAAGATAGAGTCCTAGTTTGACTAAAACTCTAAAAGATTGGGTTTGTTTTCGAAAAACAAGTAAAATAAAGGTGACAGATGAAATCATGGTAGAGTTCTGAACTGATTAAGACTCTGGGGTAGAGTCCTAAAATTTTGAAACTCTACAACAAATTCCTAAAATTTTGAAATTTGATTATTTGAAGGATAAATAAAGAAGTATTTGAAAGATTCTCTCAAAAATGAAGTCAGGATTAGAGTCCTAATCCAACTAGGACTCTAGAACAGAGTTCTGATCTGACTAAAACTCTAAAATTTTGACTTCTTTCGAAAGATTTTGAAAGGTTTACTAAAAAAATAGGTGAAAACAGCAATAAAAGATAGAGTCCTAATCCGACTGAAACTCTGTGATAGAGTCCTAGTTTGATCAAAACTCTAAGATTTTTGTCTCTTTGAAAGTCAGATGAGAAGGTTTTTGAAAATAAGTAAAAACAGGGATAAAGAATGAAATCGAGATAGAGTCCTAGTCTGACTGAAACTCTGCGATAGAGTCCTAGTCCAACTGAAACTCTAAATTTTTGGCCAAAATGAAAGATTTTGAAAGGTTTTCTCAAAAATAGGTAGAAATAGCAGTAAAAGATATAGTCCAGATCCGAATGAAACTCTGAAAAAAAGTCCTAATCCGACTGAGACTCTGAGATTTTGGCCAAAATAAAAGGAATGGACAAGGGATAAGACTTCTTCTGGTTTAAAATCAAGGAATTTAGAAGATGTTCGAAAAGATAAAAAGATAGAGTCTTGATCCAACTATGACTCTGAGAATTTGAGAAATCCAGATGAAAGAAGTGATCCGGAAGCGACACCACCTAGATGGGTCTCATTTGAGAATTGTGATTAGTTAAAATTGAGTTTAAAATGAATCCAAATTGTTTTTGTAAGAAAAGTGCTTTTAAAATGACACCCCGGGGGTTAGCCAAATGGCAAATGTCGATTTAAAACCCATTTTTTTTTTAAATTGATTCTGAAAGAAGGTATTAAAACTCAAATCTGGATTAGATATTTTGAAAACAAGAGTGTTGGATCTCAAAAATGAAATGAAATGACATGAAATGCCCTGAACGGATAAGAAATGGTATGCCAAATGCATGCAGTGATATGTAATGACACATGAAATACAAACCCTGAATAAGGGACTTGGAATCCCGAACCCATGGCAGACACAAAGGATTGGAAATTCTCATCTGAGGATGAAAATTAATAATTGAAATTAAGTCAAAATGAGGATTGAATTTTGGTTGTAAGATGAAATATTTGAATTTGATGCAAATTTTGGGCTATGAACAGCCCTGGCTCAAGTGTCGACCAACTGGTTCTCTAAAGGATTCAGAGAATGGGTCCCAGTGGCAGAAATGAGGTGTTGGTGAATGAAGGTAAAAATTTGGGGTGTTTACAGCCAAGGAAACCGTTAGTTCTATTACAATGGATCTCAATTCCAAGGACATATGCAATCTCACCCATGTCTTTCATGTCAAAATAAAGGAAAAAAAAATCTTTTGTCTTATGTAATATGCTTAAATCATTAGTTGCAAGAAGAATAGTATCAATATATAAAACGAGAATTATGCATGCACTCCCACTAGCCTTAAAGTATATGCACTGATCATCAATATTTTCAGTGAATTCGAAGTTCAAAATTACCTGATTGAACTTTTTACGCCACTGGCAGGAGACTTGTTTAAGTTCATAAATTGACTTCTTCAATTTGCAAACTAAATGATTTAAGTCATCTACCCTGAAACTAGAAGGTTGTTGCATATATACCTCCTCTTCTAGATCCCCATTCAGGAAAGCAATTTTCACATCCATTTGATGTAGCTCTAAATCAAAATGAGCTATGAGGGTTATGATTATTCTCAACGATTCCTTAGTTGAGACAGGAAAAAAAGTCTCATTATAATTAATGCCCTCCATCTGTGTGAAACCCTTTGCAATAAGCCTAGCCTTATACTTCTCCACTTGCCCTTTGGAGTTGTCTTGGTCTCAGGTGTTACTCCATCAGGTCGAGATACCAGATCCCATGGTTGGTTGGTTGTCATAGTGTCAAGCTCTTCTTTTATGGCATTGATCTAATGTGTGGATCTTTCAATTTTAATGGCTTCTGCAACGGTGAAGGGATCATCAGTGTACTGGCCCTACCCTTATTATAACTGGCGAACTGAGCCTCAATGGCTTCTAAAAATTCCTTTATTGTCCTTTAGTGAGGGATGGCACATCAAATATTTTTAGCCACTTAAGATTGCAAAAGCAATTGGCTAAGTCAATTCGAGCGCCCCCACTTTTCAAAAGTAGCCTTCTATTTGGCTATACTCTGTTTTGTAAGATCGAGATATTCGTCAATCGTAAGAACAAAATCTAGGTCCATGCAACCCATAGTGAATAATATTATTTCTTTCCAATCTGAGAAATTGGATTTGCCTAACATGAGGATGTAACTAGAATCCTCAATGATGAAAGAACTTGGTACCACTACAAGAAAAATGTGGATTAGTGACGAACGTTATCCGTCGCTAATCCATCGCTAACGTGTTTAGCGATGGAAAACATCTGTCGCATAATCTTGGTCGCTAAATAGCGATAGAACTGATCTGTCACTAATTAGCGATGAATTAGCGACGGATCTTGTGCATCGCTAAATACAAACTAAATTGGTTTTACAATAGAATTTAATCCATCGTTAATCCGTCGCTAAAATTTAATGATGAATATGTATCTGTCGCTGATGTCCGTTGCTAATTTAGCGATAGATTAAATTTTGTCTCAAAAGATTGACTTATTTGAATTGGTGATGGATATTAGCGACGGATAATATCCATCGCAAATTTTAAAAAAATTTAAAAAAAATTGTTTGAAATATGAATATCGAAAAAAAATTATCGTTATACAATTTATATAACATGTGTATAAAAAACAAAGTACACATAAAAAATAACTATACAGAGCAGGTGAAATAAATTTAACATAAGTTATAAGTGAAACAAATTTAA
The DNA here is from genome assembly GCF_984573655.1 of Nuphar pumila. NCBI lineage: Eukaryota > Viridiplantae > Streptophyta > Magnoliopsida > Nymphaeales > Nymphaeaceae > Nuphar > Nuphar pumila. The sequence goes on along the minus strand of NC_143263.1, from coordinate 75,724,064 downwards.
CAACCCACTATAATCCTCACCAAGTTCTAATTAGTTACAAGTGAACATATACAAATTAAGACTTTCATTTGAAACAACAATCTTAGAGAAACAAATTCAACACATGAATCTAATCCTCGCCAAGATTCAGGGCATCATCCTCTTCATTTTCTTGATTTTCCCCTCCATCAACTCCTCTACGTTGACCATCTCCCGCATCCTACAAGAGCATCGAAATGTTAGTATTGATAAACAAAATATAATAAAATAAATTATATGCAATGCACCTAATATAATGTAATCAAAGTAAATGGTTGAATGACACATAGACAAGCAATAAAGTGATGAACATTAACATAATTCAGATGTGTTCTAAGACTGACAAAAAAATTTCATAGTGATTCAATTATGCAGATATGTGTTTTAAGGTTGTTAAAAAAATGTCACAGGGATTCATGCATGCATATATGGTTTATAAGGTTGTCAAATAAATGTGTTATGTATCACAATCATGCATATATGTGTTATAAGGCAGTCAAAAAACTTTTATAGTGATGAAATCATGCTTATATGTGTTCTAAAGTTGTCAAAAAACTTTCACAGTGATTCAATCATTGATATATGTGTTCTAAGGCAGTAAAAAAATTTAATAGTGATTCAATCATGCATATATGTGTTCTAAGGCAGTAAAACAATTTCATAGTGATGAAATCATAATTATATGTGTTCTAAGGTTGTCAAAAAACTTTTATAGTGATTCAATCATGCATATATGTGTTCTAAGGTTGTCCAAAAACTTTCATATTGATTCAATCATGCATATATGTGTTATAATGCAGTCAAAAAACTTTCATATATGCTAATATCATGCTCATATGTATTCTAAGGCAGTCAAAAAACTTTCATAGAGACTCAATCATGCATATATGTGTTCTAAGGTTGTCAAAAAACTTTTACATTGATTCAATCATGCATATATGTGTTATAAGGCAGTCAAAAAACTTTCATATATGCTAATATCAGGCTCATATGTGTTATAAGGTTGTCAAAAAACTTTCATAGTGATTCAATCATGCTTATATGTGTTCTATCAAATTTTTTTATAGTGATTCAATCATGCATATATGGTAGTAAAACAATTTCATAGTGATGAAATCATGCTTATATGTGTTCTAAAGTTGTCAAAAAACTTTCATAGTGATTCAATCATGCATATATGTGTTCTAAGGTTGTCAAAAAACTTTTGTATTGATTCAATCATGCATATATATGTTATAAGGAATAAAAAAACTTTCATATATGATAATATCATGCTCATATGTGTTCTAAGGCAGTCAAAAAACTTTCATAGTGATTCAATCATGCATATATATGTGTTTTAATGCAGTCAAAAAATTTGATAATGATTCAATCATGCATATATGTGTTATAAAGAAGTAAAACAATTTCATAGTGATGAAATCATGCTTATATGTCTTCTCAGGTTGTCAAAAAACTTTCATAGTAATTCAATCATGCATATATGTGTTCTAAGGTTGTTAAAAAACTTTCATATTGATTCAATCATGCATATATGTGTTATAAGGCAGTAAAAAAACTTTAATATATTCTAATATCATGCTCATATGTGTTCTAAAGTTGTCATAGTGATGAAAGCATGCTTGTATGTGTTCTAAGGTTGTCAAAAAACTTTCATAGTGTATTCAATCATGCATATACTAGCTTATAATCTAACAACATGAAACAAATGACATGAATCTTTATACCTGACAGGCATGAGAGCTCATGTTGAATGCAGATGAAGTTTTTCTGTCTCGAAAAAGGTTGTACAACTCATTATGGACAAGGTTGGGAATGACTCCATGTAAAAAGTCACGCATTTTATCCTCAAGACGCTGACAGACACCATCCCAAGACATAGCAGGGTCAATCGGACGGTGGGAGTTGATGATGGTGGGAAAACTGTGAGAGCCCTCACTGCAGAAGGCAACGACTGGTGTGGTGTTTATGTTACTTCCAAACCCGAACACACGGCCCTTTTTTAGTTCACTAGTTGCAGTCACTCATGATGCAGGATCAAAAGGCGGATGCTGAGTGGAGTCATTGTCATATCACTCTACCATTTGTTGCTCGCATGACTCCTACAAAGTAATGATTACAATATGAATTAATAATTAAGAATTACAATGTTTATGATAATGTAATTCATTATAACTTTTATCTTACAATATTTATTAATATAATAAATACATACCGATGTCGCTCACGCCTTCTCTGATATGAACTCGCTCGTGCGCTTATGTTTATGTGTTTCAACAAACACATCTTTGTAAGGCACAATGCCTGCTTTTTCTGCTTTCTTTAAGGTTAAATGATAAAAAAATCAATTACAAAGTATGCAAAAATACTTATAAATTTAATAATATATATTAATGAGTTACCATTTTCTTCTAGTGTCTCTCAAAAGTCCTAGATCCACTTGTATGTAGATGGGCATCAGACATCTTCACTCAGTTTTGTGCAGCCTTTGCTGAGCGGTTTTGAAATTTATTGCTCACCTACATGTCGTACATTCCTTCACAATAATCTCTCTTGATAGTAGAAGGGTCATGGCCCTTCCACTGCAATGGATTATCTATCTCACCAATTGCTTTTATTGTTGCAGTCTTCATATTATGCAGCATGTCGACAAATCGATTGACAACCATTATTTACCACACTACCCTCGCATCCTTCTCCTCATTTGCAGTCGCGAAGTGATGTGAAACCTACAAATACTTTAAGAAAGTTAGCACACATGACTATAACAAAAAATTAAATATGAAACATATTAGCTATGATAAACAATTGTATACCATGAATGAGGACAATAATCTATCCAACACCTCCTTCGGGTACTCTTTCTATTGAGCGACCAATCATGAAAGATGTTGAAGTAGTGACTTTCTAATTTCTCGTATTACTTTTTATGGCTCGAACCTTGTGCTATACATGAATTGATACACATTAACAATCGACTATCGATATACATTATTTATAAGATAAGTATTGGACAAGTGACAATAAAATACTTATAGTCGACTATCGATATACAATATTTGAATGAGTCATCGTGTGTCAGATTTAGAAGACCTTGCATTCGGCGTTGTCTCGTAATGTGTATGAGTAGCTAGTGTAGGTGGGTCATGTGCAGGCGAAACATCACCTACAAAATAATGAGTTAAAAATTCACACAATGCACATTTAAACTAATTAAGTATATAATTATTTAAATGATATACCTATCAAAGCATTACGTGAAGACGAAGGCTGAGACTGACTATCACTGAGCTGGGAAGCTATAAAGACGATTAACAATTAACAATTTTTATATCAACATATAAGCAAAAACATAATGAATGCCTATATTTAAATATAACATAAAAACATTTACTAATGATGTCCCATGACCTCCACTTGGTTCTCGACCACTGGGTGCTCGACCACTGTTACCTCCACAAACCATATTCTAACAAATAAAAATGTTATTTGGATCAGTTACATGATATGCAATTTCATGAATACATAATCAAATTGAAAACAAATTCATGCAAGCATGGATACAGTCAGATCAAACATGACAATACATTCAAATCACATCAATGTCAAATATGTATCTACAGCAAACACACTCCATTATCTCGCTAACTACTACCATGACTACCATGGTCTCCGAACTACAAAAATAAGAGCATATGAGAGTGTGATGTGGTATGTATTACAAGATATATTTTACTAGCTTGAGTATGCTTCCTCATCACTTGTTTGACTGTTATATTCTTCTTCTTCCTCTTCCTCTTCCTCTTCGTCTTCTTCTTCATTAGGCACCCATCCACTTGGTATATCATTTGAATTACATTCTTCTATACGTGTGCCATAGGACAATAGAGATGTGACATGCAGATCATGTCTGATATTGTGACAATAAAAGAAGTCATACATATCATCTGATTGATAGTAATCACCCTATTTAGCAATCTTGTCTTCCTGTAACTGATCATACTCGGGGTATAGTTTAGACTTCATCTTATAAACTGCCCACCATTCATTTTTATCTGACTTCCTTGTACTCAGATATGAAGTATAGTAAACTTGTTGAGCTTGCGAGGCTAATATGAATGGTTCATATGTTTCAAACATTGATTTATGATTCACCTCCACAATGCCTGAGGCATTGTCGACTTTTTTTGTTGTGGGATCAAACCAATGACACTTGAATAAAGTTCAGCTATTATTTGTGCCTAAGTAAGTCAACTCCATTATTTCTTCTATAACACCATAGTAGTCATGTTTATTTTCACCGTAGTTGCTACCCTTGATGCACATGCCACTATTCATCGTTGACTCGTTGACACCATAGTCTTTTGTATAGAATCGATAACCATTTACGATGTACCCGTTATAACATTGTACAACTTTGGATGAACCATTTTGTAAATCACATATTCCTTGATCATTAACATCACCATGGCGGACCTACAAGCTTAAACAATGACTGTAAATATGATCAATTAAGTAACATATTATTGTTCACATGAAAAGAATGCATGTCATCGTCCTTACCAACTCTTTCAACCATGCCACAAACTTATTTTCACATTCTTTTTGTAATTATGAATCAGTGAGATGTGGAAGTTCTCTTTGCAACTCCAGATCAAATCGTCTGCACTTAATAAATAATTATATTACTGAACCATGTGTATAGAGAACTTAGTGTAACATTATGTATACTCGATGTAGGGGTCGATCTCTGAGCAATTAAAAAGGATATAGATTTGTGTTGCGTCTTGCTCTCAATCTTCCAAGAGTCTTGATCGGCAACTGTCAAAGGCATTCTCAAGTTGTTCAAATATTGATAGTTTGTCAGCCATAATAACTTGTTCTCCATCATCATTACGATGTGGGCAAGTGTAACGTGTTGGAATGTGAGGCTCAAAGTACATAGATGAGAAATTTGAAATCTCTTCTAAAGTGTATGCCTCACAAATTGAACCCTCCACTCTTGCTTTATTCTGAACCTTTTTTTTTAGGTCAAACATGCATCTGTCAACAATATACATCTCATAATACAATAAATTTTCAATAACATTCGAGAGAAAAATATAAAAAAAAAATTACCTTTCAAATGGGTACATCCACTGATATTGCAGAGGACCACCAACCCTAAGTTCATATGGCAAGTGTATGATCACATGTTCCATAACGTCAAAAAATGTTGGAGGAAATATCTTCTCAAGCTGACGAATAGTAGTGACGATAAAATCCTTGAGATTCTTTACATCAATGACTACAACTTCCAAAGCACACAATGTTCAAAAAAATCAACTCAACTCAGATAATACCTCCCATATAGGTTTGTCTAACATATCATGGAATGCTAGGAAAATCAACCGTTGCATGATAACATGACAATCATGGCTCTTCAACCTACACAATTGTCCCTCATCTATCTTCACAACTCGAACAATGTTTGAGACATATTCATCTAGAAATCTCAATTGTCTCAACCACTGGCATACTTGCTTCACTTGATCTGGTCCAAGTACGTACCTTGCCATTGGTTTCAGTACTTTGCCATTATACTCTTGGAGTTCCAATTCAGGTCTTTTACATATTACTTTTAAATCCATACGGGCCTTCATATTATCCTTTATTTTTCCTTTGACATTCATTACCGTATTGAACACATTATCAAACATATTTTTTTCATATGCATCACATCTAAATTATGTCGTATCAATAAGGTCGGCCAATATGATTGTTCCCAAAATATAGATTTCTTTATCTAATTGTGATCCTTCCCAAATCCAAGGAAGGGCCTCGCACTACGGGCATTTATCAGTTCATATGGAAAGTCTCGCAATCGTCTTAAAATCTCTATGTCAAACAACCGTAAAGGTGGACCTTCTATTTCTGTTGTGCCTGCTTGAAACACATTTTTTTGTCGTCAGAACGGATGGTCACTGAGTAGAAATTGACAGTGACAATCAAACCAACACGACTTTCTTTCATGCGTCAATCTAAAAGATTTTATATTCTTCATGCAGTACAGACATGCCAACCTCCCATGTGTGCTCCAACCAGATAACATACCATATGCAGGAAAGTCACTAATTGTCCATAAAACAACAACCTTCATATTTAAGTTTTGCTTTTTGTGGGCATTGTACATTTGAATACCGTCATCCCATAGTATTTTTAGTTCATTAATCAATGACCTTAAATATACATCAAGATTTTGGCCAGAAGACGTCAAACTAGGGATCAATAGAGACAAGAAATGATTTTGACGCTTCATACACAAGCTTGGAGGAAGGTTGTATGGGGTGACAAATACCAGCCAACACGAGTATGGTGTTGATCTACTCCCAAATGGATTAAATCCATCTGTACATAAACCGAGCCTAACATTTCTCACTTCCATTACAAAGGTCTGATGAGTATGATCAAAGTGCCTCCAAGCTTCCGCGTTAACAGGATGCGTGATATTGTCTTCATCATGTCGAACTTTATTTGCATGCCATATCATGTGTTTAGCTTTTCTCGAAGACATATACAGTCGCTGCAATCTAGGGGTGAGAAGGAAGTAGCAGAGTGACTTGTATGGCACTTCTTTTGGCCTCGTGTTACCATTGCCCCTTGTCTTTGACTTGAACCGAAGATGCCCACATGACAGACATCATCTGCTATTTTCTTGATCTTTGAAATACAACATGCAGTGATTTGGACAAGCATCTATCTTTTGATACCCTATACCTAGAGCATTGACCATAACCTTCGCACAATCGAGATTTTGTGGCAATTTCTCATCTTTGGACAACATACTCTTCACAATAGAGCACAGATGGTCAAAACATGATTGACTCAAATTATACTCTGACTTCAAATTCAGTAGTTGAAGAACTACAGACAAGATAGTGTGACTCTCGCAACCATTCCATAGTGTCTCATCAACTCCTCTAAGTAAGTCATAAAATCTACAAGGTGCATCGTTTGTTGCTTCTTCATCTACCCCAGTTAGAACATCACTAGGTCCCATAAGAGAACCTATTTCTGGTCCTGCAGCATCAAATATCAAATCCACATATGAATTATTGTGCACCACAGCCACCAGTGCATCCAAGTTGTTCCAAAATTCTTCACCATAAAGCGTTCAATTCTGATAACCACTAACAAAACCCTTCCTGTATAGGTGATGTGTAACGCCATGAGGTTCTACAAATCGATTGTTCTTACACATCGTGCAGGGGCACCTGATGCGACCAGTGGTATTCAGTGTACTAATACTTGCCATTGTGAATTCAATAAAACTGTCAACACCATCTATATATTGTGACACATCATTATCAACTATCCCATGGTACATTCATTCATGGTTTGCAACCATTTTGTCTTATAATGTTACAGATGTTATCTTCATCAGTTAAAAGAGAATGATAATAATGTTGTGATGAAGAAAATATCTAATTTATCTAATAATTCATGTTTGGTGATTGTTTGTGAGCAATTTTTTTGTTTCAATTAATGCATAAATTTGTTCCCTTCTCTACCACAAATATGCTTAATATAAAATGCAATTTCATGAACTATTATGCATGCATTGATAATTCAATATTTTCGTGTGTAACATTATCACATCATATTTATACACATCACAAAGATATTTAGAAAGATGAAATCACATTCACAAACATGATACATTCATTTTAAGCATGTTTTCATGATATAATTTCACATGGAATGCATAATCAAATCGAAAATAACTTCATGCAAGCATGAACACAGTCACATCAAACATTGCAATACATTCAAATCATTCATATCACAATAATGTCAAACATGTACCTGCAATAAACACACTCCAATATCCTGCTAACTACAACCATGACTAGCATAGTCTCCAAACTACAAAAATAAGAGCACTTTTATTCTCATACATTCAAATCATGCTCAACATGATCTCCAAACTCCAGCAAAACAGTCCTAGATATCCACAACTAAGTGAGTGTGTGAGCAAAAAAATGTTGCATCCAAGAAAGTAAATAGCATGTGATGCGCTTGTATCGCTTACTCACTACAGGTATTTACCAGATTTGCATGCTTTTGCATTTGCATTTTTCTTGTTTCTTTTCGCATCGCATTTTAAGCTGCATGTGATGCTTAGCATTAAGCATCGCACATTTTGTTGTGCTACGCACCTGCAATGACAATTACTATCGGCCAAAAACAAAGACACAGACAGGCCTCGCCCTGCCTGATGAAAGGGAAACACAACAGGGGGTAGAGCCCCCTCCCCATGTTGGCAGAAGAACCACGTAGGGGCTTCGCCTTCCCTGCCCGAAGAGAAAAAATAACAGCAGGGAGGCAGAGTTGACCAAAGAAACAAAGTGCATAGGGGGCAGAGGGCCACCGCCCTCTGCCGACGAAAAGAACCAAGGACAGGGGGCTCTGCCCCCTGCCGACTGAAAGAGCTATGCGCTCTGCCTCTGCCTGAACAAAACAGGAAGGAGAAGAGGGTGTCTGACACTCTCTCTCCCTTGATGAGCCAGAGCCACCATTGTTGGTGGCTTTGGTTCTTCGATAACCCTAAGAAAAAGAGGGGCAGTGAAAGAGCAACAACCAAACGGTTGTTGCTGCCTTAAAAAAATAGAGGAGGGAGAGGCGGCATCAGTAGGGAGCAAAGAAAAAGAGGGCGAGGCACAAGTGGGTGGCGCCCGACCATAACCAAAGAGGAAGAGGGAGGGTGGGGTTAGGTAGGGGTGGCAATCGGGTCGGGTTGGCAGGTCAACCCAGTGGGTTGGCAGGTCAGCATACCTCAACCCGAACCTGACCCGTTTATTAAACGGGTCGGCTCTGGAAAACACGAACCCAACTCGTTTATTAAACGGGTAACCCAACACGACCTGCCAACCCGTTTAATAAATGGGTTGGCGGGCGGGTTGGTGGGCGGGTCAGGTTGGCGGGTTGACCCGCCCGCCTAACCCATTTATTAAACGGGTCAGCCGGGTTGGCGGGTTGGCATACCTCTAACACGAACCTGACCCGTTTAATAAACGGGTTAGGCGGGTCGACCCGTTTATTAAACAGGTTAGTTTAAGCCCAACCCAAACCCACCTAAGAGGCGGGTTGGCAGGTCAGGTTGGCGGGTCGTGTCAGGTTTTGCCACCCCTAGTTGCAGGCCAACATGAGGGAAAGGGGCGACAGAGGGAGGGTGGGGTAGCCCAGCGAGGCTGCTGAAGAGGGAGGGTGGGGTTGCCGTCAAGCTGCAGGTTAACACGAGGGAAAGGGGCGACAGAGGGAGGGTGGGGTTGCCTGGCAAGGCTGCCAGAGAGGGAGGGTGGAGTTGCCGACGAGCTGCAGGCCAACCAGAGGATGGAGAAGAGAGACAAGAAGAAAGAAGAAGACAACGAAGAGGGGGGAAGAGATCACCTGAGAGAGCCGGATGTAGAGTGGGGGTCGTCGGCGTTGGGTGGTCGAAATACGACGAGCGGGAGAGAGAGCTCACCCGAGGGAAAGGGGTGACAGAGGGGGAACGACCGAGGGAGGTGAACGGGTGGTGGCTAGCGCGGTCTCCGGAGGGAGCTATTGGTGTGTTGCCAGAGAGCGGGGGCGGAGATGGCTAACGGGGGGGAAGAGGTCAGTGAGAGAGCAAAGTTAATTTCGTGCCCTAGATGGGCCGTTTTACATCAAAAATTAATGATGGATTCACGATGGAAAAATTCTGGCGCAAACACCATCGCTAATTAGCGACGGAGTAGCGACGAAAAAATTATGTCGCTAAGTTGTGACATAGTTTGTGACGGAATGTAATCCATCTCTAATTAGCGATAGATTTTGTGACGAAATTGTTCCGTTGCAAATTTCGCAACGAATTCCAATTTTAGGGATGGCTAATTTTCTCTCGCTAATCCATCATAAAATTGAGAGGGATTATTTTCGTGGTAAATTTTTGTCGCTAATTAACGTTTTTCTTGTAGTGTATAACAATAAACGAAAGGAAAAAACCTTATAATTGCTCAAATGAGACTTATATTGAAAATATAAAAAACTAAAATCCTTTATTAATTACCTTTTTGGAGACAAACATAATTGGACCATTATCGTTTTATTTTGGTGAAAACGATAATATTCATAGTTGTTTTGTTTCCTTAATTCATGAGGAATTGACTTCAATTGGTGAAACTAGTACATTATGTAACTATAGGCAATTCAGCATTATACCTTTGGGTACGAATATGCTTCATGGGCTTGTATAAATATCTACTATTACACCCTGTATAAATTTGAAACACAATCACCTACCTTTAGAGAGAATCATTATTTCATAAAGTCACAGAATCATGATATTGAATCTTAATACGGTCCAAAGAATCATCAATTAACACAACTCAAATCACATTAGTGATTGCTGAGTTAGTTAATCAAGATCTTTTACTACAAACATATTCGTATTATGGAGCATGCACATGCACACATGATAATGCATGTATATTCATGACAAAATAGGTATTATACCATCAAAAAATATAAATTCATGCTTCAACTGATATGCATAAATAAATTTTGATGAAAACGCTTCACATATATATGACTTGAATTTAACCATAATTCAAGCTTAAATATCATGCATAACTTAAATAACATCAAATGCATGTAAAAAAGCATGCTCTCATGATAATAAACACTTATAAAGCATTAAAAAATAAGAAAAACAAGCTGTTATTGGTAAAACTTGAGGTCCTTAAGCTGGAACCGCGCTAATTTTATCAGAAAGGTTCCCACCACAAGGAGACCCACTAACAGCTCCTACCAACCACGCAGGGCACCCGTTGGTCCATATTGACAACTTAACACATTTTAACATTCAAGCACCTATATTTTTTGTGTTTGTTTGTGTTTTCTTTTTTGGCATGGTGGTGGCAATTGGGCATCACGCACGAGGGATTCATGCACTCATAGGTAGTTAACTAACGAGACCAAGAGTGTTTAATATTTAAAACATAAGGGTATTTTTTATTTTAGTTAAGCAGCCTCATCAAGTAACTTGAGATAATTTATTTTTAAAAGTTGGGCAAAGCAGAGAGAAATTATTCTTTTATTAAGAAAAAAAGTTTGGAATCTCCGAGACCCGACCTTTTATCCATTTTCTCCCCACGCATTAAACAGGTCTTCTCGAGATTCTTATGATGAAAGAGCATTTTTTCAAAATCTTAAGATATTTTCTCTCGTCAACATTTTCCCGAGAACCAGGTTTGTGACTGCACATACATATTGGCAAGTAAAGCTGGAATTTCTCGTGGTTTTATTGGTCTACTGGTCAGGCTTTCATCTGGGTAGACCAGGTTCTCTCACACGATTGAGGATTCTTTAAGCTAAAGATAAAAAACTAGTGGAATACGAACCTGTTGGCTTTCCAACGTGTTTCACTCTTTTGCTGTCAAAGTAAAGCAGCCATCCAAGCATTGACTGGGGGTGTCAACTGGTCAGGTTTACCCTAACCCGACCCGTCCAATTATGGGTCTGGATCCGAGTTTTGATAAAGACCCATAATTTGTCAATGTAAAAATGATAAAAATATTATTTGTCTGGTTCATGTAGTTCTTATCGGGTATTCTTTCTCTTATGGAGGGTCCAATTATTCTCAAGTCCGGACCCCATACCATACCCGAAATTTGAGGCCAGGTCTGGTTCTACCTGGGTCCGAACCAAACGCGACCTATTGACACCCCTACTGATTACCCCCATTTCGCAAGGTTCCTAGAGGGGCGACTTTTTAAATCTTTCTTTCTTTTGGCAAGCTGGGGTGAGGCAGAATCCAACCTGTTACATCTCATCAATCTTACGATCTTCAAACTTGCAAGTAGGGGTGTCAACGGGTCGGGTTTACCAGGACCCTACCCGAACCAAACCTTATAGGGTCTAGGGGTGGCAATCGGATCGGGTTGGCGGGTCGGGTTGGCGGGTTGGTGTGTCAGCATACCTCAACCCGAACCCGACCCGTTTATTAAACGGGTCAGCTGTGGCAAACATGAACCCGACCCCTTTTAATAAACGGGTAACCCGACACGACCCGCCAACCCATTTAATAAATGGGTTGGGTCGGGTAAACGGGTTTTCAGGTTGGCGGGTCGGGTTGGCGGGTTGACGGATCGGGTTGGCAGGTAGTCAGGTTGGCGGGTCGGGTTGACGGGTCGGGTTGGCGGGTTGGCAGACGGGTTGGCGGGTTGGCATACCCCCAACCCGAACCCGACCTGTTTAATAAACGGGTTACACGGGTCGACCCGTTTATTAAACGGGTTGGCTTAAGCCCAACCCGAACCCGCCTAAGAGGCGGGTTGGCGGGTCGGGTTGGCGGGTCGTGTCAGAAATTGCCACCCCTAATAGGGTCCAGTTATTGTAATAAATAAGAAGACCTGATTGAGACTTGGGTCTGGACACCAATTAATACATGGACCCGGGTATAGTTTATGAAATTTTATACCAGACTCTAGCCCGACCTGAGTTTCGATTAAGACCTGCAAATTTTTAATGTAAAAATGATAAAAAAAATATGGTTTTATCGGGTATGGTATGGGTCTGATTCATGTAGTTTTTATCAGGTTCGGTATGGTTTTTCTTATAGTAGACCCAATTAGACTCGGGTCCAGTTTCAATACCATACCCAAAAATCTGGTTCATGTCTGGTTTCACCTGGGTCCGAACTAAACCCGACCGGTTGACACCCCCAAGTGAGTACTTGAAAAGACATGCAAAAAATCTCATTGAGATCCAAACTTGGATTTGAATTTAACACAGGCAGTTAGATGCTTGTTTAGTCAACAGAAATTGGAAATAGCAAAATCGTGCATGTAGAGAAGGAGGCTGCCTGGAAGGGAAGGCTGTGAATAAGGCTATAAATTGATGCAATTAGACACAAAGGAACCCAACTTGGTGATAGAAGATGGAAGCCATAACCAAGTTCAGCTATGGTGCTTTCCGCCCCTTCTACCCTTCCATTACCACACAGCCTGCAGGCTCAAACTCAACCACTCTGCTTAGGGTTCCATCAACAACCAAGTTGCCATCTCAAAGACTGCTTAGTCTGACACCTCCTCACAGCTTACTCCATAACAAGGATCCTTGCACCCTCCTCCAAAACTAAGATGTGCAAAAATGGATCATGGTACATCCCTCTCACTACAACTATGACCCTCGCTAAGGGATGTAAATGTGTCTGAACCAGGTCGGATCTAGGCATTACTGAGTTTCACTTAATCGCATCTGCCCTTATAGAATTCTGATTTTGACTCAGACTCGGAATAGGATGGTGGTATGCAGTTGATGTACACAGGCCGGTACGTCTTGTCATCCAGGCAAATTGACGAGTGGGCCGGCTGGGCTTGGCTGGCACATTGCCATTGCCAGGCCTAATAACAGGAGTATCAAAGAGTACTAATTTGGGATTTGACTTCTTGAGTGTGCAGGGCTGTCACGATCTTGAACTTCAAGTTCGTGATTAGGAATTGGACCAATATGGAGTTGTTAATAATGCCATATATTCCCATTACCTCGAACATGGTGAGACTGAAATGGTTTTGCTTTTGTTTCTAGTTTGGTTTTAACTATTTTTGAGCATCGAAGGAAGAATATAACCCAATCATCATTATTTGATTTTATTGAGACGACATTCATAGGTTTACATGTGTCTATAGACAAGCATCATGATTTTGATTTTCAAGCGCACCACTGGCAATACTCTTCTTTAACATACGTTTATCATTTTTTACCAGCTCTAAGTATTTCATATTGCTGATGGGAATAAGAATTGCAGAATTAGTTCTTCTTGGCAGGCAATCAAATAATTTGATTGCCTGACAATTGTGAAACGTGTTTCAAGATTGATTTCACAAAATTTTTGTTTTTCTTTGATGGTTGAATGCATACATTAGTTAATGGTGCACTACATTCCCTACGTGTTTTAGGTTATACAGAGTTGGTCTCGATATCAATGGATTGAAGTCTGAAGGCCATGCAGCTGCAACACACAAGCTGTCTCTTAAGTTTATCACTCCTTTACAGGTAAGTAGTTAGCCATTCAATTACTGTAGAAAGTAGACACAGAGTTCGTCGCCAAACAATTAACAAGGTGTTCAGCCCTAGCGACTGGTGCAAGGTAGCGGCTGCCCCCGAGGCGTGGTCCAGTGCTTGGCCCTTTTAAGTGAGAGAGGGGGGCAGAACACTAAGTATTTCATATTGCTGATGGGAATAAGAATTGCAGAATTAGTTCTTCTTGGCAGGCAATCAAATAATTTGATTGCCTGACAATTGTGAAACATGTGTTTCAAGATTGATTTCACAAAATTTTTGTTTTTCTTTTATGGTTGAATGCATACATTAGTTAATGGTGCACTACATTGCCATGCAGCTGCCCCGAGGCGTGGTCCAGTGTTCTGGACGAACACTTATAACGTGCTTAGCCCTTCTAAGAGAGAGAGAGGGGGGCAGAACACTCTGCTTCCCGCCTATCCCCCTAATAAAAAGGGGCACACTTATAAAGTGTTCTTCTGGATCACACCACAATTACTGTAGCATCTTTGGTGATTATCCATTTTATCATAAGGAATTTTAGCGTGATTTGGACCATTACTATTTCAATATTTCAGAAGTTTCTACCACAAGTCTGTTTTTAGATTTCTTCATTTTCAAGCTTCCAAATCAAGAGGTGACTATCACAATTGACAGTAAAGAGAAATCATATCAATTCGATGAAAGAAAAAGGGAAAACTGCTGACTTTTTTGCTTGTTAAATTCTCGCTAGTCTTGGAAGGAAGTTCAATAATTGCTTAGATTGACAAAAACAACCATCTTGCACGTATTCCATCAGAAGTAAAAGTAAAGTGGCAGACCGTTTGATGCTACTCTTGTACACTTTGCCGTGCATTGTTACATGTTTCTACTAGAGGTCATCAATACAACATCCACAAAAGCAAAATTCTCTACAAAGAAAAGAAAGGAGAAAAATGCTAGTGCTTGCAACCTCAGGAAGGCTGCCAATAAATGTTGATGTGTTTACGTGGTCATTCTAGTTCAAATGGATAGAAGAAATGGTGAAAGCTTTTAGTGCTCTTGGAACTCTGCCATTAAATTCTCATACTATTGTCAATCATCAATAAATTAATGCTAGTGCACTCATTTCCATTCCTTACAATTCCTAGCATAATTGGAATAAATAAGGCCTCTTTGTTTCATGCAATTTTCATGGAAAAATGTTGAGCTAGCATCCGTTCTTTCCTATTATGAGTGAAACAAACATCAAATTATCATGGTAGGAAAGCAATGTGCTGATACAAGTGGGTCCTACCAGTTTTCTTGTGCAAATCCTTTCATACCTCCCCGTCTATGAAAGCATTCTCTTGTCAGGGCTGATCTAGCAGGATTTTTTTTCGAAATCTGTACCCATTTTCGTGAAAAGTCTAAACGGAAGTGAGAAGAAGAAGAAGAAAAGAAAAGTAAACACACTTTATTTACGTGGTTCAAAATAAAGGATAATTCTTTTCTTATTTTACCATCCTTGGCTCTTTACAATTGCATAGACTATTTCCTACATATCATGGTGAGATCACTCGGTTACAATACAATAGTTGGTGGTTTTTTTCCTCCTCATCAATTTTCCTTCCCTTGTAGTCTGATTTGTTGAGATTAGAGAGTTGCAAACTTATCCTTTAATACTTCATACTTATCCTTCAACCCTTCTAGAATATCGATGCCATTTGATCCTTCATTAGCTGGTATTTGAATCAATTTTAAGTCTGAACTAGTATCACTAATACTACCCCACAAACCCAACATTGGAGATTGCCATAAGCCAAGTTTGGGCCTTGAATTTTAAAACAAGGATTTAGTTTTTTTTTTAAAGAGTAAAACATGGGTTTAGTTAATGGCTTGGTAAACACATCTGATACTTGTAACTGTGAGGGGATGAACCATGTACCTAGTACATTCTCATGAACAAAGTGATAATCGATCTCAAATGAAAAATGAGATTAATTGTCATGTGAAGGACTGATAAATTATCACAAAAAATAGTTGGAGATTGGGAATATCAATGCCAAGATCCTGAAGAATTAAGTTAATCCATGTGATTTCTGCTACCATTGATGAGACAAAATGATACTCAGTTTGAGAACTTGAACGAAAACAGTTGGTTGTTTGTTGGCACTCAAAGAAAGTGGTGAATATCTCATAAGTACTTCATAGTGAATTCTCAATTTTATTTGGAAATGACCTCAATGACAATTACTTCCTATAACTATAATGTCATCAACATAACATAGGAAATCAAGAGTATACAACCTTGAGTATTTTGGCAAATTTAAAAAAGAAAAATCTGCATCACTACAATAGAATCCCATGGTCAATAAGAAAATGTTGAACCTATCGATCCATGTTCGAGACAACTGCTTAACTCCTTATAAAGAAGCCCTTTTAAATTATAATAATAATGTCATTGAGAATCTTGAAATCCAAGCTATTGTTTCATTAATATAGGTTCAATCAAAAAAACACACAAGAAAGTAGTTTTCATATTCAATTGGCAAAATTTTCACCTATGAGCCAACACTACAAGAAATTACTTTTTTACTGGTGCGCTAGGAATGAAGTGTATTTATTGGTGCGAGAAATATTTTCATGCCAATAAGTACATTATAATGGTGCAACATAAATTGTGTCAGTATAAAATCATTACTGGCACGAGTATATTTTGTGCAGGTGCATGACGTTCTTCTCAGCTTATCGACGCCCATGATGAGCCCAAGTCATCTAGTCGATGGTAAGCAGGACCCTGAACCCAAATGAGAGAAAGAGGATACCTTGGTTGTTCTCATCAAGCAACCAAGCCTCAATTTATAGTGGGAGGTTACATACATGGCATTCATGTATGTGAATCCTTCACATGCCATATTAAATGTGAACTATTCATATTCATGCAACCCCCTCCTCACTGTCTCCCCCTAATGCCTTCATTAGTACCTTGTGTCAAATTGGGTCACTCAAGGTTGGACCCGATCCCAAATGTCCAACATTCTCTCACTTGATCTATTGACATGGAAATGAACAAAATCGAGGTTCTTTACCATTATCTTGATCCAATTTTCATGTGAGTTTACATGCTACTCAGTATCACAAGAATGAACCATATGAGTCATGGATATGAACACCTATTTATGAAATATCATTTTTTTATGCATTACAATATAATTTGTTTTCAGTGCTTTAGCATGTGAAGATTACTTTTATGAATAGGTTGGACTCTAACCTATTCTATTGGACATTTAATATAGTTATTATGTTATTTTCTCTACCAAACGAGAGATCCTTTATGTATAAACAACAATATACAAAGCCATAGAGAATCAATTTAGTTTCATAAATATGATCACATATAAGCGTAATGTATTGTCATACGTCAGAAAAAATCAAACAAACCCATTTCCTTTAGTAAGGGGATCCACAGTCATTTCTTCATACCGATTATAACAATATATATAAGATGATTCTGAATCATTTCTTTAACAACAACGTACTTTAACTTTATGTGGCGACACAAGGTTGAGCTCTTGTTGTTATTCGAGAAAGATACAACAACTTCATTATCATAAAAGATCTTTAGTGGTCTCTCAATAGAGTCCATAATACCAAGACCCATAATGAAGTTTTTTATCCAAATGGCCTGAGATGAAGTCTCATATAGAGTAATAAATTTTGCCGCCATGGTATGAGCAGCAGTTGTAGATTGCTTTCTGCTTCTCCATGAGATGTCACCACTTGCGAGTAGGAAGATGTATCTAGTAGTGAACTTTATACTGTCAAGACATCTTCCCAAGTCCGCATCAGAGTATCTAATGACCTCTATGTGGTCAACCATTTTGTAGCTCAACATATAGTCCTTCGTTCCTTGTAAATAGCACATGACCTTCTTCGTTGCCTTCTAGTGCACAATGCCTTAATTAGACTGATATCTACTAAGCATTTTTACAGTAAATGCGATGTTTGTTCGTGTACAGGTTTGTATGTACTGCGAACTCTCAACCGTCGAAGTATATGAGATAATTGCCATTTGAGCATTTTCATTATCATTCTAAGGACAGTCCTTTAGGCTCAATTTATCCCCTTTCACTATGAGTGCCGAACCAGGAGAACAATTCTCCATCCCATATCTTTTAAGAACCTTAAGGATATAGGCTTTCTGAGAGGCTAATGACACCCTTAGTTCTATTACAATGGATCTCAATTCGAAGGACATATGCGACCTCACCCATGTCTTTCATGTCAAAATGAGAGAAAAAAAATCTTTTGTCTCATGTAGTATACTCAAATCATTAGTTACAAGAAGAATATCATCAACATATAAAATCAAAATTATGAACTTACTCCCACTAACCTTAAGGTATATGCACTGATCAATAACGTTTTCAGTAAATCTGAAGTTCAAAATTACCTGATTGAACTTTTTATACCATTAGTGGGAGACTTGTTTAAGTTCATAAATTGACTTCTTCAATTTGCAAACTAAATTATTTGAGTTATCTACACTGAAACCAGGAGGTTGTTGCATATATACCTCTTCTTCTAGATCTTCATTCAGAAAAACAGTTTTTACATCCATTTAATATAGCTCTAAATTAAAATGAGCTACGAGGGTCATGATTATCCTCAATGATTCCTTAGTTGAGATAGGAGAAAAAGTTTCATTATAATCAATGCCCACCATTTGTGTGAAATCCTTTGCAACGGGCCTAGCCTTATACCTCTTCACTTGCCCTTTGGAGTCTGTGTTGGTCTTAAAGACCCACTTACAACAACTAGGTCTTATTTCATTAGATCGAGGTACAAGATCTCACACTTGGTTCTTTACCATAGAGTCAAGCTCTTCTTTAATGGCATTGACCTAATGTGTTGAAGTTTCACTTTCAATGACTTCTGCAAAGGTGAAGGGATCATCAATGTATTGACCCTAGCCTTATTAGAACTGACAAACTGAGACTCAATGGCAATCAGGAATTCCTTGACTATCTTGCAGTGAGGGATGTCGCATCTAATATTTTTAGCTACTCGAGATTGCAAAAGCAATAGGCTAAGTCTGTTCACATGCTCCTACTTCTCTGAGGTAGCCTTTTATTTGGTTGTACTTTTCTCTGTAAGAGCAGGAGGTTCGTCAATCCTAAGAGTCAAATCTAGGTCCCTGAAATCCAAAGTGAATAATATTATTTCTTTTCAATCCGAGAAATTGGATCCATCAAACATGGGGATATAACTAGAACTGTCAATGATGCAAGAACCTAGTACAACAAGAAACATAAATAAAAGACCTTATAATTGCTCAAATGAGACTCATGTTGAAAAGGTAAAAACTTGAGACCCTTTATTAATTACCTTTTTTGAGATAAGAATAATTGGGTCATTACCTTTCCACTATTGTGAAAACGATAATTCTCATAGTTGCTTCATCTCCTCAATTCTTAAGGAATTGACTTCAATTGGTGAAACTAGCAGATCATGTAACTAGAGACAATTCAACAATGTACATTTGGGTACGAACATGTTTCATGAGTTGTTATATACATCTACTATTACACTCTATGTGAATTTGGAACACAATGACCAACATTTGGAGAGAATCATTGTTTTATAAAATCACACGCAATTATAATATTGAATCTTAACACGGTCCAAAGAATCTTCAATAAACATAAATCAAATCACTTTGGTGATTGTTGAGTTAGTTAATCGAGATCTTTTACCACAAACATATTTGTATTATGGAGCATGCCATGCACACATGATAATGCATGTATATTCATGACGAAATATGTATTATATGATTAAAAAATACAAATTCATGATTCTACTTATATGCATAAATAAATTTTGATGAAAACACATCACATATGTCATGAATTTAGTAATAATTAATGCTTAAATATCATGAATAACTTAAATAACATCAAATGCATGTAAAAAATCATGCTTCCATGATAATAAACACATATAAAGTATAAAAAGTTTATAAAAACATACTCTTGTGGGTAACCCGGGGTCCTTGTAAACACCTCAAATTTTCCTCATCCATTTTCAAACACACCCCTCGTGCAGTGCCAACCTTGGTAGGGCAGTGTAGGAGTCAAACCCCGAGTTTGTTTTAGAAAATCACCACTTTACCCACTTTTATTAGGAAAATTGCCATTTTACCCCTAGGTCATCCTAGACCCCAGTGAGTCAGAGTCAACCAAGCTCGTTGGTCAGTTCATAACAGTTAGAATGACAGTCATTTCTAGTTCACTAGAGCTCACAATGAACAAACTATTTCCATTTCTAACCATTCCTGCCAAAATGTGATCATTTCTTCATAAATGAGCTCATTTCTCACTCAAATCCAAGCTAATTGTCTCCGAATTAGTCATTTCCAGTCGATCCTAATCCTCTGAGTCTAGCTTGAGCTCACCAGGAATTCAAGTGCTCCAGTTTCCGTTTAAAACCACTTCCAAGTGTCTAGGAGCCCATTTTAGCCCATTTCAGCTCATTTAGCTGAATTTGAACCGAGTCCATTCAGTTGAGCTAGTGTTCGAGCTTCAGTTTTAGTTCATCTCAGTGTTACTAATCTTTTTTTCAGCTCAAACCCAGTTCTGGTTCGTAATTCACTTCACTCCAGTGACCATTTCGTATCATTTCTCTAAAAATGGTAGTTTTCTTGAAAAATTATTTAGGGAGTTCAGTTGAGTCAGTGTCTTGTCAGTTCAGTTGAGTTTTAAAACCCTAAAACTCAGTTCAATCCAGTTTATTTTAGTTCAAATCAGTTCAAACCCTAATTTTCAGTGTTACTTTGGCCCGATAGAGCCCGAAAACCATTTCTTGAACTATTTTGCGATTTTCATCAAAATTACCACTTTTTGAACTGGTATAGGTATCAATCAAGGTCCAATATCCAAATTTCTTCATTTAGGGTTAGCATTTCGCATGGCATTTCATACCATTTCTCAGCATTTCTCGTCATTTTCCATCATTTCATAACATTTCATCACATTTCATTTCATTTTTGAGATTCAGAACTCCAGTTTTGAAAATTTCAATTCAGATTGAGTTTTAAAAGTTTTCAGAAACCAATTTCAAACCTTGGGTTTCCAAAATTGACATTTTTACCCCCAGGATTCTAAATTTGGAAATATTTTCTCGAGAAAAACAATCTGGATTTCTTTCAAACTCAAATTTTTAAATTCTAAACTGGATTTGCTTCGCAACAGGGTATGAAACTTTAAATTCTCAGCTCGTTTCAAAAACTGCCAAAAATAGCTCATTTCGTTCAGAAACTTTCTAAAAAGACTATTCTACCCCTATGGTTCTCAAAAATGGATTTCAAATTTGAAAAGTGAGCCCACTCTGAGATGGCTCCTTCATTTATATCTGCATTTTTATTTATATATATATATATATATTTCTTTTCTTTGTTTTCTTTTCTTTTTTTTATTTTTTTATTTTATTTGTTTATTTTTTTTAAGAAGAGGTGGGACCCACAAGGGAGTCGACCCCCCTTTCCCCCTTCTTTTCTTTTCTTTCTTCCTTTCTTCCTTCTCTTTCTTTCTTTTCTTTCATTTCTTCTTTCTTCTCCTTTCTTCTTTTCCTTCTTTTCTTCTTCCTTTCTTTCTTTTTCTTTTTTCTTCTTCTTCTTCTTTCTGCCTCTTTTTTCCCTCTTTGTCATTCATGTATCGCCACTTCCAGCCCTTCCTTCTTTTTCTTCTCCTTCTTCTTTCCTTTTCTTTCTTCCTTCTTTCTTTCCTTTCTTCTCATTCTTTTATTTCCTTCTTTCCCCTTTCCTTGGTTCAGCCACTTTAAGACCCTCCTTTCTTACCAATTCCCTAAGGATCTCATGTACCTCTCCACCCTCTCATTAGGCTTATCTCTCATTAAAACTTAGAGTTTTCAATTTCATTAGACACTAAGTCATTACACAAGAGGAGACCCTACGGTGGATGCTTGGAGCTTTCAACTCTCCTCTCTCTCCTCTAATCTTCTTTGCTGCAGCTCCTTCCCAAGCAAAAAGTGTCCAACAAAGTAGCAGCCATCTCCTTCAAGCACTCCAGTAGCATCGTCTTCCATCTCCTTCAATGAAGTAGTAGCCATCCCCTCTTCCGGCAGCAACCCTCCTCAAGCCATAGCTCCAGCTGGCTCCACCACCTTCTCCCTCACGCCGAGCAAGTCTCCAACACGCCCAACAAGCCTGCAACACCAACACCAAGACCTTCTTCACATCAAGGCCGTAACCCACCTTCCATCGATCCAAGGCAACACCATTTTGCCTAATAAGTGCAGCTACCTCTTTGCCGATCCAAGGTAGGACCCCTTAAGCCTGCTAAACCCTTTGTTTAATCTCATAAAAAAAAGAAAAAAAATTATATATATATATATATATATATATATAAATGAATAAAAAAGGAAAATATACACCTTAGGTGTATAGGCAAAATAAGTGTTGAGATTCATCCATTCAATGGATCGAATCTCTCACTTTGAGAGCCACATCAAGAGAGAACCATGCCTCCCAATTTATTTATTTATTTTTTATGTTTTTCATGCATATTTCATGTTCTCAAATGCATCATAGTTAGATTTACAATTTTGTTTTAGGTTTATTTTGGGTATTTAGATTAGATTATTAGGCTCTTATTCATTATTTTGTAAATTTGATTCGTGTATTCAATATAAGCGTTATTTCATGCTAGAATTTTCTTCAATAAATCTCAAAAACATTAAGGCTAAAAGAATGATGTATTCTGAATATTCTGCCGAAAACTCAGGTTAATCGGGTTTTGAAACCTTATTAAAAAAAATGAATTCCAGATTGGGATTTCACCCTTCTGAAAATTCCAGGTTTGATATTAGCAGACAAGAACATCCGAAATCTCCCAGATGAAAGATCCAAATCCTCCTCAAAAAAATACAGTGGATCCCTGTTAGAACTTACTATTTCTCAGTTTTTTTTTAGATTTTTCCAATAATATTTAAGTTCTGTTAAAAATCGAGTTTTCATGAAACCTGTGAAAATCTCATTTTTCCTTGTCAAAGTCTAGAACGACCCTAATCCACTGTGTTCGTTCAACCCATAGGCTGGATGTAAAAACTTCCAACAGAGAAGTTGTTCCTAACCATTCCCTCTAGCACTTCTCAAAATGTGAGAATTTTTAGAGCAGCCTAGGTATTTTTCCCAAAATTAACTTCCCTGTCTATCAAATTCTAATGTCTGAGAATTTCAGAGATCTAGGTCTCTGATAATCATCTGCTCTCTCCCAAACCATAACCCAAATTCTAAAACTGTTAAAAAAGGAAATATTCCTCTGTTTATCAGAGACATTTTTCCAGAATTTTAGCTATTTTCTCTACTGTATTCTATTTTTCCCATAATGTTTTCTGAAACCTGTCTATCTACCCTAGATCCTAGAGTCGCTAGATTCCGATCTGACTTGTCGGAGCTGTCCAGCTCCGACCATAGGTCAAAACCAGAATCTGTAAAAGGAAAAAATCTTTGCCTAACTTTCCTCTGTCACCCCATAAAATTTGGGAAATTTTTATGGAAGTTCAGTACCCAAAATCTAATTTAAAATTATCATTTTAGGCGAAATCTTGATTTTTAAGATTTCTAGTTAATTTTTTATATTAAAAAATATCAAAAAAATAGATTTTCGAGTTTCATTCTGTTTTTGTAGTTAGTCTAGGTGTCCATGTCAAATTTGGCTCAATTCCAAGTTCATTTGCTTTGTATGTTAGTTTACTTTTAAATTAAGAAGCGAAAATCAGGCAAAAATCAAGTTAAATTTGATATTTTGTGATATTTTTGCCATTTTAGGGTTTTTATCATGTAAATAAGCATGTAATATTATATTAGGGTTAATTTCAATGTCATTTGCATTTCATATTTCAACTTTTGCAAAATTTATTTTAGAAAACCCTCGTTTTAAGACATAGTCTTGTTACCAGGGGCATTTTAGTCATTTTGACCTAAATTTCGAAATTCCAAACTTCAATTTTCTAAATTTTTCATGCATATCATCAAATTGCATCATCTTATGTTTAATTTTATTTCATTTAGTTTTTAAATTCCCAAATTTTACAAAAATTCTTTCAGAAAACCCTGATTTCAAGGTCATCAGGGTTATTTTGGTCATTTTTACTCTAATTTCGAATTTTCAAATTTATTTTTATATTTTATTACTTATTTCTCATGTTTATATCAAAGGGGGTATGAATTTGGGTTTATATCTTAATGATATCTGATAATTTCCAATATTTTTGGATAAATTCAGATAAACCTACATTTTTGTGCTAACATGTTTTCTAATTTTACAAGAATATCCAAGAATAAAACTTTTATTTTTTTTTTTCAATTCAATGTAATATCAGATGTAATAATTTGGAATAAGAGTTACTCTTCAGCTTAGAATAGGACTGCATTGCATATAGTTTAATTTCTGCAATTTCCAATATCTAATGTATGATGCATATGCACATTTTCCAAAATCACTATGGTTGACATGAATGACACGTGCACAAGCTCTTAGGGAGTTCACGAATTTGGTGGGTTTCATATTTATGGCCATAGTCAGAATACAAAGAAAACCAAGATTTGTGATCTTCATATTAGCCATATTTAGCCTAAACTCTTAGGCTAACTTCAAAAATGCACTGCATTTCTCAAAACTCAAAAGGATTTTCTCAATTCCTTAATGAAATATCTTTCAAATTCATATTCAGTTATTCAATTTTCATTATTTTCAAATTCATTTTCCAATTTCATTTCAGAGAAATCAATTTTCCCAAAAAATTCCAAGTCTTTCTCAAGATTTGATTCTCTCAGAATTCTGAATTTTTAAATGAAATTTCAAAGTATTTTCCAAGTTCAAAATCATGATTTTTCAAGATTTTCACATTCTCAATTTCATTTTTAAATCCCAAAATCGATTTTCTCAAAGATCTGATTTTCCTGAGAATCCATTTTCTATTTTAAAAAATCATTTTCCAATGAACTTCCTGATCTTCTTAAGATTCTCAAATCCATTTCCTCAGAAAAGCAATATAAATCTAAAAATCGATTTTCTCAAAGTTCAAGTTTTTTAAGAATTCATTTTTCAATGCAATTTTTTTATTTCCAATGAAATTCAATTATTTTCCCAGGAATTCCATTTTCAAGCACTTTTCCAATCATTTTCCAAGTGCATCTCAATTTTCCAAGGCAAACATCATATTTCTCAAACTTGCATCTTTTCAAAATCCCATAGCATATGCCTGATTCTTCGTGCATTCTAGGAAAATAGTGCATAATTTAGATAATTTAACTTAGTCAAAGCACATAATTGATCCTTAGTTCGATTATCTCTGGTAAAGGCGTAAGGAACGGTCAAACCTCGTACCGACAGACGGATCACATTCCACAAAATTTTCCCGCAAATTTTCAAAACGGAGGCGAGTAATTTTCAAAACCATTTTCAAAACTTTGGTCGAGTTTGACTCACAGAATCGTTTCTTTCCTCTCTCGCAGAGGGAGGGAGAAAAATTTTGCGATGATAACAATCCTCAAGCTGGAACAGGTCTAAAAATGATTTGAAATGGCCTCAAACCGATCAACCAAGGGCTTGAACTAGTTCTCGAACTGTCGAATTGGTCTAAAATATGTACAAAAGCTCATACACCCCTAAAACCAAATAAAAAAATCCTTGTTCCTTCATATATTCATGAAAATAGGGTTTCTATATTTAGGAACTAGTGCAAAAACCATAACAACCAGTAAAACATGACCCTGAACCGATCCCAGAATGCTCTGTATCGGTCACATAACTGGTTCATATTTAAATAGCACATGGACATTATTTCAGATGAGTTTTGATTCAATCCAGATCCAGAAACAGTTCCAATGGATCCCAGGTGGGATCCCCCAAGTCTGGATCCAAACCCAATTATTATTGGGTTCTGGATTGGATCCCATGATCGAGAATCGCTCTGGATTCAGATTCGGTCCAAATAGGATATTATTCGAATCCAGATCCATAAAGTGTTTCGTATCCGGACCCGACCTAAGTAGGATACGGGTCTAATCCAAGAACCCGACCCGATCCACACCCAGATCTAATCCATAAAACATTCAGGTTGGATTTGGATCCTCGATCGGGTATGAATTTGGTTTAACCCAGGCCCGATATCTCAAACAGGTCGGGGTCTGATCTTGTCCAATGGATCAGGCCTTGACCCGATCCACCCAATTCCCTAATGAATCCAGTTTATGGATCAAGCCGGACCGTGATGTGACGTGATGTGACGGAGACCCGACTCACCCAAAACGGGTTTGGATCGAGCCTGCAACCGTGTCGAGATACCCGATCTGACCTGGATCAGGGCATCCGATGGCCTTTCAGTTACTTAGAAAACTGAAGGCTTTTGGTTTCTGAGAAATCGAAAGCCACTCTGGCTCAACTTTAAACTTGTGCCCTCCGTTTCAGTGACGGCCACTGGCACCGGCGAGTCTGCCAGCAACGGCGACCCCCTCCCGGTGACACACACCCTCTGCCGTCAATGGCGCTAGCGAAGGTAAGTTTAACCATGTTTTTTTTATGTTTCGCAGGCAAACTTAGCTGGCTACCATCGCCACCAGCGGCCGGGGACACTGAAGCCGATAGCGTTGGCCAGTCTATGGTGATCAATCGCCGTCCGCCGGCTGCTGCAACAATGGAGGGCAGTTGGTCCGATAGGGAAATTCGTTCCCTGTGGCTTGCCTCCATCAAAACAAACACCATCGCCGACGGCGGCCTCCGGCGATCGATCCTGGATACTGTCGGCGACCGACCGCCGACGGCTATGGCGGTGGAGGTTAATATAAAAAAAATGGGTTCTCGACCCCCTGCATTTATGCTCCTCCATCCTGCGACATCCAGCCTCCACCGCTGGCCGTCGCCAGTGGCTATCAGTCAAGGGTAGCCACCAGCATTGGCCGGCCCTCGATGCCAAGGTCGTCCGCAGCACCGGTAGTAAATAGGCAGTTTGGGGCTAATTGCTTTCGAGGGGAGTCCGAAAAGGGTTGGCTATATAATCCCTGTAAAAACCTGGATCCGACATGATTGCTCATCGGCGGTGACCACCTCCAGTCTTCGCAGAGAGATAGCAACTTCTGTCGACCCACTGGCGGTGTGTCGCCGGTTAATGCCTCTCCCGCCGTCGCTTATTTCCCCCCAAAAAGTGAAATAGGAATCCAGCAAGAGAGAAAAGAAATGCGAAGACAACTTTTTTGGGGAGCTTTGTAAAAACGCCCACGCACATGCGCGAACGTGACGACTGGGCCCATAACCCAATGTTGGAATTCTTAAAACATAACCGAGATGTAAAAGCAAAAATAAATATTAGTAGATGTCATGGATAAAACGAGAGTTGGTGTAGGTGCACGTCATTCTCCTCAGCCTATCAATGCCCACGGTGAGCCCAAGCCATCACGTGGATGTTGGGCAAAACCCTGAACCTAAATGAGAGAAAGAGGACACCTTGGTTGCTCTGGTCAAGCAACCATGCCAGAATCTATAAAGGGAGGAGAGTGGGGGGTTATATACATGGCATTCATGTATGTGAACCCTTTACATGTCATATTGAATGTGAACTATTCACATTCACGTAACCCCTTCTCCACTATCTCCCCACTAATGCCTTCATTAGTGTCGTGTGTCAAACCGGGTTACTCAAGGTTAGACCTGATCCAAAATGTCCAACATTCTCATGTGAAAGTTGAGCTAGCATGATTTTTTTTTTAAAATCTATACCCATTTCCATTAAACTACTAAACGAAAATGAGAAGAATAAAAGGAAAGTAAACACACTCTATTTATGTGGTTCGAAAGGAAAGATAATGCTTTTCTAATTTTACAGTCCTTGGCTCTTTACAATTGTATAGACTATTTTCCACATATCGTAGTGAGATCACTCGGTTACAAAACAACAATTGGTGGTTTTCATCCTCATCGAGTTTCCTTCCCTTGTAGTCTGATTTGCTAAGATTGGAGAGTTCCATACTCATCCTTTGATACTTCATACTTATCCTTCAACCCTTCTAGAATACCGATACCATTTGATCCTTCATTTGCTGGTATTTGGATTAGTTTTAAGTCTGAACTGGTATCACTAATACTCCCCCACAAACCCGGCATTGGACATTGCCATAACCCAATTTTGAGCCTTGAATTATGAATCGTGGATTTAGTTTTTTTTTAAAGAGTTTAAAATACTTTTTTAAAAGAGTGAAACGGGTTTGGTTAATGGCTTGATAAACACATTTGCTACTTGTAACTATGAGGGAATAAACCATGCAACTAGTGGCTGCTGAGCCATATTCCCACAAACAAAGTGATAATCGATCTCAAATGAAAATCAAAATTAATTGTCATGTGAAGAACTAATAAATTGTCACAAAAAATAATTGGAGCTTGGGAATACCACTGATGAGAAGAAATGATACTCAAATTTGGAACTTAAATGAAAACAGTTAGTTGTTTATTGGCACTCAAAGAAAGTGTTGAATATCTCATAAGTCCATATTGAATTTGAAATTTAATTTGGAAATGAGCTCAATGACAAATGTTAAATTACTTTTCATAACTATAATGTCATCAACATAGAGAAGTAAGAGTATATAACCTTGAGTATTTTGGCAAATTTAAAAGAAAAATCTGCATCACCGCAATAAAATCCCATGGCCAATAAGAAAATGTTGAACCTATCAAACCATGTTCAAGACAACTGTTTAAGTCTTTAAAGCCCATTTTAAATTATAATCATAATTAGCTCTTTGAGAATCTTGAAATCAGAGCTATTATTCCATTAATACAGGTTCAATTAAAAAACCACACAAGAAAGTAGTTTTTATATCCAATTGGCAAAATTTTCACCTATAAGCCAACACTCAAGAAATTACCTTTTTATTGGAGCGCCAGTAATGAACCATATTTACTGAATCAAAACATGTTTGTGCTAGTAAATAAGTACGTTATACTGGCGACATCTTTATTGGTGTGAGTATATTTCACGCCAGTGAAATGAAAATCTTTACGTTATGGTTATGGTGGTTGTGTGATGACAGGAGAAGATGTCTCAATAAAGTCAACTCTTGGTTGTTTGGTGTATCCATTAGCAACTATGCAAGCTTTTAATCTATCAAGCGGTCCATTTTTGTAGTAACAAGTTTCGAAGGGCTTTCATTTCAGCTCTCATAGCTTGACCCCACCTAGGGTGGTTTAAAGCCAAAATATTACATGGGATTGAGTTCCACATTCTCATTTAGGACCGAGTCATTATATTTTGGGAATTCAAATATACAATGTTGCTAATAACAATATCACCTTGATTTACATTTTGATGGTGTTGTTAATTGAGGTCACGATTTTGTTGATTTCTAGCAAGATTTTGTCCATCTAATTGACCCACAATTTCATATATATCTTATCAGTGTGAATGCCTGATAGGATTCAACAACCTGGTAATCAACAGTCGAGAGGTGCCTATGATCTAAGGTTGTTGATGCCATAGAGTTGGTTTGCTGGTCTAATTTTTCCTCTTGCTCACAACCTGTAATCCACTCAAAAAATGTAGAATTCTATTTCTGATTAATTGTTAGAAGAGCTATAACTATCATTACCTTAAAAAGGGAGTTAATTATTTTCATAAAAAATAACATGTGTAACTATGTACACATGCTCTGTTTCAATGTGTTGACACCAACAAACTTGGTATTTTTCATAAAGATATCTGGCGGGCCCCACATAAATATCATAAAAAAATATTTTATGCGCCCTACATAAATATCTCATTGAAATATCAAGTGGGCCTTACAGGGGATATGAATGTCATTATATTACTTTGGTCATAAGTTTGGATCTTGGATCAGATGGACTGACTAGATCATAACTAGTCCATACATAGATACAAGATCCATTTAATTCTCTATAAATAGGAGGAGGTCATCCTTAGAAAATTGTGCCTCCTTCTCTCTCTACTTTCTCCACCCTTTCATCTCTCTCTTGGTTCTAGCCTAAACCAAGTCCACTTGAAGTGAGCTTGGACCTGCCTGGCCTTGCCGGAGCCCACCTAGGTCAAGACCACTTGATCTACCAGGTTAGCTTTTCTCTCTCTTCTTTTGTTTTGGTCTTAGCTTAGGTCAAACCCACTTGACCTAGACTGAACATACTTGAGGTGAGCCTATACCCACCTGACCTAGACTGAATCCAGTTGGGTCAAGACCCCTTGGCCCTGACTGCTTGACCATCCTCTTCCTTTTCCTTGACTAGGTCCAACCCATCTGACCTAGCCTATCTCACTTGAGGTAGGTTTGAATCCAGTTGAACCTAAACTAGGTCCAATTCATTTTTGACCTAAAGCACATCGTTTTGTCGCAACAAGTTCTATAAGAAACGCTCTTGGTTGTGATCGTACCAGACGTCAGAACGTGCTGGCCACAACCTAGTATGCCTCAAATGCTGCACTGAGTCACCACTGCCAAATTTTGGTACATTTGCATGTTGTTTTCTCTCTTTTAAGTTATTTATTGAAATAACTATCATGTACGTTGAGATTTTTCTTCCCATATACCATTCTAAAATAATATATAGTCCTAATCCTCGATTTACGCCTTCTAGGGTACTGCAAGCTTGGTTTGGTGTTCATGCGCTTTCCCTTGCTACTATCGCTCAATATTTACGATAAACTAAGTGCCATAGGATCTTATTCCTTGGTTTACGCTCTCTAGGTCACCACAAGCTTGCTTTGGTGTTCATGCGCATAACCTTGTGACTAATTCCCTATTTACTATATATATATGTAAAAATATACATATACTTTGCTTTATGCACTTTTACTTAGCCCGATGCATGGTTTTATTCACTAGGTTTTGCTTATGCACTTTACTTTGTTGTCGTGCTATTATGTATATTGGCTCTTGCTTTACGCAATTTACTTAACGTGATGTGTGATTTCACTCACCGGGCCATTCTTACGCACTTTACTCAGCCCGATGCGTGTAATCATTCATTGGGCCTTGCTTATGCAGTTTACTTTATCGTTGCATTGTTATATGCATAAGCTCCTACTTTTACTAAATATAGTTGTGCTATAATAAGCATACATATGGTGTCTGATCTCTATCGCCCAAGTGATTCTAAATGCCTTGCCTCGTTCAAAATATTGTTTGGCGAAGGAACCTCTATCTAAAAGATTTCAGATTTGCACAAAACCGCATTTACGTAAACATCTAAGTCACTAGTGTATGACCTAACAAAGACCTAAGTTTCCAATAAACCATGAAAGATGCATAGTATGCACAATGGTGCGCATTTATCAAAAAATGAACGTAGTGATTTTCTTATTAAACAAGAGAGACGCTATTGAGATTTTTTGACAAGATGCTCTCCGAGCTTAAAGAAACATAGCGATTTTCTCGTTAAACAAGGTAGATGTTGCCAAATTTTTTGACAAGATGCCCTCTAAGCAAAAAGAAACATCACGCTTTCCCTATCAAATACCAGTTTTCAGGGAATCAGGTCAAATTATCCATACAGTACAATCATTTCCCATAGAAAAAATATAAAATTGTCGGGTTAGACGTGATGATTATCAGAATTTGATAACAATTATTTTCTCAATTTTGAATTCAATATGAAGAGACCCATGATCATAATTATTCCAGATCTGACTTAGATTCAGATATATCCAATGCAAATTGATTCCAATATAATATGGGTTGGAACTTTGACATATTAAATGAGCACTTAAAAAAAAACACAAATTAACTACAACAAAAAGCTAAACACAAATGGGGCAAAACTAGAGCATTTGTTGGCCTAAATCTTCACGCTCTCTTGGATGGTGGGAAGCCAAATGTGTAACGTAAAAGTACCAAAACTTGCAGTTAAATGCCTATTGTAATTAGAAAAAGTTGGGTGCATTTTGATTATTGCCAAAATTTAGGCATGCTGTAAGATGTTTTTTAGAAAAAAAATATTATTGTTAGTTATCAAATATTACTAAATTATCTCTCTCTCTCTTTCTCTTTTCCATTTATAACAGGAAGAAACCTCTCCAAGCAAGACGACTTGGTCATACTAGCTCTACCTTTCATACCTCGTGTCGACGACATTAACCTTCGAGGATAGGATCAAAGGCCTACGTTGGGTGTCAACTTGCGCAGGGGGACAAAACTTTTTTTTTGAAAGGCAAGCCGGGGTTCACTACAAGAAAAACTCCAATTAGCGACGGAAATTTGCGACGAATTAGCTAGAGAAAACTATATGTCGCTAACATTGAATTATTTGCGGAATTAGCGACGAAAAAAATTTCATCACAAATCTGTCGCGAATTAGCGACAAAACAATTCCATCTCAAACTCTGTCGTAACTTCGCGATGGCTCAACATAAAAAATTTTTTGTCGCTACTTCATTGCACAGTTGCGACAGAGTTTGCGACGAAATTTGGCCATCGCTAAATTTCCCGTAAATCCCTAATGCGAGTGCCTTTTCCTTTCTGTTTCATCGCCCGCCCACCCACGCGTCCACCTCCTATCGCTCGTCGCCTGCCAACCTCCTGGCGACCTCCTCTCTCTCTCTCTCTCTCTCTCTCTCTCTCTCTCATTGCTCCCCCTCTGTGTTTTCTAGCGAGCCTTGATCGGTGCCCCTCTACTTCCCGTCGCCTACCTGCCCGCCTGCCACCCGGTGACCTCTCTCTTTCCTCTCCCATTCTCTCTCTCGTTGCTCCCCCTCTGGTTGTCGAAGGGCTGACGACCCCAGCCCGCCCGCAGCTAACCCTCCTCCTTTCCCCTATGCTGGAGCCTCCCCCTTTCCCCTATGGTTGTCGAAGGCCCAACAGAGGCCCGACAACCCCTGTCAGGCCATCCCCACCCCTCTGTAGTCGGCGGGGGCTGGCAGAGGCCCTGATCGCCTCTGCCAGGCCCTCCCCTTACCCCGATCTCCGACAGGACAGGGGGCTTCACCCTTGTCCTCTTGACTTCTCCTATAATGGGGCTTCGCTCGTATCCTCGATAATTTTGACTGGGGGCGAAGCCCCCATGCCCCTTCTCTGTTTTCCCAGCAGGGGGCAGATCCCCCTGTCGGGAAATTTTGCCTCAACAGGGGGCAAGACCCCCCTACCTCATGATTGATTCTCAGCAGGGGGCTCAGCCACTGCCTCCTGATGCTTCCCTTCAGGGGGTCGCACCCCCTGCCTCCTGTGAATGTTCTGGCCCACCCTCTGCCTCCTGTGAATGTTCTGGCAGGGGGTGGGACCCTTCCTTGACCTTACTGCCGGTCAGGGCAGCGCTTCTGCCCATCTCGCTTTCAGCAAAGGGTTGTGTCTCCCTGTCTAAGCTCATTTCCGACAGGGGGCGTCACCCTCCTTGTCATCAGATAATATACTTCATTTTAACACAGTGTCTCCTACAGATTCCGCAACAGATCCTGTTTCTACCTCGCGACCCATGGTAAGTGACAAAAGTAATGCAAATCAAGTAAATACCCGTGGTGAGTAAGTGATGCATATGCATCATAGGTTATTTAATTTCTTGGATGCAACACTTTTATGTTCACACACTCACTTAGTTGTGGATATCTAGGACTGCTTTGATAGAGTTCAGAGATCATGCTGAGCATGATTTTAATGTATAAAATAAAAGTGTTCTTATTTTTGGAGTTCAGATTCTATGCTAGTCATGGTAGTAGTTAGCGAGATATTGGAGTGTGTTTGTTGCAGGTACATGTTTGACATTGTTTTGATTTAAATGATTTGAATGTATTTCAATGTTTGATGTGATTGTATCCATGCTTGCATAAAGTTACTTTCATTTTTATTATGACTTCTATGTGAAATTGTATCATGAAAACATGCTTCAAATGAATGTATCATGTTATGAATGAGTTTGCACATGAAAATGAATGATAAGTTATCAATGCTTCAAACATGCTGCAAATGAATGGTTTTGCACATGAAAATATAAAGTTATCAATGCATGCATCATAGTTCTTGTGATTAAATGACATTATATATATATATAGTGTGTGTGTGTGTGTGTGTGTGTGTGATATATATCAAATCATTACATCTACCACGAATGCATGATAAATTTGATATTTTCTTCATCATAGCATTCTGATGATTCTCTTTTAACTGGTTAGGATAATATTCATAACATCATATGACAAAATGACTGCAAACCGTGAATGGATGTATCGTAAGATAGTTGACAATGAGGTATCACTTAAATATATGGGTGGTGTTGACAGTTTTATTGAATTTGCAATGACAAGTGTCAGTACAGTGGATCCTACATGTCAGATTAGGTGCCCCTGCATAATATGTAAGATCAATCTATTTATAGAACCTCATGGCGTTAGACATCACCTATACAAGAAGGGTTTTGTGAGTGATTATCAGAATTGGACATTTCATTCTGAAGAATTTAGGAACAATTTTGATGCACGGGTGGATATGGTGCACGGTAATCCATATATGAATTTGATATTTAATGTCGCGGAACCATAACTGGGTTTTGCTATGGGTCCTAGTGATGTACCACCTGGGGTAAAGGAAGAAGTAGCAAATGATACAACTACTAGATTTTATGACTTACTTAGAGATGCTGATGAGCCATTGTGAAATGGTTGCGAAAGTCACACTATCTTGTCTGCAGATTTTCAGCTACTGAATTTGAAGTCAGAGTATAATTTGAGCCAATCATGTTTTGACTGTTTGTGCTCTATTGTGAAGACTATGTTGCCCAAAGATTTGAAATTGCCACAAAATTTCTATCGTGTGAAGGTTATGGTTAATGCTCTAGGTATTGGGTATCAAAAGATAGATTCTTGTCCAAATCACGGTATGTTATATTTCAAAGATCAAGAAAATATTAGATCATGTCCATCATGTGGGCATTCTCGATTCAAGCCAAAGATAAGGGGCAATGGTAGCATGAGGTCAAAAGAAGTGTCATACAAGTCACTCTGCTACTTTTTGCTTACCCCTAGATTGCAACGATTGTATATGTCTTCGAGGATAGCTAAACACATAAGATGGCATGCAAATAAAGTTCGACATGATAAAGACAAGATCACGCATCTTGTTGACGCGAAAGCTTGGAAGTACTTTGATCATACTCATCAGACCTTTGCAATGGAAGTGAGAAATATTTGGCTAGGTTTATGTACAGATGAATTTAATCCATTTGGGGGTAGATCAACCCCATACTCGTGTTGGTCAGTATTTGTCACCCCATACAACTTTCCTCCAAGTTTGTGTATGAAGCGTCAAAATCTTTTCTTATCTGTATTGATCCCTAATCTGACATCTCTAGGCCAAAATCTTGATATATATTTGAGGTCATTGATTGATGAGCTGAAAATATTGTGGGATGACTGTATTCTCATGTACAATGCCCACAAAAAATAAAACTTCAATATAAAGGCTGCTATTTTATGGACAATTAGTGACTTCCCTGCGTATGGTATGTTATCTGGTTGGAGCACACACGAGAGGTTGGCATGTCTGTACTGCATAGAGGATACAAAATATTTTAGATTGATGCATAGAAGGAAGATATGCTGGTTTGATTGTCACCGTTGATTTCTACCTAGCGACCATCCGTTTTGACGACAAATGAATGTGTTTCGAGCAGGCACAACTGAAACAGAAGGTCCACCTACACGGTTGTCTGGTATAGAGATTTTAAGACGATTGCGATACTTTTCATATGGACTAACAAATGCCTGTAGTCCGATGCCCTACCTTGGATTTGGGGAGGATCACAATTGGACAAAGAAATCTATATTTTGACCATATTGGCCGACTTTATTGATATGATATAATTTGGATGTGATACATATGGAGAAAAATGTGTTTGATAATATATTCAATACAGTAATGAATGTCAAAGGGAAAACAAAGGATAATCTGAAGTCCCGTATGGATTTAAAAGTAATATGTAAAAGACCAGAATTGGAACTCCAAGAGTATAATGGCAAAGTACTGAAACCAAAGGCAAGGTACGTACTTGGACTAGATCAAGTAAAACAGGTATGTCAGTGGTTGAAACAGTTGAGATTTTCAGATGGATACGTCTCTAACATTGCTCGAGCTGTGAAGATAGACGAGGGATAATTATATGGGTTGAAGAGCTATGATTGTCATGTCATTATGCAATGGTTGATTCTCCTAGCATTCCATGATATGTTAGACAAACCTATATGGGGGTTATTATCCGAGTTGCGTAGATTTTTTAGAACATTATGTGTATCGGAAGTTATAGTAACTAAGGCAAAGAATCTTGAAGATTATGTCGTCACTACTATTTGTCAGCTAAAGAAGATATTTTTGCCAACATTTTTTTATATTATGAAACATGTGATCATATATTTTCCATATGAACTTAGGGTTGGTGGTCCTGTGCAATATCGGTAGATGTACCCATTTGAAAGGTATATTTTTATTTATACTTTTATCTCTAATGCTATTAGAAATTTATTATATAACGAGATGTATATTGTTGACAGATGCATGTTTGACCTCAAAAAAAAGGTTCAAAAGAAAACAAGAGTGGAGGGTTCAATTTGTGAGGCGTACACTTTAGAAAAGATTTCAAATTTCTCATTTATGTACTTTGAATCTCACATTCCAACACTTTACACTTGCCCACCTCGTAATGATGATGGAGAACAATTTACTGTGGCTGACAAACTATCGATATTTCAACCACTTGGGCATGCCTTTGGCAGTTGTCAGTCAAGACTCTAAGAAGATTGACAGAAAGATGCAACACATATCTATATCGTTTTAAATTGCTCAGCGATCGACCCCTACATTGGGTAAGTATACTTAATATGTAACACTAAGTTCTATACGTGCGTATATAGTTTGGTAATATAAATATTTGTTGAGTGCATATGATTTGATCTGGAGTTGCGAAGAGAACTTTCATATCTCACTGATTCAAAAGTACATAAAGAACATGAAAATAAGTTTGCGGCGTGGTTGAAAGAGTTGGTAAGGACGATGACATGCATTCTTTTCGTGTAAATAACAATATGTTACTTAATTGATCGTGATCACAATTATTGTTTATGCTTGTAAGTCTACCATGGTGATATTAATGATCAAGGAATATGTAATTTACAAAATGGTCTGACCAAAGTTGTGCAATGTTACAACAAGTACATCATAAATGGTTATCAATTTCATACAAAAGACTACGGTGTAGACAAGTCAACAATGAATAATGGCGTGTGTGTCAAGGGTAAAAACTATGATGAAAATGAATATGACTACTACGATGTTATTGAAGAAATAATGGAGTTGACTTACGTAGGCATAAATAACACAGTAACTTTATTCAAGTGTCATTGGTTTGATCCCACAGCAACAAGAGTTGACAAAGCCTCAGGCATTGTGGAGGTGAATCATAAATCAAGGTTTGGAACATATGAACCATTCATATTAGCCTCGCAAGCTCAACAAGTTTACTATACTTTATATCCAAATATAAGAAAGTCACATAGAAATGAATGGTGGGCGGTTTTCAA
The DNA here is from genome assembly GCF_984573655.1 of Nuphar pumila. Lineage (NCBI taxonomy): Eukaryota > Viridiplantae > Streptophyta > Magnoliopsida > Nymphaeales > Nymphaeaceae > Nuphar > Nuphar pumila. Next base: position 75,686,438 of record NC_143263.1, on the reverse strand, counting down.
GGTGAAGTCTAAACTATACCCCAGGTATCATCAATTACAAGAAGACAAGATTTCTGAAGAGGGTGATTACTATCAATCAGATTATATGTATGACTTCTCTTATGGTCACAATATCATACAAGGTCTGCATGACACATCTCCATTGTCCAATGACACACGTATGAAAGAATGTGATCCAAATGATATACCAAGTGGATGGATGCCCAATGAAGAAGAAGACAAAGATGACGAAGAAGAAGAGGAGGAAGAAGAAGAATATGAAAGTCAAACAAATGATGAGCAAGCATACTCGCGCTAGTGAAATACATCTTATAATACATACATCTATTTGATGTGAATGATTTGAATGATATGAATGTATTGAAATATATTGCAATAACTTGAATGATTTGAATGTATTGCAATGTTTTAATGTCTTGCATGAAGTTATTTTCGATTTGATTATGTATCCATGAAGATATAGAGTTTTGTAACTAATCCAATTGTATTGCAAGTTAAGGATAAGTTATCCATGATTAGCAAGTGATGTCATATCTTATGTTTTAATGTATTGCAATATTTGATGTGAATGATTTGAATTATTTGAATGTATTGAATTGTATTGCAATGATTTGAATGATTTGAAAGTATTACAATATTTGAATGTATTGCGTGACATTTTTTATTTGTTAGAATATGGTTCGTGGAGGTTACAGTGGTTGAGCACCTAGTGGTAGCCAGTCTCAGCCTTTATCTTCATGAGTTGCTTTGATGGCTATATCATTTAACTAATTGTATACTTGATTAGTTTAAATGCACATTGTGTGAATTTCTAATTCATTTTTCTATAGATGATGTTTTACCTGCACATGACCCACCTACACCAACTGTTCATACAAGTCACGAGACACTGCTGGATGCAGGGTCTTCTAAGTCTGATACACGATGACTCATTTAAATAGTGTATATCGATAATCGACCGTAAGTATTTTATTCTGACTTATCTTATACTTAACTTATAAATATTATATATTGATAGTTAATGTGTACCAATTCATGTGCAACGCGAGGTTTGAGCCACAAGAAGTAATACGAGAGATTAGGACTTCACTACTTGCATATCTACCAGGACCGATTGCTCAATGAAAAGAGTACTCGCAAAAGGTGTTGGACAGATTGTGGTCCTCATTCATGGTATACAATCATTTTTCAAAGTTAATATATATATATATATATATATTGTTATAGTCTTATCTACTAACTTTTTAAAATTATTTGTAGGCTTTGAATCGTTTTGCAACTACGATAGAGGAGCATGACGCGAGGAAGGTGTGGTAGAAGGTAGCTGCCAGTCGATTTGCAGACATGCTGCACAATATGAAAACTACAGCAAGAAAAGCATCTGGCGGGATAGATGATCTACTGTAGTGGAAGGGCCATGACGCTCCTACTATCAGGTCAGCTGTTTAGGATATAATGTGCGACAAGTGGGCGGGACATGAATTTTGAAATCGCTCAGTGAAGGCTGCACAAAATCGAACGAAGGTACCCGATGCCCATCTACACACAGGTGAATCTAGGACTTTTGGGAGCCACCTGAAAAAAATGGTAACTCATCAATATATGTATTGTCAAATTTATAAGTATTGTTGCATACCTGTTAAATAAATTTTTTATCATTTAACTTCGGAGGAAGCAGAAAAAGAAGACATTGTGACATACAAGGATGTGCTTGTTAAAACACATAAACGTAAGAGCACGAGAAAGTTCGTATCAGAGAAGGCGAGAATGACAATGGTATGTATTTATTGTATTAATAAATATTATAATATACAAGTTATCATAAATATTATAATTCTTAATTATTAATCCACATTGTAATCATTACTTTGTAGGAGTCATACGAGCAACAGATGGTAGAGCAACATGGCGATGACTCCACTTAGCATCTGCCTTTTAATCCTGCATCATGGGTGACTACAACAGGGGAACCCAAAAAGGGTCATGTGTTCAGGTTTGAGAGTAATATGAACACCTCACTAGTCGTTGCCTCCTCTAGTCACAACTCTCAGAGTTCTCCCGCCAGCATTAGCTCTAAGCATCCGACTGACCTGCCTAATTCTTAGGATGGTGTCCGCCAGCTTGTTAAGGACACAATGCGTGACTATTTACATGAAGCAATTTTCGACGTTGTCCGTAATGAGTTGTGCAACTTTTTTCGGGATAGGGAAAATTCGTCTGCAGGTGCCTGTCAGGTATGAAAGTTTCATGTCATTTATTTCATGTCGTTAGATTTCAAGCTAGTATATGCATGATTTCATCACATATGAGCATGATTTCATCACTGTGAAAGTTTTTGACTGCCTTATAACACATATATGCATGATTTTATCACTATTAAAGTTTTTTTACTACATTATAACATATATAAGAATGATTTCATCACTATAAAAGTTTTTTCACTACCTTAGAACACATATATGCATGATTGAATCACTATGAGAGTTTTTTGACAACCTTAGAACACATATTTGCATGATTAAATCATTATGAATTTTTTTCTGTCATCCTTAGAACACATCTGAATTCTATTAATATCCTTCACTTTATTGCTAGCTACACTATGTGTAATTCACTCATGTTACTTTGATTGTTTTAGCTTAGGTGATTTGCATATAATTCATTTCATTATATTTTTTTATCAATAGTAACCTTTCTTTTCTCTTGTAGAATGATGAAGATAATCAACGTAGAGGAACTGAAGGGGCAGATCGAGACAATGAAGAAGATGATGCACAAAATCTTGGTGATGATTAGATTCAGGTGTTGAATTTGTTGTACCTTCTTGTTGTTTAAAAAAAAACTCTTTGTAAATGTTCACTTGTAAATAATTAGAACTTAGTGAGGATTATAGTGGATCGATAAATTGTTTGTAGTTGCTTTGTATATGTATTTTTATGTGTACTTTATTTTTTATTCACAGGATATATAAATTGTATCACGAGAAAATTTTTCTCGATATTTATATTTTAAACAATTTTTTTTTTTAAATTTTTTTAATTTTTTGTGATGGATTAGCGAAAGATTTTATCCGTCGCTAGTTAGTATCAACATCCAATTTAGCGATGAATTAGAGACGAATATTTATCCATCATAAAACTGAATTGGCCGATGTTTTGTGACGGATTATAATCTGTTGCTATATTAGTGACGGAATTAGCGACAAATTCATATCTGTCGCAAACCCAAATCTCTGCAGATTAACGATGACCTTGCGACGAATCATAGCATTCACTAATTCGTCGCAATTTAGCGACGAAACTAGCGATAAATATGTTCCGTCGCTAATTAGCAACTAAAAATTTGTGATGAAAGTTAGTCGTCGCTACTCCATCACTAATCCATCGCTAAACTCTATAGCGAGGGATTGGCGATGAATTAGCGACGGAATGCGGTCGTCGCTAACCCACATATTTCTTGTAGTGGTTAGCCAGACCAGTACTAGATTTCATTGAGAATCAATAATCGTGATGGGGGACCAATATGGGGGATAATCCTTTCATGATTTTTGGATTCCCCCTTTTCTATTCTAGCTAAATTATGAGCTATTTGATTTCTATTCTAGCTATATAATTGACCCACGATTTCACATATATCTGATCAGTGGGACTGCCTGGTAGGATTCAACTGCCTGTTAATCAACATATAAATATCTCATAAAAATATCTTATAGGCCCTATATAAATATCTCATAAAAATATCAAGTGGGCTCTACAGGGATATGGATGTCTTTATATTACTTTGGTCTATAGTGACAAGCATTTTTATCGGCAATTTCTCATTTTTTAAAAACTCGCAAGAAATTAAAAACATTCCATAAATCTCATATTCTTTTTTGGCAAAATCTCGACAATAAAAAAATAAATTAAAAAATATGAAATTATTTTTTATAAGAAAATATTAATAAAAATTATTTAAAAATAAAAATACATTATTTTTTTGTGATAAATAGTCATTTAAAATATAAATATTACATTTAAATTAGTATTTATGTTTTTTTTCATAAATCTCTTGATATTTTGAAAATCTCATGAGAAATTGCCATTTTAAACTTTCAAGCAATTTTGTGCGATATTATCGCGAGATTTTCATAAATCTCGCGATATTTATCACTATGCTTTGGTCTTAAGTTTGGATCTTGGATCAGATCAACTAACTAGATCAGACCCAGTCTACACATAAATCCAAGATCCATTTAATTTCTTATAAACAAGAGGAGACCCCCTTAGAAAATTGTGCTCCTCTCTCTCTCTACTTTTTCTCTGGCTTTTCTTTCCTCTCTTCTCTCTTGGTTCTAGCTTAGACCAAGCCCACTTGAAGTGAGTTTGGACCTGCCTAGCTTAACTTGAGCCCACCTGGGTCAAGACCATTTGACCTACTAGGTTAGTCTTTCTTTCTCTTTCTTTGTTTTGGTCTTAGCCTAGGTTAAGCCCACTAGACCTAGACTGAGCTGAGGTGAGCTTGGACTGACTTGACATACAATAAACCTAGTTGGGTTAAGACCCCTTGACCCTGACTGCTTGACCTCCTCTACCTTTTCCTTGACTAGGTATAACTCATCTCATCTAGCCTAGACCACTTAAGGTAAGTTCGATCCGAGTCGAACCTAAACTAGGTCCAATCCATTTTTGACCTAAACCTCATTGTTTCACCGTGACAAGTTCTACAAGAGATGTTCTTGGTTGTGACTATACCGAACGTAAGGAAGTGTTGGCCACAACCTATGAGGGTATCAAATGTTGTGTTGAGCCACCTCTGCCAAATTTTGGTAGGTTTGCACGTCATTTTCTCTCTTTCAAGTTATTTATTGAAATAATTATCATGTACGGTAGGATTTTTCTTCCCGTATACCTTTGAAAAATAATATCTGGTCCTAGTCCTCATTTTTTTCCCTTTAGGGAACTGCAAGTTTGCTTCGGTGTTCATACACATACCCTTGCTACTATTGCTTGATATTTATGGTGAACTATGTGTCATAGGGTCTTAGTCCTTTTGGTGTTTAATTTTCAAGTGAGATAACTTTTGACTTTTCTCTCTTGTTTTTATTTTTTTGGTAAGTTTTATTTTAACCTTATTTTAAAGTTTATTTTTGTTTTTATCATTTTAAACTTTAAACTTGGATGCCTGTTATCATCGCAAAATTTTTACTTTTTGCGAGTCAAATTGACCTTTGAAATAGTTTTTGAAAATAACTCACCTCCGTTTTAAAATGCGAGAAAATTTCGTAGAATGGGACTCGCCTGTCGGTACGAGGTTCGACCGTTCCTGCCACCTTTAACAGGGGTAATCGAACCATGGATCAATCTACTGCTCTGCTCTGTTCAACTTATCTAAATCATATTCTAATTTCTAAATGCACATAGAATCAGGCATGTGCTATGAATTTCTAAAAATGCATATTTGAAAACATGATGTTTGCTTTAAAGATGGAAAAATATTTGGAAAATAAGCTCTTTGAAAATCGTGAATCATGATTGAGATACTGTATTTTAGAAAGTGAAAATCGATTTCTGAAGAAATATAAGGATTTTGTGAAAATCGATTTTGAGAAATGTGAAGTAGCTTTGGAAAATTTGATTTCTTTGAATTCAAACTTTGAAATTCAAAATATAACTTAGAAAATTGAATTTAGAACTTGGAAAATACTTGAAATATCATTGGCAAATCAATGTTTTGAGAAAATCGATTTTTGAATATGACTTAGAAAAATTTGAGAAAAACTGATTTTTTTGAATTGAAATTGGAATTTGTAAATGCATGAATTGAATGAATATGGATTTGAAATACTTGATTTTGAGGAATTGGGAAAATTCTTTTTTTTTTGTATTTTTGAGAAATGCAGTGCATTTTTTAAGTTAGCCTAATAGTGTAGGCAGAATGTGGCTAATGTGAAGATCATAAATCTGGGTATCATTCATATTCTGACTATGGCCATAAATACGAATTCCACCAAGTTTATAAACTTCATAAAAGCTAGTGCACATGCCATTCGTGTAGACCATAGTGAATTTATGAAAATATGCATGAATGATACATTCATCAGACATTTAATATTTGCAGAAATAAACTATATGCAATGCAATCCTAGTCTAAGCTGAAATTTAAATTCTTATTCCAAAGTTTACATTTAATTTACATCACTATTGAAATTTAAATACATGAAAAATAAAGTCTTCAATGTACCTGCAAAACTAGAAAACTTGGTTAATGAAAATATGTTGGCTTTTCTAGGTTTACCCAGTAATATCTAGAAATTACTGGATTTTGCTAGATATAAGCCTTTTCCATGATTCCCTTAAATCAAAATTGATAAAATATGAAATAAGATTGAATAAATATGAAATATAAGATATGAAATTTCGAAATTGGGGTCAAAATGACCAAAATACCCCTAATAATAAGACTATGACCTTGAAATTAGGGTTTTTAGAAAGATATTTGATAAAATGCAAGTTTTGAAGTTCAAATGAAGATAAATCAAACTAAATATGATGTGACATGATTAAAAATATGAAAATTAGGGTTAGGGACTTCGAAATTGAGGTCAAATGACCAAACTACCCCTGATAGCAAGACTATGGCCTTGAAATCAGGGTTTTTCAGAAAATATTTTGGTAAAACTTAGGTTTTATGCACTAAATGAAATCAAATGAACATCAAATTCAACCTAAAGTATCCTAATATGATTATAAATATGATTAAACCCTAAAAATATATGATTATGCACGAAAATCCAAGAATATCACAAATTTTGTGATTTTTGCAGTGTTTTGGAATTCTTCGGGTACCTTGTTTTGCAATTTGCTTAATTCAGCCATCAATCAGATTCCAAAATTCATTAAATTTGGTACCTGCACTTATTATAACCCTAATATTGGATTGGAATTATAAAAATATTTTTTTGACATTAATTTAATCCGAAAATAGCATCAAACCCTAAAAATATGCTATTTTTAACCTAGTTCACCAACCAGTCTCAGTCCAAGACCCGAACCAGGGGTCAAACCTCCATGAAAATCTATGAAATTTTACAGAGACCAAATAGACAGAAAAACAGAACTTTTCCTTTTTACAGATATGAAAAATCACTTAGAATAAGGGAGATCCCCTTCCGACAATCCGGACTTGAATATATTGATTTTAACTTTGATCCTAACTGATACTTTCAATTGAAAATTACGGGATAAATAGACAAACTCATTAAAAATATCTGAGATTTTAATAGTGCACAGTTGACAAAAAAATAACAATACTCACTTTTTACAAATCATGAATCGGATCTGTGGTTTGGGATTTATAAACAACACAAGTCTGATTAGGGTTTTGGTAAACCCTAACGAGTTTTAAATTGAAAATCAGAGTCTCTGACAGAGGAAAAATACTAAACAGTGATAAAAAATTCTGAAAAATTTCACAGTAGACAGGTCTAATTAATGTGAATCCATGGCACTTTACAGATCTAAAATCGGATATGAGATGAGAAAAATATCATCATAGCAAGTTACCTTCTTGATTTTAACAATGATTTTAAAGCTTTAAAAACCCGATTTGGTGTCTGATTTTTCTGACAGAGTTTCCGAAGTCCAAAATCTCTTTTTTTTTTACAGTAATTCAATCACATATTCATGTATCACATATAAAAAAATCAGAAATTAACAACACATATTTCAATCCAAAATAGCATGCTCTTTTCTGTTCTAAACTAAAAACACACAGAAATCTAATAAACTTGAGAAAACATGCATTAACTAATGCAAAACAATAAAATAAACACTAAAACAGTAAAATAAAAATTATTTCTATGCTGGAAAACGTGTAATAAACATGGATAAACAAATAAATAAATAAAATACAGGGAATCAATGGCTGGAATTTGCTTTCACCTTTGAAATCATGGATTTAACCCATTTAACGGGTAAATCTCACGTTTTATCTGTTAAGAATATGAAAAACGTACCTCTCATCGATTCTAATGGATTAGAATCCTTGAAATCACCCTCAAACTGAGTTAGATCATCTTCTTGGGTCGATTTTGGGGTTCTTGGATGAAATCCATGGTTAAATCCATGAACACAAGAGTTTCCATGGTGAAATCTATTGAAAAATCATAAAAAACTAATAAAATAATAATAAAGTAATATTAAATAAACTCACCTTGGGGCTGCAGCTGCAATGGAGGAAGGTAGAGGTGCTGGAGAGAAGAGAGAAGCCACAAAAATTTGAGAGAAAAAAACCCTCTTTTGACCCCGTTTAGGTCCCCTATTTATAGATTTTCAAAAAGTCACTTAATTAGGGTTAATTAAGAGGTTTTTCATTTTTTCAGGACTCTTTCTAATAAATCCACTAAGGGCAACGATTTTTTGTGGTTTCCTAACCCTAAATGAACTCTAATTAAACTCTAATTAATACCTAATTAAACCCTAAAAAGTCCAAATGTGACACCACCTAGTATGGACCCACATTTGGTTTTTAAAACATGAATTTAAAACCTTTAAAAACCAATGGTTTAAAAGTTAAATAAAATGGATTTTTAAAATTGATTTTGACTCCTCTAAACCCCTAACCTAACTAAGACAATGACTAACCCAAGTCTAGCCCTGACTTACTCGAATATGGCGCCACCCCGAGTGGGCCCTACTTGAGTTTTTTTTTCAAAAAGCGATTTTAAAACTTGAAACTGAAGGAGTTTTCAAAAGAGATTCAAAAGTAGACTTGAAATTAAAAGTTTTGAAATGGCACAGAGTTCCAACTAGGTTAGAACTCCTCTGGATATGGCGCCAACTGAGTGGACCCCACATCAGAGTTTTGAAAAATTGAAATAAATACTGAAAATGGCTTTGAAAAGGGGTTAAAATCAATAGTTGAAATTCAAAGATTTTTGAAAATAGAGTCTCAAGCGAACTGGACTCTGGGCTAGAGTCTTGGATTTTTAGGACTCTGTGATTTTGGTTTTTAAATGCCAAATAAAGAAATTTTTGAAATGATTTCATCAAAAATGGCGAAACAAGTCAGAAAATATAGTGAGGGTTAGACTCCTAACTCGATCAGAACTCTAAATTAGAGTCCTGGATTAACTGGACTCTACAAAATGACCTAAATTTTGAAAATAAATAGAAATAAATAAAAAATGGAAATGACAACGGACTTCAAAACAGACTCCTGACTGGACTAGGACTCTGGGACAGAGTCCTGATCGGACTGAAACTCTAGATTTTTTTGGTATTTTTCTGAAAAACAAATGAAAGAACTTGTGAAAACAGTGAAAACAATAACAAATATCGAAATAAAACAGAGTCCTGATTCAACTGGGACTCTGGGGACAGAGTCCTGATTGAACTAGGACTCTCAGATTTTTGGATTTTCTGAGAAAACAAATAAGAGAATTTTGAAAAACAGTTAAAAATAGGATGAAATCGAAGTTTTGGTTCAGAGTCCTGATCTGATTAGAACTCTAAGAAAGAGTTCTGATTCGATCATAACTCTAAGCATTTTGGTTTTTTTAGTAGGCAAATGATGAAATTTGGGCAAAGCTTTTGAAAACCAGTGAAAATGAAGCGAGAACATCAATTTTGGATAGAGTCCTACTTCGATCAGGACTCTGGGGTAGAGTTCTGATTTGATCAGGACTCAGAGATAAAATCTCAGAATTTTAAAATTCTTTGATACAAGTGTAATAGTTTTGGTAGATTGAAAGATTTCTGAAAGATTCTCTCAAAATTGAAATCATGATCAGAGTCCTGATCCAACTAGGACTATCTGAACAGAGTTTTGTTTTGACTAAACTCTGAGTTTCTAACTCTTTTTGAAAGATTTTGAAAGATTTGATTGAAAATGGATAAAAACAGTTGTAAAAGATCAGAGTCCCAATCTAATTGAAACTCTGAAGAAGAGTCCTGATCCGACTGGACTCTTGAAGAAGAGTCCTGATCCAACCAGGACTCTGAGATTTTGGCCAAAACAGAAGATTTTGAAAGGTTTTCTTCAAAAACAGGTAAAAAGGTAGTGAAAAGTAGAGTTCTGATCCGACTGGACTCTGGAAAAAGAGTCTTGATCCAACTAGGACTCTAAATTTTTTGGAGATTTTTGTAAAGTAAAGGAATCCAGAAGCGACACCACCTAAATGAGTCTCATCTGAGAATTGAAATCGGTTGAAAATTGAGTTTAAAATAAATCCAGATTGTTTTCTAAGAAAATATTACGAAATGTAAGGTCATGGGGGTTGAAAAATGACAGAATGTTGAATAAAACTCAGGTTTTGAAATTGATTTCAAAAGAAAAAGTTTTAAAACTCAAATCTCGATTAAATATTTTGAAAACAGGAGTGCTGGATCTCGAAAATGAGATGTGATGACATGCAGTGCTATGCAATGCGATAAAATGATATGCAAAATATATGCAGTGATATGCAATTACATATGAAATGGACAAACACTGGATGAGGGTGAAAATTTGGGGTGTTCACAATGCGACATAAGATGGGATGACCCACCTATGGACTCCTACTATTTTATAAGTTTTAGTTAATTTTTGAAATCCATTCTATGAAATTCAAATTAAATTCACTTTAAGTTCAATTGAAATATTTCATGAACTTGTAAATTCCCATGAAATGCTACTAAATGAAATTTAGTTAAATTAATACCTAATTAAATTCTACTATCAAATTTTGAATTCTCCACATAATTAAATTACTTATTCAAATTATTCTTTTAAGGTTTAATTCAAATTTCTCAGAATTTATTTCTGAAAAATTTGAGCTCTATAGAGTCAGTGAGACCTAGGGCATGTAGGGGTTACTTCCTCATATTTAAAATTCTTTTAAATCCCATAAACCCTATAACACAGTGTCTAACTAAATTATTATTATGAAATTTCTTTTCTAAAAATATCATTTTCTCAATAATGCATTTCGAAAATGATTCCTACCCGAGTCGGTAGGACCTGTGGTCGTATTGAGTATTTGATTTCGTACATTAGGTTTCAAACTTGAACTAATATTCGATTAAGTCTTAATTTAGATTTGAATCAAACTCACATCTAGTTATAATGTTCGAGCCATATTTATTCAATCTGAATTCGAATTCAAATCCAAATCCGATCCGAATTCGAGTTTTTAAATCAAAATTCAAATTGATAAAACTACATAAATTGAAATCAAAATTTAATAAGACTTCAAATTAAAATATGCACTTAGTTCGAATCTTGACTAATATTAAAACTCAAATTAAGTTTTTATTTAAGTTTAGCTTAAATATAGATTAAATCTGATTAAAAATAAAACCCTTATTTAGAATATATTCTGAACGTGGAATTTATTTTGAATCCCCATTAATACTTGAATTATAAATAAATTTATAGCTTAATTTTGAATAATATATTAACCTTGATTTACAATTATTTCCAATAAAGTATAAAAAAATTATGGGTTTTACAATTATTTTCCCGATTTTGAATTGGATATGAAGAGAACCATGATCATAATAATTTCATATTTGACTCAAATTTAGACATATCCTATGCAGATCGATTCCAATATAATATTGGTTGAAACTCCGACATATTAAATGATCACTTCAAACAAAAACACAAATTAACTACAACAAAAAGCTATACACAAATGGGGAAGAACTAGAGCGTTTGTTGGCCTAAATCTTCACACACTTTTGGATGGTGGTAAGCCAAATGTGTAACATATTAGTACCAAAACTTGCAGTGAAATGCCTATTGTAATTAGAAAAAGTTGGGTGTATTTTGATTATTGCCAAAATTTTAGGCATGTTTTAAGATATTTTTTAAGAAAAAATATTATTGTTAGTTATCAAATATTACTAAATTATCTCTCTCTCTCTCTCTCTTTTCCATTTATAACATAAAGAAACCTCTCCCAGCAAGAAGATTTGGTCATGCTGGCTCTACCTTTCATACCTCGTGCCGACGACATTAACCTTCGAGGATAGGATCATAGGCCTATGTTGGGTGTCAGCTTGTGCAGGGGAGAAATCTTTTCTTTTTTTTTTTGAAAGCCAAGCTGGGGTTAGGCAAACCAATACCAGATTTCATTAAGAATCAATAATCGTGATGAGGGACCAATATGGGGAATGATCCTTGCATGATTTTTGGATTCCTCCTTTTCTATTCTAGCTAAATTACGAGCTATTTGATTTCATCTGTAGTTAGATTTTTGTACATCAAATCTTTCCCAACTAGACAAAAGATTCCTCATACCTAGAGAAATGTCAAGACCCTAGCTTCTTCCCATAGTGACAAAAGATTAAAACGGCAAAATATCGGTTGTAAAGAACTCAAGAGATTTTGAATTTTTTCATAAATCTTGCATTTAAAAATAAAAATCTGGGGTGTTTTCATGATAAATATGTGTTAAAAAACGTAAATATCACGATATTTTTCACGGTTTGAAAATCTCATGAGAAATTATTGTTTTAAACTTTCAGGCAATTTCTCACGACATTATTACGAGATTTTTATAAATCTCGCGATATTTGTCACAAAGCTTCTTCCTTCTAGAAATTTAAAATTTTTAATCCCTAGGGCTAGCCAGCTGCCCATTTCTACTTTAGCACCTGGATCTATTAATGTGAGAATGTCTGACCATCCGCTCCATTCTTCCGATTTACCTAGGACTTGAAGAATCTGTTTCGATTTTTATCTGATTGAGATTCTTCCTTTCTTGCTCAAACACTTGTTGGTTCAGTAGTTTCCATATTATCTATTCTAATCACCTGGAATGTTCTTTCCCAGCCTTGTCTCACCACTTTATCTTTGAATTTCTTTTTGAACTAAGACTGGATGTTACTTGACATGTTTCCTACCGGTCTCCATTTAAATCAGAACAAAGATGTTGATATCACACAAACAACTTGGAAACTGAAAGCCTTTACTTTGGAGTCTTTCTTGGGTTTTATCGGAAAGAAATTTGATGAGAGGACCTTGAGAACACCAAGGGTCAAACCGGAACTCTACCTTCCTCCCCTTCAAATTTTCCTTCTCACCTAATCAATGATGGCTGCTGCACCCTGTTTATTGCCTTAATTTCCAACCGAAAGGCCCTCTTATGTTTATGAAGATATTTGATGTTAAGCTACCTTCCATGCTAGTTTAGCTAAACAAGAGATCTTCTTCATGTTACGGATTCCCAGGCCTCCTTCATGAACGATCATGGAAATTGACTCTTGACCGCCTCACCCCACTACAACTCCCCTAGGGGTCTCTCTCTCTCTCTCTGTTTTCTCTTTTGGCAGTATCTTCCAAAAATCATCAAAATCTGCTACCATGACATGGATATGACCCAGATTTTAAACTTCCGTTGTATTAGATTGAGTCAACCAATTGGGTTCATGGGTCAGGTTGTTTTTCTACCAACCCTCCTTGTAAACCTCACATAGAAGTCGTGGATTGAATATGAAAGCAAAATATCAAGCAGCAATTTCTCCCTACCATCTGCACCAAATTAAGGTTTGTTTTGGTAAGCTTTTATCAGAAAGGTTCCCACCACAAGGAGACTCACTGACAGCCCGTTGGTCCATATTGACAACTTAGCACATGTTAGCAATCAAGCACCTATATTTTTTTTGGAAGCAGATCAGGTCATGCTGCATCGTGGCCGTCCGATTTGTATTTTGAAAAGCTAAAAAATCAACAAAACTACTTGGCATTCATCCAAAATGCAAACAGACGGCCATGATGTTAGCATGAGCAAAAACGCTGATGTTCAGCCTGACCTGATCTGCTTCTTATTTTTTTACATAAATCTTTGCCTTTTGTTTGTCTGTTTGTGTGTTCTTTTTTTTGCATGGTGGTGGCAATTGCGCATCATGCACCAGGGATTCTTGCACTCGTAAACTAATGAGACCAAGAGTGTTTAATATTTAAAAACTTTATTCAACATAAGGGTATCTTTTATTTTAGTTAAGCCGCCTCATCAAGTAACATGAAATAATTTCTTTTGAAAAGTTTGGTAAAGCAGAGAGAAATTATCCTAATTAAGAAAAAAAAGGTTGGAATCTTCGAGACCCCACCTTTTATCCATTTTTTCCCACGCATTAAACAGGTCTTAATTGAGAACTATGGGTGTGTACCGTGTTTGAAATGCAGGGGCAAATTATTGTAGGGACAACTTTGTCCCATGCCTTTGGTTTTAAAGGGACATGCCAGTCGCACCTAGGGCTGGTAAACGAGCTGAACGAGCCAAGCTTGAGCACATTCTTGTGGCGAGCCCAGCCGATCACCTCATAATGAGTCCGAGTTAAACATACTTCGTTTGAGCTGACTTGTTTATAGAAAAAAAATATAATGGTTTAGAACTGGAAGAAATAGGATTATAAAAAATTACATGTAAAAAATATATTACAGTAATACCTAACGAACTTGTACCAGTCTGGCGGAGCTGAGAACCTATTGTTTGTATTCAGCTTGTTGAGCCTATTTTAGGAGTTCGAACCAGCTCTTTATGAGCCCAATTAACATGAACCAAGCCGTTTCCCTGGTCTAATGGCACCCCCTGGCGCGTGGCTGGATGTTCAGGCAAAGTTTGTCCAGCGTTTCAAACGTCCCTATGTGGACACAATAAAAAAAATTTAAAAAGCATCATGAGAAAACCCTATGGTTTCAATAGGTAAAATTTTCAAGTTTTAGCCCTTGTTTTAAAGCAATATCGTTTATAAGAGTCACGCCAAACTTGATTTCCAACAAAACGTACGTCGGTCAAAGGTGACGACACCATCCAGATTTGGTAATCTTCTTATGAAAGAAGCATTTTATTCAAAATCTCTACATATTTTCTATCGTCAACCTTTTCCCCAGAACCAGGTTTGTGACTGTGCAAGTAAGCTGGAATTTCTCGTGGTTTTATTATTGGTCTACTGGTCAGGTTACATCTCATCAACCTTGCAAGTAGGGGATTTGAATTTAACACACAAAATCCACGTGCTAGTTAGTCAACAGAAATTGGAAAAGGCAAAATCGTACATGCAGAGAAGGAGGCTGCCTGGAAGGGAAGGCCCGTGAATAAGGTTATATAAATTGATGCAATTAGACACAAAGGAACCCAACTTGGTGATAGAAGATGGAAGCCATAACCAAGTTCAGCTATGGTGCTTTCCGCCCCTTCTACCCTTCCATTACCACAAAGCCTGCAGGCTCAAACTCAACCACTCTGCTTAGGGTTCCATCAACAACCAAGTTGCCATCTCAAAGACTTCTTAGTCTGACACCTCCTCGCAGCTTACTCCTTAACAAGGATCCTTGCAGCCTCCTCCAAAACCAAGATGTGCAAAATGGATCATGGTACTTCCCTCTCACTACAACTATAACCCATTGCCAGGCCTAATAACAGGAGGATCAAAGAGTACTAATTTGGGATTTGACTTCTTCAGTTTGCAGGGCTGTCACGATGTTGAACTTCAAGTTCGTGATTATGAATTGGACCAATATGGAGTTGTTAATAATGCCATATATTCCCATTACCTCGAACATGGTGAGACTGCAATGGTTTTGTTTTTGTTTCTAGTTTGGTTTTAACCATTTTTGAGCTACAGTACTGATGGATTCACCAAAATGTAACCCTGTCAGAAAAATGAGATTCAAAAGAAGAATATAACCCAATCATCATGATTTGATTTTATTGAGACGGCATTCATAGGTTTACATGTGTCTACAAACAAGCATCATGATTTTGATTTTCAAGCGCACCACTGGCAATATTCTTCTTTAACATACTGTTTATCATTTTTTACCAGCTCTAATTATTTCATGTTGCTTATGGAAATAAGAATTGGAGAATTAGTTCTTCTTGGCTGATTGCCTGCCAATTGTGAAACATGTGTATCAAGATTGATTTCTCTAAATTTTTGTTTTTCTTTGATGGTTGAATGCATACACTAGTTAAAGTGCACTACATTCTCTCTGTGTTTTAGGTTATACAGATGTGTTTGTCAGAGTTGGTATCGATATCGATGGACTGAAGTCTGAAGGCCATGCAGCTGCAACACACAAGCTGTCTCTCAAGTTTATCACTCCTTTACAGGTAAGTAGTTAGCCATTCAATTACTGTAGAAAGTAGACAGAGTTGCTCACCAAACAATTCAACCCTATCGGCTGGTGCTAGGTAGCGGCTGCCCCGAGGCGTGGTCCAGTGGTCTGGACGAACACTTATAAAGTGCTTGGCCCTTTTAAGAGAGAGAGGGGGCCAGAACACTCTGCTTCCCGCCTATCCCGCTAATGAAAAGGGGCACACACTTATAAAGTGTTCTCCTGGATCACACCACAATTACTGTAGCATCTTTGGTGATTATCCATTTTATCATACGGAATTTTAGCGTGATTTGGACCACTACTATTTCAGTATTTCCACTCAATGAAATAAGTAGGGGTTAATATCATTTTTGTTTATTTTGTATGATGAACAATATATTACAAGTTTCAATTTGTATAAGCTAGATAGATAGAGGGTTTCTTCCATGATGCTAAGAAGTTTGCACTTTGTAATTGTGAATGCAGCGTGGAGATAGGTTTGTCCTGAGACTGAAAATTTCAAAAGTTTCTACCACACGTTTGTTTTTCGATTTCTTCATTTTCAAGCTTCCAAATCAAGAGGTAACTATCACAATTGACATTAAGAAGAAATCATGTCAATTCGATAAAAGAAAATGCAAAAAACTGCTGCTGACTTTTTGCTTGTTAAATTCTCAGCTAGTCTTGGAAGGAAGTTCAATAATTGCTTGGATTGACAGAAACAACCATCCTGCACGTATTCCATCGGAAGTAAAATTGAAGTTGCAGACTATTTGATGCTAATGTTGTACACATTGCCACGCATGGATACATGTTTCTGCTAGAGGTCATCAATACAACATCCACAAAAGCAAAATTCCCTACAAAGAAAGGAGAAAAATGCTAGTGTTTTCTACCTCAAGAAGGCTGCCATTAAATGATGGTGTCTTTATGTAGTCATTCTAGTTCAAATAGATAGAAGAAATGGTGAAAGTTTTTAGTGTTGTTGCAACTTTGTCATTAAATTGTCATACTATTATCAATCATCAATAAATTAATTCTTGTGCACTCATTTCCATTCCATACAATTTCTAGCATAGTTCAAAATAAATAGGGTCGGTTTGTTTCATGTAATTTTTAGAGAAAATTGCTGAGCTGGCATCCCTTTTCCTTTCTTTCCTATTATTAGTAAAACCAACATCAAATTATAAGGCATGCTGACACAATTTGGTCCTACCAATATTCTTGTTCCAATCCTTTCATACCTCCCCGCCTATGAAAGCATTCTCATGTGAAGGCTAAGCTAACATGATTTTTTTTTAAATTTGTTCCCATTTCCATGAAAGATTTAAACGGAAGTGAGAAAAAGAAGAAAATTTAAGTAAACACACTCTATTTACGTGATTCAACAGAAGAGATAAAGCTTTTCTTATTTTATCGTCCTTGGCTCTTTACAATTGTATAGACTATTTCTCACATATCATGGTGAGATCACTCACTTACAATACAACAACTGGTGGTTTTTTTCATCCTCATCGAGTTTCCTTCCTTTGTAGTCTGATTTGCTGAGATTGTAGAGTTGCAGACTTACCCTTTGATACTCCATACTTATCCTTCAAGCCTTTTAGAATATCGATACCATTTTATGCTTCATTTGATGGCGGACTCGTCATGGAAGCCAATCCACGATCTAAGATCCAAATGGATCTCTACGCACGGAAGCTAAGTTAAACAGCTGAGTCTGAATAGGACTTAAATAATCTATATTTCAAAGTCTGAGCACTCTGTTTCGACAGAGGTGGCTAACACGGGAAAGTTGCGCGACACACACATCTTTCCAACGGATCCAAAAATGCCAGATTCAGATCTGTGTAGGCAGAATTATGACAGATTCTATGGGGCGGATGGACAAGACACCCAAAATAGGCAGGTGACCAGTCCGACTGCTTGGAGAGAGATTTTGATCCCTTTTCCAATGGAGTTTGGGAAAACTCCAAATAGCTAAGTTATGCCAAATCTTATTATCTTTCCAACAAATTTGAGTTTGTAATTTTTGGAGTAAGATGTTGAAACTTAAACCTAGATTACGATATTGTATTTTCTTTTCTATGCTAAATGAGCTGATGAACAAGGTCTCAAGCATGCAGAAAAGTAATCAACTTTTTGACATAGCAAACAATGGAATGAGCAAAAAATAAAAACATGAGGATTCGCAATCTAAATATTATTTTTTCAGATCATGCTTTAGTTCAATAAACAAAGCAGGGATGACAAAGATGCACTGCAAATACGAGATGCTATCAAGAATATAACAGACAATCTAGATCTAAAATATCTTTCGATTAACAGAGATTGATGAATATTTTAGACTAACATCAAACTTGATTCAGGAAACATCATAAACATGAAAGTTGAAGCTCTAGGTGTCGATTTTCTAACAAGTTATAATTTGCAAATTTTCGTTCAGTAAATAAAAAGATATGATGAAAACACTAAATAGTAGCAGTGATGCGATGCACAGGACAAAACTCTGGTCTTATCCAATTGACTGAAACTTGTCAAGGATTTTAGCATCCTAACAACGATGCTTCAAGAAAAATAGTAAGCAAAAAACTTGAAGGGGAGGATATTAGCTTTCCAACAAGTCAATGATCACTCGATTTGGACCAGTATCTAAGGAGATACAGTCAAAATACTAGGACAATGTCTGACAATCCTGAATGCAGAAAGGACTTTCCTTAGTAGAAAACAAGTTTTATCAAAACCCAAACATACATCAACAAAACAAGTTTCTGAACAACCAGAATCACATGAACAATTTCATTAACACTTTAGAAATAGTCTCACAATCTTGAACAAGGAATCTAACAGTCGATGATAACAAATATGCAATGAACACAAGATAAAGCTAACAAGTTCGGAAAAAGTGTTATCGTGTTTGCAACAACAAGATCAAAGAACACTTCAATAACTTCCTCAAATACAGAACAACACAAACACAAGATTTGTCCACATGAGCAGAAGAGGTATCTTTCTTGAATCAGCACCCTCACATGATTTTCTCTAACCTTTCCCAAAGGATTTCTTTCAAAACCAAAGGATAGCCAAGCTCTCATTCACGATTTTCTTTTTTCTTCCAAATTTCAAATCAATCGCCTCTTGGTCGACCCCCCCCCCCCCCCGCCCCCCTTGGTTTTTTAAACACCCTAAACTGTTAAGCGACGGATTAGCGATGGATAGAGGCCATCGCGAATTTTCGCTCGCTAATTGGTGAAAAATATATCTGTCGTTAATTCCGTCGCAAATTTGCGACAAATTAGCGACATACATTATCTGTCGCTAATCTGTTGCTAAATTTAAAAAAAAAATAAAAACAAATTGATCCATGTCAGGCGGTATTCCGGCAGCAATAAGCCGGACTTATACCGCACCCGACAGGCATTGCACAAAACGATCGCTCTGCCTCGTCGCCGGACTTGTATCGTCCTCCGTGAACCGGCGTCACCGTCCTTCAACAATCGCTCAGCCTCGTTGCCATCCACCGTGAAACGACGTCCTCCAAAGTCGTCGCCGTCCTTTGTCGTCGTCGTCGCCGTCCTTCGTGAAACTACTTACTCTGAAGTCATCGCCGTCCTCCGGCGTCGTCGTCCTCCGTGAAACTGCGTCCTCCGAAGTCGTTGCCGTCCTCCGTCATCGTCGTCTTCCATGAAACTGTATCCTCTGAAGTCGTCTCCATCCTCCGTCGTCGTCGTCGTCCTCTGTGAAACTGCCTCGTTGTCGTCATGCTCTCCAGCGCGCTCTTCGATGGGGAGAGAGTGGTTTAAATCATGCGCAGTCGATTTAAATTTCGAACGGGGAGAGAAGGAAAATTTCGCACTTTGTTTAAATAAAAAATTAGCGAGGGATTTAGCGAGGGAATTTTTCTGTTGCTAATCCGTCGGAAAAATTCCCTCGCTAAAATGGTTTTCTTGTATTGAGAATTAGCGATGAAAAATTGTTGTCGTTAATCTGTCGCTATTTAGCGATGGAACAACTTTCATCGCTAATCTGTCGCTAATTTGCGATGGAAAAAATCCGTCGCAAATTTTTGTTGCTAATTAACAATTTTCTTGTAGTGTTACCAAAATAGAATAAAAAATAAAATACAATTTCAAGAATTGAAATGGAGATCCAATTGGACTCAGATAGCCCTACATGTCATTGGATCTACGTGGTAACATATCTCAGATCAGGTCTGGTGAGCTGGATTTGGATCCAACTCATCTGCAATTAATTGATGATCTGAATGCTTTGCATCATCATTAGTTGGTATTTGGATCAGTTTTGAGTCCAAACTATTATCACTAATACTCCCCCACAAACCTGGCATTGGAGATTGCCATAAGCTATGTTTGGGCCTTGAATTCTAAAACATGGATTTAGTTTTTTTTTTAAGTGTTTAAATTGCGTTCTTGAAAGAGTTAAAGATGGGTTTAGTTAAAGGCTTGGTAAACACATCTTCTACTTGTGAACCATGTACCTAGTTGTTGTTGAGCCACATTCTCGGGAACAAAGTGATAATCGATCTTAAATAAAAAACAAGATTCACTGTCATTTGGACAACTGATAAATTGTCACAAAAAATAGTTGTAGCTTGGCAATATCGATGGGACTCTAAAATGGGGTGGCTACATACTCCCAACAGAAATCGGGATCCTACATGATTGCTCGCCAGTGGTGACCACTGCTAGCCTTCGTGAAGAGAGAGCGATGGATGTCGACTCGTTCACAGTGTGTCGTCGGTCAACACCTCTCCCGTTGTAGCTGATTTCCCAAAAAAAAATATAACGGGAATCCAATAAGAGAGAAAAGAAATGCACTGACAACTTTTTCAGTGAGCTTCGAAAGAACGCTGATGCACCCACATGTGCAGCGAATGTGCAGAGTGGGCCCATAACCCAATGTCGGCATTCTCAAAACATAACTGGAATGTAAAAGCAAAAATACATACTAGCAGATGCCATGGATGAAATGAGCGTTAGTGTCGGTGCATGACGTTCTCCTCAGCCTATCGACGCCCACGATGAACCCAGGCAGTCAAGTCGATGGTGAGCAGGACCCTGAACCCAAATGAGAGAAAGAGGACACCTTGGTTGCTCTCATCAAGCATCTGATGATGCATGAAATGCACATCATTTTCATATATTATTCATGCATTTTTATGTATTTTGAATGATAAAAACACATGTATTTGTGTATTTAGGTGTGAAAAAATCACAATTCGAATTTCACTCAAATTTGAGCTAAAATGAAAGGAAATGGAGCATTTTTAGGGTAATTAGAGCAAACTGCAAGGTAAATCGGATCCAGACCCGATCCAAAGATAAAATATTAGATCATGGACCGGACCCAAACTCAAAATATCCATGCGCCCACATGATCAAAGGTGCAATCCACAAACTTTTTCTTAAAACCCCCTCTTTATTAAGCAATTAGGTAGTTAGTATAAATAGTAAATAGTGTTAGCATTTAGTTAGAACTAATTTTACTTTTAGGTAGTTTTAAGAATTAGAAAATATTTTAGTGGTTTAAATAGTTGCAAAAATTAGGGTTCAACTTTTTTTGGAGTTTGAGAAAATTGCCATTCCCTATTCCTTTCTCTCTCCCCCTTCCACTTTCTCATCCCTTCACCCTTTTTATATTTCTTCTCATCTTATTTCCCTTCTCCCTTTCTTTCCTCCACTTTGTTTTGTGTTTTTCTTGTGTGTGTGTGTTGTATTTTTTTTTTGCAGGTGTTGCAGATTTCTACGGAGAGCTTCCAACTCAGATTCGGCTTGTCGTCTACCAACACCGAGACCCGGCCGTATTCTCTCTTCAACCGGGCCTCCATCTATGCTTCTAACACTGATCTCCCCCTCCGCAATTTGGCTCTCGAAAAGTTGCAGCAGCTGGGAATAAGTTGCAGACCTCCCAAGATGTCTAGGGCATGTTTCTAATCTCCATTGACCACTCGTGTTCTCCCCCAATTCATCAGATGAGCTGAGAGGTAAGTCTTTCTTTCCCTTGTCTTCTAGTGTCAAGTGTGTTGGGTCATGTCGTAGGTCTGGTTGTGGGTCAGCCTTTTGAGTGTTGTGTCAGTCTAAACTTCATATTTTTATGGTTTAAAATGTTGTTTTGATCGAGTTCTTGCATGATCAAGAACCGATCTTGAATCCTCTATTCAACCAATTGAATCAAAATCCACCAATTTCAATTTTTAAAAACCAATCGGATGAATAGTGTATATAGTGTAAATAGTTTTATTTTTAATTTTCATTTTCCTTTAATTCTGATTTTTGTATGAGTTTGACAGGTCTGGTCGCGATCTAGCTGCAGCTAGATCCGACCATTTTTTTCTTGAAGTATTACTTATTCTCCTTCGCTTAGAGGTATAGTCTACTCACAATTCTCATCAAATGCAACATGTAAAGATTCTTCAATACAAGATGTTCTTTTATTGAAAATACGATAAGCTTTACTTCTAGAAGAATATCCAAGAAATATTGATTCATCTGATTTTGTATCAAACTTATCAAGATTCTTTGGTATTTAACAAGAAACATTTACTACCAAAAATTTTGAAATATGAGATCTTTGGTATACAATCATAATATAATTCAAAACATGTTTTATGCAAAATTGGTCGAATAAGAACACGGTTTAAAACATAACATGCTGTATTTATTGCTTCAGCCCAAAAGTATTTTGGTAAATTTTTATCTTGAAGCATGGTTCTAGCACATTTTTGCAAAGTTCTATTCTTTCTTTCAACAACTCCATTTTGTGGAGCCGCTCTAGGAAAAGCAAAGTTGTGAGATATACCATGTAAATCACAAAACTTTAGAAAAGATTCATCTTCAAATTCACCACCATGATCACTCTGAATTTTAATTATAGATGTAGATTTTTCATTTATAATTCTTCTACAAAGTTTAGAAAATTCCAAAAAAGCATCATTTTTGCTTTTTAGAAAAATCACCCATGTAAACCGGGAATAATCATCTACTATAAAAAAAACATACTTGCTACCATTCAAACTTTGAATTCTAGATGGTCCAAATAGATCTAAATGTAAAAGTTCAAGAGGACGTTTTGTTGAAACTATATCTTTTGCTTTAAAAGAACTCTTGATTTGTTTACCCCTTTGGCAAGCATCACATAAGTGATCCTTTTTATATGGTATTCTAGGTAGGCCTCTTACAAGATCATTCTTGGATAACTTTGAAATAATTTTTAAGTTAACATGTCCAAGTCTATTGTGCCATAACCATTGAATTTCATTTGAATCAATAAGACATTTTTCATTAAAAATGGGTAATTCATTTAGATATAGTTCATACACATTGTTCCTTCTTTTACCTTTAAAAATAATCTTTTTAGATTGAAAATCAGAAATTAAGTATAAATCATTTTCAAAAGAAACATGAAAACCTTTATCACATAATTGACTAATAGATAATAAATTATGCATTAAACCATCTACTAAAAGAACATTTTCTATCAAGGGAAATTTTGGATTACCAATATTACCAATACCTATTACTTTTCCCTTGTTATTGTCACCAAAGGTGACGGTTCCTCCATCCTTATTTTAGAGGGTGAAAAATAACTCCGGCCTTCCAGTCATATGTTTGGAACAACCGTTGTCCAATATCCATTTGCTCCTTATATTGTGTACCTACAACAAAATTAGAAAACAGAGCATTTGACCCCTTTCTATTTTCGGGTCCATGAGAGTTAGTCTTAGGAACCCATATCCATTTGGATTTTGATTTCCTTTGATAATAAATATTCTTTCTATAAAAGAATTTATCATGTCTAGAATAATCATGTCTAGGCTTATAAGTATTATAGTTTCCATGTTTAGATGCATTTCTATTAGAACTAGAAAGTTTAGTTCTATTAACAAATGGTTGAGAATAATGTCTTTGTTTTTCATCACATAGTTTGGTCTACTTTGAGTATCAAAGAAGCTATATCCCAATCCAGTTTTATTAACCGAGCATCTTTGAGAACCAAGAAGTTTTTCTAGATTCTCTTGACCATTTGTGAATTTGGTCACTATGGAAAGAAGATCGTTTGATTTTTCTTTTAGACTAGATATTTCTTTTTTGTAAGAGATTGGTTCTAACTCCAATTTCTTTTATCTCAATTGCTTGGCAAGAGTTTTCCTTCTTGAGATCTTCTATCTCTTGAAGTAACACTTTATTTTGAGAGTCAAGAGTTAAATTTTCAGTTTTTAACTCTTTATTTTTAGAATTTAGACTCTTAAATTTAGCATATAAATCATTGAATGCTTCTAACAAATCATCATAGTCAACTTGACTTACTGAATCTTCTTGTGCTATAAAACACATGTTAGCAACTTCTTCATTTGATTCTTCATTGGAAGAGGAGTCATTGTCATCCCAACATGCTTGAAATGTCTTTTTCTTCTTGAATTGGTCCTTGGGCTTGATTTTGAGAAGATGACAATCTTTCTTGATATGTCCTGCCTTTTTACAGTTAAAGCACTTGACTTCATTAGGATTGAAAGAATCTGCTTTCTTTATCTTTCTTTAAAATCTTCCCTTTTTGATGAATCTTCTGAATTGCCTTGTGATGAGGGAAATATCTTCATCTTCATCTTCTTCTGGATTTTCTGAGTCAGAAGTAGCCTTAAAAGCAAGAGATTTCCTCTTGGGCTCTTCTTCTTGTCTGTCTTGAAGTTGGACTTCATATGCCATAAGGTTACCAACCAAATCTTCAAGAGTGAGAGTGTTAAGATCATTTGCTTCTTCAATAGCAGTGGTTTTTCTCTCCCATTCAGGTGTTAAACACATTAGGATCTTTCTGACTAAATCCACTTGTGAATATTCTTTTCCAAGAAATTTTAAAGTGTTAGTTATATCGGTCATTCTAGTTACCATGTCCGATATAGATTCATTTTACTTCATCTTGAACAATTCAAATTTATGAACTAAAAAAGCAATTTTAGATTCCTTTACCTTTGACGTACCTTCGTGAGTCACGAGAAGAGTATGTCAGATTTCATTTGCTGTAGAGCATT
The DNA here is from genome assembly GCF_984573655.1 of Nuphar pumila. NCBI lineage: Eukaryota > Viridiplantae > Streptophyta > Magnoliopsida > Nymphaeales > Nymphaeaceae > Nuphar > Nuphar pumila. The sequence goes on along the minus strand of NC_143263.1, from coordinate 75,661,324 downwards.
GAGAGATGCAATTGAACTCTACCTTGTCAACGCCACAATATAATGCATTCATTGCCTTGGCATTAAGTGAAGTAGTCTTCTTTTCTTCATCAGTCCATCGGCTGAAATCAGTTGATGGAGTTTGGTACTTATCTGAAACAACTCTCCAAATATCGAGATCCATGGATTGCAAGAATATTGTCATTCTCACTTTTCAGTATCTATAGTTTGTTCCGTCAAAGAGAGGAGGACGAACAGAGGAGCATCCTTCTTTGTGCTGAGATGTTTTAGTTGCCATGCTAGATGATGATCAAATCAGAATAATAGCAAACCTACTCTGATACCAAATGAAAGTGTACTAGAATCGAGGCAACGAACACTAGAGGGGGGGTGAATAGTGCTTTTAAAAATAATCTGCGGAATATTAAAGGATTTTGCAATTTGAAAACCAAACACACAAAGAACACAAGATTTTATCCTGGTTCGGTCTATCCCGACCTACATCCAGTCCCCAAGCAAAACCCGCTTGAGATTTCCACTATCAACCTTGTTAACTATAAGATCACACAGACCAAAACTGGTCCCACTTTCAGTAACAACCCTACTGAAAGCAAACAACTCCTTTAAACCAAGGAGTCCTTCTTTTTACAGAAAATAAGTAACAACTTACAATACAACCTATGAGCCTTTCTTTTGAATGTAAATGAGATGCAATGGGCTTTTGAGGTTGTTGAAATACTCTACTCACGAATTCACTATCTCTCAAAGGGATTTGAGTGAAAAACTGAAGTGAAAATATCAAGTGAGTGAGATAACAAATACTTGAATGAATATGAGTGAAAAGCAAGAAGTAAATTATTCAAATTCATTGAATTCAAGTTGTTTTTTAGTGTAAAATGCACTCATATTTATAGTTAAAAAAATTTCATACGTTGAGAGTATGAAAGGGTGTCAAAACAGTCCATTTTGAATGATCAAAACGTTTGAAAAATGAAAAGACACACCTTTTTTGAAGTTTCAGGAAAACGGCAAAATTAGTTGACTGGAACAGTAGTTAGTCGACTAATAGTTAGTTATTAGTAGACTGACAGTTATCGTCGGTCGACTAATCTGTTTATCGAGCTGTTTGAAAATCTGAACTTTTGAAACTTAGTCGACTAGAGAAAAATTAGTCGACTGATAATATCATCAGTAGACTGAAAAACCTTTCAGTCGACTGCTGCTAAAATCTTCTGAAAAACAAACATTTTGTCCGGTCGACTGATAAAAGCATTAGTCGACTACTGCTAAATTTTTTCAGAAAACACATGTTCTGTTCAGTCGACTGATAAAACCGTTAGTCGTCTGCTGCTAATTTTCTAGAAAACATAGATTCTGTCCAGTCGACTGATAAAACCTTCGGTCGACTAATTTGACAAAAATGTCTTTTTAAAAAATATGGCACAAAAGGATTAGTCAACTGGTAAGTCTATTGGTCGACTAATAAACACGAAAATTTAAGAAAAGAGTTTTCTAAAAAGTTTTTCATGAGGGGTTCTTTTAGAAAAGTTTTTCTAAAGACTTTTAGGTAAAATGCAACCTAAATATGCACTCTAAGTAAGGCTCTTACAAGAATCTAAGACTTTTAATGAATTAAACATTTGCACACTAGTCTTCAAAGATTCTTCAAAGATTCTTCATCGAATTCTTCAATTTCTTCATAGCCTTAGCTGAAATACAGTTGATTTCACTTGCTCATCATCAAAACCTTGTACTTGAAGTATCATGTATGGCTTCATTGTCGTAACAACCCCCACTTAGACGACAGCCCCTGTCAGCCCCATCTCCCAATGCCTTAACCGTCTCTCTGTTTTGAGAGAGTGTTGTGTGTTCTCCCTCAAACATGCATTGTAGCTACAGTGCATGTTTGGGGGGTCGTGTGGCGCTCAGTCGGGTGTAGGGGGGACCCGTACACCCACAGGCAGGTACACGACTGGTGTAAGATATCCCCGTACACCTGACTGAGCTCTGCGTGGCGCTCAGTCGGGACTCCGAACACGCACTGTAGCTACAATGCATGTTGGAGGGTGCACATATAACCTACCCCTCTCTGTTTCTCCCGAGTCTCTCAGGGGCATCAATCATTTGGACTCATAAAGAGCTCGTTCCAACTCGTAAAATAAGCTCAACAAGCTGAATATAAACAATAGGTTCTCGGCTCGGCCCGATTGGTATAAGTTTGTTAGGTATTACAAAATATATTTTACATATATTTTACATATATTTTACATGTATTTTTTATAATCCTATTTCTTTCAGCACTAAACCATTGTATTTTTTTTATAAACAATTCAGCTTAAACGCAATATGTTTAACTCAGGCTCATTATGAGGTTGAACTTGGTTGGGCTCACCACAAGAATGTGCTCAAGTTTGGCTCGTTCAGCTCATTTATCAGCCCTAGGTGGGACTGGCATGTCCCTTTAAAACCAAAGGCAGCAGACAAAGCTATTCCCACAATACTTTGCCCCTGCATTTCAAACTCAGTACACAACCATAGTTCTCAATTAAGACATGTTTAATGTGTGGGGAAAAAATGGATAAATGGTCGGGTCTCGGAGGTTCCAACCTTTTTTTCTTAATAATAGGATAAGTTCTCTCTGTTTTGCCTAACTTTTCAAAAGAAATTATCTCAAGTTACTTGATTGTACTATACAGATAATTTGACCCGCTTTCAAAAAAACCCTATAATTTTTTATATTCCCCTGATGTCTAAAATCACAAATATTTGACATCGTTAGGACCCCTTTACCATTCACAACTATGAATTGGGGCCTTATTGTGATAAAATTATACCACACGTCGACTAGGTCAAACTCTCACTTAAATCCAGAATCACAGGTTGTGTACCACTGGAATCGAACACTTCAAGAGCTAATCCCTATAAAATCAAGTACATAGATCACATTTATATGATCAAAATTTAAAAATAAAATAAAATAAAAACCTGAAAACTCATTTAACATGGACCCATATATATATATATATATATATATATATATATATATATGGCACTAAAGTTGTTGCTAACCTCAATACCTGGATAAATAAAGTTGGAGATGCGACTACCTGTAGTGGCAACGGTGAGAAAAAGGAGGAGGTACCTAATCAAGGGGCTGAAGTTAATGTGGACCCTTCTGAGGAAGTAGATGTGAGGGTCATATGGTTGGAATGGATGTGAACACCATTCAGAAGTTCGATGTTGCTTTCCATGCAGAGGAGTAAGTGCAAGCTCTAACAAAGAGGTCATAGTAGAGAAAAATGTCTGATATTCATGGACATGTATTGCTAATATCCATTAATGCAATTGAAATTGAAATTGCTATTATACATTATATATATATATATATATATATATATATATATATATATATATTCAATCATTGATTAGTTTAATATTGCTATTATCCATCACACTACAAGAAAAATGCAAATTAGTGACAAACGCTATCCATCGCAAATCCATTGTCGATCATGTTTAGCGACGAAATGGCGACGGATTAGCGAATGACGCTATCCGTCACATATCCTTGGTTGCTAATCAATGACAAAACTTATATGTCCCTAATCACGAATTTGGTTTTGTGACAGATACATATCCGTCGCTATTTTAGCGATGGATTACATTCTATAGCAAAACCAAATATTAGCGACAGATATTATCTGTCGCTAATCCGTCACAAAATTAAAAAAAAAAAAAATGTTTGAAATATAAATATTGAGAAAAAAATTTGTTTGAAATACAAGATGCTTTATCTTTCAGAGCAAGTATTGACACCAGGAAATTGAGTCAGTCACAAACCCACACAGAGTTTCAAGCAAATTGTTGGGCATATCTATAACCATGCACCAACTTCAAGTAACTTTCAGGATCATGCTAATCACACACTTTGCAAACCAATAAAACAAGTGGAAACAGAGGATAGGAATGAAGATACTTTAACATAAAAAAAATGCAGTAACAATGTTTTCAGTAATCACACCGAAATCAATGCACGTCATTTGTGGATAACTATTTGAATTAAGAAAACAATGCCACCTTCATCCTATTACATCTTATGTGCTATCTCTGCAAACATCCATCATCACTACTACACAACTTACCATGTCAACCTTAACCCCCAAGGATGGCTTCAAGTCTCCATTGGTAGTTTTTCATCTGACTGTAAAACAACTATACCCCCTTGGGAGCCATTTAGTTTTGATCAAAAGAACACCACATCAATGTGAAGAAGCTAAAGACCTTCAAATCCTCATTGTTAGTTTTGGGTCTTGTTCTTGCAAGTCACTTCAAGAGCAAAGTGTCGAAGATCAGAACCAAAAACTATGATATAACATTTATCCACTCCTTTCGAACCAAGTAAATAGAGTGTGTTTACTTTCCTTTTCTTCTTCTCACTTCTGTTTAGACTTTTCATGAAAATGGGTATAGATTTCAAAAAAAATCCTGCTAGCTCAGCCTTCACATGAGAATGTTGGATATTTTGGACCAGGTCTAACCTTAAGTGACCCAGTTTGACACAAGGCACTAATAAAGGCATTAGTGGAGAGTGGGTTACATTAATATGAAGAGTTCACATTCAATATGGCATGTGAGGGTTCATGTACATGAATGCCATGCATGTAACCCCCCACTCTCCTCTCACTTTAAATTGAGGCATGATTGCTGGTGTAGCTTTTATGAAAACAATTTTTAAAACAGATTTTCAATAAAAGTTGCGTGTAAACTGTACACCAAATAATAAAAATGAACCAGTTTACACTAGTGGTAAGATCAGGTCGAACTCTAGGAACGGAATGAGGCAATGCATAATTCGCTTGAATTATTCACTTTATTAATATTTCCAAAAATAAAAGAAATGCACTGATTACAAGTTCACAAAATAATAAGTACTAAAATCTAAACTATGTTCTAGGACTCTGATGTTTGTTGAAGAAGCCACTGTATCCACCTTCACTATCTGCACTCCTCCTTATGAATTTGAACCTGCAAAAATAACCTAAACTATGCAACTTAACTAATAATGTTAGTGCCTAATTTATTTAACACTAAACAATATTTAACTCAACTAAAGAACATGTTAATGAAATAAATAAACTAATTATCCAACTAACAAAAATAATAAAAATGCAATTATTAAAATATAAATAAATTAAAGCTAACACTACTAAAACTATAACTACTATACACTAATCAATGAACTATTAACCAAACTACAAAGCAAGTAGATCATGAAAGTAAATAACTAATTAAATAATTAACTAAGTGAATCCAAACTAATTTACTAAATTCTAACAAAATAACAAAACCTATTCTAATTGAAAATAAGCAGAAAAATAACAGAATTAAAATTAAACCCTAATTCTAATATAAATTTACTAAATTGCCCTAACTACTAGCCGAGCAGGAAATACTGGGGCAGACTTTGGGAAATCAGGGTTTTAAAAATGTAAATGGGGTCAGATTACTCTGAATTTTTATAGAGACATTCTAAACACACTTAGGGATTAAACCCAATTTACAAAGTTTAAAAATTCATCCGAAATCCACAAAAAATGATTTTTCAATTTATGGAAATGCCCCTTGACAACAAAGAATCAAAACAAGAATTTCTGCAGAACTAGTTTTCGAAATCAATTTAATTACTTGACCAAATTAGCTTGAAAAATTCTAAAATTTGGCTGAGATAAAGTAGCCATGCTAATGAAATCAAAATAAAAATTTCAGATCAAAACGCGTGGCAAACATTCATAAAATGATAACCCAAAGTTTATCAAAAATGTGAATTTTGCAGAAACTCTATTTTGACTTTGCTTGACTAATTAACTAACTAAAAATATAAAAACCAAAGAAGTAATTTGTTAAAACTTAATTACTGTTGTAAAGCATAGAAAATTCATGAATTTAAACCTACCCTAAAGCAGAGAATTAAATAAAATAATTAAGAACTAAAATAATAGCAACTACTTCCTAACTATGCTACGAGTACAATAACTAATCTAAGCATTAATGAAAAGTACTAAATGAACCAATTTACTTAACTAAGCTAAACACATTGACTAAACAAAATTAAACATGATTGTGCTAAGCATAGATGGAATATAAATGACAAAAATCAGAATCTAACTACGATATTATAATATGTTAAACTAAATTAACTTAATTAAATACATGATTCACTAATTAAGTTAAGCATAGGTTAGCAATATTTATACTAAATGCATAACTAATGTAACTTAAACAACTAAAAGTACACTAACCAAATGTAATTAATGTAAACTATACTAAATTATCTTGAATATAAAGATTGATTTTAAAGACAACTACCTTACTTAATTTTAGAATCTAATTTAAAGCTAAAGGAACTCCAATTAGGCTAATTAGGGCACAAGGGTTGATTATGAATTTGATTCAAGATTGGATGCTCACGCCCCCTAGTGGACCCCACTAAGACTTAATACAACCTACTAAAAATAAAAAAAATGAATTTGAACTAATAATAAAAAGAGCAATTAAATAAATTTCTAAACTTAAGCCAAGAAACAAGCAAGGCAAGGTTGAAAATGTTACCTATGCTAAAGACCTCCTAAATGAGTTACCAAAATAGAACTTTCTCTAATTACAAACTAAAGGAATAAAATCTGGAAATTAACCTAAGCATCCCAAATAAGAAAGCAAATAAAACTTCAAGAAATAAATGACTCGACTTGCCTAAACTGCCACCCTATATGATTTTTACTATCCCCTAATCACTAATCCTAATTAAAGAAAATCAAACAAGATATGAAATTTATGCTAATCAATTCAAATTCAAAATCTAACCTATAGATCAAAGAATGGAAACTAAAGTAAGACTTAAGAAAATGCCACTTACCTAAATACACTAGTCAATTTTTATGAAACCCTAACTAAAAAATTTAATTACTACTTTAAACCTACCGAAATGAGTACTTGCCAAAAAAATTAAAATATAGAACCAAAATTGGGTAATTAACCTAAGGATTCAAAATGCAAGATTTACCTAGGGCTAAAGAAAACAGTTAATTGAACTTACCTAAAATACACTACATGATTTCTATGACCTAACCCTAATTAAAAGTCAAAGCTTGCTAAAAATGAAATGCAAAGAAAAAAAATTGAAATGCTAACCTAATAGACTAATTGCACTAACATATGTTGACCTAACTCTACTCAATCTAATTGACCTCCATGAACCGAATTTGGTCAAATGAAAACTAGTAACACAATTAAAAAAAATATAAGACAAACTATACTACTTGACTAATGATAACTATCAAATATATACTAATGTACTTACTAGTTAACTATACCTAACTTAAATATTTAACAATAGCAAATACACCTAATTGTCCTAATGTTAGTTCCCGTTAAAAATCAGAACTAAAGTTAATAAAATTAAAATTAAAATCAATCATTGACTTGACATTAACCTTCTCAAGAAAATATTCTTCTTCAACCGGTTTGGAAAGAAGTTCCTAATCATCCACATGAACAAGTTATTGGTGAAATAAAGAGTGGTGTCCAAACTAGAAGGCAATTAGAAAAACATATTGCAAATGTTGCTTTCATATCTAAATTAGAACCAAAGAATATCAATGAGGCTTGTGATGATGAATTTTGGCTTTTGGCCATGTCTGAAGAACTTAACCAATTTACTAGGAATGATGTTTGGGATCTAGTTGATAGACCAAAGGATCATCCAGTAATTGGAACAAGATGAGTCTTTCGAAATAAGCTGGACGAAAATGGTGAAGTCATTCATAACGAAGCAGAATATATAGCGGCTAGTTTAGCATGTTCACAAGTACTATGGATGAAACAAACCTTAAAAGATTTTAGTTTGAATTACTCCACAACAACTATTTATTGTAATAACACTAGTGCTATAAATCTTTCAAAAAATCATGTTCAGCACTCAAGAACTAAGCATATTGAAGTTAGACATCATTTCTTAAGAGATCATGTGTTAAAAGGAGATATTTCGTTAAATTTTATTTCCACTAAAGAACAACATGCTGATATCTTCACTAAACCTCTTAAAAATGAAGATTTTATGAGAATTAGGAGAGAACTAGGAATTTGCTCATTTTTGGATTTATAAAAATGCTAATTTTTGAACAAAATCTCAAAATCGCACTATATTAGTCGACCGATAAAAATTTAGTCGACTGATGCTTTAAAATTTTTAGAATGTATCACACCATATTAGTCGACCGATATATTTCTAGTCGACTGATATTTTTAGAATGAGTCACACATTCTTAGTCGACCGATAAAGTTTTAGTCGACTAATTTTTTTTTAAATTTTTTATGAAGGGACCCGATACCCCTTGGATCTTTTTTTTTACACCTGTTTTTTTTTAAATAGGCATCGTTTCATTTTCAGACCTTTTTGTTTTTATTTTAAAGGAACAAAACCCATAAAATGAAAACCCTTTTTGGTCTCTTTCCTCTCTCTCTTCCGAAAAACCCTCGGAGTGTCGTTCAATCTTCGTTAGGATTTTCTTGTCGTGACAGGGAGACGCTGGAATCTTCTGGTCGTGATCTTAAAACGCTGGAATCCTCTTGCAGTAACTGGCGCATCTTCAAAACACACTGGAACACTCTTGCTGTGACAATGTATCTTTAGCCATTGCCGGAATCCCCTTGTGGCAGCCTTCACACTCGCCGTCAGCCACCGTATCTTCCTTAGTTTCTGAACGCCGAACAACATTTTCCTCTTGACGGACGTCATTTGGAAGCCGACATTTTTGGTAAATATGTTTTTAATCATGTCTCGTACGAAGTCTGCATCTGCAAAAGGTTTAAGTTTTTCTTCTCCTACACCTTCTTCAAGACATGGTTTTTCACTCAGATTACTCCGAAATCCTCATTTATATGATACTTTTGGATCAATTTCTGCACTACCTATTTTACCAGGCCGAAATGTACTGTTTCACCTGTTTTCTCGTTACAAAATAAGAGAATTATTTCCTGGAATTTCACATCTTTTTTATGCCTGTGCTGATACCCTTCACTATCCTTTTCTGATTCACTTGTTTTACACGAATTTACAAATTGATCATGAAACTGGAGTTCTTTCTTCTCTTGTTCGTGATGTTAAAATCGAGTTTGATTCTAAACTGCTTGGAGAAATTCTAGAAATTCCGCCTTCAGACACTCCTTTCAACACTATTGAACTAAATGAAAGATTTTTTGAGCAAATTCTTCTTCCAGGTGCACCTCACTGCCCTCCTTTCAAAAATACTAATCTTCAAACTTGTGCACGCATTGCTGGACGAATCCTTACCCACAATGTTCTACCTAAAACCGGTTTGTTTGATTATTATTCCACAGATCTATCTACGACTCTTTATGTTTTATTTAGAAATATTTCTGTAAATTGGGCCAATGTGTATTTTACAAATTTGTGGAAACAAAAACCATTTCTTCCTTATGGTTGTCTTCTAACTCGTATTTTTAGACATTTCAAAGCTCTCTTAACAAATGAAAAATATATTAAGCAAAAAGAGTTCTTTGATCAAACAATTTTTAAAAGAATGAAAATTAAATATCTGCCTCCTTTAAATGTTGATCAAACTGAACCATCTGATCCTACTGAACCATCAATTTCTGAACCTTCACCTTCTACGACACCTTCATCTTATGCAAAAAGAAAGAAATTTTCTACAAGTCAAGACAATGATGAAGTTATGCAGAGACTGAAAGCTTTGGAGCTGCATCAATACAAATTTCGTGAAGATGTGACTTAACAACTATCTTCGATTCAGAAAGAGATTACTTCAATCAAGGATTTGCTCAACTCACTTTTCTGATCTTTGTTGTCTAAACTTTCATACTTTATAGGTTGTAATATTTTACACTTGTATCTCTATTTTGCTTATGCTATTTCTGCCCTTACTCTTTTTTATTCTAACAAAGGGGGAGAAAAAGATAAAAGATAGTATTAAATTGAAATTGCAGGAGATCTTGCAAGAGAAATGCGAAATTAAGAGAAAAAGTAAGCTTTGAATGAATGCAATTATAAATGCATGAAGTAATGATGAATGGAAATGCAAACCAATCAATATATGATATATGTGCTTTGAAAGTACTAACTTTTTTAATGTTTTGCAGTATATTGATAGGGGGAGTAAAATCTCCATCTATGCATCTAAAATGCTCCATCTTTGATTAAGTTTGTCATCATCAAAAAGGGGGAGATTGTTACGACAATGAAGCCATACATGATACTTCAAGTACAAGGTTTTGATGATGAGCAAGTGAAATCAACTGTATTTCAGCTAAGGCTATGAAGAAATTGAAGAATTCGATGAAGAATCTTTGAAGACTAGTGTGCAAATGTTTAATTCATTAAAAGTCTTAGATTCTTGTAAGAGCCTTACTTAGAGTGCATATTTAGGTTGCATTTTACCTAAAAGTCTTTAGAAAAACTTTTCTAAAAGAACCCCTCATGAAAAACTTTTTAGAAAACTATTTTCTTAAATTTTCGTGTTTATTAGTCGACCAATAGACTTACCAGTCGACTAATCCTTTCTTGCCATATTTTCTAAAAAGACATTTTTGTCAAATTAGTCGACCAAAGGTTTTATCAGTCGACTGGACATAATGTCTGTTTTCTGAAAAATTAGCAGCAGTCGACTAACGGTTTTATCAGTCGACTGAACAGAACATGTGTTTTCTGAAAAAATTTAGCAGCAGTCGACTAATGCTTTTATCAGTCGACCAGAAAAAATGTTTGTTTTTCAGAAGATTTTATTAGCAGTCGACTGAAAGGTTTTTCAGTCTACTGATGATATTATCAGTCAACTAATTTTTCTCTAGTCGACTAAGTTTCAAAAGTTCAGATTTTCAAACGGCTCGATAAACAGATCAGTCGATCGACGATAACTGTCAGTCTACTAATAACTAACTATTAGTCAACTAACTATTGTTCTAGTAGACTAATTTTGCCATTTTCCTGAAACTTCAAAAAAGGCGTGTCTTTTCATTTTTCAAATGTTTTGATCGTTCAAAATGGACTGTTTTGACACTCTTTCATACTCTCAACGTATGGAATTTTTTTGACTATAAATATGAGTGCATTTTACACTAAAAAACAACTTGAATTTAATCATTTTGAATCATTTACTTCTTGCTTTTCACTCTTATTCATTCAAGTATTTGTTTTCTCACTCACTTGATATTTTCACTTCAGTTTTTCACTCAAATCTCTTTGAGAGATAGTGAATTCGTGAGTAGAGTATTTCAACAACCTCAAAAGTCAATTGCATCTCATTTGCATTCAAAAGAAAGACTTGTAGGTTGTATTGTAAGTTGTTACTTATTTTCTGTAAAAAGAATGACTCCTTGGTTTAAAGAAGTTGTTTGCTTTCAGTAGGGTTGTTACTGAAAGTGGAACTGGTTTTGGTCTGTGTGATCTTGTAGTTAACAAGGTTGATAGTGGAAATCTCAAACGGGTTTTGTTTGGGGACTGAATGTAGGTCGGGATAGACCGAACCAGGATAAAATCTTGTGTTTTTTGTGTGTTTGTTTTTCAAATTGCAAAATCCTTTAATATTCCGCAGATTATTTTTAAAAGCACTATTCACCCCCCCTCTAGTGCTCGTTGCCTCGATCCTAGTACACTTTCAGGGGTAGGATCATCCGTTCATTGTAAATTTAAATACGGTTATAAGGAGAAAAACACAATATTTTCAAAATATCATCTGTTTTAAAACTATTATGTTTTTAACCTGATATTTACATGCTAAAAGTATATCTTTCATTGTTGTTATATTGTTTATATTTATATTTATATATGACATATGAACTATATTTATATAAACCGATATTTTATCGAGATTCTTCCAATGAAAGAGCATTTTTTCAAAATCTCAAGATATTTTCTCGCGTCAACATTTTTTCGAGAGCAAGGTTTGTCACTGTGCACATACATATGGCAAGTAGGATGGATATGACCCAAATTTTAAACATGTACTTGACCATATACACCAACTTAAGTTGTGTTAGATTGAGTCAACCAATTGGGTTCATGGGTCTAGTTGTTTTTTTGCCAGCTCTCTTTGAGAACCTCAAATAGAAGTAGGTGGATCGATTGAATATGAAAGCAAAATATCAAGCAACAATTTATTCCTACTACCATCATCTGCACAAAATTGGGGTTTGCTTTTTAATAAAAAAATGGTAGCTTTTTAGATAAAGGTTCTGACCAATGTTGTCAGTAAAGGCATGAATCAGCCTGTATCGCCCGATACGTATCTTATCGGTAGAAAAGCTACACACAAATTATCTGAACCGGCTAATTTTAAAAAAAATATGAAAAAATGCTCAAAAATAGTTTATTAATATTTTTAATATTATTTTAATAATTTTTGAAACGTGTCTTTCTCTAGTTAAAAGTTTTGGCGATTCAGATCGATTCACCTCCAAATCGGTATCGCTGGATTCACCTAAATCGTTTGAAAAACGATTCTGGGTCCAAGATCATATTGCCAACATTTTTTTTTAAAGCAAGCCCTAGCTAGGCATACCGCACCAAGGGTTTTGAACCTGCAACTTCCCACTACAAGGAGACGCACTGACAGCTCCTACCAACCACTCGGAGCCGCCGTTGGTCCATATTAGCAAGCACTATTGGAAAAATTTGTGGTTCTCAACAAAATATAAGAAAAGTACAGGTATCTACAGAAGTCCAAAATAGTATGAAAACACAAGAAATCAAGCACCAATATTTTCTAACATAAATGTGTCTGTTTGTTTGTGTCTTTCTTTTTCTTTTTGCATGATGGTGGCAATTGGGCATCATGCACGAGGGATTCTTGCACTCATTGGTAGTAAACTAATGAGACCAAGAGTGTTTAAAAATTAAAACCCTATTCAACATGACGGCAATTTTTCAATGTAAAAATGATAAAAATATTATTTTATCAGGTATGGCCCAGGTCTGATTCATGTAGTTCTTATGGGGTCCGAGTATGGTTTCTCTTAAGAAGGATCCTATTAGACTCGAGTTCGAAGCCGATACCATACCTGAAAATCAGAGTCAGGTCTGGTTTCACCTGGGTGGAAACCAAACCTGACCTATTCACACCCCTACATAACCCCATTTTGCAAGGTTCCAAGAGGGGGTGACTTTTTAAATATTTTTTTTATTAGCAAGCTGGGGTGAGGCAGAACCCGACCTGTTGCATCTCATCAATCTTACGAACTCCTAAACGATCTTCAACCTTGCAAGTAAGGGTGTCAACGGGTCGGGTTTTCCTTGACCTGACCTGAAACAAACCCTATAGGGCCTGGGTATTGTGATAAATAGGAAGACCTGATTAAGACCTGGGTCCAGATCAAAGGTCCGATTAATACATGGACCTTGGTATAGTTTTGTGAAATTTTATACCAGACTCGGGCTTGATCCGAGTTTCGATTAAGACCCACAAATTTTTAATGTAAAAATGATAAAAAAATATGGTTTTACCAGGTATGGTCTGGGTCTCGTTCATGTAGTTCTTATTGGGTCTGGGTATGGTTAATCTTATAGTAGACCGAATTAGACTCGGGTCCAGACTCAATACCATACCCAAAAATCTGGTTTAAGTCAGGTTCACCTGGGTCCCAACCAAACCCGACCGTTGACACCCCTAGTTGCAAGACAGCAAGGAACATAGTTACGAGGGACTTAATTACTTAGAAAAGACATGCAGAAAATGAGATCCAAACTTGGATTTTAATTTAACACACAAAATCCACCTGCTACTTAGAGGGACATGCTTGTTCAGTTAACAGAAAATTTTAGAAACGGCAAAATCTTGCATGTAGAGAAGAGGCTGCCTGGAAGGAAAGGCTGTGAATAAGGCTATAAATTGATGCAATTAGACACAAAGGAACCCAACTTGGTGATAGAAGATGGAAGCCATAACCAAGTTCAGCTATGGTGCTTTCCGCCCTCTTCTACCCTTCCATTACCCCAATGCCTACAGGCTCAAACTCAACCACTCTGCTTAGGGTTCCATCAACAACCAAGATGCTATCTCAAAGACTGCATAGTCTGACAATTCCTCCCAGCTTCCTCCTTAACAAGGATCCTTGCAGCCTCCTCCAAAACAAAGATGAGCAAAATGGATCATGGTACTTCCCTCTCACTAGAACTATGGCCCTCGCTAAGGGATGTAAATGTGTAGGAACCAGATCGGATATAGGCATTACGGAGTCTGACTTAATAGCATCTGCCCTAATCGGATTCTGATTTTGACTCAGATTCCGAATATTATGGTGGTATGCACATTATGTACACAGCCCGGTACGGCTTGTCATCCAGGCAAATTGACGAGTACTAATTTGGGATTTGACTTCTTCAGTGTGCAGGGCTGTCATGACGTTGAGCTTCAAGTTCGTGATTATGAATTGGACCAATATGGAGTTGTTAATAATGCCATATATTCCCATTACTTCTAACATGGTGAGACTGAAATGGATTTGTTTTTGTTTCTAGTTTGGTTTTAACCACTTTTGAGCTACAGTACTGATGGATTCACCAAAATGTAACACTGTATTTGGCTTCAGAAAAATGAGAATCAAAGGAAGAATATAACCCAATCATCATGATTTGATTTTATTGAGACGGCATTCATAGGTTTACATGTGTCTACACACAAGCATCATGATACTGATTTTCAAGCGCACCCCTGGCAATATTCTTCTTTAACATACTTTTACCATTTTTTACCATCTCTAATTATTTCATATTGCTGATGGAAATAAGAATTTCAAATAATTTGATTGCTTGCCAATTGTGAAACGTGTTTCAAGATTGATTTCTCAAAATTTTTGTTTTTCTTTGATGGTTGAATGCATACATTAGTTAAAGGTGCACTACATTCCCTATGTGTTTTAGGTTATACAGATGTGTTTAAGAGAGTTGGTATCGATATTGATTAGGGGTGGCAATCGGGTCGGGTTGGCGGGTCAGCATACCTCAACATGAACCCGACTCGTTTATTAAACGGGTCGGCTATGGCAAACGCGAACCCGACCCATTTATTAAACGGGTAACCCGACATGACATGGTTAACCTGTTTAATAAACAGGTCGGGTCAACACGACACCATGACCCGTTTATTAAACGGGTCGATTTGATAACATAGACCCGATCTTTCAATAATTCAAGATTCGAAAGAGGCGGAAGGGGTTTGGATAGAACAGAGAGACCAGTTCCCATTCAGAATAAAGGAAGAAATCTAAATCCAAAAAGAGAAACGGAAAAAAAGAAAACCTCCACCTATTGAGAAGAGCAACAAATTTCACCCAGAAGAAGAGGATCGAGATGAGAAGAAGTAGAACGTTCGCGATGAATGACAAGAAGTTGTATGCGGCTCTGTCAAAGAGCATCCAGAAGGCTGAAGCCGCCACAAGGACCGCAATGCAGATGTTTCGTCGCTTCCATACCAGGATATCAGCAACTGCAAGAGAAAACCCTATCTCTAATCAACAATCGGCACCCAAAATCACAAAAACTCTGGTTAATTCCATCTCAAATCGAGCGGGAAACCAACGAAATCAATAAGCACAAGGCCGATTGAAAATCGTGATAATGCAGACAAATTTTTTGCATATGTGGTAAAGATTCGAGAAAAGAACCTGCTCCCTCCACCGAAGGATCGATGAATGGACTTCTTAGGGTTAGGGTTCTCTTAGGAAGGAGACGACTGGTTCTTGTCTGTCTTGAGGAGAGGGAGACTAGAGAAATGTGAGGAGAGAGAGAGGAAGAGGAGCAGGCTTCAGTCGGAGCTCGGCCAAAACAACGGGAGAGGTCACGGGCTCTGCGGCTGCGGCTTGTAAAGTTAGGAGTTAGGGTTAGATAAATTAATAACTTAATATATATATATATACGGGTTGCAAGTTGACGAGTTTGTGTAAACGGGTTGACTCGCCCGCCTAACCCATTTATTAAACGGGTCAGACGGGTTGGCATACCCCTAACACGAACCCGACCCATTTAATACACGGGTTAGGCGGGTCGACCCGTTTATGACACAAACCCGTTTAAGCCAAACCCGAACCCAGCTAAGAAGCGGGTTGGGTTGGCAGGTCGTGTCAGATTTTGCCACCCCTAATATTGATGGACTGAAGTCTGAAGGCCATGCAGCTGCAACACACAAGTTGTCTCTCAAGTTTATCACTCCTATACAGGTAAGTAGTTAGCCATTCAATTATTGTAGAAAGTAGTCAGAGTTGGTCACCAAACAATTCAGCCCTATCGGCTGGTGCTAGGTAGCGGCTGCCCCGAGGCATGGTCTTGGAAGAGAGAGAGAGAGGTCAGAACTCTCTGCTTCCCGCCTATCCCCATAATAAAAAGGGGAACACTTATAAATTGTTCTTCTGGATCACACCACAATTACTGTACCATCTTTGGTGATTATCCATTTTATCTGACAAAATTTTAGCATGTAGGACCCACAATTACTATACCATCTTTGGTAATTCAATATTTCCACTCAATGAAATAAGTAGGGGTCAATATCATTTTTGTTTATTTTGTATGATAAACAATATATTACAAGTTTCAATTTATATAAGTAAGATAGAGGGATTCTTTCATGATGCTAAGGAGTTTGCACTTTGTAATTGTGGATGCAACGTGGAGATAGGTCTGTCCTGAGACTGAAAATTTCAAAAGTTTCTACCACACGTCTATTTTTTTATTTCTTCATTTTCAAGCTTCCAAATCAAGAGGTGACTATCACAATTGACAGTAAGAAGAAATCATGTTAATTCTATGAAAGAAAAAAGAAAAATTGCTGACTTTTTGCTTGTTAGATTCTCAGCTAGTCTTGGAAGGGAGTTCAATAACTGCTTGGATTGACAGAAACAACCATCCTGCTCGTATTCCATCTAAAGTAAAATTGAAGTTGCAATCTGTTTGATGCTACTATTATACAGATTGTCGTGAATAGATACATACTTCTGCTAGAGGTCATCAATACAACAAAAGCAAAATTCCCTACAAGGAAAGGAGAAAAATGCTAGTGCTAGCTACCTCATAAAGGCTGCCAATAAATGTTGATGTGTTTAAGTAGTCATTATAGTTCAAATAGATAGAAGAAATGGTGAAAGCTTTTAGTGATGTTGGAACCCTGCCATTAAATTATCATACTATTGTCAATCATCAATAAATTAAATAAATTAATGCTAGTACACTCGTTTCCATTCCTTACAATTCCTAGGATAGTTCAAATAAACAAGGCCTCTTTGTTTCATGAAAAATTGCTGAGCTGACATCCGTTTTCCTTTTATTTCTATTATGAGTGAAACAAACATCAAATTATCATGGTAGGAAAGCAGTGTGCTTACACAAGTGGGTCCTACAAGTTTTTTTTGCAAATCATTTCATACCTCCCTGCCTCTGAAAGCATTCTTTGTTGGCATTCTTAAAACATAACTGAAATGTAAAATCAAGAATACATACCGATAGACACCATGGATGAAACGAGCATTGGTATAGGTGCATGACGTTCTTCTCAACTTATCGACACCCATGATGAGACCAAGTCATTAAGTCGATGGTAAGCAGGACCCTAAACCTAAATGAAAGAAATAGGACACCTCGGTTGTTCTTATCAAGCAACCATGCCTCAATTTATAGTGGGAGGAGAGTGGGGGGTTACATACATGGCATTCATGTATGTGAACCCTTCACATGCCATATTGAATGTGACCTATTCACATTCATGCAACCCCTCTCCACTATCTCGGCCACTAATGCTTTCATTAGTGCTTTGTGTCAAACTGGGTCACTCAAGGTTGGACCCAATCCCAAATGTCCAACAATCCCACTTGATCTATTGACACTAAAATACACAAAATTGAGGTTCTATACCATTCTCTTTATTTAATTTTCGTGTGGCTTCACATGCTATCTGGTATCACAAGAATGAACCATACGAGTCATGGGTATAAATACCTATTTGTGAAATATTATATTTTCATACACCATAATATAATTCATTTTCAGTGCTTTAGCATGTTAAGATTACCTTTATGAATAGGTTAATCTCTAACCCATTCTATTGAACATTTAATATTGTTATTATGTTATTCTCTTTACCCAAACGAGAGATCCTTTATGCATAATCAATAATACATAAAGCTATAGAGAATCAATTTAGTTTCACAAATGTAATCACATATAACCATAATGTATTGTCATACATCAGAAGGAATCATACAGACTCATTTCCTTTAGTAAGGAGATCCATAGTCATTTCTCCGTACGAATTGTATCAATATACAATAGATGATTCTCAGTCATTTCTTTAACAACGAAGTACTTTAATTCCATGTATCGACACGAGATTGAACACTTGTTTTATTCGAGAAAGACACAATTTTATTATCATAAAAGATCTTTAGTGGTCTCTATATAGAGTCCACAATCCCAAGACCCAAAATGAAGTTTCTTATCTAAATGGCCTGAGATGAACTCTCGTATAGAGCAATGAACTCCCCCTACATGGTATGAGCAACAGTTGTAGACTGCTTTTCGCTTCTCCATGAGACGCTTCTCCATGAGACGGCACCACTTGCCAGTAGGAAGATGTATCTAGTAGTGAACTTTGTATTGTCGAGACATCATCCCATATCCACATCAGAGTATCCAATGACTTATAGGTGGTCAACCTTTTTGTAGGTCAACATATAATCCTTCGTTCCTTGCCAATAGCGCATGACCTTTTTCGTTGTCTTTCAGTGTGCAATGCCTTGATTAGACTGATATCTAACAAGCATTCCTACAGCAATTGTGATATCTGATCATGTGCAGGTCTGTGCATACTACAAACTCTCAATCGCCAAAGCAAATGAGACAGTTGCCATTTGAGCATTTTTATTATCATTCTAAGAAAGTCCCTTAGGCTCAATTTATCTTCTTTCATTATTGGTGCCGAACCAGAAGATCAATTGTCCATCCCATATCTTTTAAGAACCTTAAGGATATAGGTTTTTTGAGAAAGGTCAAGGACACCCTTAGTTTCATTACAACAGATCTTAATTCGAAGGACATATGCAGCCTCACCCATGTCCTTCATGTCAAAATGAGAGAAAAGAAAATCTTTTGTCTCATATAGTATGCTCAAATCATTAGTTACAAGAACAATATCATCAACATATAAAACCAGAATTATGGACTTACTCCCACTAGCCTTAAGGTATATGCACTGATCAACAATGTTTTCATTAAATTCAAAGTTCAAAATTACCAAATTGAACTTTTTATACCACTGATGGGAGACTTGTTTAAGTCTATAAATTGACTTCTTCAATTTGCAAACTAAATGATTTGAGACATGTACACTGAAACTAGGAGGTTGTTGTATATATACCTCTTCTTCTAAATCCTCATTCAGGAAAATAGTTTTCACATCTATTTAATATAACTCTAAATCAAAATGAGCTACGAAGGCCATAATTATCTCCAATGATTTCTTAGTTGAGACAGGAGAAAAAGTCTCATTATAATCAATGCTCTCCATCTGTGTGAAACCTTATACAACGAGCCTAGCCTTATACCTCTTCACTTTCCCTTTAGAGTTTGTCTTGGTCTTAAAGACCCACTTACAACCAGCAGGTCGTATTCCATCAGGTCGAGATACCAGATCCCATACTTGGTTCTTTGTCATAGAGTCAAGCTTTTCTTTAATGGCATTGATCCAATGTGTCGATCTTTCACTTTCAATGGCTTCTGCAAAGGTGAAGGGATCATTAATTTACTGACCCTAACCTTATTAGAACTGACGAACTGAGACTCAATGGCAATCAAGAATTCCTTGACTATCTTGCAGTGAGGGATGTCATATCGAATATTTTTAGTCACTCGAGATTGCAAAAGCAACAGGCTAAGTCTATTTGAACGCTCTCACTTCTCTAAGGTAACCTTCTATTCGGTTGTATTCTGCTTTGTAAGAGAGAAATGTACTTCGTCAATCTTAAGAGTCAAATCTAGGTCCTTGTAACCCAAAGTGAATAATACTATTTTTTTAATTCAAGAAATTGGATCCGTCTAACATGGGGATGTAACTAGAACCGTCAATGATGAAAGAATCTGGTACAACAAGAAACATAAATAAAAGATCTTATAATTGCTCAAACAAGACTCATTTTGAAAAGGTAAAAACCTGAGACCCTTTATTAATTACCTTTTCTGAAACAAGCACAATTGGGTCATTATCGTTCCACTTTGATGAAAATGATAATTCTTATAGTTGTTTTGTCTCCTCAATTTATAAGGAATTGATTTCAATTGCTAAAACTAGCAGATTATGTAATCAGAGACAATTCAACATTGTACATTTGGATACGCACATGCTTCATGGGCTGTTATACACATCTACTATTATACTTTGTGTAAATTTAAAACACAATGACCTACCTTTGGGTAGAATAATTGTTTCATAAAGTCACACATACTCATAATACTAAATCTTAACACGGTCCAAAAAATACTCAATCAACACAACTCAAATCACTTTGGTGATTGTTGAGTCAGTTAATCGAGATCTTTTACCACAAACATATTTGTATTATGGTGCATGCCCATGCACACATGATAATGCATGTATATTCATGACAAAATATGTATTATATCATCAAAAAATATAAATTCATGATTCAACTTATATGCATAAATAAATTTTAAAGAAAACACTTTACATATGTCATGAATTTAGTAATAATTCATGCTTAAATATCATGAATAACTTAAATAACATTAAATGCATGAACAAGTCATGCTTCCATGATAATAAACACATATAAAGCATGAAAAAATGACAAAAATATGCTCTTATGGGTAATTCAGGGTCCTCAAGCTAGAACCAATCTAAAAATGATTTGAAACAGTCTCAAACCGATCAACCAAGGGCCTAAACTAATTCTCGAATAATCAAATTAGTCTGAAACATGTACAAAAGCTCATACACCCCTAAAGTCGAATGAAAAAATCTTTGTTCCTTCATATATTAATGAAAACAGGGTTTCTATATTCAGGAACTAGTGAAAAATTGACAAGAACCAATAAAAAATGGCCCTGAACCGAACCCAGAATGCCCTGTATCGTTCATAGAACTGGTTCATATTTAAATAGATTTAAATAGTACATGGACCTTATTTCGGACGTGTTGAGATTCAATCCAGTTCCAATGGATCTTGGGTGGGATCCCCCCGGTCCGGATCCAAACCCATTTATTATTGGGTCCTGGATTGGATCCCGCAATGCAGGCCCGCCCTGGATTTAGATTCGGTCCAAATATGATCTTGTTCGAATTTGGATCCGTAAAGCGATCCATATCCCGACCTGGTCCAAGTAGGATATGGGTCTGATCCAAGAACTTGACCTGGTCCAGACCCGGATCTAATCCATAAAACATCCGAGTTCGATCCAGAGCTTCGATCGGGTATGGATTGGGTTAAACCCAGACCCAATATCTCAAATAGGTCAGGGTCCGGTCCCGTTCAATGGATCAAGTCCTGACCCAATCCAGCCAGTTCCCTAATGGATCCGATATGTGGATCAGGCTCAACCCGTAATGTGATGGATACCCGATCCACCCAAAACATGTTTGGATCGGGCCTTCAACTGAGTCAGGATACCCGATCTGACCTAGATCAGGGCACCTGATAAGGCCCAATGGCCTTTCAGTTACTGAGAAAATCGAGGGCTATCAGTTTCTCAAAACCTGAAAGCCACTCTGGCTCAGCTTTAAACCTGTGCCCCTCCATTTCAGTTGACAGCCACCGGCACCGGCGAGTCTGCCAGCGACGGCCAACCCCTCCCCCTCCTGGCGACAGACACCCTCCGTTGTTAATGGCACCGGCAAAGGTAAGTTTAAGGATGTTTTTTTCTTGTTTCACAGGCAAACTTATCCAGTTGCCATTGCTACCGGCGGATGGGGCCATTGAAGCTGATGGAGATGGCCGGTCCATGGTGACCAGCGCCGTCCGCCGGCTGCTGTAGCAACGTAAGACAACTGGCTCGATAGGGAAACTTGTTCTCTGTGGCCTACGTCCACCAAAATAAACACCATCATCGACGACCGGTCCCGGATACTGTCGACGAATGGCTAGATGTCGGAGCCCTCGACTGACCGTCGACGGCTGTGGCGGTGGAGGTTAATGTAAAAAAATGGGTTCTCGACCCCCTGCTTTTATGCTCGTTCATTTTGCGACACCCAGCCTCTGCCTCTGGCCATCGCCAAGGGCTGTCAGCCGAGGGTAGCCACCAGCGTCGGCCAGCCCTCAATGCCAGGGTCGTCCGCAACATCGACAGTAAATAGGCAGTCTGGGGCTGACTGCTTTTGATGGGACTCCAAAATGTGGTGGCAACATAATCCCGACAGAAACCGGGATCCAGCATGATTGTTTGTGGTGGTGACCACCACCAGCCTTTGCGGAGAGACAGCACAGCGGTCGACCTACTGGCAGTGTGTCGTCGGTCAACTAATAATTCTCCCGCTGTCGCTCATTTTCCAAAAAAAAAAAAATGAAATGAGAATCCAGTGACAGAGAAAAAAAATGGATGAAAACTTTTTCGGCGAGCTTCGCAAGAACGCCGATGCACCCACACGCACAACAAATGCAAGGAGTGGGCTTATAACCCAATGTTGGCATTCTTAAAACATAACCAGAATGTAAAAGCAAAAATACATATTAGTAGACATCATGGATAAAATGAGCATTGTTGTAGGTGAATGGCGTTCTCCTTAGCCTATCGACAACCACGATGAGCCCAGACCGTCAAGTCGATGTTGAGTAGGACCTAGAACCCAAATAAGAGAAAGCGGATACCTTGGTTGGTCTCATCAAATAACCATGCCTGAATTTATAAGGGGAGGAGAGTGGGGAGTTATATACATGGCATTCATGTATGTGAACCCATCACATGCCATAGTGAATATGAACTCTTTACATTCACATAACCTCCTCCCCACTATCTCCCCACTAATGCCTTCATTAGTATCATGTGTCAAACGGGGTCACTCAAGGTTGGACCCAATTCGAAATGTCAAACATTTTCATGCGAAGGCTGAGCTAGCAAGATTTTTTTTTTTAAATCTGTACCCATTTCCATGAAAGGACTAAACGAAAGTGAGAAGAAGAAGAAAAGGAAAGTAAACACACTCTATTTACATGGTTCGAAAGGAGGGATAATGCTTTTCTTATTTTACAATTCTTGGCTCTTTACAATTGTATAGACTATTTTCTACATATTGTAGTGAGATCACTCGCGGCTACAATACAACAGTTGATGGTTTTCATCCTCATGGAGTTTCCTTCCCTTGTAGTTTGATTTGCTGAGATTGGAGAGTTCCAGATTGATCCTTTGATACTTCATACTTATCCTTCAACCCTTGTAGAATACTAATACCATTTGATCCTTCATTTGCTAGTATTTGCATCAGTTTTAAGTTTGAACTAGTATCACTAATACTCCCCCACAAACCCGACATTAGACATTGCCATAAGCCAATTTTGGGCCTTGAATTATGAAGCATGGATTTAGTTTTTTTTTGAAAGAGTTTAAAATACTCTTTTGAAACAGTGAAACAAGTTTTGTTAATGGCTTGGTAAACACATCTACTACTTGTAACTGTGAGGGAATAAACCATGTAACTAGTTGTTGTTGAGCCACATTCCCACGAACATAGTGGTATTCGATCTCAAATGAAAATCAAAATTAATTGTCATGTGAAGAACTGATAAATTGTCACAAAAAAATAGTTGGAGCATGAGAATATTAATGCCAAGATCCTGAAAAATGAAGTAAATCCATGTGATTTCTGCTGCCATTGATGAGAAAAAATGATACTCAGCTTCAGAACTTGAATGAAAACAATTAGTTGTTTACTGTCACTCAAAGAAAGTGTTAAATATCTCATAAGTCCTTCATAGTGAATTTTAATTTTAATTTGGAAATGAGCTCAATGACAAGTGTGTAATTACGTCCCATAACTATAGTGTCATCAACATAGAGAAGCAAGAGTATACAACCTTGAGTATTTTGGCAAATTTAAAAGAAAAATCTGCATCACTGCAATAGAATCCCATGGCCAATAAGAAAATGTTGAACCTATCAAACCATGTTCGAGACAAGTGCTTAAGTCTTTATAAAGCCCATTTTAGATTATAATCATAATTATGTCTTTAAGAATCTCGGAATCCGAGCTATTGTTTCATTAATACAAGTTCAATTAAAAAACCACACAAGAAAGTATTTTTTATATCCAATTGGCAAAATTTTCAGCTATGAGCCAACACTACAAGAAATTAGCTTTTTATTGGTGCACCAGTAATGAAGTATATTTACTGGCTCAAAATATTTTTGTGCTAGTAAATAAGTACATTATACTGGTGAAATCTTTACTAGTGCAATTATATTTCACTCCAGTGAAGTAAAATTCTTTACGTTATGGTTATGGTGGTTGTGTGATGACGGGAGAAGATGTCTTAATAAAGTCAACTCTTGGTAGTTGGGTGTATCCGTTAGAAAGTATGCAAGCTTTTAATCTATTGAGAGATCCAATTTTTTAGGGACAAGTTCCCAAGGGCTTCCATTTCATCTCTCATAGCTTGACCCCACCCGGGGTGGTTTAAAGCCAAAAAATTACGTGGGATTGGGTTTCATATTCTCGTGTTTGGACTAAGTGATTATATTGTGGGAATTCAAATATAGTGCTGCTAATAACAATATCACCTTGATTTACATTTTGATGGTGTTGTTAATTGAGGTCATGATTTTGCTGATTTCCAGCAGGCTTTTATTTATCTAATTGACCCATGATATCATATATATCTGATCAGTGTGACTGCCTGATAGGATTCAGCTGTCTGGTAATCAGCAGTCGAGAGGTGCCTATGATCTAAGGTTGTTGATGCCATAGAGTTGGTTTGCTGGTCTAATTTTTCCTCTTGCTCATAACCTGCAATCCACTAAAAAATGTCGAGATCTTTTTCTGATTAATTGTTAGAAGAGCTATAACTGACATTACCTTAAAAAGGGAGTTAATTATTTTTATAAAAAATAACATATGTACCAATGTACACATCCGCTATTTCAATGTGTTGACAACGACAACCTTGGTAGTTTTCATACAAATATTTGGTGGGCCCCATATAAATATCTCATAAAAATATCGTGTGGGCCCCACATAAATATCTCATGAAAATATCAAGCGAGTCCTACAAGGATATGGATGTCATTATATTACTTTGGTCTTAAGTTTGAATCTTGGATCAGATGGCCTAACTGGATTATACCCAATCCACACATAGATACAAGACCAATTTAATTCTCTATAAATAGGAGGAGACCCCCCTTAGAAAATTGTGCCCCCTCTCTCTCTACTTTTTCCCTCATTTCTTCTCTCTCTTAGTTCTAGCCTAGACCAAGCCCACTTGAAGTGAGCTTGGACCTGCCTGGCCTAGCTAGAACTCACTTGTGTCAAGACCACTTGACCTACGAGGTTAGCCTTTCTCTCTCTTCTTTTATTTTGGTCTTAACTTAGGTCAAACCCACATGACCTAGACTGAGCCTGGACCTATTTGACCTAGACTGAACCCAGTTGGGTCAAGATTCCTTGGCCTTGACTGCTTGACCATCCTCTATCTTTTCCTTGACTAGGTCTAACCCATCTACAAGAAATGCTATTGGTTGTGATCGTATCAGACATAATTAAGGATGTGCTGGCCATGACTTAGGAGTGCTTCAAATGCTACGCTGAGCCATCACTGCAAAATTTTAGTAGGTTTGCATGTCATTCTCTCTCATTCAAGTTATTTATTGAAATAACTGTCGTGTACGGTGGGATTTTCCTTCCCATACACTATTCTAAATTAATATCTACTCCCAATCCTTGGTTTACGCCCTCTAGGACACTACAAGCTTTTTTCGATCTACACGCATGTACCCTTGCTACTATCGCTCGAATTTACGGTAAACTAAGTGCCATAGGATCTTAGTCATTGGTTTATGCCCTCTAGGGCATCACAAGTTTGCTTTGGTATTTATGTACATATCCTTGCGACTAATTCTCTATTTACTATATTTATGTAAAAGTATGCATGTACTTTGCTTTATTTACTTTTACTTAACTCGATGCGTGGTTTCATTCACCAGGTCTTGCTTACGCACTTTACTTTGTTGTTACATTATTATGTGCATAGGCTCCTACTTTACGCAATTTACTTAGTGTGATGCATGGTTTCACTCACCGGGCCTTGCTTACACACTTTACTTAGCCCGATGCGTGATTTCATTCACCTGGCTTTGCTTATGCAGTTTACTTTGTCGTGGCGCTGTTATGTGCACAAGCTCCTGCTTTTACTAAATATAGTTGCACCATAATAAGCGTACAAATGGTGAATGATCCCTATCGTCAAAGCGATTCTAAATGCTATGCCTCGTTAAAAATATTGTTTGGCGAAGGAACCCCTATTGAAAAGGTTTCAGATTTGCACAAAACCGCATTTACGTAAACATCCAAGTCACCAGTGGATGACCTAACTAAGGCCTAGGTTTCCAATAAACCATGGAAGATGCAAAGTACGCACAACGATGCACATATATCAAAAAATGAATGTAGTGATTTTTTCGTTGAATTGGGGAGACACTATCAAAATTTTTGACAAAATGCTCTCCGAGCTTAAAGAAACTTAGTGATTTTCCCGTTAAATAGGGGAGATGCTAACAAAATGCCCTCCAAGCAAAAAAAAATCGCGCTTTCCCTGCCAAATACAATTTTTTTGGCAATCAGGTCAAATTATTTGTATAGTACGATCATTTTTCATAGAAAAAATATAAAATTATCGGGCTAGACACGATAATTATCAGAATTTGATAAGACTTATTTTCCCAATTTTGAATTGGATATGAAGAGACCCATGATCATAATTATTTTGGATCTGACTCAGATTCAGATATATCCTGTTGTAGATCGATTCAAATATAATATGGGTTGGAACTCCAACATATTAGATGAGCACTTCAAACCAAAACACAAATTAACTACAACAAAAAGCTATACACAAATGGGGCAGAAATAGAGCATTTTTTAGCCTAAATCTTCACGCTCTCTTGGATGGTGGTAAGCCAAATGTGTAACGTACTAGTACCAAATCTTGCAGTGAAATGCCTATTGTAATAAGAAAAAGTTGGGTGTATTTTGATTATTGCCAAAATTTTAGGCATGTTTTAAGATGTTTTTTTCACAAAAAATATTATTGTTAGTTATCAAATATTACTAAATTATCTCTCTCTCTCTCTCTCTTTTCCATTTATAACATGAAGAAACCTCTCTCGACAAGAAGACTTGGTCATGCTGGCTCTACCTTTCATACCTCGTGCCGACGACATTAACCTTCGAGGATAGGATCAGAGGCCTATGTTGGGTGTCAGCTTGTGCATGGGACAAAACTTTTTTTTTTTTGAAAGGCAAGCTGGGGTTAGTCCAACCAATACCAGATTTCATTAAGAATCAATAATCATGATGAGGGGCCAATATGGGGGATGATCCTTCCATGATTTTTGGATTCCCCCTATTCTATTCTAGCTAAATTATGAGCTACTTGATTTCAACTGTAGTTAGATTTTTGTACATCGAATCTTTCACAACTAGACAAAAGATTCCTCGTACCTAGAGGAATGTCAAGGCCCGGGCTTCTTCCCATAGTGACAAAAAATTAAAACAGCAAAATATCGGCAGTAAAAAACTCAAGCGATTTTTTAAAATTTTCATAAATCTTGCATGTAAAAATAAAAATCTAGGGGGGTTGTCATGATAAATATGTGTTAAAAACGTAAATAATGCGATATTTGTCACGGTTTGAAAATCTCAGGACAAATTGCTGTTTTAAACTTTCAGACAATTTCTCATGATATTATCACGAGATTTTTATAAATCTTGCGATATTTGTCACAGAGCTTCTTCCTTCTAGAAATTTAAAAATTTTAATCCCTAGAGCCAGCCGGCTGCCCGTCTCTACTTTAGCACCTGGATCTATTGATGAGAGAATGACTGACCATCCGCTCCATTCTTTCTCTCCCAGCTCTCCTTCCTTTGAGAAACAACCCGCGTGTTTGAAGCTACTACTGTGTTCGTATGGTAAATCAAGGAACCAACATTCCTGGTATAGCCCACTGATATTCACTTTGAGCCAGTCCCGGTTTAGGAGGGCTCCAACTGTTCAACCATCTCCACCGAGTTGCTATATTATTTACCAAGGACTTGAAGAATCTGTTACGAATCATGCGAGTGACTTCTTTTTTTTATCTGATTGAGATTCTTCCTTTCTTGCTCAAACACTTGTTGGTTCAGAAGTTTCCATATTATCCATGTAATCACCTGGAATGTTCTTTCCCAGCCATGTCTCACCACTTTATCATTGAATTTCTTTTTGAATTAAGACCGGATGTTACTTGACATGTTTCCTACTGGTCTCCGTCTACATCCGAACAAAGATGTTGATATCACACAAACAGCTTGGAAATTGAAAGCCTTTACTTTGGAGTCTTTCTTGGCTGAGCAAACGGTCTTCAATTGCCCATCTCGATGGATGTGATAGCAGATGGAGGGTGGGCGTTCTTAACCCAGCTGCATCGAAATATGGTTTTTTCTTCACCACGACTTCCCAGGCTGACCTTACTGATGAGAATTCTCCCTTTGGGAGGCATTCCAAACAATCTGCAATTCCAGGGGACCATTTTTGACTTTGCACCATCCGCTTAACTGTATTGGGAATCCGTTGATAATGATAATTCATGGTTTGGCTACTGTCAAGGCGATCTACTACTTTGGTAAATCTTATGTCATGATACATCACTATATTTGGTATTATCGGAAAGAAATTTGATGAGAGGACCTTGAGAACATCATGGGTCAAACCGGAACTCTACCCTTTCTCCCCCCCCCTCAAATTTTCCATCTCACCTAATCAATGATGGCTGCAGCAGCCACCCTTGTGTAATGATACAAAGTTTAGATATTTGGGTTGGATCAGTTGGACTCATGTTACGGATTCGCAGGCCTCCTTCATGTGGCTTGCGGACTTCTTCCCAACACTCATGAAAATTAAATCTTGACTGAAGGTCTAGCGGCCAAGGCCTCAACCCACTACAACTTCCCTAGGGTCTCTCTCTGTTTTCTATCTCTTTTGGCAGTATCTTCAAAATATCATAAAAATTTGCCACCATGATATGAATATGACCCAAATTTTAAACTTGTATTTAAACATATATACCAACTTAGGTTGTGTTAAATTGAGTCAATCAATTGGGTTCATGGTCAGGTTGGTTTTCTGCCAGCGAACCTCAAATAGAAGTAGGTGGATTGAATATGAAAGCAAAAATATCAAGCAACAATTTCTCCCTACCATCTGCACCAAATTAGCGTTTGTTTTGGAATACCAAAAATGTAAGCTTTTATCAGAAAGGTTCCAACCATGCGGAGTGCCCGTTGGTCCATATTGACAACTTAACACATGTTAGCAATCAAGCACCTATTTTTTTTTACATAGATATTTGCCTTTTGTTTGTCTGTTTATATTTTTTTCTTTCCAGGGTGGTGATAATTGGGCATCATGCACGAGGGATTCTTGCACTCATTCGTAGTTAACTAACGAGACCAAGAGTGTTTAATATTTAAAATATAAGTATTTTTTATTTTAGTTAAGCCGCCTCATAATTTCTTTTTAAAAGTTGAGCAAAGCAGAGACAAATTATCCTTCTATTAAGAAAAAAAGGTTGAAATCTCCGTGACTCAACCTTTTATCCATTTTGTCCACACGCATTAAACAGGTCTTCTCATGATTCTTCCGATGAAAGAGCATTTTTTTCAAAATCTCACGATATTTTCTCTCGTCAACATTTTCCCGAGAACCAGGTTTGTGACTGTGCACATACATATGGCAAGTAAAGCTGGCATTTCTCGTGGTTTTTATGGGTCCACTGGTTAGGTTTTCATTCCAGAACCAGTTCAGAATCAAACGTGATGAAACCGAAGCCTCGAGACCTGTTGGTTGAATGGTCACGTATAATCTGATGCTCCTTTGCCTCTCCAAACTTTGAAAAGAAGTGGATGAACTCATCTATTTAATTGATCACATATCAGAAAACAAAAACACGAAAAACCAAACCATGTTAAACCACAACAAGAATACCAATCCCGTAAAATAAAAAACTCGATAAGCACCGACAGATCTCATCAAAACAAAATAGGCGGATCAACATCACTATATCAAAGCAAATGTTAATACCATTTGTAACTGTTGTCGGCACACCATAGCTTCTGGCACTGGCTATGGTTGGGGGTGGTGACGATGATCGACGACACGGTGCAGGCCGCTCTCTTCCCCGTCGGGAAGCTGATTTGGGGGTAACCAGAGAGAGAGTGGGAGGGAGAATTTTGTGACCTAGATGGGCCGGTTTAAATCGAAAAGTAGTGACAGATTACACTACAAGAAAAGCACTAATTAGCGACAGACAAAATCCATCGCAAATTGGTGACAAATTAGCAAGAGAAAGATATTCATCGCTAAAATATCATTTATTTACGATTTTAGCGATAAAAAATATTCTGTCGTTAATCCATCACCAATTTACGATGAATTAGTGATGGATTTTATTCTGTCTCCATATCTGTCGCAACTTAGCAACGGATCAGCGGCAGAACTATTCTGTCGCCAAATAGCGACATAATTTGACCGTCACTAATTTTCTCGTAAATCCCTAATTTTTTCTCCTTTCTTTCTCTTTTTTGTTTTGTCTCCACCGCGTTTCCCCGGCTCGCCTCCCGTCGCCCCCCCACCACAAGTTGCCCCCTGGCCTGCCTCCCGTCGCCCTCCGGCCCACCTCCCGTCGCACCCCCACCACAACAAAGCAGTGGATTAGCGACGACCACATTCCATCACTAATCCCTCGCTAACAGGCTTAGCAACGGATTAGCGACGACGAGGTGACAGTATGCTTACGTCACAAATTTTTCGACGCTAACTGGCGACAAAATAAATTCGTTGCTAGGTCCGTCACTAATTGCGACAGAATAACGAGCGATGTATTATGTCGCCAATCCGCCGGTACTAAACGGCGACCTTGGCTTAGCGACGGATTTACGTCCGTTGCTAGATTTATATACATAGCGACGGATGTTTCCGTCGCTAATCCATCACAAACACGAAAAAAAATAAAAAAAAAAATATTTGAAAATTACATACCAAAAACGGTACAATTTATATTTTATGTACAATTTATATTTCCTGTAAATAAAAAACAAACTACACTAAAAAATTTCATATAAAAGGAATCTACAACAATTAATCGTTCCACCTTAAAATTAACAAGTTTAATTATTTACAATTCAACAATTACAATAAGGAAACAAAAAAAAAATAGAACTTCTTCAACACAGTTCTCTAATCATCGCCAAGATTTTATGCGTTTTCTTATTCATTGCCTTTATCTGTCCCTTCAGCTCCGCTACCCTGATTATCGCTAGCAGCCTACACAAGAAAAGAACAGTCAGTATTGATAAACAAAATATAATGAAATAAATTACACACTATATGTGATTCTATCATGTGCTCATATGTGTTGTAAGGCAATAAAAAAACTTTATATGTGATTCTATCTTGCTCATATGTGCTCTAAGGCAGGCAAAAAACTTTATATGTAATTATAGCATGCTCATATGTGCTCTAAGGCAGGCAAAAAACTCTATATGTGATTCTATCATGCTCATATGTGCTCTAAGGCAGACAAAAAGTTATATATGTGATTCTATCATGAATTATATGTGTTTTAAGGCATTAAAAAAATTTATATGTGATTATATCATGCTCAGATGAGTTCTAAGGCAACTAGAAAAACTCTATATGTGATTCTACCATGCTCAGATGTGCTTTAAGGCAGGCAAAAAGATATATATGTGATTCGATCATGCTCGTATGTGTGCTAAGGCAGTCAAAAAATTAAATATGTGATTATAGCATGCTCATATGTGTTCTAAGGCAGATAGAAAAACTGTATATGTGATTCTATCATGCTCATATGTGCTCTAAGGCAGGCAAAGCAAAAAACTTTATATGTGATTCTATCATGAATGATATATGTTCTAAGGCAGTAAAAAAACTATATATGTGATTTTGGCATGCTCATATGTGTTTTAAGGTAATCAAAAAACTGAATATGTGATTATAACATGCTCATATGTGTTCTCAGGCAGTCAAAAAACTAAATATGTGATTATAGCATGCTCATATGTGTTCTAAGGCAATCAAAAAAACTTTATATGTGATTCTATCATGCTCATATGTGCTCTAAGGCAGGCAAAAAACTTTATATGTGATTATAGCATGCTCATATGTGCTCTAAAGCAGGCAAAAAACTCTATATGTGATTCTATCATGCTCATATGTGTTGTAAGGCAGGCAAAAAGTTATATATGTGATTCTATCATAAATTCTATGTGTTTTAAGGCATTAAAAATTTTTTATATGTGATTATATCATGCTCAGATGAGTTCTAAGGCAGTTAGAAAAACTCTATATGTGATTCTACCATGCTCAGATATGCTTTAAGGCAGGCAAAAAGCTATATATGTGATTCGATCATGCTCGTATGTGTGCTAAGGCAGTCAAAAAATTGAATATGTGATTATATCATGCTCATATGTGTTCTAAGGCAGACATAAAAATTGTATATGTGATTCTATCATGCTCATATGTGCTCTAAGGCAGGAAAAGCAAAAAACTTTATATGTGATTCTATCATGAATGATATATGTTCAAAGGCAGTAAAAAAACTCTATATGTGATTTTGGCATGCTCATATGTGTTTTAAGGTAGTCAAAAAACTGAATATGTGATTATAACATGCTCATATGTGTTCTCAGGCAGTCAAAAAACTGAATATGTGATTATAGCATGCTCATATGTGTTCTAAGGCAGTCAAAAAAACTTTATATGTGATTCTATCATGCTCATATATGCTCTAAGGCAGGCAAAAAAGTTTATATGTGATTATAGCATGCTCATATATGCTCTAAGGCAGGCAAAAAACTCTATATGTGATTCTATCATGCTCATATGTGCTCTAAGGCAGGCAAAAAGTTATATATGTGATTCGATTATGCTCATATATGTTCTAAGGCAGACAAAAAACTGAATATGTGATTATACCTGAGAGGGACCTGCAATCGAAGATCCTCTGTTCAGCACAAGATTGTTGATCTCATCTCAGAGAAAGGGGGAGACTGTGTCATGGAAGTAGTTATTCATTGTGTCCTTAATGATCTGGCGTACATCATCACCGGAAAGAATAGGCTGCTGCTTGGAGCTTATGTCGGCGAAAAAAGTTTGTGAGCCGTAACTGGAAGAAGCAATAACTGGTGAAGTGTTCAGATTACTCCCAAACTCGAACACACAACCTTTTTTGGGTTCACCTACTGCAGTCACCCATCCTGCAGGATCAAATGATGGATGCTGAGTAGCGTCATCGCCATATCGCTCTACCATCTGTTGCTCATATGCATCCTACAAAATAATGTTTAAAGTATGCATTAATAATTAATGATAACATTATGATAACTTGCATATTGCAATGATGATTAATAGAATAAATACATACCGTTGTCGTTCTCGCCTTCTCTGATACGAAGACTCCCATGGTCTTCCGTTTATGTGTTTCAACAAATACATCCTTATATGGTACAATGCCTCCTTTTTCTGCTTTCTGTGAAGTTAAAGGACAAAAGATTTAGTTCACAAGTTTGCAACAATACTTATAAAATTAATATTATATATTGATGAGTTACCATTTTCTTCAAGTGGCTCCTAAATGTCTTAGATCAACCTGTGTGTAGATGGGCTTCGGGCATTTTCGCTCGATTTTGTGCAGCATTCGCAGAGCAATTTCGAAATGCATCTCCCGCCCACTTATCGCACATTTCATCCTAATAATCTCTCCTGATAGTAATAGGGCCATGGCCCTTCCACTGTAGTGGATCATCTATTACGCCAGATGCTTTTTTTGCTGCAGTCTTCATATTGTGCAACATGTCTGCAAATCGATTGACAGCCACCTTCTGCCACACCTTCCTTGCATCATTTTCTTCCACCGTAGTTGTGAAGCGATTCGAAGCCTACAAATATTTTCAGAAAGTTAGTAAACATTACTTAAAAAAATTAAATATGAAACACATTAACTATGAGGAACAACTGTATACCATGAATGAGGACTACAATCTGTCTAACACCTCCTTTGGGTACTCTTTCCATTGAGCAACCGATCCTGGTAGATGTTGAAGAAGTGAATTCCTAATCTCCCGTACTACTTCTTATGGCTCAAACCTCATGTTGCACATGAATTGGTACACAGTAAATATCAATATAAAATATTTATAAGATATGCAATAATTGAAAACGAAATACTTACGGTCGATTATCGATATACACTATTCGAATGAGTCTTCTTGTGTCAGACTGAGAAGACTCTGCTTCCTGTGTTGGCTCATGACTTGTGTGATCAACTGGTGTAGGTGGGTTGTGTACAGGCGAAACATTATCTGTAAAAAAATACATTAGAAATTCTCAGAATGTGTATTTGAACTAATCAAGCATCCAATTAGTTAAATGATATACCTATCACAGGAGCCCGTGAAGATGAAGGCTGGGCCTGGCTACTACTGGATGAGCGACCACTGTAACCTCCATGAACCATATTCTAACAAATAACATATGTCATACAATACATTTAAATAATTCACATCAAGTATTACAATACATTCAAGTCATTCGCATCAAGTATTATAATAATTCAAATCATTCGCATCAAGTATTGCAATACATTCAAATGATTCGCAACAAGTATTACAATACATTCAAATCATTCATATCAGGTACTGCAATGCATTCAAGTCATTCACATCAAGCATTGCAATGCATTCAAATCATTTGCATCAAGTATTACAATGCATTCAAATAATTCAAATCATTCACATCAAGTATTGCAATAATTCAAATCATTCGTTGCATAAATTACAATATATTACAATACATTTACATCAAGTATTACAATGCATTTGAATCATTCGTATCAAGTATTACAATACATTCAAATAATTCAAATCATTCACATCAAGTATTGCAATGCATTCGAATCATTCGTATCAAGTATTACAATACATTCAAATAATTCAAATCATTTACATCAAGTATTGCAATACAACTCATTCATTCACATCAAGTATTACAATACATTCAAATAATTCAAATCATTCACATCAAGTATTATAATGTATTTGAATAATTCATATCAAGTATTACAATACATTCAAATAAAATTTTTAATCATTCACATCAAGTATTGCAATACAACTCATTTATTCGCATCAAGTATTACAATACATTCAAATAATTCAAATCATTCACATCAAGTATTACAATGCATTTAAATAGAGGTTTGTATTACAAGATTTTGCTCACTAGCTTGAGAATTCTTTCTTGTCACTTGTTTGACTTTCTTCTTCTTCTTCTTCGTTTTTTTCTTCTTCTTCTTATTCATTGTTTACTCATCCACTCGGTACATCATTTGAATCACATTCCTCTATGAATGTTTCATCGGCCAATGGAGATATGAAATGCATATCATGCGCAACATCGTGACCATAAGCGAAGTCATAGACATCATCTGATTGATAGTAATCGTTGTCTTCAGCTAACTCATCTTCTTGTAACTGATCATACTCAGGGCATAGTTTGGACTTCACTTTGCAAACTGCCCACCATTTATTTCTATCTGACTTTTTTATACTCGGATATGAAGTATAATAAACTTGTTGAGCTTGCGAGGCTAATATGAATGGTTCATATGTTCCAAACCTGGAATTATGATTCACCTCCACAATGCCTGAAGCTTTGTCGAGTCTTGTTGCAGTTGGATCAAACCAATGACACTTTAATAAAGTTACCTTGTTATTTATGCCTAAGTAAGTCAACTCTATTATTTCCTCTATAACACCGTAGTAATCATGTTCATTTTCACCGTAGCTGATACCCTTTACACACACACCACTATTCATCGTTGATTTGTTTATACTGTAATCTTTTGTATGGAATCGATAACCACTTACGATGTACCCATTGTAGCATTGCACAACTTTGGTCGGACCATTTTCTAAATCACATATTCCTTGATCTTTAACATCACCATGGCACACCTACGCACAGACATAAACAATGATTGTGATCCAAAAATCAATTAAGTAACTTAGTATTGTTTATAAGTACAAAATTTATGTTAGCTTATTTACCGACTGTTTCAACCACTCCACAAACTTAGTTTCACGTTCTTTTTGTACTTCTACATCAGTGAGATGTGAAACTTCTCTTTGCAGCTCCAGATCAAATCGTCTGCAAACCACAAATACTTATATTATCGAGCCATGTATCCACATATAGAACATAAAAGGATTTATAATTGTGTTGCGTCTACATATACTTACTCGATGTATGGGTCGATCGCTGAGCAATTAAAAAGAATATAGATGTGTGCTGCGTCTTGCTTTCGATCTGTCAAGAGCCTTGATCGGCAACTACCAAATACATGCCCAAGTGGTTGAAATATCGACAGCTTGTTAGCTACAGTTACTTGTTCTCCATCATCGTTACGGGGCGGGCATGTGTAACGTGTTGGAATATGAGGTTCGAAGTACATAGATGAGAAATTTGAAATCTCTTCTAAAGTGTACGCCTCACAAATAGAGCCTTCTACTCTTGCTTTATTACGAACCTTTTTTTTTGAGGTCGAACATGCATCTGGCAAAAATATACATTTCAAATTTTAAATATCTGTCATTAAAGAGACAAATATAAAAAAACATATACCTTTCAAATGGGTGCATCCATCGATATTGCACAGGGCCACCAACCCTTAGTTCATATAGCAAATGTATGATCAAATGTTCCATAACATCGAAAAATGTTGGTGGAAATATCTTTTCTAGCAGACAAATAGTGGTGATGACAGAGTCCTCGAGATTCTTTACATCTGATACTACGACTCCAATGCGCACAATGTTCTGAAAAATCCGCTCAACTCAGACAATACCCCCCATATAGGTTTGTCTAACATATCATGGAATGCTAGGGGTATTAATCGTTGCATAAAGATATGATAATCATGGCTATTCAACCCATATAACTGTCCATCATCAATCTTCACAGCCCGAGCTATGTTAGAGACATATCCATCTGGAAATCTCAATTGTCTCAACCATTGACATACATGTTTTATTTGATCAGGTCCGAGCACGTACTTTGCCTTTGGTTTCAGTACTTTTCCATTATACTCTTTGAGTTTCAATTCTGGTCTTTAACATATTAATTTTAAATCCATATGGGCCTTCAGATTATCCTTCATTTTTCCTTTAACATTCATTACTGTATTGAACACATTATCAAACACATTTTTCTCCACATGCATCACATCCAAATTATGTCGTATCAATAGGGTCGGCCAATACGGTAGTTCCCAAAAAATAGATTTCTTCGTCCAATTGTGATCCTTCCCAAATCCACGGAAGGGTGTAGGACTGCGGGCATCTGTTAATACATCTGGAAAGTATCGCAATCTTCTTAGAGTCTTTATGCCAGACAATCTTGAGGATGGACCTTCTATTTCAGTTGTGTCTGCTTTAACATCATTCTTTTGTCGTCGGAACAGATGGTCGTTGAGTAGAAATGGACAATGGCACTCAAACCAGCAAGGCTTCCTTCCATGCCTTAATATAAAAGCTTTGGAATCCTCCATGCAGTACGGATATGCCAACATCCCATGTGTGCTCCAACAAGATAGCATACCATATGCAGGGAAGTCACTGATTGTCCATAGAACAACGACCTTCATGTTGAAATTTTGTTTTTTGTGGGCATCATACGTGGTAACATCGTCATCCCACAGTACTTTTAGTTCATCAATCAATAGCCTTAAATATACATCAAGATTTTGGCCAGGTGAGGTCAGACCAGGGATCAACAGAGACAAGAAAAGATTTGGACATTTCATACACAAGCTTGGTGGAAGGTTGTATGGAGTTACAAATACTGGCCAGCATGAGTATGGAGTTGATCTACTCCCAAATGGATTAAATCCATCTGTACATAGACCGAGTCTAACATTTCGCACTTCCATCACGAAGTTTTGATGAGTACGATCAAAGTGCTTCCAAGCTTCAGCGTCAACAGGATGCATGATCTTGTTTTCATCGTGTTGAACTTTATTTGCATGCCATCTCATGTGTTTAGCTGTCCTTGAAGACATATAATCGCTGCAATCTAGGAGTGATAGGAAAGTAGCAGAGCGACTTGTATGAAACTTCCTTTGATCTCGTGCTACCATTGCCTCTTGTCTTTGGCTTGAACCAAAGATGCCCACATGACGAGCATGATATGTTGTTTTCTTGCTCCTTGAAATACAACATGCAGTGATTTGGACAAACATCAATCTTTTTGTAACCCATACCTAGAGCGTTGACCATAACTTTCGCACGATAGAAATTTTGTGGCAATTTCTCATCTTTGGGCAACATACTCTTCACAATCATGTACAAACGGTCAAAACATGTTTGACTCAAATTATACTCGGACTTCAAATTCATTATTTGAAGAACTGCAGACAATATAGTGTGACTCTCGCAACCGTTCTAAAGTGGCTCATCAGCATCTCTAAGTAAATCATAAAATCTAGTAGCTGCATCGTTTGGTGATTCTTCATCTACGGCAGTTCTTACATCACTAGAACTCATAGCAAAACCCAGTTTTGTTCCTGCGACATCAAATATCAAATCCGTATATGGATTATCGTGCACCACATTCACCCGTGCATCAAAATCGTTTCTAAATTCTTCTCCATGAAACGTATAGTTCTGATAATCACTCACAAAACCCTTCCTGTATAGGTGATTTCTAACGCCATGAGGTTCTACAAATCGATTATTCTTACAAATCTTGCAGGGACACCTAATCCGACCTGTGGGATCCTCTGTACTGACACTTGCCGTTGCAAATTCAATAAAATTGTCAACACCATCCATATATTCAAGCGATACCTCATTGTCAACTATCCTACGGTACATCCATTCACGGTTTGCAGCCATTTTATCCTATGATGTTACGAATAATAACCTAACGAATTAAAAGAGAACAATCAGAATGCTATGATCAAGAAAATATCAAATTTATCATGCAATATATGATGTCATACAATAACAAGAATTTTGATGCATGCATTAATAACTTAATATTTTCATGTACAAACTATTAATGACACGATACAATCATTTGAAGCATGCTTTCATTATATAATTTCACATGGAAGTCATAATCAAATTGAAAGTAACTACATGCAAGCATGAATACAATTATATCAAACATTGCAATACATCGTAATCATTCATATCAAACAAATTGCAAACATGTACCTGCAGCAAACACACTTCAATATTTCACTAACTACTACCATGCCTACCATGGACTCCGTACTCCAAAAATAAGAACACTTCCATATTCATACATTAAAATCATGCTCAGCATGATCTTCGAGCTCCAACAAAGCAACCCTAAATATCAACAACTAAGTGAGTGTGTGAACAATAAAGTGTTACATCTAATAAATTAAATAACATGCAATAAACTTGCATCACTTACTCACCACGGGTATTTACCCGATTTGCATTGTTTTTGTCACTTACTTACCACAGATGGCTGAGCACGAGCTGGTTCCGTTGAAAAATCTGCACAAAAAAAATGTTGTTTTAAAATAAAGTCACCGCAAAAAAAAAGCAATTGTTCTGGCAAGGGGTCAACTCCCCTGCTGTTCCGGCAGGGGGTCGCCCCCTTACAGAACATAGGGGGTTAACCCCCTTACGGAACATAGGGGGTTAACTGACCCTGTTCGGGCAGAGGGTCGACCCCCAGTCTTTCCGCTAGTGAGTCGACCCCCTGCCGGAACAACAGGAGGACGCCTGCCTGCTTGAGCAGGCAGAGGGTCGACCCCCTGTCGGAAAGGCAGGGGGTTAAACCCCCTGCCGGAACAGCAGGGGGTCAACGCTCTACCGGAAAACGCAGGGTTTGACCCTCTGCAGAAAAACGCAGGGGGTCGGCCGTCGTTTACCTTTCATCGGGCGACGGGGCCTGCGGAAGGTGGGACCAGCGAACGACGAGAGTGGGACAGGCGAACGACGAGAGCGGCGAACGACGGGAGCATCGAAAGAAGAAAAGGAAAAGCTATCTGGGATTAGGGTTATTCGAAAATTAGCAACGGCTTAGCGACAAATTAATTCTGTCACTAAGCCAATGTAAATCAAATTTACAAAATGAGCGACAGAATATAGTTTGTCGCCACGTCCGTCGCTAATTAGCGATGGAACAACTTTTATCGCTAACGCCATCGCCAAATGTTGTGGCCGTATCGACAAAACAATATGTCGCCAAAGTCGTCGCTAAGTAGCGACGAACTATATCCCGTCGCTATTTTCGTAAGCTTCGTTAATTATAGCGACGGATGTTTTTCGCTCGTTAATCCGTCGCTAACGAGCGATGAAAATATTTTGTCGCTAACAACGTATTTTCTTGTAGTGCCTGGCCTGCCTCCAGTCTTCCCCCGACCTGCCTCCAGTCTTCCCCCGGCCCGCCTCCCGTCGCCGCCCCGGCCCGCCTCCTATCGTCGCCCGGCCCAGCAACATTGCCGTCGACCCTCCTACCTAACTCACTGTTACCCCCTCCCTCTCTGGCAGCCTTGCCGACCCCCTTCTGCCATGCACCCGACCTAGGCTGACACCCTCGTCCGGACAACCCCTTTCCCCCTCTTTTTCACTCATGTTTCAGACATCCCCGACGCCTTACCTCCATCTCTGACGACCTCGCAGGTAACCCCCTGACCCGCCTTCCTATATTGTACTGTATATTTATGCTTTGCAAGTACGTTGCTGAGCTAATTATGTGATGCTTAGTGCTAAGCATCACATGTGGCTAAAAATGCAATGCAAACAGAAATAAGAAAAAAATGCAAAGGCATAAGCAATTCAAATCGGGTAAATACCCGTGGTGAGTAAGTGATGCAAGCACATCACATGTTATTTAATTTATTGGATGCAACACTTTTATGTTCACACACTCACTTAGTTGTGGATATCTAGGACTGCTTTGATGGAGTTTGGAGATCATGCTGAGTATAATTTTAATGTATGAGAATAGAAGTGTTCTTATTTTTGGAGTACGGATTCCATGCTCAGCATGATAGTAGTTAGCGGGATATTGGAGTGTGTTTGTTGCAGGTACATGCTTGATATATGTTTTGATATGAATGATTTGAATGTATTGCAATGTTTGATGTGTCTATATCCATGCATGCACAAAGTTATTTTCCATTTGATTATGCCTTCCATGTAAAATTGTATCCTGAAAACATGCTTCAAATAAATGTATCATTTTATGAAATGTGATTTCATATTTCTAAATATCCCCGAGATGCGTATAAATATGATGTGATGGTGTTACACACAAAAATTTATGCATTCAAAAAATTGCTCACAAACAATCACCAAACAAGAATTAATAGATAAATTAGATATTTTTTTCATTATAGGATTATTAAGATTCTCTTTTCTATCAGGTGATGATAATATCTGTAATATTATAGGACAAAATGGCTACAAACCATGAATGGATGTATCGTAGGATAGTTGATAATGAGGTGTCGCATGAATATATGGATGGTGTTGACAATTTTCTTGAATTCGCAATGACAAGTTTCAGTACAGTGGATCGCACCGATCGGATCAGATGCCCTTGCAT
This sequence comes from Nuphar pumila, assembly GCF_984573655.1. Lineage (NCBI taxonomy): Eukaryota > Viridiplantae > Streptophyta > Magnoliopsida > Nymphaeales > Nymphaeaceae > Nuphar > Nuphar pumila. Next base: position 75,619,399 of record NC_143263.1, on the reverse strand, counting down.
GATGTGTAAGAACAATCGATTTACAGAACCTCATGGCATTAGACATCACCTATACAGAAAGTGTTTTGTTAGTGATTGTCAGAATTGGACGCTTCATGGTAAAGAATTTTAGAATAATTTTGATGCACGGGTAAAGGTGGTGCACGATAATTCATATATGGATTTGATATTTGATGTCGTAGAACCAGAAATGGGTTCTGCTATGTGACATAATGATGCACCAACTGGGGTAGAGGAAGAAGCAACAAACGATGCAGCTAGTACATTTTATGACTTACTTAGAGATGTTGATGAGCCACTATGGAATGGTTGCGAGAGTCACACTATCTTGTCTGTAGTTCTACAATTACTGAATTTGAAGCCAGAGTATAATTTGAGCCAATCATGTTTTGATCGTCTGTGCTCTATTGTGAAAAAAATGTTGCCCAAAGATGAGAAATTACCATAAAATCTCTAACGTGCGAAGGTTATGGTCAATGCTCTAGGTATGAGGTATCAAAAGATAGATGATTGTCTCAATCACTGCATGTTGTATTTCAAAGATAAAAAAAATAGCAGATCATGTCCATTATGTGGACATCCTCAGTTCAAGCCAAAGACAAAGGGAAATTGTAGCACAAGGTCAAAAGAATTGTCATATAAGTCACTCTGCTACTTCCCTCTAAAGACAAGATCACACATCCTATTGACACAGAAGCTTGGAGGCACTTTGATCGTACTCATCAAAACTTCGCTTTGGAAGTGAGAAATGTTAGGCTAGGTTTATGTATAGATGGATTTAATCCATTTGGGGGTAGATCAACCCCATACTCGTGTTGGCCGGTATTTGTCGCCCCATACAATCTTTATCCAAGCTTGTGTATGAAGCATCAAAATCTTTTTTTGTCTCTATTGATCCCTGGTCTAACGTCTTCGGGCCAAAATCCTGATGTATATTTAAGGTCATTGATTGATGAACTGAAAATACTATGGGATGACGGTGTTCTCACGTACGATGCAAAAAAACAAAACAAAACTTCAATATGAAGGCTGCTGTTCTATGGAGAATCAGTGACTTCCTTGCATATGGTATGTTATCTGGTTGGAGCACACATGGGAGGTTGACATGTCCGTACTGCATGGAGGATACAAAATCGTTTAGATTGACGCATGGAAGAAAGTCGCGCTAGTTTGATTGTCACCGTCAATTTCTACCCAGCGATCATCCGTTCTGATGACAGAAGACTGTGTTTCGAGCAAGCACAACTCAAACGGAAGGTCCACCCACAAGGTTGTCTGGCATAGAGATTTTAAGAAGATTGCGATACTTTTCATGTGGACTGACAGATGCCCGTAGGCCACGCCCTTTATTGGATTTGAGAAGGATCGCAATTGGACAAATAAATCTATATTTTGGGAACTATCATATTGGTCGACCTTATTAATAAGACATAATTTGGATGTCATGCATGTGAAGAAAAATGTGTTTGATAATGTGTTTAATACGGTAATGAATGTGAAAGGGAAAATGAAGGATAATCCAAAGGCCCATATGGATTTAAAAGTAATATATAAAAGACCAGAATTTGAACTCAAAGAGTACAATGACAAAGTACTGAAATTAAAGGCAAGGTACGTGCTTGGACCAGATCAAGTAAAGATGGTATGTCAATGGTTGAGACGATTGAGATTTTCAGATGGATACATTTCTAACATTGCTCAGGCTGTGAAGATAGACGAGAGAGAGTTATATGGGTTGAAGAGTCATGATTGTCATGTCATTATGCAACGATTGATACCCTTAGCACTCCATGATATGTTAGAGAAACCTGTATGAGGGGTATCGTCGGTGTTTAGTAGATTTTTTAGAACATTGTGCACATCAGAAGTCGTAGTATCTGAGGTAAAGAATCTCGAAGAATCTGTCGTAACTACTATTTGTCAGCTAGAGAAGGTTTTTCCACTAGTATTTTTTGATGTTATAGAACATGTGATCATACATTTGCCATATGAACTTAGGGTTGGTGGACCTGTGCAATATCGGTGGATGTACCCATTTAAAAGGTATATATTTTTTTAAAAATTTCTTTTCAATGCTATTGAGAAATTTATTATAATCCGAGATGTATATTGTTGACAGATGCATGTTTGACCTCAAAAAAAAGGTTCAGAATAAAGCAAGAGTAGAAGGCTCTATTTGTGAGGCGTATATTTTAGAAGAGATTTTAAATTTCTCATATATGTACTTTGAACCTTACATTCCAACACATTACACATGCCCACCTCGTAATGATGATGAAGAACAATTAACTGTAACTGACAAATTGTCTATATTTCAACCACTTGGGCATGCATTTGGTAGTTGTCGTTCAAGACTCTTGGAAGATCGAGAGCATGATGAAGCACAAATCTATATCATTTTTAATTGCTCAGCAATCAACCCATACATCGAGTAAGTATACATAATATGTAACACTAAGTTCTATATGTGCGTACATGGTTCTATAAAATAAGTTTTTGTTAAGTGTAGACGATTTGATGTGGAGTTGCGAAGAAAACTTTCATATCTCACGATGTAGAAGTACAGAAAGAACGTGAAAATAAGTTTGTCGCATGGTTGAAAGAGTTGGTAAGGACGATTATATACATTCTTTCCCTGTAAATAACAATAAGATACTTAATTGGTCATGATCACAGACATTGTTTATGCTTGTAGGTCCGCCATGGTGATGTTAATGATCAAGGATTATGTGATTTACAAAATGGTCCGTCCAAAGTTGTGCAATGTTATAATGGGTACATTGTAAATGGTTATCGATTTCATACAAAAGACTACGGTGTCAACAAGTCAATGATGAATAGTGGTGTGTGCGTCAAGGGTAACAACTACGATGAAAATAAACATGACTACTATGGTGTTATAGAAGAAATAATGGAGTTGACTTACTTAGGCACAAATAATAGCTTAACTTTATTCAAGTGTCATTGGTTTGATCCCACAACAACAAGAGTCGACAAAGCCTCAGGCATTATGGAGGTGAATCATAAATCAAGGTTTGAAACATATGAATCATTCATATTAGCCTCGCAAGCTCAACAAGTTTACTATACTTCATATCCGAGTATAAGAAAGTCAGATAGAAATAAATGGTGGGTAGTTTGTAAGGTGAAGTATAAACTATACCCCGAGTATGATAAGTTACAGGAAGACAAGATTGCTGAAGAAGGTGATTACTATTAATCAGATGATATGTATGACTTCTCTTATGGTCACAATGTCGCACATGGTATGCATGTCATATCTCCATTGTCCGATGACACATGCATGGAAGAATGTGATCTAAATGATATACCAAATGAATGGGTGCTAAATGAAGAAGAAGAAGATGATGACAAAGAGGAGGAGGAGAAAGAAGAAGAGTATGAAAGTCAAACAAGTGATGAGGAATCATTCTCGAGCTAGTAAAATACATCTTGTAATACATACTTGTATTTGATCTGAATAATTAGAATGATTTGAATGTATTGAAATTTATTGCAATGTTTGAATGTATTGCATGAACTTATTTTCGATTTGATTATGTATCTTCGATAGGTTTCAACTACTGAATTGAATGTATTGTAACGTGTTAGAATTATTTGAATGTCTTGCGTGAAGTTTTTTTCGATTTGATTATGTCTTCAGGAAGATATAGAGCTGTGTAACTGATTCAATTGTATTGCAAGTTAAGGATAAGTATTGCAATATTTGATATTTTATGTTTTAATATAGGTCCATGAAGATATCTTATGTTTTAATGTATTGCAATATTTGATGTGAATGATTTGAATGTATTGAAATATATTACAATGTTTGAATATATTGCATGATATTTTTTATTTGTTAGAATATGGTTCATGGAGGTCACAATCATCGAGAACCCAGTGGTAGCCAGTTTGAGCCTTCATCTTCACGGGCTGCTTTGACAGGTATATAATTTAAATAATTATATACTTGATTAGTTTAAATGTGCATTGTGTGAATTTCTAACTCATTATTTTGTAGGTGCTGGTTGGCCTACACATGACCCACCTACGCTGGATGCAGGGTCTTCTCATTGTGACACACGACGAGTAATTCAAATAGTGTATATCGATAGTCGACCGTAAGTATTTCATTGTGACTTGTCCAATACTTAACTTATAAAAAGTATATATCGACAATCGATTGTTAATGTGTATCAATTCATGTGCAGTGCGAGGTTTGAACAACAAGTAATACGAAAAATTATGAAGTCATTATTGCATCATCTTCCAGGACCGGTAGCGCAATGAAAAGAGTACCCGAGAGAGGTGTTGGACAGATTAATGTCCTCATTCATGGTATGCAATCATTTATCATAACAAGAAGTGTTTCATATTTATGTGTGCTAACTTTCTAAAAGTATTTGTAGGCTTTCCATCGCTTCACGATTGCAAACGAGGAGAAAGACGCGAGGGTAGTGTGGCAGAAGGTGGCTACCAATCGATTTGCCGACATATTGTACAACATGAAGACTGCAACAAAAAAAATAGTTGGTGGGATAGATGATCCACTACAGTGGAAGGGCCATGAGCCTTCTACTATCAGAAGAGATTATTGGGAGGGCATGTGCGACAAGTGGGCGAGCAATGAATTTCGAAACCGCTCAGGAATGGCTGCACAAAACCGAACAAAGATGTCTGATGCCCATCTATACATAGGTGGATCTAGGATTTTTGAGAGCGACCAGAAGATAATGGTAACTCATCAATATATATATATATTGTCAAATTTGTAAGTATTTCAATATACTTATTAATCGATTTTTTTATCATTGAACATTATAGGAAGCAGAAAAAAGAGACATTGTGCCTTACAAGGATGTGTTTGTTGAAACACATAAACGTAAGAGCATGAGAGATTTTGTATCAGAGAAGGTGAGAGCGACATCAGTATGTATTTATTGTATTAACATTGTAATATATAAGTTACTTTGAATTACGTTATCATAAATATTATAATTCTAAATTATTAATTCATATTCTAATCATTACTTTATAAGAGTCATACGAGCAACAAATGGTACAACGATATGGAGATGACTCCACTCAACATCCACCTTTTGATCCTGCAGCATGGGTGACTGCAACTAATGAACCCAAAAAGGATCGTGTGTTCGGGTTTGGAAGTAACATGAACACCACAGCAGTCGTTGCTTCCTGCACCCACGACTCTCAGAGTTCTCCCACCAGCATCAACTTCCAACGTCTGATTGACCCTGCTATGTCTTGGGATGGTGTCTGTCAGTGTCTTGAGGACAAAATACAATATTTTTTAAATGAAGTCATTCCCTACATTGTCTGTAATGAGTTGTGCAACTTTTTTCAGGATAAGGGACTTCGTCTGCATTCAACTTGAGCTTCGGTGCCCGTCAGGTATAAAAATTCATGTCATTTGTTTCATGTTTTTAGATTTTAAGCTAGTATATGCATGATTGAATACATATATGCATGATTGCCTCACTATAAAAATTTTTGACATCTTATAACACATATATGCATGATTGATTCACTATACAATTTTTTTGACACCCTTATAACACATATACACATGATTGAATCACTATGAAAGTTTTTTTACAATCTTACAACACATATATGCATGAATTCATCACTATAAATTTTTCTTAGTGCCTTATAACACATATATGTATGATTTAATCACTATAAAAGTTTTTTGACAACCTTAGAACATGTACATGTGTGCTTTCATTACTATGACAACCTTAGAACACATATGAGCCAGATATTAACATATATGAGAGTTTTTTAATGCCTTATAACACATATATGCATGATTGAATAACTATAATTTTTTTTTACCACTTTAGAACATGATAGGCATGATTGAATGACATATAAAGTTTTTTTACTGCCTTAGAACACATATAAGCATGATTTCATCGCTACGAAAGTTTTTTGGCTGTCTTGCAACACATATATGCACGATTGTGATACATAACACATTTATTTGACAGCCTTATAAACTATATATGCATGCGTGAATCACTGTGAAATTCTTTGACAAACTTAAAACACATATCTGCATGATTGAGTCACTATAAATTTTTTTCAGTCTTAGAACACATATTTGAATTATGTTAATGTCCTTCAGTTTATTGCTATTCTCTGTCATTCAGCCATTTACTTTGTTACATTAGATTAGGTATATTGTATATAATTTATTTCATTATATTTTGTTTATAAATACTATTTTTTTTTCTCTTGTAAGATGATCAACGTAGAGGAGCTGATGTAGACATGGAGGGAGGCGCAGATCGACAAAATGAAGATGATGATGCCCATAATCTTGACGAGGATTAGATTCATTTGTTTAATTTATTTGACATACTTGTAACTAATTATAACTTGGCAAAGACTGTATTTGGTTGTTAAAGTTTGCCTAACTTAGAACTTGTGTTACATTTGTTTCACCTGCATATGTATTTTTTATGTGTATTTTGTTTTTTATAAGCAGGTTATATGATTTGTATAACGAGAATTTTTTCTCGAGTTTCAGAAAATTAAAAAAATAATAATAAATTTTTTTTTTAAAACTTAGCGACGGATTAGCGATAGATAATATTCGTCACTACTCCGTCGCCAATTTGAAGCAGTCGTCGGTTTGCGATGAAATTAAATCTGTCGTTAATGTCCGTGGCCAAATTAGCGATGGATACGTATCCCTCGCTAAATAGTAATGACGAATTAAATTCTGTCGCATAACCAACGCAGTCTCTATTTAGTGGCGGATTAACGACGAACATCATCCGTCGCCAATCCGTCACTACTTAGCGATGAATTGGCGACAAATAAATTCTGCCGTAGTTTAGCGACAAGGGTTATGCGACGGATGCTATCCGCCGCTAATTCATCGCAAAATCCATCGCTAACTTATTTAACAATGGATAAAGTCTGTCGTTAATACGCATTTTTCTTGTAGTGTTAGCGACCCGTCGCTAATTAGCGACAGAAAATCCTATCGCTCATCCCTCGTGAAGTTGTGATGGAGTTTAAGACATAATGTTTTCTTCGCTAATCTATCGCTAATTAGCGACAGATTTTGAGACAAAATTTTTTCTGTCGCTAATTTTGCAATGAATTATAATTTTAGCGATAACTAATTTTTTCTAGCTAATTTGTCACAAATTTGCGATGAAAATAATCTATCGCAAATATCCATCGCTAATTAACGTTTTTCTTATAATGCGCCCATAATTTTTAAACTTGTACTTGACCATATACACCAACTTAGAAAGCAAAATATCAAGCAGCAATTTCTCCCTACCATCTCCACTGAATTAGGATTTGTTTTGGAATACTAAAAATGGAAGCTTTTATCATCCCACCACAAGGTGACCCACTGACAGCTCCTGCCAACCACGTGGAAGCTTTTATCATAAAGGTTCCCACCACAAATCTGTTCGTGTTTTCTTTTTTTTTTAATGGTGGTGGCAATTGCGCACTCATTGTAGTAAACTGAATTAGGGTATTTTTTATTTTTGTTAAGCCGCCTCATCCAGTAACATGCGATAATTTCTTTTGAAAAGGTAGGCAAAGCAGAGAGAAACTATCCTAATATTAAGGTTGGAATCTCCGAGACAAGCATTTTATCCATTTTTTCCCCACGCATTGAACAGGTCTTAATTGAGAACTATGGGGTGTGTACCGTGTTTGAAATGCAGGGGCGGCCTCTGGTTTTAAATGGACATGCCAATCGCACCTAGGGCTGGTAAACGAGCTGACCGAGCCAAGCTTGAGCACATTTTTGTGGCGACCCCAGCCGAGTTTCACCTCATAATGAGCCTGAGTTAAACATAAGGCGTTTGAGCTGACTTTTTTATAGAAAAAAATACAATGGTTTAGAGCCGGAAGAAATAGGATTATAAAAAAATACATGTAAAAAACATATTACAGTAATACCTAACGAACTTATACCAGTCCGGCGGAGCGGAGAAGCTATTGTTTGTATTCAGCTTGTTGAGCCTATTTTAGGAGTTCGAACCAGCTCTTTATAAGCCCAACATGAATAGAGCCGTTTCCCTAGCCTAGTGGCACTAGGGGTGGCAAAACCTGACACGACCCGCCTCTTAGGCGGGTTTGGGTTTGGAAAAAATGAACCCGTTACGGGTCAACCCGCCTAACCCATTTATTAAACGGGTCGGGTTCGTGTTAGGGGTATGCCAACCCTCCTGACCCGTTTAATAAATGGGTTAGGCGAGTGGGTCAACCCGCCAACCCGTCTGCCAACCCACCAACCCGACCTGCCAACCTGAGAACCCGTTTACCCGACCCAACCCATTTATTAAATGGGTTGGCGGGTCGTGTCGGGTTACCCGTTTATTAAACGGGCCGGGTTGGTGTTTGCCACAGCCGACCCGTTTAATAAATGGGTCGGGTTCGGGTTGAGGTATGCTGACCCGCCAATCCACCAACCCGACCCGCCAACCCGACCAGATTGCCAACCCTAAGTGGCACCCCCTGGCGCGTGCCTGGATGTTCAGGCAGCGTTTGTCCAGCGTGTCAAACGTCCTTATATGAACACAATAAAAAATTTAAAAAAGCATCACGAGAAAACACTATGGTTTCAATAGGTAAAATTTTCAAGTTTTAGACCTTGTTTTAAAGGAATATGGTTTATAACAGTCAAGCCAAACTTGACTTCCAACAGAGAGAACGTACGTTGGCCAAAGGTGACGACACCATCCCAGATTTGATGACGTCAGCTTCAGAAAAACTTTATGCTTTGGCACGGCGGAACTCTAGGAACGATAATCTTCCGATGGAAAGATCATTTTTTTCAAAATCTCAAGATATTTTTCTCTCGTCAACATTTTCCCGAGAACCAGGTTTGTGACTGTGCAAGTAAGCTGGAATTTTTGGTGGTTTTATTGGTTCTCTCACACGATTGAGGATTCTTTAAGCTAAAGATAAAAAACCAGTGGAATACGAACCTGTTGGCTTTCCAACGTGTTTCACTCTTTTGCTGTCAAAGTAAAGCAGCCATCCAAGCATTGACTGGGGGTGTCAATTGGTCAGGTTTACCCTAACCCTATGGGTCCCGAACCGAGTTCCGATTAAGACCCATAATTTGTCAATGTAAAAATGATAAAAATATTATTCGTCTGGTTCGTGTAGTTCTTATCGGGTATCGTTTCTCTTATGGAGGGACCAATTATTCTCAGGTCCGAACCCCATACCATACCAGAAAATCGAGGCCAGGTCTGGTTCTACTTAATTGGGTTTGAACCAAACCCGACCAATTGATACCCCTACTGATGACCCCCATTTTGCAAGGTTCCAAGAGGTGCGACTTTTTAAATCTTTTTTTTTTATTGGCAAGCTGGGATGAGGCAGAACCTGACCTGTTACATCTTATCAATCTTACGATCTCCTCAACGATCTTCGACCTTGCAAGCAAGGGTGTCAATGGATCGGGTTTACCTGGACATGACCCCAACCAAACCTTATAAGGTCCGAGTATTGTGATAAATAAGACCTGAATAAGACCTGGGTCTGGACCCCGATTAATACATGGACCCGGGTATAGTTTAAGAAATTTTATACCAGACTCGAGCCATACCCAAAAATCTAGTTCAAATCAGGTTTCACCTGGGTCCTAACCAAACCCGACCGGTTGACACCCCTAGTTGCAAGGACCATAATTATGAGTACTTGGAAAATCTCGTTAACACACGAAATCGTACATGTAGTTAGATGCTTCTTTAGTCAACAGAAATTGGAAATGGCAAAATCGTACATGCAGAGAAGGAAGCTGCCTGGAAGGAAAGGCTGTGAATAAGGCTATAAATTGATGCAATTAGACACAAAGGAACCCAACTTGGTGAAAGAAGATGGAAGCCATTACCAAGTTCAGCTATGGAGCTTTCCGCCCCTTCTACCCTTCCATTACCACAATGCCTGCATGCTCAAACTCAACCACTCTGCTTAGGGTTCCATCAACAACCAAGTTGCCATCTCAAAGACTGCTTAGTCTGACACCTCCTCGCAGCTTACTCCTTAACAAGGATCCTTGCACCCTCCTCCAAGACCAAGATGTGCAAAATGGATCATGGTACTTCCCTCTCACTACAACTATGACCCTCGCTAAGGGACGTAAATGTGTAGGAACCAGGTCGGAATCAGTTTAAAATCAACTATAACGCATTGCCAGGCCTAATAACAGGAGGATCAAAGAGTACTAATTTGGGATTTGACTTCTTCAGTGTGCAGGGCTGTCACGATGTTGAACTTCAAGTTCGTGATTATGAATTGGACCAATATGGAGTTGTTAATAATGCCATATATTCCCATTACCTCGAACATGGTGAGACTGCAATGGTTTTGTTTTTGTTTCTAGTTTGGTTTTAACCATTTTTTGAGCTACAGTACTGATGGATTCACCAAAATGTAACCCTGTATTTAGCTTCAGAAAAATGAGATTCAAAAGAAGAATATAACCCAATCATCATGATTTGATTTTATTGAGACGGCATTCATAGGTTTACATGTGTCTACACACAAGCATCATGATTTTGATTTTCAAGCGCACCACTGGCAATATTCTTCTTTAACATACTGTTTATCATTTTTGACCAGCTCTAATTATTTCATATTGCTGATGGAAATAAGAAATGCAGAATTAGTTCTTTTTGGCAGGCTATCAAATAATTTGATTGCCTGCCAATTGTGAAACATGTGTTTCAAGATTGATTTCTCAAAAATTTTGTTTTTATTTGATGGTTGAATGCATACATTAGTTAATGGTGCATTACATTCCCTATGTGTTATAGGTTATACAGATATGTTTGACAGACTTGGCCTCGATATAAATGGATTAAAGTCTGAAGGCCATGCAGCTGCAACACACAAGCTGTCTCTCAAGTTTGTCACTCCTTTACAGGTAAGTAGTTAGCCATTCAATTACTGTATAAGGAAACACAGAGTTCGTCACCAAACAATTAACAAGGTGTTAAGTCGAGTGGTGCTAGGTAACGGCTGCCCCCGAGGCGTGGCCCAGTGTTCTAGACGAACACATAAAGTGTTTGGCCCTTTTAAGAGAGAGAACACTCTGATTCCCGCATATCCCCCTAATAAAAAGGGGCACACACTTATAAAGTGTTCTGGATCACACCACAATTACTGTAGCATCTTTGGTGATTATCCATTATATCTGACAGAATTTTAGCATGATTTGGACCATTATTAATTCAATATTTCCACTCAATGAAATAAGTAGGGGTCAATATCATTTTTGTTTATTTTGTATGATGAACAATATATTACAAGTTTCAATTTATATAAGTAAGATAGATAGAAGGTTTCTTCCATGATGCTAAGAAGTTTGCACTTTGTAATTGTGGATGCAGCGTGGAGATAGGTTTGTCCTGAGACTGAAAATTTCAAAAGTTTCTACCACACATCTGTTTTTCGATTTCTTTATTTTCAAGCTTCCAAATCAAGAGGTGACTATCACAATTGACAGTAATAAGAAATCATGGCAATTCTATGAAAGAAAAAGGAAAAACTACTGACTTTTTGCTTGTTAAATTCTCAGCTAGTCTTGGAAGGAAGTTCTATAATTGCTTGGATTGACGGAAACAACCATCCTGCACGTATTCCATCGAAAGTAAAATTGAAGTTGCAGTCCCTTTGATGCTAGTGTTTGCTACCTCAAGAAGACTGTTAATAAATGTTGGTGTCTTTATGTAGTCATTCTACTTCAAATAGATAGAAGAAATGGTGAAAGCTTTTAGTTCGGTTGCAACTATGACATTAAATTGTCATACTATTGTCAATCATCAATAAATTAATTCTTGTGCACTCATTTCCATTCCTTACAATTCCTAGCATAGTTCAAATAAACAAGGTTTGTTTGTTTCATGGAAAATTGCTGAGCTAACATCCCTTTTCTTCCCTTTCCTATTATGAGTGAAACAAACATCAAATTATCATGGTAAGAAAGTGGTGTGCTGACACAAGTGGGTCCTACAAGTTTTCTCGTGCAAATCATTTCATACCTCCCTGCCTATGAAATCATTCTCTTGTGAAGGATGAGCTAGCAGAAGTTTTTTACACCATAACAAAGCAGTAGATTAGCGACGATCACATTCTGTCGCTATTCCGTCGCTAACAGGCGTAGCGATGGATTAGCGACAACGAGGCGACGGTATGCTTACATCGCGAATTTTTCGACGCTAACTGGCGACGAAATAAATCAGTCGCCAGGTCCGTCGCTAATTGCAACGGACTAACGAGCGCTTTATTCCGTTGCCAATCCGCCGGTACTAAACGACGATCTCGGCTTGGCGACGGATTTACGTCCGTCGCTAAGACGTCGCTAGATTTATATACATACCGACGGATGTTTCCGTCACTAATCCGTCGCAAAAACGAAAAAAAATAAAATAAAAATTATTTGAAAATTAAATACCGAGAACGGTATAATTTATATTTCCTGTACAATTTATATTTACTGTAAATAAAAAACAAACTACACTAAAAAATTCCATATAAAAGGAATCTACAACAATTAATCTTTCCACCTTAAAATTAACAAGTTTAATTGTTTATAATTCAACAATTACAATTAGCACTACAAGAAACCTGTGGATTAGCGACAACCTAAATCCGTCGCTAATCCGACGCTAATTCGTCGCTAAACGGTTTAGCGACGGATTAGCGTCGGATTAGCGATGAATAACTTTCATCGCAAATTTTTCAACGCTAAGTAGTGACAGAACTTATTCGTCGCTACTGTCGTCGCTAATTTGCGACGAACATGATCCATCGCGAGTCCTTCGCTATTTTAAATTAGCGATGGATAATCTCCGTCGCTAATCCGTCGTTAAATTTTTAAAAAAAAATTAAAAAAAAAATTGCTCTCTGCCGGCGCGTTCTCCGGCAAGAAACAATTTTTTTTGCACAGGCGGGTTCCGGCGTCGGGATGCTCTTCCGCAGCGAGCCAATCACGGGTACATCCTCAGGCGAGGAAGCGGCAGGACGGGCGGTGGAGACCGGCGAGGGACACCACCGGGAGGAGGAGGATGGCGCGGGGGAGAGGTAGCGTGAGGAGGAGGAAACCGGCGAGGGGCACCGGTGGGAGGAAGAGGACGATGCGGGGGAGAGGTAGCGGGAGGAGGAGGACGGTCCGGGGGCCGACGCCAATCACGATCGAAAGGCCTCAGGCGAGGGAGAGGCAGGACGGGCGGTGGAGACCGGCAAGGGGCACCGCCGGGAGGAGGAGGATGGCGCGCAGAGGAGAGGTAGCGGGAGGAGGAGGACGGTTCGAGGGCCGACGCCAGTCACGCTCGGAGGGCCTCAGGCGAGGGAGAGGTAGGACGGGCAGTGGAGACCGGCGAAGGGCACCGACGGGAGGAGGAGGAGGACGGCGCGAGGGAGAGGTAGCGGGAGGAGGAGGACGCTCGGAGGGTTGTTGCGCATCGTCAGAGGAAGGGCGATTTAAATCAAACGGGGGGGGGGGAAGGAGGGAGGGAAAATTTCGCGCCTCAGGCGGGATGGTTTAAATCGAAAATTAGCGACGGATTTAGCGAGGGAATTTTTCCGTTGCTATTTAGCGACAGATTAGCGACAGATTAGCGACAGAAAATTTCCCTTGCTAAATCCGTCGCTAATTAGTATTTTTTTGTAGTGTTTTGGCGACAGAAAATTTTTGTCGCTAATTCATCGCTAAGTAGCGACGGATTTAGCGAGGGAAATATTTTCGTCGCTACGTTTGCAAATATTTCAAATGTTAGCGACAAATAGTTTTCTTTCGCTAATCCGTCGCTACTTTGCGACGGATTTTTTCTGTCGCAAATATCCGTCGCTAATTAGTATTTTCCTTGTAGTGTAGGAAACTTAAAAAAATAGAACTTCTTTAACACATTTCTCTAATCATCGCCAAGATTTTGTGTGTCTTCTTGTTCATTGCCTTTATCTGTCCCTTCAGCTCCGCTACGCTGATTATCGTTAGCAGCCTACACAAGAAAAGAACAGTCAGTATTGATAAACAAAATATAATGAATTAAATTACACACTATATGTGATTCTATCATGTGCTCATGTGTGTTCTAAGGCAATAAAAACTCTATATATGATTCTATCATGCTCATATGTGCTCTAAGGCAGGCAAAAAGTTATATATGTGATTCTATCATGCTCATATGTGTGCTAAGGCAGTCAAAAAATTGAATATGTAATTATAGCATGTTCATGTGTTCTAAGGCAGCTAGAAAAACTCTATATGTGATTCTACCATGCTCAGATGTGCTTTAAGGCAGGCAAAAAACTATATATGTGATTCGATCATGCTTGTATGTGTGCTAAGGCAGTCAAAAAATTGAATATGTGATTATAGCATGCTTATATGTGCTCTAAGGCAGGCAAAGCAAAAAAGTTTATATGTGATTCTATCATAAATGATATATGTTTTAAGGCAGTAAAAAAACTCTATATGTGATTTTGGCATGCTCATATGGGTTTTAAGGTCGTTAAAAAACTGAATATGTGATTATAGCATGCTCATATGTGTTCTAATGCAGTCAAAAAACTGAATATGTGATTATAGCATGCTCATATGTGTTCTAAAGCAGTCAAAAAAACTTTATATGTGATTCTTTCATGCTCATATGTGTTCTTAGGCAGTCAAAAAACTGAATATGTGATTATAGCATGCTCATATGTGCTCTAAGGCAGGCAAAAAACTTTATATGTGATTATAGCATGCTCATATGTGCTTTAAGGCAATAAAAAAACTCTATATGTGATTATAGCATGCTCATATGTGCTCTAAGACAATAAAAAAACTCTATATGTGATTATATCATGCTCATATGTGCTCTAAGGCAGGCAAAAAGTTATATATATGATTCTATCATGCTCATATGTGTGCTAAGGCAGTCAAAAAACTGAATATGTGATTATACTTGAGAGGGACCTGCAATCGAAGATCTTCTATTCAGCACAATACTGGTGATCTCATCTCGGAGAAAGGGAGCGACGATGTCATGGAAGTAGTCATTCATTGTGTCCTTAATGATCTGGCGTACATCATCACCAGAAAGAATAGGCTGTTGCTTGGAGCTTATGTCGGCGAAAGTAGCCTGTGAGCCGTAACTAGAAGAAGCAATAACTGGTGAAGTGTTCAGATTACTCCCAAACCCGAACACGCGACGTTTTTTGGGTTCACCTGCTGCAGTCACCCATGCTGCAGGATTAAATGGTGGATGCTGAGTAGCGTCATCGCCATATCGCTCTACCATCTATTGCTCATATGCCTCCTACAAAATAATGTTTAAAGTATGCATTAATAATTAATGATAACATTATGATAACTTGCATATTGCAATGATTATTAATAGAATAAATACATACCATTGTCGTTCTCACCTTCTCTGATACGAAGACTCCCGTGGTCTTCCGTTTATGTATTTCAACAAACACATCCTTATATGGTACAATGCCTCCTTTTTCTTCTTCCTGCGAAGTTAAAGGATAAAAGATTTAGTACACAAGTTTGCAACAATACTTATAAAAATAATATTATATATTGATGAGTTACCATTTTCTTCAGGTGGCTCCCAAATGTCTTAGATCCACCTGTGTGTAGATGGGCATCGGGCATTTTCGCTCGATTTTGTGCAGCCTTCGCAGAGCGATTTCTAAATGCATCTCCCGCCCACTTATCACACATTTCATTCCAGTAATCTCTCCTGATAGTAATAGGGTCATGGCCCTTCCACTGTAGTGGATCATCTACTACGCCAGATGCTTTTTTTGCTGCAGTCTTCATAGTGTGCAGCATGTCTGCAAATCGATTGACAGCTACCTTATGCCACACCTTCCTTGCATCATTTTCTTCTACCGTAGTTGCAAAGCGATTCGAAACCTACAAATATTTTCAGAAAGTTAGTAGACATTACTTAAAAAAATTAAATATGAAACACATTAACTATGAGAAACAACTATATACCGTGAATGAGGATCACAATCTATCTAACACCTCCTTTGGGTACTCTTTTCATTGAGCAACCGGTCCTGATAGATGTTGAATAAGTGAATTCCTAATCTCCCGTACTACTTCTTGTGGCTCAAACCTCATGCTGCACATGAATTGTTACACAGTAAATATCAATATAAAATATTTATAAGATATGCAATATTTGAAAATGAAATACTTACGGTCGATTATCGATATACACTATTTGAATGAGTCTTTTTGTCCCAGACTGAGAAGACCCTGCTTCCTGTGTTGGCTCCTGACTTGTGTGATCAACTGGTATAGGTGGGTCGTGTATAGGCGAAACATCATATGTAAAAAAATACGTTAGAAGTTCTCAGAATGCACATTTAAACTAATCAAGCATCCAATTAGTTAATCAATATACCTATCACAGGAGCCCGTGAAGATGAAGGTTGGGTCTGGCTACTACTGGATGAGCGACCATTGTAACCTCCACGAACCATATTGTAACAAATAACATATGTCATACAATACGTTCAAATAATTCAAATCAAGTATTACAATACATTCAAGTCATTCGCATCAAGTATTACAATAATTCAAATCATTCATATCAGGTACTGCAATGCATTCAAGTCATTCACATCAAGCATTGCAATGCATTCAAATCATTCACATCAACTATTACAATGCATTCAAATAATTCAAATCATTCACATCAAGTATTGCAATAATTCAAATCATTCGTTGCATAATTTATAATACATTCAAATAATTTAAATCATTCACATCAAGTATTGCAATGCATTCGAATCATTCGTATCAAGTATTACAATATATTCAAATCATTCACATCAAGTATTGCAATGCATTTGAATCATTCATATCAAGTATTACAATACATTCAAATAATTCAAATCATTCACATCAAGTATTACAATGCATTCAAATAATTCGTATCAAGTATTACAATACATTCAAATAAAATTTTTAATCATTCACATCAAGTGTTGCAATACAACTCATGCATTTGCATCAAGTATTACAATATATTCAAATAATTCAAATCATTCACATCAAGTATTGCAATGCATTGGAATCATTCGTATCAAGTATTACAATACATTCAAATAAAATTTTTAATCATTCACACCAAGTATTGCAATACAACTCATTCATTCACATCAAGTATTACAATGCATTCAAATAATTCAAATCATTCATATCAAGTACTGCAATGCATTTAAATAGAGGTTTGTAGTACAAGATTTTGCTCACTAGCTTAAGAATTCTTTCTCGTCACTAATTTAACTTTCTTCTTCTTCTTCTTCATTGTTTGCCCATCCACTTGGTACATCATTTGGATCACATTTCTCTATGAATGTTTCTTCGGTCAATGGAGATATGACATGCATATCATGCGCAACATCGTGACCATAAGCGAAGTCATAGACATCATCTGATTGATAGTAATCATTGTCTTAAGCTAACTCATCATCCTGTAACTGATCATACTTGGGGTATAGTTTGGATTTCACCTTGCAAACTACCCACCATTCATTTCTATCTGACTTTTTTATACTCAGATATGAAGTATAATAAACTTATTGAGCTTGCGAGGCTAATATGAATGGTTCATATGTTCCAAACCTGGATTTATGATTCACCTCCACAATGCCTGAAGCTTTATCGAGTCTTGTTGCAGTTGGATCAAACCAATGACACTTGAATAAAGTAACCCTGTTATTCATGCCTAAGTAAGTCAACTCCATTATTTCCTCTATAACACTATAGTAATCATGTTTATTTTCACCGTAGCTGCTACCCTTGACACACACGCCACTCTTTATCGTTGATTTGTTTATACCGTAATCTTTTGTATGGAATCGATAACCATTTACGATATACCCGTTGCAACATTGCACAACTTTGGTCGAACCATTTTCTAAATCACATATTCCTTGATCTTTAACATCACCATGGCGGACCTACGCACAGACATAAACAATGATTGTGATCATGATCAATTAAGTAACTTAGTGTTGTTTATAAGTACAAAATTTATGTTAGCTTCTTTACCAACTGTTTCAACCACTCCACAAACTTAGTTTCATGTTCTTTTTGTACTTCTGCATCAGTGAGATGTGAAACTTCTATTTGCAACTCCAGATCAAATCGTTTGCAAACCACAAATACTTATATTACTGAGTCATGTATCCACATATAGAACATAAAAGGATTTATAATTGTGTTGCATCTATATATACTTACTCGATGTATGGGTCGATCGCTGAGCAATTAAAAAGAATATAGATGTGTGATGCGTCTTGCTCTCCATTTGTCAATAGCCTTGATCGACAACTACCAAATGCATGCCCAAGTGGTTGAAATGTCGACAGCTTGTCAGCTACAGTTACTTGTTCTCCATCATCGTTATGGGGCAGACATGTGTAACGTGTTGGAATATGAGGTTCGAAGTACATAGATGAGAAATTTGAAATCTCTTCTAAATTGTATGCCTCATAAATAGAGCCTTCTACTCTTGCTTTATTACGAACCTTTTTTTTTAGGTCAAACATGCATCTGACAAGAATATACATTTCAAATTTTAAATATATGTCATTAAAGAGACAAATATAAAAAAACATATACCTTTCAAATGGGTACATCCATCGATATTGCACAGGGCCACCAACCCTTAGTTCATATGGCAGATGTATGATCAAATATTCCATAACATCGAAAAATGCTGGCAGAAATATCTTTTCTAGCAGACAAACAGTGGTGATGATAGAGTCCTCGAGATTCTTTACATCTGATACTACGACCTCCGATGCGCACAATGTTCTAAAAAATCCACTCAACTTAGACAATACGATATAGGTTTGTCTAACATATCATGGAATGCTAGGGTTATCAATCGTTGCATAAAGATATGACAATCATGGCTCTTCAACCCATATAATTGTTCATCGTCAATCTTCACAGCCCGAGCAATGTTAGAGACATATCTATCTGAAAATCTCAGTTGTCTCAACCATTGACATACATGTTTTATTTGATCAGGTCCGAGCACGTACTTTGTCTTTGGTTTCAGTACTTTGCCATTATACTCTTTGAGTTCCAATTCTGGTCTTTTACATATTAATTTTAAATCCATACGGGCCTTCGGATTATCCTTCATTTTTCCTTTAACATTCATTACTGTATTGAACACATTATCAAACACATTTTTCTTCACATGCATCACATCCAAATTATGTCGTATCAATATTATCGGCCAATATGGTAGTTCCCAAAAAATAGATTTTTTCGTTCAATTGTAATCCTTTCCAAATCCACGGAAGGGTGTAGGACATCGGGCATCTGTTAATACATCTGGAAAATATCGCAATCTTCTTAGAATCTCTATGCCAGACAATCTTGAGGATGGACCTTCTGTTTCAATTGTGCCCGCTTTAAACGCATTCTTTTGTCATCGGAATGGATGGTCGCTGGGTAGAAATCAACGATGGCACTCAAACCAACAAGGCTTTCTTCCATGCCTCAATCTAAAAGCTTTGAAATCCTCCATGCAGTACGGACAAGCCAACCTCCCATGTGTGCTCCAACCAGATAGCATACCATATGCAGGGAAGTCGCTGATTGTTCATAGAACATTGACCTTCATGTTGAAATTTTATTTTTTTTGGGCATCATACGTGGTAACGCCATCATCCTACAGTACTTTTAGTTCATCAATCAATGGTCTTAGATATACATCAAGATTTTGGCCAGGTGAGGTCGGACCAGGGATCAACAGAGAC
Source organism: Nuphar pumila (assembly GCF_984573655.1). Lineage (NCBI taxonomy): Eukaryota > Viridiplantae > Streptophyta > Magnoliopsida > Nymphaeales > Nymphaeaceae > Nuphar > Nuphar pumila. The sequence goes on along the minus strand of NC_143263.1, from coordinate 75,599,590 downwards.
AAGAAAAGATTTAGACATTTCATACACAAGCTTGGTGGAAGGTTGTATGGAGTTACAAATACTGGCCAGCATGAGTATGGAGTTGATCTACCCCCAAATGAATTAAATCCATCTGTACATAGACCGAGTCTAACATTTCGCACTTTCATTGCGAAGTTCTAATGAGTACGATCAAAGTGCTTTCAAGCTTCAGCGTAAACAAGATGCGTGATCGTGTTTTCATCATGTCGAACTTTATTTGCATGCCATCTCATGTGTTTAGCTGTCCTTGAAGACATATACAATCGCTGCAATCTAGGAGTGATAGGACAGTAGCGGAGCGACTTGTATGAAACTTTCTTTGATCTCGTGCTACCATTGCCTCTTGTCTTTGGCTTGAACCGAGGATGTCCACATGATGGGCATGATATGTTGTTTTCCTGCTCCTTGAAATACAACATGCAGTGATTTGGACAAGCATAAATCTTTTTGTAACCCATACCTAGAGCGTTGACCATAACTTTCGCACGATAGAAATTTTGTGGCAAATTCTCATCTTTGAGCAACATACTCTTCACAATCATGCACAAATGGTCAAAACATGATTGACTCAAATTATACTTGGACTTCAAATTCATTAGTTGAAGAACTGCAGACAAGATAGTGTGACTCTCACAACCATTCCAAAGTGGCTCATCAGCATCTTTAAGTAAATCATAAAATCTACTAGCTGCATCGTTTGGTGATTCTTCATCTACGACACTTCTTACATCACTAGAACTCATAGCAGAACCCAGTTCTGTTCCTGCGGCATCAAATATCAAATCCGTATATGGATTATCATGCACCACATTCACCCATGCATCAAAATCATTTCTAAATTCTTCTCCATGAAACATCCAATTCTGATAATCACTCACAAAACCCTTTCTGTATAGGTGATGTTTAACGCTATGAGGTTCTACAAATCAATTATTCTTACAAATCTTGCAGGAACACCTAATCTGACCTATGGGATCCACTGTACTGACACTTGCCATTGTAAATTCAATAAAACTGTCAACACCATCCATATATTCATGCGATAAGTCATTGTCCACTATCCTACAGTACATCTATTTACGGTTTGCAGTCATTTTCTTATGATGTTACGAATAATAGCCTAACGAATTAAAAGAGAACAATCAGGATGCTACGATGAAGAACATATCAAATTTATCAGGCAATATATGATGTCATACAATAACAAAAATTTTGATGCATGTATTGATAACTTAATATTTTCATGAGCAAACTATTAATGACACGATATAATCATTTGAAACATGCTTCAATTATACAATTTCACATGGAAGTCATAATCAAATTGAAAGTTACATGCAAGCATGAATACAATTACATCAAACATTGCAATACATTGTAATCATTCATATCAAACAAATGACAAACATGTACCTGCAGCAAACACACTTCAATATCTTACTAACTACTACCATGCCTAGCATGGACTCCGTACTCCAAAAATAAGAACACTTCAATATTCATGCATTAAAATCATGCTCAGCATGATCTCCAAACTCCAACGAAGCAACCCTAAATATCAACAACTAAGTGAGTCTGTGAACAATAAAGTGTTACATCTAATAAATTAAATAACATGTGATACACTTGCATCACTTACTCACCACGGGTATTTACCTGATTTGCATTGTTTTTGACACTTACCACAGGTGACTGAGCACGAGCTGGTTCCGTTGAAAAATCTGCACAAAAAAACACTGTTTTAAAATGAAGTCACCACGAAAAAAAAAACTGTTCTGGCAAGGGGTCGACTCCCCTGCTGTTCCGGCAGGGAGTCGACCCCCTTACGGAACATAGGGGGTTAACCCCCTTACGGAACGTAGGGAGTTAACTGACCCCCTGTTTGGGCAGGGGGTCGACCCCATCCTTTTCGCCAGTGAGTCGACCCCTTGCTGGAACAGCAGGGGGTCGCCCCCCTGCCTAAGCAGGAAATGCTTGACCTTGTGCCGGAAAGGCAGGGGGTTAACCCTCTGCTGTTTCGGCAGGGGGTTTAACCCCTGCCGGAAAGGCAGGGGGCAGGGGTCCCCTGCCGGAAAATGCGGGGGTTAACCACCTCCATTTTCCGACAGGGGGTTAACCCTCTGCCGGAAAACGCAGGGGGTTAACCCCCGCCATTTCGGGCAGGGGGTTAACCCCCTGCGTTTCCGACAGGGGGGTCGACCCCCGGTCGGAACAGCAGGGTGTTAACTCCCTGAATTTCCAGCAGGGGGTTGACCCCCTGGGGCGTACTTTACCTTTCTCCGGGCAGCGGGGTCAGCGAACGGCGAGAGTGGGACCGACAGACGGTGGGACCGGCGAACGGCGGGAGCAGCGAAAGAAGAAAAGGAAAAGTTGTCTGGGATTAGGGTTATTCAAAACTTAGTGACAGATTAAATCCATCGCTAAGCCCACGTAAATCAAATTTACGAAACCAGCGATGGACGATACACTGTTGCCAAGTCCGTCGCTACTTAGCGACAGACTAAAGTTTGTCGCAAGAGTTGTCGGTAAATCGTGCGGACGTAACGACAAAATAGTATGTCGCAAAATCCGTCGCTAAATAGCGACGGACTGGGCGATGGACCATATTCCATCACTGGTTTTGTATGCTTCATGGATTATAGCGACGAATGTATTTCGCTCGTTAATCTGTCGCTAACTAGCAACGGAAATATTCCATCTCTACCGTCCGTTGCTAACAACATGTTTTCTTGTAGTGTTAGAAATCAGTACTCATTTCTGTTAAAGGTCTAAACGAAAGTGAGAAGAAGAAGAAAAGGAAAGTAAACACACTCTATTTATGTGGTTTAAAAGGAGGGTTAATGCTTTTCTTTTTTTACTATCCTTGGCTCTTTACAATTGCATAGACTATTTTCCACATTGTGGTGAGATCAGTCGGTTACAATACAACAATTGGTGGTTTTTCTCCTCCTCATCGAGTTTCCTTCCCTTGTAGTCTGATTTGCTGAGATTGGAGAGTTGCATACTTATGCTTTGATACTTCATACTTATCCTTCAACCCTTCTAGAATACCAATACCATTTGATCCTTCATTAGCTGGTATTTGGATCAGTTTTGAGTCTGAACTAGTATCACTAATAGTCCCCCACAAACCCAACATTGGAAATTGCCATAAGTCAAGTTTGGGCCTTGAATTTTAAAACAAGGATTTAGTTTTTTTTTAAAAGAGTTTGAAATGCTTTTTTGAAAGAGTGAAAAACATGGGTTTAGTTAATGGCTTGGTAAACACATTTGCTACTTGTAATTGTGAGAGGATGAACCATGTACCTAGTAGCTGCTGAGTCATGTTCTCATGATGCAAAGTGATAATCGATCTCAAATGAAAAATGAGATTAACTGTAATTTGAAGGACTAATAAATTGTCACACAAAATAGTTGGAGCTTGAGAATATCAATGCCAAGATCCTGAAGAATTAAGTTAATGCATGTGATTTCTGCTGCCATTGATGAAAAAAATGATACTCTGCTTCAGAACTTGAACGAAAACAATTGGTTATTTATTGGCACTCAAAGAAACTGGTGAATATCTCGTAAGTCCATAGTTAATTCACAATTTTACTTGAAAATGGCCTCAATGACAAATGTGTAATTACTTCTCGTAACTATAATATCATCAACGTAGAGAAGCAAGAGTATACAACCTTGAGTACTTTGGCAAATTTAAAAAGAAAAATCTACATCACTGCAATAGAATCCCATGGCCAATAAGAAAATGCTGAACCTATTGAATCATGTTCAAGACAACTGTTTAAGTCCTTCTAAAGTCCTTTTAAATTATAATAATAATTAGGTCTTTGAGAATCTTGGAATTCGAGTTATTGTTCTACTAATACAGGTTCAATTAAAAAACACACACAAGAAAGTATTTTTTATATCCAATTGGTGAAATTTTCACCTATGAGCCAACACTACAAGAAATTACCTTTTTATTGGTGCGTAGTAATGAAGCGTATTTAGTGGTGTGAGAAATATGTTCATGCTAGTAAAGAAGTACGTTATACTGGCGCAACATACATTGCGTGAGCATAATATCTTTATCAGCACAAATGTATTTTGCACTAGCGAAGTAAAAATCTACATTATGGTTATGGTGCTCTATGTGATGACGAGAGAAAATGTCTCAATAAAGTCAACTCTTGGTAGTTGGGTGTACCCATTACTATGCAAGCTTTTAATCTATCAAGAGATCCATTTTCTTGGTAGTCGGTGGTCGATGTGATGATGAGAGAAAATGTCTTAATAAAGTCAACTCTTGGTAGTTGGGTGTACCTATTAGCATCTATGTAATCCTTTAATCTATCAAGAGATCCATCTTCTTATGGACAAGTTTTCAAGGGCTTCCATTTCATCTTTCATTGCTATATAGCATCTCCAAAAAATTATGAGGGATTGGGTTTCACATTCCCGTGATCATATTGTGGGAATTCAAATATGGAGTGCTGCTAATAACAATATCACCTTGATTTACATTTTGATGGTGCAACAAGATTTTATCCATCTAATTGACCCATGATTCCGTATATATCTGATCAATGTGACTGCCATGATAGGATTCAGCTGCCTGGTAATCAACACTCAAGAGATGCCTATGATCTAAGGTTGATAATGCCATAGAGTTGGTTTGCTGGCATAATTCTTCCACTTGCTCACAACCTACAATCCATTCAAAAAATGTAGAGATCTCATGCTGATTAATTATTAGAAGAGCTATAACTGTCATTAGAAGTTAATTATTATCATAAAAAAATAACGTGTACCAATGTATACATGCTTCGTTTCAACATGTTGACACCGATAACCCTGGTAGTTTTCTTTATAACTCAAAAATACACAAGGAAGAGATCTCAAAATCAAACTTATGCTTAACATAGTCTCAGAGACATGGATAGTATCGAGACCCAACTGAGACCCAAAAACTCGCATACTCAAGGCAGCTGCACATGGTTGGTAGGAGCTATCAGTGCATGTCTCCTTGTGGTGGGTGGGGCCTTGCAGGTTTTAAACCCCAGTGGTATGGTTGAATAATAACGGGTGGGGTCTGCCTAACCCAACTTTCCTATAAAAAACAAAAATTGTTCAAAACTGGCATGGGGCGCTTATTAAGCAACCAAATGGCCATGCAGAAGTCCTCAACCCAATATATTTTGGAAACATTGGCATGAAAAATCATCTAAAGGCCAAGTTTTCTCTAATGTTTTCTCTCAAAACTGTTATGCTCTAATGTTTTCTCTCAACACGACCCTTTTGCTCGGGTATTTTTGGGCAAGACATGCTGGTGAATGCCATGATCCTACAAATATCTTGAAAATTAATGCTAGAAAATTCACCACTATATGATAAATGTTGGTAAGGACTATTAAAAAAAACATCACACGATAAAGGAAGGTTTACATAAACAAAGAACACAGAAAAGCATTTCTTATAAGGACTTTATTACTTTTTCTCTATTCACATACCCTACGTACACCATACATTTATAAATCAATAAAGCAAACCTAGCCACTAGTTACATGCTCCAACAAATTAGGTCCATCTCCTATTCTTTAGGCTTACGTTACAACCACTCCATAACCCTAACTTCTAACTTTTTCATGACGTAGTTGTACACCACATTCCACAAAAACAACAACTGCCATTCCCACAATTGCATACATGTGGAGCATTAACTACATTGCTCCCCCTTAATGCGACAACCTAAATACTCCTAAACTTTCTCTAAACTTGACAAATTTTATAAGTGATAATGACTTCATGAACCCATCAGCAACTTGTTCTTCAGATGCACATCTCTTCACTGCAATAAGTCCTCTTGACATAACTTCTCTGATAAAATGATATTTGATTTCCATATGTTTTGTTCTTCCATGAAAAACATGATTTTTTGCCATAGAAATTGCTGAATTATTATCACAAAAAATCTTTGTAGGCTCTTCTTGACCTAGTTCGACATCTTCCAAAATTCTTCTCAACCAAACGGCTTGACACACTGCTGTAGTGACTGCTATATATTCAGCTTCTGCTGATGATAAAGCCACTGAGTTGTTTTTTTGAGCTCCAAGTAATTGCTCCAGATCTGAATAAGAATATGAATCCACTTGTGCTTTTTCGATCATCTCTTGAACTTGCCCAATCACTATAAAAAAAACTGGTTAGAGTGAGATTAGAAGATGATTTTTACCATATTCCAAAATCCATTGTTTCACGAACATAACGTAAAATGCATTTAGTGGCTCCCAAGTGATGTACTGATGAACAAAGCATAAATCTTGAGACCATGCTCACAAAAAATGCAATGTCTGGTCGAGTATGAGTTAAGTACATCAACCCGCCTACCATGCTTCTGTAATACTTCTCATCTACTTTTGGAGTTCCATCATTTGCACATAACTTCTCAGATATATTCATGGGTGTAGAGCATGCTTTACACTTATCCATATTGAACCTTTTCAGTAGAGCTGAAGCATAGTTCTCTTGTTAAATAAAAATGCCTTCATCTAATTGGTAAACTTGTAGCAACAAAAAGAACCTTAGCAAGCCTAAGTCTGTCATCTCAAATTCATTCATCATGCACATTTTGAACCTTTTATTGAGTTTAAACGAAGTGCCTGTATAGATATTGTCATCAACATATATACTTACAAGTATAATGTCAACACCTTCCTTCTTGACATACAAAGTAGGTTCACTTTCACTCCTTTTAATCTCATTTTTGAGTAAATATGAGTCTAACCTACTATACCAGGTACATGGTTCTTGCTTGAGCCCGTACAAGGCTTTGTTTAACTTATACAATTTCTCTTCCTTTTCTGCAATAAAGAAACCTTCAGGTTGTTCAACATAAATATCTTCATTTAAATACCCATTGAGAAATGCAGATTTTATATTAAGTTGAAAAACTTTTCACTTTAGTTGAGCTGCAGTTGCAAGAATCACACGAATAGTTTCAAATCTAGCTATGGAAGAAAAAGTTTCTAGAAAATCTTCACCATATTTCTGAACGTAACCTTTTGCCACAAGCCTTGATTTATATTTTTTAATCTTACCATCAACATCATGCTTAACTTTGTAAACCCATTTTACCCCAATAGGTTTTTTATCACAAGGCAAATCCACTAATTCCCACATTTTATTCTTTTCTATCAACGAAATTTCCTCTTTCATTGAATTTACCCATTCCATGCTTTTCCATGCTTCATCATAACTTGATGGTTCAAATGCAAGAAAAGCAAACACACATTTTTCATATATTTTATCCAACGATTTTACCTTTCTTGGGGGTGAATCTCAGTCAAGTGTATTTTCAATGGTTGTTGGTGATGAATTACTAGAAGACGTAGATTCGTCTAGTGCATCTCCCTCCAATTCTTCAAATGGTACATGCTTTACTTCATCATCCTCCATTTTCCAATAACTTTGTTTATCAAAGATCACATCTTTTCTAATAATCAATTTCTTAGTAACTGGATTATAAAGACGATACGCTTTGGTTTCAAGGCTATAACCAATAAACACATATTTTCACTCTTCTTTTCTAACTTGGAGCATTCAGAAGCATCAATCAAAGCATAAGTAGTACATCCAAACATGCGTAAATGACTTACACTTGGTCTGCGGTTCTACCATGCTTGATACGGTACTCTATTTCGAACTACTTTTGTAGGAGATATATTCAGAAGATACACAGATGTTGCTACCACTTCTGCCCCGAAATCATATGACAGATTCTTTTCAACAAGGATGTTGCGTTTCATCTCAACGATCGTTCTATTTTTCCTTTCAGCCACTTCATTTTGTTGTGACATTTTTCTCACCGAATATTGCCTGTGTATTCTATTTTCCTTGCAAAAAAACTCAAATTCACCTCCTCTATCAGTACGAAGAGTTTTTATTGGAAGACCACTTTCTTTCTCAACTAGCACTTTGAATTCCTTGAATTTATTAAAGGCATCTAATTTTTGTGCTAAAAAGTAGACCCAACTCATACGAATATAATCATCAATAAATGATAAAAAATATTTACTTTTATTCAATGACAATGTGCTCATTGGCCCACAAACGTCTGCATGAACAAGTTCAAGTGATCTTGGAGTTCTCCATGGTTTTCCTACTGGAAATGATATTCGATGTTGTTTACCAAAAACACACCCTTCACATACTTTGTTAGTCATAAAAATAGATGGTAAACCGTGCACCATACTCTTTTGATTTAACAAATTTAAATCATTATAATGCAAGTGCCCATATCATAAATGCCACAATTTTGATTGATCATCACCACCAATCACTAGAGCACATGAATCCATAGTTGTAACTTCAAGTGGGAACAACTTATTTTGAACCATATGAATTTTTGCAATCACTAAGCCAGTCTTTTTATTCTTTATCTCACATACTTCATCATGAAAATAAACAAAATAATCTTTTTGAATTACTTGACCTACACTAAGTAGGCTATGAGACAAAGTAGGTACAAAGTAAACATCTTGAATAAATTTTTCTTTACCTAATTTGATTTTCACTGCAACAGTACCTTTTCCTTCAACTTTTACTTTATTATCATCTCCCAACCAGACCTCCAGCTTAACTGATTCATTAAGCTCTTTAAAAAATTCCTTCCTTCCTGTCATGTGATTGCTACACCCACTGTCTAAAAACCAAGCATCTTTTTTTTCATTATCAACACTTGTAAGAAACAGGTTAGCATCTTCCTCTATAATATTTGCCTGCCGTTTATTTTTTTCAAAACAATTTGCTTCAATATGACCAAACTTTTTACAAAGAAAACATTGTCTTACTTTATAACTTGGTATATGGGTGTTACCTTCCTTATAAAACTCTGCACCATACCTGCCACATCCTCTTCCTCGAAAGTTGCCTCTATATCCTCCTCTGTCGTGAGCTCTAAATCTGCCTTTTTTATCATTAGCACCACCAATAATTTTTTCTTTGTTTGAACTTTCCACTTTAACCTGAAAAGCATGCTCAACAGTTTTTTTTTCAGATCTATTCATACGACTTTCGTGTGCTAACAAAGAACCGGTCAACTCATTGAGACTATATGATGATAAATCCTTAGATTCTTCAATTGCGGTCACAATCTGGTCAAACTTAGGAGGAAGACTTCTTAAAACTTTTTCCACAATCTTTTAATCAGAAATAACTTCACCAAAAGATCTCATTTGATTTATAATAACCAAGAGTCTAGAGAAAAAGTCTTGCACTGATTCACCATTTTTCATAAAAATTGTTTCAAAATCCTGACGCAAGTTTTGTAACTTAATAGTAGTTACCTTCTTGTCTCCATGAAAATCCTGCTTTAAAATAGTTCATGCCTCATTTGATGTGACTGCAAAGATGATATCGGTGACTACCTGTTGCAAAACCAATAATACCTTTGCATCTTTTCTACGGATATCTAACTTTTCTATAGATTTTTCAGGTGACTTCTCATCAACAACACTTGTATTATCTACCAATTCCCATAAATCTTGGGAAATAAAAAATGTTTTCACTTTGATGCTCCAAAATTCATAATTTTCTCCATTGAAAATGGGTACTATAGTTTGTGACAAGTTCAAGGAAGTCATACCTGATGTTACATGCATGGTTTACTAACCTCTTTACGTAACCTGTAACATTCACAATCCAACACGTTTGCTTCAACAAATACCTTCACTTCCAGTCACACCTCGAACCTGGTTGCTCTTATACCAGTTTGTTGGTAAGGACTATAAAAAAAAACATCACACGATAAAGGAAGGTTTACATAAACGAAGAACACAGATAAGCATTTCTTATAAGGACTTCATTACTTTTTCTCTATTCACATACCCTACGTGCACAATACATTTATAAAGCAATAAATCAAACCTACCCACTAGTTACATACTCCTATAAATTAGGTTCATCTCCTATTATTTAGGCTTACGTTACAACCACTCCATAACCCTAACTTCTAACTTTTTCACGACGTGGTTGTACACCACATTCCACAAAAACAACAACTGTTATTCCCACAACTGCATACACGTGGAGCATTAACTACAATAAAAACATCTTAATATTCTTTTAAAAATGCATGATTTATAACCATTTTATGAAATTTATAAAACAAATCCAATAAATCTGACTAAATATTAGTTTCAAATGGGTACATAACATAATCCTAGGCCATGTGAGAAGTTGTCCTTTGTTTTTTTTTTCAATAGACCATACTTTCGATGTCAACAAACTAATCTAGATCTAGCTAGTTGTTTCCCCATTTCTCCTTTTTTTTTCACCATTTTTTATTAGATTTATACAAAGTAGGAAAATCTTGAAAAAAATTATCCTTGAGTCTTTTTGGAACCCTTGGTTTGGTGGACATGTATAAATAATTCTAACTCTAGTTACAAACTTAGGTTTTCTCTTATTAAATGACCTTTTTTTATGTCGAATTCATCAGGTGAACAAGGTGGACAACATTCATTAGCATCAGATGAACAAGGTGGACATGCACGAAGGTAGACCGTAACGCTACTTCTATTGACTTTAATGCTAATTTTTTACTAAATATTTATTTTTAATTTGGTTGGATAGTCTAGTTGTGGGTATACTGGAGATCTATATACATAAGGTCATCAGTGAAAAGTATGTAACAAAATACTATGTACGCTATGCTGGAGATCTGTATTTACTTTTTAACCCTCGACACATCAAATGCTTTGTATTTGTGTCTGATGTTGGCATCCGAAATAATCTCTAGATTACTGGGAAATCTGAAAGAAATAAAGGATAAAGTACAACATTTCATCATAGTTTTGCCTATTCTGTAACTAGCCAATGAATGAATTTGATTGAGATGTAGGACAATGAATGAATGAAGATTGTTGACGTCTGCAATAGGGCTAATTGGGTTTGTGCAGTTGATAACATTTAACATCATGGACTCTCTTTGTGTGCCTGAACATGTACGGGCATCTGTACTATGTTTAACTTTGTTGATGGAGTGCCGTAACTTTGTTTTTGCTAAGATACTTCCAAGCTTAGGCTTTGTTATCCAAATTATATGAGTGGGATATTGTTATCTTCCTACTACAAATTTTTTGTTTTATTGCTATAGTCTTGATTGAGAATTATCTATTGATCAAGTAATCTCATTGAGATTATTTATGATTTTTTTCATTGTTGGTGATTTTTACTCTTAGTTGATTGAGAAGTTTTATTTGTCAAAGAAGCAGATTATGTACAGGTATACTCATATTGTTATTGCCTTTCAGGTGAAGAAACAATGGAAAAGACAACTCTTGGGGACTCTGGTAGTTGGGCCCGTCATGAAAATAGTCCTTCTGCACCTAACAGCTTGCAAATATCATGGTGCCATGTACTGTTTATCACTGCCAAAGATGCTAAATAATTGAAACAGAAAATCACTTGTTTAATTCATACTTTTTTAATCTGAATATAGTGCTGCCACAACAAAAGTTTCAGGGAACTTGTTATGATCCAATGCAAAAGATTCAGAAAATTTTTGACATTGTTAAAGCCTTCCAAGTATTTGGAAATGTTTTTAATCATATCTACTCTACTAGTGACACTGATTATCATTCACTTTCTTTGGTCCATAGTGGGTGATGATGCTAGCACAATCCCATATCATCTTGATTTTCACTTGGGTCATCATCATAATTATTAATATTATTGTTCAACGTGTTTTGTTGATTGCTTGTATGAAATAAATGTAATTTCATTATGGTGGTTAAATTCAGGTGTGGGATGTCCTCTCAAACCAGGAAGTTATGGAAGTTGTTTCTTCAGTGACTCAGAAAGAAACATCAGCGAGAAGTCTTGTGGAATATGCAGTTAATGCATGGAATTATAGTAAACCAAGATTGGCAGTTGCTGATTGTTCATCTATATGCTTATTTTTTAGTTCTTCAACAACCCGAAGTCAAGACAATTTACTCGATCATGAATCGTTGGTTGGTGCAAGAATCATACATAAGGGCAAAGGGGATCCTTGTATAAATGGCGTGGTTACTTTTGGTCGCTAATGTTATAAATGCGTGTTCAAGAATCGTAAAATGTTATAAATATCTTTGCTTAGTATGCCTGTATATCTATTTCTTGTAATTACAACTAAAATTTTTATATGTATATCCGTGGCTTGATGATGATGATCATCATGACCTGTTATACTGTCAAAAGAAGTTATGTATGACATTCCTATTCCATTATGAATATGAGTCACACAAAGATCTTGAAGTTAACTTTCTGCCTAAAAACTTGACTGGCAGAGTAAGCCATGCATCCTTGATGGTGCTTATATCTGCTTCAATGGTTGCTAGAGAGTGCACTCAAACATTTGCTTATTTGTGCAAATAAAAGAATCACAAGTTTTCCTATAAGCCTTCTGTTTTTGAAATCCTTGATATTTAACATAATAACCAAGAACCATAAAATATAATTTTTCGCTTTTGTGTTCAATATTTAGATATTGTGTTGAATTCACACTCTTGTTTTTTTTTCCTAATAGATGGAAAAAAAATTGTTACTTTTTTGTGAAACAGAAAATGCATGATCAATGAAATCAGCTTAGAATCAGCAAAACAAAAGCGCAAGAAGAAAATGATTACCCTCAACCAAGTTAGGGAGTCCATATCAAGAACATCAACATCACCAAGATAACGATCACCATAGTCCCCCAACATATACAATAAGCTTGTTCTCAACTGCCATTGTAGTATGGCTATCTCTTGGTGTAGGAAGTTCACCAAGAGTCAAATGTCAAATACTGGCCCTTAAGAAGCTTGTGCAGTTGCATGAATAAGAACATTGGCAATGACCTTACTAACATTGCTTTACCAGTGTTGTTAGCAAACTACTCAAAGATAAAAGGTAGTGACCATGACAACATTATCTGAAAAGCATGTATAAATTCCTGAGTTGAAAAGCATTCACAACAATTCGTATTGTCCATAAAAAATTAAACACATACTTGCCTCAGGTATTGTCTATTAGTTTTTGGAATCTAACATCAGTTCTACAAAGATAGAAAAAACATGAAAAGATAGTCGCAACATCTCAAGTTCTTATCTTAATTAACACAACCACATTAAACTGCACCATAACTTCACACTTCCTAATGGAAGGGTAGAAGGGGCGGAAAGCTCCATAGCTGAACTTGGTTATGGCTTCCGTCTTCTATCACCAAGTTGGGTTCCTTTGTGTCTAATTGCATGAATTTATAGCCTTATTCACAGCCTTCCCTTCCAGCCCTCCTCCTTCTCTACATGCACGATTTTGCCATTTCCAATTTCTGTTCACTAAAAAAGCATCTAAGTAGCACGTGGATTTTGTGTGTTAAATTCAAATCTAAGTTTGAATCTAAGTAGCTCATAATTATGTTCCCTGCAACTTGCAACTAGGGGTGTCAACCGATCGGGTTTGGTTGGGACCCATAATTGTATGGTTCGGGTTAGGGTAAACCCGAACAGTTGACGCCCCTAATCAATGCTTGGATGGCTGCTTTACTTTGACACCAAAAGAGTGAATAGGGACAGCACATCGGAAAGCTAACAGGTTCGTATTCCATTGGCTTTTTACCTTTAGCTAATTAAAGAATCCTCAATCGTGATAAAACTTGGTCTATCGAGATGAAAACCTAACCAGTAGACCAATAAAAGTAGGAGAAATTCCATCTTACTTGTCATATATATGTGCATTGTCACAAATATCTTGGGAAAATGTTGAGGAGAGAGAATATCTTGAGATTTTAAAAAAATGCTCTTTGATCGGAAGAATCTAGAAAAGATATCGGTTTATATAAATATAGTTCATATGTCATACATAAATATAAACAATAGGTTCAACAATCTAAATACAAACAATAGGTTTTTGGCTCGACCCGACTGGTATAAGTTCGTTAGGTATTACAAAATATATTTTTTACATGTATTTTTTAATAATCCTATTTCTTTCAGCTCTAAACCCTTGTATTTTTTTCTATAAACAAGTCAGCTCAAACACGATATGTTTAACTCGGGCTCATTATGAGGTCAAACTCAGATGGGATCACCACAAGAATATGCTCGCCCTAGGTGCGACTGGCATGTCCCTTTAAAACCAAAGGCAGGGGGCAAACTTTTCCCACAATACTTTGCTCCTACATTTCAAACATGGTGCACACCCATAGTTCTCAATTAAGACCTGTTTACATTCATTTGATGTAGCTTTAAATCAAAATGAACTACGAGGATCATGATTATCCTTAATGATTTCTTAGTTGAGACAGAAAAAAAAATCTCATTATAATCAATGCCTTTCATTTATTTGAAACCCTTTGCAACGAGCCTAGCCTTGTACCTCTCCACTTGCTCTTTGGAGTCTGTCTTGGTCTCAAGTGTTACTCCATCCGGTCGAGGTATCAGATTTTACAATTGGTTCTTTGCAATAGAGTCAAGCTTTTATTTTATGGCATTGATCCAATGTGTCGATCTTTCAATTTAAATGACTTCTGCAAGGGTGAAGTGATCATCAGTGTACTGACCCTAGCCTTATTATAACTAACGAACTGAGCCTTAATGGCTCCCAAGAATTTCTTCATTGTCCTATAGTGAGGGATAACAACTCGAATGTTTTTATCCACTCGAGATTGCAAAGGAAATAGGCTAAGTTTATTCGAGCGCTCTCACTTTTCAGAGGTAGCCTTCTATTCAGTTATACTCTACTATGTAAGAGCAAGAGGTTCATCAATCCTAAGAGCCAAATCTTGGTTCATGTAACCCAGAGTAAATAATATTATTTCTTTTCAATCCGTAAAATTAGATTTGTCTAACATGGGGATGTAACTAGAATTCTTAATGATGAAAGAACCTGGTACAATAAGAAACAAAATAAAAAGACCTTATAATGCTCAAACGAGACTTATGTTGAAAAGGTAAAAAACTAAGACCCTTTATTAATTACATTTTCTAAGACAAGCATAAATGGATCATTATCATTTTATTTTGGTGAAAATGATAATACCCATAGTTGTATATTTATGATAAAATATGTATTATATCATCAAAAAATACAAATTCATGCTTCAACTTATATGCATAAATAAATTTTTATAAAAATACTTCACATATGTCTTGAATTTAGTCATAATCCATGCTTAAATATCATGCATAACTTAAATAACATTAAATGCATGTAAAAAGTCATGCTTCCATAATAATAAACACTTATAATGCATGAAAAAAGAGTAAAATATGCTATTATAGGTAAAACTCAAGTCCTTAAGCTAGAACCGCACTAAAAATGCTTTGAGCCGCGCTTATAATGCTTTTCTTATTTTATAATCATTAACTCTTTACAATTGTATAGATTATTTTCCACGTGTCGTAGTGAGATCACTCGGGTAGAATACAGTAGTTGGTGATTTTCATCCTCATTGAGTTTCCTTCCCTTGTAGCCTTATTTGCTGAGATTCAAGAGTTGCAGACTTATCCTTTTATAGTTCATAGTAATCCTTCAACCTTTCTAGAATATCAGTACCATTTGATAATTTATTTGTTGGTATTTGGATCAATTTTAAGTTTGAACTAGTATCACTAATAATCCCCCACAAACTCGCCATTGGACATTGCCATAAGCCAAGTTTGGGCCTTGAATTCTGAAGCATGGATTAGTTTTTTTTTAAAGAGTTTAAAACTCTTTTTTGTAAGAGTGAAATGGGTTTAGTTAATGATTTGGTAAACACATCTGCTACTTGTAACTGTGAGGGGATGAACCATGTAACTAGTTGTTGTTGAGCCACATTCTCACGAACAAAGTGATAATCTCAAATGAAAAATGAGATTAACTGTCATGTGAAGAACTGATAAATTGTCACAAAAAATAGTTGGACCTTGAGAATGTCAATGTCAAGATCCTAAATAATGAAGTTAATCCATGTGATGTATGCTCCCATTGATGAGAAAAAATGATACTCAACATTGGAACTTGATCGGAAATAGTTGGTTGTTTATTGGCACTCAAAGAAAGTGGTGAATATCTCATAAGTCCTTCATAGCGAATTCAAAATTTAATTTGGAAATCAGCCCAACGATGAATGTCTAATTACTTCCCGTAACTATAGTGTCGTCAACGTACAGAAGCAGGAGTATACAACCTAGAGTATTTTGGCAATTTTAAAAGAAAAATCTGCATCAATGCAATTGAATCCCATGGCCAATAAGAAAATGTTGAACCCATCAAACCTTATTCGAGACAACTGCTTAAGTCCTTATTAAGACCTTTTTAAATTATAACTATAATTAGGTCCTTGAGAATCTTAGAATCTGAGCTATTGTTCCATTAATACAGGTTCAATTAAAAAACCACACAAGAAAGTATTTTTTTATATCCAAATAGCAAATTTTGTACTTATGAACCAACACTACAAGAAATTACCTTTTTATTGGCGCGCCAGTAATGAAGCATATTTACTAGCGTGAAATATGTCTGCACCAATAAAGAAGTATGTTATACTGGCGCCATTATAATTTGCGCCAGTTAAGTAAAAATCTTTACGTTATGGTTATGTGGTTGTGTGATGACAGGAGAAGATATCTCAATAAAGTCAACTCTTGGTAGTTGGGTGTGTCCTTTAGCAACTATGCAAGATTTTAATCTATCAAGAGATCCATTTTCTTAGGGACAAGTTCCCAAGAGCTTTCGTTTCATCTCTTATAGCTTGACCCAACCTAAGGTGAAAGCTGAAAAATTGCATCGGATTGAATTCACATTCCCATGTTTAGATTGAGTGATAGTATTATGGGAATTCAAATATAGAGTGTTGTTAAAAACAATATCAGCTTGATTTACATTTTGATGTTGTCATTAATTGAGGTCACAATTTTGCTGATTTCTAGGAAGATTTTGTCCATATAATTGACCCACGAATTCATATATATCTGATCAGTGTGACTGCCTAGTAGGATTTAGCTGTCTAGTAATCAACAGTCAAGAGGAGCCTATGATGTGAGGTTGATGATGCCATAGAGTTGGTTTGCAAGTCTGATTCTTCCTCTTGATTACAACCTGCAATCCACTCATAAAATGTTGAGATCTCATTCTAATTAATTGTCAAAAGAGTTATAACTATCATTACCTCAAAAAGGGAGTTAGTTATTTTCATAAAAAATAACATGTGTACCAATGTACACATGCCGTGTTTCAACGTGTATTGACAACCCAAGTAGTTTTCATAAAAATAACTGAAGGGCCCCATATAAATATCTCACAAAAATATCTAATGGGCCTCACATAAATATCCCATAAAAATATCAAGTATACTCTACAGGGATATGGATGTCATTATGTTACTTTGGTCTTAAGTTTGGATCTTGGATCAGATGAACTAACAAAATCAAACCCAGTCTGCACCTAGATCCAAGATCCATTTAATTCTCTATAAATAGGAGGAGACCCCCTTTAGAAAATTGTGCTCCCCTCTCTCTTTACTTTCTCTTATGCTTTTCTCCCCTATCTTCTTTCTTGGTTCTAGACTAGACCAAGCCCACTTAAAGTGAGCTTGGACCTGTTTCCCTAACTTGAGCCTACCTGGGTCAAGACGACTTGACCTACCAGGTTAGTATTTCTCTCTCATCCTTTATTTTGGTCTTAGCAAAGGTTTATCCCACTTGACCTACACTGAGCCAACTTGAAATGAGCTTGGACCCACTTGACATAGATTAAACCCAGTTGGGTCAAGACCCCATGGCCCTGACTGCTTGAGCTCCTTTACCTTTTCCTTAACTATTTCAAACCCATATGATCTAGCTTAACCCACTTGAGGTTGGTTCAAACCGAGTCAAACCTAAACTAGGTCCAATCTATTTTTGACCTAAACCTCATTGTTTCGCCGTGACAAATTCTGCAAGAGACGCTCTTGGTTGTAATCGTACCGGACGTAAGAATGTGCTAGCCATGACTTAGGAGCGCCTTAAACATTGAGTTGAGCCACCGCTGCCAAATTTTGGTAGGTTTGCACTTTGTTTTCTCTCTTTTAAGTTATTTATTAAAATAACTGTCATGTAAGGTGGCATTTTCCTTCACGTACACCTTTGTAAAATAATATTTGGTCTTAGTCTTCGGTTTATGCCCTCTAGGGCACTGCAAACTTGCTTCGGTATTCATGCACGTACCCTTGCTACTATCAATCGTTATTTACTATGAACTAATTCTCATAGGGTCTTAGTCATTGGTTTATGCCCTCTAGGGCACCGCAAGCTTTCTTCGGTGTTCACGAGCATAACCTTGCAACTAATTCTCTATTTACTATATATATATATATAAATATACATATATTTTGCTTTATGCACTTTTACTTAGCCTGATACGTGGTTTCATTCATTGGGCCTTTCTTATGCAATTTACTTTGTTGTCGCACTGCTATGTGTATAGGCTGCAGCTTTACACAATTTACTTAGGGTGATGCATGGTTTCACTCATTGAGCCTTTCTTACGCACTTTACTTAGCCCGATACGTGGTTTCATTCACCTGACCTTGCTTATGCACATTACTTTGTCATCGTGTTGTTATGTGTACATGCTTTTGCTTTTACTAAATATAGTTTTGTTATAATAAGCATACAAATGGCAACTGATCATTATCACCGAAGCGATTCCAAATGTCTTGCCTCGCTCAAAAAATTGATTGGCGAAGAAATCCCTATTGTAAAGGTTTCAGATTTGCATAAAACTGTATTTAGTTAAATATCTAAGTCACAAGCGTATGACCTAACTAAGGCCTATATTTTCAATAAACCATGAAAGATGCAAAGTACACACAATAATGCACATCTATCCAAAAACAAATGTAGTTATTTTTTTATTAAACAGGGGAGATGCTATCTAAATTTTTGACAATATGCTCTCCAAGCTAAAAGGAACGTAGCGATTTTTTTGTTAAATAGGGGAGATGATATCAAAATTTCTTACAAGATGCCTTCCAAGCAAAAAAAAAATGTTGCGCTTTCCCTATCAAATACCATTTTTTTAGGAATTAGGTCAAATTATCCGTACAATATGGTCATTTTTCATAGAAAAAATAAAAAATTATCAGGTTAAACGCGACAAATATCAGAATCTGATAACAATTATTTTCTCAATTTTGAATTGGATATAAAAAGATCCATGATCATACTTATTTCAAGTCTGACTCAGATTCAGATATATCCTACGTTGATCGATTCCAATATAATATGGGTTGGAACTCTGACATATTAAATAAGCACTTCAAACAAAAATGCATAAAATAACTACAACAAAAAGCTATACACAAATGGGGCAGAACTAGAACTTTTGTTAGCCTAAATCTTCACACTCCCTTGGATGGTGGTAAGCCAAACATGTAACGTATTAGTACCAAAACATGCAGTTAAATACCTATTGTAATTAGAAAAAGTTGATTGTATTTTTATTATTGCCAAAATTTTAGGCATGTTTTGAGATGTTTTTTCAAAAAAAAATATTTTTGTTAGTTATCAAATATTACTAAATTATCTCTCTATCTCTTTTCCATTTATAACATGAAGAAACCTCTCCCGGCAAGAAGACTTGGTCATGTTGGCTATACCTTTCATACCTCGTGCCGACGACATTAACCTTCGAGGACAGGATCAGAGGCCTATGTTCAGTGTCAGCTTTTGCAGGGTACAAAACTTTTTTTTTTGAAAGGCAAGCTGGGGTTAGGCAGACCAATACCAGATTTCATTAAGAATCAATAATCGTGATGGGGTGCCAATATGGGGGATGATCCTTCCATAATTTTTGGATTCTCCCTTTTCTAATCTAGCTAAATTACTAGCTATTTGATTTCAACTGCAGTTAGATTTTTGTAGATCAATTTTTTCGCAACTATACAAAAAATTCCTCATACCTAGAGGAATATCAAGGCCATGGCTTCTTCCCATGGTGACAAAAGTTAAAAACTTTAAAATATCGGCAGTCAAAAATTTAGGTGATTTTGAATTTTTTTTCATAAATCTTGCATTTTTTGACGAAATCTTGGCAATAAAAATAAATAAATAAATATAAAAAATACTTTTTATACGAAAATATAAATAAAACACATTTAAAAATAAAAACCTGCGGTTTTCATGATAAATATCTTCATGGATTCAAAATCTCGCGAGAAATTGCCGTTTTAAACTTTCAGGCAATTTCTAGCTATACTATCACGAGATTTTTATAAATCTCGCCATGTTTGTCACAGGGCTTCTTCCTTCTAGAAATGTAAAAATTTTAATAACTAGGGCCAGCCAGCTGCCCATCTCTAGCATGACCTTAGCACCGGGATCTATTAATGTGAGAATGTCTGATCGTCCGCTCCATTCTCTCTCTCCCAGCTCTCCTTCCTTTGAGAAACAACCCGCATGTTTGAAGCTACCACCGTGTATTCGTATGGTAAATCCAAGGAACCAACGTTCCTAGTATAGCCCTCTCATATTCACCTTAAGCCAGTCCGATTTAGCAGGGCTCCAACTGTTCAACCATATAGGACTTCAAGAATCTGTTCCGAAGCATGTGAGTGCCTTCCTTTTTAATCTGATTGATTATTCATATAATCAGCTGGAATGTTCTTTCCCAGCCTTGTCTCATCACTTTATCTTGGAATTTCTTTTTGAACTAAGACAGGACGTTACTTACATCTTTCCTACTGGTCTCCATCTAAATCCAAACGAAGATGTTGATATCACACAAACGTCTTGGAAACTGAAAGGCTTTTGCAATTTGGAGTCTTTCTTGGGTGAGCAAACGGTCTTCAATTGCCCATCTCGATGGATGTGATAGCAGATGGAGGGTGGGCCTTATTAACCCATCTGCATCGAAATATGGGTTTGTCTTCACCATGACTTCGCAGACCGACGTTACTGATGAGAATTCTTCCTTTGGGAGACATTCCAAACAATCTGCAATTCCAGGGGACCATTTTTTACTTTGCACCATCCGCTCAATTGTATTGGGAATCCGGAGATAGTGACAATTCATGGGTTGGCTACTGTCAAGGCGATGTAATACTTGGTGAATCTTAGGTCATGATACATGGCTTTCTTGGTATTATCGGAAACCACGTTTTCCCACTCAAATTTTCCATCTCACCTAATCAATGATGGCTACTGCAAGAGGGACACAATTTCATACAAAGTTTAGATATTTGGATTCGATAATTAAGTTGGACTCATAGGGATTCTCAGGCCTCCTTCATGTGGCTTGCGGACTTTTTCCAAACACATGAAAATTGTATTGGGAATCTGGAGATAGTGACAATTCCTGGTTTGGCTACTGTCAAGGCGATGTAATACTTTGGTAAATCTTAGGTCATGATACATGACTTTCTTGGTATTATGGGAAAGAAATTTGATGAAAGGACCATGAGAACACCATGGGTCAAACCGGAACTCTACCCTTTCTCCCCCTCAAATTTTTCATCTCACCTAATCAATGATGGCTGCTGCACCCTGTTTATTACCTTAATTTCCAACTGAAAGGACCTCTTGTGTTCTGGAGAGGGACCCAAATTGATACAAAGTATAGATATTTGGATTGTAAAAGTTGGACGCATGGGGATATTTGGTGTTGAGCTACCTTCCATGCTAGTTTAGCTAAACAAGCGATGTTCATCTCCTTCACGTCACGGATTTCCAGGCTTCCTTCATGTGATTTTCAGACTTTTTCTCAACGATCATGGAAATTGTTGACTGCCCGTCTACCGGTCAAGGCATCAACCCCCCCCCCCCCCCCCCCTCCCCACTACAACTCTCCTAGGGGTGTCTCTCTCTCTCCTATCTTTTGGCACTATTTTCAAAATATTTTTAAAATTTGCTACCATGATATGGATATGACCCAAATTTTAAATTTGTAATTGACCATATATACCAACTTAGGTTGTGTTTGATTGAGTCAACCAATTGGGTTCATGGATTTGGTAATCTTCCTATGAAAAGCATTTTTCCAAAATCTCAACATATTTTCTATCGTCAACATTTTCCCGAGAACTAGGTTTGTGACTGTGCACTTACATTTCCCGAGAAGCAGGTTCAGAAAATCATACATTCCGAGAAGGAGGCTGCCTGGAAGGAAAGGCTGTGAATAAGGCTATAAAATTGATGCAAATAGACACAAAGGAACCCAACTTGGTGATAGAAGATGGAAGCCATAACCAAGTTCAGCTACGGAGCTTTCCGCCCCCTTCTACCCTTCCATTACCACAATGCCTGCAGGTTCAAACTCAACCACTCTGATTAGGGTTCCATCAACAACCAAGTTGTCATCTCAAAGACTGCTTAGTCTGACACCTCCTCGCAGCTTACTCCTTAACTAGGATCCTTGGACCCTCCTCCAAAACCAAGATGTGCAAAATGGATCATGGTACTTCCCTCTCACTACAACTATGACCCTCGCTAAGGGATGTAAATATGTGGGAACCAGGTCGGATCTAGGCATTACTGAGTCTGACTTAATGGCATCTGCCCTAATAGGATTCTGATTTTAACTCAGACTCGGAATAGGATGGTGGTAAGCAGTTGATGTACACAGCCCATTGCCAGGCCTAATAACAGGAGGATCAAAGAGTACTAATTTGGGATTTGACTTCTTCATTGTGCAGGGCTGTCATGATGTTGAGCTTCAAGTTCGTGATTATGAATTGGACCAATATGGAGTTGTTAATAATGTCATATATTCCCATTACCTGGAACATGGTGAGACTGAAATGGTTTTGCTTTTGTTTTTAGTTTGGTTCGTGTAACACCAAAATGTAACCCTGTATTTGGCTTCAGAAAAATGAGAATCAAAGAAAGAATATAACCCAATCATCATGATTTTATTTTATTGAGACTGCATTCATAGGTTTACATGTGTCTAAACACAAGCATCATGATTTTTATTTTCAAGCTTACCACTGGCAATATTCTTCTTTAATATTCTGTTAATCATTTTTTACCAGCTCTAATTATTTCATGTTGCTGATGGAAATAAGAATTGCAAAATTAGTTCTTCATGGTTGCCTGCCAATTGTGAAACATGTGTTTCAAGATTGATTTCTCAATTATTTTGTTTTTCCACTATCAATCGATATTTATTGTGCACTAAGTATCATAGGGTCATAGTCATTGATTTATGCCTTCTAGGACACCTCAAGCTTGCTTCGGTGTTTACGAGCATAACCTTACAACTAATTCTCTAATTACTGTATATATCTAAAAATATACATATAATTTATATTATGCACTTTTACTTAGCCTAATGTGTGGTTTCATTCACTGGCCCTTTCTTACACACTTTACTTTGTTGTCGCACTGTTATGTGCATAGGCTCTCGCTTTACGCAATTTACTTAGGGTGATGCATGGTTTCACTCATCGGGCCTAGCTTATGTACTTTACTTTGTCATCGCACTGTTATGCGCATAGGCTCATGCTTTTACTAAATATAGTTTTGATATAATAAACGTACAAATGTTGATTGATCCCTATCACAAAAGTGATTCCAAATATTTTGTCTCGTTCAAATTATTGTTTGGCGAAGGAACTCCTATTGAAAATGTTTTAGATTTGCACAAAACCGCATTTACATAAACATCTAAGTCATTAGTGTTCGACCTAACTAAGGCTTAGGTTTTCAATAAACCATGAAAGATACAAAGTACACACAATGATGCACATCTATTCAAGAATGAATGTAGTGATTTTTTCGTTAAAAAGAGAAGATGCTATCAAAATTTCTGACAAGATGCTTTCCGAGCTTAAAGGAACGTAGCGATTTACTAGTTGAACATGAGAGATGCTAAGAAAGATGCTACCAAAATTTCTTATAAGATGCCCTCCAAGCAAAAAAAATGTCATGCTTTCCCTATCAAATACCATTTTTTACGAAAATCAGGTTAAATTATTCGTATAGTACGATCATTTTTCAAAAAAAAATATAAAATTGTCAGGTTAAACACGATGAATATCAAAATCTGGTAACAATTATTTTTCCAATTTTGAATTGAACATAAAGAGACCCATGATCATACTTATTTCAGATCTAGCTCAGATTCATATATTTCCTATACAGATAGATTCCAATATAATACGGGTTGGAACTCCAATACATTAAATGAGCACTTCAAACAAAGACACAACAATTAACTACAACAAAAACATATACACAAATGGGGCAAAACTAAAACGTTTGTTGTGGTGTGATCCAGAACACTTTATAAGTGTTTGGCCCTTTTCATTAGGGCGAAAGGCGGGAAGCAGAGTGTTCTGACCCGTCACCCTTTCTCTCTCTCTTAAAAGAGCAAATCACTTTATAAGTGTTCGTCCAGAACACTGGACCATGCCTCGGGGGCAGCTGCTACCTAGCACCAGTGGATAGGGCTGAACACCTTTGGCGATGAACTCTGTGTCTACTTTCTACAGTAATTGAATGGCTAACTACTTACCTATAAAGGAGTGATAAACTTGAGAGACAGCTTGTGTATTGCGGCTGCATGGCCTTCAGACTGTAATTCATTGATATCGCGACTAACTCTGCCAAACACATCTGTATAACCTAAAACACACAGGGAATGTAGTGCACCATTAACTAATGTATGCAATCAATCTTGAAACACATGTTTCACAATTGGCAAGCAATCAAATTATTTGATTGCCTGCCAAGAAGAACTAATTCTGCAATTCTTATTTCCATCAGCAATATGAAATAATTAGAGCCGGTCAAAAATGATAAACCGTATGTTAGAGAAGAATATTGCCAGTGGTGCACCTGAAAATCAAAATCATGATGCTCGTGTGTAGACAGACACATGTAAACCTATGAATGCCGTCTCAATAAAATCAAATAATGATGATTGGGTTATATTCTTCCTTTGATTCTCCTTTTTCTGAAGCCAAATACAGGGTTACATTTTGGTGAATCCATCGGTACTGTAGCTCAAAAATGGTTAAAACCAAACTAGAAACAAAAACAAAACCATTTCAGTCTCACCATGTTCCAGGTAATGGGAATATATGGCATTATTAACAACTCCATATTGGTCCAATTCATAATCACGAACTTGAAGCTCAACATCGTGACCGCCCTGCACACTGAAGAAGTCAAATCCCAAATTAGTACTCTTTGATCCTCCTGTTATTAGGCCTGGCAATGGGCTGTGTACATCAAGTGCATACTACCATCCTATTCGGAGTCTGAATCAAAATCAGAATCAGATTAGGGCAGATGCGATTAAGTCAGACTTAGTAATGCCTAGATCCGACCTGGTTCCTACACATTTACATCCCTTAGCGAGGGTCATAGTTGTAGTGAGAGGGAATTACCATGATCCATTTTGCTCATCTTTGTTTTGGAGGAGGCTGCAAGGATCCTTGTTAAGGGGTAAGCTGCGAGGAGGTGTCAGACTAAGCAGTCTTTGAGATAGCAACTTGGTTGTTGATGGAACCCTAAGCAGAGTGGTTGAAATTTTCTGCATGTCTTTCCGAGCACTCATAATTATGTTACTTGCTGTCTTGCAAGTAGGGTTCTCAACCATCTGGTTTGGTTGGGACCCAGGTGAAACCAGACTTAAACCAGATTTTTGGGTATGGTATTGAGTCTGGACCCGAGTCTAATTGGGTTTACTATAAGATTAACTATACCCAGACTCGTTAAGAACTACATGAACCAGACACAAACCATACACGCCAAAACTATATTTTTTATTATTTTTGGTAAAAAATTATGGGTCTTAATCGAAACTCAGCTCAGGCCCAGGTCTGGTATAAAATCTCACAAACTATACCAGGGTCTATGTATTAATCGGACCTTCTATCCGGACCCAAGTCTTAATCAGGTCTTCTTATTTATCACAATACCCGGACCCTATAGGGTTTGATTCAGGTCGAGTGCAGGTAAACCCAACCCTTTGACACCCTTAGTTGCAAGGTTGAAGATCATTCAGGAGTTCTTAATATTGATGAGATGCAACAGGTCGGGTTCAGCCTCTCCCCAGCTTGCCAATAAAAAAACAGATTTAAAAAGTGGCTCCTCTTGGAACCTTGCAAACTAGAGGACGTCATGTAGGGGTGTCATTAGGTTGGGTTTGGTTCGGACCCAGGTGAAACCCGACCTGACCCTGATTTTCAGGTATGATATCAGGTTCAAACTCGAGTCTAATCAGACCCTTCGTAAGAGAAACCATACTCGGATGTGATAAGAACTACATGAATCAGACGTGAGCCATGGTAAAATAATATTTTTATCATTTTTACATTGAAAAATTTCCCTTATGTTGAATAGGGTTTTAAATTATAAACACTCTTGGTCTCATTAGCTTACTACCAATGACAACAAGAATCCCTCGTGCATGATGCCCAATTGCCGGCACCATGCAAAAAGAGAAGAAAAACACAAACAAACAAACAAAAAGGCAAAGATTTCAGCATTTATGTTAAACAATATAGGTGCTTGATTTCTTGTGTTTTCATACTATTTTGGTTGTTGATGGAACCCCAAGCAGAGCGGTTGAGACTGAGCCTGCATGCAGGCTTTGTGGTAATGAAAGGGTAGAAGGGGTGAAAAGCTTCGTAGTTGAACTTGGCGCAAACATATTTTGTGCTACTAAATATGCTGCATTATTGTTGCGCATAAAAGCGCACCAATAAAAAAATAATTTCTTACAGTGTTAGCTCATAGGTAAAAATTTCGCCAATTGATATAAAAAATACTTCCTGGTGTGGTTTTTTAATTGAACTTGTATTAATGGAACAATAGCTCAGATTCCAAGATTCTCAAAGACCTAATTATGATTATTATTCAAAAAGGGATTTATGAGGACCTAAGCAGTTGTCTTGAACATGGTTTGATAGGTTCAACATTTTCTTATTGGACATGTGATTCTATTACAGTGATGCAGATTTTTCTTTTTAAGTTTTCCAAAATACTAAAGGTTGTATACACTTGCATCTCTATGTTGATGACATTATAGTTACAAAAAGTAATTACATAATTGTCATTAAGGTCATTTCCAAATTAATTAAATTGTGAATTCACTATGAAGGACTAATGAGATATTCACCACTTTCTTTAAGTGCCAATAAACAACCTCCTATTTCCGTTTAAATTTTGAAGCTTAGCAACACTTTTTATCATCAATGGCCGCAAAAATCACATGGATTAACTTAATTCTTCAAGATCTTGGCATCGATATTCCTAAGCTCCATCTATTTTTGTGACAATTTATCAGTCATTCAAATGACAATGAATATTGTTTTTCATTTGAGATCGATTATCACTTTTTTCGCGAGAATGTGGCTCAACAACAACTAGTTACATGGTTCATCCCCTCACAGTTACAAGTAGAAGATGTGTTTACCAATCCATTAACTAAACCTATCTTTCACGCTTTCAAGAAAGCATTTTAAACTCTTTAAAAAAAACTAAATCCATGTTTTAAATTTCAAGGCCCAAACTTGGCTTATAACAATCTCCAATGCCAGATTTGTGGGGGAGTATTAGTGATAATAGTTCGGAGTGAAAATTGATCCAAATACCAACTGATGATGATGCAGAGCATTCAGATCATAAATTCATTGCAGATGAGCTGGATCCAAATTCAACTCACCAGACCCGATCTGAGATGTGTTACTATGTAGATCCAATGACATGCAGGGATCTCCATTTCAATTACTAAAATTGCATTTTATTTTTTGATTCAATTTTGGCAAGTAGGAATCATATTAAGCATTTTTCTTATTTTATTTTTGTTTTTATTATTTTTTTTTGTAGGTGTTGGATTCTACGGATTTAGATAGTTCTAGTGCCTTGTAAGATCTTTTCGTGGCACTAGAGGGTGTGTGGGGTTAAGGGTAGTTTTTGTTTTTTATTGCATTTAATTTTATTGCCTTTTGGCTTGTGGGTCTGGATCTTAACATTGTTTGGATCTTGCCCGAGATCCAAACCTCGTTGGAACCATATAGGTGGCGCCACTTAATGTGGACATCCATAGACCTCAATTTGAATTCCCATTTGACTTTGAAGTCAATTGAGCTGTTGAAAGGGCTTTAAAGCTTTAGTTCTAAAAATGACTTATTCATTGCCTTGGAAAGAGGCTGCCTTGGGAAGGCCTGACCCTCTTTATAAATCTTTATTTTGGGTGTTTAATAGTGCAAGGAGGAGGTCAACCAAGAGGAGATTGATTTGAAATTTGGAAGAAAAAAAAATCGTGAATGAGAGCTTGAAAGAAATCCTTTGAGAAAGGTTAGAGAAAATCGTGTGAGGGTGTTGATTCAAGAAGAATACCTCTTGTGCTCGTGTGGATGAATCTTGTGTTGGTGTTGTTTTGCATTGGAGAAAGTTGTTGAAGTATATTTTGATTTTGTTGCTGCAAACAAGATAACACTTTTTCTGAACTTGTTAGATTTATCTTGGGTTCTTTGCATATTTGTTATCATCGACTGTTAGATTTCTTGTTCAAGATTGCGAGTCTATTTCCAAAGTGTTAATAAAATTATTCATGTGATTTTGGTTGTTTAGAAACTCATTTTGTTGATGTATGTTTGGATTTTTCTAAAACTCGTTTTCTGCTAAGGAAAGTCATTTCTGCATTCGGGATTGTTAGACACTGTCCCGGTATTTTGATTATATCTCTCTAGATACTTGTCCAAATCAAGTGATATTTGGTTTGTTGAAAAGCTAAGATTCTCCCCTTCAAGTTTGTTGTTTACTGTTTTTCTTGAAGCGTCGTTGTTAGGCCACTAAAATCTTTAGCAAGTTTCAGTCAATCAAATAAGACCATAGTTTTGTCCTGTTGTGAACACCCCAAATTTTTCAAAAAATTCAAAAATTACCTTTTTGCCCCTAGGTCCCTTTTTTTGAATAAGTCGAGTCAATTTTTAATCAAATTTCCAGTCATTTCTCGGAATCACTGGAATCCAGGCTCAAACTTCATTTCTGACCCAATTTTTGATCCAAACCGGATATCTGGATCCAATTCTGATCCTGGATCTCTTATTGTTCCAAAAATTTCAAATTCTTTATATTTCTCAGAGGTTTTTTTCAGTCCAGGGTCCGATCTCAATTCAAAATCCGAATTTTAATGTTTTATCAAAACTCTCGGACCCACATCCATTTCTGAAACCCATTTCTAAAATTAAATTTTTTAAAAAAAAAAACACCCTTTTTGAGAAAAACCCCTTTGAAAGAAACTTTTTGAAAATTTTGGGAAAAATGGAGGAGCCCCTTTGAAAAACCTGCAACAGTTTTTCATTGCGATGCTTCTCGAGCTCTCTCTCTCCCTCCCTGAAGTTCTCGTCTCCCCGTTGATCACTAACAAACGTTTGCCTTCTCGAGGCTTCTTTTTCCTTATAAAAAGGGGGCACACAGGAGTTGATGAAGCCATCCGTCTTCACCTTACCATTTTCATGCTTCCTCTGATTCTTCATTGCTCTTCTCTTCCCTCTTCTTCTTTCTCTCGATCCCCTTTTCTTTTTTTCTTTTTTTCTTTTTTTTTCTTTTTTGGGGAAAGAATCAAGTTCAACAGCATCCAGGGGGAGCATCTCCTTCACCCCTCCATACGCATCTTCTTCTTCTCCCTCTTCTTTCTTCTCTGGATTCCCGTGGTTTCCTCTTCCAATCAGTTGAAGGAAGACGACCATCCCACAAGCCAAGGTAAGAGTTATCCCCTTTTTCTTTGATTTTCTGTAAAAAAAAAATTGTTTGACTCGAAAACTTCTTTTCATAGCTGTGATCATCGCAAAATTTTTCCTCTCGTAATGTTCTCTCTCTTCCTTCTCTTTTCCTTTCCAACCTCTTATTTTCCTCCTTTTTGAAGGGAGAAAGATAAAAGACAGGAAGAAAAGAGAGAAGGGAAAAGAAAGAAGAGAAGAGAAGAAGAATCCTTTTGCGGGTCTCACTTGACCTTAATTTTTGAAAATATTTTGAAATAACTCACCTCCGTTTTTGAAATATTTGCGGGAAAACTGGGAGACGGGATCCGCTCGTCGGTACGAGGTTCGACCGTTCCTGGCGCCTTTACCAGGGGTAATCGAACCAAGGGTCGAATTAATGCCTTTTGCTTTGCTAAGAAATTATCTAAGAAATCATTCTAAGTCTAAAATGCACAATGAATCATGCTTGTGCAAATGCAAAGATGCATGCTCTTTTTGAAAATATTTTGAAGAATTTCCAAGTGAATCTGATAAAGTGAGGAAATGATTCCTGACTTAGAACCTAAGATTAAAGTTCTAAGTTTTTAGAATAATCAAGAGCTTGGAAAAATAATTCTGGAATTTGGAAATTGATTTTGAAGTTTCAAAGTCACAAATGGACTTTAAATTTAGAATTTTGAACTTGGATGAATATTTGAAATGGAATTGAATTCCAATTTTGAAGTTTTGAATTTAGAAGGAAATGTGGGAAATCTAAGGGAATTGAGGAATGGGATTTGCAAAAGTTGGAATTTCAAGATGAAATCTGAATCTAAGATCTGGACTCTGAATAGAGTTCAAAGCTGAATTTCGAACTTAGGATCTGAAACAGAAGCTTGATTTGAAATCTGGAATGAAATGGAATTGGTTTGAGAAGTTGAGAATGGAAGTTGGTTTGAAATCTGGAATTCAGAATGGAATTTAAATTCAAAGTATAGATTCTAAATTAGAGTTGAGCTTTAAAATCGAATTCTGGATTTAGAATTCGAAGTGGGAATTGGATCTGAATTCTGGAATCCAAGATGAAATTGGATTCTGATCTTAAATGGAATTAGATCTAAGATCTGGGATCCGAAGGGGAATTGGGCTCTGGATCATAAAATGGATTTGGATCTGAAGTCTGAGATCCAAAGTTGAATTGGAAACTGGATCCTAAGGTGAATTTGGATCTGAAGTCGGAGATCCAAGGTGAATTGGGTTATGGATCCTAGAATGGATTTTGGGTCTGTAATCCGAGATCCGCAGTGAAGTTGGAAATCTGGATCTAAGCTGAGATTAACTTTGGATTTTGGGTTTTGAAAGTCCAAATGGGACTTTAGAAGATGGATCTGGGTTTTGAAAACCCGGATTGAACTTGAGAAGGTTTTGGATTTTGAGATTCAAAGTCAATCTCAACTTTGATTTAAAACTTGAAGAAAATTGAATTTTTGTATCAGAAGATGAATCAGAAATTTCAAAGTTATATTAAACTTTGAAATTGGATGCTGAATTTGAGTTGGAATTTTGGATTTTTCAAAATTGATTTGAGAATTCAAATTTATAAATGAACTTAAAAAGTCAATTTGAACTTTGAATTTGGAGTTTGAATTTGGAATGAATCAAGAATATAAAGATTGAATTTTGAAATTCCAAAGTCAATTTGGACTTTGAACTTGAAATTTAAATCTTTGAAATAAGATAGAAGGATGAATTAAACTGTAGACTGAAGAAAGATATTTGAAATTACTTGGATTTTGAAAAAGGAATTTGAAAAATATGATGTCATTCTATCCTATATGATGAATTTGAATAAGTTTGAAATTGGATTTTTGAAAAGCTATTTCATTCTTTAAGTGAATTAAGAATGGGGTTGAAGATATAATATATCCCTGACTATGGTCATTGGATATATTATATAATAACCACATTTAAATTCAAATGAAGAATAAAATACATTTTTTTGTGCTTTTATAGAATTTAAAATGAAATTAACCCTCAATATACCCTGACTATGGCCATTGGTATATATTTTGAGTTAATCCTAAGTTAAATTCTGATAAAAGAAAGAAAATATTTTGAGAAAATATGATGATTTTTTAAAGTAGATCTAGTGTGGACCCAGTGTTATTTCGTAAAAGATGAGAATTCTAAGTTTTGTTCACACCCCGACTATGGCCGTTGATGTAAATCGTCAACTTAGAATTAACTTACCTCTTACGAAATGGTGCACGTTCCATTCGTGTTTCACTATTGTGGGGATTTTGAGAAATAAAGGAAAAATGCATGGAATAAACAATTCATGGTGTTCTATAATGTTCATTCATTCTATCTAAGAGCTGGAAAACGTAAATTCTCATTATATCTAACTATTACAGTCTTGAAATTGAAATAAAAATCATAATTCTCTAAGCCAAGCAGAAAATAACCCTTTTTCTATATTTCCTGCAAAAAGATAAAGTTAGTATGGAGCCAAGTGGGAAATGGGAGGAAAAGAAACCAAGAGGTTATATTAGAATTACAATGCATGTGATGATCCCTCAATGTTGATGAGAGAGTCTAGGAAGAAAATACAAGATAGATGGAACATGCTATCATGATGTGCAAAGAACATGGAAAGGTGTGGAGAATGATGGCAGTGCATGTAACATATGACCTATGTTATGAAATGCTATTTGAATGAAGGTATAGATGTTAATGAGATTATGAAGATAAATGCAAGAATTGAGAGATTGTTGCATGCACTGGGTGGCAACAGTATATGGGGGTGCTGTGGCATGCATATATTGTATAAATATGAGTGAAGGTGAAGTGTGTATGGATGAGAATAGCTAATCTAGGATAACAATTGGATGTTATTGGATGCTGTGTAGCCAAGATACTGGAAGAGATAAACATCTTGGTGGATGCCTGAAGTGGAACCACATCAATGCCTAAGTAGGTACTGTTGTAAAAAAAAAAAGAAAAAAAGAAAAAAAATACAGCAGTGGTGATGGATGCTAGATGAGCACAAACTGGACAGGGTACAGAGGCTCTGTTTCACAACAGTAGGGGCTGTGGGTACTGAAATGGCAGTGTACAGCCAATTGTGCTTGCTGTGGAGTGGATGATGGCACACAGCCATTGGTGGAACTACTGTAATAGATGTGAGGCTACAACAGCTCAGGGAGTTGCTATAGATGAATGGTAGGGGTGATACTGGTAGTAGACAATACCTATACTTGGGCCGACATATGTATAGAGGAAATAATCAAGTGACCATGCTAAGGTGATAGCTGGGAGGGGTTTGAAATGAGAAGTAATAAGATTACAGGATAATTAATAAGCTATGCATCTTGTGCACCTTTATGTGACAATTAAGTAACTTAATTCTGCTAACTATACACCATGAAAACTGTAACAGGGAGAGCATAAAAAAATATATATATATAACAATAAACAAAGAACAAAATATGCTAAGCAGCCAATCCAAATGTGCTCACTACTGAGAATGGCATCTACTGCAAGCTGCAAGTAAGCAGATGAATCGGGATGCACTCTCCTTCCATTTCTTATAGATATCCCTTATTATCAGCAAACAACCAGCCAAATTGCCAAAATTTCATGGTGACAGGTAATGTACTTATGCAAAAAAAAAAAAAATAATGTGTACAGCAACATAGCGTGGGAAGGGAAGCATAACATGAGCTGTATCACTTTCAGTATCGATTTACCGGACACCTTTCAACAATCCTGAATATTGGGGAAAGACTTTGTTGATCATCTTGCCGAAATTCTTAATTGTAATACATTGAGTCAACACTCTTGAAAGCATGAGTTGGCCATCGAAGGGAAACTCTATGTCACGCAAAACACATAAGGTTACACCTTCAGCACTTATTATTATCTTGTACTAAATCAGGGTGAGAGAACCGAACCCAATGTGAATTTCACTTGAGTTCAGTACAACAAAATAGATAGAATTTTGCAGGAGGATAAATATAACATAGCCAATATAACGACCTCCAAATTCTTTCCACAGATTTTGAGGAGCCAGTGAAGATGCTTCCAGTAGAGCTTGTCATGTTAATAATTATGCTACTGGGGGTGTTTATGGATGATTTGAGTACTTCTATGCTGAAGACTAATGCAACATAAAAAAAAAAGATAATGACACTCAAGACTGTAGTGGATTTTGTTAATCTTGGCAGTCAGGTCGCAACAATCATCTTAAACACTCTAATTCCAGCTTATAAAATGATGAAATGCTGATTCTCACCCAATGGGTATATAAATTCTTGTTGAATGTGATGATACAGGCATCAACAAACAATACCACATGAAGGCATATATCAGAATCTGGAGAATGTTAATGCAGTAAATGAATACCATTTGATATTTATTAAAACTAGAAACTTGAATGCTAGGAGATAGGTCAAAGGGGAGAAGAAAGAAAGAAAAAAAAATTAGGAGATTAATCATGGCAAATAACCAGAGAACAAAATACTGAAAAAGAAAAATAACCTAACAGGAAACCCAGGCAAACAAGCAAACAAAATCAAATGAACCAGAAAAGGAGATGACAGATAAGTGGCACATGACTTTAACTGATGTTTGCAATGCAATTGGAAGTAAGAAAGGAAGGTAATCATAAAAACATGACATTCTACTAATGGCAAAGTTATATATACCTAACTAAGTCAGGGACGGGGTGTATGTCCTGATGAATATAAAACAAGGGTTATCAAAAGGGTGGATGGTGCATTCCCACAGTATTTGCAACTCTCGATCTCCTAGTGAAGTCAACTTGGGTCATGACTTCACCTGTGAAATCAAGTGCAAAGGATAGAGTTGCTGAGCCAGCTATCCTCAGATATATCCGGAGAAGGGTTATCCCACTGTTGCACAGATACAAATCGAGATTGCTAGAGGCAATTCGATATTATGCGTGGTGTTTCTTCAAAATGAGTGAAATGAAAGGGAAGCATTTGAGGGAATCTAAAAAAAAGGAAGGAAATATGAAAATAATAGGAAAGATGGGTCATAAATAATTCCAATGGTGTGAGATATAATGGGATACAGAGGATTATTATATACATGTGGCGATTCACAAGGATATGTGGGTTGAAGATCAACCAACAAAGGGGATCTGTCCAGAGAGGGGTCATACAGGGATGGATGAAGATCATCTGGTGAAGCCAGGCCCACCACGAAGATCTTCGGTAATGCTAATCGAGGCCTTAGGATAGTTTAGGAAGAAATTTCAGCAGCCACCCTGCTCGGATGATGTGCAGAAAACTTGTGCGATGGTAATATTAAAACACAAAAGGGCAGACGAAATACAACAAACCGAAGTAAATGAAAATTAAACCGAAGTTCAGGTAGATAATCAAGTGCTACTGGTGCTGAGTAGTATGAGCAGAGCCGTAGTAGGAGAATCATAAAGCGGATAAATGTAGGAACATATCTGTTCCTTTCCAATGTTGCTTATCTATAACTTGATTAACTATATGTAAATCAAGTCTACAGATGATGCATCGAGGGAACTAAAATAAGGAAAACAACAAAAAACAAAAACAAAAAAAAAAAACTGAAAGAGCAAAAGGGAGAGGAACGCTTACTGTATTCTGAAGATGACCGGGGAGAGGAGGGGGAGAAGCTTCTCTTTCGCTCTGTGGTGAGGATTTCGATTATATAGTATTTTTTTTTGTTGGAGCCTTGTGGTTGTTCTTCCGATATCCTCAGCACGCGGTGATTCAGAGGAGCTTTAGAGAGAAGAAGGGGAATTCGTGCAAAACCAAAGTGATGAAGATAAGGGGTAGTTCCAGAGGAAAAGTCGATCGGAAGAAAGATCAATGGGAGAATCAGGTGGAGTTGATGGATTGAAATGGATTCCGCTGAGACGCTCGATGTCTTCCAGGAAGAAAAATGGATGATGCTGGAGGAGAAAATTGCAGCGTGAAGATGGGTCTAATGGATACCTAAAGACAGGAGCTCGCCTCTTTTTAAAGAGGGAATAGAAAATTCGAGAATGGAGGTCGTTTCGAATTGAAGGTTGAGGAGAGAGGAGGTTGTTGGAAGATCAACGGTGGAGAGAGAAGGAAAGAGGTGCGGGAGGAATCCGTTGAAGCTTTTTCCTTTTTTCAAAAAGATGGTCCTCTTTTTAGGAAATTTTTACAAAATGGTTTTGAAAATGAGGTTTCTGGTAAAAATGGCTTCAAACGCTTGAAAATCATCCGTTTTCTTTGTAGTTCTTCTTGATTTTTTTGGTTTTTATGTTATTTTTCTATTTTTTGTATTTTTTAGAATAAAATCCTAGAGCTTTACGAGAAATCAAAGATTTAAAACTAATTTTTTGTGTTTTTGTAAAAATATTTACAAAAGGAAAATTTTCTGAGAATTTAAAAGCCATTTTGAGAAAATTTCTTCAGAAATGGGTTTTGATCCAGATTTTGAAGAAATATGGTTTTAAAGCACTGGATTCGGATCCGGAATTGATTTTGAACATATCAACGTGAATTTTAATTCAGAGAAGCTGAAGAAATGATTTGATTTTCTCAGAAAACAGGGTTAGGGGCAAAAAGGGTCATTTTTACAAATTTTGAAAAATTTGGGGTGTTCACAATAGCTTATTTCTTTTTGTTGCAAAATCATCGGAATGAGTGTATTCCTACATTTCTGTCTTAATAATTGGTTATCAATTTGAGTTCTTAGTATTATTTCTTTCGTTTTTCTGTTAATTGCTTGTTTAATTTCTAATATATCATTCAAATGCATTTATTTATCGTATTTTCTTTTCATTCTTTGCTGTGATCCATATTTTCCATATCATCTTATCTTTATTTCTTTCTCAACATTATGATTGATTTCATTTCTTTTTCTCTGAAATTTCATCCCTCATCGGATTATACTGTGAAATATGCATCCTATGTTCAGTATGGCCTAAGCATCACATGTGTGTGTTCTGCATCCGGCGTTCAGCTTTGCATTATATCATTCACTCCATTCGTTTCGATTCCTTTTTCTGTTCTTGGCCATTTACTCAGTCTTGTGTCGACCTGTATGATGTGCTGAAAATCAGAAATAACGACAGTGGATTTATCATTTGAATCATGGTGAGATTGGTTCACAGTTGAATTTCACAACACCATGATCGATTTTGTAAGCTGATAATTGCTAGTGTGGCTCTAACCATAGTTATCCCAAGACCTTCGCTTCTGCCCCCAAATCACTTCAATACATATTACTTTAGCCTTGATGATGGAACGAGGTATCATAGCTACATGGTTATCATAATAATAGTCTAATTTTTTAGTCCTTCATTTTATCAGCTATCAATCCCAATATGGAATTTAAGAAATAAAAAAAAAATCCATGGTGGCCTTAGCATCTTGCGATAATATAACCTGTGTTGCATTTGCGATACTGTGGATGGCTCTTAAATCCCTGCAAAAGTTTGGTTCTGCCTCTGTCAAATACTGGCATAGATCCATTGAAGAATGGCCGACCATCGCTATAGCCTGGTGAATCCAGTTTAATGTACCGTGGGCCATCTTCCCTCGTTCTTTCTCTTTCACCTTCTTTGGTTTTTTTTGTTTTTCTGGATATCTGTTTGCTCCCTTTGGTTCTTTTGGGGATTTGGACGTGTGCTTTCTGGGGTTTCAGTGGTTGGAAAAGAAAGGAAGGGGGGGTCCTTATGGTTTGTGGGGCAGAAGGAGTTTTGTTAACCCTTGATAGGCTGCTGAGACTGAATGTGCATATTTGTTTCTGTGGATGTGTTTGCAAATTCACGGTTTTGATTTGTTTATTGTGACTATGTAGATGAAGTTTTTTGGTTAGTTTAATTGGGAGAATGGGAAATTTTTTCCATCGAATGCAGAGGACATATCCCAAAACAGTAGCAGCTACATGGGAAAATTGAGATCAAGTTTTTTTTTTTTTGAAGAAGAAGAAGAAATGAATTTGCCCTCTTTGACAGCTACCCAACCTCATGTACTGGGGTTGTGATTTCCACAGGCAAGTCAAGCCAGAGATTCTACTCCAGGAAGGTCTCTCCTAAGGTACCTGCTGGTGGCTATGGCATAGCCCACATAGCCTATGAGCTTAATGCGCTTAGCACACGGGGGTCAAGGCACATGCATTGCACCAGGCACTCCTTCCCAGCATATCATTTTTTTTTATGTTGCATTTTATGGCCCTCAACATCATTTCTCGCATATATATTTTCTGTGTATAGATATTTAGCTCGGTTTATAATATTTTGTCTTATCATATTCCCTGCATCTCACTATTTGTATGTTCCTACACTATCGCTTGTTGCACTTGTATTGTTATGTCTGCATCATTAACGACATTGTTATAACACTTGTAACTTTCCTCAAATTTCTTATCTGTTATAGCATTTCACCACTGCTTCACCCTTCACTGTCATAGGCTCCCACTTATGTTGGTCCCTACCGCATTTTGAATCCAGCACACTTCCTTGCAATATCCTTTCACATTGGCTACAACACCCACCTTTCATTTTTGCAGTGTCACTCATTTCTTCACATCCAACTACACTTATCATTTGTCATATTTGTTGTCATCTCACACCAATCACCTGACACAACCTTACCTGCTACTGATAAACTCACGGCATCCTCGCACATACCCTGCACTTCCTTCACTCAACTACTTGCTTTCAAATCCATCTATTTCATTATTTCTCCACCTACACCCATTTTCCCCACCTTCATATCAGTCCAGCATCTCCAATATCCACCTGCTATTGGCACTATTCATCATCGCCACTCCTTTAAATCCTGTTGCATATGTTTGCTGTAATATCTATCAGAGTCCCTATTACTGCAATTGCACTGCATTTCTTTTTTGTTGCTTCTCCAACATCATTTCCACAACCAAACACCTCAGCAACTCCACCTTGCACATCCCCTGTACCAGTCTGCTGGTTATACTTACCTGTCACCTTATCAGCACATTATTCAACATACCCTATATACGTGCTCAATCTCACTAGCCACACCTTTGCATTCATAACTCTCAGTATATCTCCCATTTAGCCCATCTTATTGCAGCCTAACCTGCACCATCCCTTGTCACTTGCACCCTCAGCCATGCTTTACACAATACCTCTCCACTTCTACACTCTTCAGAGTAGCTCACATCATCGACTTCACATCCCTTCACCTGTAAGTGCATAACATTTCATTTCCAGCACATTGCCCTTCCCACTCTCACTTGACCATTACATTCATACCTATTAGTACTACAGCCACATCACATTGCATGTATATTCCTCCCCCAACTTAGGTATCACATTTAGATAAATGTAAATGAATTCAATCCTTGCAATAGGTCTTAGTTTTTGGGCATCATCATTAACTTGGGTATTTCCACCATAGAGAAAGTATAATCATGTGGCTTTCTCATTAGGTCTAAGTCTTGTCTTTAAGTACGTATATTCCATTTCTCCATGTATATATGGATTCTCAAATGCATCTTAAATTCATTTCATCATTTGCTCTCTTGATCTCATGTGATATTGTCATCTTTCCTTGTATTCGTATTAACCTACTTTTTGAAGGAAAATGCAGGGAATGCTAAATTCTCTCTTAAATTAGAAACTTTTGTAGATCTTAAGTTCAATCTCCAAATTGTAATAGTTAGATATTAATGAGAAGTTTACTTTTCCAGTTCTAGATGTATGAGCATGTAAATATCATAGATTATCTGTTTCATATCATTTTCATCTTATTTCTCAAAATCCACAAATGGTAAAACACGAATGGCACGTGCACTATTCTAATGAGAGGTAATTAATCCTAAGCAAATGACTCACATTGATGGCCATAGTCAAAATGTGAGCAATGCTTAGGATTTTTATCTTTTATGGAATAACACTGGATCCACACTAGATCTACTTTCAAAAATCATCATATTTTCAAATATTTTCTTCCTTTATTAGAGTTTAATTTAAAATTAACTCAAGATATATATCAATGGCCATAGTCAGGATATATTGAGAGTTAATTTCAATTTAAACTCTACAAAGGCACCAAAATATATTTTATTCTTCACTTGAAGTTAAATATGATTACTATACAATACATTCAATGACCATAGTCAGGAATGTATTATATCTTTAATCTTATTTTAATTCACTTAAAGAATGAAATATGCTTTTCAAATTCAATTTCAAATTCTTTAATTCATTTAATCATGTAGGCTAGAATTACGTCATATTTTCAAACATTTCTTTTTCCAAGTGATTTTGAGATATATTTTTTAAATATCTTCTTCATTTCTCAAACCAATCTTCAATTCTTATTTCAAATTCATCTTTCTATTCCCAATCCTATTTTATTTCAAAATCAAACTTCAGTTTCAAAGTCCAATTTGACTTTGAAATTTAAAAAATCATTTTTTATATTTAAAATCTCATTTCCAAATCAAATCAAATTTCAAAGTTCAATTCAAACTTTGGAATTCCAAATTCATTTTTTCAATATTCAATTTCAAAAATCAATTAATATCTCAAATCAAAATTCAAAATTCAAAGTTCAATTTAAAAAAAAACTTTGAAATTTTTTATTCATCTTTTGACTTCAAATTCAAACTTCAAAATCAAGTCTATTCTTTACCTTCAAAAGTGTTATCTAAAGATCGAGTCTTGATTCTCAAATCAAGGTCTTAAGATTGATTCTGAATCTCAAAATTCGATTTTCCTTAAATTTTAAATTCAAAATCTGGATTTTCAAAATCAAGACCCATCTTCAAAGTCCCATTTTGGATCTTCAAAAAGTCCAAATTTCATCTTGGGTTCTAAATGTAGAACCCAAATTTCACTTTAGATTCAGATCTTCAAAAACTAATCTCATCTTGAATTCCAGATCTTGGATCCATTCCCATTTAGGATTCCAGATTTCGGATCCAACTGTATTTTTGGATTCCAGACTTCGGATCCAATCCCATTTAGGATTCTAGATTTCGGATCCAATTCCATGTAGGATTCCAAATTTCAAAATTCAACTTCATCTTGGATTCCAGACTTTGGATCAAATTCCATTTAGGATTCCAGATTTCAAAATTCAACTTCATCTTAGATTCTAGACTTCGGATCCAATCCCATTTAGGATTCAGACTTTGGCACCAATTCCATCTATTCTAAATCTTAAGTTAGAAAATCTAGCTTCTCCAAGTCCGTCTTCAACTTTCAAAAACCATCTCTTCATCATATTGTTCATAAATTCAAAACCACTTGGATAAAATTTCAAAATTCTTCTCAAAAGAGCATACATCTTTTGCATTTACACAAGCATGATTCTTTGTGCATTTTCTAGACTTAGAATAAATTCTTAGATAATATTAAGGCAAAGCAAAAAGGCGTAAATTCGATCCTTGGTTTGATTACCCCTGGTAAAGGTGCTAGGAATGGTCGAACCTCGTACCAACAAGCGAGCCTCGTCTCCCAATTTTCTC
Organism: Nuphar pumila; assembly: GCF_984573655.1. Lineage (NCBI taxonomy): Eukaryota > Viridiplantae > Streptophyta > Magnoliopsida > Nymphaeales > Nymphaeaceae > Nuphar > Nuphar pumila. Next base: position 75,558,408 of record NC_143263.1, on the reverse strand, counting down.
GTAAATATTTCAAAACAGAGGTGAGTAATCTTTTAAATCTTTTAAAAAATTTAAGGTCAAGTGAGACCTTCGTAAAAGAGTTCATCTCTCTCTTCTTTCTTTTCTCTTCTCTCTTTTTTTCTGTCTTTTATTTTTCCCCTTCAAAAAGGGAAAATGGAGGCTAGAAAGGAAAAGGAGGAGGAAGAGAGAGAAACCAAGAGGAAAAATTTTACGATGATCACACCTGTGCATCACATCACTGCTACTGTTTCATATTTTCATCATATCTGTTTGTTTACTGAACAAAAAATTGCAAATTATAACTCATTGGAAAACTGACACCTGGAGATTCAACTTTCATATTTATAATTTTTCCTTCAATTCAGATGTTAGTCTAAAATAGCCACCAATCTCTGTTAATCAAAAGATATTTTAGATCTGGACTGTCTATTATGTTCCTAATAACTGCCTGTATTTGTAGTATATCTTTGTCATCCCTGCTTTGTTTATTGAACTAAAGCATGATCTAAAAAGATAATATTCAGATTGAGAATTCTCATGTATTGAGTTTTTGCTGATTCCATCGTTTGCTGTGTCAAAAAGTTGATTACTTTCTGCATGCTTGAGAGCCTGTTTATCATCTTGTTTAGTATAGAAAAAAAATAAAGCATTGTAAATTAGGCATAAGTTTCAACATCTTATTCCAAAAATTATAAACTCGGATTCGTTGGAAAAATAATAAGATTTAGCATAACTTACCCTTTTGGAGTTTTTCTAAACTCCATCGGCAGAGGGATCAAAATCACTCTCCAAGTAGTCGGGGTGGTCAACTGCCTGTATTGGGTGTCCTGTCTATCCGCCCCAAAGAATCTGTCAGAACTCTACCTACACAGATCCGAATCCAGCATTTTTTAATCCGTTGGAAAGTTGTGCGTGTTGCACAACTTTCCCGTGTTGGCCACCTTGGTCAAAATAGAGCTCTTAGGCTTTGAATAACAGATTGTTTGAATCCTGTTCAGAATCACCTACTTAACTTACCTTTCGTGCATAGAGATCCATTTGGATCTCTGATCATGGATCAACTCCCATGCGAGTCCTCCATCAAATGAAGGATAAAATGGTATCAATATTTTAGAAGACTCGAAGGATAAGTATGGAGTATCAAAGGGTAAATCTGCAACTCTCTAATCTCAGCAAATCAAACTACAAAGAAAGAAAACTCGATGAGGAGAAAAAAAACCACCAGTTGTTGTATTGTAACTGAATGATCGCACCATGATATGTGAGAAATAGTCTATCCAATTGTAAAGAGCCAAGGATGATAAAATAAAAAAAGCATTATCCCTCCTATCGAATGACGTAAATAGAGTGTGTTTACTTATATTTTCTTCTTCTTCTCACTTTCGTTTAGACCTTTTATGGAAATGGGTACAAATTTAAAAAAAAAATCCTGTTAGCGCGGCCTTCACATGAGAATGCTTTCATAGGCGGGGCGGTAAGAAAGGATTGGAACAAGAAAACTCGTAGGACCCTCTTGTGTCAACACGCTAGATAATTTAATGTTTGTTTCACTCATAATAGGAATGAAAGGAAAAGGGATGCCAGCTCAGCAATTTTCCATAAAAATTACATGAAACAAACATACCCTATTTATTTTGAACTACCTTAGGAATTGTAAGGAATGGAAATGAGTGCACATAAATTATTTTATTGATGATTGTTAATAGTATGACAATTTAATGACAGAGTTGCAACAACACTAAAAGCTTTCACCATTTCTTATATCTATCTGAACTAGAATGACTACATAAAGACACCAACAATTATTGGCAACCTTTTTGAGGCAGCAAACACTAGCATTTTTCTCCTTTCTTTGTAAGAAATTTTGCTTTTCTGGAAGTTGTATTGATGACCTCTAGCAGAAACATGTATCTATGAGCGGCAATGTGTACAAGAGTAACATCAAATGGACTGCAACTTCAATTTGACTTCCGATGGAATATGTGCAGGATGATTGTTTCTGTCAATCCAAGCAACTATTGAACTTCCTTCCAAGACTAGCTGAGAATTTAACAAGCAAAAAGTCAACATTTTTTTCTTTTTCTTTCGTTGAATTGACGTGATTTCTTCTTACGGTCAATTGTCATAGTCACCTCTTGATTTGGAAGCTTGAAAATGAAGAAATCAAAAAACAAATGTGTGGTAGAAACTTTTGAAATTTTCTGTCTCAGGACAAACCTGTTTCCACGCTGCATCCACAATTACAAAGTGCAAACTTCTTAGCATCATGGAAGAAACCCTCTATCTATCTTATATAAATTGAAACTTGTAATATATTGTTCATCATACGTGTGCTATAATTTCTTGTAAATAAGCATGCTTGTAAATATGTTGCATTACTGGTGCGCATAAAAGCGCGCCAGTAAAAAGATAATTTCTTGTAGTGTTGGCTCATAGGTAAAAATTTTGCCAATTGGATATAAAAAATTCTTCCTTGTGTTGTTTTTTAATTGAACCTGTATTAATGGAACAATCGCTCGGATTCCAAGATTCTCAAAGACCTAATTATGATTATTATTCAAAAAGGGCTTTTTAAGGACCTAAGCAGTTGTCTTGAACATGGTTTGATAGGTTCAACATTTTCTTATTGGACATGTGATTCTATTACAGTGATGCAGATTTTTCTTTTTAAATTTTACAAAATACTAAAGGTTGTATACACTTGCTTCTCTATGTTGATGACATTATAGTTACGAAAAGTAATTACATATTTGTCATTGAGGTCATTTCCAAATTAATTAAATTGTGAATTCACTATGAAGGACTAATGAGATATTCACCACTTTCTTTAAGTGCCAATAAACAACCTCCTATTTCCGTTTAAGTTTTGAAGATTAGTAACACTTTTTATCATCAATGGCTGCAAAAATCACATGGTTTAACTTAATTCTTCAAGATCTTGGCATCGATATTCCCAAGCTCCATCTATTTTTTGTGACAATTTATTAGTCATTCAAATGACAATGAATATTGTTTTTCATTCGAGATCGATTATCACTTTGTTCGCGAGAATGTGGCTCAACAACAACTTGTTATATGGTTCATCCCCTCACAGTTACAAGTAAAAGATGTGTTTACCAATCCATTAACTAAACCCATCTTTTACTCTTTCAAGAAAGCATTTTAAACTCTTTTAAAAAAAATTAAATCCATGCTTTAGAATTCAAGGCCCAAACTTGGCTTATAACAATCTCCAGTGCCAAGTTTATGGGGGAGTATTAGTGATAATAGTTCGGAGTGAAAATTAATCCAAATACCAACTGATGATGATGCAGAGCATTCAGATCATCAATTCATTGCAGATGAGTTGGATCCAAATCCAACTCACCAGACCCGATCTGAGATGCGTTACCATGTAGATCCAATGACATGCCAATTACTGAAATTGCATTTTATTTTTTTATTCAATTTTGGCAAGTAGGAATCATATTAAACATTTTTCTTATTTTATTTTTATTTATTTATTTATTTATTTTAGGTGTTAGATTCTACGAATCTGAATAGTTCTAGTGCTTTGTAAGATCTTTTCGTGGCACTAAAGGGTGTATGGGGAATAAGGATAGTTTTTATTTTTTATTGCATTTAATTTTAATGCCTTTTTGCTTGTGGGTTTGGATCTTAACATTGTTTGGATCTTGCTCGAGATCCAAACCTCGTTGGAACCATATGGGTGGCGCCACTTAGTGTGTACATCCACAGACCTCAATTTGAACTCTCATTTGACTTTGAGGTCAATTGAGCCGTTGAAACGGCTTTAAAGCTCTAGTTCTAAAAATGACTTATTCAATGCCTTGGAAAGAGGCTGCCTTGGGAAGGCTTGACCCTCTTTATGAATCTCTATTTTGGGTGTTTAATAGCTCAAAGAGGGGGTCGACCAAGAGGAGATTGATTTGAAATTTGGAAGAAAAAAAACTGTGAATAAGAGCTTGAAAGAAATCCTTTGAGAAAGGTTAGAGAAAATCGTGAGGGTGTTGATTCCAGAAGAATACCTCTCGTGCTCGTGTGGATGAATCTTGTGTTGGTGTGGTTCTGCATTTGAGAAAGTTGTTCAAGTATATATTGATTTTGTTGCTGCAAACAAGATAACACTTTTTCTGAACTTGTTAGCTTTATCTTATGTTCTTTGCATATTTGTTATCATCGACTGTTAGATTTCTTGTTCAAGATTGTGAGTCTATTTCCAAAGTGTTAATAAAATTGTTCAAGTGACTATGGTTGTTGAAAAACTCGTTTTGTTGATGTATGTTTGCATTTTTCTAAAACTCATTTTCTGCTAAGGAAAGTCGTTTCTGCATTCGAGATTGTCAAACACTGTCCCAGTATTTTGATTATATCTCTCTAGATACTTGTCCAAATCAAGTGATATTTGGTTTATTGAAAAGCAAACATTCTCCCCTTCAAGTTTGTTGTTTATTGTTTTTCTTAAAGCGTCGTTGTTAGGCCGCTAAAATCCCTAGCAAGTTTCAGACAATCAAATAAGACCATAGTTCTATCCTGGGCATCGCGTCACTGCTATTGTTTCATGTTTTCATCATATCCTTTTTTTTACTAAACAAAAAATTACAAATTATAACTCGTTGGAAAGCTGACACATAGAGCTTCAACTTTCATATTTATAATTTTTCCTTCAATTCAGATGTTAGTCTAAAATAGCCACCAATCTCTGTTAATCAAAAGATATTTTAGATCTGGATTGTCTGTTATGTTCCTAATAACATCCTGTATTTGCAGTGTATCTTTGTCATCCCTGCTTTGTTTATTGAACTAAAGCATAATCTAAAAAGATAATTTTCATATTGAGAATGCTCATGTTTTGAGTTTTTGCTGATTCCATCGTTTGTTGTGTAAAAAAGTTGATTACTTTTCTGCATGCTTGAGACCCTGTTTATCATCTCGTTTAGCATAGAAAAAAAATAAAGCATTGTAAAATAGACATAAGTTTCAACATCTTATTCCAAAAATTTTAAACTTAGATTCGTTGGAAAGATAATAAGATTTGGCATAACTTATTTGTTTGAGGTTTTTCCAAACTCCATCGGCAGAGGGATCAAAATCACTCTCCACGTAGTCAGGCTGGTCAACTGCCTGTTTTGGGTGTCTTATCTATCCGCCCCATAGAATATGTCATAACTCTGCCAACACAGATCCGAATCTAGCATTTTTGGGTCTGTTGGAAAGGTGTGCGCGTCACACAACTTTCCCATGTTGGACACCTTGGTCAAAATAGAGCACTCAGGCTTTGAATCACAGATTTTTTGAATCTTGTTCGGAGTCACCTGCTTAACTTACCTTTCGTGTGTGGAGATCCATTTGGATCTCGGATATTGGATCGACTCCCATGGGAGTCCACCATCAAATGAAGGATAAAATGGTATCGATATTCTAGAAGGCTTGAAGGATAAGCATGTTGTATCAAAGTGTAAATCTGCAACTCTCCAATCTCAGCAAATCAAACTACAAAGAAAGAAATCTCGATGAGGAGAAAAAAAAACACCAGTTGTTGTATTGTAACCAAATGATCTCACCATGATATGTGAAAAATAGTCTATCCAATTGTAAAGAGACAAGGATGATAAAATAAGAAAAGCATTATCTCTCCTATCGAATGACGTAAATAGAGTGTGTTTACTTAAATTTTCTTCTTCTTCTCACTTTCCTTTAGACCTTTTACGGAAATGAGTACAGATTAAAAAAAAAATCCTGTTAGTGCGGCCTTCACATGAGAATGCTTTCATAGGCGGGGAGGTAAGAAAGGATTGGAACAAAAAAACTGGTAGGACCCACTTGTGTTAGAATGCTAGATAATTTGATGTTTGTTTCACTCATAACAGGAAAGAAAGGAAAACGGATGCCAGCTGAACAATTTTCCACAAAAATTACATGAAACAAGCATACCCTGTTTATTTTGAACTATGCTAGGAATTGTAAGGAATGGAAATGAGTGCACAGAAATTATTTTATTGATGATTGATAATAGTATTACAATTTAATGACAGATCACTAAAAGCTTTCACCATTTCGTCTATCTATCTGAACTAGAATGACTACATAAAGACACCAACATTTATTGGCAGCCTTTTTGTGGCAGCAAACACTAGCATTTTTCTCCTTTCTTTGTAGGAAATTTTGCTTTTGTGGAAGTTGTGTTGATGACCTCCAGCAGAAACATGTATCTATGTGTGGCAATGTGTACAAGAGTAGCATCAAATGGACTGCAACTTCAATTTTACTTCTGATGGAATACGTGCAGGATGGTTGTTTTTGTCAATCCAAGCAATTATTGAACTTCCTTCCAAGACTAGCTGAGAATTTAACAAGCAAAAAGTCAGCAATTTTTTTTTTCTTTCATTGAATTGACACGATTTTTTCTTACTCACCTCTTGATTTGGAAGCTTGAAAATGAAGAAATCTAAAAACAAACGTGTGGTAGAAACTTTTGAAATTTTCAGTCTCAGGACAAACCTATCTCCACGCTGCATCCACAATTACAAAGTGCAAACTTCTTAGCATCATGGAAGAAACCCTCTATCTATCTTACTTATATAAATTGAAACTTGTAATATATTGTTCATCATACAAAATAAACAAAAATGATATTGACCCCTACTTATTTCATTGAGTGGAAATATTGAATTAGTAATGATCCAAATCACGCTAAAATTCTGTCAGATAAAAATGGATAATCACCAAAGATGCTACAGTAATTGTGGTGTGATCCAGGAGAACACTTTATAAGTTTGTGCCCCTTTTTATTAGGGAGATAGGCGGGAAGCATAGTGGTCTCTCTCTTAAAAGGGCCAAGCACTTTATGTGTTTGTCCAGAACACTGGGCCAGGCCTCCGGGGCAGCCGCTACCTAGCACCAGTCGGCTGAACACCTTGTTAATTGTTTGGCAACGAACTCTGTGTCTACTTTATACAGTAATTGAATGGCTAACTACTTACCTGTAAAGGAGTGATAAACTTGAGAGACAGCTTGTGTGTTGCAGCTGCATGGCCTTCAGACTTCAATCCATCGATATCGATACCAACTCTGACAAACACATCTGTATAACCTAGAACACATAGGGAATGTAGTGCACTTTAACTAGTGTATGTATTCAACCATCAAAGAAAAACAAAAATTTAGAGAAATCAATCTTGATACACATGCATGTTTCACAATTGGCAGGCAATCATATGCCTGCCAAAAAGAACTAATTCGGCAACTCTTATTTCCATCAGCAATATGAAATAATTAGAGCTGGTAAAAGATGATAAACAGTATGTTAAAGAAGAATATTGCCAGTGGTGAGCTTGAAAATCAAAATCATGATGCTTGTGTGTAGACACATGTAAACCTATGAATGCCGTCTGAATAAAATCAAATCATGATGATTGGGTTATATTCTTCTTTTGATTCTCATTTTTCTGAAGCCATATACAGGGTTACATTTTGGTGAATCCATCAGTACTGTAGCTCAAAAATGGTTAAAACTAAACTAGAAACAAAAATAAAACCATTGCAGTCTCACCATGTTCGAGGTAATGGGAATATATGGCATTATTAACAACTCCATATTGGTCCAATTCATAATCACGAACTTGAAGTTCAACATCGTGACAGCCCTGCACACTGAAGAAGTCAAATCCCAAATTAGTACTCTTTGATCCTCCTGTTATTAGGCCTGGCAATGGGTTATAGTTGTAGTGAGAGGGAAGTACCATGATCCATTTTGCACATCTTGGTTTCGGAGGAGGGTGCAAGGATCCTTGTTAAGGAGTAAGCTGTGAGGAGGTGTCAGACTAAGCAGTCTTTGAGATGGCAACTTGGTTGTTGATGGAACCCTAAGCAGAGTGGTTGAGTTTGAGCCTGCAGGCTGTGTGGTAATGGAAGGGTAGAAGGGGCGGAAAGCACCATTGCTGAACTTGGTTATGGCTTCCATCTTCTATCACCAAGTTGGGTTCCTTTGTGTCTAATTGCATCAATTTATAGCCTTATTCACAGCCTTTTCTTCCAGGCAGCCTCCTTCTCGGAATGTACGATTTTGCCATTTCCAAAAATTTTTGTTTACTGTGCAAGCAGCTAACTAGCACGTGGATTTTGTGTGTTAAATGCAAATCCAAGTTTGGATCTCAATAAAATTTTTAGCATGTCTTTCTAAGTACTCGTAATTATGGTCCTTGCAACTGGGGGTGTCAACTGGTCGGGTTTGGTTTGGACCCAGGTGAAACCAGATTTTTGGGTTTGGTATCAGTGTGGACCTGAGTCTAATTGGGTCTAATATAAGAAAAAACATACCCAAACCTGATAAAAACTACATGAACCAGACCCAAAACATACCCTGTAAAACCATATTTTGTATCACTTTTACATTAAAATTTTGTTGGTCTTAATCGAAACTCGGGTGGAACTCAAGTCTGGTATAAAATTTCATAAGCCATACCCAGGTCCATGTATTAATCGGGGTCCAGACCCTGGTCTTAATCAGGTCTTATTTATCACAAAATCCGGACCCTATAAGGTTTTATCATTTTTACATTAAAAATTTGCAGGTCGTAATCCAAACGCGGGTCGGGCTCGATTCTGGTATAAAATTTCATAAACTATAGCCAAGCATGGTTCGGGTTTTGTCTGGGTAAACCCGACCCGTTGACACCCGTACTTGCAAGGTTGATGAGATGTAACAGCTCAGGTTTTGCCTCACCACAGCTAGCCAATAAAAAAGAAGATTTAAAAATTGGCCCCTTGCAAAATGGGGGTCATCAATAGGGGTGTTAATAGGTCGGATTTGGTTCGAACCTGGGTGGAACTAGACCTTGCCTCGATTTTTTGGGTATGGTATTTGGGTCGGGACATGAGAATAATTGGACCCTCTATAAGAGAAACGATACCCGATAAGAACAAAATGAACCAGACCAATAATATTTTTATCGTTTTTACATTGACAAATTATGGGTCTTAATAGGAACTCGGGTCCGGACCCATAATTGGATGGGTCGGGTTAGGGTAAACCCGAACAGTTGACGCCCCTTGTCAATGCTTGGATGACTGCTTTACTTTGACACCAAAAGATTGAAACACGTTGGAAAGCCAACAGATTCGTATTCCACTGGCTTTTTATCTTTAGCTTAAAGAATCCTCAATCGTTTGAAAACCTAAGCAGTATACCAATAAAACCACCAGAAATTCAAGCTTACTTGCCAAGTCACAAACCTGGTTCTCGGGAAAATGTTGACGAGAGAAAAATATGTTGAGATTTTACAAAAAATGCTCTTTCATCGGAAGATTAAGTTTTTCTAAAGCTGCCATCACCAAATCTGGGATGGTGTGGTCAACTTTGACAAACGTACGTTCTGTTGGAAGTCAAGTTTGGCGAGACTGTTCATGTTGGGCTCATAAAGAGCTGGTTCCAACTCCTAAAATAGGTCTAAACCAATGTTGGGCTCATAAAGAGCTGGTTCCAACTCCTAAAATCGGCTCAGCAAGCTGAATACAAACAATAGGTCTAAACCAATGTATAAGTTTCGTTAGGTATCGCAGAATATATTTTTTTACATATGTATATATATATTTATAATCCTATTTCTTCAACCAATGTATTTTTTCTATAAACAAGTCAGCTCAAATGCGGTGTGTTTAACTCGGGCTCATTATGGGGTCGAACTTGGCTGGGGTCGCCACAAGAATGTGCTCAAGCTTGGCTTGTTCAGCTCGTTTATCAGCCCTAGCTACGACTGGCATGTCCCTTTGAAACCAAAGGCAGCTGACAAAGTTGTCCCCATAATACTTTTCCCTTGCATTTCAAACACGGTACACACCCATAGTTCTCAATTAAGACATGTTTAATGCGTGGGAAAAAATGGATAAAAAGTCAGATTCCAACTCTTTTTCTTAATAAGAGGATAATTTCTCTCTGCTTTGCCCAAATTTTAAAAAGAAATTATGAGGCGGCTTAACTAAAATAAAAAATACCCTTATATTTTAAATATTAAACACTATTGGTCTCGTTAGTTAACTACCAATGAATGCAAGAATCCCTCGTGCATGAACACCATTGCAAAAAGAAAACACAAACAAACAAAAGGCAAAGATTCAATATAGACCAACGGGCGCTCCGCGTGGTTGGTAGGTCTGGTCTCATTGTGGTGTGGTTAAAAGCTTTCATTTTTGGTATTCCAAAACAAAGCTACAGTTTGTTCGGATGGTAGGGAGAAATTATTGCTTGATATTTTGCTTTCGAGGGGGTTCACATGGAGGGCTGGCAAAAAACAAAAAACCAACCCGACCCATCAACCCCATTGGTTGACTCAATTTAACACAACCTGAGTTGGTATATATATATGGTCAAGTACAAGTTTAAAAGTTGGGTCATATTCATATCATCATATCATGGTGGCAAATTTTGAAGATACTGCCAAAAAAGAAAAGAGAGATACACCTTTGGGAGTTGTAGGGGGGGGGGGGGTGAGGCCTTAGCCTCAAGATTCTATTTTCACGAGTGTTTAAAGAAAAAGTCTGCCAGCCACGAGAAGAATGTGGCTTGGGAATCCTTTAACATGAGTCAAACTTATCCAACCCAAATATCTAAACTTTGTATCAAATTGAGTTCCTCTTCAAAACGGCAGCAGCCATCATTGATTAGGTGAGATGGAAAATTTGAGAGGGGGAGAAAGGGTAGAGTTCCGGTTTACACTACAAGAAACCTGTGATTTAGCGACGACCTAAATTCGTCGCTAATCCGACGTTAATCCATCGCTAAACAGTTTAGTGACGGAAAACTTTCATCGCGATTTTTTCGACGCTAAGTTATGCAAGAACTTATTCGCCGCTAATTCCGTCGCTAATTTGCGACGGATTAGTGACGAATACGGTCCATCTCGAGTCCTTCGTTATTTTAAATTAGCGATGGATCATATCCGTCGCTAATCCGTCGTTAAATTTAAAAAAAAAAATTAAAAAAAATTGCTCATTGCCGACGCGTTCTCCGGTAAGAAGCAATTTTTTTTGCACAACCAGTGTGTTCCAGCGTCGGGACGCTCTTCCCCTAACAATCGCGATGAACCGGCGCTGCCTCCAGTTGCATCTTCCTCACCCTCTCCCTCCGCCTCTTTCCTTCACTCTACGGCTTCTTCATCCTCCTCCTCCACGTGACCACCATCGTTGCCACCATATTTGGATGCGCGTCGGCCACCAGCGCTGCCTCGCACATGCGCTAGTACACCTCCCACATGGTGTCAACCGTGCTAATGGCCATATTCTAGGGGTCGGTGTCGGTGCTCATCTTCACGCGGATGGGAGACTTCCTGCAGTCCCTCAAGTTGTACGTCAGAGAAGACGACGCAGAGGTGATACTCAAGCTCGCGGGGGGTCTCTGCGTGCTCATATTTTGCTTGGAGTGGGTGGTGTTGTGCTTGGCATTCATAATGCGCTACAACGCCTATGTTGTTGAACCGACGCGTTCCAGCGCGGGCGACTCCGACAGGCTCCAGTGGCTCCCCAACAGCAGCATCCTCTTCGTTGCCACTCTCTTCGACTCCGGCAAGCTCCAGGTTTAAATCGAACAGGAGGGAAAAACAAAGGGAGAAAAAAAATTGAATGGAAGAAGGGAAAATTTTGTGCCTCAGGTGGGACGAAAATTAGCGACGGAATTAGCGAGGGAATTTTTCCTCCCTAATCCGTCGCTAATTAGCGACAGATTAGGGACGGAAAAATTTCCTCGCTAATTAGCATTTTTTTGTAGTGTTTTGGCGACGAAAAAATGTTATCGCTAATCCCTCGCTAATTAGCGATGGCTTTAGCGACAGAGATATTTCTGTCGCTAAGTTTGCAAATATTTCAAAAGTTAGCGACAAATAGTTTTCGCTCGCTAATTCGTTGCAAATTGGCGACGAAAAAAATCTGTTGCAAATTTCCGTCGCTAAGTAGCATTTTTCTTGTAGTGTTAGCCATGTTGTTCTCTCATCAATTTTTTTTTCAATAATACTAAGAAAGTCATGTATCATGACCTAAGATTCACCAAACACTACAAGAAAATCGTGGATTAGCGACGGACTATATCCATCGCTAATCTGTCGCTAAGCCATCGCTAAACAGTTTAGCGACGGCTTAGCGATGGATAGTGACCATCGCGAATTTTTGCTCGCTAATTAGCGAAAAAACTTATTTGTCGTTAATTTCGTCGCTAATTTGCGACAGATTAGCGACAGATAATTTCCGTCGCTAATTTGCGCCAGATTAGCGACGGATAATGTCCGTCGCTAAGCTGTCGCTAAATTTTAAAAAAAAAAAAAAAAAATTGATCCCCGTCGGGCGGTATTCCGGCAGCAACAAGCCGAACTTATACCGCACCCGACAGGCATTGCACAGAACCAGTGCTCTCCAGCGTCGCCGTCCTCCGTGAACCGTCCTCCGTGAACCGATGCTCTCCGGCGTCGCCGTCCTCCGTGAACCGGTGTTGTCATCCTCCGTGAACCGGCATCGCCGTCCTCTGTGAACCGGCCTCCCGCACCGATGCCTCGAGGTTAAAGTGGTTCGAGTCTCCCTCCGACTTCACCCCGGACGGAAGGACGATCGCAGAGGAGAAAGACAGCATTCCGTCCTCAATATTGTCGTTCCTTGACAGTCCAGAGGCCGGCCACTTCTTCTCATCCACTGCAGCTGCTGGCACCGCCATCTTCGGCTCCAACGAGCTGCCAAAAGCTGAGGTTCCGGCCACCGCTTTTGCGTCTGCCTCGTCGCCTCCGTGAAATGGCATCCTCCGTGAGACGGCGTCCTCCGGCGTCGTCGTCCTCCGGCATCACCGTCCTCTAGCGTCCTTCGACGTCGCCGTCCTCCAAAGAAGTCGGTTTAAATCGAGTGTGGCCGATTTAAATTTCGAACGGGGAGAGAGGGAAAATTTCGCGCTCTGTTAAATCGAAAATTAGCGAGGGAATTTTTCTGTCGCTAATTAGCGACGGATTAGCGACTGAAAAATTTTCTCGCTAAATCCCTCGCTAAAATGTTTTTCTTGTATTGAGAATTAGCGATGAAAAAATCATTGTCGTTAATCCGTCGCTAATTAGCGACGACTTAGCGATGAAACAACTTTCATCGCTAATCCGTCGCTAATTAGCGACGACTTAGCGATAAAACAACTTTCATCGCTAATCTGTCGCTACTTAGCGACGGATTCATGAAGAAAGTTTTCTCTAGCTAATCTGTCGCAAAGTTGCGACGGAAAAAATCCGTCGTAAATTTCCGTCGTTAATTAACATTTTTCTTGTAGTGAAAGTATTAGATTATCAAGAAAGTCATGTATTATGATCTCGAAAAAACTTTAAGATTTTTATTTTTTTAATCTTAAATGTTTAACAACTATGAGGCTCCTTTTTGGTTAAGGCTCATAGTTTAAGGTGCTTTATGATAAATCTAAATTGTTAGATTGATTTAGTAAGAATGGACTCTTAGATCATGTTTTATATATATATATATATATAAAATGAGCAAACCTAGGAAGACTCGACCTAGTTTAGGCCCATAGGCTAAGCAGTTCGCAAAATTGAACATGCACTGATTGTTGCATTAGGGTCTAAAAAGAAAAAAAAAATCTCATTGTAACAGTTATAGATTTAATGGAACAATATAAACGAGTAGATGGTCTATCGTTAGAACAATTGTTTTGCTCAAAAAATGAGTTTAGGAAAGGTGGTGTCAGTTCTGCCAACTCCATGCTTTGGCAACACCTTTGTTCTCAAACAGCAGAGCACTGGGAAAACCACATTACACCTCTGATTCACGACTCCCAACCAGAGCCTTGGTTTCTACTTAAATCACCAATAATAATAATGAAGCCTGCTTAAACAACTAAACTAGTCAAAATCACAGACGAAGGTAAGATCAGTGTTGTCAGTATCGGTGGGTATCAACTGATATTTATAATCAATGTTGTCAGGTGGGTATTGGCCGATATTTATCTTATCGTCAAAAAATCGATATGACACTGACCTGAATCAGTTATATTTTAATAAATGTAAAAATAGCTTAAAATTTTAAAAAATTAATATTATTTTAATAGTTTTAACACGTGTCATATTCTGATTGACACATACTACTTTTTAATTATTTTTGGCCTATTCTAAACGATACATTTGTGTATCGGTATGGGCCACAGCCGAATCATTGGCGAAACAATACATGTCTGATTTCCATACTGACAACATTTGGGTAAGATGCATACCTAAAAAACATGGACACCAACAACCATTTGTCAATTGTACTAAAAATTGGACAACCATATGCCTAAAAACCAGATGTTGGATGGTTGTTAAATGGGGGATCAAACCATGATGATCCTTGTTAGTTTGGTTAAACTTTAATTTTGACAATCATGAATAATATTAAAAGCATAAAACTTTCCAACTGTTGCTAGTTATAACTATAAAGATGCAAAACATTGGTCAATTATTAAGAACGACTCTAAGATTTTCTAGGCATACAAATCCACCGTAAAAAAAGGAAAGCCAAAATAAAGTAAACAAAGTCAAATAATTGTTTTTTTATGATGAGGAATCCGTGTAACCAAGATCGAGCCACATTGGACCCCACCCTAGGTGGCATATCCTAAGAGGGAAATTGCCCCGATAATGCCCTCTGGTGGTTCGACCTCAAGAGTCCTCGGGCCTTCAAACTCTCAACCTTTCATGTAGCCTAGAGTACCTCAGCGAGAAGGGCAGGTTGCACAAATCTAAGTCTGGTGAATACTAGGTTAACCAACACTACAAGAAAATACGTTGTTAACGATGAACTTTAGCGACGGAAGTATTCTGTCACTAGTTAGCGACAGATTAATGAGCGAAAACCATTCGTCGCTATAATGAATGAAATTTACGAAAATAGTGATGTAAGATATCTTGTCGCAAAATCCGTCGCTACTTAGCGACGGATTTTGCGACATAGTGTTTTGTCATAACGGATGCAACATTTGGCGACGGCCTTTGCGACAAAAGATTTTCCGTCGCTACTTAGCGACGGAATATATTCCGTCGCTACTTAGCGACGGAATATATTCCGTCGCTAGTTTCGTAAATTTGATTTACATCGGCTTAGCGACAGAATTAATCCGTCACTAAGCCGTCGCGAATTTTCGAATAACCCTAATCCCAGACAACTTTTCCTTTTCTTCTTTCGCTGCTCCCGCTCCCACTGTTTGCCGTTCACCGTTCGTCGTTCGCCATTCGCCCGTTCCCGTCGTTCGCCTGCTCCTGCCGTTCATCAGTCCTACCATTCGCCGTTCGCAGGCCCCGTCGTTCGCCACCGTCCAGAGACAGGTAAACGAGGGGGTCGACCCCCACGTGTTTTCCGGCAGGGGGTCGACCCCCTGCTTTTTCCGACAGGGGGTCAACCCCCTGTCTGTTCCAGCAGGGGGTTAACCCCCTGCCTTTCCGGCAGGGAGAACAGGCAGGGGCTTAACCCCTTGCCGGAACAGGCAAAAGGTTAACCCCCTGTTGGAACAGCAGGAGGTTAACCCCTTGCCTTTCAGGCAATGGGTTGACCCCCTGCCGGAACAGGGGGTCGGTTAACCCCCTATGTTCCGTAAGGGGGTCGACCCCTTGTCGGAACAACAGGGGAGTCGACCCTCTGCCGGAACAGCCTCATTTTTTTTTGTGGTGACTTCATTTTGAAACGGTATTTTTTTATGCAGATTTTTCAACGAAACCTGCTTGTGCTGAGCCACCTGTGGTAAGTAAGTGACAAAAACAATGCCAATCGGGTAAATACTCGTGGTGAGTAAGTGATGCAAGCGTATCACATGTTATTTAATTTATTAGATGTAACACTTTATTGTTCACACACTCACTTAGTTGTTGATATTTAGGGTTGCTTTGTTGGAGTTCGGAGATCATGTTGAGCATGATTTTAATGTATGAATATTGAAGTGTTCTTATTTTTTGAGTACGGAGTCCATGCTAGGCATGGTAATAGTTAGTGAAATATTGAAGTGTGTTTGCTGCATGTACATGTTTGTCATTTGTTTGATATGAATGATTACGATGTATTGCAATGTTTGATGTAATTGTATCCATGCTTTGCATGTAGTTACTTTCAATTTGATTATGGCTTTCATGTGAAATTGTATAATGAAAGCATGCTTCAAATGATTATATTGTGTCATTAATAGTTTGCACATGAAAATATTAAGTTATCAATGCATGCATCAAAATTCTTGTTATTATATGACATCATATATTGCATGATAAATTTGATATTTTCTTCATCGTAGCATTCTGATTGTTCTCTTTTAATTCATTAGGTTATTATTCGTAATATCATAAGAAAATGACTGCAAATCGTGAATGAATGTATCGTCAGATAGTGGACAATGAGTTATCACATGAATATATGGATGGTGTTGAAAGTTTTATTAAATTTGCAACGGCAAGTGTCAATACAGTGGATCCCACAGGTCGGATTAGGTGTCCCTGCAAGATTTGTAAGAATAATCGATTTGTAGAACCTCATGACATTAGACATCACATATATAAGAAGGGTTTTATGAGTGATTATCAGAACTAGATGTTTCATGGAGAAGAATTTAGAAATAATTTTGATACACGGGTGAATGTGGTGCACGATAATCCATATATGGATTTGATATTTGATGCCGCAGAAATAGAACTGGGTTCTGCTATGAGTTCTAGTGATGTAAGAATTGTCGCAGATGAAGAATCATCAAACGATGCAGCTAGTAGATTTTATGATTTACTTAGAGATGCTGATGAGCCACTTTGGAACGGTTGCGAGAGTCACACTATCTTGTCTGCAATTCTTCAACTAATGAATTTGAAGTCTGAGTATAATTTGAGACAATCATGTTTTGACCGTTTGTGCATGATTGTGAAGAGTATGTTGCCCAAAGATAAGAAATTGCCACAAAATTTCTATCGTGTGAAAGTTATGGCCAACGCTCGAGGTATGGGTTACAAAAAGATTGATGCTTGTCCAAATCACTGCATGTTGTATTTTAAGGAGCAGAAAAACAACATATCATGCCCGTCATGTGGGCATTCTCGGTTCAAGCCAAAGACAAAAGGCAATGGTAGCACGAGATCAAAGAAAGTTTCATACAAGTCGCTCTGCTACTTTCTTATCACTCCTAGATTGCAGCGATTATATATGTCTTCAAGGACAGCTAAACACATGAGATGACATGCAAATAAAGTTCGACACGATGAAAACAAGATCACGCATCATGTTGACGCTGAAGCTTGAAAGCACTTTTATCGTACTCATCAGAACTTCACAATGATGAATAGTGGCGTGTGTGTCAAGGGTAGCAGCTACGGTGAAAATGAACATGATTACTACGGTGTTATAGAGGAAATAATGGAGTTGACTTACTTAGGCATAAATAACAGGGTAACTTTATTCAAGTGTCATTGGTTTGATCCAACCGCAACAAGACTCGACAAAGCTTCAGGCATTATGGAGGTGAATTATAAATTCAGGTTTAGAACATATGAACCATTCCTATTAGCCTCGCAAGCTCAACAAGTTTATTATACTTCATATCCGAGTATAAAAAAGTCAGATAGAAATGAATGCTGGGCAGTTTGCAAGGTGAAGTCCAAACTATACCGTGAGTATGATCAGTTACATGAAGTTAAGTTAGCTGAAGACAACAATTACTATCAATCAAATGATATCTATGACTTCGCTTATGGTCATGATGTTGCGCATGATATGCATGTCATATCTCCATTAGCCGATGAAACATTCATAGAAGAATGTGATCCAAATAATATACCAAGTGGATGGGTAAACAATAAAGAAGAAGAAGAAGAAGAAGAAGAAGAAGAAGAAGAAAAAGAAGAAAGTCAAACAAGTGACGAGGAAGAATTCTCAAGCTAGTGAGCAAAATCTTGTAATACAAACCTCTATTTAAATGCATTGCAATACTTGATGTGAATGATTTGAATTATTTGAATGCATTGTAATACTTGATGCGAATGAATGAGTTGTATTGCAATACTTTATGTGAATGATTTGAATTATTTGAATGTATTGTAATACTTGATACGAATGATTTGAATGCATTTCAATGAATGATGTGAATGATTTGAATTATTGTAATACTTTATAATACTTGATGTGAATGAATGATTTATATTGCAATACTTGATGTGAATGATTTGAATTATTTGAATGTATTGTAATACTTGATACGAATGATTTGAATGCATTGTAATACTTGATGTGAATGATTTGAATTATTTGAATATATTGTAATACTTGACGCGAATGAATAAGTTCTATTACAATACTTGATCTGAGTGATTTGAATTATTTAAATGTATTGTAATACTTGATACGAATGATTCGAATGCATTGCAATACTTGATGTAAATGATTTGAATTATTTGAATGTATTGTAATACTTGATACGAATGATTTGAATGCATTGCAATACTTGATGTAAATGATTTGAATTATTTGAATGCATTGTAATACTTGATGTGAATGAATGAGTTGTATTGCAATACTTGATGTGAATGATTTGAATGTATTGTAATACTTGATACAAATGATTTGAATGCATTGCAATACTTAATGTGAATGATTTGAATTATTTTAATGCATTGCAATACTTGATGTGAATGATTTGAATTATTTGAATACATTATAATACTTGATGCGAATGATTTGAATGCATTGCAATGTTTGATGTGAATGATTTGAATGCATTGCAGTACCTGATATGAATGATTTGTATGTATTGTAATACTTGTTGCGAATCATTTGAATGTATTGCAATACTTGATGCAAATGATTTGAATTATTGTAATACTTGATGCGAATGACTTGAATGTATTGTAATACTTGATGCAAATTATTTGAATGTATTATATGACATATATTATTTGTTAGAATATGGTTCGTAGAGGTTACAATGGTCGCTCATCCAATAGTAGCCAGGCCCAGCCTTCATCTTCACGGGCTCCTGTAATAGGTATATCATTTAACTAATTGGATGCTTGATTAGTTCAAATGCGCATTCTGAGAATTTCTAACGTATTTTTTTACAGATGATGTTTCGCCTGTACACGACCCACCTACACTAGTTGATCACACAAGTCAGGAGCCAACACAAGAAGCAGGGTTTTCTTAGTCTGGCACAAGAAGACTCATTCGAATAGTGTATATCGATAATCGACCGTAAGTATTTCATTTTTAATTATTGCATATCTTATAAATATTATATATTCATATTTACTATGTACCAATTCATGTGCAACATGAAGTTTGAGCCACAAAAAGTAGTACGCGAGATTAGGAATTCACTTCTTCAACATCTACCAGGACCGGTTGCTCAATGGAAAGAGTATCCAAAGGAGGTGTTAGACAGATTGTGGTCCTCATTCACGGCATACAGTTGTTTCTCATAGTTAATGTGTTTCATATTTAATTTTTTTTAGTCATGTCTACTAACTTTCTGAAAATATTTGTAGGCTTCAAATCGCTTCGCAACTACGATGGAAGAAAATGATGCAATGAAGGTGTGGCATAAGGTGGCTGCCAATCGATTTGCAGACATGTTGCACAATATAAAGACTGCAGCAAAAAAAGCATCTGGCGGAATAGATGATCCACTACAGTGGAAGGGCCATGACCCTATTACTATCAGGAGAGATTATTAGAATGGAATGTGCGATAAGTGGGCGGGATATGCATTTCGAAATCGCTCTGTGAAGGTTGCACAAAATCGAGCGAAAATGCCCGAAGCTCATCTACACACAGGTGGATCTAAGACATTTGGGAGCCACCTGAAGAAAATGGTAACTCATCAGTATATAATATTAATTTTATAAGTATTGTTGCAAACTTGTTAACTAAATCTTTTATCATTTAACTTCGCAGGAAGCAAAAAATGAGGCATTGTACCATATAAGGATGTGTTTGTTGAAACACATAAACGGAAGACCACGGGAGACTTCGTATCAGAGAAGGCGAGAACGACAACGATATATATTTATTCTATTAATAATCATTGCAATATGCAAGTTATCATAATATTATCATTAATTATTAATGTATACTTTAAACATTATTTTGTAAGAGGCATATGAGCAACAAATGGTAGAGCGATATGGCGATGACGCTACTTAGCATCCATCATTTGATCCTGCAGCATGGGTGACTGCAGCAGGTGAACCCAAAAAGGGTCGCGTGTTCGGGTTTGGGAGTAATATGAACACTTCACCTGTAATTACTTCTTCCAGTTACGGCTCACAGACTTCTTCAGCTGACATAAGCTCCAAGCAGCAGGCTATTCTTTCTGGTGAAGATGTACGCCAGATCGTTAAGGACACACTGCGTGACTACTTCCATGAAACCGTCGTCGACGTTCTCCGAGATGAGTTCAATAGTTTTTTGCTAAACAAAAGATCTTTGATTGCAAGTTCCTCTCAGGTATAATCACATATTCAAGTTTTTGACTGCCTTAGAATATATATGAGCATAATCGAATCACATATATAACTTTTTGCCTGCCTTAGAGCACATATGAGCATGATAGAATCACATATAGAGTTTTTTGCCTGCCTTAGAGCACATATGAGCATGCTATAATCGCATATAAAGTTTTTTGCCTGCCTTAGAGCATATATGAGCATGTTAGAATCACATATAAAGTTTTTTTGACTACCTTAGAACACATATGAGCATGCTATAATCATATATTCAGTTTTTTGACTGCCTTAGAACACATATGAGCATGTTATAATCACATATTCAGTTTTTTGACTACTTTAAAATACATATGTGCATGCCAAAATCACATATAAAGTTTCTTTACTGCCTTAGAACATATATCATTCATGATAGAATCACATATAAAGTTTTTTGCTTTGCCTGCCTTAGATCACATATGAGCATGATAGAATCACATATAGAGTCTTTATGAGTGTCGTAGAACACATATGCGCATGCTATTGTCACATATTTAATTTTTTGACTGCTGTATCACACATATGAGCATGATCAAATCACATATATAGCTTTTTTCTTGCTTTAGAGCACATATGAGCATTGTAGAATCACATATAGAGTTTTTCTAGCTGTCTTAGAACATATATGAGCATGATATAATCGCATATAAAGTTTCTTTACTGCCTTAAAACACATTTTGTTCATGATAGAATCACATATAGAGTTTTTTGCCTGCCTTAGAGCACATATGAGCATGATAAAATCATATATAAAGTTTTTTTACTGACTTAGAACACATATGAGCACATGATAGAATCACATATAGTGTATAATTTATTTCATAATATTTTGTTTATCAATATTGACTGTTCTTTTCTTGTCTAGGCTGCTAGCGATAAATGAGCGTAGCGGAGCTGAAGGGATAGATCAAGGCAATGAACAAGAAGACGCATAAAATCTTGGCAATGATTAGAGAACTGTGTTGAAGAAGTTCTATTTTTTTTGTTTTGAAATTGTAATTGTTGAATTGTAAATAATTAAACTTGTTAATTTTAAGGTGGAACGATTAATTGTTTATACTTGTTTATATGAATGATTAGAGAACGATTAATTTTAAGGTAAATAATTAAACTTGTTTATATGAAATTTTATGTGTACTTTGTTTTTTATTTACAGGAAATATAAATTGTACAAAAAATATAAATTGTACCATTCTCGATATTTAATTTTCAAATAATTTTTTTTCGTGTTTGCGATAGATTAGCGACGGATTTTTTTGTCGCTATGCATATAAATCTAGCGACGACTTAGCAACAAATGTAAATCCGTCGCCAACCGAGGTCGCCGTTAAGTGCTGGCGGATTGGGGACGAAACACGTCGTTCATTATTCCGTCGCAATTAGCGACGAAACTGGCAACGGATGTATTCTGTCGCCAGTTAGCGTCGAAAAATTTGCGACGTAAGCTTTCCGTCGCCTCGTCGTCGCTAAGCCGATTAGAGACGGAATAGCGATGGAATGTGGTCATCGCTAATCCACTGCTTTGTTGTGGTGCAACTCCTTTCCCTTGAACGATTTGGCAGTCCATAAAATATACGTCAAATAAACTCTTAATTGTTTCATTCCCGTAAAAAGGAAAGGCCTATTAGCAATACTAGAATTTGGACTCAAAACCGACCCAAATACCAGCTAACAAAGGATCAAATGGTATCACTATTCTAGAAGGGCCAAAGGATAAGTTTGAAGGATTAAAGGATAAGTCTGTCAGCTCTCTAAATCTCAGCGAATAAAACAAGGGAAGGATACTCAATGAGGACAGAAACGACCAACCGTTGTGTTGTAGCCAAGTGATCTCACCACTATTTATGGTAAATATCCTATAATTGTAAAGAACCAAGGATGGTAAACTATTCACATTTTCTTTTGGTAATTAATTAGTTTAAGGTGTTTCTTTCATTTGATCTTAGTTTGTTTCAGAAATTGTTTCTTGGGGGTTAGTTTGTTTGTTTTGTTAATTTGTCTTTTAGTCGTTAGTTGTCATAACTTAATTCTTGTTAGTTAGATAGTTAGTTTTATTATTTTGTCTTGTAGTGGATTGTTATTTCATGTTAGTTTAATTCAAGCTTTTGTGATTTTTGCTTATACTAACCTTCGATTTTTTTGTAGTTTTCTTTCTCATTTTTGTGTTTTGTCTTTTGATTCTCGTAGGGAAGCGTTTAGACGTGTAGTGAGCCCTCGAAAGTACCCCCGAAAAGACCTCTGAAGCCCTTAAAAGGTCTCCTCAAAAAGCCCTTCAGGCCCTCAAGTTGCCCCTTCAACAAATAGAAATAGAAAAGAGATTGGTGAAGAAAAAGAAGAGAGACCATAACCACTGAAGGACAACGAAGGAACAAGAAGCTCAAGAATTGAAGATCGTTTTTTCTTTTATTTCAGATTAGGATTTTTATTATTTTATTATTTAATTTACATATGTAATAAAACCATTTATTTTTATTTGTTTAAGCCCTCGGCAAGGGGCCACACTCTTATTTAGCTAATTGTTTTTATTTTTAAGGCAATAAAGAGTAGTTTAGTTATTTATGAAATATAAAGTATTTTTCATGGTCCCTGAGTTCGATCCAGACTCCACCACTCGTGCGAGATAGTTTTTATTATTTGATGCACAGTTTGCATAAACGTTTTTATTGAAAATATCATTTTAAAATACTCTACTGAAACAGTTGCATCAAATTTTTGGTGTCGTTGCCTGGGAATGACGATTAAAATATGAGTATTCACTTTATTGCCATTGTATATTCGCGTTTATTTAGGTTGCTAGTTTTCTTTCTGTTCTTTACTTAGGGTTGCTAGTTTCTTTCTTTGTTTAATTGTTTAGGATTGCTAGTTTCTTTCAGTACTTAGGATCTAGAATCACGTGTTTGCAAACCCTAGATACCAACTTGCCTTTCTTGCACGACCCACCTATTAGGCTTTCCCTTAGGAGGTGATTGCACACGATTGGTATTATGCTCTTAGTTTATTTTCGCAAAATATTTGTTGGGTGCAAGTGTGTGGTGATGTGTTTACTACTTCTTAGTTTTCTTTTTCTTTACCTGCTTTGTGGTTTGGCCGGTTTGCACGTTAGGTGTTTAGAAAATATATTCTTTAAGATGGTTGTTGCACCGGTCTACCCTTAGGTGCATGCAAGGGCAATGGTCACTTAACCCCGAGCTTGCTGAGTCAGTTGAGGACCCCGAGTCCCTTATTAGAAGAGCCTGTAGATCCAGCCCCATGGTTGATGATCAGCATTTGACCCGTCCTCTCAGGGAGTACTTCATGCCCAATGTTTACACTCCTGCCTCCTGCATCACTAGACCTGATGTAGGAGCCAATCATTTTAAAATCAAAGCTAATGTCATCCAAATGTTACCATCCTTTTATAGCCTTAACAATGAAGACTCCTATTGTCATCTCGATGTGTTCCTCGAGATCTGCTCTACAGTGCGGATCAACAATTTTGGAGATACGCGTTAAGGTTAACATTGTTTTTTTTCTGCCTCAAAGACAAAGCTAAGCATTGGCTGAAGGCTCTACACTATAAAAAAAATGCATATTAGCGGCAGACACTATCCATCACTAGTTCACCGCTAACATGTTTAGCGATGGCTTAGCGACGAAAATCTTTTGTCGTAAAATCCGTCACTATCTTCACCTTAAGAGAGGCTTTCCAAAGAACCAGGATGCCCCCAGCAAACCCAACGGTCGGAATAAAAGCATATGTCGCACCTCTCCATAAGTAAGATACCACTGATAAGAGAATATCCTCCATTTTGGTTTCACAAATTATAGCGATATTCGGACTTTCATACCTAATCCAATTAGCTAAAAACAAGCGCTTACATGGGCAATTCATGCCCTTAATATTCCAAATACACATCTTCATGATAAATAATCAGGCAACACCCTAGTACGCCTTTGTCGGGTTGAGCGTTGAACTGAGTTGTAGCCATCTTCTTGAAGCTGGGCTCGCAAATGAGCCAATGATTTAGCTCTACGAAAACTATTTGTGACCGTAACCGCAGATCGTGCTCAAGAAATAATCTATTGCCGGATCGAAGAAAGTTGTTCGGGTGAAATCTGCACTCCTAGTGCCCGCGTAGCCTCGACAAAGGACATACCCTATATGTCAAATATGTCATCGACCCCTTGTGACCCATCCTCCAGACCTAACAAATTTGGGCAAGGTTGTGGATGCATGGGTTGCTAGCGGGAGACCCCCGAGGCCCCCTGAACAGATACTCTGAGAACCTCCATGGGACATCCCCCATCGTGATCGAGCAGACAGTCCGCCGAACACAGAAATTTGGTAGGTTGTGGCATGCAAGGTGACCACGAGGCCATGCCGTTAAAACCCAAAAAAATGTTTGGGCGGACCCCATGCACACCAAGACGCCTTTGCACGATAGGAATATTGTCAGAAAATGAAGTTTAGAAACGGCAGAACAAAATATCCCACGATCATCAAAAAATGAACGGGCCCAAGATCCATCATGGGCGATAAATGCAACACAACTCCCAGAAGCAAGATCGTGCTGGCGGTCCAATAGTCGAAGAGGCAAACTAGATAAACGTATAGAGCCTGAAGAATTCTCAATGCAAGTGGCCCCACACTCCATCTCAAGAACAGTCGTACTCATTAACTTGTCAGGACGAATGTGACAACTTGCTGGCTTAGAAGGACGTTTCCCGATGGATGCTCTAGTAGACGAGCGGTAGAACTCTGGCGAACGTCCAACCTCACTGAACGAATATACGACTCTGGATACCTTCAATAGTACCCAGAGCGATCTTATCTTAACCGCCAAAAACTATGATGTACCTGCCTCCAATGTACACACTTGCGCCACATCACAAAAAGATACAACAGATCGACGAGGAGTAGGGACCCGGTGTCTGGCCTGTGGTGAAGGTTCTGGTATATGATACTCGCTAGAGAGGCAAACAATACAACAAATTCTTGAACGATCCGAGCCACACCTGTGACAAAAAACTCTTGAATAGAAGTTGAGATTGAAACAGATAGTACACCACCAGTCCCCCGGCTTCGCCTGGCCCACATCTGCCCGTTGCCTAAGGTTGCAGAAAGAGGGTTGCCACGTCGGCCTAACGAGATTCCACCCCTCTAATACATCCTTGTTAGAGGACGACCTTAAAAAAGGAGCATTGAGCGACCTCTGAATCTCGTTGTCTTCCACCGCTTCCCTTTGAAGAGACTTGACAAACCACCAGACGTCCCCTAATACAAGCGCTTGTCTACACAAGCCGCAGACCAAAAACCCAGATAATGAAGCAAAGAATCCTTGAGACAGCCTGAACGGGACCCTATCCGGAGCCCCCCACTTCCAGAGCGACACCGCGAAGGCCCAAGCATTAATCCCCTTCGCCAACTCCAGGAGAGCCTGTTTGTTGTGAGAAATCGATTGACTACACGAGAGACTCCAAAATTGATCGGAGCCTTGCGGCTTGCCTCTCATAACCATCATCATCATTATCATAGCGCGCGCGCGCGAGAGAGAGAGAGAGAGAGAGAGAGAGAGAGAGAGAGAGAGAGAGAGAGAGAGAGAGAGAGAGAGAGAGTTACCCTTGCAGTGCAGCAACGAGTCATTGGGGTTGTGGTTGATGCAGTACACTCTCCTTAGCACGCGATAGCCCTTATTCTATAGCAATCTTCCATCAAATCCCCGCCAGAGTTGCTGCATTCCATGGACACACACCATAGAGAGAGAGAGGAAGAGGTACCTTAGCATCGTTGGTTGTTGCTCTCGCCAGAACGTCGCCGACTGGGTGCCGAAAGACCGTCGTCGACTCGCACAATCTGCTCCTTTTACACACCGATGCAGCGGTGCTACTACCTGAGTGCTTTTGCTGGTCGGAGATGTAAAGCAAAGTTGTCGCTGACGCACAAGAGAAAACTTACAGGAGAGGTGGAGCAGAGGTGCCAGACTGCAGTGTAGGCTGTAGCAACAACCGTTCAGCTAAAGGGGGGGAGCAGCACCGGTCTGGTGTGCCGACTTCCTGAAAAGGGAGAAGAGGGAGGAGAGTTGTGGGAAGTGAGGCGACGACAAGAGGGCCGAGTAGGGCCTCCAGCAAAACGGTTGAGTAGAGGCTCCGTGCTAAAGGGGCTCAGGGAAAAGGTCGAGGAGGGGTAAGGCATCGGGTGGTTCCATTGAGGGTTTGACGAATGGATCGAACTAGGCCTCCGACTAAAGGGTTGAGTCGAAGCTCTGTGCTTTAAAGGCTCAGGGAAAGGGTCGAGGAGAGGTAAGGCCGAGAGCAAATCTTAGGATCGTCCATCTCGGATGAGGAAAGAGGAGGGCTGTTGATGAGGGACCCACCGTTCAAGAGCCCGCTACTATGGGAGAGCCTCCCTGAGGTTCGAGGAGATATGTCCTGCTGACAGTTTCTGGTGCTATAGACACTGATTGACCGGACGGAGGTCCAATGCCGATGCCTCTTCACCGACCGAAACCTCTGAATGGTGCGTGCTTTTGGTGATGGGGAAAGAGGAGGGATGTTGGTGAAGGACCCACCGGTCAATGGCACGCTGCTGTGGGAGAACCTCCCTGAGGTTTGAGGGGATACATCCTGCTGACAGTTGTTGGTGCTTCAGACACTGATTGACCGAACGCAGGTCCAATGCCAATTCCTCTTCACTGGCCAAAACCTCTGAATGGTGTGTGCTAGTGTTCGAGAGAGGCAAAAGGCGACGGGAGGTGGAGGCATTTGGGGTTTGGGACTAGGCCAAGAGAGAGAGAGAGAGAGTCACTATAATATGAGAACTGAAATATGAAAAATAGAATATGAAAAATGGAAATGTGGGCATTTTCAATACTTTTTTTGCAAATCCAACCATGAGGATGTACTAAGCATGGTGAATTTACTAGGAATCAACCATTGGATCATGTATTTTTGATGAAAAAGTGCATGTTTTGAATGTTTGACCATTTATGAAAATTATGACTCATTGATTTTAAAGCTTTAAAAAGATCTTGTTTATGCATCAAAATCAGATGAATCAAAAGCAGGTATATATATATATATATATATATATATATGTATATATATATATATATATATATATATATATATGTGTGTGTGTGTGTGTGTGTGTGTGTGTGTGTGTAGTGCTGGTTATGCCCCATTTTCTCATTCTGATTGTTAAACATTTAAGATTAAAAAATAAAAATCTTAAAGTTTTCTCGAGATCATGATACATGACTTTCTTGATAATCTAATACTTTGGTGAATCTTAGGTCATGATACATGCCTTTTTTAATATTGTTGAAAAAAAATTTGATGAGAGAACAGCATGGGCTAACACCACAAGAAAAATGCTACTTAGCGACGGAAATTTACGACGGATTAGCGAGCGAAAACTATTTGTCGCTAACTTTTGAAATATTTGCAAACTTAGTGATGGAAATATCTCCATCGCTAAAGTCGTCGCTAATTAGCGAGGGATTAGCGACAACATTTTTTCGTTGCCAAAACACTATAAAAAAATTCTAATTAGTGACGGAATTAGCGAGAGAATTTTTTCGTTCCCTAATACAAGCGCTCGTCGACGCAAGCCGCGGACCAGAAACCCAGATAATGAAGCAAGGAATCTCTGAGACAGCCTGAATGGGACCGTAACCGGAGCCCCCCACTTCCAGAGCGACACCGCGAAGGCCCAAGCATTAGTCCCCTCTACCAACTCGAGGAGATCTTGTTTGTTGTGTGAAATCGATTGACTACACGAGAGACTCCAAAATTGATCGGAGCCCCGCGGCTTGCCTCTCATAACCATCATCATCATCAGAGAGAGAGAGAGAGAGAGAGAGACTCTTGCAGTGCAGCGACAAGTCGTTGGGGTTGCGGTCAAGGCAGTATACTCTCCTTAGCACGCGATAGCCCTTATTTTGTGGCAATCTTCCCTCAAATCCCTACCAGAGTTGCTGCATTCCATGGACACACACCACAGAGAGAGAGAGAGGAAGAGGTACCTTAGCACCACTGGTCGTTGCTCTCGATCGAACGTCGTCGACCGGGTGCCGAAAGGCCATCACTGACTCACACAATCTGCTTCTTTTACACACCGATGTAGCGGTGCTACTACCTGAGTGCTTTCGTCGATCGGAGAGGTGAAGCAAAGTTGCCGCTGACGCGCAAGAGAAAACTTACAGGAGAGGTAGAGCAGAGGTGCCAGACTGCAGTGTAGGCTGTAGCAACTGTCGTTCAACTAAAGGGGGGGAGCAGCATCGGTCCGGTGTGCCGACTGCCTGAAAAGGGAGAAGAGGGAGGAGAATTGTGAGAAGTGAGGCGACGACAACAGGGCTGAGTAGAGCCTCCGGCGAAAAGGTTGAGCAGAGGCTCCATGCTACAGGGGCTCAGTGAAAAGGTCGAGGAGAGGTGAGGCGTCAGGTGGTTCCAATGAGGGTTCGGTGAATGGATCGAACTAGGCCTCTGGCTAAAGGGTTGAGTCGAGGCTCCGTGCTTCAGGGGCTCAGGGAAAGGGTCGAGGAGAGGTGAGGCCGAGAGCAAATCTTAAGATCGTCCATCTCGGATGGGGAAAGAGGAGGGTTGTTGGTGAGGGACCCACCATTCAAGGGCCCGCTGTTGTGGGAGAGCCTCCCTGAGGTTCGAGGGGATACGTCCTGCTGACAGTTTCTGGTGCTATAGACACCAATGGATCGGACGGAGGTCCAATGCCAATGCCTCTTCACCGGCCAAAACCTTTGAATGGTGCGTGCTTTTGGTGATGGGGAAAGAGGAGGGTTGTTGGTGAAGGACCCACCGGTCAATGGCACACTGCTGTGGGAGAACCTCCCTGAGGTTCGAGGGGATACGTCCTACTGACAGTTTTTGGTGCATGTTTTGAATTATTGGATCATGTATTTTTGATGAAAAAGTGCATGTTTTGAATGCTTGAACATTTATGAAAATTATGAGTCATTGGTTTTAAAGCTTTAAAAAGATCTTGTTTATGCATCAAAATCGAATGATTCAAAAGCAGGTATATATATAGTAGCTCTGGTTATACCCCCATTTTCTCATTCTGGTTGTTAAACATTTAAGGTTAAAAAAATAAAAATCTTAAAGTTTTCCCTAGACCCACAATGAGACCCACTGATAGCTCCTACCAACCACGCGGAGCACCTATAATTTTTAACATAGATCTTTGGCCTTTGTTTGTCTGTTTGTGTTTTCTTTTTGGAATGGTGGTCATGCACTCATTGGATTCTTGCACTCATTGGTGGTAAACTAACGAGACCAAGAGTGTTTAATATTTAAAACATAAGGTTATTTTTTATTTTAGTTAAGCCGTCTCATCAAGTAACTTGAGATAATTTCTTTTTAAAAGTTGGGCAAAGCAGAGAGAAATTATGCTCTTATTAAGAAAAAAAAGATTTGGTGATGGCAGCTTTAGAAAAACTTGATGCTAGGGACGGTAATCTTCCGATGAAAGAGCATTTTTGTAAAATCTCAACATATTTTTTCTCTCGTCAACATTTTCCCGAGAACCAGGTTTGTGACTGTGCACATGCAAATGGCAAGTAAGCTGGAATTTCTGGTGGTTTTATTGGTCTATGGTTAGGTTTTCATCTGGGTAGACCAGGTTCTCTCACACGATTGAGGATTCTTTAAGCTAAAGATAAAAAACCAGTGGAATACGAACCTGTTGGCTTTCCAACGTCTTTCAATCTTTTGGTGTCAAAGTAAAGCAGCCATCCAAGCATTGACTAGGGGCGTCAACTGTTCTGGTTTACCCTAACCCGACCCATCCAATTATGGGTCCAGACCCAAGTTTTGATTAAGACCCATAATTTGTCAATATAAAAATGATAAAAATATTATTGGTATGGTTCTTATCCAGTATCATTTCTCTTATGGAGGGTCCAATTATTCTCACCTCCCAACCCAAATACCATACCCAAAAATCGAGACCAGGTCTGGTTCTACCCTCGAACCAAATCCGACCTGTTAACACCCCTATTGATGACCCCCATTTTGCAAGGTACCAAGAGGGGCGACTTTTTAAATCTTCTTTTTTTTATTGGCTAGCTGTGGTGAGGCAAAACCCGAGCTGTTACATCTCATCAACCTTGCAAGTATGGGTGTCGACGGGTCGGGTTTACCCAGAAAAAACCTGAACCAAACCTTATAGGGTCTGGGTATTGTGATAAATAAGAAGACCAGATTAAGACCTGCCCGGGTATAGTTTATGAAATTTTATACGAGACTCGAGCCCAACCCGAGTTTGATTACGACATGCAAAATTTTAATGTAAAAATGATAAAAAATATGATTTTACCGGGTATGGTTTGGGTCTGCTTCATGTAGTTCTTATCGTGTTTAGGTATGATTAATATTATAGTAGACCCAATTAGACTAAGGTCCACATTCAATACCAAACCCAAAAATCTGATTCAAAGTCTGGTTTCACGTGGGTCCGAACCAAATCCGACCGGTTGACACCCAAGTTGTAAGTTGTAAGGATCATAATTATAATTATGAGTACTTGGAAAAGACATGCAGAAAATCTCATTGAGATCCAAACTTGGATTTGCATTTAACACACAAAATCCACGTGCTAGTTAGATGCTTGTTCAGTCAACAAAATTTTTTGAAAATGGCAAAATCGTACATCCAGAGAAGGAGGAGGCTGCCTGGAAGGAAAGGCTGTGAATAACGCTATAAATTGATGCAATTAGACACAAAGGAACCCAACTTGGTGATAGAAGATGGAAGCCATTACCAAGTTCAGCTATGGAGCTTTCCGCCCCTTCAACCCTTCCATTACCACAATGCCTGCAGGTTCAAATCCAACCACTCTGCTTAGGGTTCCATCAACAACCAAGTTGCCATCTCAAAGAATGCTTAGTCTGACACCTCCTCACAGCTTACTCCTTAACAAGGATCCTTGCACCCTCCTCCAAAACAAAGATGAACAAAATGGATCATGGTACATCCCTCTCACTACAATTATGACCCTCGCTAAGGGATGTAAATGCGTGGGAACCAGGTCGGATCTAGGCATTACTGAGTCTGACTTAATCGCATCTGCCCTAATCGGATTCTGAATTTGACTCAGACTCGGAATAGGATGGTGGTATGCACTTGATGTACACAGGCCCCATACGGCTTGTCATCCAGGCAAATTGACGAGTTGACCGGCTGGGATGTCCCATTGCCAGGCCTAATAACAGGAGTATCAAAGAGTACTAATTTGGGATTTGACTTCTTCAGTGTGCAGGGCTGTCATGATGTTGAACTTCAAGTTCGTGATTATGAATTGGACCAATACGGAGTTGTTAATAATGCCATATATTCCCATTACCTCGAACATGGTGAGACTGCAATGGTTTTGTTTTTGTTTCTAGTTTAGTTTTAACCATTTTTGAGCTACAGTACTGATGGATTCACCAAAATGTAACCCTGTATTTGGCTTCAGAAAAATGAGAATCAAAAGAAGAATATAACCCAATCATCATGATTTGATTTTATTGAAACGGCATTCATAGGTTTACATGTGTCTACACACAAGCATCATGATTTTGATTTTCAAGTTCACCACTGGCAATATTCTTCTTTAACATACTGTTTATCATTTTTTACCAGCTCTAATTATTTCATATTGCTGATGGAAATAAGAGTTGCGGAATTAGTTCTTCTCGGTTGATTGCCTGCCAATTGTGAAACATGTGTTTCAAGATTGATTTCTCTGTATTTTTTGTTTTTCTTTGATGGTTGAATGCATACATTAGTTAAAGGTTTCCTACATTCCCTATGTGTTTTAGGTTATACAGATTTGTTTGTCAAAGTTGGTATCGATATCGATGGATTGAAGTCTGAAGGCCATGCAGCTGCAACACACAAGCTGTCTCTCAAGTTTATCTCTCCTTTACAGGTAAGTAGTTAGCCATTCAGTTATTGTAAAGCAGACACAGAGTTGGTCGCCAAACAATTAACAAGGTGTTCAGCCCTATCGACTGGTGCTAGGTAGCAGCTGCCCCCGGGGCGTGGTCCAGTGTTCTGGAAGAACACTTATAAAGTGCTTGGCCCTTTTAAGAGAGACGGGGGCACAACACTCTGCTTCCTTCCTATCCCCCTAATGAAAAGAGGCACACACTTATAAAGTGTTCTTCTGGATCACACCACAATTACTGCAGCATCTTTGGTGATTATCCATTTTATCATACAAAATTTTAGCGTGATTTGGACCACTACTATTTCAGTATTTCCATTCAATGAAATAAGTAGGGGTCAATATCATTTTTGTTTATTTTGTATGATGAACAATATATTACAAGTTTCAATTTATATAAGATAGATAGATAGAGGGTTTCTTCCATGATGCTAAGAAGTTTGCACTTTGTATTTGTGGATGCAGCGTGGAGATAGGTTTGTCCTGAGACTGAAAATTTCAAAAGTTTCTACCACACGTCTGTTTTTTGATTTCTTCATTTTCAAGCTTCCAAATCAAGAGGTGACTATCACAATTGACAGTAAGAAGAAATCATGTCAATTCAATGAAAGAAAAAACTGCTGACTTTTTGCTTGTTAAATTCTCAGCTAATCTTGGAAGGAAGTTCAATAATTGCTTGGATTGACAGAAACAACCATCCTGCACGTATTCCTTCAGAAGTAAAATTGAAGTTGCAGTCCATTTGATGCTACTTTTGTACACATTGCCACGCATAGATACATGTTTCCGCTAGAGGTCATCAGTACAACTTTCACAAAAGCAAAATTCCCTACAAAGAACGGAGAAAAAGGCTAGTGTTTGCTACCTCAAGAAGGTTGCCATAAGATGTTGGTGTCTTTATGTAGTCATCCTAGTTCAATTAGATAAAAGAAATGGTCAAAGCTTTTATTGCTATTGTAACTCTGTCATTAAATTGTCATACTATTTTCAATCATCAATAAATTAATTCTTGTGTACTCATTTCCATTCCTTACAATTCCTAGCATAGTTCAAAGTAAGCAGGGTTTGTTCGTTTCATGTAATTTTTATGGAAAATTGCTGAGCTGCCATCTCTTTTTCCTTTCTTTCCTATAATAAGTGAAACATTTGGTCCTGCCAGTTTTCTTGTTCCAATCCTTTCATACCTCCCCACCTATGAAAGCATTCACATGCGAAGGCTGAGCTAATAGGATTTTTTTTTTAAATCTGTATCCATTTTTCATGAAAGGTCTAAACGAA
The DNA here is from genome assembly GCF_984573655.1 of Nuphar pumila. Taxonomy (NCBI): domain Eukaryota; kingdom Viridiplantae; phylum Streptophyta; class Magnoliopsida; order Nymphaeales; family Nymphaeaceae; genus Nuphar; species Nuphar pumila. The sequence goes on along the minus strand of NC_143263.1, from coordinate 75,524,700 downwards.
AGGGAGAAGAAGAAAATTTAAATAAACACATTTTATTTACGCCATTCAATAGGAGGGATAATGCTTTTATTATTTTATCATCCTTGGCTCTTTACAATTGAATATGCTTTTTCTCACATATCATGGTGAGATCCTTCGGTTACAATACAAGTGGTGGCTTTTTTTCTCCTCATTGAGTTTCCTTCCTTTGTAGTCTAATTTGCTAAGATTGGAGAGTTGCAGACTTACCCTTTGATACTTCATACTTATCCTTCAAGCCTTTGAAAATATCAATATCATTTTATCTTTCGTTTGATGGCTGACTCGGCACAGAAGCCGATTCACGATCCGAGATCCAAATGAATCTTCATGCGCAGAAGCTAAGTTAAGCAGGTGAATCCGAACAAGACTCAAACAATCTATGATTCAAAGCCCGAATGTTCTGTTTTGACTAAGGTGGACAACACAAAAACGTTGTGCGATGCGCACACCTTTCAAACGTATCTAAAAATGTCAAATTCGAATTTGTGTAAGCAGAGTTATGACAGATTCTATGGGGCGGATAGACAAGACACCCAGAACAAGTAGGTGACCGGTCCGACTACTTGAAGAGAGATTTTGGTCCCTCTGCCGATGGAGAGATTTTGGTCCCTCACCCAAAACATGAGGATTCTCAATCTGAATATTATTTTTTTAGATCATGCTTTAATTCAATAAACAAAGCAGAGATGACAAAGATACACTGCAAATACGAGATGCTATTAGGAATATAGCAAAGAGTCCAGATCTAATTTTTTTTTATTAACAGAGATTGATGGTTATTTTAACTAATGTCCAAATCGAAGGAAAAATTATAAACATGAAAGTTAAAGCTCTAGGTGTCAGCTTTCCAACAAGTTATAATTTGCAAATTTTTGTTTAGTAAACAAAAAGATATGATGAAAACACGAAACAGTAGTAGTGATGTGATGCACAGGACATAACTCTAGTCTTGTTCGATTGATTGAAACTTATCAGAGATTTTAGAGGCCTAACAATGATGCTTCAAGAAAAACAATAAGCAACAAACTTGAAGGGGAGGATTTTAGCTTTCCAACAAATCAAATATCACTCGATTTGGACTAGTATCCAAAGAGATACAATCAATATACCAGAACAGTGTCTAACAATCCTGAATGCAGAAACGACTTTCCTTAGCAGAAAACGAGTTTCAGTAAAACCCAAACATACATCAACAAAATGAGTTTTTGGACAACCAAAATCACATAAACAATTTCATTAACACTTTATAAATAGACTCACAATCTTTAACAAGGAATCTAACAGTCGATGATAACAATTATATAAAGAACACAAGATAAAGGTAACAAGTTCAGAAAAAATGTTATCTTGTTTGCAGTAACAAGATCTTAAAATACTTTAACAACTTTCTCAAATGTAGAACAACACCAACACAAGATTTGTCCATACAAGCACAATAAATATTCTTCTTGAATCAGCACCCTCACACGATTTTCTCTAACCTTTCTCAAAGGATTTCTTTCAAAACCAAATGATAGCCAAGCTCTCATTCACGATTTTTTTTTCTTCCAAATTTCAAATCAATCTCCTCTTGGTCGACCCCCTCCTTGGGCTATTAAACACCCAAAATATAGCTTCATAAAGCGGGTCAAGACTTCTCAAGGCAGACTCTTTCCAAGGCATTGAATAAGTCATTTTTAGAACTAGAGCTTTAAAGCCCTTTCAATAACTCAATTGACTTCAAAGTCAAATGAGAATTCAAATTGGGGACTATGGATGTCCACACTAAGTGGCATCACCCATATGAGTTCAACGAGGTTTGGATCTTGGGCAAGATCCAAACAATGTTAGGATCCGGACCCACAAGCAAAAAGGCATTAAAATTAAATGTAATAAAAAATAAAAACTACCCTTAATCCCCATATACCCTCTAGTACCACAAAAAGATCCTAAAGCGCACTAGAACTATTCAGATTCGTAGAATTCGGCACCTAAAAAAAATCAAAAATAAAAATAAAAATAAAATAAGAGAAATGTTTAATATGATTTCTACTTGCCAAAATTGAATAAAAAATAAAATGCAATTTCAGTAATTGAAATGCAGACCCCTTCATGTCATTGGATCTACATGGTAATGCATCTCGGATCAAGTCTGGTGAGTTGGATTTGGATCCAACTCATCTGCAATGAATTGATGAGTTCAATGCTCTGCATCATCATTAATTGGTATTTGGATCAGTTTTGACTCCAAACTATTATCACTAATACTCCCCCACAAACCCAACATTGGAGATTGTCATAAGTTAAGTTTGGGCCTTGAATTCTAAAACATGGATTTAGTTTTTTTTTAAAGAGTCTAAAATGCTTTCTTGAAAGAGTGAAAGATGAGTTTAGTTAATGGCTCGGTAAACACATCTTCTACTTGTAACTGTGAGGGGATGAACCATGTAACTAGTTGTTGCTTAGCCACATTCTCGTGAACAAAGTGATAATCGATCTCAAATGAAAAACAAGATTCATTGTCATTTGAATGACTGATAAATTGTCACAAAAGATGGATGGAGCTTGGGAATATCGATGCCAAGATCTTGAAGAATTAAGTTAATCCATGTGATTTTTGCAGCCATTGATGAGAAAAAAATGTTACTCATCTTTGAAACTTAAACAAAAATAGCAAACTTTTATTGACACTTAAAGAAAGTGGTGAATATCTCATTAGTCCTTCATAGTGAATTCACAATTTAATTTGAAAATGTCCTTAATGACAAATATGTAATTACTTTTTGTAATTATAATGTCATCAACATAGAGAAGCAAGTGTATACAAACTTGAGTATTTTGGAAAATTTAAAAAGAAAAATCTGCATCACTGCAATAGAATCCCATGTCCAATAAGAAAATGTTGAACCTATCAAACCATGTTCGAGACAACTGCTTAGGTCCTTATAAAGCCCTTTTTGAATTATAGTCATAATTAGGTCTTTGAAAATCTTGAAATCCAAGCTATTGTTCCATTACTATAGGTTCAATTAAAAAACCACATAGGAAAGTATTTTTTATATCCAATTGGTGAAATTTTCACCTATGAGCCAACACTATAAGAAATTACCTTTTTACTGGTGCACTTTTATGTGCACAAATAATGCAGCATATTTACTAGCACAAAATATGTTTGCGCCAGTAAAGAAGTACGTTATATGGGCGACATCTTTATTGGCGACAACTACAATGCTATACTGAAACTCGTCCCCTCACCTCCTTGAAATGCATTTTTTTAAGTGTTTTGGCCCCCCTCCTCCTTCATCCATCGCTGCTAGTGGTCGCCACTGTCAGCCGGCCTCCGGCAGCCATACACTATCAACATCGGTTGTTCGTTGGCGAGGGTAGCCAACTGAATGGCCTAGTTGAGGAACGACTTTGGCTTTTATAGCTACAGTCTTGACCTGCTGCCCAACAGTTACCACTGGAGGATGACCTAAGTGTCAACATTGACAGCCAGCCACCATCATCCTCAATCATCCATCAACGATGAACAACTACTAACCACCTATGGCTGCCAAGGAAAGTTGGCCTCAGGCAGCTATGGATGATGACGGACCTCATGTGAGCAGCTGTCGTTCGGCAGGATCTGACCTAACCTCTAGGCATCTGCAAAACCTGACTAATGGCGGTAGGAGGGATGCAGTTACCCAGGAGAGACTTAGTTTTTGATGACCTTGCTCACTAGTGGTGACCACCACCAACCTACACAGGGCCTGGACAATGACTCTTGCCGACTCGCGGGCGGTGGGTCACCGGTCAACACCTCCCCCTTTGTCGCCCACATCCCAACAACCAAAATGGGAGTCTGTTGAGGGAGAAGAGAAAATGTTGGTGTATTTTTTGGCAAGCATTGCATGGATGCCGACGCACCTGTAACCGTAACACGTGCAACAAAAGCATAGTGAGTGGGCCTATAACTCAATGTTAGCATAAAAGGTCAAGGTGAACAATACTTACCTGAAGAGGCCATGGGCAATTCGAACGAAGCTTCTTATCTTTTGCATATAGTGTCTTCTTATCTTTTCTTGATTTTTAATTCAGTTTAGGTTAGATCTAGGTTAGAGTTATTCTGTATTATAATTTTAATACATGGTGTTTCATAGATTACTTAAATAAAAAATTCTTTTCTAGTCGATTTAGCGTTTCTTGCATAGTTTTTCTGAAATCTCTTTTTTATGGCATCAAATAGATCGTAGTTTCATTGTTTTGTCTACTATTCAATAGCTGCCAGTAAGCTTTTATGAAATATTAGATTAATTTTTAGTTAGTTAGATTAACTATTAGAAAAATAAAAAAGAAGAAAAAATTGTAATTAGTTTTTTTGTTAGAATAGCATGAACAAGCGGTTCACTCTTTTTGACGTGAATCACGCACTAGAGTGTATAACATCAAAACCGTGATCTGAATTTTTCTTTGGTTCAGAATTTCAATTTTAGTTTATGCAATATTATTTTGGGTGTGTTAGTCTAAAATCTTGCCACAATAGCGTTTGGTTTTCTTAGTCGTATAGTGTAGCGTTTTTACACAGTTCATGTGTTCTTTCTTATAGTTAATTTAAATTTTTGCAGTAGTTCTTGACATTAGAATCAAGTTTGTTTATTTTAGATTATAGCAGCATCATTAGGTGGTGAATATTGAGTTTTGCTTTAGGTGTAACGTTTTGTTAATTGAGTTAGGATATTTGATGTTTAGTATAACTAAGTCATTCAATAGTTTAGCTCACATTTTTTATTTACAGCATTAGGCTACTTCTTGAATTACCTATATTGGTAATTTACTTTACTTAGATCGTTTCATGTTCTTGTTTTCTTGATTAGTTACTTTACAATTTCATTACTTTGATACTTGTCATTCTTTAAGAGTTAGTTAGCATTGATCCAATTAGTTAGTTTATTTCATGCTTAGATAATAGTCACGTTTTCTTTTGGTAATTAATTAGTTTAGGGTGTTTCTTTCATTTGATCTTAGTTTGTTTCAGAAACCGTTTCTTTGGGGTTAGTTTGTTTGTTTTGTGAATTTGTCTTTTAGTAGTTAATTGTCATAACTTAATTCTTGTTAGTTAGTTAATTTTACTATTTTGTCTTATAGTGGCTTGTTATTTCATGTTAGTTTAATTCATACTTTTGTATTTTTTGCTCATACTAACCTTCGATTTTAGTGTAGTTTTCTTTTTCATTTTCATGTTTTGTCTTTTGATTCTTGCAGAAAAGCGTTTAGACGTGGAGTGAGCCCTCGAAAGTACCCCCAAAGAGTACTCTAAGGTCCACTCAAAAGGCCCTTCAGGTTCTCAAGGAGGCCCTTAAGAAGCCCCTTTAAGAAATAGAAATAGAAAAAAGATTGGTGAAGAAAAAGAAGAGAGATTATAACCACTAATGGACAACGAAGGGACAAGAAGCTCAAGCACTGAAAACCATTTTTTTTATTTATTTCATATTAGGATTTTTATTATTTTATTATTTAATTTAGGTCTATAATAAAACCATTTATTTTTATTTGTTTAAGCCCTCTGCAAGGGGCACAATCTTATTTAGTTAATTATTTTTATTTTCAAGGCAATAAAGAGTAGTTTAGTTATTTGTTGAATGCAAAGTATTTTTCCCGTTCTCTGAGTTTGACCCGGACTCCATCACTGTCAGTTTTTATTATTTGATGCATGGTTTGCACAAACATTTTTATTGAAAATATCTTTTTAAAATACTCTATTGAAAAAGTTGCATATACCTAGAGGAATGTCAAGGTCATGGCTTCTTCCCATATTGACAAAAGTTAAAAACGACAAAATATGGGTAGTCAAAAACTCAAGAGATTTTTAAAAAATTCAAAAATATATAAATAAAACACATTTAAAAATAAAAATATGGGGGGGGGGGGTTCATGATAAATATCTATCACGGTTTGAAAATCTTGCGAGAAATTGCCTTTTTAAGCTTTTAGGCAATTTCTTGTGATATTATCACAAGTTTTTTTATAAATCTCGCAATATTTGTCAAAGAGCTTCTTTCTTCTAAAAATTTAAATATTTTAATCCCTAGGGTCAGCCGGCTGCCCCGTCTCTAGTATGACTTTAACACCTTGATCTATTAATGTGAGAATGTCTGTGTGAACACCCCAAATTTTTCAAAATCTTTTAAATATTCCCTTTTTGCCCCTAATATCATTTTCTGAGCAAATGGGTCATTTCAAATCTAAATTCCAGTCCATTTCTCTAGTTTATTGAAATTAAATTCATTTCATATGTTTAAATTGATTTTGGATCTGGATCCATTGTCCAGATCCAAATCTGAGCCTCATCGTTCAAATTTTAAATTAAAATTATAGAAAATACCAAAAATAGTTTTTAAAATAGCTCGGACAATCCATCCGACATCTGTTCGGATCCATCACGTGTATTTCTTGATTCGAGCTTCAAAAACTCGAACATTTGCTAAAAACTCGGGTCCAAACCCAATTTTCTGAAGAAATTTCCCGAAATGGTCTGAAATTCTCAGAAAAATACATTTGTAAATATTTCTCAGAAAAATACAAAAAAATTAGTGTTTAATCTTTGTTTTCATGTAAAAACTTAGATTTTTTTGTTCAAAAAATACAAAAAAAAGGAAAAATCATCCAAAAAAAAAACAAAAAAATTGAAAAAACTATGAGGAAAATAAGTGTTTTTTAAAGATTTTGCCAAAAACCTCATTCTGAGCTATTTTATAAAAATCTTAAAAAGAGGGAATCCTTCTTTTGGAAATTTGGAAAACCTCCAACAAAACATCTCCCGTTCGCACCCTCCATCGCCTCTCTCCCATTGGATGACCCTCCATCTCCAACAGCTCGTTTCTGGAATTCTCTTATTCGTCCTTAAAAGAAGATCACGCAGGAGTCTTCAAGGGCATCCGTTCTCACCCTAGCATCCTCCTTCCTTCTTCATTACCGCTTCTTCACCTCCCCATTTCTTCTTCCCGGATCGCCTTCACCCCACCATGGTTTCTCATTTTTGGTTTCCCCTTCTTCCTCCTCTTCTTATTTCTCTTCTCTGATTTTCCCCATCGCTGAAGGGAACGATCAACCGCAACAAGACCACAAAATCATCCTTCAGCAGCACATATAGAAGATTCATCCCCTGGGTTCTTCACCTCCGTTAATTCAAGGTAAGAGTTCCACCATTTCTCATCGGATTCTCTAAAAAAAAAAATCGCCATTCCAAGTTTTCTCTTCTTTCGATCTCCATATAACATCCATTATCTTTCCTTCATTTCCAATTTATTAAATGCATGATTTGCATGGACGATCCGCATATAGCGAGACCGAGCTGCATATTGCGATAATAATGGAGCAAATATATTCCTACATATTTTTCTCTTTTCCTTTTGCAGCTCCTCTATTAATTTCCTTTTTTTTATTTTATATATTCTGAATGTCTGTTTACGCTCGATTTTTCTGTCTCTTGTTTTCATTTCTTTATCTTTATCTTAATTTCCCACGCTCATTTTTTATTTCCAGCTTATATCATACCTTCAATTCTATTTTGTGCATTTTTTTTTTGTTTGCTGGGAGTCGATGAGACTTTACAGTAGCATCACCGATCCACCCGAGATTTGAGTTTTTGAGGGTATTTTAATTCATTTTTTTTATTTTTTATTTCCCCTTCTTTGTCTTTTTTTTTTCTCTCTCTTTCCTCTTCCATTTGTAGTTGAACTTATTCCTGATTTCAGCCATTTGCTTATACTTTGGATCTTTCTTTTATCATTGTTACTGTTTTATTTACCTTAATCCCCTGATTATACTCTTTGTTTTTTTTGTTAATGGCAATTTGGAATTGCCAAATCGTCTTGTCGATTTGTCCTGCCTAATATTGCGTTTCTACCCTTTGTAATTTGAAAATGTTACTTATCCTGGCCATTTTTTTTATGAGGTAATATTTCTGCAACTTGATATGGGGCAGTGTTATCCATTTTTGTGACTTTATACTGCTGCAATTCGTGAATTGAAGATGCTATCTCTGAACTTTACTGTTTCCCCCACACCTATTAGATGTATATCTTGCTCTGTATTTTTCCACATTTTCTCTTTCCTAAACCAAATTCTCGTACCTGTAGGGTCAGTCTTACAAGTATTATCTAGCATCACTATATATCAACATACATTTACTCCACTACGTCATTTTTTTTTTAGAGTTGCTGCATAGTATCTAGATATTTTTGGGTTGGGTCGTTGTATTTAGACAATATATGAGCTATCTTGTTTTTCTTCTTTTCCCCATCTCTGCATTCTGTTGTTTTGAATAGGTTATAAATCCCATAATGTGTTAGACTCACTGCATTGTTTTATTCCTTGTTAAATAATGCTTCATAACATCTCTCGTAATGGCATTCCCTTTGTCTTACACCCATTCTTGGGATACACTTATCCAAAGGAGTCCTTCCTTATGAAGGACAAGTACAAATGTGTTCCTGTAAATATCATACATGGGTTTCCTGGCGAAGAAAAGAGGGAACCTGATATGACCTCCTTTTCTTTTTGTATTATATCCTCCAGGGAGGCTACCACTGTTTCTTCATAAAAATTTAAAATTACTGTTACGGTAGAACAGCTACCATTGTGGTTCCATTTATTTTGTTCTTTTTTTTTTGCTGTGTGTGTGGTTCTGATTTTCTTCTGCTTCTTTCATTACTAAATGCTCAGGTTATCAATCAGGTTACATAGGTGTTACCCTGAAGATTAATGGCTACTGTTGCCATGAGATCTACCTATCTCAGTTTGAGCCAGATATAAGCTCTGTCCGTTCCTAAGGGAGGGTAATACATATCATCTTTGAGGTTTAACTTTGGTGTTTGTCATAAATATCCAGCTTTAAATATGACCATACGTATATACAATGCTATGAGTAATCATGAGAGCACCCTGTGCATTATGTCTCAATACATATTAGGATCAATTGATCAACTTTTTTTTTTTTACTGATCTCATGTTGGTCAAGGCCATCAGATTCTATCAGGTTACTGGATGAAATAAAGTCATTTTCAACATAAGATTAAGTGAGATGGTCCTATAGATATTTGCAATAATCTAAAAGATATGCTCAAAGAAGCAATATTTGGATCGCGGTGGCGTTTCAGCATTTTCGGAAGTCTGGTTCCTCATGAAACTGCAGGTAAACAATTAAAACCATGTCTTTCCAAGAAAATTTAATGATCAACGTGAGGTGATCTTAAAGAAGTCACTGCTGGAGAGTGACTTCAGCTGCATATGGAGATTATTTACACAATAAACATTTTGTCTCCCACCATATCACAGGCACCTATTTCCAAATGGCACTCTCTTTCACACCCCTGTAGGATGAACGTTAGCAGCTGGTTGTCAACATGTACCTGTTTACACCATAGACACTTCCCAATACACATATCATCCATATATATCTTACCCTCTAATATACATCATTGTTAATAGTATGTGTATATTTAGGCATAACCTCCTCACGTTCCTTTTTTTTTTTTTTTGTATGAATCCATGGCTAAGGTTAAATCATCATAGGTAAATAGCTATATGTCTTCCGTGCTTTACATATCACCATTTGAGTTTCAATGTTTTGTTGATTTCAATAGAGGCATCTCTTTGTTTGTTTGTTTGTTTAGGAATTAACCCCATGCATGTATCTGTCCACAAGAGCATACCTACCCCCTGTACACCCACTATACACATTACCTTCAGCATCCCTTCATTTCCTGCATCCACTGCAGCCATCACCACACTATTATAACCTCATTGCTGCATTTAAGTGTTCAATTACTCTCTCACCTTCACCATCCTACAACCTACTCTAGCCACCACATTTGCAGCTATTACAAGCACCTCCAACACTCAGCTCACCTTAGCAACAACACTTGCCCTCCATTTGCTATTACCCCACCTCATGGATTTCGCCTCATGCTTGTCAGCCTCAATCAGGAAACCATCCTGTAACATGTGCCTTCATACCCTCACCCATACCATATTGCTTAAGTATTTTGTTGTCTCTCCCCTGTTTTGTTAACTGAGTTAGTGTACCACTACTATATTGATCCATTTTATGTACACTCTGCTGTAATTTTCTGGTCATATTAGTACACTCCCTATATATTCTGCCACACAGCAGCACCTCTCTTTGGTGCACACATTCCACTGCTTTGCAGCACCTTGCAATGCTTTTTCGTTTGTGCCTTCAATTAGTCCCATCTGCTATATCTCCACCTCCCAGCCCCTCTGCACATTCATCCTACTGTAGACATCCACACACCCGCTGCCAGTCACCTATTCTACATATATGTTAATATATATATATATATATATATATATATATATATATATATATATATATATATATATATATATATATATATATATATGTCATACACATATGTGCATAAATGTTTTAAATGGCTACCCTTCCTTGCCTGGATCACCTACATTATTTTGAGGTATTAAGTGCAAGGTAAGTATATAAATGTCTCATGATTCATATCTTTGAAATCAACATGATATATGCAAGTCCTCCTCTGGTTGTTTATACTAACTATGTATTTTGCAGGGAATATGTGGGAGACACCATTATTAAGAGTTGTAAATTCCATGTCATGTATTGTAATAGTTAGATCTTAATGAGAATTTACCTTTCTTGTTTTAGATAGAATGAATGAGCATTGTAAATATCATGAATTGCTTGTTTTCATGCTTTTTACCTTTATTTTTCAAATTCTCACAAATGGTGAAACACGAATGGCACGTGCACCATTTCATAAGAGGTAATTGATCCTAAGTCGATGATCCACATCAATGGCCATAGTCAGGGTGTGGACAAAACTTAGGATTTTTATCTTTTACGAAATAACATTGGATCCACATTGGATCCGTTTTCAAAATTCATCATATTTTCCTTAAATATTTTCTTCTTTTATCAGAATTTAACTTAAAATTAATTCAAAATATATACCAATGACCATAGCCAGGGTATATTGAGAGTTAATTTTATTTTAAATTCTATAAAAGCACAAAATGTGTTTCATTCTTCACCTGAGTTTAAATATAGATTATTATATAATACATTCAATGACCATAGTCAAGGATGTATTATATCTTCAATCTTATTTTAATTCATTTAAAGAATGGAATAGCTTTTCAAAATCCAATTTCAAAATTTAAATTCATTCATCATTTAGGATAGAATTGCATCATATTTTTAAAATTTCTTTTTCATAAATCCAAGTAATTCTTTCCTTCATTTCTCAGATCAAATCCTATTTATAAATTCAAATTCAATTTTATTCCTCAAAAGGATTCAAGAATTCAATTTCAAAGTCTCATTTGACTTTGAAACTTCAGAATCGTCTTGTGTTTCAAATTCCAAATTCTATCTTAAATTTAAAATCCAATTTAACTTTGAAATTCGTTTGTATATCCAAGATTCAATTTCTAAAATTCATTTTCCAAGTTCAAATTAAACTTGGAAGTTCTTGATTCATCTTCTGAATTTAAACTCCAAATCCATTTTAGGATCCAAGATTCAACACTCATATTAGATCTCAGACTTCAGATCCAATTCCCATTTTAGGATCCAGGATTCAACACTCATATTGAATCTCAAACTTCAGATCCAATTCCCCTTTAGGATCCAGAGTCCAATTCCGCTTTTGGATTTCAGACTTCAGATCCAATTCCCCTTTAGGATCCAGACTCCAATTTCATTTTGGATCTTAGACTTCAGATCCAAATCCATCTTAGGATCCAGAATCCAACTCTACATTGGATCTCAGATTTCAGATCCAAATCCATCTTAGGATCCAGAGTCCAATTCTACCTTGAATCTCAGACTTCAGACCTAAATCCATCTTAAAATCCAGAACCCAATTCTACATTTGGATCTCAGACTTCAGATCCGAACCCATTCTAGGATTCATAACTCAAGTCCATCTCGGATCCCACTCTGTTTAGGATCCGGAATCCAATTCCAATTCTAGATTTCAATTCCATTTTTGGATCTGATCTGAATCTCTTAAATCTATTTCTATTCTTAAATACCATTTGATTTTCTCGGTACTTTCCAATTTCAAACTTCAAAATCTAAAATTCAATTCCATCTCAAGTATTCATTTCCTTTCCTAAATCCATGATTAAATTCAAAGTCCATTTCTGACTTTAAAACTTCATCTCCTTTCATTTTTAAAGCTTTAAATCATTCTTTCTCTAAGTCAAAGATTTACTCTCTCAACTCTGATTTACTTCAAAGACTTAGAAATTCTCTGATCTATCTCAAGTTCTAAGTTAGATTCAAAACATTTTTTTCATTCTCTTGCCAAGTTCATATCAGAATACTTGGAAATTTTCAAAACATCTTTGAAAAGAGCATACATCCTTGCATTGCACAAGCATGATTATTTGTGCATTTAGAGTTAGAATAAATCCTTAGATTATATGTAGGCAAAGCAAAAAGGCATAGATTCGATCCTTGGTTCGATTACCCTTGGTAAAGGCGCCAGGAACGGTCAAACCTCGTACCGACAAGCGAATCCCGTCTCTTCATTTTTCCCGGAAATTTTTAAAACGGAGGCGAGTTAAATTTCTAAATGTTTTCAAATCAAGGTCAAGTGAGACCACGCAAAATAGTTCCTCTTCTCTCTCTCTTTCTTTCTTTCTTTTCTCTTTTCTCTCTCTTTTCTTTCTTTTATTCTCCTCTCTTCAAAAAGGAGGAAAATAGAGGTTGGAAAAGGAAAAGAGAAGGAAGAGAGAGAAACAACAAGAGAGGAAAATTTTTGCGATGATCACAGTCTGGCTGTCCGTTCCATTCTCTCCCTCCTAGCTCTCCTTCCTTTGAGAAACAACCTTCGTGTTTGAAGCTACCACTGTCTATTTGTATGGTAAATCCAGGGAACCAATGTTCCTCGTATAGCCCACTGATATTCACATTGAGCCAGTCCGGTTTAGAAGTTATCTTCTTATTAAGAAAAAAATGTTGGAATCTCCAAGACCCGACCTTTTACCCATTTTTTTCCCTCACATTAAACACGTCTTAGTTGAGAACTATAGGTGTGTACCGTGTTTGAAATGCAGGGGCAAAGTATTGTGGGGACAACTTTGTCCCCTGCCTTTGGTTTTAAAGGGACATGCCAGTCGCACCAAGGGCTGGTAAACGAGCTGAACGAGCCAAGCTTGAGCACATTCTTGTGGCGACCCTAGCCGACTTCAACCTCATAATGAGCCTGAGTTAAACATACCGCGTTTGATCTGACTTGTTTATAGAAAAAATACAATGGTTTAGAGCTGGAAGAAATAGGATTATAAAAAAATACATGTAAAAAACATATTACAGTAATACCTAACGAACTTGTACCAGTAGGGGTGAACCAAGAACCTATTGTTTATATTCAGCTTGTTGAGCCTATTTTAGGAGTTCGAATTAGCTGTTTATGAGCCCAACAAGAACCGAGTCGTTTCCCTTCCCTAGTGGCAACCCCTGGCGCGTGCCCGATGTTCAGGCAGGGTTTGTCCAGCGGGTCAAACGTCCCTCTATATGGACACAATAAAAAATTTAAAAAAACATCATGAGAAAACCCTATGGTTTCAATAGGTAAAATTTTCGAAGTTTTAGACATTGTTTTAAAGGAATATCGTTTATAACAGTCATGCCAAACTTGACTTCCGACGTGCTGTCCCAGTTTCGCTTTTTTTGTGTCAAAGCAAAGCATTGATTAGGGGCGTCGACTGTTCGGGTTTACCCTAACCTGACCCGTATAGTTATGCATGCCAACCAAACCCGATCGGTTGACACCCCCAACTACAAGTTTCAAGACAGAAAGGAACATAATTATGAGCGAGTTAATTACTTGGAAAAGACATGCAGAAAATCTCATTGAGATCCATGTACTACTTAGATGCTAGTTTAGTCAACAGAAATTGGAAACAACAAAATCGTGCATGTAGAGAAGGAGGCTGCCTGGAAGGCTGTGAATAAGGCTATAAATTGATGCAATTAGACACAAAGCAACCCAACTTGGTGATAGAAGATGGAAGCCATAACCAAGTTCAGATATGAAGCTTTCCGACCCTTCTACCTTTCCATTACCACAATGCCTGCAGGCTCAAATTCAACCACTCTGCTTTGGGTTCCATCAACAACCAACCAAGTTGCCATATCAAAGAATGCTTAGTCTGACACCTTCTCACAGCTTACTCCTTAACAAGGATCCTTGCAGTCTCCTCCAAAACAAAGATAGAACAAAATGGATCATGGTACATCCCTCTCACTACAACTATGACCCTCGCTAAGGGATGTAAATGCGTGGGAACCAGGTCGGATCTAGGAATTACTGAGTCTGACTTAATCACATCTGCTCTAATCGGATTCTGAATTTGACTCAGACTCGGAATAGGCTGGTGATACGGCTTGTCATCCAGGCAAATTGAGGAGTTGACCGGCTGGGCTGTCCCATTGCCAAGCCTAATAACAGAAGGATCAAAGAGTACTAATTTGGGATTTGACTCTTTTACAGGTAAGTAGTTAGCCATTCAATTAGTGTAGAATGTGGAAAGTAGACGCAGAGTTCGTCACCAAAGTGTTCTGAACAAACACTTATAAAGTGCTTGGCCCTTTTAAGAGAGAGAGGGGGGCAGAACACTCTGCTTCCCACCTATCTCCCAAATAAAAAGTGGCACACACTTATAAAGTGTTTGCCGTGATTATCCATTTTATCATACGAAATTTTAGCGTGATATGGACCATTATTATTTCAATATTTCCACTCAATGAAATAAGTAGGGGTCAATATCACTTTTGTTTACTTTGTACAATAAACAATATATTCCGAGTTTCCATTTATATAAGATAGATAAAGGGTTTGTCCAATGATGCTAAGAAGTTTGCACTTTATAATTGTGGATGCAGCGTAGAGATACACTACAAAGAAAATGCGTATTGGCGATGGATGCTATCCATCGCTATTTCGTCGCTAAATAAGTTAGGGACGTATTTTGGGACAAAATAGTGACAGATTGCATCCAACGCATAACCCTAGTCGCTAAAGTGCGACAGTATTTATATGTCGCCAAACCGTCGCTAAGTGGCGACAGCTTAGCGACGAATCTTATACGTTGTGAATGCATCGCTAAATAGATACTGATTCGGATATACAACAGAATTTAATTTGTCGCTAATGTCCATCGCCAATTTGGCGGCGTACATTAGCGACGGCTTAAATTCCATCGCAACCGACGACTGCTTCAAATTGGCGACATAGTAGTGCTGGATAATATCTGTTGCTAGTCCGTAGCTAATTTTTAATAAAAAAATTAATTTTTTTTTTTGCAATATTTTGAAACTCGAGAAAAATTTCTCGTACAATTCATATATCCTGCTTATAAAAAAAAATAGTACACATAAAAAATACATACAAATTAAACACAAATTCTAAGTTAAACAAACTTTAACAACCAAATATAGTCCTTGCGAAGTTATAATTAGTTACAAGTTTGTCAAACAAATCTAATCCTCGCCAAGATTTTGGGCATCATCCTCTTTATTTTCTCGATTTGCGCCTCACCCTATGCCTCCATCAGCTCCTCGACGTTAATCATCTCCAGCATCCTATAAAAGAGAACCAAAATGTTAGTATTTATAAACAAAATTTAATAAAATAAATTATATGCAATCCACCTAATCCAATGCAACAAAGTAAATGGTTGAATGGCACATAAACTAGTAATAAACGGAAGGGCATTAACAGAATTATAAGGAAAATTTTATAGTAATTCAATCATGCATACCTGACGGGCACCTAAGCTCATGTTGAATGCAGATGAAGTTCTTCCAGCTTGAAAAAAGTTGTACAACTCATTACAAACAATGTTGGAAATTGCTTTATTTAAAAAGTATTGCATTTTGTCCTCAAGACGCTGACAGACACCATACCAAGACATAGCAGGGTCAATCGAACGTTGAGAGTTGATGCTGGCGGGAGAACTCTGTGAGCCATGGCTGCAGAAGGCAACAACTGGTGTGGTGTTCATGTTACTCCCAAACCCGAACACATGACCATTTTTGGGTTCACCTGTAATAGTCACCCATACTGCAGGATCTAAAAGTGAATGATGAGTGAAGTCATCGCCATATTGTTGTACCATTTGCTACTCGTATGACTCCTCTACAAAGTAATAATTGGAATATGAATTAATAATTAAGAATTACAATATTTATGATAACATAATTCATAGTAACTTGTATATTACAATATTTATTAATACAATAAATACATATCGATGTCGCTCTCGCCTTCTCTGATACAAAATCTTTTGTGCTCTTACGTTTATGTGTTTCAACAAACACATTCTTGTAAGACACAATGCCTCCTTTTTCTGCTTCCTGCAATGTTACATGATAAAAAAAATTGATTAATAAGTATGCAAAAATACTTACAAATTTGATAATATATATATAAGTTGTTAGCGATGGAATTTCGTGACAGAATAATTATGTCGCTAGTTAGCGAAGGATTAACGAGCGGAAAAACATCTATCGCTATAATCAATGAAATTACGAATATAGCGATGGAAGATATCTCATCGCAAAATCTGTCGCTAATTAGCGACGAATTTTGCGACGGAATATTTTGTCGTAAGGGATGCAACATTTAGCGATGTCAATTGCGATGAAAGATTTTCCGTCGCTAATTAGCTATGAAAACAATTTCGTCGCTATTTTCGTAAATTTGATTTACGGCGGCTTAGCGACGAAATTAATTCGTCGCTAAGCCGTCGCGAATTGTCGCATAAACCTAATCCCAGACCTCTTTTCATTTTCTTCTTTCGCTTCTCTCGCTCCTACCGTTCATCGTTCGCTCGCTCCCGTCGTTCGTCGTTCGCCGACCCCACCATTCGCCACCTCCTGGAGACAGGTATTAAGCTAAAATACCTTAAGGGGGTCGACCCGTCATGTTTTTCGGCAAAGGGTCGACCCTCTGCCTTTTTCGGCAGTGGGTTGACCCCCTGTTGTTCCGGCAGGGGGTTGACCCCCTGTTGTTCCGGCAGGGGGTTGACCCCCTGCTGGAAAGGCAAAGGGTTTACCCCCTATGTTCCGGAAGGGGGTCGACCCCCTGCCGGAACAGTAGGTAGTCGACCCTCTGCCGGAACAGCAGGGGGTCAACCCCCTACATTCCGGCAGGGGGTCAACTCCCTGCGGTTTCGGTAGGTCATTGTGTACTGGGCTTCTCAAGGCCTATGCAAAATGTTTTCATTTGCCTCGGGTTTTTTTTTGTGACTTCATTTTAAAACAGTGTTTTTTGTAGATTTCTCAATGGAACCCGCTTGTGCTCAACCACCCGTAGTAAGTGACAAAATCAATACAAATCGGGTAAATACCCGTGGTGAGTAAGTGATGCAAGCATATCACATGTTATTTAATTTATTAGATGTAACACTTTATTGTTCACACACTCACTTAGTTGTTGATATTTAGGGTTGCTTTGTTGAAATTCGGAGATCATGCGGAGCATGTTTTTAAGGTATGAATATGTAAGTGTTCTTATTTTTGGAGTATGGATTCCAAGCTAGACATGGTAGTAGTTAGTGAAATATTGAAGTGTGTTTGCTGCAGGTACATATTTGTCATTTATTTGATATGAATGATTACGATGTATTGCAATGTTTGATGTAATTGTATCAATGCTTGCATGTAGTTACTTTCAATTTGATTATGGCTTCCATGTGAAATTGTATAATGAAAGCATGCTTCAAATGATTGTATCGTGTCATTAATAATTTACACATGAAAATATTAAGTTATCAATGCATGCATCATAATTCTTGTTATTGTATGACATCATATATTGCATGATAAATTTGATATTTTCTTCATCATAGCATTCTGATGATTCTCTTTTAATTGGTTAGGTTATTATTCGTATCATCATAAGAAAATAACTGCAAACCGTGAATGGATGTACCGTAGGATAGTGGACAATGAGTTATCGCATGAATATATAGATGGTGTTGAAAGTTTTATTGAATTTGCAACGACAAGTTTCAGTACAGTGGATCCCACTAGTCGGATTAGGTGTCCATGCAAGATTTGTAAGAATAATCGATTTGTAGAACCTTATGACGTTAGACATCACCTATACAAGAAGGGTTTTGTGAGTGATTATCAGAATTGAACGTTTCATGGAGAAGAATTTATAAACAATTTTGATGCACGGGTGAATGTAGTGCACGATAATTCATATATGGATTATATTTGATGCCGCAGGAACAAAACTGGGTTCTGCTATGAGTTCTAGTGATGTAAGAACTGCAAAAGATGTAAAATCACCAAACGATGCAGCTAGTAGATTTTATGATTTACTTAGAGATGCTGATGAACCACTTTGGAATGGTTGTGAGAGTCACACTATCTTGTCTGCAGTTCTTCAACTAATGAATTTGAAGTCCGAGTATAATTTAGAAAATGGTGATGTTAAAGATCAAGGAATATGTGATTTCGAAAATGGTCTGACCAAAGTTGTGCAATGCTATAACGGGTACATCGTAAATGGTTATCGATTCTATACAAAAGATTACGGTATAAATAAATCAATGATGAATAGTGGCATGTGTGTCAAGCATAGCTGCTACGGTGAAAATGAACATGATTACTACGATGTTATAGAGGAAATAATGGAGTTGACTTACTTAGGCATAAATAATAGGGTAACTTTATTCAAGTGTCATTGGTTTGATCCAACTGCAACAAGACTCGACAAAGCTTCAGGCATTATGGAGGTGAATCCCTTGGAACATATGAACCATTCATATTAGCCTCGCAAGCTCAACAGGTTTATTATACTTCATATCCGAGTATAAAAAAGTCAGATAAAAATGAATGGTGGGCAGTTTGCAAGGTGAAGTCCAAACTATACCCTGAGTATGATCAGTTATAGGAAGACAAGTTAGCTGAAGACAATGATTACTATCAATCATATGATATCTATGACTTATCTTATGGTCACGATGTTGTGCATGATATGTATGTCATATCTCTATTGGCCGATGAAACATTCATAGAAGAATGTGATCCAAATGATATACCAAGTGGATGGGTAAACAATAAAGAAGAAGAAGAATATGAAAGTCAAACAAGTGACGGGGAAGAATTCTCAAGCTAGTGAGCAAAATCTTGTAATACAAACCTCTATTTGAATGCATTGCAATACTTGATGTGAATGATTTGAATTGTTTGAATGCATTGTAATACTTGATGTGAATGAATGAGTTGTATTGCAATACTTGATGTGAAAGATTTGAATTATTTGAATGTATTGTAATACTTGATATGACATATTTGAATGCATTGCAATACTTGATGTGAATGATTTGAATTATTTGAATGTATTGTAATACTTGATGTGAATTATTTGAATGTACTGTAATACTTGATGCGAATGATTTGAATGTATTGAAATACTTGATGTGAATGATTTGAATGCATTATAATACTTGATGTGAATGACATGAATATATTGTAATACTTGATGTGAATGACTTGAATGTATTGTAATACTTGATGCCAATGAATGGCTTGTATTGCAATACTTGATGCGAATGAATGGGTTGTATTGCAATACTTGATGTGAATGATTCGAATTATTTGAATGCATTGCAATACCTAATATGAATGATTTGAATGCATTGCAATACCTGATGTAAATGATTTGAATGCATTGCAATACTTGATGTGAATGGCTTGAATGTATTGTAATACTTGATGTGAATGACTTGAATTATTGTAATACTTGATGTGAATGACTTGAATGTATTATAATACTTGATGCGAATGAATGGGTTGTATTGTACTTGATGTGAATGATTTGAATTATTTGAATGTATTGTAATACTTGTTGCGAATCATTTGAATGTATTGCAATACTTGATGTGAATGATTTAAATGTATTGTAATACTTGATACAAATTATTTGAATGTATTGTATGATATATGTTATTTGTTAGAATATGGTTCGTGGAGGTTACAATGGTTGTTCATCCAGTAGTAGTCAGGATCAACCTTCATCTTCACGAGCTCTTGTGATAGGTATATCATTTAACTAATTGGATGCTTGATTAGTTGAAATGAGCATTCTGAGAATTTCTAACGTATTTTTTTACAGATGATGTTTCGCCTGTACACGACCCACCTACACGAGTTAATCACACAAGTCAGAAGCCTACACAGGAAGCAAGGTCTTCTCAGTCTGGCACAAGAAGACTCATTCAAATAGTGTATATCGATAATTGACCGTAAGTATTTTGTTTTCAATTATTGCATATCTTATAAATATTTTATATTGATATTACTGTGTACCAATTCATGTGCAGCATGAGGTTTGAGTCACAAGAAGTAGTACACGAGATTAGGAATTCACTTCTTCAACATTTACTAGGATCAGTCTCTCAATGGAAAGAGTATCCAAAAGAGGTGATAGATAGATTGTGGTCATCATTCACGGTATAAAGTTGTTTCTCATAGTTAATGTGTTTCCTATTTAAAATTTTTTTAGTCATGTCTGCTAACTTTCTGAAAATATTTGTAGGCTTTGAATCTCTTCGCAACTACGGTAGAGGAAAATGATGCAAGGAAGGTGTGGCAGATGGTGGCTGCCAATCGATTTGCAGACATGCTGCACAATATGAAGACTACAACAAAAAAAACAGTTGGCTGAATAGATGATCCACTACAGTGGAAGGGCCATGACCCTATTATTATCAGGAGAGATTATTGGGATGGACTGTGCGATAAGTGGGTGGGGGATACATTTCGAAATCACTCTGCGAAGGCTGCATAAAATCGAGCAAAAATGCCCGAAGTCCATCTACACACAGGTTGATCTAAGACATTTGGAAGCCACCTGAAGAAAATTGTAACTCATCAATTTATAATATTAATTTTATAAGTATTGTTGCAAACCTGTTTACTAAATCTTTTATCATTTAACTTCGCAGGGTGTAGAAAAAGGAGACACCATATAAGGATGTGTTTGTTGAAACACATAAATGGAAGACCACGAGAAACTTCGTATCAAAAAAGGCGAGAATTACAACGGTATTCATTTATTCTATTAATAATCATTGCAATATGCAACTTATCATAATGTTATCATTAATTATTAATGCATACTTTAAACATTATTTTGTAGGAGGCATATGAGCAACAGATGGTAGAGCGATATGGAGATGACGCTACTCAGCATCCATCATTTGATCCTGCAGCATGGGTGACTACAGCAGGTGAACCCAAAAAGGGTCGTGTGTTCGGGTTTGAGAGTAATATGAACACTTCACCTGTTATTGCTTCTTCCAGTTACGGCTCACAAACTTCTTCTGCCGACATAAGCTCCAAGCAGCAGCCTATTATTTTCGGTGAAGATGTACGCCAGATCGTTAAGGACACAATGCATGACTACTTCAATGAAATCGTCGCTGACGTTCTCCGAGCTGAGTTCAACAGTTTTTTGCTAAACAGGAGAACTTCGATTGTAGGTCCCTTTTAGGTATGAAAGTTTTATACAATATATTGCATGTCGTTAGATTTTATGTAATTTTGATTGCCTTAACATATTCAGTTTTTTTGACTGCCTTAGAATACATATGAGCAAGGTATAATCACATATTCAATTTTTTGACTGCCGTAGAACACATATGAGCATGCTAGAATCACATATACAGCTTTTTAACTGCCTTAGAGCACATATGAGCATAATAGAATCATATATAAAGTTTTTCTGACGGCCTTAGAACACATATGAGCATGCTATAATCACATATTCAGTTTTTGACTGCCTTAGAGCATATATGAGCATGATCGAATCACATATATAACTTTTTGCCTGCCTTAGAGCACATATGGGCATAGTAGAATCACATATAGAGTTTTTTGTCTGTTTTAGAGCACATATGAGCATGCTATAATCACATATAAAGTTTTTTGCCTGCCTTAGAGCACATATGAGCATGCTATAATCACATATTTAGTTTTGTGACTGCCGTATAACACAGATGAGCATGCTAGAATCACATATATAGTTTTTTAACTGTCTTAGAGTGCATATAAGCATAGTAGAATCACATATAGAGTTTTTCTGACTACCTTAGAACATATATGAGCATGCTATAATCACATAGAAAGTATTTTGCCTGCCTTAGAGCACATATGAGCATGATAGAATCACATATAAAGTTTTTTTTACTGCCTTAGAACACATATGAGCATAGTAGAATCACATATAGAGTTTTTTGCCTGCCTTAGAGCACATATGAGCATGCTATAATCACATAAAAAGTTTTTTGCCTGCCTTAAAGCACATATAAGCATGATAAAATCACATATAAAGTTTTTTTGACTGCCTTAGAACATATATGAGCATGCTATAATCACGTATTCAGTTTTTTAACTGCCTTAGAATACATATGAGCATGCTATAATCACACATTTAGTTTTTTGACTGCCTTAAAACACATATGAGTATGCTAGAATCACATATAGAGTTTTTTTACTGCCTTAGAACACATATCATTCATGATAGAATCGCATATAACGTTTTTTGTTTTGCCTGCCTTAGAGCACATATGAGCATGATAGAATCACATATAGAGTTTTTCTGACTGCCTTAGAATACATATGAGCATGCTATAATCACATATTCAATTTTTTGACTGCCTTAGAACACATATGTGCATAATCGAATCATATATATAGCTTTTTGCCTGCCTTAGAGCACATATGAGCATGGTAGAATCACATATAGAGTTTTTGTAGCTGCCTTAGAACACATATGAGCATGATATAATCACATATAGAGTTTTTTTACTGTTTTAGAACACATATCATTCATGATAGAATCACATATAGAGTTTTTTAACTGCCTTAGATCACATATGAGCATGATAGAATCACATATAAAGTTTTTTTACTGCCTTAAAACACATATGAGCATATGATAGAATCACATATAGTGTATAATTTATTTCAATAAATTTTGTTTATCAATACTGACTGTTCTTTTCTTGTGTAGGTTGTTAGCAGCAATCAGCGTAGCGGAGCTAAAGGGACAGATCAAGGCAATGAACAAGAAGACGCACAAAATCTTGGTGTCGAGTCGAATTCTGCTAACTCCTCAATCCGCTCTTTAAAAGGGAAGCCATCCCTTAGACAAGGGGCGGGTCTTCATCTCTCGAGCGCGCATCTGTTTCCCTTTTTCCATTTACGCTTCTTTTCCTCATTTGGGTTCTGAAGGAGATTGGAAGCTAAAATCCTCCATCATCGTGGCCCGTCTCCTATCTTTCCATCGGCATCCAGCATCCTTCTTCGCAGCCATCGTCTCCTACCTCTCCATCGACCTTCACCCTATCATCACACCTTCCTTTTTTTTTTCTTTTCCCTCCTTCTCTCTGATCGATACAACTTCTGCCTTCCCATTTCCCTTTCTCCATTTTTTTTTCAGTTTTCCCTGGTTATTTTTATTATTTTAGATCGACTGAAGAAGACACTGCAGCAAAATCAAGCAAGTTGTATTATCTCTTCTTCTCCATTTGAAGGACTCAGATTAATTCCTTCTCTAGGGCTCCTGCAACTACAATCGCTCCTCTTACTTAATCGGAGGAAAAGAATCCTGCCCGGGGCCGCTTTCCATTCTGGAACGAAGAAGACCCTCTTCTCGTTGCCCGAATCCTCCAGAGTTCTGCGATATTGTGGAGTTTTGAATCACCCGGAAGGGATCGATCATTCTCTGCAGTTGAGAGGTAAACATTCCATCTCTCTCTTTCTTCGATCTCCTTAGAATATCTCATCTCCCTTCTTATCATATCCCCTTTTATTTTCTTTCATTTTTTTTTTCTCACCATGCGTTGGTGGTAAGGTCGGCCGGCCTATGGCAGGATCGGCTCACCACTTTGCGAATAGGAAAATGGAATTTCTCGATTCCTACATTTTTTTGAAGGGTTTATGTTTTATGTCTTGTTTTGATTCAGTGATTTAATCTGGCTCATGATACCGGATTCAATACATCTCTATGGTTTATCTATATTTCGATCCATTCTCACACTAGTTTTCCATGATTATGTTCTTTCGCATCCCAGATTCTCCTGTTCGTCTCTGCTCTTGACATTAGAATTTTTATTTTATTTTTTTTTACTGTCGGTTTTATTAACCATTTTTCTGTTGGCTTTGTGATTCAAGGCACTTGATTAACTATTTTGTTCCAATCAGTATTATTGTTTGATCAAACAGTAGACCTGGAAGTTTTCTTGCTTCAGATCTTTGTTAAAACCTCATCCCGTGATGGTGATGTTCTTATATTTGTCATAATTAATGTTGTTCCGGTCTCATCCCATTAGTCGATGATATCGGCTCAAAGGTGGACATTAGCATCAGTTTGTGCCTCTCCTTTAGAAATACAGTTGTTGTTACCTTGTGCATGTCGAAGATTATCAAATATATTTCTGGATATCATCCCTTATGCTGGAAGAGCCTTGACAAAAGGGTCGATATCATACTGAGAAGTATTAAAAAAAAAAGAGGATAAGATAGCAACAAGAGATTATTTGATGATGCTGCCTCAATGTATACTGACTTTAAGATGCACGTTGGGTCTTAGACTTCTTTTACATTCCTATTAATTTGTGTGTGTAATCCCACATTTGAAGGATATATATATTGATTTAGTTGTTTATGTCCATTCTTTTTCTTCTTCTTTTTTTTCTGTTTGATATCCCTTGACCATTTACTGATCCGGTTTCAATATCTGTGTTCACTTCTGCCTTGTATAAATGAGATTCACCAATATTTGTGTTTTCCGATATTATATATCTTTTTTTTCATCAAAATTTTGCTCTCAGTAGCATTAGTTTATCCAAACTGGTTAAATATGGTGGTATGTGGCTTATTCAAATTGTTTCAAGTCTGAAGTTAAAAGGCATTCAAGATCCACAATCCTTATAACTATCCTTGTGTTAATGCATCTTGTTTTCCATCCTCATTATCCCCTGCACCACCCTGCACTAATTTGATTTAATGCATTGTATAATGTTGTTATTGTTTGAGATTCCCGCATCTGTAAAATCCTCTTTTCTCTTGTTCTTCCTTTTGAGAATTTTGGCTGCAATAGTGCTTTTGCTGCCCACGGCAAATTAATTCTTCAAGAATGTAATTTTGTGAAAACAAAGTATCTCGACCAGGCAGGATGTGGCTTCAGGTGACGAATAATAAAAAAAAAGAGGCTGTCAGTAGGGGCTCCAAAAGAAAGTTTTAAGGAAGTTTAGTCACGCAGGGACTTTTGATCCTTAGAAAAACATGGTATAACAGGGAAACAGATACCTCCCAGGCCTCTCAAAACTAACCATTGCATCTTTAAGAAGGTGTCAACATAAGTTTGGAGAAGGGCTTAGTAAGTACTCTCGCCAAAGTTGTGGACTTACAGGTTCTATGCTATTCCAAATTTTGCATTGTATAATGGATTCATTCATGCATTTTTCTTTTTTTTTTTCTTTTCTTACAAATTTCATAAATGTCGCTTCATTTGGTTGATGTATTGTCTCCAGCTTTGATAGCATGTTCAGCATCATCTGCATATATACGCTTTTTCTTTTCTTTTCTTTTTTTCATCTCTCTTCTGAAAGCAACTTCATCATATCTTAGATCCAGGTTCTGCAGTAAATATTATTCTCATGTTTGCCATTAAGCATTACGATATCATCACTGATGTCATCAAAGGCGTGTAGACTAAATCAGAAATGAGTGTAGGTTGTTGCAGCACGTGCAGCCATACCTAAAATTTTCCCGGATCAAGTCGGTAGAGAATTCTGAAGATGGCACACTCTATTGACTATCATCCGCAAACCAGAGGATTCCTCAGTGTTGCTGTATATCCGTCCCCATGTGTTCTTTTTGTGTCCATTTTTAGTCGGTTAATGTATGCTTGAGGATAACCTTGGCATGAGCAGGTGTTTATTCTGTCGAGTTTTTTTTTTTTCTGCAGCTGATATAGCCAAGAATATTCCAGGGCATCATCGCAACTCTTTTAGAAGAATATGAGTTTGTGCCTGATATGAATGTGTTGATAGAGAATTTTTTTTTTTTGGAATTCCAAAACAAAGGAATCAGATTTTTGCTTAGATGATATAATAATTAGAGATGTGATGTCTCTAATTCAATACACCAACTGTGTTTGGTTTCTCATTTGAGCTTGATTTCCACCTGTCTTGGGCCTCATCATCACAACCCCCACGCCTCTTGTGACCTTAAGTTTTTTTTTTTACAGGGGGCCATCTGGTTCATCATATCTGCAGTAAGAGATTTCAAGGTTATGGCTCTGAAAATCACCATCAACCACTTCAGACATTAGAAGTGCTGTCTTAGTAATCACTATGTTTGGCTATGTGCATCGGGTTCTAGAAAGTAACCATCTTCCATATCAACTACATTCAGGTATGCTGATTTCCTTATATGCATCTGTCTTAATGTCGCGCTCTCTACACAGAAGGTCCGCTTTTCTGCAAAGCTCATGATTATGGTTCTAATCGAATTCCATACCATGTGCATTAGAACTACTGTGAAGATGTCCGCCTTGCTTCCCATTTAATCCTCTCGGATGTCTGTAAGATTTTTTTTTTATTTTTTATTTTTGGGATTGTATCAGGCTAAGTGAAAATCCTGTTATTAGCTGATGACGCATGCCTTTATTCTCTAAAGTTACCTGGTTCAAATATCAAAACATAGAAACATTAATGCTAGGTAAAAAGGAGCACTATTCATTCTTTTAGGCAATTGAAGTTTGGATCGAGCTCAAGAAATGAGCCAGAAGTTTATCGGAATAAATATGACAAAATCAGGAGGTTCCCAACATTTATGTGATCGTTTGTTATCTTCCAGAGAGCATGTGGGTATGTCATGTGTGGCTCCTGTAAGTCACGATGGGAGCATCTTAAACGATTGTGTAACAATTGGTGCTAGTGCTGGCCTGTATGATCTTAACTATACTGGCAATAACAATATATATATATATATATAGTTGATGAATGGAGCTCATCATTAACCGTATGTGCTGGAGTTGATCATCCTCAGAGGAAGGACGATTGAGAGAAACTGATATTCCTTTATCAGAAAGTTTCTGATCCTGATGCTGGATTTGTCGGCATTGATATTCAACCATTAGAAGGGGTGGCTTTGGACCTCGCCAGTATGCACCATCGACATCTGCAGCCAGCCAAAAGCTTACAGAGAGCTCTTCTAATCCTGGTGGGAGCTCATCAAGTAAGTATGGGAATTTGGCAGATGATAAGGATGGCAGGTTGGGTTGCTCAGCGGATGGAAGACGATTGTCTCAAGAAAGAAAGAGTTTTGAGACGCTGATCAACCTTCACTGAATGAAAACAATTCCCATCTGTAAATTGGGAATAATATTTGGCACATTCTTCCTTGTCCACAAGAAGTAATGCTGAAAGGTTCTCAAAGAAGTTTTTCACATAAGAGCGAATCCAGCATATCCTCATAATACCCCTATGCACATCAATCATTTGTACATACTCCCTTACATTATTTGCTGCAAGTATGTGTCTTTCACCCAACTTTCATTATAACACCTTCCCTTCACACTGCGTGATATATGTATGTTTGCTACCATTTTCCACGTTAAATCCTGCTTCACATCACTATATCTAAATTGATATTTTCACTTTCAATACGTTTATTCATTAGTACCACTCATTACAACACTCACTAAAATGCACTTGGCACATAGACATCATCATATGCACCTTAGAGTTAATGCAAATTCTTGTTTTCTTTCATGTTTTGTATCTTTGTTATATGCTGACTCAGTCTTTGCAGGAATATATGGAAAATGCAGTCCTCTTCTTATCTTAGAAATTCTTTATTTAAATCAATGATGTAATAGTTGGATGATCATGAGAAATTTTATGTTTCCTGTTTTGGATAGAATGGATGAGCATTATAAATATCATGAATCACTTGTCTTCATATTTTCTTCTTTGTTTTTCAAAAAAAAAAAATTCACGAATGGTGAAACACGAATAGCACGTGCACAATTTCGTAAGAGGTAATTAATCATAAGTTGATGATTTACATCAATGGCCATAGTCAGGATGTAAACAAGACTTAGTGATTTTTATCTTTTACGAAATAACACTGGATCCATTTTCAAAATTCATCATATTTTCCTTAAATATCTTCTTCTTTTATCAGAATTTAACTTAAAATTAATTTAAAATATATACCAATGGCCATAGTCAGGGTATATTGAGAGTTAATTTCATTTTAAATTCTATAAAAGCACCAAATGCATTTTATTCTTCACCTGAATTTAAATATAGATTATTATATAATACATTCAATGACCATAGTCAAGGATGTATTATATCTTCAATCTTATTTTAATTCATTTCAAAGAATAAGATAGCTTTTCAAAACCCAATTTCAAGATTCTTTAAATTCATTCATCATATAGGACAGAATTGCATCATATCTTCAAAAATTCCTTTTCAAAAACCCAAGTGATCTTGAATATCCTTCTTCAAACTCTATTTCAATTCACCTATTCTATCTTATTTTCAGAGTCCAATCTGACTTTGAAAATTCAAATTCATTTTATATTCAAAATTCCAATCGAATTCAAAATTCAAATTAACTTTGAAATTCTTGATTCATTTTCTAGATTCAAATTTAAGCTTCAAATTCGAAGTCCAATTTGACTTTGAAATTCATTTTTTAAAGTTCAGCTTCTCAAATCAGTTCCAAATCCTAAAGTTAGAACCCAATCTCATCTTGGATCCCAGATCTTGGATCCAGTTCCACCTTTAGGATCCAGAACCCAATTCTACCTTGGATCTCAGACTTCAGATCCAAAATCCGTCTTAGGGTCCAGAATCCAACTCCACTTTGGATCTCAGACTTCAGATTCAATTCCATTTTAGGATCCGAAACCCAATTCCACTTTAGATTTTAAACTTCAAAATCCAATCCTGTTTTAGGATCCAGAATCCAGTTCCATCTTTGGATCTCAGATCTCGGATCCAATTGCAGTTAGGATCCAGAATTCAACTTTTGGATCTTAGACTTCTGATCCAATTCCATTTAGGATCCCGAATTCAACTTTTGGATCTTAGACTTCGGATCCAATCCCACTTAAAAGCTCCAGAACTCGGATCCAATCCCGTCTCGAATCTCAAATCTCAGTTGCATCTCAGATATCAGATCAAGATTCCATTTCAAATCTAAACTCATCTCCAATTCTCAAAGCTAATTTCAAATTTCCTTCTCAAGTCTAAAAATTCAAAAACTCCTATTCTGATATAAAATTCAAAATCGATCCTTGAAAATCGATTCTAAATTCAAAGTCTATCCTGACTTTGAAAATCTCAATTCTAAATTTCTCTTTTCACAGATTTATCTCTCCTAAATTCAAGTTCAAAATTTAAAATTCAAAGTCCTATTCTGACTTTGAAATTTCCTTTCTTTTCTTTTATCTCAGCTTCAAATCATTATTTTCAAAGATTTATCTTCCCAAAGGCTCTGATTATTTCAAAGACTTAGAACTATAAATGTCTCTCCTGATCTACCCCAAATTCTAAGTTAGATTCTACCATTCAAAAACCATTTCTTCACTCCATTTACCAAGTTCATCTCAGAATCACTCGGAAATTTTCAAAACATCTTTCAAAAGGAGCATACATTCTTGCATTGCACAAGCATGATTCTCTGTGCATTTAGAGTTAGAATAAATTCTTAGATAATATTTAGGCAAAGCAAAAGGCATAGATTCGATTCTTGGTTCGATTACCCCTGGTAAAGGCGCCAGGAACGGTCAAACCTCGTACCGACGAGCGAATCCCGTCTCTCCATTTTCCCGCAATATTTTTAAAACGGAGGCGAGTTAAATTTCTAAATATTTTTCAAATCAAGGTCAAGTGAAGACCCGCAAAAGAGTTCCTCTCCTCTTTTCTCTTTTTTTCTTTTCCTCTTCTATTCTCTCTTTCTTTTCTTTCTTTTGTTCTTCTCCCTTCAAAAAGGAGGAAAATAGAGGTTAGAAAAGGAAAAGAGAAGGAAGAGAGAGAAACAACAAGAGAGAGGAAAAATTTTGCGATGATCACAGCATCGCTGCTCGATTTTGTGCAGCCTTTGCTGAGCGGTTTCAAAAATCATTGCTCACCCACTTGTCGCACATGCCCTCCCAATAATCTCTCCTGACAGTAGAAGGCCCATGGCCCTTCCACTGCAGTGGATCATCTATCCCACTAGCTGTTTTTTTTGCTGCAGTCTTCATATTATGTAGCATGTCGGCAAATCGATTGGCAGCCACCTTCTGCAACACTACCCTCTCATTGTTCTTCTCGTTTACACTCACAAAGCGATGGGAAGCCTACACATACTTTCAGAAAGTTGGCACATATAAATATAAAATGATACATTCATTTGAACAAAAAATTCTTGTAGCATCACCACATAAATTAATGCTATGATGATACATAGATTCTCTTTTATACACATCAAGAGGATATTTAGAAATTTGAAATCACATTACATAAAATGATACATTCATTTGAACAAAAATTTCATGATACAAAAACACATGGAAGGCATAATCAAATAGAAAATAACTTCGTGCAAGCATGGATACAGAAATATCAAACATTGCAATGCATTCAAATCATTCATATCAAAACATATATCAAACATGTACCTGCAACAAACACACTCCTATATCCCACTAACTACTACCATGCTCAGCTTGGAATCCGTACTCCAAAAATAAGAACACTTTTATTCTCATACATTAAATTCATGCTCAGCATGATCTCCAAACTCCATTAAAACAGTCCTAGATATCCACAACTAAGTAAGTGTGTGAACAGAAAAGTGTTGCATCCAATAAATTAAATAACATGTGATGTGCTTGCATCACTTACTCACCATGGGTATTTACCTGATTTAAATTACTTATGCCTTTGAATTTTTTTCTTATTTCTTTTTGCATTGCATTTTTAGCCACATGTGATGCTTAACACTAAGCATCGCGTGTCTTTGGCTCAACAATGTACCTATGAAGTACAAATATATAATATAATACAGGGAGGCAGGTCGGGGGGTTACCTACGAGGACATCAGAGACAGGATAAAAGCGTCATGGATGTCCGGAACATGAGCGAAAAAGAGGGGAAAAGAGGATGTCCGGACAGGGGTGTCGGCCTAGGTCGGGTGTGCGGCGGAAGGGGCTCGGCAAGGCTGCTGGAGCGTGAGGGGTTAACAATGAGTTAGGTAGGAGGGTCAGCGATGATGTTGTCGGACAGGAGGCGACAATAGGCAGGCCGGGGGGCGGCAGTAGGCGGGCGGGGCGGCGGGCAACAGGCGGTGGGGGGGGGGGGGGGGGGCGACAGTAGGCAGGCCGGGGGAGGGATGACAAGAGGCGAGCTGGGGGTGCAACAGGTGGCGGGCTATAGGCTGATAGGAGGTGGGTTGTGGGGCGATAGGAGGCAGGCTGGGGCCGATAGTAGGTTGGTCGGGGCGGCGACAGGAGGCGGGCCGGGGGGGGGGACAGTAGGTGGACCGGGGGACGACAAGCGGCTGGCCAGGGGCGACCGTAGGCGAGCCGGGGGTCGACAGGCGGCGGGAAGGGGGGCGACGGGCAGCGGGCTGGGGGTCAACAGGCGACAGGCCGGGGGGAACAGGAGGTCGGCTAGGGACTGACGGGAGGCAGGCTGGGAAAATGCGGTGGAGATGAAACAAAAAAAAAAAAGAAAGGAGAAAAAATTAGGGATTTATGGGGAAATTAGCAATGGCCAAATTCCGTCGCTATTTGGCGAATACTCAACGATGAAATAGTTTTGTCGTTGATCCATCGCTAAGCTGCAACGGATATGGCGACAAAATAAAATTCATCGCTACTCGGCGACGGATTATCGATAGAATATTTTTCGTCACTACAATCGCAAATAAATGATATTTTAGCGACGACTATCATTCACTCGCTAATCCATGGGCACTTTGCGACAAATTTTGTCCGTCGCTAATTAGGGTTTTTCTTGTAGTGATAGGTTTTTCCTGAGACCAAAAATTTTAAAAGTTTCTACCAGACGTATGTTTTTCGATTTCTTCATTTTCAAGCTTTCAATATCACAATTGACAGTATGAAGAAATCATGTCAATTTAATGAAAGAAAAAGGAAAATTTGCTAACTTTTTGCCTATTAAATTCTCAGCTAGTCTTGGTAGAAAGTTCAATAATTGCTTGGATTGACAAAAACAACCATCCTGCATGTATTCCATTGAAAGTAAAATTGAAGTTGCAGTCTGTTTGATGCTACAAATGTACAGATGAACGTGAATAGATACATGCTTCAGTTAAAGGTCATCAATACAATATCCACAAAAGCAAAATTTCCTACAAAGAAAGGAGAAAAATGCTAGTGTTTGCTACCTCGGGAAGGCTGCCAATAAATGTTGATGTCTTTATACAGTAATTCTAGTTCAAATAGATAGAAGAAATGGTGAAAGCTTTTAGTGATGTTGGAACTTTGCCATTAAATTATCTTACTATTGTCAATCTTCAACAAATTAATTCTAGTGCACTCATTTTAATTCCTTATAAATTTTGTTCATTACAATTCCTAAAGTAGTTCGAATAAATAGGGCCTCTTTGTTTCATGTAATTTTCATGGAAAAGTATTGAGTTGGCGTCTCTTTAACTTCCTTTCCTATTATGAGTGAAACAAACATCAAATTATCATGGAAGGAAAGCGGTGTGCGGACACAAGTGGGTTCTACCAGTTTTTTTGTGCAAATCCTTTCATACCTCCCCGCCTATGAAAGCATTATCTGCAAAAATTTCTTCACTATCCTATAATGAAGGATGTTGCCTCAAATGTTTTTAGCCACTCGAGATTGTAAAAGCAACATGCCAAGTCTATTCGAGTGCTCCCACTTCTCAGAGATAGACTTTTGTTCGGTTGTACTCTGCTCTATAAGAGTGGGAGGTTTTTCAATCCTAAGAGTCAAATTTAGGTCCATGTAACCCAGAGTGAATAATACTATTTCTTTTCAATCTGAGTAATTGGATTCGTCTGACATGAGGATGTAACTAGAACCGTCAATGATAAAAGAACATAGTACAATACGAAACGAAAGAAAATGACCTTATAATTGCTCAAATGAGACTCATATTGAAAAGGTAAAAAACTAAGACCCTTTATTAATTACCTTTTATAAGATAAGCATAATTGGTCTATTATTGTTCCACTTTGAAGGAAACGATAATACTCATAATTTCACCTCCTTAATTTATGAGGAATTAAATTTAATTAATGAAACTAGCAGATCATGTAACCAGAGATAATTTAACATTGCATCTTTGGGTACAAACATGCTTCATGGGCTGGTATACATATCTACTATTATACCTTAGGTGAATTTGGAACGCAATGACCTACCTTTGGGGAGAATAATTTTTTCATAAAGTCACACACAATCATAATATTGAATCTTGACACGCTTCAAAGAATCCTCAATCAACACAAAAAAATCACTTTGATGAGTGTTGAGTCAATTAATCGAGATCTTTTACCATAAACATATTTGTATTGTAAAGGATATCCAAGCACACATGATAATGCATGTATATTTGTGACTTAGTATGTATTATATCATCAAAAAATATAATGTTCAAGACATATTTATTCAATCCGAATTCAAATCCAAATCTGATCCAAATTCGAATTGATAAAACTTCAGAAATTGAAATCAAATTTTAATAAGACTTCAAATTAAAATATACACTTAGTTCAAATCCTGACTAATATTAAAACTCAAATTAAGTTTTTATTTAAGTTCAGCTTAAATATAGATTGAATTTGATTAAAAATAAAACCTTTATTCAGGGTAAATTCTCAACTTGAAATTTATTTTGAATCCCCATTAATACTTGAATTATAAATAAATTTATAGCTTAATTTTGAATAATATTTTAGCATCGATTTACTGTTATTTCCTGTAAAGTATAAAAAATTTATGGATTTTACAATTATTTTCCCAATTTTGAATTGGATATGAAAAGACCCATGATCATAATTATTTTATATCTGACTTAGATTCAGATATATCATGTGCAGATTGATTCCAATATAATATGGGTAGGAACTCTGACATATTAATTGATCGCTTCAAACAAAACCAAATTAACTACAATAAAAAGTTATATCACGAGATTTTTATAAATCTCGCGATATTTGTCAAAGAGCTTCTTCCTTTTAGAAATTTAAAAATTTTAATCCCTAGGGCCTGCCCGTTGCACATCTCTACTTTAGCACCTGGATCTATTAATGTGAGAATGTCTGACCATCCACTCTATTCTTTCTCTCCCAACTCTCCTTCCTTTGAGAAACAACCCGCGTGTTTGGAGCTACTAATGTGTTCATATGGTAAATCAAGGAACCAACGTTTCTGGTATACACTACAAGAAAAATGTGTATTAGCGACAAATGTTATCCATCGAAAACTCTGTCGCTAATGTGTTTAGCGACGGAAAGCATCCATCACATAATCCTGGTCGCTAAAATGCGACAGAATTTATCTGTCACCAATTCGTCGCTAATTAGCGATGAATTATTTCCGTTGCTAAATACAGATTGATTTGGTTTGCGACAAAATTTAATCTATCGCTAATCCGTCGCTAAAATTTAACGACGGATACATATATGTCACTAATGTTTGTCGCTAATTTAGCGACAGATTAATTTTCATCGCAAAATATCAACTGATTTAAATTGGCAATGGATATTATCCGTCGCTAATCCATCACAATTTTTTTTTAAAAAAAAAGAGCCCCGAGGCGTGCGCCTCATACGCCTTGAGGCGAGGCGTGCCTCAAACCGAGGTGTACACGCCTTGAATTTTTTAGTCAAATGAGGCTCAAAGTCCTCATTTAACAAAAAATTAGGGTTTTTGTACGCGGTTTTAACTAAGCTACTAGTAAAAAAGCGGGTCTGATCTATAAGACACCGAATCTCAAACATAAGCCCAAAAGCAAAATTCTTGGCGGCCCCCCCGGACCTCGCCCACTGAACGCGCAGCGGGACCTGCGCCCGGGGGGGGGGGGGGGAGCCCTCGAACCGCCCTTACTGCAAGGGCAAAAACTCTGAATCAGACTCCACAACTCATCAGTTGGACCTATGTTAAAATGAGTGGGTCCTTGTGAGGGATTCCAGTTCGGATCCTAAGTTGCAACTGAGAAGAGATCCAAGCTACACCATTAAAAGAGAAAATGCATACTTAAAAGATTTTTTTCACTTTTTTTCTTTTATTTTCTTAATGATTCTTTTCTTGTAGTGTTTTCTTGGGATAATCAGATGAAGACAAGGTTCATAGATATCAAAATCAGTAAAGATGGTTCGTCATTGTATACAATATATTTGTTAAGAGCCTAGCAAATGAGATCTTTCATAACACTTGAAAAATCAACAATGAAAGAAAAGAGAGAGAGAGAGAGAACACATATATTGAATTAATACCAATATAAACCTAATGAATATGATGCTCAAATATCCAAATAGAAATAACAAGTGAAACATTGCGGGGGTGGGAGGAGCATATCTGCATGGCTCATAAGACGAACAAAAGATGCAATATCAATGCCAGCAAGGCTTTGTTGAGGTCATTTTATGAAACTTACCAACAACATTAGCACTTTTTTGAGCTAAGGGTTAACATCAATTCTCAAATAAGCCTTCAAACCTATAATTGACAGAGTATTTGGAAAATATCATAACTCACAAGCTCTCAACACAGTGAAAAAGAAAAAGTCATCCTGAGAAAATATGAAGTGAACTAGTGAACATCAACAGTTGACCAGGATATCTTTTATGTTAAACTCAAGAGCAAAACAAGGCCCGATATCGATCTGCATAGATGTCAAACTTGTGTTGTCGGAAAAACTATAACATATAGCCAAAACATATGCATCAAACGGGAAAACACTAGATGAAAAAAATGTGTTCTAGCAGGCAAGCAATAGCAAGAAACCAGAAATGATAACGTAGAAGCAGTTGCTGTGAAAATTAAATGAAGGCAATGGCAAGAAACCAGAAATGATAAAGTAGAAGCAGTTGTGTCACTGTCATCTAACATAAATTAGCATGAGACCAAACATCTAACAACTCAGCAGAAAAAAGAGCCCATGCACTAGTATCATCTAAGGTAGAAGCATGCACTAGCAAGATGTAGCATAAAATTTCAATGTATATTAATCACTGAGAACTTCCCACACATATCGGCAATGCTATGCAGTTCTATGCATTTAGAATGATTATGCTAAGATGATGGTCTTTCTACATCCAGGAAGGAGTGAAGGAAAAACAATCAACAGGGCATAAATGATCTCATGTTCAACTAAAGGTTGAAAGTATAGGACCATGAGATGTCACTCCCATGGCAAAATAGACCCCCCTTCAGGATATCTACAAAGTGGCACACAGAATATGTGGAACTATAGAAAACAAGATTATTGAAAACAAGTTAAATATAGCAAAAATGAAATTAAGCACAAGAAAAATTCCACCTGTGAAATTTTTTTCACATAGTTCTCATTTTTATTTAATGATTGAAGATAACAGTCTCTAAATTCGCTAAAACATTCTATAGTTTGCAAATTGCAGTTTAAACCCTCAGACTGGTCATACATTGTGAAAATAAAATATCAGAAAGCAATAACATTAATGCCCTCCATCGATGCAAGGGACATAAGTAGTAAAACTCATCAGAATGAAAGGACAATCTGGACCTAAAATCATGTTTATGGATATATAAAGGAAGATAGATAGCCATAAACATAACTCTTGGTGGGTACAAAAGACTTTCACATTTCCCATCCTTAGATTACTTTGTACAGAAATGATACATATGTATGTGGCCTCACTGGCAGAAATTGCACCACTATGTGCTTAACATAATCAAAGACGGACTCGTGACTCTCATCCTTGTAGAACTGTAATTGAGCCTACATAGTACTTAAACAACAGCTCAGATTGCACCAAGAAAGCAATTAGTTGTATTAGTGCTTCCTAAACATGGCATAAGAACAGTGATTCTGCAACAACATGCAAATCAGATGTAGCGAATTTAGAGACGTCATTAGCGAGGAAAACTTTTCGTCTCAAAATTTGTCGCTAATTAGCGACGGATTCAAGCCAAAAAAAAATCGCTTATCCGCTAAGTTGCGACGGACCTTGAGACAAAATTTTTTCGTCGCGAATTCTTCACTAATTAGCGATGAATTTGCAACGGAATTTTTTTCGTTGCTAATTTTGCAAATATTTTGAATGTTAGCGACGGATAATTTTCTCTCGTTAATTGTATTGGGAATCGGGAGATACTGACAATTCATGGTTTGGCTAATGTCAAGGCGATCTACTACTTTGGTGGACTATATTTGGTATTATCAGAAAAATTTTTGATGAGAGGACCTTGAGAAGACCATGGGTCAAACCGGAACTCTACCCTTTCTCCCCCTCAAATTTTTCATCTCACCAAATCAATGATGGGTGCTGCACCCTGTTTATTGCCTTAATTTCCAACCCAAAGGCCCTCTTATGTTATGAAGAGGGACCCAAATTGATACAAAGTATAGATATAATTCGATGTTAAGCTACCTTCCATGCTAGTTTAGCTAAACAAACTATGTTCATCTACGGATTCCCAGGCCTCCTTCTTCATGTTACGGATTCCTAGGCCTCCTTCTTCATGAACGATCGTGAAAATTGAATCTTGACTGCATGCCCGTCTAACGAGCCAAGTCCTCACCCACTACAACACCCCTAGGGTCTTTCTCTCTCTCTGTTCTCTCTTTTGGCAGTATCTTCAAAATATCATCAAAATTTGCCACCACGACATGGATATGACCCAAATTTTAAACTTGTTGTACTTGACCATATACAAATGAGTTCATGGGTCATGTTGGTTTTCTGCCAGCCCTCTTTGTAAACCTCACATAGAAGTTGGTGGATTGAATTGAATATGAAAGCAAAATATCAAGCAACAATTTCTCCCTGCCATCTGCACCAAATTAGGGTTTGTTTTGGAATACCAAAACCGTAAGAATTTATGAGAAAGGTACCCACCACAAGGAGACCCCTAACAGCTCCTACAAACCACACGGCGAGCCCGTCGTTGGTCGATATTGACAACTTAACACATGTTAGAAATCAAGCACCTATATTTTTTTACATAAATCTTGGACTTCTGTTTGTCTGTTTGTGTTTTCTTTTTTTGCACGGTGGTGGCAATTGCGCATCATGCACAAGGGATTCTTACACTCATTGGTAGTTAACTAACGAGAACAAGAGTATTTAATATTTAAAACCCTAATCAACATCAGAGTATTTTTTATTTTAGTTAAGCAGAGAGAAATTATCAACTTATTAAGAAAAAAAAGGTTGGAATCTCCTAGACCAGAACCTTTATCCATTTTTTCCCCACGCATTAAACACGTCTTAGTTGAGAACTATGGGTGTGTACCGTGTTTGAAATGCAGTGGCAAAGTAATGTGGGGACAACTTTGTCCCGTGCCTTTGGTGGCATGCCAGTCGCACCTAGGGCTGGTAAGCGAGCTAAACGAGCCAAGCTTGAGCACATTTTTGTGGCAACCCCAGCCGAGTTCGACCTCATAATTAATGAACCCTAAAAGTTTGAGCTGACTTGTTTATTGAAAAAAATACAATGGTTTAGAGCAGGAAGAAATAGGATTATAAAAAAAATACATGTAAAAAACATATTACAGTAATACCTAACAAACTTATACCAGTCCGGCCTAGCAGAGAACCTATTGTTTGTATTCGGCTTGTTGAGCCTATTTTATGTGTTCCAACGAGCTGTTTATGAGCCCAACATGAACCGAGCCGTTTCCCTGGCCAAGTGGCAACCCCTGGCGCGTTTCTGGAGGTTCAGGCAGCGTTTGTCAAGCGTGTCAAACGTCCCCATATGGACACAATAAAAAATTAAAAAAAAGCATCGTGAGAAAACCATATCAAAGGAATATAAACTTGAGTTCCAACAGAACTTACGTTGGTCTAAGGTGACGACACCATCAAAGATTTGGTGATGTCAGCTTTGGAAAAAACTTCATGCTAGGTAGGGTTAATCTTTTATTGGTCTGCTGGTTAGGTTTTCATTTGGGTAGACCAGGTTCTATCACCAGTGGAATACGAACCTGTTGGCCATCCAAGCATTGATTAGGGGCGTCAATTCTTCGGGTTTACCCTAACCCGACCCGTCCAATTATGAGTCTGGACCCAAGTTTCGATTAAGACCCATAATTTATCAATGTAAAAATGATAAAAATATTATTGGTCTGCTTCATGTAGTTCTTATGGGGTTCGGTTATTGTTTCTCTTATGGAGGGACCAATTATTCTCAGGTCCGAACCCCACACCATACCTCAAAATCGAGTCCTGGTCTGGTTCTACGTGGGTTCGAACCAAACCCGACCTATTGACACCCCTGATGACCCCCATTTTGGGAGGTTTCAAGAGGGGCGACTTTTAAATCTTCTTTTTTTTATTGGCAAGCTGGGGTGAGGCAGAACTCGACATGTTACATCTTATAAAACTTACGATCTCCTCAACCATCTTCAACCTGGCAAGTAGGGGGTGTCAATGGGTGGGGTTTAATTACCTAGACATGACCCCATACCCTATAGGGTCCGGGTATTGTGATAAATAAGAAGACCTGAATAAGACCTGGGTCTGGACCCCGATTAATACATGGACCCGGGTATAGTTTAAGAAATTTTATACCAGACTCGAGCCCAACCTGAGTTTCGATTAAGACCTGCAAATTTTTAATGTAAAAATGATAAAAAATATGGTTTTACCGGGTCTGGTTCATGTAGTTCTTATCAAGTTCGGGTATTATTTTTTTTTATAGTAGACCCAATTAGATTCGGGTCCAGACTCAATACCATACCCAAAAATCTGGTTTCACTTGGTTCCGAATCAAACCTAACCGGTTGACACGCAAGGACCATAATTATGAGTACTTGGAAAATCTCATTAACACACAAAATCCAAGTGCTAGTTAGATGCTTGTTCAGTCAACAAACATTTTTAGAAATGGCAAAACCATACATTCCGAAAAGGAGGCTGCCTAGAAGGAAAGGCTGGGAATAAGGGAGAGGGTGGTGTATGTTCTCCTTTGATGATTCACTGAATCCCACGTCTGTGTTCGGGGGTTTGAATGAGCACCACGTATACAAGCACATGGGGCTCGTATTCCCGTGTATGTTGACATCACTTAGCATTGGAGTCTGGTGTGGTTGCAAAGACTTAAGTACCCTTTCTTGCTATTCTTTTCATAAAACGATGGTTTGAGAAAATGAAAAAAATGTCCTTCATTCAAAAAAGAAAAAACAAACGGTTCAAAAAAAGGACAAACATGTCCTCCATCCAGAAAGTTGACGATGATGTTGACTCTTCAAAGTCTACACTGCGAAACGAACCTTAATCGTTTCGCCGATGGTGATCCAGCGAAACGATGGTGAGCCGACGATCCGATGGTGAGCCGGCGATCCGATGGTCATCCAGCGAAACGAACCTGAGCCATAAAAAATGTTTGTTTGAACTTTTCATCGTCATCTTCTTCTTCTTTCTTCTCCGTAAAATACTGTAAAACCCTCTCTCTCTAGAGAAAAAATCAAGGGAGGCAAAGAGTTCCCCCTGGAGAAGGCCATGAACATCAACCCTCTCACTCTCTCTCCCTTCTCTTTCTACTTCTGTGCACATCAAGCAGACGATCCGACATTTCTCCATCAAACACCAACTGACCTGCACACTGACTGTAGCATCATTCAACTTCATTCGTTGTGGAGCCTGATTCAGAGTTTTTGCCCTTACAGGAGGGGGGTTTGGGAGCTCCTCCCAGCGTGGGTAGCATCGTTCAACTTGATTCGTCGTGGAGCTTGATTTAGAGTTTTTTCCCTTACAGGAGGGGGGTTTGGGGGCTCCCTCCTGCCCCCCAGACCAAATTTATTTGGGGCCTTGTATAATTTTTTTATTTTCTTTCCCTCTTTTAACTATCGAAAAAGAGAAATAAAGTGTTTTGTTTAATCGTGGGACTCATGTTTCCTTGGGTTGTTTCTTGCTGGAGGTTTTCGTAACACCCCTTCCCCACGATTTTTCTATTTTTTTTCAATGACTCATTTATAGTGATTTTTAGTGTTGTCGGGTCTCTAACGAGCCCCACAGCGATTTATAGTATTGTTTGGTCTTCCAACAACGATTTGTAATATTGTTGGGCCTTTCTACAGTAATTTATAGTGTTTTCGGGGTCTCCAACGAGCCCCACAATGATTTATAGTGTTATCCGGCCTTCCAACAGTGATTTGTAGTATTGTCGGGCTTTCCTACAACGATTTATAGTGTTTTTGGGTCTCCAACAAGCTCCACAATGAGTTATAGTGTTATCCGGCCTTCCAACAGCGATTTATAGTATTGTCAGGCGCAAATCACTATAGCAATTTATAGTGTTTTTGGGTTTCCAACGAGCACTACAGTGATTTATAGTGTTGTTGGATCTCACTATAGTGATTTGTAGTGTCTTTTGCAAATCACTATAGCGATTTATAGTGTTATTCAGTAAGCAAATCGCTACCCGAATTAGAACCAACTTGTCAGAACTATATCTCCGTAACCAAAGGTCATATTTCAAATCCGTAAAAAGTGGTGTCTTCGTTATTGAGTCTAGTTTATTCTTGTAAATTTTCAACGATTTCTATTGTCATTTCATTTACCATTTTAACTAAAAACCAGGCCCCTATTAATCTGTGTTATTTGAGTTGCACAACACCATTCTCGCTTGACATCCACAACACCACGCAGCGGGACCCACGCTGGGGGGAGCCCCCAGACCCCCCTTCTGTAAGGGCAAAAACTCTAAATCAAGCTCCACAACAAATCAAGTTGAACGATGCTATTCACGCTTGGAGGAGCCCCCAAACCCCCCTCCTGTAAGGGTAAAAACTCTTAATCAGGCTCCACAACGAATCGAGTTGAACGATGCTATCCACGCTGGGAGGAGCCCCCAAACCCTCCTCCTATAAGGGCAAAAACTCTTAATCAAGCTCCATAACTCATCAAGTTGAATGATGCTACTCACGCTGGGAGGAGCCCTCAGACCCCGCTTTTGTAAGGGTAAAAACTCTGAATCAGGCTCCACAACTCTTTAACTTGAATGATGCTACCCA
The DNA here is from genome assembly GCF_984573655.1 of Nuphar pumila. Classification (NCBI taxonomy): domain Eukaryota; kingdom Viridiplantae; phylum Streptophyta; class Magnoliopsida; order Nymphaeales; family Nymphaeaceae; genus Nuphar; species Nuphar pumila. The sequence continues at coordinate 75,482,393 of NC_143263.1, read as the reverse complement.
CACTGGGAGGAGCCCCCAGACCCCTCTTCTGTAATGGTAAAAACTCTGAATCATGATCCACAACTCATTTAGTCGAATGATGCTACCCACGCTAGGAGGAGCCCACAAACCTTTCTCCTGTAAGGGTAAAAACTCAGAATCAGGCTCCACAACAGTCAATGTGCAGGTCAGTTGGTGCTTGATGGAGCAATGTAGGATCTTCTGATGGATGTACACAGAAGCAGAAAGAGAAGGGAGAGAGAGAGTGAGAGGGTTGATGTTCATGGCCTCCTCCATGAGAGATTTCTTTCTCGGATAATCCTTCAGTGTTGTAAACACCCCAAATTTTCCTCATCCATTCTCAAACAACCCTCCTCGTGCAGTGCCAACCCTGTTAGGCCAGTGTAGGAGTCAAACCTCGAGTCAGTTTCAAAAAATTACCACTTTACCCATTTTTATTAGGAAAATTACCATTTTACCCCTAGGTCATCCCGGACCCCAGTCAGTCAGAGTCAACAAAGCTCAATGGTCAGTTCAGAACAGTTAGAATATCAGTCATTTCAAGCTCACCCGAGCTCACAGCGAGAAGGTTATTTTCATTTCTGACCATTCCTGCCAAAATGAGATCATTTCTTCAGAAATGAGATCATTTCTCACTCAAATCCAAGCCAATTGTCTCTGAGTCAGTCATTTACAATCAGTCATATTCCCCAAAGTCTAACTTGAGCTCATCAGGAGTTCAAGCACTCCAGTTTTAGTTCAAAATCATTTACAAGTGTTCAGGAGCCCATTTTAGTCCATTTCAGCTCTTTCAGCTGTAACTGAGCTGAGTTCAACCAATTGAGCTAGTATTTGAGCTTTGATTTTAGTTCATGTCAGTATTACTGACTTTTGTTTTAGCTCAAAGCCAGTTCAGGTTCGTAATTCACTTCGCTCCAGTGACCATTCCGTATCATTTCTTTAAAAATGACAGCTTTTCATGAAAATTCAGTCAGAAAGGTCAGTTGAGTCAGTATCATTGTCAGCTCATTGAGTTCTGAAACTCTAAAACCCAGCTCAATCTAGCTCATCTCAGTTCATTCTGTTACGACAATGGGGGAGATTGTAACGACAATGAAGCCATACATGATACTTCAAGTACAAGGTTTTGATGACGAGCAAGTGGAATCAACTGGATTTCAGCTAAGGCTATGAAGAAATTGAAGAATTCGATGAAGAATCTTTGAAGACTAGTTTGCAAATGTTTAATTCATTAACAGTCTTAGATTCTTGTAAGAGCCTTACTTAGAGTGCATATTTAGGTTGCATTTCACCTTAAAAGTCTTTAGAAAAACTTTTCTAAAAGAAACCCTTTTTTTAAAATCTTTTTAGAAAACTCTTTTCTTAAATTTTCATGTTTATTAGTCGACCAATAGACTTACCAGTCGACTAATCCTTTCGCGCCATATTTTCTAAAGAGTCATTTTTGTCAAATTAGTCGACCGAAGGTTTTATCAGTCGACTGGACAGAATGTCTGTTTTCTGGAAAATTAGCAGCAGTCGACTAATGGTTTTATCAGTCGACTGAACAGAACATGTGTTTTCTGAAAATTTAGCAGCAGTCGACTAATGCTTTTATCAGTCGACCAAACAGAATGTTTGTTTTTTAGAAGTTTTTAGCAGCAGTCGACTGAAAGGTTTTTCAGTCTACTGATGATATTATCAGTCGACTAATTTTTCTCTAGTCGACTAAGTTTCAAAAGTTCAGATTTTCAAACGGCTCGATTAACAGATCAGTCGACCGACGATAACTGTCAGTCTACTAATAACTAACTATTAGTCGACTAACTGATGTTTCAGTCGACTAATTTTGTCGTTTTCCTGAAACTTCAAAAAGGCGTGTCTTTTCATTTTTCAAACGTTTTGATCGTTCAAAATGGACAGTTTTGACACTCTTTCATACTCTCAACGTATGAAATCTTTTAACTATAAATATGAGTGCATTTTACACTCAAATAATGAAAAAAGAAAACAAGAATTCAATCGATTTGAATCATTTACTTGTTGCTTTTCACTCTTATTCATTCAAGTATTTGTTTTCTCACTCACGTGATATTTTTCACTTCAGTTTTTCACTCAAATCACTTTGAGAGATAGTGAATTCGTGAGTAGAGTATTTCAACAACCTTAAAAGCCAATTGCATCTCATTTGCATTCAAAAGGAAGGCTCATAGGTTGTATTGTAAGTTGTTACTTATTTTCTGTAAAAAGGACTCCTTGGTGTAAAGGACTTGTTTGCTTTCAGTAGGATTGTTACTGAAAGTGGAACCGGTTATGGTCTGTGTGATCTTGTAGTTTACAAGGTTGATAGTGGAAATCTCAAGCGGGTTTTGCTTGGGGAGTGGATGTAGGTCGGGTTAGACCGAACCAGGATAAAATCTTGTGTTCTTTGTGTGTTTGCTTTGAGATTTGCGAAATCATTAAATATTTCGCAGATAATTTTTAATAGCACTTTTCACCCCCCCTCTAGTGCTCATTGCCTCGATCCTAGTGCACTTTCATTTGGTATCAGAGCACAGGTTTGCTATTACTTTGATTTGACCATCATCTAGCATGATAACTACAACATCTCAGCACAAAGAAGGAAGCTCCTCTGTTCGTCCTCCTCTCTTCGACGGAACAAACTATGGATACTGGAAAGTTAGAATGACAATATTCTTGCAATCCATGGATCTCGATATCTGGAGAGTTGTTTCAGAAAAGTACCAAACTCCATCAACTGATTTCAGCCGATGGACCGATGATGAAAAGAAGACTGCTTCAGTTAATGCCAAGGCAATGAATGCATTATATTGTGGCGTTGACAAGGTAGAATTCAATCGCATCTCTCAATGCTCTACAACTAATGAAATCTGGCATACTCTTCTCGTGACACACGAAGGTACGTCAAAGGTAAAGGAATCTAAAATTGCTTCTTTAGTTCATAAATTTGAATTGTTCAAAATGAAGCAAAATGAATCTATATCGGACATGGTAACTAGAATGACCGATATAACTAACACTTTAAAATCCCTTGGAAAAGAATATTCACAAGTGGATTTAGTTAGAAAGATTCTAAGGTGTTTAACTCCTGAATGGGAGAGAAAAACCACTACTATTGAAGAAGCAAATGATCTCAATACTCTCACTCTTGAAGACTTAGTTGGTAACCTAATGGCATATGAGGTCCAACTTCAAGACAGACAAGAAGAGCCTAAGAAGAAATCTCTTGCTTTTAAGGCTACTTCTGATTCAGAAAATTCAGAAGAAGATGAAGATGAAGATATTGCCCTTATCACAAGGCAATTCAGAAGATTAATCAAAAATGGAAGATTTCAAAGAAAGGTAAAGAAAGCAGATTCTTCTATTCCCAATGAAGTAAAGTGCTTTAACTGCAAAAAGGCAGGACATATCAAGAAAGATTCTCCTCTTCTCAAAATCAAGCCCAAAGACCAATTCAAGAAGAAAAAGGCTTTTCAAGCATGTTGGGATGATAGTGACTCCTCTTCCGATGAAGAATCAAATGAAGAAGTTGCTAACATGTGTTTTGTAGCACAAGAAGATTCGGTAAGTCAATTTGACTATGATGAGTTATTTGAAGCTTTTAATGATTTGTATGCTAAATTTAAGAGTCTTAGTTCTAAAAATTAAGGGTTAAAAACTGAAAATTTAACTCTTGACTCTCAAAATAAAGTGTTACTTCAAGAAATAGGAGATCTCAAGAAGGAAAATTCTTGCCAAGCACTTGAGATAAAAGAAATTGGAGTTAGAACCAATCTCTTACAACAAGAAATATCTAGTCTTAAAGAAAAGTCAAATGATCTTCTTTCTATAGTGACCAAATTCATAAATGGTCAAGAGAATCTAGAAAAACTTCTTGGTTCTCAAAGATGCTCGGTTAATAAAACTGGATTGGGATATAGCTTCTTTGATACTCAAAATAGACCAAACTATATGGTGAAAAATCAAAGACATTATTCTCAATCTTTTGTTCATAAAACTAAACTTTCTAGTTCTAATAGAAATGCATCTAGATATGATTATTCTAGAAATGTTTATTCTAAATCTTTTTATAGAAAGAATATCTATTATCAAAGGAAACCAAAATCCAAATGGATATGGGTTCCTAAGACTAACTCTCATGGACCCGAAAATAGAAAGGGGTCAAATGCTCTGTTTTCTGATTTTGTTGTAGGTACACAACATAAGGAGCAAATGGATATTGGACAGCGGTTGTTCCAAACATATGACTGGAAGGCCGGAGTTATTTTCCACCCTCCAAAATAAGGATGGAGGAACCGTCACCTTTGGTGACAACAACAAGAGAAAAGTGATAGGTATTGATAATATTGGAAATCCAAAATTTCCCTTGATAGAAAATGTTCTTTTAGTAGATGGTTTAATGCATAATTTAATATCTATCAGTCAATTATGTGATAAAGGTTTTCATGTTTCTTTTGAAAATGATTTATGCTTAATTTCTGATTTTCAATCTAAAAAGATCATTTTTAAAGGTAAAAGAAGAAACAATGTGTATGAACTATATCTAGATGAATTACCCTCTTTTAATGAAAAATGTCTTATTGTTTTAAATGAAATTCAATGGTTATGGCACAAGAGACTTGGACATGTTAACTTTAAAATTATTTCAAAGTTATCCAAGAATGATCTTTTAAAAGGCCTACCTAGAATACCATATAAAAATGATCACTTATGTGATGCTTGTCAAAGAGGTAAACAAATCAAGAGTTCTTTTAAAACTAAAGATATAGTTTCAACAAAACCTCCTCTTGAACTTTTACATTTAGATCTATTTGGACCATCTAGAATTCAAAGTTTGAATGGTAGCAAGTATGCTTTTGTTATAGTAGATGATTATTCTCGGTTTACATGGGTAATTTTTCTAAAAAGCAAAAATGATGCTTTTTCAGAATTTTCTAAACTTTGTAGAAGAATTACAAATGAAAAATCTACATCCATTATTAAAATTCGTAGTGATCATGGTAGTGAATTTGAAAATGAATCTTTTCTAAAGTTTTGTTATTTACATGGTATATCTCACAACTTTGCTTTTCCTAGAGCGGTTCCACGAAATGGAGTTGTTGAAAGAAAGAATAGAACTTTGCAAGAATGTGCTAGAACCATGCTTCAAGATAAAAATTTACCAAAATACTTTTGGGCTGAAGCAATTAATACAGCATGTTATGTTTTAAACTGTGTTCTTATTCGACCAATCTTACATAAAACATGTTTTGAATTGTATTATGATCGTATACCAAAGATCTCATATTTCAAAATTTTTGGTAGTAAATGTTTCTTGTTAAATACCAAAGATAATCTTGATAATTTTGATTCAAAATCAGATGAATCAATATTTCTTGGATATTCTTCTAGAAGTAAAGCATATCATATTTTCAATAAAAGAACATCTTGTATTGAAGAATTTTTACATGTTGCATTTGATGAGAATTGTGAGCAGGTTATACCACTAAGCGAAGAAGAAGAAGCACCCTTGATAGAGAGTACTTCTCAAGAAAATATTCATCTTCAATCGGTTTGGAAAGAAGTTCCTAATCATCCACATGAACAAGTTATTGGTGAAATAAAGAGTGGTGTCCAAACTAGAAGGCAATTAGAAAAATATATTGCAAATGTTGCTTTTATATCTAAATTAGAACAAAAGAATATCAATGAGGCATGTAATGATGAATTTTGACTTTTGGCCATGTCTGAAGAACTTAACCAATTTACTAGGAATGATGTTTGGGATCTAGTTGATAGACCTAAGGATCATCCAATAATTGGAACAAGATGGGTCTTCCGAAATAAGCTGGATGAAAATGGTGAAGTCATTCATAACAAAGCAAGGCTAGTGGCACAAGGCTATAATAAAAAAGAAGGCATAGATTTTGATGGAACCTATGCACCAGTGGCTCGATTAGAGTCAATTCGAATGATGCTTGCTTTTGCTAGTTACATGAACTTCAAGTTATATCAAATTGATGTTAAGAGTGCATTCTTAAATGAACACATCAATGAAGAAGTTTATGTAGAGCAACCTCCAGGCTTTGAAAATGAGAAATATCCAGAAAAAGTCTACAAATTGAAAAGAGCTTTGTATGGACTCAAACAAGCACCAAGAGCGTGGTATGAAAGACTACGAAATTTTCTAGAACAATCTGGTTTTTTCATTGGTCGGGTAGACTCCACTTTATTTATTAAACATTTTAATTCAGATATTCTTATTATGCAAATTTATGTTGATAACATAATATTTGGTTCTACTAATGATTCTTTTTGTAAAGAATTTGCTAAAGCTATGCAGGAAGAATTTGAAATGAGCTTGATGGGCGAATTAAACTACTTCCCTGGACTTCAAATAAAGCAAACTAAAGAAGGAATCTTCATCAATCAGGCGAAGTATACAAAAGAACTTCTCAAGAGATTTGGGATGGACTCATAGAAATCAAGAAGGAATCCTATGAGTACAACTACTTCTCTTGATAAAAATGAAAATGGTAAAAGTGTAGATACTAAGATCTACAGAGGTATGATCGGATCTCTATTATACTTAACTGCTAGTCGACCTGATATTATGTTTAGTGTTTGTATGTGTGCAAGATTTCAAACTAATCCAAAGGAATCTCATTTAACTGCAGTAAAACAAATTCTTCGTTATTTGAAAGATACTTCAGATTTCAGTTTGTTTTACCCAAAATCATCTTCCTTTGATTTAGTTTCATATAGTGATGCAGATTTTGCAGGAAGTAAATCTGATCACAAGAGTACTAGTGGAACTTGTCATTTCTTAGGAAATTCCTTAGTCTCTTGGTTTAGTAAAAAGCAAAATTCAGTATCACTTTCAACAACTGAAGCAGAATATATAGCGGCTAGTTTAGCATGTTCACAAGTACTTCGGATGAAACAGACATTAAAAGATTTTGGTTTGAATTACTCCACAACAACTATTTATTGTGATAACACTAGTGTTATAAATCTTTCGAAAAATCCTACTCAGCACTCAAGAACTAAGCATAAGTTAGACATCATTTTTTAAGAGATCATTTGTTAAAAGGAGATATTTCGTTAAATTTTATTTCCACTAAAGAACAACATGCCGATATCTTCACTAAACTTCTTAAAAATGAAGATTTTATGAGAATTATGAGAGAACTAGGTATTTGCTTCTTTTTGGATTTATAAAAATGCCGATTTTTTAACAAAATCTCAAAATCGCACTATATTAGTCGACCGATAAAATTCTAGTCGACTGGTGTTTTATATTTTGGAATGTAATCCCACCATATTAGTCGACCGATATATTTCTAGTTGACTGATGATATTTTTAGAATAAGTCGCACTCTTTAGTCGACTGATAAAGTTTTAGTCGACTAAAAAATTTTTTATGAAGGGACCCGACACCCCTTGGATTTTTTTAAAACTCGTTTTTTTTTTAAAAAAGAGGCATCGTTTCACTTCGTTTTTGTACCTTTTCATTTTTCTTAAAAACGAAACCCTTAAAAACCGAAACCCCCTTTCTCTTTTGCCTCTCTCTCTTCCGAAAAACCCTCGGAGTGCCGTTCGATCCTCTTTTCGCCGGATTTTCTCGCCGTGACAAGGAGACGCCGGAATCTTCTGGCCGTGATCTTGAAACGCCAGAATCCTCTTGCAGTGACTAACACATCTTCAAAACATGCCGGAACTCTCTTGCCGTGACAGTGTATTGCCGGAATCCTCTTGTGGCCGACCACTCCTCGCCGTCAGCCACCGCATCGTCCTTCGTTTTTTGAACGCCGGAAAGTTTTTTTCCCCTTGTCGGACGTCATTTGGAAGCCGACATTTTTTTTGGTAAATTTATTTTAACCATGCCTCGTACGAAGTCTGCATCTGCTAAAGGTTTAGGTTCTCCTCCTCCTACACCTACTTCAAGACATGGTTTTTCACTAAGATTACTTCGCAATCCTCTTCTCTATGATACTTTTGGATCAGTTTCTGCACTACCTATTTTACCAGGCCGAAATGTTCTATTTCACTTGTTTTCTTGTTACAATATAAGAGAATTATTTCCTGGTATTTCACATCTTTTTGATGTTTGTGCAGATACCTTTCACTATCCATTTCTTATTCACTTGTTTTACACGAATTTACAAATGAATCATGAAACTGAAGTTTTGTCCTCTCTTGTTCGTGATGTTGAAATCGAGTTTGATTCGAAATTACTTGGAGAAATTCTTGAAATTTAAGGTCAAGTGAGACCTTCGTAAAAGAGTTCCTCTGTCTCTTCTTTCTTTTCTCTTCTCTCTTCTTTGCTGTCTTTTATTTTTCCCCTTCAAAAAGGGAAAATGGAGGCTAGAAAGGAAAAGGAGGAGGAAGAGAGAGAAACCAAGAGGAAAAATTTTACGATGATCACACCTATGCATCGCATCACTGCTACTGTTTTATATTTTCATCATAGCTGTTTGTTTACTGAACAAAAAATTGCAAATTATAACTCATTGTAAAGCTGACACCTGGAGATTCAACTTTCATATTTATAATTTTTCCTTCAATTCAGATGTTAGTCTAAAATAGTCACCAATATCTGTTAATCAAAAGATATTTTAGATCTAGACTGTCTGTTATGTTCCTAATAGCTGCCTGTATTTGTAGTATATCTTTGTCATCTCTGCTTTGTTTATTGAACTAAAGCATGATCTAAAAAGATAATATTCAGATTGAGAATTCTCATGTTTTGAGTTTTTGCTGATTCCATCGTTTGCTGTGTCAAAAAGTTGATTATTTCTGCATGCTTGAGACCCTGTTTATCATCTTGTTTAGTATAGAAAAAAAATAAAGCATTGTAAATTAGGCATAAGTTTCAACATCTTATTCCAAAAATTATAAACTTGGATTTGTTGGAAATAAAAATAATAAGATTTAGCATAACTTACCCGTTTGGAGTTTTTCCAAACTCCATCGACAGAGGGATCAAAATCACTCTCCAAGTAGTCGCGGTGGTCAACTGCCTGTATTGGGTGTCCTGTCTATCCGCCCCATAGAGTCTGTTAGAACTCTACCTACACAGATCCGAATCCAGTATTTTTGAATCCATTGGAAAGGTGTGCGCGTTGCACAACTTTCCCGTGTTGGCCACCTTGGTCAAAATAGAGCTCTTAGGCTTTGAATAACAGATTGTTTGAATCCTGTTCAGAGTCACCTACTTAACTTACCTTTCGTGCGTGGAGATCCATTTGGATCTCGGATCATGGATCGACTCCCATGCGAGTCCGCCATCAAATGAAGGATAAAATGGTATCAATATTTTAGAAGACTCGAAGGATAAGTATGGAGTATCAAAGGGTAAATCTGCAACTCTCCAATCTTAGCAAATCAAACTACAAAGAAGGAAAACTCGATGAGGAGAAAAAAAACCACCAGTTGTTGTATTGTAACTGAATGATCACACCATGATATGTGAGAAATAGTCCATCCAATTGTAAAGAGCCAAGGATGATAAAATAAGAAAAGCATTATCCCTCCTATCGAATGACGTAAATAGAGTGTGTTTACTTATATTTTCTTCTTTTTCTCACTTTCGTTTAGACCTTTTAAGGAAATGGGTACAAATTTCAAAAAAAATCCTGTTAGCGCAGCCTTCACATGAGAATACTTTCATAGGCGGGGCGGTAAGAAAGGATTGGAACAAGAAAACTGGTAGGACCCTCTTGTGTCAGCACGCTAGATAATTTAATGTTTGTTTCACTCATAATAGGAATGAAAGGAAAAGGGATGCCAGCTCAGCAATTTTCCATAAAAATTACATGAAACAAACATACCCTATTTATTTTGAACTACCTTAGGAATTGTAAGGAATGGAAATGAGTGCACATAAATTATTTTATTGATGATTGATAATAGTATGACAATTTAATGACAGAGTTGCAACAACGCTGAAAGCTTTCACCATTTCTTATATCTATCTGAACTAGAATGACTACATAAAGACACCAACATTTATTGGCAACCTTTTTGAGGCAGCAAACACTAGCATTTTTCTCCTTTCTTTGTAGGAAATTTTGCTTTTATGGAAGTTGTATTGATGACCTCTAGCAGAAACATGTATCTATGAGCGGCAATGTGTACAAGAGTAACATCAAATGGACTGCAACTTCAATTTTACTTCCGATGGAATAAGTGCAAGATGGTTGTTTCTGTCAATCCAAGCAATTATTGAACTTCCTTCCAAGACTAGCTGAGAATTTAACAAGCAAAAGGTCAACAGTTTTTTCTTTTTCTTTCGTTGAATTGACGTGATTTCTTCTTACTGTCAATTGTCATAGTCACCTCTTGATTTGGAAGCTTGAAAATGAAGAAATCAAAAAACAAATGTGTGGTAGAAACTTTTGAAATTTTCAGTCTCAGGACAAACCCGTCTCCACGCTGCATCCACAATTACAAAGTGCAAACTTCTTAGCATCATGGAAGAAACCCTCTATCTATCTTATATAAATTGAAACTTGTAATATATTGTTCATCATACGTGTGCTATAATTTCTTGTAAATAAGCATGCTTATAAATATGTTGCATTACTGGTGCGCATAAAAGTGTGCCAGTAAAAAGATAATTTCTTGTAGTGTTGGCTCATAGGTGAAAATTTTGCCAATTGGATATAAAAAATACTTCCTTGTGTTGTTTTTTAATTGAACCTGCATTAATGGAACAATCGCTCGGATTCCAAGATTTTCAAAGACCTAATTATGATTATTATTCAAAAAGGGCTTTTTAAGGACCTAAGCAGTTGTCTTGAACATGGTTTGATAGGTTCAACATTTTCTTATTGGACATGTGATTCTATTACAGTGATGCAGATTTTTCTTTTTAAATTTTCCAAAATACTAAAGGTTGTATACACTTGCTTCTCTATGTTGATGACATTATAGTTACGAAAAGTAATTACATATTTGTCATTGAGGTCATTTCCAAATTAATTAAATTGTGAATTCACTATGAAGGACTAATGAGATATTCACCACTTTCTTTAAGTGCCAATAAACAACCTCCTATTTCCGTTTAAGTTTTGAAGATTAGTAGCACTTTTTATCATCAATGGCTGCAAAAATCACATGGTTTAACTTAATTCTTCAAGATCTTGGCATCGATATTCCCAAGCTCCATCTATTTTTTGTGACAATTTATCAGTCATTCAAATGACAATGAATATTGTTTTTCATTTGAGATCGATTATCACTTTGTTCGCGAGAATGTGGCTCAACAACAACTTGTTATATGGTTCATCCCCTCACAGTTACAAGTAAAAGATGTGTTTACCAATCCATTAACTAAACCCATCTTTTACTCTTTCAAGAAAGCATTTTAAACTCTTTTAAAAAAAAGTTAAATTCATGCTTTAGAATTCAAGGCCCAAACTTGGCTTATAACAATCTCCAGTGCCAAGTTTGTGGGGGAGTATTAGTGATAATAGTTCGGAGTGAAAACTGATCCAAATACCAACTGATGATGATGCAGAGCATTCAGATCATCAATTCATTGCAGATGAGTTGGATCCAAATCCAACTCACCAGACCCGATCCGAGATGTGTTACCATGTAGATCCAATGACATGCGAATTACAGAAATTGCATTTTATTTTTTTATTCAATTTTGGCAAGTAGGAATCATATTAAACATTTTTCTTGTTTTATTTTTATTTATTTATTTATTTATTTTAGGTGTTAGATTCTACAAATCTGAATAGTTCTAGTGCTCTGTAAGATGTTTTTGTGGCACTAGAGGGTGTATGGGGATTAAGGATAGTTTTTATTTTTTATTGCATTTAATTTTAATGCCTTTTTGCTTGTGGGTTTGGATCTTAACATTGTTTGTATCTTGCCCGAGATCCAAACCTCGTTGGAACCATATGGGTGGCGCCACTTAGTGTGGACATCCATAGACCTCAATTTGAACTCTCATTTGACTTTGAGGTCAATTGAGCTGTTGAAAGGGCTTTAAAGCTCTAGTTCTAAAAATGACTTATTCAATGCCTTTGAAAGAGGCTGACTTGGGAAGGCCTGACCCTCTTTATGAATCTTTATTTTGGGTGTTTAATAGCTCAAGGAGGGGGTCGACCAAGAGGAGAATGATTTGAAATTTGGAAGAAAAAAAACTGTGAATAAGAGCTTGAAAGAAATCCTTTGAGAAAGGTTAGAGAAAATCGTGAGGGTGTTGATTCAAGAAAAATACCTCTCGTGCTCGTGTGGATGAATCTTGTGTTGGTGTGGTTCTGCATTTGAGAAAATTGTTCAAGTATATATTGATTTTGTTGCTGCAAACAAGATAACACTTTTTCTGAACTTGTTAGCTTTATCTTGTGTTCTTTGCATATTTGTTATCATCGACTGTTAGATTTCTTGTTTAAGATTGTGAGTCTATTTCCAAAGTGTCAATAAAATTGTTCAAGTGACTATGGTTGTTGAAAAACTCGTTTTGTTGATGTATGTTTGGGTTTTTCTAAAACTCATTTTCTGCTAAGGAAAGTAGTTTCTGCATTCGAGATTGTCAGACACTATCCCAGTATTTTAATTATATCTCTCTAGATACTTGTCCAAATCAAGTGATATTTAGTTTATTGAAAAGCAAACATTCTCCCCTTCAAGTTTGTTGTTTATTGTTTTTCTTAAAGCGTCATTGTTAGGCCGCTAAAATCTCTAGCAAGTTTCAGTCAATCAAATAAGACCATAGTTCTATCCTGGTCATCGTGTCACTGCTACTGTTTCATGTTTTCATCATATCCTTTTGTTTACTGAACAAAAAACTGCAAATTATAACTGGTTGGAAAGCTGACACCTAGAGCTTCAACTTTCATATTTATAATTTTTCTTTCAATTCAGATGTTAGTCTAAAATAGCCACCAATCTCTGTTAATCAAAAGATATTTTAGATCTGGACTGCCTGTTATGTTCCTAATAACATCCTGTATTTGTAGTGTATCTTTGTCATCCCTGCTTTGTTTATTGAACTAAAGCATAATCTAAAAAGATAATATTCAGACTGAGAATGCTCATGTTTTGAGTTTTTGCTGATTCCATCGTTTGTTGTGTAAAAAAGTTGATTACTTTTCTGCATGCTTGAGACCCTGTTTATCATCTCGTTTAGCATAGAAAAAAAAATAAAGCATTGTAAAATAGACATAAGTTTCAACATCTTATTCCAACAATTATAAAGATAATAAGATTTGGCATAACTTACCTGTTTGAAGTTTTTCCAAACTCCATCGGCAGAGGGATCAAAATCACTCTCCACGTGGTCAGGCTGGTCAACTGCCTGTTTTGGGTGTCTTATCTATTCGCCCCATAGAATATGTCATAACTCTGCCAACACAGATCCGAATCTAGCATTTTTGGGTCTGTTGGAAAGGTGTGCGCGTCGCACAACTTTCCCATGCTGGCCACCTTGGTCAAAATAGAGCACTCAGGCTTTGAATCACAGATTGTTTGAATCTTGTTCAGAGTCACCTGCTTAACTTACCTTTCGTGCGTGGAGATCCATTTGGATCTCGGATCATGGATCGACTCCCATGGGAGTCCACCATCAAATGAAGGATAAAATGATATTGATATTCTAGAAGGCTTGAAGGATAAGTATGGAGTATCAAAGGGTAAATTTGCAACTCTCCAATCTCAGCAAATCAAACTACAAAGAAAGAAATCTCGATGAGGAGAAAAAAAAAACACCAGTTGTTGTATTGTAACCAAATGATCTCACCATGATATGTGAAAAATAGTCTATCCAATTGTAAAGAGACAAGGATGATAAAATAAGAAAAGCATTATCCCTCCTATCGAATGACGTAAATAGAGTGTGTTTACTTAAATTTTCTTCTTCTTCTCACTTTCCTTTAGACCTTTTATGGAAATGAGTACAGATTTAAAAAAAAATTCTTGTTAGTGTGGCCTTCACATGAGAATGCTTTCATAGACGGGGAGGTAAGAAAAGATTGGAACAAGAAAACTGGTAGGACCCACTTGTGTTAGAACGCTAGATAATTTGATGTTTGTTTCACTCATAACAGGAAAGAACGGAAAATGGATGCCAGCTGAACAATTTTTCATAAAAATTACATGAAACAAGCATACCCTGTTTATTTTGAACTATGCTAGGAATTGTAAGGAATGGAAATGAGTGCACATAAATTATTTTATTGATGATTGATAATAGTATTACAATTTAATGACAGATCACTAAAAGCTTTCACCATTTCGTCTATCTATCTGAACTAGAATGACTACATAAAGACACCAACATTTATTGGCAGCCTTTTTGTGGCAGCAAACACTAGCATTTTTCTGCTTTCTTTGTAGGAAATTTTGCTTTTGTGGAAGTTGTGTTGATGACCTCCAGCAGAAACATGTATCTAAGTGCGGCAATGTGTACAAGAGTAGCATCAAATGGACTGCAACTTCAATTTTACTTCCGAGGGAATACGTGCAGCATGGTTGTTTCTGTCAATCCAAGCAATTATTGAACTTCCTTCCAAGACTAGCTGAGAATTTAACAAGCAAAAAGTCAGCAGTTTTTTCTTTTTTCTTTCATTGAATTGACACGATTTCTTCTTACTGTCAATTGTCATAGTCACCTCTTGATTTGGAAGCTTGAAAATGAAGAAATCGAAAAACAAACGTGTGGTAGAAACTTTTGAAATTTTCAGTCTCAGGACAAACCTATCTCCACGCTGCATCCACAATTACAAAGTGCAAACTTCTTAGCATCATGGAAGAAACCCTCTATCTATCTTACTTATATAAATTGAAACTTGTATTATATTGTTCATCATACAAAATAAACAAAAATGATATTGACCCCTACTTATTTCATTGAGTGGAAATATTGAATTAGTAATGGTCCATATCACGCTAAAATTCTGTCAGATAAAAATGGATAATCACCAAAGATGCTACAGTAATTGTGGTGTGATCCAGGAGAACACTTTATAAGTTTGTGCCCCTTTTTATTAGGGAGATAGGCGGGAAGCAGAGTGTTCTCTCTCTTAAAAGGGCCAAGCACTTTATGTGTTTGTCCAGAACACTGGGCCAGGCCTCCGGGGCAGCCGCTACCTAGCACCAGTCGGCTGAACACCTTGTTAATTGTTTGGCGACGAACTCTGTGTCTACTTTATACAGTAATTGAATGGCTAACTACTTACCTGTAAAGGAGTGATAAACTTGAGAGACAGCTTGTATGTTGCAGCTGCATGGCCTTCAGACTTCAATCCATCGATATCGATACCAACTCTGACAAACACATCTCTATAACCTAGAACACAGGGAATGTAGTGCACTTTAACTAGTGTATGTATTCAACCATCAAAGAAAAACAAAAATTTAGAGAAATCAATCTTGATACACATGCATGTTTCACAATTGGCAGACAATCATATGCCTGCCAAAAAGAACTAATTCCGCAACTCTTATTTCCATCAGCAATATGAAATAATTAGAGCTGGTAAAAGATGATAAACAGTATGTTAAAGAAGAATATTGCCAGTGGTGAGCTTGAAAATCAAAATCATGATGCTTGTGTGTAGACACATGTAAACCTATGAATGCCGTCTGAATAAAATCAAATCATGATGATTGGGTTATATTCTTCTTTTGATTCTCATTTTTCTGAAGCCAAATACAGGGTTACATTTTGGTGAATCCATCAGTACTGTAGCTCAAAAATGGTTAAAACTAAACTAGAAACAAAAATAAAACCATTGCAGTCTCAGCATGTTCGAGGTAATGGGAATATATGGCATTATTAACAACTCCATATTGGTCCAATTCATAATCACGAACTTGAAGTTCAACATCATGACAGCCCTGCACACTGAAGAAGTCAAATCCCAAATTAGTACTCTTTGATACTCCTGTTATTAGGCCTGGCAATGAGACAGCCCAGCCGGTCAACTCGTCAATTTGCATGGGGCCTGTGTAAAGTGCATACCCTCAAGTTGTACGTCAGAGAAGACGACGCAGAGGTGAGTCTCTGCGTGCTCATATTTTGCTTGGAGTGGGTGGTGTTGTGCTTGGCATTCATAATGCGCTACAACGCCTATGTTGTTGAACCGATGCGTTCCAGCGCGGGCGACTCCGACAGGCTCCAGTGGCTCCCCAACAGCAGCATCCTCTTCGTTGTCACTCTCTTCGACTCCGGCAAGCTCCAGGTTTAAATCGAACAGGAGGGAAAAACAAAGGGAGAAAAAAATTTGAATGGAAGAAGGGAAAATTTTGTGCCTCAGGTGGGACGAAAATTAGCGACGGAATTAGCGAGGGAATTTTTCTTCCCTAATCCGTCGCTAATTAGCGACGGATTAGGGACGGAAAATTTTCCTCGCTAATTAGCATTTTTTTGTAGTGTTTTGGCGACGAAAAAATGTTGTCGCAAATCCCTCGCTAATTAGCGACGGCTTTAGCGACAGAGATATTTCTGTCGCTAAGTTTGCAAATATTTCAAAAGTTAGCGACAAATAGTTTTCGCTCGCTAATTCGTTGCAAATTGGCGACGAAAAAAATCTGTTGCAAATTTCCGTCGCTAAGTAGCATTTTTCTTGTAGTGTTAGCCCATGCTGTTCTCTCATCAATTTTTTTTTCAATAATACTAAGAAAGTCATGTATCATGACCTAAGATTCACCAAACACTACAAGAAAATCGTGGATTAGCGACGGACTATATCCATCGCTAATCTGTCGCTAAGCCATCGCTAAACAGTTTAGTGACGGCTTAGCGATGGATAGAGACCATCGCGAATTTTTGCTCGCTAATTAGCGAAAAAACTTATTTGTCGTTAATTCTGTCGCTAATTTACGACAGATTAGCGACGAATAATGTCCGTCGCTAAGCTGTCGCTAAATTTTAAAAAAAAAAAAAAAAATGATCCCCGTCGGGCGGTATTCCGGCAGCAATAAGCCGAACTTATACCGCACCCGACAGGCATTGCACAGAACCAGTGCTCTCCAGCGTCGCCGTCCTCCGTGAACCGTCCTCCGTGAACCGATGCTCTCCGGCGTCGCCGTCCTCCGTGAACCGGTGTTGTCATGGTCCGTGAACCGGCGTCGCCGTCCTCCGTGAACCGGCCTCCCGCACCGATGCCTCGAGGTTAAAGTGGTTCGAGTCTCCCTCCGACTTCACCCCGGACGGAAGGACGATCGCAGAGGAGAAAGACAGCATTCCGTCCTCAATATTGTCGTTCCTTAACAGTCCAGAGGCCGGCCACTTCTTCTCATCCACTGCAGCTGCTGGCACCGCCATGTTCGGCTCCAACGAGCTGCCAAAAGCTGAGGTTCCGGCCACTGCTTTTGCGTTTGCCTCGTCGCCTCCGTGAAATGGCATCCTCCGTGAGACGGCGTCCTCCGGCGTCGCCGTCCTCCAGCGTCCTCCGGCATCACCGTCCTCCAGCGTCCTCCGGCATCACCGTCCTCCAGCGTCCTTCGACGTCGTCGTCCTCCAAAGAAGTCGGTTTAAATCGAGTGTAGCCGATTTAAATTTCGAACGGGGAGAGAGGGAAAATTTCGCGCTCTGTTAAATCAAAAATTAGCGAGGGATTTAGCGAGGGAATTTTTCCGTCGCTAATCCGTCGCTAATTAGCGACGGAAAAATTCCCTCGCTAAATCCCTCGCTAAAATATTTTTCTTGTATTGAGAATTAGCGATGAAAAAATCATTGTCGTTAATCCGTCGCTAATTAGCGACGACTTAGCGATGAAACAACTTTCATCGCTAATTAGCGACGACTTAGCGATAAAACAACTTTCATCGTTAATCTGTCGCTACTTAGCGACGGATTCATGAAGAAAGTTTTCTCTAGCTAATCTGTCGCAAAGTTGCGACGGAAAAAATCCGTCGCAAATTTCCGTCGCTAATTAACATTTTTCTTGTAGTGAAAGTATTAGATTATCAAGAAAGTCATGTATCATGATCTCGAAAAAACTTTAAGATTTTTATTTTTTTAATCTTAAATGTTTAACAACTATGAGGCTCCTTTTTCGTTAAGGCTCATAGTTTAAGGTGCTTTATGATAAATCTAAATTGTTAGATGTGATTTAGTAAGAATGGACTCTTAGATCATGTTTTATATATATATATATATATAAAATGAGCAAACCTAGGAAGACTCGACCTAGTTTAGGCCCATAGGCTAGGCAGTTCGCAAAATTGAACATGCACTGGTTGTTGCATTAGGATCTAAAAAGAAAAAAAAAATCTCATTGTAACAGTTATAGATTTAATGGAACAATATAAACGAGTAGATGGTCTATCGTTAGAACAATTGTTTTGCTCAAAAAATGAGTTTAGGAAAGGTGGTGTCAGTTCTGCCAACTCCATTCCCAATGCAGTGCTTTGGCAACACCTTTGTTCTCAAACAGCAGAGCACTGGGAAAACCACATTACACCTCTGATTCACGACTCCCAACCAGAGCCTTGGTTTCTACTTAAATCACCAATAATAATAATGAAGCCTGCTTAAACAACTAAACTAGTCAAAATCACAGACGAAGGTAAGATCAGTGTTGTCAGTATCGGTGGGTATCAACTGATATTTATAATCAATGTTGTCAGGTGGGTATTGGCCGATATTTATCTTATCGTCAAAAAATCGATATGACACTGACCTGAATCAGCTATATTTTAATAAATGTAAAAATAGCTTAAAATTTAAAAAAATTAATATTATTTTAATAGTTTTAACACGTGTCATATTCTGATTGATACATACTACTTTTTAATTATTTTTGGCCTATTCTAAACGATACATTTGTGTATCGGTATGGGCCACAGCCGAATCATTGGCGAAACAATTGATTTCCATACTGACAACATTTGGGTAAGATGCATACCTAGAAAACATGGACACCAACAACCATTTGTCAATTGTACTAAAAATTGGACAACCATATGCCTAAAAACCAGATGTTGGATGGTTGTTAAATGGGGGATCAAACCATGATGATCCTTGTTAGTTTGGTTAAACTTTAATTTTGACAATCATGAATAATATTAAAAGCATAAAACTTTCCAACTGTTGCTAGTTATAACTATAAAGATGCAAAACATTGGTCAATTATTAAGAACGACTCTAAGATTTTCTAGGCATACAAATCCACCGTAAAAAAAGGAAAGCCAAAATAAAGTAAACAAAGTCAAATAATTGTTTTTTTATGATGAGGAATCCGTGTAACCAAGATCGAGCCACATTGGACCCCACCCTAGGTGGCATATCCTAAGAGGGAAATTGCCCCGATAATGCCCTCTGGTGGTTCGACCTCAAGAGTCCTCGGGCCTTCAAACTCTCAACCTTTCATGTAGCCTAGAGTACCTCAGCGAGAAGGGCAGGTTGCACAAATCTAAGTCTGGTGAATACTAGGTTAACCAACACTACAAGAAAATACGTTGTTAGCGACGAACTTTAGCGACGGAAGTATTCTGTCGCTAGTTAGCGACAGATTAATGAGCGAAAACCATTCGTCGCTATAATGAATGAAATTTACGAAAATAGTGATGTAAGATATCTTGTCGCAAAATCCGTCGCTACTTAGCGACGGATTTTGCGACATAGTGTTTTGTCATAATGGATGCAACATTTGGCGACGGCCTTTGCGACAAAAGATTTTCCGTCGCTACTTAGCGACGGAATATATTCCGTCGCTAGTTTCGTAAATTTGATTTACATCAGCTTAGCGACAGAATTAATCCGTCACTAAGCCATCGCGAATTTTCGAATAACCCTAATCCCAGACAACTTTTCCTTTTCTTCTTTCGCTGCTCCCGCTCCCACTGTTTGCCGTTCACCGTTCGTCGTTCGCCATTCGCCCGTTCCCGTCGTTCGCCTGCTCCTGCCGTTCGTCAGTCCTACCATTCGCCGTTCGCAGGCCCCGTCGTTCGCCACCGCCCGGAGACAGGTAAACGAGGGGGTCGACCCCCACGTGTTTTCCGGCAGGGGGTCAACCCCCTGCTTTTTCCGACAGGGGGTCAACCCCCTGTCTGTTCCAGCAGGGGGTTAACCCCCTGCCTTTCCGGCAGGGGGAACAGGCAGGGGCTTAACCCCTTGCCGGAACAGGGAGGAGGTTAACCCCCTGTTGGAACAGCAGGAGGTTAACCCCTTGCCTTTCAGGCAATGGGTTGACCCCCTACCGGAACAGGGGGTCGGTTAACCCCCTATGTTCCGTAAGGGGGTCGACCCCTTGTCGGAACAGCAGGGGAGTCGACCCTCTGCCGGAACAACCTCATTTTTTTTTGTGGTGACTTCATTTTGAAACGGTATTTTTTTGTGCAGATTTTTCAACGAAACCTGCTTGTGCTGAGCCACCTGTGGTAAGTAAGTGACAAAAACAACGCCAATCGGGTAAATACCCGTGGTGAGTAAGTGATGCAAGCGTATCACATGTTATTTAATTTATTAGATGTAACACTTTATTGTTCACACACTCACTTAGTTGTTGATATTTAGGGTTGCTTTATTGGAGTTCGGAGATCATGTTGAGCATGATTTTAATGTATGAATATGGAAGTGTTCTTATTTTTTGAGTACGGAGTCCATGCTAGGCATGGTAGTAGTTAGTGAAATATTGAAGTGTGTTTGCTGCATGTACATGTTTGCCATTTATTTGATATGAATGATTACGATGTATTGCAATGTTTGATGTAATTGTATCCATGCTTGCATGTAGTTACTTTCAATTTGATTATGACTTTCATGTGAAATTGTATAATGAAAGCATGCTTCAAATGATTATATTGTGTCATTAATAGTTTGCACATGAAAATATTAAGTTATCAATGCATGCATCAAAATTCTTGTTATTGTATGACATCATATATTGTATGATAAATTTGATATTTTCTTCATCGTAGCATTCTGATTGTTCTCTTTTAATTCATTAGGTTATTATTCGTAACATCATAAGAAAATGACTGCAAATCGTGAATGAATGTATCGTCGGATAGTGGACAATGAGTTATCACATGAATATATGGATGGTATTGAAAGTTTTATTAAATTTGCAATGACAAGTGTCAATACAGTGGATCCCACAGGTCGGATTAGGTGTCCCTGCATGATTTGTAAGAATAATCGATTTGTAGAACCTCATGACATTAGACATCACATATATAAGAAGGGTTTTATGAGTGATTATCAGAACTAGATGTTTCATGGAGAATAATTTAGAAATAATTTTGATACACGGGTGAATGTGGTACACGATAATCCATATATGGATTTGATATTTGATGCCGCAGAAATAGAACTGGGTTCTGCTATGAGTTCTAGTGATGTAAGAATTGTCGCAGATGAAGAATCATCAAACGATGCAGCTAGTAGATTTTATGATTTACTTAGAGATGCTGATGAGCCACTTTGGAACGGTTGCGAGAGTCACACTATCTTGTCTGCAATTCTTCAACTAATGAATTTGAAGTCCGAGTATAATTTGAGACAATCATGTTTTGATCGTTTGTGCATGATTGTGAAGAGTATGTTGCCCAAAGATAAGAAATTGCCACAAAATTTCTATCGTGTGAAAGTTATGTCCAACGCTCTAGGTATGGGTTACAAAAAGATTGATGCTTGTCCAAATCACTGCATGTTGTATTTTAAGGAGCAGAAAAATAACATATCATGCCCATCATGTGGGCATTCTCGGTTCAAGCCAAAGACAAGAGGCAATGGTAGCACGAGATCAACGAAAATTTCATACAAGTCGCTCTGCTACTTTCTTATCACTCCTAGATTGCAACGATTATATATGTCTTCAAGGACAGCTAAACACATGAGATGACATGCAAATAAAGTTCGACACGATGAAAACAAGATCACGCATCATGTTGACGCTGAAGCTTGAAAGCACTTTTATCGTACTCATCAGAACTTCACAATGATGAATAGTGGCGTGTGTGTTAAGGGTAGCAGCTACGGTGAAAATGAACATGATTACTACGGTGTTATAGAGGAAATAATGGAGTTGACTTACTTAGGCATAAATAACAGGGTAACTTTATTCAAGTGTCATTGGTTTGATCCAACCGCAACAAGACTCGACAAAGCTTCAGGCATTATGGAGGTGAATTATAAATTCAGGTTTAGAACATATGAACCATTCCTATTAGCCTCACAAGCTCAACAAGTTTATTATACTTCATATCCGAGTATAAAAAAGTCAGATAGAAATGAATGCTGGGCAGTTTGCAAGGTGAAGTCCAAACTATACCGTGAGTATGATCAGTTACATGAAGTTAAGTTAGCTGAAGACAACAATTACTATCAATCAGATGATATCTATGACTTCGCTTATGGTCATGATGTTGCGCATGATATGCATGTCATATCTCCATTGACCGATGAAACATTCATAGAAGAATGTAATCCAAATAATATACCAAGTGAATGGGTAAACAATGAAGAAGAAGAAGAAGAAGAAGAAGAAAGTCAAACAAGTGACGAGGAAGAATTCTCAAGCTAGTGAGCAAAATCTTGTAATACAAACCTCTATTTAAATGCATTGCAATACTTGATGTGAATGATTTGAATTATTTGAATGTATTGTAATACTTGATGCGAATGAATGAGTTGTATTGTAATACTTTATGTGAATGATTTGAATTATTTGAATGTATTGTAATACTTGATACGAATGATTTGAATGCATTTCAATGAATGATGTGAATGATTTAAATTATTGTAATACTTTATAATACTTGATGTGAATGAATGATTTATATTGCAATACTTGATGTGAATGATTTGAATTATTTGAATATATTGTAATACTTGATACGAATGATTTGAATGCATTGTAATACTTGATGTGAATGATTTGAATTATTTGAATATATTGTAATACTTGACGCGAATGAATGAGTTCTATTACAATACTTGATCTGAGTGATTTGAATTATTTAAATGTATTGTAATACTTGATACGAATGATTCGAATGCATTGCAATACTTGATGTAAATGATTTGAATTATTTGAATGTATTGTAATACTTGATACGAATGATTTGAATGCATTGCAATACTTGATGTAAATGATTTGAATTATTTGAATGCATTATAATACTTGATGTGAATGAATGAGTTGTATTGCAATACTTGATGTGAATGATTTGAATTATTTGAATGTATTGTAATACTTGATACAAATGATTTGAATGCATTGCAATACTTAATGTGAATGATTTGAATTATTTTAATGCATTGCAATACTTGATGTGAATGATTTGAATTATTTGAATACATTATAATACTTGATGCGAATGATTTGAATGCATTGTAATGTTTGATGTGAATGATTTGAATGCATTGCAGTACCTGATATGAATGATTTGTATGTATTGTAATACTTGTTGCGAATCATTTGAATGTATTGCAATACTCGATGCAAATGATTTGAATTATTGTAATACTTGATGCGAATGACTTGAATGTATTGTAATACTTGATGCAAATTATTTGAATGTATTATATGACATATATTATTTGTTAGAATATGGTTCGTAGAGGTTACAATGGTCGCTCATCCAATAGTAGCCAGGCCCAGCCTTCATCTTCACGGGCTCCTGTAATAGGTATATCATTTAACTAATTGAATGCTTGATTAGTTCAAATGCGCATTCTCAGAATTTCTAACGTATTTTTTTACAGATGATGTTTCGCCTGTACACGACCCACCTACACTAGTTGATCACACAAGTCAGGAGCCAACACAAGAAGCAGGGTCTTCTTAGTCTGGCACAAGAAGACTCATTCGAATAGTGTATATCGATAATCGACCGTAAGTATTTCATTTTTAATTATTGCATATCTTATAAATATTATATATTCATATTTACTATGTACCAATTCATGTGCAACATGAAGTTTGAGCCACAAAAAGTAGTACGCGAGATTAGGAATTCACTTCTTCAACATCTACCAGGACCGGTTGCTCAATGGAAAGAGTATCCAAAGGAGGTGTTAGACAGATTGTGGTCGTCATTCACGGCATACAGTTGTTTATCATAGTTAATGTGTTTCATATTTAATTTTTTTTAGTCATGTCTACTAACTTTCTGAAAATATTTGTAGGCTTCAAATCGCTTCGCAACTACGATGGAAGAAAATGATGCAATGAAGGTGTGGCATAAGGTGGCTGCCAATCGATTTGCAGACATATTGCACAATATAAAGACTGCAACAAAAAAAGCATTTGGCGGAATAGATGATCCACTACAGTGGAAGGGCCATGACCCCATTACTATCAGGAGAGATTATTAGAATGGAATATGCGATAAGTGGGCGGGATATGCATTTCGAAATCGCTCTGTGAAGGTTGCACAAAATCGAGCGAAAATGCCCGAAGCTCATCTACACACAGGTGGATCTAAGACATTTGGGAGCCACCTGAAGAAAATGGTAACTCATCAGTATATAATATTAATTTTATAAATATTGTTGCAAACTTGTTAACTAAATCTTTTATCATTTAACTTCGCAGGAAGCAAAAAATGAGGCATTATACCATATAAGGATGTGTTTGTTGAAACACATAAACGGAAGACCACGGGAGACTTCGTATCAGAGAAGGCGAGAACGACAACGATATATATTTATTCTATTAATAATCATTGCAATATGCAAGTTATCATAATGTTATCATTAATTATTAATGCATACTTTAAACATTATTTTGTAAGAGGCATATGAGCAACAAATGGTAGAGCGATATGGCGATGACGCTACTTAGCATCCATCATTTGATCCTGCAGCATGGGTGACTGCAGCAGGTGAACCCAAAAAGGGTCGCGTGTTCGGGTTTGGGAGTAATATGAACACTTCACCTGTAATTACTTCTTCCAGTTACGGCTCACAGACTTCTTCAGCCGACATAAGCTCCAAGCAGCAGGCTATTCTTTCTGGTGAAGATGTACGCCAGATCGTTAAGGACACACTGCGTGACTACTTCCATGAAACCGTCGTTGACGTTCTCCGAGATGAGTTCAATAGTTTTTTGCTAAACAAAAGATCTTTGATTGCAAGTTCCTCTCAGGTATAATCACATATTCAAGTTTTTGACTGCCTTAGAATATATATGAGCATAATCGAATCACATATATAACTTTTTGCTTGCCTTAGAGCACATATGAGCATGATAGAATCACATATAGAGTTTTTTGCCTGCCTTAGAGCACATATGAGCATGCTATAATCGCATATAAAGTTTTTTGCCTGCCTTAGAGCATATATGAGCATGCTAGAATCACATATAAAGTTTTTTTGACTACCTTAGAACACATATGAGCATGCTATAATCATATATTCAGTTTTTTGACTGCCTTAGAACACATATGAGCATGTTATAATCACATATTCAGTTTTTTGACTACTTTAAAATACATATGTGCATGCCAAAATCACATATAAAGTTTCTTTACTGCCTTAGAACATATATCATTCATGATAGAATCACATATAAAGTTTTTTTCTTTGCCTGCCTTAGATCACATATGAGCATGATAGAATCACATATAGAGTCTTTCTGACTGTCGTAGATCACATATGCGCATGCTATTGTCACATATTTAATTTTTTGACTGCTGTATCACACATATGAGCATGATCGAATCACATATATAGCTTTTTTCTTGCTTTAGAGCACATATGAGCATTGTAGAATCACATATAGAGTTTTGCTAGCTGTCTTAGAACATATATGAGCATGATATAATCGCATATAAAGTTTCTTTACTGCCTTAAAACACATATTGTTCATGATAGAATCACATATAGAGTTTTTTGCCTGCCTTAGAGCACATATGAGCATGATAAAATCACATATAAAGTTTTTTTACTGCCTTAGAACACATATGAGCACATGATAGAATCACATATAGTGTATAATTTATTTCATAATATTTTGTTTATCAATATTGACTGTTCTTTTCTTGTGTAGGCTGCTAGCGATAATGAGCGTAGCGGAGCTGAAGGGATAGATCAAGGCAATGAACAAAAAGACGCAAAAAATCTTGGCAATGATTAGAGAACTGTGTTGAAGAAGTTCTATTTTTTTTGTTTTGAAATTGTAATTGTTGAATTGTAAATAATTAAACTTGTTAATTTTAAGGTGGAACGATTAATTGTTGTAGATTCCTTTTATATGAAATTTTATGTGTACTTTGTTTTTTATTTACAGGAAATATAAATTGTACAAAAAATATAAATTGTACCATTCTCGATATTTAATTTTCAAATAATTTTTTTCGTGTTTGCGATGGATTAGCGACGGATTTTTTTGTCGCTATGCATATAAATCTAGCGACGACTTAGCAACAAATGTAAATCCGCCGCCAACCGAGGTCGCCGTTAAGTGCTGGCGGATTGGCGACGAAACACGTCGTTCATTATTCCGTCGCAATTAGCGACGAAACTGGCAATGGATGTATTCTGTCGCCAGTTAGCGTCGAAAAATTTGCGACGTAAGCTTTCCGTCGCCTCGTCGTTGCTAAGCCGGTTAGCGACGGAATAGCGATGGAATGTGGTCATCGCTAATCCACTGCTTTGTTGTGGTGCAACTCCTTTCCCTTGAACGATTTGGCAGTCCATAAAATATACATCAAATAAACTCTTAATTGTTTCATTCTCGTAAAAAGGAAAGGCCAATTAGCAATACTAGAATTTGGACTCAAAACCGACCCAAATACCAGCTAACAAAGGATCAAATGGTATCACTATTCTAAAAGGGCCAAAGGATAAGTTTGAAGGATTAAAGGATAAGTCTGTCGGCTCTCTAAATCTCAGCGAATAAAACAAGGGAAGGATACTCAATGATCTCACCACTATTTATGGTAAATATCCTATAATTGTAAAGAACCAAGGATGGTAAACTATTCACATTTTCTTTTGGTAATTAATTAGTTTAAGGTGTTTCTTTCATTTGATCTTAGTTTGTTTCAGAAATTGTTTCTTGGGGGTTAGTTTGTTTGTTTTGTTAATTTGTCTTTTAGTCGTTAGTTGTCATAACTTAATTCTTGTTAGTTAGATAGTTAGTTTTATTATTTTGTCTTGTAGTGGATTGTTATTTCATGTTAGTTTAATTCAAGCTTTTGTGATTTTTGCTTATACTAACCTTCGATTTTTTTGTAGTTTTCTTTCTCATTTTTGTGTTTTGTCTTTTGATTCTCGCAGGGAAGCGTTTAGACGTGTAGTGAGCCCTCGAAAGTACCCCCGAAAAGACCTCTGAAGCCCTTAAAAGGTCTTCTCAAAAAGCCCTTCAGGCCCTCAAGTTGCCCCTTCAACAAATAGAAATAGAAAAGAGATTGGTGAAGAAAAAGAAGAGAGACCATAACCACTGAAGGACAACGATGGAACAAGAAGCTCAAGAATTGAAGCTCGTTTTTTCTTTTATTTCAGATTAGGATTTTTATTATTTTATTATTTAATTTACATATGTAATAAAACCATTTATTTTTATTTGTTTAAGCCCTCGGCAAGGGGCCACACTCTTATTTAGCTAATTGTTTTTATTTTTAAGGCAATAAAGAGTAGTTTAGTTATTTATGAAATATAAAGTATTTTTCATGGTCCCTGAGTACGATCCAGACTCCACCACTCGTGCGAGATAGTTTTTATTATTTGATGCACAGTTTGCATAAACTTTTTTATTGAAAATATCATTTTAAAATACTCTACTGAAACAGTTGCATCAAATTTTTGGTGTCGTTGCCTGGGAATGACGATTAAAATATGAGTATTCACTTTATTTCCATTGTGTATTCGCGTTTATTTAGGTTGCTAGTTTTCTTTCTGTTCTTTACTTAGGGTTGCTAGTTTCTTTCTTTGTTTAATTGTTTAGGATTGCTAGTTTCTTTCAGTACTTAGGATCTAGAATCACGTGTTTGCAAACCCTAGATACCAACTTGCCTTTCTTGCACGACCCACCTATTAGGCTTTCCCTTAGGAGGTGATTGCACACGATTGGTATTATGCTCTTAGTTTATTTTCGCAAAATATTTGTTGGGTGCAAGTGTGTGGTGATGTGTTTACTACTTCTTAGTTTTCTTTTTCTTTACCTGCTTTGTGGTTTGGCCGGTTTGCACGTTAGGTGTTTAGAAAATATATTCTTTAAGATGGTTGTTGCACCGGTCTACCCTTAGGTGCATGCAAGGGCAATGGTCACTTAACCCCGAGCTTGCTGAGTCAGTTGAGGACCCCGAGTCCCTTATTAGAAGAGCCTGCAGATCCGGCCCCATGGTTGATGATCAGCATTTGACCCGTCCTCTCAGGGAGTACTTCATGCCCAATGTTTACACTCCTGCCTCCTACATCACTAGACCTGATGTAGGAGCCAATCATTTTAAAATCAAGGCTAATGTCATTCAAATGTTACCATCCTTTTATAGCCTTAACAATGAAGACTCCTATTGTCATCTCGATGTGTTCCTCGAGATCTGCTCTACAGTGCGGATCAACAATTTTGGAGATACGCGTTAAGGTTAACATTTTTTTTTTCTGCCTCAAAGACAAAGCTAAGCATTGGCTGAAGGCTCTACACTATAAAAAAAATGCATATTAGCGGCAGACACTATCCATCACTAATTCACCGCTAACATGTTTAGCGATGGCTTGGCAACGAAAATCTTTTGTCGTAAAATCCGTCACTATCTTCACCTTAAGAGAGGCTTTCCAAAGAACCAGGATGCCCCCAGCAAACCCAACGGTCGGAATAAAAGCATATGTCGCACCTCTCCATAAGTAAGATACCACTGATAAGAGAATATCCTCCATTTTGGTTTCACAAATTATAGCGATATTCGGACTTTCATACCTAATCCAATTAGCTAAAAACAAGCGCTTACGTGGGCAATTCATGCCCTTAATATTCCAAATACACATCTTCATGATAAATAATCAGGCAACACCCTAGTACGCCTTTGTCGGGTTGAGCGTTGAACTGAGTTGTAGCCATCTTCTTGAAGCTGGGCTCGTAAATGGGCCAATGATTTAGCTCTACGAAAACTATTTGTGACCCTAACCGCAGATCGTGCTCAAGAAATAATCTATTGCCGGATCGAAGAAAGCTGTTCGGGTGAAATCTGCACTCCTAGTGCCCGCGTAGCCTCGACAAAGGACATACCCTATATGTCAAATATGTCATCGACCCCTTGTGACCCATCCTCCAGACCTAACAAATTTGGGCAAGGTTGTGGATGCATGGGTTGCTAGCGGGAGACCCCCGAGGCCCCCTGAACAGATGCTCTGAGAACCTCCATGGGACATCCCCCATCGTGATCGAGCAGGCAGTCCGCCGAACACAGAAATTTGGTAGGTTGTGGCATGCAAGGTGACCACGAGGCCATGCCGTTAAAACCCAAAAAAATGTTTGGGCGGACCCCATGCACACCAAGACGCCTTTGCACGATAGGAATATTGTCAGAAAATGAAGTTTAGAAACGGCAGAACAAAATATCCCACGATCATCAAAAAATGAACGGGCCCAAGATCCATCATGGGCGATAAATGCAACACAACTCCCAGAAGCAAGATCGTGCTGGCGGTCCAATAGTCGAAGAGGCAAACTAGATAAACGTATAGAGCCTGAAGAATTCTCAATGCAAGTGGCCCCACACTCCATCTCAAGAACAGTCGTACTCATTAACTCGTCAGGACGAATGTGACAACTTGCTGGCTTAGAAGGACGTTTCCCGATGGATGCTCTAGTAGACGAGCGGTAGAACTCTGGCGAACGTCCAACCTCATTGAACGAATATACGACTCTGGATACCTTCAACAGTACCCAGAGCGATCTTATCTTAACCGCCAAAAATTATGATGTACCTGCCTCCAAGGTACACACTTGCGCCACATCACAAAAAGATACAATAGATCGACGAGGAGTAGGGACCCGATGCCTGGCCTGTGGTGAAGGTTCTGGCATATGATACTCGCTGGAGAGGCAAACAATACAACAAATTCTTGAACGATCCGAGCCACACCTGTGACAAAAAACTCTTGAATAGAAGTTGAGATTGAAACAGATAGTACACCACCAGTCCCCCGGCTTTGCCTGGCCCACATCTGCCCGTTGCCTAAGGTTGCAGAAAGAGGGTTGCCACGCCGGCCTAACGAGATTCCACCCCTCTAATACATCCTTGTTAGAGGACGACCTTAAAAAAGGAGCATTGAGCGACCTCTGAATCTCGTTGTCTTCCACCGCTTCCCTTTGAAGAGACTTGACAAACCACCAGACGTCCCCTAATACAAGCGCTCGTCGACACAAGCCGCAGACCAGAAACCCAGATAATGAAGCAAAGAATCCTTGAGACAGCCTGAACGGGACCCTATCCGGAGCCCCCCACTTCCAGAGCGACACCGCGAAGGCCCAAGCATTAATCCTCTCCGCCAACTCCAGGAGAGCCTGTTTGTTGTGAGAAATCGATTGACTACACGAGAGACTCCAAAATTGATCGGAGCCTTGCGGCTTGCCTCTCATAACCATCATCATCATTATCATAGCGAGAGAGAGAGAGAGAGAGAGAGAGAGAGAGAGAGAGAGAGAGAGAGAGAGAGAGAGAGAGAGAGAGAGTTACCCTTGCAGTGCAGCAACGAGTCATTGGGGTTGTGGTAGATGCAGTACACTCTCCTTAGCACGCGATAGCCCTTATTCTATAGCAATCTTCCCTCAAATCCCCGCCAGAGTTGCTGCATTCCATGGACACACACCATAGAGAGAGAGAGGAAGAGGTACCTTAGCATCGTTGGTTGTTGCTCTCGCCAGAACGTCGCCGACTGGGTGCCGAAAGACCGTCGTCGACTCGCACAATCTGCTCCTTTTACACACCGATGCAGCGGTGCTACTACCTGAGTGCTTTCGCTGGTCGGAGATGTAAAGCAAAGTTGTCGCTGACGCGCAAGAGAAAACTTACAGGAGAGGTGGAGCAGAGGTGCCAGACTGCAGTGTAGGCTGTAGCAACAACCGTTCAGCTAAAGGGGGGGAGCAGCACCGGTCTGGTGTGCCGACTGCCTGAAAAGGGAGAAGAGGGAGGAGAGTTGTGGGAAGTGAGACGACGACAAGAGGGCCGAGTAGGGCCTCCAGCAAAAAGGTTGAGTAGAGGCTCCGTGCTAAAGGGGCTCAGGGAAAAGGTCGAGGAGGGGTAAGGCATCGGGTGGTTCCAATGAGGGTTTGGCGAATGGATCGAACTAGGCCTCCGACTAAAGGGTTGAGTCGAGGCTCCGTGCTTTAAAGGCTCAGGGAAAGGGTCGAGGAGAGGTAAGGCCGAGAGCAAATCTTAGGATCGTCCATCTCGGATGGGGAAAGAGGAGGGCTGTTGATGAGGGACCCACCGTTCAAGGGCCCGCTACTATGAGAGAGCCTCCCTGAGGTTCGAGGAGATATGTCCTGCTGACAGTTTCTGGTGCTATAGACACCGATTGACCGGATGGAGGTCTAATGCCGATGCCTCTTCACCGACCGAAACCTCTGAATGGTGCGTGCTTTTGGTGATGGGGAAAGAGGAGGGATGTTGGTGAAGGACCCACCGGTCAATGGCACGCTGCTGTGGGAGAACCTCCCTGAGGTTTGAGGGGATACGTGATGCTGACAGTTGTTGGTGCTTCAGACACTGATTGACCGAACGCAGGTCCAATGCCAATTCCTCTTCATTGGCCAAAACCTCTGAATGGTGTGTGCTAGTGTTCGAGAGAGGCAAAAGGCGGCGGGAGGTGGAGCCATTTGGGGTTTGGGACTAGGCCAAGAGAGAGAGAGAGAGTCACCATAATATGAGAACTGAAATATGAAAACTAGAATATGAAAAATGAAAATGTGGGCATTTTCAACACTTTTTTTGCAAATCCAACCATGAGGATGTACTAAGCATGGTGAATTTACTAGGAATCAACCATTGGATCATGTATTTTTGATGAAAAAGTGCATGTTTTGAATGTTTGACCATTTATGAAAATTATGACTCATTGATTTTAAAGCTTTAAAAAGATCTTGTTTATGCATCAAAATCAGATGAATCAAATATATATATATATATATATATATATATATATATATATATATATA
Organism: Nuphar pumila; assembly: GCF_984573655.1. Lineage (NCBI taxonomy): Eukaryota > Viridiplantae > Streptophyta > Magnoliopsida > Nymphaeales > Nymphaeaceae > Nuphar > Nuphar pumila. Next base: position 75,450,336 of record NC_143263.1, on the reverse strand, counting down.
TATATATATATATATATATGTGTGTGTGTGTGTGTGTGTGTGTGTGTGTAGTGCTGGTTATGCCCCATTTTCTCATTCTGATTGTTAAACATTTAAGATTAAAAAATAAAAATCTTAAAGTTTTCTCGAGATCATGATACATGACTTTCTTGATAATCTAATACTTTGGTTAATCTTAGGTCATGATACATGCCTTTTTTAATATTGTTGAAAAAAAATTTGATGAGAGAACAGCATGGGCTAACACCACAAGAAAAATGCTACTTAGCGACGGAAATTTACGACGGATTAGCGAGCGAAAACTATTTGTCGCTAACTTTTGAAATATTTGCAAACTTAGTGACGGAAATATCTCTATCGCTAAAGTCATCGCTAATTAGCGAGGGATTAGCGACAACATTTTTTCGTTGCCAAAACACTATAAAAAAATTCTAATTAGTGACGGAATTAGCGAGAGAATTTTTTCGTTCCCTAATACAAGCGCTCGTTGACGCAAGCCGCGGACCAGAAACCCAGATAATGAAGCAAGGAATCTCTGAGACAGCCTGAATGGGACCCTAACCGGAGCCCCCCACTTCCAGAGCGACACCGCGAAGGCCCAAGCATTAATCCCCTCTACCAACTCCAGGAGATCTTGTTTGTTGTGTGAAATCGATTGACTACACGAGAGACTCCAAAATTGATCAGAGCCCCGCGGCTTGCCTCTCATAACCATCATCATCATCATCATCATCATCATCATCAGAGAGAGAGAGAGAGAGAGAGAGAGAGAGAGAGAGAGAGAGAGACTCTTGCAGTGCAGCGACAAGTCGTTGGGGTTGCGGTCAAGGCAGTACACTCTCCTTAGCACGCGATAGCCCTTATTTTGTGGCAATCTTCCCTCAAATCCCTACCAGAGTTGCTGCATTCCATGGACACACACCATAGAGAGAGAGAGAGAGAGGAAGAGGTACCTTAGCACCACTGGTCGTTGCTCTCGATCGAACGTCGTCGACCGGGTGCCGAAAGGCCATCACCGACTCGCACAATCTGCTTCTTTTACACACCGATGTAGCGGTGCTACTACCTGAGTGCTTTCGTCGATCGGAGAGGTGAAGCAAAGTTGCCGCTGACGCGCAAGAGAAAACTTACAGGAGAGGTGGAGCAGAGGTGCCAGACTGCAGTGTAGGCTGTAGCAACTGTCGTTCAACTAAAGGGGGGGAGCAGCATCGGTCCGGTGTGCCGACTGCCTGAAAAGGGAGAAGAGGGAGGAGAATTGTGAGAAGTGAGGCGACGACAACAGGGCCGAGTAGAGCCTCCAGCGAAAAGGTTGAGCAGAGGCTCCATGCTACAGGGGCTCAGTGAAAAGGTCGAGGAGAGGTGAGGCGTCAGGTGGTTCCAATGAGGGTTCGGCGAATGTATCGAACTAGGCCTCCGGCTAAAGGGTTGAGTCGAGGCTCCGTGCTTCAGGGGCTCAGGGAAAGGGTCGAGGAGAGGTGAGGCCGAGAGCAAATCTTAAGATCGTCCATCTCGGATGGGGAAAGAGGAGGGTTGTTGGTGAGGGACCCACCATTCAAGGGCCCGCTGTTGTGGGAGAGCCTCCCTGAGGTTCGAGGGGATACGTCCTGCTGACAGTTTCTGGTGCTATAGACACCGATGGATCGGACGGAGGTCCAATGCCAATGCCTCTTCATCGGCCAAAACCTTTGAATGGTGCGTGCTTTTGGTGATGGGGAAAGAGGAGGGTTGTTGGTGAAGGACCCACCAGTCAATGGCACACTGCTGTGGGAGAACCTCCCTGAGGTTCGAGGGGATACGTCCTACTGACAGTTTTCGGTGCTTCAAACACCGATTGACCGAACACAGGTCCAATGCCGATGCCTCTTCACCGGCCAAAACCTCTGAATGGTGTGTGCTAGTGTTTGAGAGAGGCAAAAGGTGAGAGGGAAGGTGGAGGCGTTTGGGGTTTGGGACCAGGCCAAGAGAGAGAGAGAGAGTCACCATAATATGAGAACTGAAATATGAAAACTAGAATATGAAAAATAGAAATGTGGGCATTTTCAATACTTTTTTTGCAAATCCAACCATGTGGATGTACCTAGCATGGTGAATTTACTAGGAATGAACCATTGGATCATGTATTTTTGATGAAAAAGTGCATGTTTTGAATGCTTGAACATTTATGAAAATTATGAGTCATTGGTTTTAAAGCTTTAAAAAGATCTTGTTTATGCATCAAAATCGAATGATTCAAAAGCAGGTGTATATATATATATATATATAGTAGCTCTGGTTATACCCCCATTTTCTCATTCTGGTTGTTAAACATTTAAGGTTAAAAAAATAAAAATCTTAAAGTTTTCCCTAGACCCACAATGAGACCCACTGATAGCTCCTACCAACCACGCGGAGCACCTATAATTTTTAACATAGATCTTTGGCCTTTGTTTGTCTGTTTGTGTTTTCTTTTTGGAATGGTGGTCATGCACTCATTGGATTCTTGCACTCATTGGTGGTAAACTAACGAGACCAAGAGTGTTTAATATTTAAAACATAAGGTTATTTTTTATTTTAGTTAAGCCGTCTCATCAAGTAACTTGAGATAATTTCTTTTTAAAAGTTGGGCAAAGCAGAGAGAAATTATGCTCTTATTAAGAAAAAAAAGATTTGGTGATGGCAGCTTTAGAAAAACTTGATGCTAGGGACGGTAATCTTCCGATGAAAGAGCATTTTTGTAAAATCTCAACATATTTTTTCTCTCGTCAACATTTTCCCGAGAACCAGGTTTGTGACTGTGCACATGCAAATGGCAAGTAAGCTGGAATTTCTGGTGGTTTTATTGGTCTATGGTTAGGTTTTCATCTGGGTAGACCAGGTTCTCTCACACGATTGAGGATTCTTTAAGCTAAAGATAAAAAACCAGTGGAATACGAACCTGTTGGCTTTCCAACGTCTTTCAATCTTTTGGTGTCAAAGTAAAGCAGCCATCCAAGCATTGACTAGGGGCGTCAACTGTTCTGGTTTACCCTAACCCGACCCATCCAATTATGGGTCCAGACCCAAGTTTTGATTAAGACCCATAATTTGTCAATATAAAAATGATAAAAATATTATTGGTATGGTTCTTATCCAGTATCATTTCTCTTATGGAGGGTCCAATTATTCTCACCTCCCAACCCAAATACCATACCCAAAAATCGAGACCAGGTCTGGTTCTACCCTCGAACCAAATCCGACCTGTTAACACCCCTATTGATGACCCCCATTTTGCAAGGTACCAAGAGGGGCGACTTTTTAAATCTTCTTTTTTTTATTGGCTAGCTGTGGTGAGGCAAAACCCGAGCTGTTACATCTCATCAACCTTGCAAGTATGGGTGTCGACGGGTCGGGTTTACCCAGAAAAAACCTGAACCAAACCTTATAGGGTCTGGGTATTGTGATAAATAAGAAGACCAGATTAAGACCTGCCCGGGTATAGTTTATGAAATTTTATACGAGACTCGAGCCCAACCCGAGTTTGATTACGACATGCAAAATTTTAATGTAAAAATGATAAAAAATATGATTTTACCGGGTATGGTTTGGGTCTGCTTCATGTAGTTCTTATCGTGTTTAGGTATGATTAATATTATAGTAGACCCAATTAGACTAAGGTCCACATTCAATACCAAACCCAAAAATCTGATTCAAAGTCTGGTTTCACGTGGGTCCGAACCAAATCCGACCGGTTGACACCCAAGTTGTAAGTTGTAAGGATCATAATTATAATTATGAGTACTTGGAAAAGACATGCAGAAAATCGTATTGAGATCCAAACTTGGATTTGCATTTAACACACAAAATCCACGTGCTAGTTAGATGCTTGTTCAGTCAACAAAATTTTTTGAAAATGGCAAAATCGTACATCCAGAGAAGGAGGCTGCCTGGAAGGAAAGGCTGTGAATAACGCTATAAATTGATGCAATTAGAGACAAAGGAACCCAACTTGGTGATAGAAGATGGAAGCCATTACCAAGTTCAGCTATGGAGCTTTCCGCCCCTTCTACCCTTCCATTACCACAATGCCTGCAGGTTCAAACCCAACCACTCTGCTTAGGGTTCCATCAACAACCAAGTTGCCATCTCAAAGAATGCTTAGTCTGACACCTCCTCACAGCTTACTCCTTAACAAGGATCCTTGCAGCCTCCTCCAAAACAAAGATGAACAAAATGGATCATGGTACATCCCTCTCACTACAATTATGACCCTCGCTAAGGGATGTAAATGCGTCGGAACCAGGTCGGATCTAGGCATTACTGAGTCTGACTTAATCGCATCTGCCCTAATCGGATTCTGAATTTGACTCAGACTCGGAATAGGATGGTGGTATGCACTTGATGTACACAGGCCCCATACGGCTTGTCATCCAGGCATATTGACGAGTTGACCGGCTGGGCTGTCCCATTGCCAGGCCTTATAACAGGAGTATCAAAGAGTACTAATTTGGGATTTGACTTCTTCAGTGTGCAGGGCTGTCATGATGTTGAACTTCAAGTTCGTGATTATGAATTGGACCAATATGGAGTTGTTAATAATGCCATATATTCCCATTACCTCGAACATGGTGAGACTGCAATGGTTTTGTTTTTGTTTCTAGTTTAGTTTTAACCATTTTTGAGCTACAGTACTGATGGATTCACCAAAATGTAACCCTGTATTTGGCTTCAGAAAAATGAGAATCAAAAGAAGAATATAACCCAATCATCATGATTTGATTTTATTGAGACGGCATTCATAGGTTTACATGTGTCTACACACAAGCATCATGATTTTGATTTTCAAGCTCACCACTGGCAATATTCTTCTTTAAGATACTGTTTATCATTTTTTACCAGCTCTAATTATTTCATATTGCTGATGGAAATAAGAGTTGCGGAATTAGTTCTTCTCGGTTGATTGCCTGCCAATTGTGAAACATGTGTTTCAAGATTGATTTCTATGTATTTTTTGTTTTTCTTTGATGGTTGAATGCATACATTAGTTAAAGGTTTCCTACATTCCCTATGTGTTTTAGGTTATACAGATTTGTTTGTCAGAGTTGGTATCGATATCGATGGATTGAAGTCTGAAGGCCATGCAGCTGCAACACACAAGCTGTCTCTCAAGTTTATCACTCCTTTACAGGTAAGTAGTTGGACATTCAATTATTGTAAAGTAGACACAGAGTTCGTCTTCAAACAATTAACAAGGTGTTCAGCCCTATCGACTGGTGCTAGGTAGCAGCTGCCCCCGGGGCGTGGTCCAGTGTTCTGGAAGAACACTTATAAAGTGCTTGGCTCCTTTAAGAGAGAGGGGGGCACAACACTCTGCTTCCTGCCTATCCCCCTAATGAAAAGGGGCACACACTTATAAAGTGTTCTTCTGGATCACACCACAATTACTGTAGCATCTTTGGTGATTATCCATTTTATCATACAAAATTTTAGCGTGATTTGGACCACTACTATTTCAGTATTTCCATTCAATGAAATAAGTAGGGGTCAATATCATTTTTTTTTATTTTGTATGATGAACAATATATTACAAGTTTCAATTTATATAAGATAGATAGATAGAGGGTTTCTTCCATGATGCTAAGAAGTTTGCACTTTGTAATTGTGGATGCAGCGTGGAGATAGGTTTGTCCTGAGACTGAAAATTTCAAAAGTTTCTACCACACGTCTGATTTTTGATTTCTTCATTTTCAAGCTTCCAAATCAAGAGGTGACTATCACAATTGACAGTAAGAAGAAATCATGTCAATTCAATGAAAGAAAAAAGAAAAAACTGCTGACTTTTTGCTTGTTAAATTCTCAGCTAGTCTTGGAAGGAAGTTCAATAATTGCTTGGATTGCCAGAAACAACCATCCTGCACGTATTCCATCGGAAGTAAAATTGAAGTTGCAGTCCATTTGATGCTACTTTTATAGACATTGCCACGCATAGATACATGTTTCGGCTAGAGGTCATCAGTACAACTTTCACAAAAGCAAAATTCCCTACAAAGAAGGGAGAAAAAGGCTAGTGTTTGCTACCTCAAGAAGGCTGCCATAAAATGTTGGTGTCTTTATGTAGTCATCCTAGTTCAAATAGATAGAAGAAATGGTGAAAGCTTTTATTGCTATTGTAACTCTGTCATTAAATTGTCATACTATTATCAATCATCAATAAATTAATTCTTGTGTACTCATTTCCATTCCTTACAATTCCTAGCATAGTTCAAAGTAAGCAGGGTTTGTTTGTTTCATGTAATTTTTATGGAAAATTGCTGAGCTGCCATCTCTTTTTCCTTTCTTTCCTATAATAAGTGAAACATTGGGTCCTGCCAGTTTTCTTGTTCCAATCCTTTCATACCTCCCGCCTATGAAAGCATTCTCATGCGAAGGCTGAGCTAATAGGATTTTTTTTTTAAATCTATATCCATTTTTCATGAAAGGTCTAAACGAAAGGGAGAAGAAGAAAATTTAAATAAACACATTGTATTTACGTCATTCAATAGGAGGGATAATGCTTTTATTATTTTATCATCCTTGGCTCTTTACAATTGAATATGTTTTTTCTCACATATCATGGTGAGATCCTTCGGTTACAATACAAGTGGTGGCTTTTTTTCTCCTCATTGAGTTTCCTTCCTTTGTAGTCTAATTTGCTAAGATTGGAGAGTTGCAGACTTACCCTTTGATACTTCATACTTATCCTTCAAGCCTTCTAAAATATCAATATCATTTTATCTTTCGTTTGATGGCTAACTCGGCACAGGAGTCGATTCACGATCCGAGATCCAAATGAATCTCCATGTGCGGAAGCTAAGTTAAGCAGGTGAATCCGAACAAGACTCAAACAATCTGTGATTTGAAGCCTGAATGCTCTGTTTTGACTAAGGTGGCCAACACGAAAACATTGTGTGACGCGCACACCATTCAAACAGATCTAAAAATGTCAAATTCGGATTTGTGTAAGCAAAGTTATGACAGATTCTATGGGGCGAATAGACAAGACACCCAGAACAGGTAGGTGACCGGTCCGACTACTTGAAGAGAGATTTTGGTCCCTCTGCCGATGGAGAGATTTTGGTCCCTCACCCAAAACATGAGGATTCTTAATCTGAATATTATTTTTTTAGATCATGCTTTAATTCAATAAACAAAGCAGAGATGACAAAGATAAACTGCAAATACGAGATGCTATTAGGAATATAGCAAAGAGTCCAGATCTAAATTTTTTTTTTATTAACAGAGATTGGTGGTTATTTTAACTAATATCCAAATCGAAGGAAAAATTATAAACATGAAAGTTAAAGCTCTAGGTGTCAGCTTTCCAACAAGTTATAATTTGCGAATTTTTGTTTAGTAAACAAAAATATATGATGAAAACACGAAACAGTAGTAGTGATGTGATGCACAGGACATAACTCTAGTCTTGTTCGATTGATTGAAACTTATCAGAGATTTTAGAGGCCTAACAATGATGCTTTAAGAAAAACAATAAACAACAAACTTCAAGGGGAGAATTTTAGCTTTCCAACAAATCAAATATCACTTGATTTGGACCAGTATCTAAAGAGATACAATTAATATACCAGGATAGTGTCTAACAATCCTGAATACAGAAACGACTTTCCTTAGCAGAAAACGAGTTTCAGTAAAACCCAAACATACATCAACAAAATGAGTTTCTGGACAACCAAAATCACATAAACAATTTGATTAACACTTTATAAATAGACTCATAATCTTTAACAAGGAATCTAACAGTCGATGATAACAATTATACAAAGAACACAAGATAAAAGTAACAAGTTCAGAAAAAATGTTATCTTGTTTGCAGTAACAAGATCTTAAAATACTTTAACAACTTTCTCAAATGTAGAACAACACCAACAAAAGATTCGTCCATACAAGCACAAGAAGTATTCTTCTTGAATCAACACCCTCACACAATTTTCTCTAACCTTTCTCAAAGGATTTCTTTCAAAACCAAATGATAGCCAAGCTCTCATTCACGATTTTTTTTTTCTTCCAAATTTCAAATCAATCTCCTCTTGGTCGACCCCCTCCTTGGGTTATTAAACACCCAAAATAGATCTTCATAAAGCAGGTCAAGACTTCTCAAGGCAGACTCTTTCCAAGGCATTGAATAAGTTATTTTTAGAACTAGAGCTTTAAAGCCCTTTCAATAACTCAATTGACTTCAAAGTCAAATGAGAATTCAAATTGGGGACTATGGATGCCCACACTAAGTGGCATCACCCATATGAGTCCAACGAGGTTTGGATCTCGGGCAAGATCCAAACAATGTTAGGATCCGGACCCATAAGCAAAAAGGCATTAAAATTAAATGCAATAAAAAATAAAAACTACCCTTAATCCCGATATACCCTCTAGTACCACAAAAAGATCCTAAAGAGCACTAGAACTATTCATATTCATAGAATTCGGTACCTAAAAAAAACCAAAAATAAAAATAAAAATAAAATAAGAGAAATGTTTAATATGATTTCTACTTGCCAAAATTGAATAAAAAATAAAATGCAATTTCAGTAATTGAAATGCAGACCCCTGCATGTCATTGGATCTACATGGTAATGCATCTCGGATCAAGTCTGGTGAGTTGGATTTGGATCCAACTCATCTGCAATGAATTGATGAGTTGAATGCTCTGCATCATCATTAATTGGTATTTGGATCAGTTTTGACTCCAAACTATTATCACTAATACTCCCCCACAAACCCAACATTGGAGATTGTCATAAGCTAAGTTTGGGCCTTGAATTCTAAAACATGGATTTAGTTTTTTTTTTAAAGAGTCTAAAATGCTTTCTTGAAAGAGTGAAAGATGAGTTTAGTTAATGGCTCGGTAAACACATCTTCTACTTGTAACTGTGAGAGGATGAACCATGTAACTAGTTGTTGCTTAGCCACATTCTCGTGAACAAAGTGATAATCGATCTCAAATGAAAAACAAGATTCATTGTCATTTGAACAACTGATAAATTGTCACAAAAGATGGATGGAGCTTGGGAATATCGATGCCAAGATCTTGAAGAATTAAGTTAATCCATGTGATTTTTGCAGCCATTGATGAGAAAAAAATGTTACTCATCTTTGAAACTTAAACAAAAATAACAAACTTTTATTGACACTTAAAGAAAGTGGTGAATATCTCATTAGTCCTTCATAGTGAATTCACAATTTAATTTGAAAATGTCCTCAATGACAAATATGTAATTACTTTTCGTAATTATAATGTCATCAACATAGAGAAGCAAGTGTATACAAACTTGAGTATTTTGGAAAATTTAAAAAGAAAAATCTGCATCACTGCAATAGAATCCCACGTATTCGTTTGGAGTTCTTCGGTTGTGCAGGAACTCTGAAGGAGAGAGGAGAGACTTCTCGTTATGGTGTTGTAGACTCAATCAAGTCCTTTTGCTCTCCTATTGCTGCAAGAAGGGCCAGTTTCCTTCAGACATGAGGAGGTGAAGGTGGATCTGCTGTCGGGCTCCCTTCAAAACTGAAATGAAGAAGAAAGGGGATTTGAGAAGAGAAAAATGATGGAGAGGTGAAAACGGGTGAAGGTGAAGGAGGAAGAGGGGTTTGTTAAATAGGAAAGGGGGAGATCGAGAATCATCCATTGAGAGGGAAAGGTTGTTGGAGATCGACGGGAGAGGTAGAAGAAGGTGTGATGGTTGCGCGATGGGTGGTTCGGAGGGCGATGGAGGAAGCTTCGTGAAGGAAGACCGAGAGTGTGCGAAAGAGAGAGGGTTTCGAGAGAGACATCCTCTCTTCTGAAAAACACGATTTAGGGTTTTCTTTTCTTCTTCTTTTTTTCCTTTTTTCAAACACACCCTTCAATTTTATCGAATTTTCCAAGAACAAGGCTCTTTCAAAAGGACGATTTGTCAAAAGGGTGGTTTTTAAGAGCTTTATTTTTTTGTAATTTCTTTTTGATTTTCCTATTTTTTTGTTCTTTTCTTGTTCTTTTCTACATTTTTTGTATTTTTTAAAATAAAAACTCTAGAACTAGAGAAAATGAGAGATTAAACTATTTTTGAAATTTTTTGAGAAATATTTACAAAAGAGGGGTTTTCTGAGAAAAATGGGTTAGAAATAAAAAATGAGTTTGGATTCCAGCGAATCCAAGAAATGAATAGAAATTTTATCAAAATTTGACCTGATTATTCAAAGATGGATCCAGGGTCAAAAAGGGAAATTTTTATGATTTTTGAAAAATTTGGGGTGTTCACAGATGCCCCTCTTTGCTGCTAAGCCGGTTGTAAGCTGAGCTTAGCGGCAAAGAAGACATGCCAAATTTTCTTTAAAAATGCATCAGTCAGAATGCATGAACTGGGTGTGGAGGAATTGGCTTTGCAAAACATTATTTTTCAGGTTTGGCACCTTATCCTGTAAGGTTTTGGGAAGAATCGAAATCCCTGAGAAGAAAGTAATTTGGACAGAAGAAGATGAGGAAATCGTGACGGGACTTTGGGATGAATATCCCGAAATGAGAAAAGAAGTTTTATGGATGTGACAAAGATAAGAAATTTTGAAAAGACGCAGGCTTAGCCCTTAAATAGGATGGGACATTTTTGAAAAATACCTCGTGAGACGAGGTTTAGGTATGATTCTTTTATTTGAATGGATATACAAAGCATGGATTCCTTAATGGGAAAAATCATGATGGGACTGGGAAAAATACCTTACTGAGGCAACTCTCTTTCAAAACTACAAACAATGCTATGTTGCATCAAAAATAGATATGAAGCATTTATTTCATTCTTGGATAACCAAAAAATTTTGCCAATAAGATGAAATTGTAGTTGATTCAAATGCTTGAAAGTGTGCACGTATGTGCGAAAGATATTCCCTCTTTTTACCTAGAGTATTTCTTCCAAAACTAGGTTAACTCCCCGGATTCCAAAGTCAGATTCAAATTTTAAAATTGTTGAGTTTCTTCAAGGAAGTTATCCATTTCCTTGATATGAATAGAGAAGAAGTACTCTTAATTTCATAAAAGCGAGTAGTGAAAAGACATTGATGAAGGAATTTCGCATAAGAAAAGATGATCTCTGGCAATTTTGGCAGTTTGATATCTTGAGGCTTTTTCCATAATAATTTTTTTGGCACTTTTTTTGAGATATTAAGCTTTTTGGGTTTCAGGGAAGTTTATTACATCATCCGTCATTCTGTTGATGTCCTAGTTTTTCTCTTTTTTTGGGGGGAAGGGTACATCACAAACTCCTTCATCTTGGAGATGCTCTGATCCTTCTTTTTCTCGGGAATTATACTGGTGATATTGGCTTTATTGGTGAAAAATCTCTAGATGATGGCAGCAATCAAATATCTTTTAGGGTTTGTCGGGAGGCTCAGTGCAGTCGCCTTCATCTTCACGATGATCTGAATGTTCCCTGGAAGGATCCGTCACAAACTCTTTCATCTCGGAGATGATCCAAATCTTCTTTGGCCCTGGGGGTCGAACTCGCATATTCGTCTTCAACTTGACAACAATTAGTAGATCCCCTTTGCGAATATTTGATTATAGCTTATATGAATGGATGAGGAGATATGGATTGAGTGGATTCCTTTTATTGCTCAGGATATTTCTACTGCCTGATTGCCAAAAAATCAACTTTAAACATGCACCATAGCTATGATCAATACCGATTCGCTTCTAGCTTTTCAACATCATTGAATATTTCTTTCGCTAATCATACCAAGGATATTTCTTACATCCTCTTGGTTGATCAACAGAGAGAAGATTTTGAATTTTACACTTTTTCGCAAAAAGCTTCACCCTTTTGAAAAGAATACTAGAGGTAATCCGAGGTGATTCTTTTGTGCAATAAGATATTGGAAGCAACACATATTTTTAGCAAATTGGCAAAGTTTTTTAGAGTCCTTTGTGAAATAATCACTCAATATGGATTTTGATAGGACCTTTAGCTGAAATTTTGGAGAAATAATGTGAGGATTGGAAAATTCGACCAATAAGAATTGAATTTGGCAAGACCAATCTTAAAAATGGGGTTAAGGAATTTTGGAAAAGAACCTGGGTAAAAGAATTTGCTAAAGGAACAGTGTTAGGCTGGAATTTGAGAAGGATTTTGGTAAAGGAATTTTTGGTAAAAAGATTTTGGTAAAGGACTAGTGTTAAACTGGAATTTGAAGGACGAATTTGAAAAATTGGAAATTTGAAGGGTCAATTTTGAGAAAATTGGAATTTTGAAGGACCAATGTACACATTGGAATTTTTGAAGGAATTGGAGTTTTGAAGGATCAATTTGGAGAAATTTTGGAATTTTTGGAGTAATGTAAAACTAGGATTTTGAAGGACCAATTTGAGAAATTGGAATTTGGAAGGACCAATTAAAACATTGGGATTTTGAAGGACCAATGTAAAAACAGGAATTTGAAGGACCAATTTGTGAAAATTGGAATTTTTGAAGGAGCAATGTAAACTAGGATTTTGAAGGACCAATTTGAGAAATTGGAATTTGGAAGGACCAATGAAAACATTGGAATTTTGAAGGACTAGTGTAAAACTGGAATTTGAAGGATCAATTTGTGAAAATTGGAATTTTTGAAGGACCAATGTAAACATTGAAATTTTGAAGGACCAGTGTAAAACTGGAATTTTGAAGGACCAACTTGAGAGAAATTGGAATTTGGAAGAACCAATGTAAACATTGGAATTTTGAAGGACCAGTGTAAAACTGGGATTTTTGAAAGACCAATTTGATAGAAATCGGAATTTGGAAGGACTAATGTAAAACATTGGAATTTTGAAGGACCAGTGTAAAACTGGAATTTTGAAGGACCAATTTGAGCAATTGGAATTTGGAAGGACCAATGTAAACATTGGAATTTTGAAGGACTAGTGTAAAACTGGAATTTGAAGGACCAATTTGAGAAATTGGAATTTGGAAGGACCAATGAAAACATTGGGATTTTGAAGGACCAGTGTAGAAACTGGAATTTGAAGGACCAATTCGTGAAAATTGGAATTTTTGAAGGAGTAATGTAAAACTAGGATTTTGAAGGACCAATTTGAGAAATTGGAATTTGGAAGGACCAATGAAAACATTGGGATTTTGAAGGACCAGTGTAGAAACTGGAATTTGACGGACCAATTTGTGAAAATTGGAATTTTTGAAGGAGCAATGTAAACTAGGATTTTGAAGGACCAATTTGAGAAATTGGAATTTGGAAGGACCAGTGTAAAAACTGGAATTTTAAAGGACCAGTGTAAAAACTGGAATTTTAAAAGACCAATTTGAGGAATTGGAATTTGGAAGAACCAATGTAAAACATTGGAATTTTGAAGGTCCAGTTGTAAAACTGGAATTTTGAAGGACCAATTTGAGCAATTGGAATTTGGAAGGACCAATGTAAAACATTGGAATTTTGAAGGACCGGTGTAAAACTGAAATTTTGAAGGACCAATGTAAAACATTGGAATTTTGAAGGACCGGTGTAAAACTGAAATTTTGAAGGACCAATTTGAGAAAATTGGAATTTTGAAGGACCAATGTAAACATTGGAATTTTGAAGGACCAGTGTAAAACTGGAATTTTGAAGGACCAATGTAAACATTGGAATTTTGAAGGACCAGTGTAAAACTAGAATTTTGAAGGATCAATTTCATGAAAATTGGAATTTTTGAAGGATTTTGATGAAGGACCAGTGTTGGACTGGATTTGGAAGGACCAACGAAGGACCAATGTGAGAATTGGATTTGATGAAGGATTTTAATGGAGGACTAGTGTTAGACTGGATTTGGAAGAACCAATGTGAGAATTGGATTTGGAAGGACCAGTTGAACTGGATTTTAAAGGACCAACGTGAGAATTGGATTTGATGAAGGACCAGTGTGAGACTGGATTTGGAAGGACCATTATAGAAGGTTGCGCTGCTTCTATGAATGGTTTCAAGATTATCCCTTATCCTGAACGTGAAGCTCAGGTTTATCCCTTAACCTGAAGGGGAATGAAGGAATTTTTAAAGAGAATAGACCTGAAGCTTAAAAGAGGTGTCCGAGTCGGAACTCGGATATTTGAAAAGAAAGATGGACCAACTCGAGAGTTGGGTTTTTGAAAAAGAGAAGAGTTTGAGTCGAAACTCGGATATTAAAAAGAAGATAAAACATAAAAGGGGGGAAAACTCGAGTCGGAACCCGGATCTTCAAAATAAATGATAAAAGGGAAAATTGAGTTTTAAAAACTCAAATTTTTGAAGCAACGATTGGTTCCAACACGAGCATTGGATCCAAAAGGAAGTCCGAGTCGGAACTTCAAACGAAAGAAAAGGGGGGAAAACCCAAGTCAGAACTCGAATCTTCAAGATAAAAGAGAAAATTGAGTTTGAAAACTCGAATTTTCGATGCAATGATTGGTTCCAACACGAGCATTGGATCCAAAAGGAAGTCTGAGTCAGAACTCGAAACTTCAAACGAAAAAAAGGAAGACCCGAGTCGGAACCTGAATCTTAAAAGGAAAAGATAAAAGAAAACCCGAGTTTTGGAACTCGAATTTTTAAAGGAAACGATTGGTCCAATGCGAGTATTAGAACCAAAGGGAAGCCCGAGTCAGAACTCGAAGCTTCAAAAGAAAAGATAAAAGGAAGACCTGAGTCGGAACCCGAATCTTTAAAAGGAAAAGATAAAAGATAAAAGAAAATGGTTGGTCCAATGCGAGCATTAGAACCAAAGGGAAGCTCGAGTCAGAACTCAAAACATCAAAAGAAAAGATAAAAGGAAGACCCGAGTCGGAACCCGAATCTTTAAAAGGAAAAGATAAAAGATAAAAGAAAATGATTGGTCCAATGCGAGCATTAGAATCAAAGGAAAGTCCAAGTCGGAACTCGAAACTTCAAAAGAAAAGATAAAAAGGAAGACCCGAGTCAGAACCCGAATCTTTGAAAGAAAAGATAAAAAGAAAATTAAGAATTGATGAAAATTAAAGAAATTGTGGAAGATGATTCAGGTTTATCCCTTAACCTGAAAGAGAAAGAGAATAGATTGACAAATTTGATAAAAAAAATTGATAAAGAATTGAAAGAATTGATAATAAAATGATAAAGAATCAATAAGATTGATAAAATTGATAAAGAATAAGGATTAATAAAGAATTGACAAAGAATGACGAAGATCTAGTAAAAATTGGTAAAATTTGGTGGAAAAATTGAGGATACTTTGGAAGATGATGAAAAGACTTCAGGATTATCCCTTATCCTGAAGGAAGAAGGACCTCGCAGGACGAGGTTCAGGTTTATTCCTTAACCTGAGTGGGAAATTTAGAAGGAAAAAGGAATACCTCATGGGAAAGAGGCATCAGGTTTATCCCTTAACCTGAAAGGGTACTTGAAAATAAGAATTGACAAGAAAATTAATAAAATCAATGAAGAATCAATAAAATTGGCAAAATTGATAAAGATAAATTAAAAATGATAAGACTGATAAAAATTGACAAATGAAAAGAGTTGATTGAGGAAAAGAATTTGTTTGATCCTGCCTGCACGTGGGATCTTTTAAAATGAGATGAGAATGTTTATGAGAAAAATCATTTTTGGAAAGAAGATCAACCATGAGGTTGATTTTGAAGAATGATCAACACGAGAGTTGATCTTTGAAGAAGACGAATCAATACGAGGATTGATTTTGGAGAGAGATCATCATGAGGGTTGATCCTTTGAAAATAGTGGTTTTAAAACCGATTTTAAAAAGGATATCAACACAAGGGCTGATTTTTGAAGGTAATGGTTTGAAACTGATTTTGGCAAGAGAAGATCAACACAAGGGTTGATTTTTGAAGATGACGGTTCAAAACTAATTTTGAAAAGAAAAGATCAACACCAGGGTTGATTTAAAAGGGTGGTTCAAAACCATTTTTAGAAAAACTATATCAACACAAGGGTTGATTTTGGGAGATGATGGTTTAAAACTAATTTTGAAAGGAAAAGATCAACACCAGGGTTGATTTAAGATGGTGGTTCAAACCCATTTTTAGAAAAAGATATCAACACAAGGGTTGATTTTTGGAAGATGATGGTTAAAAACCATTTTGGAAAGAGAAGATCAACACACTGGTTGATTTGGAAGAAGATTGGGTCAAATTTTTAAATTTTTGGTGATTATGATGAAAATTTTGCAGAAATTTTTTCAGGTTTTTATGATTTTGAAAAACCCTCATAGGCAATATCATTTCTCTCATGGATGATGTCGGGATTGTCCTTCACCCAAAAAAAGAATGGGAATTTGATGACAGAAGAATATTTTGAAGTATAAATGTAATTTTAACAATTTTTTAAAGCCCCAATATTGCGAAAGAAATAAGGATCAAAAGATAGGAAGAAAGATTTGACATTTTATTTATAAGCAAAAACCGATAACAAAGACTTGAAATATTCATAAGCATCTCGACCACAAATGGTCACAAAAAGACTCGGGCTGACTTGCCCTTACAAGATGGTTTGGTAAAGAAAATGGAGGAAAGCAGAAAGACTCTAGTATCATCAGTTTTTCGAATGATCTGGGAAAGGCTTGGTCAGGACGGCGAGCTGTTCTTCATCTTCCTCCTCTATCAGAAGTTTTTTATCAATGCAATCCTGGATGATGTTCTTTAGGATGAAGCAGTGCTCGGTATCGTGCCCCATTGTTCGGTGAAGCTTGCAGAATTTGTCTTTCCATTTTCCCAGGGAGACCGGAGGATCAACAACTCTCGGAAGTTTAATCATATCTTTGCTCAACATATACTCCAGAACTTGCTCGAGGGACTGTTTCAGAGCAGTGAATTGGCAGTCATAACCCCACCCTTCACGTTTTATCTTCTCCTTCTGCTTGGCCAGAACTGGCTTGTCATTCTGTTTGAAGGGTTCCTCTCGCTGACCTGTCTGCTTGTTCTTGTTATCCTTGCTGCTACTGCCCCCAGAGTTAGCTAAAAAGGTATAATTCGCCTTCTTTTTGAGGTCCTGACCGCTCTTGATGAGAGTGATGCCCTCAAAATTCCCATTGTCCATCCCCATCTTGAGCCACTCAGCTCGTTCAATAAGCTCTATAAATGATTTTGATGTGTAGGTGGAAATAAGGCTTCTGAGAGGCTGAGAAAAAATGCTCAAGATAACTTGGAGCGCGTGCTCTTCTGAAATGGGGGTTCTCATCTTGTTGCAGGTATCTCTCCACCTCTGAATGAAGTTTACGGCCTTTTCCTTATCTTCTTGTTTCAGATTATATAAGTGATTGAGGGTTGACAGTGCCTCAGTGTTGAACATGAACCGTTCCACGAACAGATTAACAACTTTATCAAAATCTTGCAGCTCGACGGGGTTGATATGCTCTGCGTACCATTTTGCTGCTACGCCTTCTAAACTGCGAGGAAAACGCAAGAAGAGGTCCCAATTGTCTTCACTGAATCTGGCATATTCTGCGAAAAACATTGCAAGATGAGCCTTTGGGTTGCCAGACCCATCGAACTTAATAAACTTTTGGGGGAGATCTTCCAGGATGCTGTCCTTATCTAGACCGAGGTAGAAATCTTGTCTGGTATATACCTTCTTTTCCTTATCTCGAATCTGCAGATCTTTGACCATCTTCATCAATACTTGAATTGAATCTTCTGCCGGGACCCCATCTTTAGGCTTGTTGATTGATTCAGGCTCTTCTGTCATCTTCTTGGGCTGTCACAGATGTTTTGGGATGAATACAAACTGCTCTTCTTCGGAGTCCTCGTTTGTCGATTCTGTACTCTCAGATGTGCTGTCCTTCTGAACCCTCTTCTTGTTGATCCTGACATGCTTCTTTATTGGCTTTGTCTTGATCTTATTCTTAGAGGATGTTTTCTTTGAACCTGCCCCAACTTGTTCAAACATCATTTTTGAAAGATCTTGTACATTGCTGGATCGACATCATCCTCATCTGAATCATATTTCCGGGATAGTCGGGGAGAGTTTACTTCCTCCACTTCACTGTCATTGTGTTGCTGAGGTGCCCTTCTTCCTGCTCTCGTTTGAACCATGATGAAATGTTGATGTTTTCTGTAGAGTAAATGAAGGATTTAAATTTGGGAAATTTTGGGAAAAAATAGAGACTAAGAAAGAGATACTAAAAGATTTTAAGAGAGATCTCTTGATAAAAAGGGATCTTGGATAGGGAGATAGAATTTTAAAGATATATTTTTGAAGATGGATGACAAGACCTGACTATTTTGAAAAATTGCAGGTAGGATCAAAGAAAATTGAATAAATCAGAAAAGAAAAGAGAAAAATACACCTGGACCATTTGAAAGATAGAGGAAGACTTAAATGAATATCCAGGGTTTTAAAAATTTACGAAAGAATAAAGAATGAGAAATATATAATCCTGGATTTTGGAAAATAGAAGAAATTTTGAAACAAATATCCAGGGTTTTGTAATAGGATTTTATAAGATAATATCTACAAAAGAATCAAATTATACAAGCAATGATACACAAAATAACACTCCCTAGAAGTTGATTCTAAATGCAATATTTCGAAAGGCTGGTAGGACCTTAATCCTAACTCTAAGGTTCAGATCATCTGATTCCAATCAAGATACGCCGATATACCCAAGCCGAAGCTCGAAGTACATGGCATAAGAATATTTCTCTTGTTCTAAGGTTATGGCTTCCCAACATCCTTGAGCACCTACCGATATACCTCCGACTATGGCCCTTAGGTACGTGGTAGGGGGGCGCGAACCCAAATAGGTGGTCCAATTGTGAGGCTCTCTCCCGAACTATGGTTCAGTGAGACAGCCCAGCAACGTGAAGACCGGGACAATATAGGTAGGGATATTTTCAAAAATATGTTCAACATGCAAGAAATCAGATGGCTCTAATGCAAGTCCTAATAAGAGATAGATTTTTGAAATCATAAGAAGCATACACTTGCACACGTTGTTTCCATTCAATCTCTAGAATTGAGGAGAGTTGTATTTCAGACCTAAGTCTAATGTGAGCATGGAATAATCTCCTCAATATGGTCCTACCAAGCCATATTTAAATTCCTATATGCAATGATGTCAGCTTAGGATAGAGTCTAGGCTCCTAAGTTTTGCATGGAAATGAAGCTGTCATTTGTATAATAAAGACTTAGATAAGATTAAAGCAAAGTAAAAAGGCAAAAATTCGACCGGACGAAGACGGTTTCCATCTCTATCATCAAACCTGTGATCATCGCAAATTTTTTCCTCTAATTCCTTTTTTCCTTTCTCTTCGCCTTTCTAACCTCTATTCCCTTTTTGAAGGGGAAATGAAAGATAGAAAAGAAGAGAGAATAAGAAAAGTAAGAAGAGAGAGGAACTCTTTTGCAAAGTCTCACTTGACCTTAATTTTGAAAATATTTAGGAAAATAACTTGCCTCCATTTTTGAAATATTTGCGAGAAAATTGGGAGACGGGATTCGCTCGTCGGTACGAGGTTCGATCGTTCCTGGCGCTTTTACCAGAGGTAATCGAACCAAGGGTCAAATTTATGCCTCTTTGCTTTGCTAAAAGATTATCTAAGAATTTATCCTAAATCTAAATGCACAAAGAATCATGCTTGTGCAATGCAAGGATG
The DNA here is from genome assembly GCF_984573655.1 of Nuphar pumila. Lineage (NCBI taxonomy): Eukaryota > Viridiplantae > Streptophyta > Magnoliopsida > Nymphaeales > Nymphaeaceae > Nuphar > Nuphar pumila. The sequence continues at coordinate 75,430,768 of NC_143263.1, read as the reverse complement.
TATGCTCTTTTGAAAAGAATGATTTTGGAAATCTGAGATTTTTCAAGTAAAAATATGATGATGGAATGGAGATATGATTTATGAATAGTTGAATCTAACTTAGAACTTGAGATAGATCAGGAAAAGATATTTTGAAGTTCTAAGTCTTTGAAGTAATCAGAGTTTGGGGAGGATAAATCTTGATCTTGAAAAGAATGATTTAAAGTTGAGATAAAAGGAAAAGAAAGGAAGTTTCAAAGTCAAAAATGGATTTTGGATTTGAATTTTTGAACCTGGATTTAGGAGAGGAAATAAAATTTGAAATGGAATTGAATTCTAGATTCGAAGTTTGAAATCAGGATGGAATTTGGATTTGAGAAATCCAAATGGAATTTGAAGATAAGATTGGGTTTAATAAGGTCAGATGTGTTTTGAAAATGGAATTGGTTTTGAAATCTAGAAATCAAGATAGAATTTGAATCCAGAGTCTGAATGCTAAACGAAATTTGGATCCGAAGTCTGAGATCCAAGATGGAGTTGGATCCGAAATCTGGAATACTAAATGGAATTTGGATCCGAAGTCTGAGATCTAAAATGAAGTTGAATTCTGGATCCTAAATGGAATTGGATCCGAAATCTGAAATCCAAAAATGGAGCTGGATCCGAAGTATGGAATCCAAGATGAGATTGTTTTTTGAAGATCCTAATCTAATATGGAATTGGGTTCTAAATTTGGAACTAAAGGGGGAGTTTGGATCTTTTGAAGATCCAAAAATGGGACTTTAGAAGATGGATCTGGGTTTTGAAAACCCAGATTAAATTTAAAAAGAATTGAATGTTGAGATTCAGAATCGATCTCAAACTTTGATTTTTGAATTTGAAGATAAGGAACAAACTTGATTTTGAATTTGAAATTAGAAGATGAATCAGAAATTTGAAAGTTTTAAATTTGAACTTTGAAATTGATTGATTTGAACTTAAATATGAATTTAAAAAAAAAATGAATTTGGGATTTCAAAGTTGATTTGAACTTTGAAATTGGATTTGAATTGAAAATTAAAGTTTTGAATACAAAATGAATTTTGAAATTTCAAAGTCAATTTGGATTTTGAAATCGAATTTTAAGTCTTGAAAATGAGATAGAATTTGAATCTGAATCTATAAATAATGATTGATTTGAAGACAATACTCAAGAACCACTTGGAGTTTTGAAAGGGAATTTCGAAAATATGATGCAATTCTATCCTATATGATGAATGAATCTAAAAGAATGTAAAATTGGATTTTAAAAATCATATTTCATTCTTTAAATGAATGCAAATAAGATTGAAGATATAATATATCCCTGACTATGGTCATTGAATATATCATATAACAATCATATTTGAATTCAGGTGAAGAATAAAATATATTTTGGTGCTTTTATAGAGTTTAAAATGAAATTAACTCTCAATATATCTTGACTATGACCATTGATATATGTTTTGAGCCAATTTTAAATTAAACTCTAATAAAAGAAGAAAATATTCGAAAATATAATGATTTTTGAAGAGGATCCAGTGTGGATCCAGTGTTATTCTATAAAAGATGAAAATTCTAAGTTTTGTTTACATCCTCACTATGGCCATTGATGTAAATCATCAACTTAGGATTAATCACCTTTTACAAAATGGTGCACGTGTCATTCGTGTTCCCATTTTGTGAGTTTTCAGAAATAAAGGAAAATGCTGGAACAAATGATATTTACATGCTCATCCATTCTAATTTAAAAATTTCTCATTTATAATCTAGCTATTACAATGAAAATTGACATGATAGAATTCTAATCTAAGAGGGAAATCAACATTTTCTAGAGATTCCTGCAAAACACTTGGTTAGTATGAAAGTAGAAGAGAATTGCACATATCACATTGACTTCAAAATACAGATGGTGAGATGCTCATGTGCCACGATATACATATATACACACATATGTATACATGCATACCTATATATATATATATATATATCACATATATGCAACATAGATGGATGAGAGTGATGCTGATTGTATACAACAATGTCATGGGGTATGGGATATATATAGGTAGCTGTAGCAGGAAGTGAATACAGAAACATAAGTGTTGTGATTAGATGTAATGAAGGTAGTGAAAATGGTGGCATGTACTGCTAAGTGAGCAAGTGTCGAGACAGATGTTACGTAGCAGAAATAATGAACGACACCTACACCATGTTGGGGTGAAGAGATGAAGGTAGTGAAAAGGGGCTTTACCTGGCATCCAGACAGCAGATCAAAAAGGATTTACAGTAGCAATACCACTAGATTTCCTTTTCTGCAGCAGCAAGGGGTTTTGCAGTGTGCAAATCGATTTCTCTCTATCTCCCCTTTCTTTTTTCTTTTTCTTTTTTGTTTTACTAACAACATATATCTGATATGCAGATGTGTATCTTACAGGAAGGCTGTGGTTTTTGAAAGACATTTTCCCATGGTTTGCTCTGGTAGCCATATAAACAGTTAGGTAAGATCAGTGCTCGCAGGAGCTTGAGCCTGAGAGAGAGCCATTCTCTCATTTTCTGCTATCTATCCACAAAAGACTGCAGCTACATGCATGCCAAACTCCCTTTGTTAACCCTGGGAGACAGAGAGACCACAGGTGGGGGTATTGAGTATACTTGGAAATACCAAGGTGTGGGTCCAGGTAAAACATGTGAATGTTATAACAGTGTGTGGGAATAAAGTGTATGAAGTGGATACTGTAATGAAGTGGGTTTGTGAAGGAAATGTATGCAAGTGAAGGTATGCAGTGGATGTTGTGCACATGAGTATGGATAGGACAATACATTACTATGGATATCATGGTGGGTTGGAATTTTACAATAGAGCAGAAACTGTGCTCCAATCTCCAGCAAACTATTCTAGGATACCACATCCAATCAGTCCAGCAGTTAGATAAATAACCGGCAATTTAGCACAACAGAACATGAAAAGTAATGATTAAATCAATCTATTTAAGTTTAATATCAACCCATTATGATAATCACGATCGAGAAAAACATAATTAAAGTTGTTTATTTCTAGATATTCAGGCTTGGAACTCGAGTATACTGTAACAAAAAGAATAGCTAATCAATATAGGCATTGATATCTATATTTCAATGAGAATACAAGGAGCATTTATCCCTTCCCTTTTTGCGATCCTATTCTGCAAAATTGAGTAAAACTATGTTAGATCAATGTTCAACAGAGAATTCAAGTTTTGGAACTTCACCCAGCTGAAGCATGTCAAATCACTAAATTAAGTATAGTCATAAACATCTAAACAAAATCATTAAGTCTGATTGATTAAGATTAAATAGAACTTGGTCCTTGCTTTTAGCAAACCAAGCCTAACTCCACTTCTAATCTAGGGCAACTGTTATGTTACAATATACACAGGGAGGGGGGTGGTAGATTTGTAGGGAAAACTGAGCACCATAAATAGTGTCACCCAACTTATATGCATTGAAGCTTGAGTTCAGAGAAAAAAAACAGATTTTTTGCTGAAGATAATCTTCCAAACTAAGGGTATCCCAATCATTTTACCAAGAGAGAATACATGCTGAAAGTGTTGTTTGTGGAAGTGGCAAAAACAGGTGTGGAAGGCAACATGGCTGATGGTGTGTTAACACTGTAGGTGACTTCATCAGCATGATGGTGAAAATAGATAATGCTTAATACAAATGCTACAGATGCCTGGAATACATGGATGCGAAGGTCCAAGGGCTTTGGGCATTGCATAGTGAATGAGGTGTAGTGAAAGTATTGCTGCAAGGTATGCAACAGGAAAATGTTGACGTGTAGGTGATATATTCCAGTGGAGCCGTACTGAATCAACATAGGGGCTGTGAAGAAGGTGGAAGTCACGACCCATAGTGGGTTGTGGCTGGTCATGAAGCAAATGAGTGTGGGACAAACAGGAGTGTTGCTAGGCACGACACTACAGTAGTGGTAAGTGGTTTTTGGGCCATGCAATGATTGTTGTGCAAGTTGCAGGATTTATCAATGGTATCATGGTTGTATGTGGTAAGTGTAAAATGGCAAGAGGTGAATAGTGCCTCTTGCAGGAACAGGGGTGCATAAACGTGAATGCCATGAGGGATATCAACAAGTGGGTGTGTTGTAGCCGTGCTAATGGATTGATGGGAAGTTGAATAAGGCATTGGTAAATGGAAACATTGTGAGCTACAACAGCTATTAGGCTATTGTGCTCAGGTGTGCACGTAAATACTATTGATGGTGAGGCTGTGATGGGCTCAATTATACAGGATGTAAATGTTTAATGTAAAGGGGATGAGTGCGAAGGCAACCCAAAACAGGAAAGCATGAATAGGAACTCAAAATATAATGGGAAATTGAAATAATCAAAGGCTTGCAAAAAGAACAAAAATGTTGTCAAAGGAAATGGAGGTGAATGGGAAATGAAATTTAGGTAGTGAATGTGAAACTGAACTTAACTGGAGAAATGTGATGTAGGAAATTGGTTATGAAATTACAATGAAACAAGATGCCAAAAATAAGATTATTTCATGGTTTAAACAGGACCTCCCCGATTGAGGTAGCCTCACAAATATGATTAACATGAACATCAACTAGTGTAAATCAAGATGTTCTGCTGCATCTGATATATGCGACATGCATTTTAGATAATCTAAGCAAGAAACAATGTTGTATGATATTAACTATACAACAAACGAAAAGGGGTGAATCAGATTATACAAAGAAAGCTACGAGCTCACGTAATGTAATGGAAAACAATGGTAGCAGAGAAATTGAAGTAAAAATGCATAAAAATCAGCTAATAGAACTAACTGATAGGAAGAAATGACTGTACATTTTCACAGTGAGCAGGGGATTGCTACTGGAATATGAGTGAGCATATATTCAGTAGGAAGAAAACATGAACTAACCAGTTTCTCCAAGCAGCTAGACGATGAAACCCCATGACATGACCCAATTGAGTCCCCTTGTCAATATGCCAGCAATTTGATCTTGCAATGGATGGCTTTTTCTGATTGTTGGGATGGAGTAGATGGCTAAGCATTGTGGTACATCATTGATGCCAGTGATTTATCGCCATCAGGGCAATCAATTAAAATAGTAATGTAACAGGACCCACGACTATTTGAAAAAAAGAAAAAAAAAACTTGAGAGGTAGACAAACATTGTATTGCAGCCAATGACAACACAGTAACAAGCCATTCGCAGGGAATTTTTAACCGAGATATAGCTCAGACGATTTTTGTACTCAAAATACATAGATATCAGAGAGAAACATAGCCAAAAGAGATAGCAAATACACAGGGCAAGCAAGATCAGTATGACAAAATGGACTGTAAAGAGATATTAAATCTAAACGACATGAATTGAGATGTATACTTGCCTAAACTAAGGAAACTCAGTGAAATAAATTATAAAACTATAAGTAAATGTTGGGATCTCTCATCCCATTGATATTGTGTATCTGTAAATCAGTTTTTGTTAATGAGCAAGCCGATGTTACAGAGACGCTTCAGTGAAAATAATTAAAATCAAGGGAAGAAAACAAAGAAAAACCGGGAAAGTGCAGTGAAGGAAAAGAAAAATGAAGAATTAAGAGAACTACGATAAGGAAATGTAAAAGAAATAAGAAAATCAGGGAATTAAAATGAAGGGAAGAAGAAGGGAAACAAAAATCAAACGGGAGGAGGTGAAGGTGAATAGGTGACTTACCTCCGTTCTGCAGAGTTTTAGAAGGGGGAGGGGAGATCTTCCTGTAGCAACTCCAAAAAGGATGTATTAATTTGGAGTTCTTTGGTTGTGCAGGAACTGTGAAGGAGAGAGGAGAGACTTCTCGTTATGGTGTTGCAGACTCAATCAAGTCTTTTTGCTCTCCTATTGCAGCAGGAAGGGTCGGTTTCCTTCAGACATGGGGAGGTGAAGGCGGATCTGCTGTCAGGCTCCCTTCAAAACTGAAATGAAGAAGAAAGGGGATTTGAGAAGAGAAGAACGATGGAGAGGTGAAAATGGGTGAAGGTGAAGGAGGAAGAGGGGTTTGTTAAATAGGAAAGGGGGAGATCGAGAATCATCCATCCAGAGGGAAATGTTGTTGGAGATCGACGGGAGAGGTAGAAGAAGGTGTGATGGTTGCGCGATGGGTGGTTCGGAGGGCGATGGAGGAAGCTTCGTGAAGGAAGGCCGAGAGTGTGCGAAAGAGAGAGGGTATCGAGAGAGACATCGTCTCTCTTGAAAAACACGATTTATGGTTTTCTTTTCTTCTTCTTTTTTTCCTTTTTTCAAACACACCCTTCAATTTTATCGAATTTTCCAAAAACGAGGTTCTTTCAAAGGGATGATTTTTCAAAAGGGTGGTTTTTAAGAGCTTTATTTTTTTGTATTTTCTTTTTTATTTTCCTATTTTTTGTTCTTTTCTTGAAATTTTCTATATTTTTTATATTTTTGAAAATAAAAACTCTAGAACTAGGGAAAATGAGAGATTAAACTATTTTTGGAATTTTTTGAGAAATATTTACAAAAGAGGGGTTTTCTGAGAATTTTAACGTTGCTCCTTGAAAAATCCTTCAGAAAATGGGTTGGGAATAAAAAATGAGTTTGGATTCCAGCGAATCCGAGAAATGAATGGAAATTTTATCAAAAATTGACCTGATTATTCAAAGATGGATCGAGGGGCAAAAGGAAAATTTTTAAAATTTTTGGAAAATTTGGAGTGTTCACAGTGGGCGAGCAATGATTTTTGAAACCGTTCAGCAAAGGCTGCACAAAACCGAGCAGTGATGCCCGATGCCCAACTAAACATAGGTGTGTCTAGGACTTTTGGGAGCCACCAAAAGAAAATGGTAACTCATCAATATATATATATATATATATATTGTCAAATTTGTAAGTATTTTTACATACTTATTAATCAATTTTTTTTATCATGTAACATTGCAGGAAGCAGAAAAAAGAGGCATTGTGCCTTACAAGGATGTGTTTGTTGAAATACATAAACGTAAGAGCACATGAGATTTTGTATCAGAGAAGGTGAGAGCGACATCGGTATGTATTTATTGTATTAATAAATGTTGAGAAACTCTATTTTGATGTCACATAATATGATACACTGTCGTATTTGATTTTATATAATATGATAATATGTCTTCTTGAAAAATATTATATTATGACTGGATATGTTTTGCCATATATCTAACGAGTATTTGATGCAAGGATATCTCACTCAAAAGGATGGAGACCTCCTGTTCAAGTACAACTATGGTGCAATCATACTCCTTGAAGAAAAAGCTTGATGAGCCATGCATTTCTTAAGATCATCTAAAGAGATCAGCTACCTCAAGATGAAGATTTTTTTCTTCTTTAGAGTCATATGTAACAGAACCTTCAGAAGCATGCATATTGCATATTACATACTCATTCATAAAAGCTATTTCACAAAAGTATACGATAGTTTCAAAAAACACCTTTTTTGAATACCAATAATTGTACCTTCTTACAAACCTTTATGGAAAAGGTATTTTGACATGATATATTTCATGATTTCAAAAAACAATAATTGTACCTTCTATCATGTATAAGACAACTTAAAAAGAAATGATTTCAAATGTGTAGGAAAAAGACAAAACATGGAAATCGGCTACACAAAGAAAAACAAATATAATATGTGGTGAAAAGACTTTAGTTACCTTTTTTCAAACCCATAGAATGTCGACTTACTTGAAGTCATTATTCTCTTTGTATAGCATTAAATACCTCCTGTAAGAAATCTTTGTTAATATCCATCTCAAGAATGTCGACTTGCTTAAAGTCTTCACTCTCTCTGTAGACTTTGAAAAATACAACATAAAGAAAACTCTTGATATGACTATGTATAAATAAAGATCTCAAAGCATTTATTGTACTTACACTCATTTAAGTAAAGAAGTACTTATGTACCACAAATCATTAATTAGAATAAAGACAAAACTACATGATAGCCTACAATCCAACGTTCAATGTACTATTGTAAGAAATAGACTTTTTACATAAAATATATAATACCTAAAATATTACAACAACTATTGTACCCCATATTTTACTTTTATGGAAAGAAGACTTTTTAGAAAACCCATAAATTTGGTTTTTGAAATGACATGACATTTCACATCTCAAAAAGACTACGATTTCAAAAAGGTAACGACTACTTTTTAAAAGCTATATAAACACACTCAAGTAAACTATTCCAACAAGGAATGTACATGTGAGCTTACAACGAGAAAAATTCTTATTCATTTTTGAAAGAGAGCCTAGAAAAAGAAAGAGAAAAGAAAAAGAAAAGAAAGAAAAAAAGTCAAGAATAGCTCTTTGGCAAAGAGTATCTTCTGAGTGAAAAGAACAAAACATTCTGAGAATCCTTCATTCGTGCATTCATATCATTCTGAAGGTTGTATAGGAAGTATTGTAACTTTCTGTTATTCACTATTTTCCTTCTTTGTTGAAAGAAGTAGACCTCTGAGAAAGAGGGTGTTTCCCTTCTCTGTTGAGAGAAGTAGACCTCTGTGAAAGAGGGTGTTTTCCCTTCTCTATTGAGAGAAGTAGACCTCTGAGAAAGAGGGTGTTGTACTATTTATCCGGTGACTCGGATGTTATAGTGGAAAGCTCAAGTGGTTTGCTTGGGGACTGGATGTAGGTCAGGGTTTTGACCGAACCAGTATAAATTCTGTGTTTATGTATTGTGCCTTTATTGCATCATATTTTTAGTTTATTGATCTGTTTAGAATTTCACTATTCACCCCCCCCTCTAATGGAATTTCAATAAATATTGTAATATACAAGTTACTTTGAATTATGTTATCATAAATATTATAATTCTTAATTATTAATTAATATTCCAATTATTACTTTGTAGGTGTCATACGAGTAGCAAATGGTACAACAATATGGCGATGACTCCACTCAGCATCCGCCTTTTGATCATGCAGTATGGGTGACTGCTACAGGTGAACCCAAAAAGGGTCGTATATTCGGGTTTGGGAGTAACATGAACACCACACCAATCGTTGCCTCCTGCAGCCATGGCTCACAGAGTTCTCCCGCCAGCATCAACTCCCAACGTCCGATTGACCCTGCTATGTCTTGGGATGGTGTTTGTCAGTGTCTTGAGGACAAAATGCAATACTTTTTAAATGAAGCAATTCCCAACATTGTCTGTAATGAGTTATGCAACTTTTTTCAAGACGGAGGAACTTTGTCTGCATTCAACATAAGCTCATGTGCCCGTCAAGTATGCATGATTGAATTACTATAAATTTTTCCTTATAATTCTGTTAATGCCCTTCAGTTTATTACTAGTCTATGTGTCATTCAACCATTTACTTTGTTGCATTAGATTAGGTGGATTGCATATAATTTATTTCATTAAATTTTGTTTATAAATACTAACATTTTGGTTCTCTTTTGTAGGATGCTGGAGATGATCAATGTAGAGGAGCTGATGGAGGCATAGAGTGAGGCGCAGATCGAGAAAATGAAGAGGATGATGCCCAAAATCTTGGCGAGGATTAGATTTGTTTATTTAATTTGTTTGACAAACTTGTAACTAATTATAACTTTGCAAGGACTGTATTTGGTTGTTAAAGTTTGTTTAGCTTAGAATTTGTGTTTAATTTGTATGTATTTTTTATGTGTACTGTTTTTTTTTATAAGCATGATATATGAATTGTACGAGAAATTTTTCTCGAGTTTCAAAATATTGCAAAAAAAAAATTTAATTTTTTATTAAAAATTAGCTACGGACTAGAGACGGATATTATCCATCGCTACTACGTCACCAATTTGAAGCAGTCGTCGGTTTGCAATGGAATTTAAGCCGTCGCTAATGTCCGTCGCCAAATTGGCAATGGACATTAGCGACGAATTAAATTCCGTTGCATATCTGAATCAATCTCTATTTAGCGATGCATTCACGACGTACAAGATCCATCGCTAAGCCGTCGCCACTTAGCGACGGTTTGGCGACATATAAATACTGTCACACTTTAGCGACTAGGGTTATGCGTCTGATGCAATCCGTCACTATTTCGTCGCAAAATACGTTGCTAACTTATTTAGCAACGAAATAGCGATGGATTGCATCCATCGCCAATACGCATTTTCCTTGTAGTGTATCTCCACGCTGCATCCACAATTATAAAGTGCAAACTTCTTAGCATCATTGGACAAACCCTCTATCTATCTTATATAAATTGAAACTCGTAATATATTGTTGTTCATCGTTCAAAATAAACAAAAATGATATTGACCCCTACTTATTTCATTAAGTGGAAATATTGAAATAATAATGGTGCAAATCACGCTAAAATTTCGTATGATAAAATGGATAATCACGACAAACACTTTATAAGTGTGTGCCCCTTTTTATTTGGGGGATAGGTGGGAAGCAGAGTGTTCTGCCCCCTCTCTCTCTTAAAAGGGCCAAGCACTTTATAAGTGTTTGTCCAGAACACTTTGGTGACGAACTCTGCGTCTACTTTCTATATTCTACACTAATTGAATGGCTAACTACTTACCTGTAAAAGAGTCAAATCCCAAATTAGTACTCTTTGATCCTTCTGTTATTAGGCCTGGCAATGGGACAACCCAGCCGGTCAACTCGTCAATTTGCCTGGATGACAAGCCGTATTGGGCTGTGTACATCAAGTGCATACCACCAGCCTATTTCGAGTCTGAGTCAAATTCAGAATCCGATTAGGGCAGATGTGATTAAGTCAGACTCAGTAATGCCTATATCTGACCTGGTTCCCACACATTTACATCCCTTAGCGAGGGTCATAGTTGTAGTGAGAGGGATGTACCATGATCCATTTTGTTCTATCTTTGTTTTGGAGGAGGCTGCAAGGATCCTTGTTAAGGAGTAAGCTGTGAGGAGGTGTCAGACTAAGCAGTCTTTGAGATGGCAACTGGGTTGTTGATGGAACCCTAAGCAGAGTGGTTGAGTTTGAGCATGCAGGCATTGTGGTAATGGAAGGGTAGAAGGGGCGGAAAGCTTCATATCTGAACTTGGTTATGGCTTCCATCTTTTATCACCAAGTTGGGTTGCTTTGTGTCTAATTGCATCAATTTATAGCCTTATTCACAACCTTCTCTTCCAAGCAGCCTCCTTCTCTACATGCACGATTTTGCTGTTTCCAATTTCTGCTGACTAAACAAGCATCTAAGTAGTACATGGATCTCAATGAGATTTTCTGCATGTCTTTTCCAAGTAATTAACTCGCTCATAATTATGTTCCTTGTTGTCTTGCAACTTGCAGCTGGGGGTGTCGACCCATCGGGTTTGGTTGGCATGCATAACTATACGGGTTAGGTTAGGGTAAACCCGAACAGTCGACGCCCCTAATCAATGCTTTACTTTGACACAAAAAAAGCGAAACTGGGACATCACGTCGGAAGTCAAGTTTGGCGTGACTGTTATAAACGATATTCCTTTAAAACAATGTCTAATACTTGAACATTTTACCTATTGAAACCATAGGGTTTTCTCATGATGTTTTTTTAAATTTTTTATTGTGTCCATATAGGGACGTTTGACCCGCTGGACAAACGCTGCCTTAACATCGGGCACGCGCTAGGGGTTGCCACTAGGGAAGGGAAACGGCTCGGTTCTTGTTGGGCTCATAAACAGCTTGTTCGAAGTCCTAAAATAGGCTCAACAAGCTGAATACAAACAATAGGTTCTTGGCTCGCCTCGACTGGTACAAGTTTGTTAGGTATTACTGTAATATGTTTTTTACATGTATTTTTTTATAATCTTATTTCTTTCAGCTCTAAACCATTGTATTTTTTCTATAAACAAGTCAGATCAAACGCGGTATGTTTAACTCGGGCTCATTATGAGGTTGAAGTCGGCTAGGGTCGCCACAAGAATGTGCTCAAGCTTGGCTCGTTCAGCTCGTTTACCAGCCCTTGGTGCGACTGGCATGTCCCTTTAAAACCAAAGGCAGGGGACAAAGTTGTCCACACAATACTTTGCCTCTGCATTTCAAACGCAGTACACACCCATAGTTCTCAATTAAGACATTTTTAATGTGAGGCAAAAAATGGATAAAAGGTCGGGTCTTGGAGATTCCAACATTTTTTTCTTAATAAGAAGATAATTTCTAAATCGGACTGGCTCAATGTGAATATCAGTGGGCTATACGAGGAACATTGGTTCCTTGGATTTACCATACGAACAGACAGTGGTAGCTTCAAACACGAAGGTTGTTTCTCAAAGGAAGGAGAGCTGGGAGAGAGAGAATGGAGCGAACAACCACACATTCTCACATTAATAAATCAAGGTGCTAAAGTCATACTAGAGACGGGGCAGCCGGCTGACCCTAGGGATTAAAATATTTAAATTTTTAGAAGGAAGAAGCTCTTTGACAAATATCGTGAGATTTATAAAAAAACTCGTGATAATATCACGAGAAGTTGCCTAAAAGCTTAAAAAGGCAATTTCTCGCAAGATTTTCAAACCGTGATAGATATTTATCATGACCCCCCCCCCCCACCCCCCATATTTTTATTTTTAAATGTGTTATATATATTTTTGAATTTTTTTAAAATCTCTTGAGTTTTTGACTACCCATATTTTGTCGTTTTTAACTTTTGTCAATATGAGAAGAAGCCATGACCTTGACATTCCTCTAGGTATATGCAACTTTTTCAATAGAGTATTTTAAAAAGATATTTTCAATAAAAATGTTTGTGCAAACCATGCATCAAATAATAAAAACTGGCTTGCATGAGTGATGGAGTCCGGGTCAAACTCAGAGAACGGGAAAAATACTTTGCATTCAACAAATAACTAAACTACTCTTTATTGCCTTGAAAATAAAAATAATTAACTAAATAAGACTGTGCCCCCTGCAGAGGGCTTAAACAAATAAAAATAAATGGTTTTATTATAGACCTAAATTAAATAATAAAATAATAAAAATCCTAATATGAAATAAATAAAAAATGGTTTTCTTTGTTTGAGCTTCTTATCCCTTCGTTGTCCATTAGTGGTTATGATCTCTTTTTTTTTTCTTCACCAATCTTTTTTCTATTTCTATTTCCTGAAGGGGCTTCTTGAGGGCCTCCTTGAGGACCTGAAGGGCCTTTTGATCGGACCTTAGAGTACTCTTTGGGGGTACTTTCGAGGGCTCACTCCACGTCTAAACGCTTTTCCGCAAGAATCAAAAGACAAAACACAAAAATGAAAAAGAAAACTACACAAAAATCGAAGGTTAGTATGAGCAAAAAATACAAAAGCATGAATTAAACTAACATGAAATAACAAGCCACTATAAGACAAAATAGTAAAATTAACTATCTAACTAACAAGAATTAAGTTATGACAACTAACTACTAAAAGACAAATTCACAAAACAAACAAACTAACCCCAAAGAAATAGTTTCTGAAACAAACTAAGATCAAATGAAAGAAACACCCTAAACTAATTAATTACCAAAAGAAAACGTGACTACTATCTAAGCATGAAATAAACTAACTAATTGGATCAATGCTAACTAACTCTTAAAGAATGACAAGTATCAAAGTAATTAAATTGTAAAGTAACTAATCAAGAAAACAAGAACATGAAACAATCTAAGTAAACTAAATTACCAATATAGGTAATTCAAGAAGTAGCCTAATGCTATAAATAAAAAATACAGCTACTAAAAAAAAAATGTGAGCTAAACTATTCAATGACTTAGCTATACTAAACATCAAATATCCTAACTCAATTAACAAAACGTTACACCTAAAGCAAAACTCAATATTCACCACCTAATGATGCTGCTATAATCTAAAATAAACAAACTTTATTCTAATGTCATAAACTACTGCAGAAATTTAAATTTAAATTAACTATAAGAAAGAACAGATGAATTGTGTAAAAACGCTACACTGTACGACTAAGAAAACCAAACGCTATTGTGGCAAGATATTAGACTAACACACCAAAAAATAATATTTCATAAACTAAAATTGAAATACTGAACCAAAGAAAAATTCAGATCACGGTTTTGATGTCATTCACTCTAGTGCGTGATTCACGTCAAAAAGAGTGAACCGCTTGTTCATGCTATTCTAACAAAAAAACTAATTACAATTTTTTCTTCTTTTTTATTTTTCTAATAGTTAATCTAACTAACTAAAAACTAATCTAATATTTCATAAAAGCTTACTGGCAGATATTGAATAGTAGACAAAACAATGAAACTACGATCTATTTGATGCCATAAAAAAGAGATTTCAGAAAAACTATGCAAGAAACGCTAAATCGACTAGAAAAGAAATTTTTTATTTAAGTAATCTATGAAACACCATGTATTAAAATTATAATGCAGAATAACTCTAACCTAGATCTAACCTAAACTGAATTAAAAATCAAGAAAAGATAAGAAGACACTATATGCAAAAGATAAGAAGCTTCGTTCAATTTTCCCATGGCCTCTTCAGGTAAGTATTGTTCACCTTGACCTTTTATGCTAACATTGAGTTATAGGCCCACTCACTACGCTTTTGTTGCACGTGTTACAGTTACAGGTGTGTCCGCATCCATGCAATGCTTGCCAAAAAATACATCAACATTTTCTCTTCTCCCTCAACAGACTCCCATTTTGGTTGTTGGGATGTGGGCGACAAAGGGGGAGGTGTTGACTGGTGACCCACCACCCGCGGGTCGGCAACAGTCGATGTCCAGGCCCTGTGTAGGTTGGTGGTGGTCACCACTAGTGAGCAAGGTCATCAAAAACTAAGTCTCTCCTGGGTAACCGCATCCCTCCTACCGCCATTACTCAGGTTCTGCAGATGCCTAGAGGTTAGGTCAGGCCCTGCCGGACGACAGCTGCCCACCTGAGGTCTGTCATCGTCCATAGCTGCCTGAGGCCAACTTTCCTTGGCAGCCATAGGCGGTTACTAGTTGTTCATCGTTGATGGATGAGTGAGGATGATGGCGGCTGGCTGTTGAAGTTGGCACTTAGGTCGTTCGCCAGTGGTAATTGTTGGGCAGCAGGTCAAGACTGTAGCTATAAAAGCCAAAGTCGTTCCTCAACTAGGCCATTCAGTTGGCTACCCTCGCCAATGAACAACTGATGCTGATAGTGTCTGGCTGCCGGAGGCCGGCTGACAGTGGCGGCCACTAGCAGCGATGGATGAAGGAGGAGGGGGGCCAAAACACTTAAAAAAATGCATTTCAAGGAGGTGAGGGGTCGAGTTTCACTATAGCATTGTAGTTGTCGCCAATAAAGATGTCGCCCATATAACATACTTCTTTACTGGCACAAACATATTTTGTGCTAGTAAATATGCTGCATTATTGGTGCACATAAAAGTGCACCAGTAAAAAGGTAATTTCTTATAGTGTTGGCTCATAGGTGAAAAATTCACCAATTGGATATAAAAAATACTTTCCTATGTGGTTTTTTAATTGAACCTATAGTAATGGAACAATAGCTTGGATTTCAAGATTTTCAAAGACCTAATTATGATTATAATTAAAAAAGGGCTTTATAAGGACCTAAGCAGTTGTCTCGAACATAGTTTGATAGGTTCAACATTTTCTTATTGGACATGGGATTCTATTGCAGTGATGCAGATTTTTCTTTTTAAATTTTCCAAAATACTCAATTTTGTATACACTTGCTTCTCTATGTTGATGACATTATAATTACAAAAAGTAATTACATATTTGTCATTGAGGACATTTTCAAATTAAATTGTGAATTCACTATGAAGGGCTAATGAGATATTCACCACTTTCTTTAAGTGTCAATAAAAGTTTACCATTTTTGTTTAAGTTTCAAAGATGAGTAACATTTTTTTCTCATCAATGGCTGCAAAAATCACATGGATTAACTTAATTCTTCAAGATCTTGGCATCGATATTCCCAAGCTCCATCCATCTTTTGTGACAATTTATCAGTCGTTCAAATGACAATGAATCTTGTTTTTCATTTGAGATCGATTATCACTTTGTTCACGAGAATGTGGCTAAGCAACAACTAGTTACATGGTTCATCCTCTCACAGTTACAAGTAGAAGATGTGTTTACCGAGCCATTAACTAAACTCATCTTTCACTCTTTCAAGAAAGCATTTTAGACTCTTTAAAAAAAAACTAAATCCATGTTTTAGAATTCAAGGCCCAAACTTAGCTTATGACAATCTCCAATGTTGGGTTTGTGGGGGAGTATTAGTGATAATAGTTTGGAGTCAAAACTGATCCAAATACCAATTAATGATGATGCAGAGCATTCAACTCATCAATCCATTGCAAATGAGTTGGATCCAAATCCAACTCATCGGACTTGATCCGAGATGCATTACCATGTAGATCCAATGACATGCAGGGGTCTGCATTTCAATTACTGAAATTGTATTTTATTTTTTATTCAATTTTGGCAAGTAGAAATCATATTAAACATTTCTCTTATTTTATTTTTATTTTTGGTTTTTTTAGGTGCCAAATTCTACGAATCTGAATAGTTCAAGTGCTCTTTAGGATCTTTTTGTGGTACTAGAGGGTATATGGGGATTAAGGGTAGTTTTTATTTTTTATTGCATTTAATTTTAATGCCTTTTTGCTTGTGGGTCCGGATCCTAACATTGTTTGGATCTTGCCCTAGATCCAAACCTCGTTGGACTCATATGGGTGATGCCACTTAGTGTGGACATCCATAGTCCCCAATTTGAATTCTCATTTGACTTTGAAGTCAATTGAGTTATTGAAAGGGCTTTAAATTTCTAGTTCTGAAAATGACTTATTCAATGCCTTGGAAAGAGTCTGCCTTGAGAAGTCTTGACCCGCTTTATGAAGCTCTATTTTGGGTGTTTAATAACCCAAGGAGGGGGTCGACCAAGAGGAGATTGATTTGAAATTTGGAAGAAAAAAAAATCGTGAATGAGAGCTTGGCTATCATTTGGTTTTGAAAGAAATCCTTTGAGAAAGGTTAGAGAAAATCGTGTGAGGGTGTTGATTCAAGAAGAATAATTCTTGTGCTTGTATGGACGAATCTTGTGTTGGTGTTGTTCTACATTTGAGAAAGTTGTTAAAGTATTTTAAGATCTTGTTACTGCAAACAAGATAACATTTTTTCTGAACTTGTTACCTTTATCTTGTGTTCTTTGTATAATTGTTATCATCGACTGTTAGATTCCTTGTTAAAGACTGTGAGTCTATTTATAAAGTGTTAATGAAATTGTTTATGTGATTTTGGTTGTCCAGAAACTCATTTTGTTGATGTATGTTTAGGTTTTACTGAAACTCATTTTCTGCTAAGGAAAGTCGTTTCTGTATTCAGGATTGTTAGACACTGTCCTGGTATATTGATTGTATCTCTTTGGATTCTGGTCCAAATCAAGTGATATTTGATTTGTTGGAAAGCTAAAATCCTCCCCTTCAAGTTTGTTGTTTATTGTTTTTCTTGAAGCAT
The DNA here is from genome assembly GCF_984573655.1 of Nuphar pumila. Taxonomy (NCBI): domain Eukaryota; kingdom Viridiplantae; phylum Streptophyta; class Magnoliopsida; order Nymphaeales; family Nymphaeaceae; genus Nuphar; species Nuphar pumila. Next base: position 75,413,317 of record NC_143263.1, on the reverse strand, counting down.
CAATGTTAGGCCTCTAAAATCTCTGATAAGTTTCAATCAATCGAACAAGACTAGAGTTATGTCCTGTGCATCACATCACTACTACTGTTTCGTGTTTTCATCATATATTTTTGTTTACTAAACAAAAATTCGCAAATTATAACTTGTTGGAAAGCTGACACCTAGAGCTTTAACTTTCATGTTTATAATTTTTCCTTCGATTTGGACATTAGTTAAAATAACCACCAATCTCTGTTAATAAAAAAAAAATTAGATCTGGACTCTTTGCTATATTCCTAATAGCATCTCGTATTTGCCGTTTATGTTTGTCATCTCTGCTTTGTTTATTGAATTAAAGCATGATCTAAAAAAATAATATTCAGATTAAGAATCCTCATGTTTTGGGTGAGGGACCAAAATCTCTCCATCGGCAGAGGGACCAAAATCTCTCTTCAAGTAGTCGGACCGGTCACCTACCTGTTCTGGGTGTCTTGTCTATCCGCCCCATAGAATTTGTCATAACTCTGCTTACACAAATCCGAATTTGACATTTTTAGATCTGTTTGAATGGTGTGCGCGTCGCATAATGTTTTCGTGTTGGCCACCTTAGTCAAAACAGAGCATTCAGGCTTCGAATCACAGATTGTTTGAGTCTTGTTCGGATTCACCTGCTTAACTTAGCTTCTGCGCATGGAGATTCATTTGGATCTCGGATCGTGAATTGACTCCTGTGCCGAGTCAGCCATCAAACAAAAGATAAAATGATATTGATATTTTAGAAGGCTTGAAGGATAAGTATGAAGTATCAAAGGGTAAGTCTGCAACTCTCCAATCTTAGCAAATTAGACTACAAAGGAAGAAAACTCAATGAGGAGAAAAAAAGCCACCACTTGTATTGTAACCGAAGGATCTCACCATGATATGTGAGAAAAAACATATTCAATTGTAAAGAGCCAAGGATGATAAAATAATAAAAGCATTATCCCTCCTATTGAATGACGTAAATACAATGTGTTTATTTAAATTTTCTTCTTCTCCCTTTCGTTTAGACCTTTCATGAAAAATGGATACAGATTTAAAAAAAAAATCCTATTAGCTCAGCCTTCACATGAGAATGCTTTCATAGGAGGGGAGGTATGAAAGGATTGGAACAAGAAAACTGGCAGGACCCAATGTTTCATTTATTATAGGAAAGAAAGGAAAAAGAGATGGCAGCTCAGCAATTTTCCATAAAAATTACATGAAACAAACAAACCCTGCTTACTTTGAACTATGCTAGGAATTGTAAGGAATGGAAATGAGTACACAAGAATTAATTTATTGATGATTGATAATAGTATGACAATTTAATGACAGAGTTACAATAGCAATAAAAGCTTTCACCATTTCTTCTATCTATTTGAACTAGGATGACTACATAAAGACACCAACATTTTATGGCAGCCTTCTTGAGGTAGCAAACACTAACCTTTTTCTCCCTTCTTTGTAGGGAATTTTGCTTTTGTGAAAGTTGTACTGATGACCTCTAGCGGAAACATGTATCTATGCGTGGCAATGTGTACAAAAGTAGCATCAAATGGACTGCAACTTCAATTTTACTTCCGATGGAATACGTGCAGGATGGTTGTTTCTGTCAATCCAAGCAATTATTGAACTTCCTTCCAAGACTAGCTGAGAATTTAACAAGCAAAAAGTCAGCAGTTTTTTCTTTTTTCTTTCATTGAATTGACATGATTTCTTCTTACTGTCAATTGTGATAGTCACCTCTTGATTTGGAAGCTTGAAAATGAAGAAATCAAAAAACAGACGTGTGGTAGAAACTTTTGAAATTTTCAGTCTCAGGACAAACCTATCTCCACGCTGCATCCACAATTACAAAGTGCAAACTTCTTAGCATCATGGAAGAAACCCTCTATCTATCTATCTTATATAAATTGAAACTTGTAATATATTGTTCATCATACAAAATAAAAAAAAATGATATTGACCCCTACTTATTTCATTGAATGGAAATACTGAAATAGTAGTGGTCCAAATCACGCTAAAATTTTGTATGATAAAATGGATAATCACCAAAGATGCTACAGTAATTGTGGTGTGATCCAGAAGAACACTTTATAAGTGTGTGCCCCTTTTCATTAGGGGGATAGGCAGGAAGCAGAGTGTTGTGCCCCCCTCTCTCTTAAAGGAGCCAAGCACTTTATAAGTGTTCTTCCAGAACACTGGACCACGCCCCGGGGGCAGCTGCTACCTAGCACCAGTCGATAGGGCTGAACACCTTGTTAATTGTTTGAAGACGAACTCTGTGTCTACTTTACAATAATTGAATGTCCAACTACTTACCTGTAAAGGAGTGATAAACTTGAGAGACAGCTTGTGTGTTGCAGCTGCATGGCCTTCAGACTTCAATCCATCGATATCGATACCAACTCTGACAAACAAATCTGTATAACCTAAAACACATAGGGAATGTAGGAAACCTTTAACTAATGTATGCATTCAACCATCAAAGAAAAACAAAAAATACAGAGAAATCAATCTTGAAACACATGTTTCACAATTGGCAGGCAATCAACCGAGAAGAACTAATTCCGCAACTCTTATTTCCATCAGCAATATGAAATAATTAGAGCTGGTAAAAAATGATAAACAGTATGTTAAAGAAGAATATTGCCAGTGGTGAACTTGAAAATCAAAATCATGATGCTTGTGTGTAGACACATGTAAACCTATGAATGCCGTTTCAATAAAATCAAATCATGATGATTGGGTTATATTCTTCTTTTGATTCTCATTTTTCTGAAGCCAAATACAGGGTTACATTTTGGTGAATCCATCAGTACTATAGCTCAAAAATGGTTAAAACTAAACTAGAAACAAAAACAAAACCATTGCAGTCTCACCATGTTCGAGGTAATGGGAATATATGGCATTATTAACAACTCCGTATTGGTCCAATTCATAATCACGAACTTGAAGTTCAACATCATGACAGCCCTGCACACTGAAGAAGTCAAATCCCAAATTAGTACTCTTTGATACTCCTGTTATTAGGCCTGGCAATGGGACATCCCAGCCGGTCAACTCGTCAATTTGCCTGGATGACAAGCCGTATGGGGCCTGTGTACATCAAGTGCATACCACCATCCTATTCCGAGTCTGAGTCAAATTCAGAATCCGATTAGGGCAGATGCGATTAAGTCAGACTCAGTAATGCCTAGATCCGACCTGGTTCCCACGCATTTACATCCCTTAGCGAGGGTCATAATTGTAGTGAGAGGGATGTACCATGATCCATTTTGTTCATCTTTGTTTTGGAGGAGGCTGCAAGGATCCTTGTTAAGGAGTAAGCTGTGAGGAGGTGTCAGACTAAGCATTCTTTGAGATGGCAACTTGGTTGTTGATGGAACCCTAAGCAGAGTGGTTGGATTTGAACCTGCAGGCATTGTGGTAATGGAAGGGTTGAAGGGGCGGAAAGCTCCATAGCTGAACTTGGTAATAGCTTCCATCTTCTATCACCAAGTTGGGTTCCTTTGTCTCTAATTGCATCAATTTATAGCGTTATTCACAGCCTTTCCTTCCAGGCAGCCTCCTTCTCTGGATGTACAATTTTGCCATTTTCAAAAAATTTTGTTGACCGAACAAGCATCTAACTAGCACGTGGATTTTGTGTGTTAAATGCAAATCCAAGTTTGGATCTCAATGAGATTTTCTGCGTACTCATAATTATAATTATGATCCTTACAACTTGGGTGTCAACCGGTCGGGTTTGGTTCGGACCCACGTGAAACCAAACTTTGAACCAGATTTTTGGGTTTGGTATTGAATGTGGACCTTAGTCTAATTGGGTCTACTATAATATTAATCATACCTAAACCCGATAAGAACTACATGAAGCAGACCCAAACCATACCCGGTAAAATCATATTTTTTTATCATTTTTACATTAAAAATTTGCAGGTCGTAATCAAACTCGGGTTGGGCTCGAGTCTCGTATGAAATTTCATAAACTATACCCGAGCAGGTCTTAATCTGGTCTTCTTATTTATCACAATACCCAGACCCTATAAGGTTTGGTTCAGGTTTTTTCTGGGTAAACCCGACCCGTTGACACCCATACTTGCAAGGTTGATGAGATGTAACAGCTCGGGTTTCGCCTCACCACAGCTAGCCAATACAAAAAAGAAGATTTAAAAAGTCGCCCCTCTTGGTACCTTGCAAAATGGGGGTCATCAATAGGGGTGTTAACAGGTCGGATTTGGTTCGAACACGGGTAGAACCAGACCTGGCCTCGATTTTTGGGTATGGTATTTGGGTTGGGAGGTGAGAATAATTGGACCCTCCATAAGAGAAATGATACTGGATAAGAACCAGACCAATAATATTTTTATCATTTTTATATTGACAAATTATGGGTCTGAATCGAAACTTGGGTCTGGACCCATAATTGAATGGGTCGGGTTAGGGTAAACCCGAACAGTTGACGCCCCTAGTCAATGCTTGGATGGCTGCTTTACTTTGACACCAAAAGATTGAAAGACGTTGGAAAGCCAACAGGTTCGTATTCCACTGGTTTTTTATCTTTAGCTTAAAGAATCCTCAATCGTGTGAGAGAACCTGGTCTACCCAGATGAAAACCTAACCAGTAGACCAATAAAACCACCAGAAATTCCAGCTTACTTGCCATTTGCATGTGCACAATCACAAACCTGGTTCTCGGGAAAATGTTGACGAGAGAAAAAATATTTTGAGATTTTACAAAAATGCTCTTTCATCGGAAGATTACCGTCCCTAGCATGAAGTTTTTCTAAAGCTGCCATCACCAAATCTTTTTTTTCTTAATAAGAGGATAATTTCTCTCTGCTTTGCCCAACTTTTAAAAAGAAATTATCTCAAGTTACTTGATGAGGCGGCTTAACTAAAATAAAAAATAACCTTATGTTTTAAATATTAAACACTCTTGGTCTCGTTAGTTTACCACCAATGAGTGCATGACCACCATTCCAAAAAGAAAACACAAACAGACAAACAAAAGTTAGGTGCTCCGCGTGGTTGGTAGGAGCTATGAGTGGGTCTCATTGTGGTTTGGTGGGAACCTTTCTGATAAAAGCTTTCATTCTTGGTATTCCAAAACAAACCTGAATTTAGTGCAGATGGTAGGGAGAAATTGTTGCTTCATATTTTGCTTTGGAGGTTTACAAGGAGGGCTGGCAAAAAACAAAAAACCAACCTGACCCATCAACCCACTCAATTTAACACAACCTAAGTTGGTATAAATGGTTAGTACAAGTTTAAAAGTTGGGTCATATTCATATCATATTATATCATGCAAATTTTGAAGATACTTGAGAAAAAAAACAGAGAGACACCTAGGGGAGTTGTAGTGGGGTGAGGCCTTAGCCGCTAGACAGGCAGTCAAGATTTTATTTTCACGAGTGTTAAAAGAAAAAGTCTGCAAGCCACGAGAAGAAGGAGGCCTGGGAATCCGTAACATGAGTCCAACTTATCCAACCCAAATATCTAAACTTTGTATCAAATTTGGTCCCAAACCCCAAATGCCTCCACCTCCCGTGTCACCTTTTGCCTCTCTCGAACACTAGCACACACCATTCAGAGGTTTTGGCCGGTGAAGAGGCATTGGCATTGGACCTGCGTTCGGTCAATCAGTGTCTGAAGCACCGAAAACTGTCAGCAGGACGTATCCCCTCGAACCTCAGGGAGTTTCTCCCACAGCAGCGTGCCATTGACCGGTGGGTCCTTCACCAACATCCCTCCTCTTTCCCCATCACCAAAAGCATGCACCATTCAGAGGTTTTGGTCGGTGAAGAGGCATCGGCATTGGACCTCCGTCCGGTCAATCGGTGTCTATAGCACCAGAAACTGTCAGCAGGACATATCTCCTCGAACCTCAGGGAGGCTCTCCCATAGTAGCGGGCCCTTGAACGGTGGGTCCCTCACCAACAGCCCTCCTCTTTCCCCATTCGAGATGGACGATCTTAAGATTTGCTCTCGGCCTTACCTCTCCTCGACCCTTTCCCTGAGCCTCTGAAGCACGAAGCCTCGACTCAACCCTTTACCCGGAGGCCTAGTTCGATCCATTCGCCGAACCCTCATTGGAACCACCCGATGCCTCACCCCTCCTCGACCTTTTCCCTGAGCCCCTGTAGCACGGAGCCTCTGCTCAACCTTTTCGCTGGAGGCCCTACTCGGCCCTGTTGTCGTCGCCTCACTTCCCACAACTCTCCCCCCTCTTCTCCCTTTTCAGGCAGTCAGCACACCAGACCGGTGCTTCTCCCCCCCTTTAGTTGAACGGCTGTTGCTACAGCCTACATTGCAGTCTGGCACCTCTGCTCCACCTCTCCTGTAAGTTTTCTCTTGCGCGTCAGCGGCAACTTTGCTTCACCTCTTCGACCGGCGAAAGCACTCAAATAGTAGCACCGCTGCATCGGTGTGTAAAAGGAGCAGATTGACCCAGTCGGCGACGTTTCGGCGAGAGCAACAACCAACGATGCTAAGGTACCTCTTCCTCTCTCTCTCTCTCTCTATGGTGTGTGTCCATGGAATGCATCAACTCTGGCGGGGATTTAACGGAAGATTGCTATAGAATAAGGGTTATCGCGTGCTAAGGAGAGTGTACTGCCTCGACCACAACCCCAATGACTCGTTGCTGCACTGCAAGGGTAACTCTCTCTCTCTCTCTCATGATAATGATGATGATAGTTATGAGAGGCAAGTCGCGGGGCTCCGATCAATTTTGGAGTCTCTCATGTAGTCAATCGATTTCTCACAACAAACAGGCTCTCTTGGAGTTGGCGGAGGGGATTAATGCTTGGGCCTTCGCGATGTCGCTCTGGAAGTGGGGGGCTCCGGTTAGGGTCCCGTTCAGGCTGTCTTAGGGATTCTTCGCTTCATTATCTGGGTTTCTGGTCCGCGGCTTGTGTCGACGAGCGCTTGTATTAAGGGATGTCTCGTGGTTTGTCAAGTCTCTTCAAAGGGAAGTGTTGGAAGACAACGAGATTCAGGGGTCGCTCAATGCTCCTTTTTTCAGGTCGTCCTCTAACATGGATGTATTAGAGGGGTGGAATCTGGTTAGGCCGGCGTGGCAACCCTCTTTTTGCAACCTTAGGCGACGGGCAGATATGGGCCAGGCAAAGCCGGGGGACTGGTGGTGTACTATCTGTTTCAATCTCAACTTCTGTTCAAGAGTTTTTTGTCACAGGTGTGGCTAAGATCATTCAAGAATTCGTTGTATTGTTTGCCTCTCCAGCGAGTATCATATGCCATAACCTTCACCATAGGCCAGGCACCGGGTCCCTACTCCTCGTCGATCTGTTGTATCTTTTTGTGATGTGGCGCAAGTGTGTACCTTAGAGAAAGGTACATCGTAGTTTTCGGCGGTTAAGATAGGATCGCTCTGGGTACTGTTGAAGGTATCTAGAGCCGTATATTCGTTCAGTGAGGCTAGACGTTTGCCAGAGTTCTACCGCTCGTCTACTAGAGCATCCATCGAAAACATCCTTCTAAGCCAGCAAGTTGTCACATTCGTCCTGACGAGTTAATGAGTATGACTGTTCTTGAGATGGAGTGTGGGGCCACTTGCATTGAGAATTCTTCAGGCTCTACACGTTTATCTAGTTTTCCTCTTCGACTATTGGGCCGCCAGCACGATCTTGCTTCTGGGAGTTGTGTTGCATTTATCGCCCATGATGGATCTTGGGCCCGTTCATTTTTTGATGATCGTGGGATATTTTGTTCTGCCATTTCTATACTTCATGTTCTGACGATATTCCTACCGTGCAAAGGCGTCTTGGTGTGCATGGGGTCCGCCCAAACAATTTTTTGGGTTTTAACGACATGGCCTCGTGGTCACCTTGCATGCCACAACCTACCAAATTTTTGTGTTCGACGGACTGCCTGCTCGATCAAGATGGGGGATGTCCTATGGAGGTTCTCAGAGCATCTGTTCAGGGGGCCTCGGGGGTCTCCCGCTTGCAACCCGTGCATCCACAACCTTGCCTCACAAGGGGTCGATGACATATTTGACATATAGGGTATGTCCTTTTTCGAGGCTACGCGAGCACTAGGAGTGCAGATTTCACCCGGACAACTTTCTTCGATCCAGCAATAGATTATTTCTCGAGCACGATCGGCGGCTAGGGTCACAAATAGTTTTCGTAGAGCTAAATCATTGGCCCGTTTGCGAGCCCAACTTCAAGAAGATGGCTACAACTCAGTTCGATGCTCAGCCCGACAAAGGCGTACTAGGGTGTTGCCTGATTATTTATCATGAAGATGTGTATTTGGAATATTAAGGGCATGAATTACCTCCGTAAGCACTTGTTTTTAGCTAATTGGATTAGGTATTAAAGTTCGAATATCGCTATAATTTGTGAAACCAAAATGGAGGATATTCTCTTATCAGTGGTATCTTACTTATGGAGAGGTGTGACATATGCTTTTATACCGGCCGTTGGGTTTGCTGAGCGCATCCTGGTTCTTTGGAAAGCCTCTCTTAAGGTGAAGATAGTGACGGATTTTACGACAAAAGCTTTTTGTCGCTAAGCCATCGCTAAACATGTTAGTGGCGAATTAGCGATGGATAGTGTCTGCCGCTAATATGCATTTTTATTATAGTGTAGAGCCTTCAGCCAGTGCTTAGCTTTGTCTTTGAGGTAGAAAAAAAACAACGTTAACCTTAACGCGTATCTCCAAAATTGTTGATCTGCACTGTAGAGCAGATCTCGAGGAACACATCGAGATGACAATATGAGTCTTCATTGTTAAGGCCATAAAAGGATGGTAACATTTGGATGACATTAGCCTTGATTTTAAAATGATTGGCTCCTACATCAGGTCTAGTGATGCAGGAGGTAGAAGTGTAAACATTGGGCATGAAGTACTCCCTGAGAGGACGGGTCAAATGTTGATCATCAACCATGGGGCCGGATCTGCGGGCTCTTCTAATAAGGGACTCGGGGTCCTCAACTGACTCAGCAAGCTCGGGGTTAAGTGACCATCACACTTGCATGCATCTAAGGGTAGACCGGTGCAACAACCATCTTAAAGAATATATTTTTTAAATACCTAACGTGCAGAGCGGACAAACCACAAAGCAGGTAAAGAAAAAGAAAACTAAGTAGTAGTAAACACATCACCACACACTTGCACCCAACAAATATTTTGCGAAAATAAACTAAGAGCATAATACCAATTGTGTGCAATCACCTCCTAAGGGAAAGCCTAATAGGTGGGTTGTGCAAGAAAGGCAAGTTGGTATCTAGGATTTGCAAACACGTGATTCTAGATCCTAAGTACTGAAAGAAACTAGCAATCCTAAACAATTAAACAAAGAAAGAAACTAGCAACCCTAAGTAAAGAAAACTAGCAACCTAAATAAACGTGAACACACAATAACAATAAAGTGAATACTCATATTTTAATCATCGTTCCCTGGCAACGACAGCAAAAATTTGATGCAACTGTTTCAGTAGAGTATTTTAAAATGATATTTTCAATAAAAACATTTATGCAAATTGTGCATCAAATAATAAAAATTGTCTCGCACGAGTGGTGGAGTCTGGGTCGAACTCAGGGACCATGAAAAATACTTTATATTCCATAAATAACTAAACTACAATTTATTGCCTTAAAAATAAAAACAATTAACTAAATAAGAGTGTGGCCCCTTGCCGAGGGCTTAAACAAATAAAAATAAATGGTTTTATTACATATGTAAATTAAATAATAAAATAAAAAAAATCCTAATCTGAAATAAAGAAAAAAAATGATCTTCAATTCTTGAGCTTCTTGTTCCTTCGTTGTCCTTCAGTGGTTATGATCTCTCTTCTTTTTCTTCACCAATCTCTTTTCTATTTCTATTTGCTGAAGGGGCTCCTTAAGGGCCTGAAGGGCTTTTTGAGGAGACCTTTTAAGGACTTCAGAGGGCTTTTTAGGGGTACTTTTGAGGGGTCACTACACATCTAAACGCTTCCCTGCGAGAATCAAAAGACAAAACACGAAAATGAGAAAGAAAACTACAAAAAAATCGAAGGTTAGTATAAGCAAAAATCACAAAAGCTTGAATTAAACTAACATGAAATAACAATCCACTACAAGACAAAATAATAATACTAACTATCTAACTAACAAGAATTAAGTTATGACAACTAACGACTAAAAGACAAATTAACAAAACAAACAAACTAACCTCCAAGAAACAATTTCTGAAACAAACTAAGATCAAATGAAAGAAACACCTTAAACTAATTAATTACCAAAAGAAAATGTGAATAGTTTACCATCCTTGGTTCTTTACAATTATAGGATATTTACCATAAATAGTGGTGAGATCACTTGGCTACAACACAACAGTTGGTCGTTTCTGTCCTCATTGAGTATCCTTCCCTTGTCCTATTCACTAAGATTTAGAGAGCTGACAGACTTATCCTTTAATCCTTCAAACTTATCCTTTGGCCCTTCTAGAATAGTGATACCATTTGATCCTTCGTTAGCTGGTATTTGGGTCGGTTTTGAGTCCAAATTCTAGTATTGCTAATAGGTCTTTCCTTTTTACGGGAATGAAACAATTAAGAGTTTATTTGATGTATATTTTATGGACTGCCAAATCATTCAAGGGAAAGGAGTTGCACCACAACAAAGTAGTGGATTAGCGACGACCACATTTCGTCGCTAACCGACTTAGCGACGACGAGGCAACGGAAAGCTTCCGTCGCAAATTTTTTGATGCTAACTGGCGACGGAATACATCCGTCGCTAATTGCGACGGAATAACGAACGACGTATTCTGTCGCCAATACGCCAGCACTTAACGGCGACCTCGGTTGGCGACAAATTTACATCTGTTGCTAAGTCGTCACTAGATTTATATGCATAGCGATGGAAAAATCCGTCGCTAATCCGTCGCAAGCACGAAAAAAAAAAATTATTTGAAAATTAAATATCGAGAACGGTACAATTTATATTTACTGTAATAAAAAACAAAGTACACATAAAATTTCATATAAAAGGAATCTACAACAATTAATCGTTCCAACTTAAAATTAACAAGTTTAATTATTTACAATTCAACAATTACAATTTCGAAACAAAAAAAATAGAACTTCTTCAACACAGTTCTCTAATCATTGCCAAGATTTTGTGCGTCTTCTTGTTCATTGCCTTGATCTGTGTCTTCATTTCCGCTACGCTAATTATCGCTAGCAGCCTACACAAGAAAAGAACAATCAATATTGATAAACAAAATATTATGAAATAAATTATACACTATATGTGATTATATCATGTGCTCATATGTGTTCTAAGGCAGTAAAAAAACTTTATATGTGATTTTATCATGCTCATATGTGCTCTAAGGCAGGCAAAAAACTCTATATGTGATTCTATCATGAACGATATGTGTTTTAAGGCAGTAAACTTTATATGCAATTATATCATGCTCATATATGTTCTAAGACAACTAGAAAAACTCTATATGTGATTCTACAATGCTCATATGTGCTCTAAGGCAGAAAAAAAGCTATATATGTGATTCAATCATGCTTATATGTGTGATAAGGCAGTCAAAAAATTGAATATGTGATTATAGCATGTGCATATGTGTTCTACGACAGTCAGAAAAACTCTATATGTGATTCTATCATGCTCATATGTGCTCTAAGGCAGGCAAAGCAAAAAACTTTATATGTGATTCTATCATGAATGATATATGTTCTAAGGCAGTAAAAAAACTTTATATGTGATTTTGGCATGCTCATATGTGTTTTAAAGTAGTCAAAAAACCGAATATGTGATTATAACATGCTCATATGTGTTCTAAGGCAGTCAAAAAACTGAATATGTGATTATAGCATGCTCATATGTGTTCTAAGGCAGTCAAAAAAACTTTATATGTGATTCTATCATGCTCATATGTGTTCTAAGGCAGGCAAAAAACTTTATATGTGATTATAGCATGCTCATATGTGCTCTAAGGCAGGCAAAAAACTCTATATGTGATTCTATCATGCTCATATGTGCTCTAAGGCAGGCAAAAAGTTATATATGTGATTCGATTATGCTCATATGTGTTCTAAGGCAGACAAAAAACTGAATATGTGATTATACCTGAGATGGACCTGCAATCGAAGATCCTCTGTTCAGCAAAAAACTGTTGAACTCATCTCGGAGAACGTCGATGACAGTTTCATGGAAGTAGTCACGCAGTGTGTCCTTAACGATCTGGCGTACATCTTCACCGGAAAGAATAGCCTGCTGCTTGGAGCTTATGTCGACTGAAGAAGTCTGTGAGCCGTAAGTGGAAGAAGCAATAACAGGTGAAGTGTTCATATTACTCCCAAACCCGAACACGCGACCTTTTTTGGGTTCACCTGCTGCAGTCACTCATGCTGCAGGATCAAATGATGGATGCTGAGTAGCGTCATCGCCATATCGCTCTACCATCTGTTGCTCATATGCCTCTTACAAAATAATGTTTAAAGTATGCATTAATAATTAATGATAACATTATGATAACTTGCATATTGCAATGATTATTAATAGAATAATTGCATACTGTTGTCGTTCTCGCCTTCTCTGATACGAAGTCTCCCGTGGTATTTTGTTTATGTGTTTCAATAAACACATCCTTATATGGTACAATGCCTCCTTTTTTTGCTTCTTGCAAAGTTAACTGATAAAAGATTTAGTTAACATGTTTGCAACAATACTTATAAAATTAATATTATATATTGATGAGTTACCATTTTTTTCAGGTGGCTCCCAAATGTCTTAGATCCACCTCTGTGTAGATGGGCTTCGGGCATTTTCGCTCGATTTTGTGCAGCCTTCGCAGAGCGATTTTGAAATGCATCTCCCGCCCACTTATCGCACATTCCATCCCAATAATCTCTCCTGATAGTAATAGGGTCGTGGCCCTTCGACTGTAGTGGATCATCTATTCCGCCAGATGCTTTTTTTGTTGTAGTCTTTATATTGTGCAGCATGTCTGCAAATCGATTGGCAGCCACCTTCTGCCACACCATCCTTGCATCATTTTCTTCCACTGTAGTTGCGAAGCGATTTGAAGCCTATAAATATTTTCAGAAAGTTAGTAGACATGACTAAAAAAATTTAAATATGAAACACATTAACTATGAGAAACAACTGTATGCCGTGAATGAGGACCACAATCTGTCTAATACCTCCTTTGGATACTCTTTCCATTGAGCAACCGATTTTGGTAGATGTTGAAGAAGTGAATTCTTAATCTCACGTACTACTTCTTGTCGCTCAAACCTCATGATGCACATGAATTGGTACATAGTAAATATCAATATAAAATATTTATAAGATATGCAATAATTAAAAACGAAATACTTACGGTCGATTATCGATATACACTATTCGAATGAGTCTTCTTCTGCCAGACTGAGAAGACCCTGCTTCCTTTGTTGGCTCTTGACTTGTGTGATCAACTAGTGTAGGTGGGTCGTCTACAGGCGAAACATCATCTGTAAAAAAATACGTTAGAAATTCTGAGAATGCGCATTTGAACTAATCAAGCATTCAATTAGTTAAATGATATACCTATCACAGGAGCCCGTGAAGATGAAGGTTCGGCCTGGCTACTACTGGATGAGCGACCACTGTAACCTCTACGAACCATATTCTAACAAATAACATATGTCATACAATACATTCAAATAATTCACATAAAGTATTATAATACATTAAAGTCATTCGCATCAAGTATTACAATAATTCAAATCATTCGCATCAAGTATTGCAATACATTCAAATGATTCACAACAAGTATTACAATATATTCAAATCATTCATATCAGGTACTGCAATGCATTCACATCAAGCATTGCCATGCATTCAAATCATTCGCATCAAGTATTACAATGCATTCAAATAATTCAAATCATTCACATCAAGTATTGCAATGCATTAAAATAATTCAAATCATTCACATTAAGTATTGTGATGCATTCAAATCATTTGTATCAAGTATTACAATACATTCAAATAATTCAAATCATTCACATCAAGTATTGCAATACAACTCATTCATTCGCATCAAGTATTACAATGCATTCAAATAATTCAAATCATTCACATCAAGTATTGCAATGCATTCAAATCATTCTTATCAAGTATTACAATACATTCAAATAATTCAAATCATTCACATCAAGTATTGCAATGCATTCGAATCATTCGTATCAAGTATTACAATACATTCAAATAATTCAAATCATTCACATCAAGTATTGTAATAGAACTCATTCATTCGCGTCAAGTATTACAATACATTCAAATAATTCAAATCATTCACATCAAGTATTACAATGCATTCAAATCATTCGTATCAAGTATTAAAATACATTCAAATAATTCAAATCATTTATATCAAGTATTGCAATACAAATCATTCATTCACATCAAGTATTGCAATGCATTAAAATAATTCAAATCATTCACATTAAGTATTGTGATGCATTCAAATCATTTATATCAAGTATTACAATATATTCAAATAATTCAAATCATTCACATCAAGTATTGCAATACAACTCATTCATTCGCATCAAGTATTATAATACATTCAAATAATTCAAATCATTCACATCAAGTATTGCAATGTATTTAAATAGAGGTTTGTATTACAGGATTTTGCTCACTAGCTTGAGAATTCTTCCTCGTCACTTGTTTGACTTTCTTCTTCTTATTCTTTTTCTTCTTCTTCATTGTTTACCCATCCACTTCGTATATTATTTGGATCACATTCTTCTATGAATGTTTCATCGACCAATGGAGATATGACATGCATATCATGCGCAACATCGTGACCATAAGCGAAGTCATAGATATCATCTGATTGATAGTAATCGTTGTCTTCAGCTAACTTATCTCCCTGTAACTGATCATACTCACGGTATAGTTTGGACTTCACCTTTCAAACTTTCCACCATTCATTTCTATCTGACTTTTTTATTCTCGGATATGAAGTATAATAAACTTGTTGAGCTTGCGAGGCTAATATGAATGGTTCATATGTTCTAAACCTGGATTTATGATTCACCTCCACAATGCCTGAAGCTTTGTCGAGTCTTGTTGCGGTTGGATCAAACCAATGATACTTAAATAAAGTTACCCTATTATTTATGCCTAAGTAAGTCAACTCCATTATTTTCTCTATAACACCGTAGTAATCATGTTCATTTTCACCGTAGCTGCTACCCTTGACACACACACCACTATTCATCATTGCGAAGTTCTGATGAGTACGATGAAAGTGCTTCCAAGCTTCAGCATCAACAGGATGCGTGATCTTGTTTTCATCGTGTCGAACTTTATTTGCATGCCATCTCATGTGTTTAGCTGTCCTTGAAGACATATACAATCGCTGCAATATAGGAGTGATAAGAAAGTAGCAGAGCAACTTGTATGAAACTTCCTTTGATCTCGTGCTACCATTGCCTCTTGTCTTTGGCTTGAACCGAGGATGCCCACATGACGGGCATGATATGTTGTTTTCTTGCTCCTTGAAATACAACATGCAGTGATTTGAACAAGCATCAATCTTTTTGTAACCCATACCTAGAGCGTTGACCATAACTTTCACACGATAGAAATTTTGTGGCAATTTCTCATCTTTGGGCAACATACTTTTCACAATCATGCACAAACGGTCAAAACATGATTGACTCAAATTATACTCAGACTTCAAATTCATTAGTTGAAGAATTGCAGACAAGATAGTGTAACTCTCGCAACCGTTTCAAAGTGGCTCATCAGCATCTCTAACTAAATCATAAAATCTACTAGCTGCATCGTTTGATGATTCTTCATCTACGACAGTTCTTACATCATTAGAACTCATAGCAGAACCCAGTTCTATTCCTGCGGCATCAAATATCAAATTCATATATGGATTATCGTGCACCACATTCACCCGTGTATCAAAATTATTTCTAAATTCTTCTCCATAAAACATCCAGTTCTGATAATCACTCATAAAACCCTTCCTGTATAGGTGATGTCTAATGCCATGAGGTTCTACAAATCAATTATTCTTACAAATCTTGCAGGGACACCTAATCCGACCTGTGGGATCCACTGTACTGACACTTGCCGTTACAAATTCAATAAAACTTTCAACGCCATCCATATATTCATGCGATAACTCATTGTCCACTATCCTATGGTACATTCATTCATAATTTGCAGTCATTTTCTTATGATGTTACGAATAATAACCTAACGAATTAAAAGAGAACAATCAGAATGCTATGATAAAGAAAATATCAAATTTATCACGCAATATATGATGTCATACAATAACAAAAATTTTGATGCATGCATTAATAACTTAATATTTTCATGTGTAAACTATTAATGACACAATACAATCATTTGAAGCATGCTTTCATTATACAATTTCACATGAAAGCCATAATCAAATTGAAAGTAACTACATGCAAGCATGGATACAATTACATCAAACATTGCAATACATCGTAATCATTTATATCAAACAAATGGCAAACTTGTACTTGCAACAGACACACTTCAATATTTCACTAACTACTACCATGTCTAGCATGGACTCCGTACTAAAAAAATAAGAACACTTCCATATTCATACATTAAAATCATGCTCAGCATGATCTCCGAACTCCAACAAAGCAACCCTAAATATCAACAACTAAGTGAGTGTGTGAACAATAAAGTGCTACATCTAATAAATTAAATAACATTTGCTACGCTTGCATCACTTACTCACCACGGAAATCAAATTTACGAAACTAGCGACGGAATATATTCCGTCGCCAATTACATCGTTAAGTAGCGACGGAAAATCTTTTGTCGCAAAGGCCGTCGCCAAATGTTGCGTCCGTTATGACAAAACACTATGTCACAAAATCCGTCACTAAGTAGCGACGGATTTTGCGACGAGATATCTTATATTACTATTTTCGTAAATTTCATTCATTATAGCAACGAATGGTTTTCGCTCGTTAATCTGTCGCTAACTAGCGACAGAATACTTCCGTCGCTAACAATGCATTTTCTTGTAGTGTTGGTTAACCTAGTATTCACCAGACTTAGATTTGTGCAACCTGCCCTTCTGGCTGAGGTACTCTAGGCTACGTGAAAGGTTGAGAGTTTGAAGGCCCGAGGACTCTTGAGGTCGAACCACCAGAGGGCATTATCGGGGCAATTTCCCTCTTAGGATTTGCCACCCAGGGTGGGGTCCAATGTGGCTCGATCTTGGTTACACTGATTCCTCATCATAAAAAAACAATTATTTGACTTTGTTTACTTTATTTTGGCTTTCCTTTTTTTTACGGTGGATTTGTATGCCTAGAAAATCTTAGAGTCGTTCCTAATAATTGACCAATGTTTTGCATCTTTATAGTTATAACTAGCAACAGTTGGAAAGTTTTATGCTTTTAATATTATTCATGATTGTCAAAATTAAAGTTTAACCAAACTAACAAGGATCATCATGGTTTGATCCCCCATTTAACAACCATCCAACATATGGTTTTTAGGCATATAGTTGTCCAATTTTTAGTACAATTGACAAATGGTAGTTGGTGTCCATGTTTTCAAGGTATGCATCTTACCCAAATGTTGTCAGTATGGAAATCAGACATGTATTGTTTCACCAATGATTCGGCTGTGGCCCATACCGATACACAAATGTATTGTTTGGAATAGGCCAAAAATAATTAAAAAGTAGTATGTGTCAATCAGAATATGACACGTGTTAAAACTATAAAATAATATTAATTTTTTTAAATTTTAAGCTATTTTTACATTTATTAAAATATAGCTGATTCAGGTCAGTGTCATATTGATTTTTTGACGATAAGATAAATATCGGCCAATACCCACCGATACTGACAACATTGATTATAAATATCAGTTGATACCCACCGATACTGACAACACTGATCTTACCTTCGTCTGTGATTTTGACTAGTTTAGTTGTTCAACACTGATCTTATCAATTTTGTGAACTGCCTAGCCTATGGGCCTAAACTAGGTCGAGTCTTGCTAGGTTTGCCCATTCTTACTAAATATATATAGATATATAACACGATCTAAGAGTCCATTCTTACTAAATCAAGCATGATAAACACATCTAACAATTTAGATTTATCATAAAACACTTTAAACTACGAGCCTAACGAAAAAGAAGCCTCATATGTTTAGTTCTTGTGTATATATATATGAAGAGAGAGAGAGAGTCACCATAATTCATTTTAAATTCAATTGAAATATTTCATGAACTTGTAAATTCACATGAAATGCTACTAAATAAAATTTAGTTAAATCAACATCTAATTAAATTCCATTAGTAAATTTTGAATTCTCCACATAATTAAATTACTTATTCCAATTATTATTTTAAGGTTTAATTCAAATTTCTCAAAATTTATTTCTAAAAAATTCAAGCTCTATAGGGTCAGTGAGACCCGGGACGTGTAGGGGTTATTTCCTCATATTGAAAATTCTTTTAAATCCTACAAACCCTATAACGCAGTGTCTAACTAAATTATCATCATGATTTTTTTTCTAAAAATATCATTTTCTGAATAATGCATTTCAAAAATGATTCCTACCCGAGTCGTCAGGTCCTGTGATCGTATTCACTATTTGATTTCGTACATCAAGTTTCAAACTTAAATTAATATTTGATTAAGTTTTAATTTAGATTTGAATCAAAATCAAATCTAATTATAATGTTCGAGACATATTTATTAAATCCGAATTCAAATCCAAATCTGATCTGAATTCGAATTTTCAAATCAAAATTTGAATTGATAAAACTTCAGAAATTGAAATTTAATAAGACTTCAAATTAAAATATACACTTAGTTCGAATCCTGACTAATATTAAAACTCAAATTAAGTTTTTATTTAAGATTAACTAAAATCTAAATTAAATCTGATTAAAAATAAAACCCTGATATAGAATAAATTCTCAACTTAAAATTTATTTTGAATCCCCATTAATACTTGAATTATAAATAAATTTATAGCTTAATTTTGAATAATATTTTAGCCTCGATTTACTGTTATTTCCTATAAAGTATAAAAAAATTATGGGTTTTACGGTTATTTTTTCGATTTTGAATTGGATATGAAGAGACCCTTGATCATAATTATTTCAGATTTCACTCATATTCAGATATATCCTATGCAGATCGATTCCAATATAATATGGGTTGAAACTCCGACATATTAAATGAGCACTTCAAACAAAAACACAAATTAACTACAACAAAAAGCTATACACAAATGGGGCAGAACTAGAGCGTTTGTTGGCCTAAATCTTCACGCTCTCTTGGATGGTGGTAAGCCAAATATGTAACATATTTGTACCAAAACTTGCATTGAAATGCCTTTTGTAATTAGAAAAATTTGGGTGTATTTTGATTATTGCTAAAATTTTAGGCGTGTTTTAAAATGTTTTTTCAGAAAAAAATATTATTGTTAGTTATCAAATATTACAAAATTATCTCTCTCTCTCTCTCAATCTCTTTTCCATTTATAACAGGAAGTAACCTCTCCCCGCAAGAAGACTTGATCATGCTGGCTATACCTTGTGCTGACGACATTAACCTTCGAGGATAGTATCAGAGGCCTATGTTGGGTGTCAGCTTGTGCAGGGGACAAAACTTTTTTTTTGTTTTTGAAAGGCAAGCTGGGGTTAGGCCCACCAATACCAGATTTCATTAAGAATCAATAATCGTGATGAGGTTTGGCTACTGTCAAGGCGATCTAATAACAAGCAACAATTTCTCCCTACCATCTGCACCAAATTCGGGTTTGTTTTGGAATACCAAAAGATGAAAGCTTTTATCAGAAAGGTTCCCAGCATAAGGAGACCCACTGACAGCTCCTACCAACCACGCGGAGCGCCCGTTGGTCCATATTGACAACTTAACACATGTTAGCAATCAAGTACCTATATTTTTTAACATAGATATTTGCCTTTTGTTTGTCTGTTTGTGTTTTCTTTTTTGGCATGGTGGTGGCAATTGGGCATCATGCACGAGGGATTCTAGCACTCATTGGTAGTTAACTAACGAGACCAAGAGTGTTTAATATTTAAAACCCTAATCAACATATATAAGGGTATTTTTTATTTTAGCTAAGCCGCCTCATCAAGTAACTTGAGATAATTTCTTTTTAAAAGTTGGGCAAAGCAGAGAGAAATTATCCTCTTATTAAGAAAAAAAAGGTTGGAATCTCCTAGACCCGAAACCTTTATCCATTTTTTCCCCACGCATTAAACACGCCTTAATTGAGAAGTATGGGTGTGTACCGTGTTTGAAATGCAGGGGCTGCCTCTGGTTTTAAAGGGACATGCCAGTCGCACCTAGGGCTGGTAAACGAGCCAAGCTTGAGCACATTTTTGTGGCGACCCCAGCCGAGTTCCACCTCATAATGAGCCTGAGTTAAACATAGGGCGTTTGAGCTGACTTGTTTATAGAAAAAAATACAATGGTTTAGAGCAGGAAGAAATAGGATTATAAAAAAATACATGTAAAAAACATATTACAGTAATACCTAACAAACTTATACCAGTCGGGCCCAGCCGAGAAGCTATTGTTTGTATTCAGCTTGTTGAACCTATTTTAGGAGTTCGAACCAGCTCTTTATAAGCTCAACATGAATAGAGCCGTTTCCCTGACCTAGTGGCACCCCCTGGAGCGTTCGGGCAGCGTTTGTCCAGCGTGTCAAACGTCCCTAAAACCCTATGGTTTCAATAGGTCAAATTTTCAAGTTTAAAGGAATATGGTTTATAACAGTCACGCCAAACTTGACTTCCAACAGAGAGAACGTATGTTGGCCAATGGTGACGACACCATCCCAGATTTAGTGACGTCAGCTTTAGAAAAACTTCATGCTAGGGACGGTAAAGATAAAAAACCAGTGGAATACGAACCATCCAAGCATTGATTCTTTTGGATGTTTCACTCTTTTGGTGTAAAGTAAATGTTAAAGAATCCAAGCTAGGGACGTGTTTCACTCTTTTGGTGTCAAAGTAAAGCAGCCATCCAAGCATTGACTAGGGGCGTCAACTGTTCGGGTTTACCCTAACCCGACCCATCCAATTATAGGTCCAGACCCGAGTTCCGATTAAGACCCATAATTTGTCAATGTAAAAATGATAAAAATATTATTGGTCTGGTTCGTGTAGTTCTTATCGGGTATCATTTCTCTTATGGAGGGACCAATTATTCTCAGGTCCGAACCCCATACCATACCAGAAAATCGAGGCCAGGTCTGGTTCTACTTGGGTTTGGACCAAACCCGACCAATTGACACCCCTACTGATGACCCCCATTTTGCAAGGTTCTAAGAGGTGCGACTTTTTAAATCTGTTTGTTTTATTGGCAAGCTGGGATGAGGCAGAACCTGACCTGTTACATCTTATCAATCTTACGATCTCATCAACGATCTTCGACCTTGCAAGTAAGGGTGTCAATGGGTCGGGTTTACCTGGACCTGACCCGAACCAAACCTTATAAGGTCCGAGTATTGTGATAAATAAGAAGACCTGAATAAGACCTGTATCTGGACCCCGATTAATACATGGACCCGGGTATAGTTTAAGAAATTTTACACCAGACTCGAGCCCGACCCGAGTTTCGATTAAGACCTGAAATTTTTTAATGTAAAAATGATAAAATTAAAATATGGTTTTACCGGGTATGGTTTGGGTCTGGTTCATGTAGTTCTTATCAGGGTATGTTTTTTTTTTATAGTAGACCCAATTAGACTCGGGGTGCAGACTCAATACCATACCCAAAAATCCCGTTCAAATCAGGTTTCACCTGGGTCCTAACCAAACCCGACCGGTTGACACCCCTACTTGCAAGGACCATAATTATGAGTACTTGGAAAATCTCATTAACACACGAAATCCACGAGGTAGTTAGATGCTTGTTTAGTCAACAGAAATTGGAAATGGCAAAATCGTACATGCAGAGAAGGAAGCTGACTAAGGCGGAGCTAATTTTTTTTTTTTTTTAAAAGCCCAGTCCTGCCTCTCGAAACAGTTAATTTTTTTTTTTAAAAGCTCAGTCCTAGTCCTAGCCCAGCCCTGATTCCATATGAAATAGATTTTTATCCATTTTTTTTTAGCCCAGTCCATCCCTGACTGCAGCAAATAGTTTGATTTGTCCATATGAAATAGATTTTTATTAATAATTGTAGCCATTTTTTATTTTATCTCAAAAATTATTTTTCGAAGCGCAGCACATAGATACATGTTTCTGCTAGAGGTCATCAATACAACATCAACAAAAGCAAAATTCCCTACAAAGAACGAAGAAAAATGCTAGTGTTTGCTACCTCAGGAAGGCTGCCAATAAATGTTGGTCTTTATGTAGTCATTCTTTTTCAAATAGATAGAAGAAATGGTGAAAGTTTTTAGTATTGTTGAAACTCTGCCATAAAGTTGTCATACTATTGTCAATCATCAACAAATTAATGCTAGTGCACTCATTTCCATTCCTTACAATTCCTAGTGCAGTTCAAATAAATAGGGTCAGTTTGTTTCATGTAATTTTTATGGGAAATTGATGAGTTGGCATCCCTTTCCCTTTCTTTCCTATTATGAGTGAAATAAACATCAAATTACCAAAGTGCTGACACAAGTGGGTCCTACCAATTTTCTTGCTCCAATCCTTTCATACCTCCCCGCCTATGAAAGCATTCTCATGTGAAGGCCGAGCTAGCAGGATTTTGTTTGAAATCTGTACCCATTTTCATTTAAGGTCTAAACGAAAGTGAGAAGAAGAAAATTTAAGTAAACACACTCTATTTACGTGATTCGATAGGAGAGATAATGATTTTCTTATTTTACGCCCCTTGGCTCTTTACAATTGTATGGATTATTTCCCACATATCGTGGTGAGATCACTCGGTTACAATACAACAGCTGGTGGTTTTTTTTTTCCTCATCGAGTTTTCTTCCTTTGTAGTTTGATTTGTTGAGATTGGAGAGTTGCAGACTTACCCTTTGATACTTCATACATATCCTTCAAGCCTTCTAGAATATCAATACCATTTTATCCTTTATTAATTTGTATTTTAATCAGTTTTGAGTCCGAACTATTATCACTAATACTCCCCCACCAACCCGACATTGGAGATTGTCATAAGCCAAGTTTGGGCCTTGAATTCTAAAACATGTTTTTAGTTTTTTTTTTAAAGAGTTTAAAATGCTTTCTTGAAAGAGTGAAAGATGGGTTTAGTTAATGGCTTGGTAAACACAACAACTACCTGTAACTAGTTGCTGCTGAGCCACATTCTTGCGAACAAAGTGATAATCGATCTCAAATGAAAAATGAGATTCATTGTCATTTGAAAAACAAATAAATTATCACAAAAAATAGTTCGAGCTTGGAAATATTGATGCCATGATCTTAAAAAATTAAGTTAATTCATGTGATTTTTGCAGCCATTGATGAGAAAAAATGATACTTAGCTTCAAAACTTGAAAAGAAATAGTTGTTTATTTATTGGCACTCAAAGAAAGTGGTGAATATCTCATTAGTCCTTTATAGTGAATTCATAATTTAATTTGGAAATGACATCAATGACAAATGTGTAATTACTTTCCATAACTATAATGTCATCAACATAGAGAAGCAAGAGTATACAACCTTGAGTATTTTGGCAAATTTAAAAAGAAAAATCCGCATCACTGCAATAGAAGCCCATGGCCAATAAGAAAATGTTGAACCTATCAAACCATGTTTGAGACAACTGCTTAAGTCCTTATAATGCCCTTTTTAAATTATGATCATAATTAGGTCTTTGAGAATCCTGAAATCTGAGTTATTGTTCCATTAATAAAGGTTCAATTAAAAAACCACACAAAAAAGTATTTTTTATATCCAATTGGCAAAATTTTCACCTATGAGCCAACACTACAAGAAATTACCTTTTTACTGACGTGCTTTGATGTGCACCAGTAATGCAACATATTTACTGACATAAAATATGTTTATGCAGTAAAGAAGTACGTTATAAGAGCAACATCTTTATTAGCGACAACTACAATGCTATAGTGAAACTTGACCCCTCACCTCCTTGAAATGTATTTTTTTAAGTGTTTTGCCCCCCCTCCACCTTCATCCACTGCTGCCAGTGGCCACCACCGTCAATCGGCCTCCGACAGCGAGACGCTGTCGACGTTGGTTAACCGCTAGCGAGGGCAGCCAACTGAATGGCTCAGCTGAGGAACGACTTTGGCTTTTATAGCTACAGTCTCCACATACTGCCCAACAGTTGCCACTAGCGTAAGACCTCAAGTGCGAACATCGACAATCAGCCGCCATCGTCCTCAACCATCCACCGGTGATGAACAACCAGTAACCGCCTACAACTGCCAAGGGTAGCTGGCCTCAGGCAGCTATTGACGATGATCGACCTCAGGTTGGTAGCAGCCGTCCTACAGGGCATGACCTAACCTCCAGGCATTTGCAGAACCTGGCTAATGGTGGTAGGAGAGCTTCGATTACCCAAGAGAGACTCAGTTTCTGATGACCTTGCTTACTGGTGGTGACCACCACTAGCCTACGCAGGGCCTGGACAGCGACTACTGTCGACCCACAGGTGGTGGGTCACCAGTCAACACCTCCCCCTTTGTCGCCCACATCCCAACAACCAAAACAAGAGTCTGATAAGGGAGAAGAGAAAATGCTGATGTATTTTTTGGCAAGCATTGCATGGACGCCGACACACCTACAACTATAACACGTGCAACAAAAGCATGGTGAGTGGGCCCATAACTCAATGTTAGCATGAAAGGCCAAGGAGAACAATACTTACTTGAAGCGGCCATGGCCAATTCAAATGAAGCTTCGATGGGTATTGGTTGTCGGGGTTCTCCTCAGCTAATCAATGCCCTCGATGAGCCTAGACAGTTATGTCGAGAGGTGAGCAAGACCCTTGAGCCCTAGAGAATGAGAGAGATAGGTGTCACTATTGCTAGATGTAACGCCATGAGATATACAACCCTTGGAAAAAATACATGAAATTTTAAAAAATTTCTTTTTACATATGAGAACAACCAACAAAAACCTTTTTGACTTGGGTTTGAAACCTTGGGCGGGTTACATTCCACTCAAAATGATATTATAATGAATGTAGCATGGTTCATTCAAAATGTTGCAGACCCAAAATAACTGGATGATGCAAATCCAAAAATATTACAACATAGTTTTCTCCAAAATGATAACTACAAAATCTAGTGGCCGAGATGAAAAACGGATTGGGTCTTTGATGCTGCCTCAGCATCCCACAACCACTCTGGCCTTTTATTCATTTCATGTAGTTTGTAGGGGGTCAATATCAACGGGCCTCGTAAGAATACAATAACAAAACATGTATGCATAGTACAAGCATACAAGAAACATTTCATCTAGAGTGCATAATATATCACCAGATAATTGTACCCAATTCTATAATATATGCATGCCTTACTAGAATAACCAAAACATCTATTTCGACATAGGTAGCTTACAATTCTTTTATTTACATTTCTTTCTTAGATGATGCATGTCGGGATTCCATACATGCTCAACATGCTTTTGTGTTTCTTTCTTTATACTTTGCAAGTACAATGCAGACTAGATTAGAGGCTCAACCCAAGGTAGTATATTCAGTTACTTTGTATCTTATTGCCCTGACCTTGCACATCCTTTCCTTGCAACCTAATATATCATATCTCACTTTCAGCAGTAGCCTTCTCACTATCACCCTGTGACACAAGTAGTAGCTATGCCCTATCTCCGTGGTTGGAAAATCAACCTTTCATGATTAAAAGTCCCACAAAGTCTAGTGTACCTACTTATTCTGTCATTGTAAGCTACAAGAGAATTAATCATTCACATTTAGTTAACTCTTCTGACATATATGCTTTAAATAATAATTAATCTTATGCAGATGCAGTAGCCTTTACCAGGTTTAAGCATATATGATTTCAACCTATTATAAGGTTATCGGCAACCACTGTGGCACTAACACAATCTTAGTCCGGTTGACCATACATAAGGGGTAAGACCCACAAAAATTTCATTAATTTAAACATGACTTTCTGCATTCAATACGAGAAAATTTCACTTCACCTATCCAATTTGGTCTATAGATGTGATGAATTTATAAAAGTACCTAAGTTTTGAGTTTCTTTTAAGTATTAAGTCAATTATTGTTTTGATGGATAACTAAGAAAAATAATAATAATAAAAAAAAAATTATAAGGAAGTTAATCAATTAGCCAACCAGAGAAAAATCAGTATTTTTCTATGCTAATGGTTAATTACTTTGATAGAAAAGAATTAACTAGATACATTAAGAAAAACTATGGTTGATGAAGACATATACTAAGTAGTAAATAAATTAAGTAAGCTTGGATTGGATCAGACCCAATTGGAGTTGGATCCAATTGGGGATCCAATATAGAAATTACTTAATGAGGGATTTCTAAAATAAGAATCAATAAAATAAATATTTTTTAATTAAAATAATTATATTAAATAATATAATATTAGAGTTAGTTGGACTTAGTTGGAATGAAACCAACTAGGCCAACCATAAGGGGGGGCAATTTTGGCTTGGGCCTTCCTTAATCTCAGTAAATAAAACTACAATGGAAGGAAACTTGATGAGGAGGAAAAAAACCATAAACTGCTTTATTGTAACTGAGTGATCTCACCATGATATGTGGGAAATAGTCTATACAATTGTAAAGAGCCAAGGATGGTAAGATAGGAAAATGTTGGACTGTGTGGCTCATATCCAATGAGTATGTAGTGGTAGATGGTGGAATGAGCCACGACACCTGCAGTTGTTCATCCTAGTTGGGACACCAGTAGTTGGGGATTTGCAGGAGAACAAAGTTCCTGCTGGTCTAGTACAAGAGGTTTTTTATTTTTTATAAAACTCTTGTAGTTTCTTTATTCTTAGTACATCTTAGGTTAGTATAAGTATGTATGTTGTAACCCCACGTTGTGAAGAGAGAAGAGGAATAATGATAGTCGTGCATATTGTCAAACCACGTAAAAATCCCTGTGTTATTTTCTTGTTGATTATTTTCACAAATTCATAGCAATAGCTGCACTCATTCTCAACAACCCGTATCAGAGCTCAGATGACGATGTCTGGGGTTTCATCTATGAAATTTGATCTGGTTAAGTTCAATGGAACCAATAATTTCAAATTATGGCAGAGAAGAGTGAAGGACCTTTTGGTGCAATAGAGCATGGTGAAGGCATTATGTGAAAAGAAATCAGAAGGCATGGAGAAGTCAGATTGGAAAGATCTGGAAGCGAAGGCTATGGCAACTATTAGGCTTTGTCTAACAGATGATGTGATGTATCACATCATGGATAAAGAATCACTGGTGGTAGTTTGGCTGAAACTAAAAAGTTGATACATGTCCAAGTCTTTGACAAACAAGATTTATCTTAAGCAGAAGTTGTTTTGTCTTAAGATGTCACAGGGCTCGGATCTGAGCCAACACATCAACGTGTTCAATCAAATCATTAGTGATCTGAAATGAGTTTATATAAAGTTCGAGGACGAAGACAATGCATTGTTGTTGCTAAATTTTCTACTGACGTCTCTTGCATACGAGAATCTAGTTATGACTCTGATGTGAAGAAAGGAAAGTCTTGAGTTGGAAGACGTCACAGGTGCTCTATTATTCTTTCATCAACGAAAGAAAGCTAGTGATGAGATTTCACAAGGTGAAGGGCTCATGGTGAGAGGTAACCAGGAACACGGAAGAAGCAAGTCTCGTAATGATTTGGGAAACAATAAGGCTCTGTCTAAATCAAGGAAGAAGGACTTCACATGCTACAAGTGTGAAAACGGGGGCACATTATACGAGACTGCTCAGAGAAAAAGAAAGGCAATACAGAGAACAAAGAGGGTCCATCAAAGCCGGCAAACATAGTGGAAAAAGAAGACTTAGAGAGCGGCGATAGTGATATGCTTTCTGTTTCATCCATTTCAGAACATCTGACAAATTCATGGATCATGGATTCAGCATGCTCCTATCACATGACTCTAAATGAAGATTGGTTTGACACCTACAGGTTAGTCAATTCTGGTTCTGTTCTGATGGGCAACGATGCATCTTGCAAAGTGGCTAAAATAGGGAATATCAGAATCAAGATGTTTGATGGTGTGGTTAGAACGTTGTGTGATGTTAGACATGTGCCAGATTTAAGGAAGAATCAGATTTCATTGGGCACTTTAGATTGTAATGGTTGTAGTTATAAGTCTAAAAGTGGTGTAATGAAAGTAAGTAAATGTGTGTTGACAGTAATGAAGGGATAAAAACTAGCATAAAATATCTATAAACCGCTAGGTACCACGGTTGTAGGTGGAGTTGTTGTTGCAGAGTCTGAGACAGATAGTACTATCCTATGGCATATGTGGCTAGGACATATGGCCGAGCGTGGGATGATGGAGCTTCATAAGAAAAATCTTTTGAAGGGTGTCAAGACATGCAAGCTTGAGTTCTATAAGTATTGTGTTCTTGGAAAATAGAACAAGATAAAGTTTGGGAGAGCCACACACAAGACAAAGGAGATTCTCGATTATGTTCACACAGATCTTTGGGTCTAGTCAGCGTAGCGTCATGATGAAGACAATGTACTTCATGAGTTTCATTGATGATTACTCGCAAAAAGTTTGAGTGTACTTCATGCGGCTCAAGTAAGAAACATTTGCCAAGTTCAAGTTGTGGAAAGCTGAAGTAGAGACTCAAATAGGGAAGAAGATTAAATGTCTTAGGTCAGATAATGGCACTGAGTATACAGATTCGAAATTCCAGGAGCTATGTGAGCAGCAAGGGATTAAGAGACACTTCTCAGTTCGCAAGACACCACATTAAAATGGTGTAGCAGAAAGGATAAACATATCGATAGTTGAAAGAGCTCGGTGTTTCAAGTTGAATACAAGGCTTGAAAAGAGCTTCTGGGTAGAGGCCGTGAATATGGCATGTTTCTCGATTAATAGGTCACCGAGGGCAGCACTAGATGAAAGAGTAGCAGAGGAGGTGTGGACGGGCAGTATGGTAGACTACTTTGAATTGAGAATATTCAGATGTCCAACCTATGTACATGTTTCTAGTGAAGATAGATCAAAGCTTGATGCAAAGTCTAGACAATGTATTTTTCTGGGTTATCAAAAATGAGTGAAAGGCTTCATGCTATGGGATCTAAAGGCAAACAAGGTGGTGATCAGTAGAGATGTGGTTTTTGATGAAAAAACTATGGTACAACGTACTCAAGAGGAAGAGAAACATATGTCAAAAAATTATGGCAGCAATAAGCATGTAGTACAGGTGGAGTTAGGAACACATGCTTCACAAGACTCTAGCTCAGAGAGTCAGCAGTAGCACACTACAACCACTGATAGGCCCAGGCGCACCATCAGGCCTCCCACCAGGTATGGTTTTGAGGATTTGGTTTCTTATGCACCTATTACTATAACTGAAGATCCTACTACTTTTTAATAGGAAATACTTAGCCAAGATAAAGGTAGATTGATGGGTGCTATGGTGGAGGAGATGGAGTCTCTACATAAGAACCAGACATGGGACTTAATGGAGCTTCCAAAAGGGAAGAGAGCGATATGATTCAAATGGGTGTATAAGAAGAAAGAGGCAGTGTCAGAAAAGGAGGGAGAAAAGTTCAAGGCTTGCCTAGTAGTAAAAGGTTACTCATATAGGGAAGGAGTCGACTATGATGAGATTTTCTCTACCGTGGTCAAACATACTTCCATTAGGGTAGTGTTGGCTTTAGTAGCATATTCAAACATGCAGTTGGAGCAGATGGATATAAAGACAACTTTTCTTTATGGTGATTTGGAGGAGTAGATTTACATGGTACAACCTGAGGGGTTCGGCCATCCTAGTCAAGAGCACTTAGTTTGTAAATTAAAAAACTCATTTTATGGACTAAAGCAATCCCCAAGGCAGCGGCACAAGAGATTTGACTCATACATGATCCAAATTGGCTACAAGTGTTGTAAGTATGATTGTTGTGTGTATGTGAGAAATCTTGATGATGGTTATTTTATTTTTTTATTACTCTATGTGGATGATATATTGATTGCTGCAAAGAGTATGAGCGAAGTTAACAAGTTAAATACCTTGTTGTGCAGAGAATTTGAAATGAAAGATTTGGGTGCAACCAAGAAGATTCTTGGGATGAAGATTCGCAAGGACAGAGTTCCTAGAAGACTATGGTTATCTCAGCGTAGTTATATTGAGAAGGTATTGGAGAGGTTTAAAATGAGTAGTGCAAAAACTGTGAGCACACAATTGGTGCATCATTTTAGACTGTCTACTGCATAGTGCCAGAAGTCAGATGATGAGGTTCAAGACATGTCAAAGGTTCTAATGCAAGCATAGTGGGATGTCTAATGTATGCCATGGTTTATACAAGACCAGATTTGGCACACGCTATCAGTGTGGTGAGCAAATTTCTATTAAATCCAAGTCGACAACATTGAGACGCAGTCAAGTGGATCTTTAGATACTTGAAGGGTACTACACAACATGGCATCATGTTCAGGAGTCAACAAAATGATTGTTCAGTTGAAGGATATGTAAATGTGGACTATTGTAAACACCCCAAATTTTCACTCACCCTCCTGACATCTCCCTTAATCATCACATTTCAGTTCTCCGGAATCAATAAAGTGGAAAAATGGTCATTTTCTGAGATTGAACCTTGCAGAAAGACATAAAATTCCATTCACGAGTCTCAAAATTTCTCTATTTAGACTCAAAAATGTCTTCAAACTGCAAACTTTCAAAATTCTACTCTTGACAAAAAGCTAGAATTTCTCATTTCTGATTCAGAGTAGTATTTCTTGAAACATGTCTTTGCATAGCATTGCATGAGCATTTCATATCCTTTCATTGCACAGCATGTCATTTTGAGATCCAGAACTCCTGATTTTCAAAATTGTCAATCCAGATTTGAGTTTTAAACTTTTCAAAATTGATTTCAAAACCCTGGGTCTTCAAAATTGCCAATTCTTCCTATTTTACCCCCGGGACTCTGAATTACAAAAGTTTTTCTCAGGAAAACAATCTGGACATTTGGATATCGATTTTATATTTAGAAGATTTTATCTCAAAAACTTTTTTTTGCAAAAAGACTTTAAATCACTTTACAAAATTTCTGTATTTCCTTTATCCATATTTTTGCCTTGAAAAGCCATTTTTTTTTCTTCCAAATTCTTGAAAAACAAACAAAGTTTTATCTCGTATTATAAAAATTCCAAAAAGAAGTTATTTCTTCTGCTTTTTCTTTTTACTTTCAAATAAATGGTGTGGGACCGCCTTTGAACTAGCATCACACTCAGATTCTTAGGTAAGTTTCTTATTTTCAAGCGAGACCCACCCGGAGAAGGCACCCATGTGGCAAATTCATCTTTGTAATTTTTTAATGTCATTTATCTTCTAAAATAGTTAGTGGGCCCACACACATGTGGCGCCCCACTTGAAAATAAGAGATTTGCCAAACAAAATAAAACTTTATTTTCAAAAAGAATTTTAAAGTTGGCTGAGGTGGCATCTCCCATTTATTTATTTTTTCTTTTATTTCATTCACTATTCATTTTTTTGTTTTTAAGAAGCAGCCTTAAATGGCGCCACAGCCAAACCTGCCTAAAATGCTTATTTTGCCTAAACTTTAGGTAAATGAACCAAAATTTTAAAAATCATAAGATTTTGTCCCCCTCCAAAACGACGGATTTTCAAAATTTTAGTTTCAAAAGTTTCAAAAAAACTGTAACAAAACTCAAAAGGAAAACAACATTTTTTTTTAGGAGGTTCAAAATCTTTAAAAAAGAGAATTTGGGGATGAAAGGGGAGGCCGAATTGATTTTTTCTCTTTTTTTTGGGTTTTCGCAGGTGCCCTCTTCTCTGCCGTGGAGCTCTTTCCCCTTTGGGGATTTCATCTCCTCCATCTAGTGCGAAGAGGATCCAGCAGGGGTATTTGACACAGGAAATCCAGCTGCTGCCCATTTCCTTCATCCCACCAGCAGAAAACGATCCTTACTGGCTGTCTACAGGATCATTTGACGCAGGAAATCCAAAGACAAAAGCTACTGCAAGTGTACCATCCAGAAGGCTTCTTCTTTCAATCTCTACCGAATCAAGGTGAAGACCCATCTCCCCTTTTCATCTACATTTATAGAAACCAGGCATTGTATTTCTGCTATCATACACCGCAGATTCATTGAGTTGAGTGATGTGATCTGTACCTCTGTTTATTTAAATGCATTAGGAACCGATAACACCTCGCAATGGTGTCATCAATTCATTTGAATAACATGGTTTTAACCAAACTATTATTTTCTCTAAGATTTCATAATTTTTTTTCCAGCATCTTAAATATCGGAGGATAAAGTTTTTATTTTCAAGCTCATGGTCTTCATGTTCATGTCCAGTTACCCTGTATGTGGTCATATTATGGTTTGAGAAAGCATTTTAAAAGAAAAACAAAAAGAAAAAAATCTGTTTTTATCAGTGTTTTCGTCAATGTCAATGCCATGAACAGGATTTCATGTATCACTGATGGCAGCCCATCCATGTTTGTGTCTCTGTCCTTATTTTCTTGTGAGCTTTACTTGGTATTAACTCCAACTTTCCTACACCTTACTGTCCCCTGTATCTCTATATAATTTTTTTTTCTGTATATCATATCATGGTTTAAACGATAGTCCAGTAGGACTCATCGTACAACAATAGGTGCCATTAACCAAGGCACCACAGTCTAATAATTCTGCTAATTTTTTTTTCTACTTTTCATTTCTTGTTGAGCATAGGAAGCATCCCTCATCTTGGCATTATAGCAGTTCATGTGTGCGTCATACAACCGTTTCATGTAGCATCTCATAGTCAATTAACATTATGTAACACATTCATCTATACTCTATTGAATGGTTTATACCCTCTTTTTCCAATGCCTTTACTTCCGATATGCATGTAATCATCCATTATTTGTCATTTTTTTTCTCTCTCAGACGTTGGCTCTCCTGTGTAACATATGACATTAAATATTGGCAGAACGATAGTTATTTTGCTTATATTAGGATATTTAAGAGTTAGATATCATTGTTATTGCATGAAATTTTGTCATGTTGTTTATCAATACAGTAGGTCAATATTCTGTTCAGCGTTCATGTAACTTGGAACGTCTCTGCCAATCCAGCATGCACCACTTGAATGATTTATGCAGTTCTGTTTTATCATAACAAATATTTCTTTTTCTCTATGGCATTCTCACAGATCATGATCCTATCTCTTAAGGTTTCTGATATCATTTAAAATATAGATATTCCAGCCTCTAACTGGAGATGGTTACATAGATGAGCTGCGCCAAATTTCAGCAAGAACCACCGTGTCTCAATGAGCTACATAAATCAGTTTATTTCTGTGAAACAATTTTTTTTTTGTTGAAGGCTAATTATGGCCGACCTATGTGTGCTCAAAGGCTAATTATAGACAACAGCTTGCTGGGGAAACTGATTGACTCTCGTGATAAAACCATAGGATATGATGAACCATTCTCTTTTCTGCAGGTGTACAGTCTTGATAATGGGCCATATTCGGGTATGGATATATTAATATCCATTCATGATTTCTGAACCATCTTTGGCATGCTCTTTTATTGATATACAGGGAATCTTCATACCAAATTTTAATGAGAATTAGTTTACAATTTAGGAATTATGGCTTTGCAAAATCATGTGCAGAAACTATGTATACCCTGTATTTTCTGATCTATGCATTTACCCATTACATATGAAATTTCAATTACTATGTATATTTTCTCATTATATGTACACATGTCTATATATATATATATATATATATATATATATATATATATACATGTGGATCCCTTCATGTACACTTGCTTTCATATATGAGCATTTATCTAGATATTTTCTCCTGTAAATACACCTCCATTATCACATGTCACTTAGCACAGATTTGAGCATTTAGATATATACATATATATCTTCGTTGTACATGTTCTATATATACCCATTTCCTTGGGTATCTTGTATATCTATTCCTTGTACTAATTCTCATTTTGCAGGAAAACCTAGAAGATATGGTTTCTTTTGGAGCTATCAAATATTTATATATATGTATATATATATATATGTATATATATATATATATATATATATATTGTCAGCAATGTAACAATCAAATGTAAACTTTTGAATAATATTTATTTTCTGCTTAGATTAAGATGCATTTCATGTAGTTTGAATTCTTGCAATATCCTGATTATGTGGTTCATGCATTTTATTCAAAATCACTGTGGATGAACACGAATGGCACGCGCACCAACTCTTAGCGAGTTGATGAGCTCGGTGGAGCCCATATTTACGGCCCTAGTCGGAATATGGACGTGACCCAGATTCATCATCTTTCTACCAGTCACATTGGGCCTACACTCTTAGGCTATCTTCAAAAAAATGCACATCATATTTCCAATTTTTCAAAATATTATGAATTAAATCAATTAAACTCTGAACATGTTCATGGCCACAGTCAGAATATGTGAAGGATTTATTTTGGCTTAATACACATTTTCCAACAAGTTTCTCAGAAAATCTTTCTGGATATTTTTTTTGAAAGTGCATTCATACATTCAAATCATTTGCATCATGGCATCATCTGCTTTTCTCATGATTTTCTCAAGAAAATTTCATTCCATGGCAATCGATTCCTCAAAGAAACTCTGAAAATTTTCAAAGTTGGATTTTCCAAATCAAGTTTTCTCATGATTTTCCCTGAAAATGTTATTTTCTTAAGATTCATTTTCAAAAGGAATTTTTCATCTTTCTCAAGAATCAAAATCAATTTTCAAATACTTCAAAGACAATATTCTCAGAATTTCAATTTCCTAAGTTTTGATTTTCCTTCTCTAAAGAGTTTTCCAATGAATTTCAATCATTTTCCAAAGAAAATTTTCAAAGTCAGAGTTTTCTTGATAAATATTTTCCTTTTCAAATGTTCCTCTTTTCTCGAGAATTCTCTCCATTTTCTCAGAATTTTCTCACATCCTCATAAACTTTCTGGTGATTTCCAAATCCTTTCATCTGAGTTTCCTGAGAGATTGATTTCCATCTTTTTTCTGAGAAATGCTTTTCAACTCCAAATGTTTTCTAAGCATACATCATATTTTTCTAACTTACATTTTCCAAAATCTCATAGCACATGCCTGAATTCTCTGTGCATTTAAGATAGAACACAATTTCGATGATTTAACTAAGTCAAGCACATTTTTTGTCCTTGGTTCGATTACCTCAGTCAAAGGCGGCAGGAACGGTCGAACCTCGTACCGACAGGTCAAGCCCCATCCCATGGATTTTCCCGCTATATTAAAAAATGGAGGTGAGTATTTCAAAACAAATTTTCCAAACTCTGGTCAAGTTTGAATCGCGGAAACGTTTTCCTCTCTCTCCCGCAAGGGAAGGGAAGAGGGAAAAATTTTGCGACGATAACAACTATGCAGTTGACTTGGATGATAGGAAGTCTACAACAGGATTTGTATTCAAGCTCGTGGGAGGGCCTATTTCTTGGAGATCCATGGTGCATCCTCTAGTTGCATTATCCACTACTGAGTCTGAGTATATGGCAATTGTCGAGGTTGTCAAGGAAGCTTTGTGGCTTACAGAGTTGGTGAAAGAGCTGGGAGTACAACAAGGAGGAGTTCAGCTACATTGTGACAGTCAGAGAGCCATCTATTTGGCAAAGAACCCGGTGTATCATGCAAGGACCAAGCACATAGATGTGAGGTTTCACAAGATCAGAGAGCTGGTGTCTTCTGGTGAAATATTGCTTAAGAAAGTTCACACTTTCGAGAATGCACCAAACATGTTGATAAAACCTGTTACTACAGATAAGTTCAAGCATTGCTTGGACTTGATTAATGTCTCCAGTTGCTAAATGAAAGGTGCCTCAACTTAGTGTTCCAGGTGGAGTTTCCGGTAATACTTTCTTATCTCCAAAGTGGTGGATATTTGCCAAGGTGGAGTTTGTTGGAGTGTGTGGCTCATATCCGATGAGTATGTAGTGACAGATGGTTGAACGAGTGACGGCACTTGCAGTGGTTCATCCTAGTTGGGACACCAGTAGTTGGGGATTTGCGGGAGAAAAGAGTTCCTGCTGGTCTGGTACAAGAGGTTTTTTATTTTTTGTAAAACTCTTGTAGTTTCTTTATTTTCGGTAAATCTTGGGTTAGTATAAGTATGCATGTTGTAACCCTACGTTGTGAAGAGAGAAGAGGAATAATAACGGTCACTCGTTCTCGTGGATATAGGCATATTGTTGAACCACGTAAAAATCCTTGTGTTATTTTTTTTCATAGCAATAACTGCAGTC
Source organism: Nuphar pumila (assembly GCF_984573655.1). Classification (NCBI taxonomy): domain Eukaryota; kingdom Viridiplantae; phylum Streptophyta; class Magnoliopsida; order Nymphaeales; family Nymphaeaceae; genus Nuphar; species Nuphar pumila. Next base: position 75,376,863 of record NC_143263.1, on the reverse strand, counting down.
ATTCTAAACAAAAAATCATTATCTCTCCTTTAAATAGAGTGAGTTTGCTTTCCTTTTCTTCTTCTTCTCACTTTCATTTAAACCTTTTATGGAAATGGGTACAGATTTCAAGAAAATCCTGCTAACTCAGCCTTCACATGAGAATATTTTCATCAGCGGGGAGGTATGAAAGGATTTGCATAAGAAAACTGGTAAGATGCACTTGTGTCAGCACACCACTTTCCTACCATGATAATTTGATGTTTGTTTCACTTATAATAGGAAAGGAAGAAAAATGGATGCCAGCTTAGCAATTTCTCATGAAAATTACATGAAACAAAGAGACCCTCTTTATTTGAACAATGCTAGGAATTGTAAGGAATGAAAATGAGTGACCTAGCATTGATTTATTGATGATTGACAATAGTATGATAATTTAATGGCAAAGTTCCAACAACACTAAAAGTTTTCACCATTTCTTCTATCTATTTGAACTGGAATGACTACATAAAGACAACAGCATTTATTGGCAGCCTTCCTGAGGTGGCAAGCACTAGCATTTTTCTCCTTTCTTTGTAGAGAATTTTGCTTTTGTGGATGACCTCTATCAGAAACATGTATCTATGCACGACAATGTGTACAAGAGTAGCATCAAACAGACTGCAACTTCAGTTTTACTTTGGATGGAATATGCGCAACATGGTTGTTTTTGTCAATCCAAGCAATTATCGAACTTCCTTCCAAGACTCGCTGAGAATTTAACAAGCAAAAGTCAACAATTTTTCCTTTTTCTTTTATTGAATTTACATGATTTCTTCTTACTGTCAATTGTGATAGTCACCTCTTGATTTGGAGGCTTGAAAATGAAGAAATCGAAAAACAGACATGTGGTAGAAACTTTTGATTTTTTCAGTCTCAGGACAAACCTATCTCCACGCTGCATCCACAATTACAAAGTGCAAACTTCTTTGCAGCATGGAAGAAACCCTCTATCTATCTTATATAAATTAAAACTTGTAATATATTGTTTATCATACAAAATAAACAAAAATGATATTGACCCCTACTTATTTCATTGAGTGGAAATATTGAAATAGTAGTGGTCCAAATCACGCTAAAATTCTATATGATAAAATGGATAATCACCAAAGATGCTACACTAATTGTGGTGTGATCCAGAACACTTTATAAGTGTGTGCCCCCTTTTATTAGAGTGTTCTGCTCCCTTTCTCTCTTAAAAGGGCCAAGCACTTTATAAGTGTTCGTCCAGAACACTGGACCATGCCTCGGGGGTAGCCGCTACCTAGCAAAAGTCAATAGGGCTGAATTGTTTGGCGACCAACTCTGTGTCTACTTTCTACAATAATTGAATGGCTAACTACTTACCTGTAAAGGAGTGATAAACTTGAGAGCTTGTGTGTTTGCAGCTGCATGGCCTTCAGACTTCAACCCATTGATATCGGGACCAACTCTGTCAAACACATCTGTATAACCTAAAACACATAGGGAATGTAATACACCATTAACTAATGTATGCATTCAACCATCAAAGAAAAACAAAAATTTTGAGAAATCAATCTTCAAACACATGTTTCACAATTGGCAGGCAATCAAATTCTTTGATTGCCTTCCAAAAAGAACTAATTTTGCAATTCTTATTTCCATTAGCAATATGAAATAATTAGAGCTGGTCAAAAATGATAAACAGTATGTTAAAGAAGAATATTGCCAGTGGTGCGCTTGAAAATCAAAATCATGATGCTTGTGTGTAGACACATATAACCCTATGAATGCCGTCTCAAAAAAATCAAATAATGATGATTGGGTTCTATTCTTCCATTGATTCTCATTTTTCTGAAGCCAAATACAGGGTTACATTTTGGTGAATCCATCAGTACTGTAGCTCAAAAATGGTTAAAACCAAACTAGAAACAAAAACAAAACCATTTCAGTCTCACCATGTTCGAGGTAATGGGAATATATGGTATTATTATCAACTCCATATTGGTCCAATTCATAATCACGAACTTGAAGCTCAACATCATGACAACCCTGCACACTGAAGAAGTCAAATCCTAGATTAGTACTCTTTGATCTTCCTGTTGTTTGTTATTAGGCCTGGCAATTGGCCCACCCAGCCCAGCCCAGCCGGCCCACTAATCAATTTACCTGGATGACAAGCCGTACCGGGCTGTGTACATCAAGTGCATAGCACCATCCTATTCCGAGTCTGAGTCAAAATAAGAATCCGTTTAGGTTAGATGTGATTAAGTCAATATATATGTGTGTGTGTGTGTGTGTGTGTGTGTGTGTAAATCATGAACTATTATTTTCTCGTTGATTCATGTACATGTGAAACATGTCCGGATACCTAATTTGATTCTAGTAGTCCAATGTGTAAATTGCTATATATATTTCATAAAATGATTTATTTGACTGATTCTAGAAAAATTAATTATGATTCAATAACCAAAAGATTCAAAAGATCCATCATCCCACTTTCATTGGTTCTACTAGTTTCAAGCACATCAGTGGTACGTAAGAGTAACGGAGGAAGCGAAGGAGTTGCTGCATGAGATGCTTTTTGATAATTTTTTGAGATCACACGTTGAAACAGAGCATTCATCTGAGACTATGTTAAGTACAAGTATTATTTGAGATATCTTTCTCATGTATTTGTGGGTTATAAAGACAACTACCAGGGTTGTTGGTGTCAACACATTGAACCAGAGCGTGTGTACATTGGTATACATGTTATTTTTTATGAAAATAAACACCTTTTTTTGAGGTAATGGCATAACACTTTTAACAATCAGAATGAGATCTCTATATTTTTTGAGTGGATTGCTAGTTATGAGCAAGAGGAAGAATCAGACCAGAAAACCAACTTTATGACATCATCAACCTTACATCATAGGCACCTCTCGACTGCTGATTACCAGACAGCTGGATCCTATCATGGCAGTCACACTGATCTGATATATATGAAATCATGGGTCAATTAGATGGAAATCCACAAAAACATGACCTCGATTAACAACACCATCAACATGTAAATCAAGGTGATATTGTTATTATTAGCATTCCAGATTTAAATTCCCATATTATGATCACTTTGTCCAAACACGGGAATGTGAATCCCAATCCCGCATAAATTTTTGGCTTTAAACCACCCTAGGTGGTATCAAGCTATGACAGATGAAACAGAAGCCCTTGGAAACTTGTCCCTAAGAAAATGGATCTCCTTATAGATTAAAAGCTTGCATAGTTGATAATGGTTACACCCAACTACCAAGAGTTGACTTTATTAAGACATTTTCTCTTGTCATCACCGACCACCAACTACCAAGAAAATGGATTTTTTCATAGATTAAAAGCTTGCATAGTTGCTAATGGGTACACCCAATTGCCAAGAGTTGACTTTAATGAGACATTTTCTCTTGTCACCACACAGAATATCGTAACCATTTCGTGCCAGTAATGACTTTTACTTCATTGGCGCTAAATATAATCATGCCAACAAAGATGTTATAATGGCACAATGTATGTTGTACCAATACTTCTTTATTGGCACGATCATATTTCATGCCAGTAAATATGCTTCATTATTGACGCGCATAAGAGGAGCACCAATAAAAAGATAATTTCTTGTAGTGTTGGCTCATGGGTGAAACTTTTGCCAATCGGATATAACAAATACTTTCTTGTGTGCTTTTTAATTAAACCTGTATTAATGGAACAATAGCTTGGATTTCAAGATTCTCAAAGAACTAATTATGATTAGAATTTAAAAAGGGCTTTATAAGGAATTAAGCAGTTGTCTCGAACATGGTTTGATAGGTTCAATATTTTCTTATTGGTTGCGGGCTTCTGTTGCAGTGATGCAGATTTTTCTTTAAATTTGCCAAAATACTCAAGGTTGTAGACTCTTGCTTCTCTATGTTGAAGACATTATAGTTACAGGAAGTAATTACACATTTGTCATTGATGTCATTTCCAAATTAAATTGCGAATTCACTTTAAGGACTTATGAGATATTCACTACTTTCTTTGAGTGCCAATAAACAGCCAGCTGTTAGCATTCAAGTTTCGAAGCTGAGTATCATTTTTTTCTCATCAATGGCTGCAGAAATCACATGGATTAACTTAATTCTTTAGGATCTTGGCATTGATATTCCCAAACTCCAACTATTTTTTGTGACAATTTATGAGTCCTTCAAATGACAGTGAAACTCATTTTCCATTTGAGATCGATTATCATTTTGTTGGTGAGAACACAGCTCAACAGCAACTAGTTACATGGTTCATCCCCTCAAAGTTACAAATGTGTTTACCAAGCCATTAACTAAACCCCTCCTTCACTCTTTCAAAAAGTCATTTTAAACTCTTTAAAAAAAAAAAAACTAAATCCATGTTCAAGAATTCAAGTCTCACACTTGTCTTATGAAAATCTCCAATGTTGGGTTTGTGGGGGAGTATTAGTGATACTAGTTTGGACTCAAAATTGATCCAAATACCAGCTAATGAAGGATAAAATGATACTGGTATTCTAGAAGGGTTGAAGGATAAGTACGAAGTATCAAAAGATAAGTCTTCAACTCTCTAATCTCAACAAATCAAACTACAAGGGAAGGAAACTCGAAGAGGAGGAAAAAAACCACCAACTGTTGTATTGTAACTGAGTGATCTCACCGATATGTGGGAAATAGTCTATACAATTGTAAATAGCCAAGGATGGTAAAATAAGAAAAGCCTTATCCCTCCTTTCAAACAACGTAAATAGAGTGTGTTTACTTTCCTTTTCATCTTCTTCTCACTTTCGTTTAGACCTTATACAAAAATGGGTACGGATTTCAAAAAAAGTTCTGCTAGCTCAGCCTTCACATGAGAATGCTTTCATCGGCAGAGAGGTATAAAAGGATTTGCACAAGAAAACTGGTAGGACCCACTTGTGTTAGCACGCCGCTTTCCTACCATGATAATGTGATGTTTGTTTCACTCGTAATAGGAAAGGAAGGAAAATGGATGCCAGATTAGCAATTTGCCATGAAAATTACATGAAACAAACATACCCTGTTTAATTGAACTACCCTAGGAATTGTAAGGAATGAAAATAAGTGCACAAGAATTAATTTATTGATGATTGACAATAGTATGACAATTTAATGTCAGAGTTCCAACAACACTAAAAGCTCTCACCATTTCTTTTATCTATTTGAACTAGAATGACTACATAACGACACCAACATTTATGGGCAGCCTTCTGGAGGCAGCAAACACTAGCATTTTTCTGCTTTCTTTGTAGGGAATTTTGCTTTTGTGGATGTTGTATTGATGACCTCTAGCAGAAACATGTATCCATGCGCGGCAATGTGTACAAGAGTAGCATCAAATGGATTGCAACTTCAATTTTACTTCCAATGGAATACGTGCAGGATGGTTGTTTCCATCAATCCAAGCAATTATTGAACTTCCTTTTAAGACTAGCTGAGAATTTAACAAGAAAAAGTTCAGCAGTTTTTCCTTCTTCTTTCATCAAATTGACATGATTTCTTCTTACTGTCAATTGTGATAGTTACCTCTTGATTTAGAAGCTTGAAAATGAAGAAATCGAAAAACAGACATGTGGTAGAAACTTTTGAAATTTTCAGTCTTAGGACAAACCTATCTCCATGCTGCATCCACAATTACAAAGTGCAAACTTCTTAGCATCATTGGAGAAGCCCTCTATCTATCTTATATTAATTGAAACTTGTAATATATTGTTCATCATAAAAATAAACAAAAATGATATTGACCCCTACTTATTTCATTGAGTGGAAATACTGAAATAGTATGATAAAATGGATAATCACTGAAGATGCTATAGTAATTGTGGTGTGATGCAGGAGAACACTTTATAAGTGTGTGTCCCTTTTTATTAGCGGGATAGGCGGGAAGTAGAGTGTTCTGCCCCCCTCTCTCTCTTAAAAGAGCCAAGCACTTTATAAGTGTTCGTCCAAAACACTGGACCACGCCTCGGAGGCAGCCGCTAACTAGCACCAGTCAATAGGGCTGAACACCTTGTTAATTGTTTGGCAACAAACTGTCTACTTTCTACAGTAATTGAATGGCTAACTACTTACCTGTAAAGGAGTGATAAACTTGAGAGACAGCTTCTGTGTTGCAGCTGCATGGCCTTCAGACTTCAATCCATCGATGTTCAGACCAACTCTTTCAAACACGTCTGTATAACCTAAAACACATAAGGAATGTAGGGAACCATTAACTAATGCATGCATTCAACCATCAAATAAAAACCAAAATTTTGAGAAAGCAATCTTGAAACACATGTTTCACAATTGGCAGGCAATCTGCCAAGAAGAACTAATTCTGCAATTCTTATTTCCATCAGCATTATGAAATAATTAGAGCTGGTAAAAAATGATAAACAGTATGTTAAAGAAGAATATTGCCAGTGGTGAGCTTGAAAATCAAAATCATGATGCTTGTGTGTAGACACATGTAAACCTATGAATGTCGTCTCAATAAAATCAAATCATGATGATTGGGTTATATTCTTCTATTGATTCTCATTTTTCTGAAGCCAAATACAGGGTTACATTTTTGGTGAATCCATCAGTACTGTGGCTGAAAAATGGCTAAAACCAAACTAGAAGCAAAAACAAAAACATTTCAGTCTCACCATGTTCGAGGTAATGGGAACATATGGCATTATTAACAACTCCATATTGGTCCAATTCATAATCATGAACTTGAAGCTCAACATCATGACAGCCCTGCACACTGAAAAAGTCAAATCCCAAATTAGTACTCTTTGATCCTCTTGTTACAGGGTCATATATAGTTGTAGTGAGAGGGAAGTACCATGAGCCATTTTGCACATCTTGGTCTTGGAGGAGGGTGCAAGGATCCTTGTTATGAAGTAAGCTGCGAGGAGGTGTCAGACTACGCAGTCTTTGAGATGGAAACTTGGTTGTTGATGGAACTCTAAGCAGAGTGGTTGAGATTTGAGCATGCAGGCATTGTGGTAAGGGAAGGGTTGATGGGGCGGAAAACTCCATAGCTGAACTTGGTAATGGCTTCCATCTTCTGACACCAAGTTGGGTTCCTTTGTGTCTAATTCCATCAATTTATAGCCTTATTCCCGAAGCAGGTTATATGTTCCCCCCCCGAACAGGGCATCTCATGCTTGGGGCTCCCAAAAAGCACCATGTATTTAAGCCTGTGCATCTCGTATTCCCATGTTTGTCAGCATTAATTAGCATTGGAGTTTGATGCGATTACAAAGACTTAAGTACCCTCTCCTCCATTGGTGCAAAAAAAAATAACGTTTCTAGAAAAGGAGTGATTGTAAAGACTTAAGTGCCCCGAAGATGATTATTTAAGACCCAGTCTCTGCACTGCAGGATTATCTGAGAAAGAAATGTCTCCTGGAGGAGGCCATGAACATGAACCCTCTCACTCTCTCTCTCCCTTCTATTTCTGCTTCTATGCACATCCATCAGAAGATCCTACATTGCTCCATCAAGCACCGACTGACCTGCACATTGACTGTTGTGGAGCCTGATTCAGAGTTTTTACCCGTACAGGAGGAAGGTTTGGGGGCTCCTCCTAGCGTGGGTAGCATCATTCGACTAAATGAGTTGTGGATCCTGATTCAGAGTTTTTACCCTTACAGGAGAGGGGTCTGGGGGCTCCTTTCAGCGTGGGTAGCATCATTCAACTTGAAGAGTTGTGGAGCCTAATTCAGAGTTTTTACCCTTACAAAAGGGGGGTCTGAGGGCTCCTCCCAGCGTGGGTAGCATCATTCAACTTGATGAGTTATGGAGCTTGATTCATAGTTTTTGCCCTTATAGAAGGAGGGTTTGGAGGCTCCTCCCAACATGGATAGCATCGTTCAACTTGATTCGTTGTAGAGCCTGATTCAAAGTTTTTGCCCTTACAAGAGGGGGATTTGGGGGCTCCTCCCAGTGTGGGCAGCATCGTTCAACTTGATTCATTATGGAGCCTGATTTAGAGTTTTTGCCCTTACAGAAGGGGGGTCCAGGGGCTCCCCCAGGCGTGGATCCCGCTGCGCGGTGTTATGGATGTCAAGCGAGAATGGTGTTGTGCAACTCAAATAACACAGAATAATAGGGGTCTGGTTTTTAGTTAAAATAGGGAATGAAATGACAATAGAATTCGCTAAAAATTTACAAGAATAAACTAGACTCAATAACAAAGACACCACTTTTTGCGGATTTGGAATATGACCTTTGGTTAGGGAGATATGGCCCTGACAAGTTGGTCCTAATTCGGGTAGTGATTTGCTTAGTGAATAACACTACAAATCGCTATAGTGATTTGCAGAAGACACTACAAATCGCTATAGTGAGATCCAACAACACTATAAATTGTTGTGGGGCTCGTTGGAGACCCAAAAACACTATAAATCGCTATAGTGATTTATGCCCGACAATACTACAAATCGTTGTTGGAAGGCCGGATAACACTATAACTCGTTGGGGAGCTCGTTGGAGACCCGAAAACACTATAAATCGTTGTAGAAAAGCCCGACAATACTATAAATCGTTGTTCGAAGGCCGGATAACATTATAAATCGTTGTAGGGCTCGTTGGAGACCCAAAAACACTATAAATTGCTGTAGGAAGGCCCAACAATACTATAAATCATTGTTGGAAGACCAGACAACACTGTAAATCGCTGTGGGGCTCGTTGGAGACCCGACAACACTAAAAATCACTGTAGGGGAGTCATTGAAAAAATCATGAGAAAGAAACAGAAAAAAATAGAAAAATCGTGGGGAAGGGGTGTTACGAAAACCTCCAGCAAGAAACAACCGAAGGAAACATGAGTCCCACGATTAAACAAAACGCTTTATTTCTCTTTTTCGATAGTTAAAAGATGGAAAAAAAATAAAAAAATTATACAAGGCCCCAAAAAAATTTGGTCCGGGGGGCGGGAGGGAGCCCCCAGACCCCCCTCCTGTAAGGGAAAAAACTCTAAATCAGGCTCCACGACGAATCAAGTTGAACGATGCTACCCACACGAGGAGGAGCCCCCAAACCCCCCTTCTGTAAGGGCAAAAACTCTGAATCAGACTCCACAATGAATGAAGTTGAATGATGCTACAGTCAGTGTGCAGGTCAGTCGGTGTTTTATGGAGCAATGTCGGATCGTCTGCTCGATGTGCACAGAAGTAGAAAGAGAAGGGAGAGAGAGTGAGAGTGTTGATGTTCATGGCCTTCTCCAGGGGGGACTCTTTGCCTCCCTTGATTTCTTCTCTAGAGAGAGAGAGAGGGTTTTACAGTATTTTACGGAGAAGGAAGAAGAAGAAAATGATGATGAAAAGTTCAAACAGACATTTTTGATGGCTCAGGTTCGTTTCGCCGGATGACCATCGGATCACCGGCTCACCATCGGATCGTTGGCTCACCATCGGCGAAACGATTAAGGTTCGTTTCACTGTGTAGACTTTAAAGAGTCAACATCATCGTCGACTTTCTGGATGGAGGACATGTTTGTCCTTTTTTTGAACCGTTTGTTTTTTCTTTTTTGAATGAAGGGCATTTTTTTCATTTTCTCAAACCGCCGTTTTATGAAAAGAATAGCAAGAAAGGGTACTTAAGTCTTTGCAACCACACCAGACTCCAATGCTAAGTGATGTCAACATACACGGGAATATGAGCCCCATGTGCTTGTATACATGATGCTCATTCAAACCCCCGAACACAGACGTGGGATTCAGTGAATCATCGGGGGAGAACATACACCACCCTTTCCCTTATTCCCAGCCTTTCCTTCCAGGCAGCCTCCTTTTCAGAATGTACGATTTTGCCATTTCTAAAATTTTCTGTTGACTGAACAAGCATCTAACTAGCACATGGATTTTGTGTGTTAATGAGATTTTCCAAGTACTCATAATTATGGTCCTTGCGTGTCAACCGGTTAGGTTTGATTCGGAACCAGGTGAAACCAGATTTTTGGGTATGGTATTAAGTCTGGACCCGAATCTAATTGGGTCTACTATAAAAAAAAAATAATACCCGAACCTGATAAGAACTACATGAACCAGACCCGGTAAAACCATATTTTTTATCATTTTTACATTAAAAATTTGCAGGTCTTAATTGAAACTCGGGTTGGGCTCAAGTCTGGTATAAAATTTCTTAAACTATACCCGGGTCCATGTATTAATGGGGGTCCAGACCCAGGTCTTATTCAGGTCTTCTTATTTATCACAATACCGGGACCCTATAAGGTTTGGTTCGGGTCATGTCCAGGTAATTAAACCCCACCCATTGACACCCCCTACTTGCCAGGTTGAAGATGGTTGAGGAGATCTTAAGATTCATAAGATATAACATGTCGAGTTTTGCCTCGCCCCAGCTTTCCAATAAAAAAAAGAAGATTTAAAAAGTCGCTCCTCTTGAAACCTCCCAAAATGGGGGTCATCAGTAGGGGTGTCAATAGGTCGAGTTTGGTTCGAACCCACGTAGAACCAGACCAGTCCTCGATTTTGAGGTATGGTGTGGGGTCGGGACCTGAGAATAATTGGTCCCTCCATAAAAGAAACAATAACCGAACCCCATAAGAACTACATGAAGCAGACCAATAATATTTTTATCATTTTTACATTGATAAATTATGGGTCTTAATCGAAACTTGGGTCCGGACCCATAATTGGACGGGTCGGGTTAGGGTAAACCCGAACAGTTGACGCCCCTAGTCAATGCTTGGATGGCCAACAGGTTCGTATTCCACTGGTGATAGAACCTGGTCTACCCAGATGAAAACCTAACCAGCAGACCAATAAAAGATTACCGTACCTAGCATGAAGTTTTTTCCAAAGCTGACATCACCAAATCTTTGATGGTGTCGTCACCTTAGACCAACGTAAGTTCTGTTGGAACTCAAGTTTATATTCCTTTAAAACAAGGACTAAAACTTGAAAATTTTACCTATTGAAACCATAGGTATTCTCACGATGCTTTTTTTAAATTTTTTATTGTGTCCATATGGGGACGTTTAACACGCTTGACAAACGCTGCCTGAACCTCCAGAAACGCGCCAGGGGTTGCCACTTGGCCAGGGAAACGGCTCGGTTCATGTTGGGCTCATAAACAGCTCGTTGGAACACATAAAACAGGCTCAACAAGCTGAATACAAACAATAGGTTCTCGGCTAGGCCGGACTGGTAGAAGTTTGTTAGGTATTACTGTAAAAAAGGTGATTGAAATGGGAACTAGAAATAAATGCAATTAAAGTGGGAAAAGAAATCAATGAACTTGCATTGTAGATGAGAAGTAAATAAAATATTTCTAAGTAGTGCAGTATATATTGCATCTGATTGATAGACATATTTCTTTTTGTATATCTCTTGAGTATTATTCCGAAACTTGTATCTCAATGACCTACTACTTTGGCCTCACTATATAAAACATTGAATTTTATAGTGAACCCCAGTTCAGCTGCATCTGATTTGCATGTTGTTGCAGAATCACTGTTCTTATGCCATGTTTAGGAAGCACTAATACAACTAATTGCTTTCTTGGTGCAATCTGAGCTGCTGTTTAAGTACTATGTAGGCTCAATTACAGTTCTACAAGGATGAGAGTCACGAGACTGTCTTTGATTATGTTAAGCACATAGTGGTGCAGTTTCTGCCAGTGAGGCCACATACATATGTATCATTTCTGTACAAAGTAATCTAAGGATGGGAAATGTGAAAGTCTTTTGTACCCACCAAGAGTTATGTCTATGGCTATCTATCTTCCTTTATATATCTATAAACATGATTTTAGGTCCAGATTGTCCTTTCATTCTGATCAGTTTTACTACTTATGTCCCTTGCATCGATGGAGGGCATTAATGTTATTGCTTTCTGATATTTTATTTTCACATTGTATGACCAGTCTGAGGGTTTAAACTGCAATTTGCAAACTATAGAATGTTTTAGCGAATTTAGAGACTGTTATATCCAATCATTAAATAAAAATGAGAACTATGTGAAAAAAAATTCACAGGTGGAATTTTTCTTGTGCTTAATTTCATTTTTGCTATATTTAACTTGTTTTAAATAATCTTGTTTTCTATAGTTCCACATATTTTGTGTGCCACTTTGTAGATATCCTGAAGGGGGGTCTATTTTGCCATGGGAGTGACATCTCATGGTCTTATACTTTCAACCTTTAGTTGAACAAGAGATATCATTTATGTTCTGTTGATTGCTTTTCCTTCACTCCTTCCTGGATGTAGAAAGAACATCATCTTAGCATAATCATTCTAAATGCATAGAACTGCATAACATTGCCGATATGTGTGGGAAGTTCTCAGTGATTAATATACATTGAAATTTTATGCTATATCCTGCAAGTGCATGCTTCTACCTTAGATGATACTAGTGCATGGGCTCTTTTTTCTGCTGAGTTGTTAGATGTTTGGTCTCATGCTAATTTATGTTAGATTACAGTGACACAACTGCTTCTACTTTATCATTTATGGTTTCTCGCCATTGCCTTCATTTAATTTTCACAGCAACTGCTTCTACGTTATCATTTATGGTTTCTTGCTATTGCTTGCCTGCTAGAACACATTTTTTTCAGCTAGTGTTTTCCTGTTTGATGCATATGTTTTGGCTATATGTTATAGTTTTTCTGACAGCACAAGTTTGACATCTATGCAGATCGTTATCAGGCCTTGTTTTGCTCTTGAGTTTAACATAAAAGATATTCTCGTCAACTGTTGTTGTTCACTAGTTCACTTCATATTTTTCTCAGGCTGACTTTTTCTTTTTCACTGTGTTGAGAGCTTGTGAGTTATGATATTTTCCAAATACTCTGTCAATTATAGGTTTGAAGGCTTATTTGAGAATTGATGTTAACCCTTTGCTCAAAAAAGTGCTAGTGTTGTTGATAAGTTTCATAAAATGACCTCAACAAAGCCTTGCTGGCATTGATATTGCATCTTTTGTTTGTCTTATGAGCCATGCAGGTATGCTCCTCCCACCCCCGCAATGTTTCACTTGTTATTTCTATTTGGCTATTTGAGCATATATTCATTAGGTTTATATTGGTATTAATTCAATGTCTGTGTTCTCTCTCTCTCTCTTCTTTCATTGTTGATTTTTCAAGTGTTATGAAAGATCTCATTTGCTAGGCACTTAACAAATATATTATATACAATGACGAACCATGTTTACTGATTTTGATATCTATGAACCTTGTTTACATTTGATTACCCCAAAAAAACACTATGAGAAAAGAATCAATAAGAAAATAAAAGAAAAAAAGTGACAAAAAACTTTTCAGTATGCATTTTCTCTTTTAATGTTGTAGCTTGGATCTCTTCTCAGTTGCAACTTAGGATCCGAGTTGGAATCCCTCACGAGGACCCACTCATTTTAACATAGGTCCAACTGATGAGTTATGGAGTCTGATTCAGAGTTTTTTCCCTTACAGTAAGGGTGGTCCGAGGGCTCCCCCTCCTCCCGACGCAGGTCCCATTGCGCGTTCAGTGGACGGGGGTCCGGGGGGGGGGGCAAGAATTTTGCTTTTGGGCTTATGTTTGAGATCCAGTGTCTTATGGATCAGACCCGATTTTTTACTAGTAGCTTAGTTAAAACTGCGTACAAAAACCCTAATTTTTGGTTAAATACGAACTTTGACCCTCATTTGACTAAAAAATTCAAGGCGTGTACACCTCGGCTTGAGGCACGCCTCGCCTCAAGGCGTATGAGGCGCACGCCTCGGGGCTCTTTTTTTTTTTTTTTTTTTTAAATTTTGTGATGGATTAGCGACGGATAATATCCATCACTAATATCTGTCGCCAATTTAAATCAGTTGATATTTTGCGATGAAAATTAATCTGTCGCTAAATTAGCGACAGACATTAGTGACAGATACATATCCGTCGTTAAATTTTAGCGATAGATTAAATTTCGTCGCAAACCAAATCAGTCCGTATTTAGCAACAGAAATAATCCATCGCTAATTAGCGATGGATTGGCGACAGATAAGTTCTGTCGCATTTTAGCGACCAGGATTATGCGACAGACGCTTTCCGACGCTAAACACATTAGTGACAGAGTTGGCGATGGATAGCATCCGTCACTAATACACATTTTTCTTGTAGTGTATACCAGGAACGTTGGTTCTTTGATTTACCATATGAACACATTAGTAGCTCCAAACACGCAGGTTGTTTCTCAAAGGAAGGAGAGCTGGGAGAGAAAGAATAGAGTGGATGGTCAAACATTCTCACATTAATAGAACCAGGTACTAAAGTAGAGATGGGCAGTTGTCTGGCCCTAGGGATTAAAATTTTTAAATTTCTAGAAGGAAGAAGCTCTCTGACAAATATCGCGAGATTTATAAAAATCTCGTGATATAGCTTTTTATTGTAGTTAATTTGGTTTTGTTTGAAGCGATCATTTAATATGTCAAAGTTCCTACCCATATTATATTGGAATCAATCTGCACATGATATATCTAAATCTAAGTCAGATCTAAAATAATTATGATCATGGGTCTCTTCATATCCAATTCAAAATCGAGAAAATAATTGTAAAATCCATAAATTTTTTATACTTTATAGGAAATAACAGTAATTTGAGGGTAAATATTATTCAAAATTAAGCTATAAATTTATTTATAATTCAAGTATTAATGGGGATTCAAAATAAATTTCAAGTTGAGAATTTACCCTGAATAAATGTTTTATTTTTAATCAAATTTAATCTATATTTAAGCTAAACTTAAATAAAAACTTAATTTGAGTTTTAATATTAGCCAGGATTCGAACTAAGTGTATATTTTAATTTGAAATCTTATAAATTTTTTATTTCAATTTCTTAAGTTTTATCAATTCGAATTTCGATTTCAAATTTCGAATTTGGATCAAAGTTGGATTTAAATTCAGATTGAATAAATGTCTTGAACATTATATTTTTTGATGATATAATACATACTAAGTCATGAATATACATGCATTATCATGTGTGCTTGGATATCCTTTACAATACAAATATGTTTGTGGTAAAAGATCTTGATTAATTGACTCAACACTCATCAAAGTGATTTTAGTTGTGTTGATTAAGGATTCTTTGGAGCGTGTCAAGATTTAGTATTATGATTGTGTGTGACTTTATGAAAAAATTATTCTCCCCAAAGGTAGGTCATTGTGTTCCAAATTCACCTAAGGTATAATAGTAGATGTGTATACCAGCCCATGAAGCATGTTTGTACCCAAAGATACAATGTTAAATTATCTCTGGTTACATGATCTGCTAGTTTCATTAATTAAATTTAATTCCTCGTAAATTGAGGAGGTAAAACAACTATAAGTATTATCGTTTCCACCAAAGTGGAACAATAATAGACCAATTATACTTATCTTATAAAAGGTAATTAATAAAGGGTCTCAGTTTTTTACCTTTACAACATGAGTCTCATTTGAGCAATTATAAGGTCATTTTCTTTCGTTTCGTATTGTACTATGTTCTTTCATCATTGACAGTTCTAGTTACATCCCCATGTTAGACGAATCCAATTACTCAGATTGAAAAGAAATAGTATTATTCACTCTGGGTTACATGGACCTAAATTTGACTCTTAGGATTGAAAAACCTCCCACTCTTATAGAGCAGAGTACAACTGAACAAAAGACTATCCCTGAGAAGTGGGAGCACTCGAATAGACTTAGCAAGTTGTTTTTACAATCTCGAGTGGCTAAAAACATTTGAGGCAACATCCTTCATTATAAGATAGTGAAGAAATTTTTGCAGATAATGCTTTCATAGGCGGGGAGGTATGAAAGGATTTGCATAAAAAAACGGGTAGAACCCACTTGTGTCCGCACACCGCTTTCCTACTGTGATCATCGCAAAATTTTTCCTCTCGTAATATTCTCTCTCTTCCTTCTCTTTTCCTTTCCAACCTCTTATTTTCCTCCTTTTTGAAGGGAGAAAGATAAAAGACGGAAAGAAAGAGAGAAGAGGAAAGAAAGAAGAGAAGAGGAACTCTTTTGCGGGTCTCACTTGACCTTAATTTTGAAGATATTTTGAAATAACTTGCCTCCGTTTTTGAAATATTTGCGGGAAAACTGGGAGACGGGATCCGCTCGTTGGTACGAGGTTCGAACGTTCCTGGCACCTTTACCAGGGGTAATCGAACCAAGGGTCGAATTAATGCCTTTTGCTTTGTTAAGAAATTATCTAAGTATTTATCCTAAGTCTAAAATGCACAATGAATCATGCTTGTGCAAATGCAAGGATGTATGCTCTTTTTGAAAATGTTTTGAAGAAATCTCAAGTGAATCCGATAAAGTGAAGAAATGTTTTCTAACTTAGAACTTAAGATTAAAGTTCTAAGAATAATCAGAAGCTTGGGAAAATAAATCTGGAATTTGGAAATTGATTTTGAAGTCTGGAAATAAAAAGAGAATGAAGGAAATTTTCAAAGTCATAAATGGACTTTGAATTTAGAAGTTTGAACTTGGATGAATATTTGGAATGGAATTGAATTTCACTTTTGAAGTTTTGATTTTAGAAGGAAATGCGGGAAATCTAAAGGAATTGAGAAATGGGATTTGTAACAGTTGGAATTTCAAGATGAAATCCGAATCCAAGTTCTGGATTCTGAATAGAGTTTTGAGTTGATTTTTGGATTTAGGATCTGAAATGGGAACTTAATCTGAAATCTGGAATGAAATGGAATTGGTTTTTAAGGATTGAAATTAAAGTGGAATTTTGGATTTGGAATTTTGAATGGAATTGGATTCAAGATTTGGAATCCAAGATGGTATTTGGATCTGAAATCTGAGATCCGAGATAGGGTTGGACTCTGGATCCTAAGATGGAATAGGATATGAAGTCTGAGATCCAAAGTAGAATTGGATTCTGGACCCTAAAATGGGCTTGGATCTGAAATCCGAGATCCGAGGTGAATTGGGTTCTAGATCCTAAAGAATGGATTTTGGATCTGAAGTCTGAGATCCAAAGTAGAATTGGATTCTGGATCCTAAGAATTGGAATTTGGATCTGAATCTGAGATCCCAAAGTAGGGTTGGATTCTGGATCCTAAGAATTGGAATTTGAATCTAAATCTGAGATCCAATGGTAGAATGAGGATCTGGATCCTAAATGAAATTTGGATCTATGATTGGAGATCCAAAGTAAAATAAGGGTTTGGACCCTAAATGGAATTTGGATCTGTGATGGGAGATCCAGAGTAGAATAAGGATTTGAATCCTAAATGGAATTTGGATCCGTGATTGGAGATCCAAAGTGGAATGGAGTCCTATACTTGGAAATCTGGATCCGAGTTGAGACTAGGATTTGATTTTGGATTTGGGTTTTGATAAGTCCAAAATAGGACTTTTAAAGATGATATGGGTTTTTGAAGATCCAGATTTGAACTTGAGAAGGTTTGGGTTTTTGAGATTCAAAAAGTCAATTTTGATTTAAAACTTTGAAGAAAAACTGGATTTAGAATCAGAAGATGAATTTAGAAAATTCAAAGTTAATTTGAACTTTGAAATTGAATTTTGAATCGAGTTTGGAAATTTGAAGTTTGAATATGAAATGATTTTAAAATTTCAAAGTCAAATTGGACTTTGAAATTGAGATAGGTTTGGAATTTGAAATAGAAAAGATGTTCAAAATCACTTAGGTTTTTGAAAGAATTTTGAAAAATATGATGCAATTCTACCCTATATGATGAATGAATTTGAATAAGTTTGAAATTGGACTTTGAAAAGCTATTTCATTCTTTAAATGAATTAAAATAAGATTGAAAATATAATACATCCTTGACTATGGTCATTGAATGTATTATATGATAATCCATATTTAAATTCAAAAGAAGAATAAAATACATTTTTTAGTGCTTTTATAGAATTTAAAATGAAATCAACCCTCAATATACCCTGACTATGGCCATTGGTATATATCTTGAGTTAATCCTAAGTTAAATTCTGATAAAAGAAAAAAATATTTTGAGAAAATATGATGGATTTTGAAAGTGGATCCAGTGTGGATCCAATGTTATTTCGTAAAAGATAAGAATTCTAAGTTTTGTTCACACCCCGACTATGGCCGTTGATGTAAATCGTCAACTTAGAATTAACTTACCTCTTACGAAATGGTGCACGTGCCATTCGTGTTTCACCATTGTGGGGATTTTGAGAAATAAAGGAGAAATGCATGGAATAAACAAGTAATTCAATGATATTTACAATGCTCATCCATTCTACCTAAAGCAGCAAATGTAAATTCTCATTTGAATCTAGCTATTACAACGCTTAAAATTGAAAATACAAATCCCAAGTAATGGCATTTTCCACATATTTCCTGCAAAAACACTTTAGTTAGTATAAAAGTAGAAGAGAGTATCACCTTGATTTTAAAAGATACAAAATGAGATGCTTATATGTCATGAGTTTATGGCTTATAATGTAAACAACTGAAAAGTGATATATGCTTATATACCTATATGTACATACATGCATATACGTGTATACATGTATGTATATATATATGCATATATATATAATATATGTATATGGCATTTATACAATGCATGTGAGATATGCTGATTATATACATGGTATAATTAGGTAATTAGGAAATGGTAGAGAGATAACGCGGAGGATTCCTAAGGTGCTGTATATAACAGCACAGCAGGGGTATGTGAGTATACAGGGGAGGTTGTTGTGAAGGACAATGAAGGGAGGATAGGCAACCCGTGCCCGTACTATGTAAATGCAAGGTTTGGATGAGGCAAACTTGGATAATTGTGAAGGTGACATTGACATGAAGGCTTGTAGCAGGTATACAGGATGTGCATATAATGTGGAAGTTCCACAGTGAAATGTTGTGAAGGTGGGATGATTAGAGTGCTCAGGTGACAGTACAGTATATAAAAAAAAATTTGCAAAGAATGTACAGGTATGAATACAAAGATTGATGTGAAAGAAAAGGAATGTCACAACAAGATTGTTGTATTCAATTGGGTTTTTGATTTGTTAAGTTCAACAATTTGCATTGAGGTCGCCTTATCAGATTCTGAGACTTTCACAAAGTCTGCAATATATTCTTTTTATGACAGCAGAGCCATCAATCAACATCAACCAATGAGCAGAGGGATTGAAAATATGGTCACTGGTTTAGCAGGACCCAGACGTGCACTAAACATCACTAATACATCTGAGTTATCTTGAAAAGTATTTGAACAACCACTACTCAAAAGGCCCAGGATCACATGATAAGGGCATAGTAAGCTTCCCTAGAGGACCAGTTGGTGAAGAACATCCACCAATTCACACTTGAGTGTATATATATATCCACTCAAAATTAGCCTAAATGAAAGTTGTAAATGACATGCAAACAGGGAGTGGTGTTAAATGAAGTGACTATTGTACTGTGAGAGATGGTATAGTGAAGTATGGCAAATGAAGGCGTTATGATAGGCTTCGGCTGGTGATGTCACTGGTGAGCATACAGGTGAACATGCAGCTGTGATGGATGCTGGTGGAGGCTGTATGATAATGCAGAAAATCCAGGATATGTGCCGCGTAGAGCAGCAAGTGATGGACAGGATATGACTCTCACATGACACCCCCATCCAATAGTCAAATGGACTATAGGTAAGGAAACAACAGATTGGTAAGCCATGCACAGGGCTTATTGAAACCATTCACACAGCAAGACCTCCTTGAGATTGGCTGTAACACTTAGTGCTTGGGGATTTCACAGATGCAACAGAGTAGTCGTGAGCATGTGTTTGCTTAGATAACGACTCAGGCCTTAAGCTTTAAATTTGGTGAATGGGCCAGGAACAAAACTCGCATAGAATCGACAGATATAATCAGGAGAGCTTACACCCTCCACCAAATTGTTTAGTATCCCATGCATTGCCCCTCTTATGGATGATATCAAAATGTTCAGCAATGGATTGGTATTCATCGCTTCATTGTTCTAAAAATATTCTCTGAAAATTACTATTCCCCAAAAGTTGATATGCTATGAACATTCACGAGGTTAGAGATGGATTGTTTTCTCTCTCTCTCTTTTTTTTGAGAGTGGGAAATTCTGTAATCACTGGAATGACAACAAATACAAAAGATTTACACTGAGGCAGGTGAAGCTCAATAAACATTATCACGATATATGATAAAACATTATGAATATCATGCACGTGCAATAAAGTAAAGATGAAATGAATATAGTACTAAGATTTAAAAAATGAATGGATGTGTGGCATATGTATTTGAATGTGAAAAATTTAGAATACCGTGGGTTGCCTCTCATCTGTTGGACAGAATAGCATGGCTTACTACCTTAACGGTTGCAAAATCCAGACTAAGAGACATTGCTGGAACCATTTGTAAACCAAAGTTTGACTGATCTTTCAGGGTCCTCAACGCATCATATCACATCTGATAAAATCGGTGTAATATGGTGCTGAATATATATATATTCCCCCCCCCCCTTTTTTTCGCCTTGAAAGAACTCATATTATAAAACAAACCAACAAAACAAAAAAAATGATCACGATCTCAGCAGAGAAAGAACATAAAAAGAAATAACCAACTGAAAGCTACTGTAAAAAAAAATGAATCCGATCTGATATGAGATCAGATCGGATATCATCATAGAGATTATTCCAAATGTGAAGTGTAGATGGATCTCCTAATGGACTAAGCCCAAACGAAAAACCAAGATCAAAACTGATGGTTAAAACGATCAGAATTGAAATGTAATCATTCAAAAGGATACAGAGAGAAGGGACAAAAAAGAAGATAAGATCAAAGATGATAATAATACTGAATTCACAAAATATGCATAAGTGGAAATAAAACCCAGAGTCGGCAGGATGAAAGCTTAATGAAACGAGACATGAATGCCAACCAAACCGGTGGCATTGATCTGGAATTATAGAAATGTTAAATTGCTGAAGTAAAAGAAAAAGCTGAAGAGATAATGTGTTGTATAAGAGACATACACAGAAACAATCTGAAAATTTATGCTAAAAAAAAAAAAAGAAACGAAGGATTCTGGGAGGAATTGTAAAGAGAACAAAACGAATGTTGGAACATAAATGCTCCGTTAATGTTGCCATGGGCGGATCGAACCTGCAATATATACAGGTCGATACCACTCCTGAGGCTTCATAAAAGAGGAAAAGAGAAGGGGACCAGAGGCAAGGTTTGAACAGAACAAAAAGAAAACAAAAGAAAATGCAATAAAGAGAAAAGAAAATCTACGGAAATTTGAAAGGGATGGAGAAGCATTTACTTACCTGCAGAGTTGCAGAGGTTCCGGATGAAAGGGGAATTCGAAAATCAGCAAAAATCCAAGGTGCGTAAACTTTTATCTGCAGAGCTTCTGAATAACAAAGGAGCTTCTTCTATGGCCTTGAGGGGAAGCTTGTTGGATGGTCAAAAGATGGATATGAAGGAAGGAAGAGACGATTTCAAGGAAGATAATGGATATTAAAAGAAACTGGGTGATCAACAATGATAGGTATTGATTCTCGCCTTTCTTTTCCTCCTTGAGAGTTGCTGGAGAGCGATGAAGTGAAGGAGATGGGTTGCAAGATGGATGTAAAAAAAAACCGATGGCCAGAAGATAGGAGCTGGCCCCTTTTTTAAAGAGGAAATGGAAACTTCGAGAGAGGAAAGCCCGTTGGGGATTGAAGGTGGAGATGAGGGTGTGCGGTTGCAGATCGAACGATGGAAAGAGAAGGAAAGAGGCGTGGAAAGGGGTTCGTTGGAAATTTTCCCTATTTCAAAAAGGTGGTTCCCTTTTAAGAGTTTTCTAAAAAATGGTTAAGGAAATGAGGTTTTTGGTAAAGATGGCTTCGAAAACTTAAAAATCATCCGTTTTCTTTGTAGTTTTTCTCGATTTTTTTTTTATTTTTATGTTAATTTTCTATTTTTTTTTTGTATTTTTAGAATAAAATCTTAAAGCTTTACGAGAAATCGAAGATTTAAAATTAATTTTTTTGTGTTTTTGTAAAATATTTACAAAAAGGAATTTTCTGAGCTATTTTGAGAGAATTTCTTCAAAAGAAAATGGATTTGTGTCTGAACTTTTGAAAAATATTCGAGGTTTACAACCTCGAATTGAAAAATATAGGGCCGAGTATCCAATCATTTTTTTGATATTTTTGCGATTTTTATTTTGGAAACCTGACAACGGGGCTCAGGTTTGGATTTAAAATACTGAGTTCAGATCTGGAGTTGAATTTGAAATGTGGAACTTAATCCAGAGATCTGAAGAAAAACTGAAATTTAACTCTGGTTTTCTCAGAAAATGGAGTCAGGGGCAAAAAGGGTCATTTTTACAAAACTTTGAAAAATTTGGGGTGTTCACAGATGCCCCTCTTTGCTACTAAGCCGGTTGAAAGCCGAGCTTAGTGGCAAAGATAACACTCCAAATTTTGAAAATGCCCCAGTCAGCAGATTTGAACTGGGTATGGAAGAATTATTTTGAAAATATGGCTTTTCAGGCTTTGAAACCTTATCCTGAATGGTTTTGGGGAAACGAAGTCCTCGAAAATGATATGATCGAGTAGAAAATGAGGAAATCGTGATGGGACTTTAGATGGAGATTCTGAAATGGTGGGAAACGAAAATTTTGATCAGGTCTCATGGGTGAGACAAGATACTCTTTTTGGAATGATTCAGGTTTAGCCCTTAACCTGGATAGGACGAAGATATATCAAAAAATGAATTTGGAAATGAGGAGAGGAATACATGAGGACCTTGATGGGACATTTTGGAAAAGGCCTTGTGAAATGAAGCTCGAGTATGATCCTTTCTTGGAGGAATATATGAAGCAAGGGTTCCTTGATGGGAAGAACCATGGTGGGACTGGAAGAAAACATCTCATCAAAAATGAGGAATCTCATTGGAATGTGACTCAGGTTTAACCCAAACCTGCAAGGAAGATACCTCGCGAAGCGAGGTTCCGGGCTAACTCTTAATCCGGATAGGAAATCTACCATATGGGTTTCTCAGAAATGGAGAAAGCACGATGGGACCTTCGGAATTTGGACGAACAAATCCGAGAGGGGTTTTTGCGAAAGAAGGAAATATAGAGTCCCTAAAGCTTTGAAAAGGGGAAGAAATTGGGCGTCTCATTGCTGAGACTGAAATAGCTTTTGAAATCAAAGAATCTTTCGCAAATGGTTCAGGTTTAACCCTTATCTTGAGTGGGGTATTCATACGGAATTCTTCAATGAAAAAAAAAAAACCGTGATGGGACAGGAAGAGATACTTTCTTCAGAGGTAACTCTTTTGAGAAATATAAACAACGCTAGGTTGCATCAAAATGGATATTGAATGTTTATTTTATTTTTGGAATAGCTAGAAAATTTTGCCAATAAGATAAAATCATAGTAGGTTCAAACACTTGGAAATGTGCACGTATGTGCGAAAGATATTCTCTCTTTTACCTAGAGTATTTCCTCCAATGAGGTTAATTCTTCAGTTTTAAGAGTTAAATTCAAAAATTTAGCACTGATGATTTTCTTCAAGGAAGCTATCCATTTTCCTGATATGAGAATAGAAGAAATATTCTTAATTTCATAAAAGCAAGTAATGAAAAGATATTGATAAAAGAATTTTGCATGAGAAAAGATTACTCCTGGCAACTTTGGCAGTTTGATATCTGGGTGTTTTCCCATGATGATCTTTTTGCACTCTTTTTGAGTCATTGGGCTTTCTCGGGTTTTTCTCATCATCCTTCATTTGGATGTCCTGACTTTTTTCTCTTTTTTCAGGGAAGGGCACGTCACAAACTCCTTCATCTTGGAGATGCTCCGATCCTTCTTTTTCTCAGGGATTATACATGATATTGGCTCAAAAGGTCTTTTTAGATGATAGCAGAAATCAAATATCTTTTAGGGTTTGTCGGTAGGTTCATCACACTCGCCTTCATCTTGACGGTGATCTGAACTTTTCCTGGAAGGATCCGTCACAAACTCCGTCATCTTGGAGATGTTTCAAATCTTCTTTGGCCCCGGGGGTCTACTCGCTTAATTCGCCTTCATCTTGACGACAATTGAGAGATCCCTTTTGCGGATATTTGATTGCAACTTTTTAAACGAAAATGAGAAGACATGAGTTGAGTGGGTTCTTTTTATAGTTCAAGATATTTCCACTGCCTGATTGTCAGAAAGTCATTTTAAAATACGCGCCATAGCTAAGATCAATATCAATTCTCTTCTGGCTTTTCAACATCATTGAAAATTTCTTTCATTGATCATATAAAGGACATTTCTTACATCCTTTTGGTTGATCAACAGGAAAAGATTTGAATTTTATCTCTTTTTCTCAAAGAGTTTCACCTTTTTGGAAGGAAATACAGGAGGTAATCTAAGGAAATTCTTTTTGGAGTAAGAATATTTAGAATCAACAAACGTTTTTAGCAAATTGGCAAAGTTTTCACGAATTTCTTGTGAAATAATCACTCAATATAGATTTTGATGAGACACTTAGCTGTAATTTTAAAGAAATGGTGCAAGAAATCAGACTTTAGAAAACTGGACTGATGAAATATATTAGGTTTTGGAAATCTCGACCAGTTTATGAGAAACTGGATTTTTGATAATCCCGACCAGTGAAAACACTGGATTTCAAATCCCGACCAGTTATAAAAACTGGATTTGAAAATCCTGACTAGTTAAACAACTGGATTTGAAAATCCCGACCAGCTATAAAAACTGGATTTGAAAATCCCGACCAGTTATAAAAACTAGATTTGAAAATCCCGACCAGTTATGAAAGCTGGATTTGAAAATCTCGACCAGTTATGAAAACTGGATTTCCAAATCCCGACCAGTTATAAAAACTGGATTTGAAAATCCCGACCAGTTAAACAACTGGATTTGAAAATCCCGACCAGCTATAAAAACTGGATTTGAAAATCCCGACCAGTTATAAAAACTGGATTTCAAAATCCCGACCAGTTATGAAAACTGGATTTGAAAATCCCGACCAGTTATAAAAACTGGATTTGAAAATCCCGACCAGTTAAACAACTGGATTTGAAAATCTCGACCAGCTATAAAAACTGGATTTGAAAATCCCGACCAGTTATAAAAACTGGATTTAAAAATCCCGACCAGTTATGAAAACTGGATTTGAAAATCCCGACTAGTTATGAAAACTGGATTTTAAAAAGCCCGACCAGTTATAAAAACTGGATTTGAAAATCCCGACCAGTTATGAAAACTGGATTTGAAAATCTCGACCAGTTATGAAAACTGGATTTGAAAATCCCGACCAGTTAAACAGCTGGATTTGAAAATCCCGACCAGCTATAAAAACTGGATTTTGAAAATCCCGACCAGTTATAGAAACTGGATTTGAAAATCCTGACCAGTTATAAAACTGGATTTTGAAAATCCCGACCAGTTATAAAACTGGATTTGAAAATCCCGACCAGTTATAGAAACTAGATTTGAAAATCCCGACCAGTTATAAAAACTGGATTTGAAAATGAAGGATTTAATCTGATGGTTTGAAAGTGATTGAATTTGGGAGGTTATAACCCGAGGGTTGAGAAAATGATGAGATTTTGAAGATATTGCAACAAAAGGTTGGGAAACTGATAGAATTTGAAAGATTGAAGATCTTGAAGGTTTTGGAAATGATAGAATTGAGGAATCGCACCCTAAGGGTTTGATCACATGACCAGTGGGAGTTGGATCTTTTGGAATACAGGACCAACGAGATGCTGGATCCTTTGAAAATACATGACCAGCGAGATGCTGGATCTTTTGGAAATACATGACCAACGAGTGTTGGATCTTTAGGAAATACATGAAATTTTGGGAGATTTAAGTCAGAACTTGAACTTAGAAGGAGAAAGGTTTTTTGTCAGAAGACTGATTTTAAAAGGTTACCGGTGTGAGAACCGGTTTTTTTTTTTTTTAAATGAGCTCAATATATGATTGAAAAAGTTTGAGAAATAAGCAGTGTGAGAACTGGTTTTTAGAAGATAATTCAGGATTTATCCCCTTATCCTGAACGAGGGAAATAATAGAAAAAAGAATACCTCATTGAAAGGAGGCATCAGGTTTATCCCTTAACCTGAAAGGGTGTACAAAAGGTAGATGAAATTTTAATAAGATTGAAAAATTTGTTAAAACTTGACAGGGATGAGCATTAGCTTGACGTAAATCTGATCAAACCAAAATGAATTAAATGAAAAAAAATAAAGACCGCAAGACTAATTAAGATTTAACAAAATTTGAGAAAAAGAGCTTTTGTCTAATCCTGCCTGCATATAATGGAAGAAGACGATTATAAAAATGCCCCAGTATCATGGAAAAGAATGTAAGAATTGATAGAAGATCATTGTTTTTATTGAAATGGCTCTTTGAATAGTACAAAAGGTTTTTGAATGAAAATTCTAAGTATAAAATTTCTTCAGATGCAGAGCATTGATGGGATCTGGCATCTCCACTCCATCTGCGTTGATTAGACGATACGAATTGCGAGGTAATGCTTCCTTAACCACGTAAGGGCCTTCCCAATTGGGTGACCACTTGCCCCGTGGTCGATGCTTGAGATGAGCTGTCGATCTGAGCACCAAATCGTTAACTCGAAATTTTCTCTCAATGACAGATTTGGCATAATGTCGAGCTATCCTCTGCCGATAAGCTTGAGCGTGCTCTGCTGCTTTGAGTCTCTTTTCATCCAGTAAATCTAGCTGCACCAATCTCTGCTGCTGATACTGATCAAGTGGCAATTCTATAAGAGAAGCGAATTTGAGAGCGGGCTTTTGGACATGAAGAGGCAATACTACTTCAGTTTCGTAAACAAGTTCTGAAGGAGTGGCATTAGTCGGAGTCCGAATGGTGGTCCGATATGCCCAAAGTGCGTCATGAATCTGCTCATGCCAATCTCGACCTGTCTTCACCGTCCTTTCCAAAATACGGATCAAAATTTTATTGGTGGCCTCTGCTTGGCCATTCCCTTGAGGATAATAAGGAGTTGAGAAATGATGGGAAATTCTGAATTTAGAATAGAAGGTTTTCATTCTCTCATTTTTGAAATGGGTTCCATTGTCTGAGACAATATCATGTGGAATGCCAAAGCGGCAAAGAATGTTCTTGTGAATGAAAGAAACCACATGGCGGCCTTCTACTGTGCGTAGAGTAACGGCTTCAACCCATTTCGTGAAGTACTCTGTCGCAGCCAGGAAATACTTGTGGCCGTTAGAAGCAGAAGGAGTAATCGGGCCGACGACGTCGAATGCCCACATAGAAAATGGCCAAGGAGAAACAACTGATTGTAGATATGCGGCCAGAGCATGAATATAAGGCGCGTGCAATTGACACTTGACGCACTTCTTTACAAATCTATGACAGTCCTGCTGCATGGTATTCCAATAGTATCCCGCTCGGACGATCTGTTTGACAAGAGTCTGATAGCCAGCATGGCCCCCACAAATCCCTTCATGCGCCTCTTGGATAACTTCCATAGCCTCTTCTTTGTCTAAGCACCTTGAATACTCAGAACTGAATCCACGACGGTAGAGGATATTGGCGAGAATGAAATATCGGGTAGACATACGCTGAATTGCACGTTGCTCCCTTTTTGGCATTTCTGGTGGAAATTCACCAGACTCAATAAAATTTTTGATATTTTGATACCAAGGTTTCTCCTTCTGATAGACCTAGTTTACTTGCATAATTGAATCGAAAGCAGGTTGTTCAAGTCTGCCAACTTCGAAAGAACGACATGACTCACCATCTTTAAAGGATAGAATGGAGCCTAGACTGGCTAAACCATCGGCTATCTGATTGTGCTCTCTTCTGATATGACTGAGCTGAAATTCTTCGAAGCCGTCCACAAGAGCGAGGACGATCTTCTGATACGGAATCAATTTGGAATCTTTCACTTGCCATTCAGTGTTAACTTGACTGACAACAAGTAGGGAATCACCAAAGGCATGTACTCTTTTGACATCAAAATTTTGCAAGATTTTGAGGCCTTGTATTAGAGCTTCATACTCGGCCATATTATGAGTACATTGGAAACCAAGCTTAAGAGAATAAGGGATCATTTCTTTTTCTGGAGTGATCAACAAGACTCCAATCCTGATGCCAGACATATTTTTAGAGCCATCGAAGAACATATTCCAAACTAGGGGCTGTTGGATATTATAGATGTGTTCATCAGAAAAATCATCCTCTGCTTTAATTTTTTCAGTCAGGGGGAAGTCCGCCAACTGATCTGCGATCGCTTGGCCTTTAATCGACTTTTGAGAGACATACTCTAAGTCATATTGCATTAGAAGGACTTGCCACTTTGCAATCCGTCCAGTGAGAAAGGGTTGTTCTAAAATGTATCTGAGAGGATTAAGCTTTGATAAGAACTTAATTTCAGAAGCCAACAAGTAATGTCTTAACTTCTGGCACATCCAAACCAGAGCTAGACAAGTTTTCTCCATCTGAGAATACTTCTTTTCATAATCAATGAATGTCTTGCTCACGTAGTAGATGGCGTGCTCTATCAGGCTGCCTTCTTCATACTGAGCGAGGAATCCACCACAGGCATTCTGATTGACTGAAATATATAGCAAGAGAGGTTTCCCCAGCTTTGGTGGCTTCAATACTGGTGGATTGAGGAGATATTGCTTGATGCGCTCAAACGAGAGCTGACATTCCGACCCCCATTCAAATTTAACTCCTTTTCTTAGCAAATGGTTGAAAGGCTCGCATCTCATGGCCAAATTAGAGATAAATCTGCGAATAGACTGAATACGCCCTTGAAGGCTCCGCAGTTCTCTGAGATTAGTTGGAGGCGGCATGTCAATAATGGCTTTTGCTTTAGCCGGATCCACCTCGATCCCTTTCTTGCTTATAATAAAGCCGAGCAGTTTGCCGGACTCTACTTAAAAAACACATTTCTGAGGGTTAAGTCTTAATTTGTAAAGAATAAGTCTTTCAAAAACTTGACTAAGAGCATCAAGGTGATCCTCTTCTTCTTTAGACTTAACCAAAATGTCGTCCACATATGCATCCATATTCTTGTGCATTTGATCATGGAAAATAACGGCCATTGCCCTTTGATAGGTTGCCCCGGCATTTTTGAGTCCAAATGGCATGACTGTATAGCAAAAGGTTCCCCATGGGGTAGTAAATGAAGTCTTGGACTGACCACGAACGGCCAGCTTGATCTGATTATAACCTGAATATCCGTCCATGAAAGAAAACATGGCATCACCTGCTGTGCTATCAATCAACAGGTCAATATTGGGAAGCGGATAATCATCTTTCGGGGTGGCTTTATTTAGATCCCTGAAATCGATGCAAATCCGAACTTTTCCATTCTTTTTAGGGACTGCCACGATATTTGCCAACCAATTTGGGTAATCAATGGCTCGGATAAAGCCTGCTTTTAGCAAATCTTCAAGTCCTTCCTTGACTTGCTGCTCAATTCGAGGGTCTAACTTCCTCAGTTTCTGCTTGATTGGTCTGGCTTCTGGTTTCAACTTGAGTCGATGCTCAACCAACTTGATATCCAATCCTGGCATATCTTCGTAAGTCCAGGCGAATACTTCTTGATGCTTTTCAAGGAATTGGATAAGTCTAGCTTTTTCAACTTTGCTTAGACTCGATCCGATTTTGAGAATTTTTGGATCATCTTCCGACCCAATGTTGATATCCTCAGTTGGATCTTGAACCAAAGATGATGGTTCATCCTGCTTCTGAATGTGAGCAAATTCTGGCAATTCTTGAATGGTGGAATCAAATTCAGCTGGCTCTTCGGTCTGCTCTGTTGCCTGACTGACTTCTGCTCTGTCTTTTATCTCAGGAAACCTTGCCAATTTTAGATACTTGGGATTGATAACAAATCTTGTCATTGATTCAGGAGTTAAAAGGTCCTGAAAATGCCAAAAAGAGGTTGTTTTGAGAAAATATATGAGCCAAATCAAATTTTTTGTATAAAGCAAAGAATAATGACACAGACAAAGCATAAGAAGGAATTGATGGATACTTGAAGAGAAAATTTTGATTTTTCATTGATTGAAGTAAAGTATTTACAAGACTTTAACAAAAGATGGGACTGTATTGTCCCTACAAGATAAAAAGAGAATAAAAGAAAGCAGGAAAACTAAGGCATCATCTTCACTTGTTTCCTTTGACAAAAACTGTCTTTTTGCTGGAATCCTGGCCGGTGAACCCCAACCCTGAACTGTCTGCATGCCGAACTGGAATGATGGGCTCTATCATGCCGTCTTCATCTTTCCCCATGCCTCGGAATGGCTGGTATCCATGTTTTATCAACAGATCGAATCCCTTTCTTGCTTTAGAAAACTGAGGAAATAAGGGATGATCTTTGAAGGAGGCGTAGTTGATGCGCCCTCCTAACTTGAAGAAACAAGGTCCCTGCCATTGAACCGTGGCTGCTATGTTTTCCTCTTCCATGACATCTTTCAGTTTTAGCATCTCTAGACTGTCGCTGAGGTTGATCTCATCTGCTTCTCGAATGCTTGGAATATCTGCTGTAAATGTCGGTCGAGGAATCATTGGCTGTGGCAGCCTTTCTTCAAAATCTTTCCCTAAGATAGTAGTAATCATGCCTCCCTTGGACCACTTGATGCACTGGTGAAGAGTTGATGGAACGGCATTGGCATTGTGGATCCATGTTCGTCCCAACAACAGATTGTAAGTTGGCGGTACATTGACGACATGGAACAATACCGTGTGCACGGAGTAATTGATGAAGATCTCCAAAAAGACTTTGCCTTTGGCAGTTTGCCCATGATTATCGAAGCCATAGATGGTGATGAGATCAGGCACATATTCTTCCTCTTTTAATCCCAATGCTTTCGCTGTCATTTCTGGGCAAATATTCAGAATGCTGCCCCCATCAACAAGTACGTGCGGGACAGTCATGCCCCTGGTCCTGACCACGATGTAAAGCGCATTGTTGTGGAATGAATGAGGCTTTGGCAGGTCCTCATTAGAGAAAGTGATAGGCGCATTAGTCATCGCCTGGTTTACAATCTGCGCCATATCTTCAGGTGTGGTGCCCGGCTTCACCTTGATCTTCCTCAATAAGTCATCTAATTTTTCCCGGTGCTGAGGAGAATCATGGGTTAATTCAAAAATAGAGATATTGGAGAGCGCTGTAATAGGCTTCTGAAGGCTTTTAGCCCGCTCTTCTGCTGCTTCTGAGGTTTCTGCTTCCTCTGTGCAGGTCTCTTTTTTCACGAATCTTTTTGGAAAAACTCGTATTTTCCCATTTTCTACTGACGTGTTCCTGATGTTCAAAAATGAGAGGATATCCCCTCTCTGGGATGCAGGTTGATCCTGACGCAGAACCATTACCTGATGTTGCAGACTTATATCCTCTTCGGAACAAGGATGTATGTGACTCTGTGGTAGGAAGGAATGTTCAGAAACAGTTGATGTGGAATGCTTTGGAAATGGGGCGGACAGGATGTCCATTTTGCCCTCTTCTTTATCCTCGATGAGGATGCTTTTGTCGATACAATCCTGGATCAGATGCTTCAGAACGAAGTAGTATTCGGTGTCATGGCCCATCGCACTGTGGAACTTGCAGTACTGTTCCTTAAATCTTCCCATGAGCACTGGTGGATCTGCCACCTTGGGAAGTTTCACCATCCCGTGAGGCAGCAAGTATTCCAGAATTTTTTCTAAAGGCTGGTCGAGGGGAGTGAACTTCCGATCCCTGCTCCAGTTTATATGTTTGGGCTTTTCTTTAAGGTCCCCCTTTTGTTGAGGACCGGCCGAAAGAGGCTTATCATTGTTCTTGAAGAATTTGCCCTTTCTTTCCCTGCTCTGCTCTGGCTTCGTGCCACTGCCCTGATCATCTCCTGGAATCTCAGCGGAGTAGGTGAAGTGTGCCTTTTTCTTTGGGTCTGGGATATTTTTGGCCAAGGCAACCCCCTCATACATCCCGTTTTCCACACCCATCTCGAGCCATTCTGCTCGCTCTGTCAGTTTGATAAAGGATTTGGAGGGGTATGGGAAGAGGAGGCTTTTTAGGGGCTGAGAGAAATTATTGAGGATGACTTGGAGGGCATGTTCCTCAGAGATAGGGTTTCTCATTTTGTTGCACAGGCTTCTCCACTTATGAATGAAGTCCCTGGCCTTTTCATTGGGCTCCTGCTTCAGGTTGCACAGATGGTTCAAGGTGGGTAGAGCTTCCGTGTTGAATAGGAAGCGTTCAACAAACATATTAACGACTCTGTCAAAATCCCTTAGCTCAATGGGATTGACATGCTTGGCATACCATTTGGCGGCTATTCCCTCCAAACTGCGGGGGAAACAAAGGAAGAGGGCACAGTTGTCTTCGCTGAATCGGGCGCATTCTGCGAAGAACATGGCAAGGTGAGCCTTGGGGTATCCGGATCCATCGAATTTAATGAATTTTTGGGGGAGATTCTCCAAATTGATGTCTCCTTCCAAACCAAGGTAGAAATCCTTCCTGGTGTATGACCTTTTTCCTTTATCTCGGACTTGCAGGTCTTTGACAATTTTGGTTAGTGCCTGGATCGAGTCCTCTGCGGGGGCCCCATGCTTGGGCTTGTTCACTGACACTGGCTCTTCTACCGGTCTCTTGGGCTGCCGCAAATGTTTCGGGATGTAGATCAGCTGCTCTTCTTCCTCAGAGACTTCTTCTGACCCGGAACCTTCAGAGGTGCTGTCACGCTGTACTTTCTGCTTGCTGATCTTAACCGGCTTCTTTATGGGCTTTTTCTTAGCTTTGCTTTTAAAAGCTGCCTTCTTGGGAACAACTTTGGCCTGCTCAGCCATCATCTTGGTCATCATTTTCTGAAAAACCCGATACATGGCTGGATCAACATCACTCTCATCTCCGGAGTCATGCTTTTTGGATAATCGGGGAGAATTCATCTCCTCTATCTCACTGTCACTGTGCTGTTGAGTGGCCCTCTTATCAGCCCTTGTCTGAACCATTTTCAGATGCCAAAGCTTTCCTGCAGAATATGGGGAATGGTTAGAGTATGGAGAAGCTTTTTGAAAATCATAATTTCTTTGAGAGAAAGCAAGAAATGAAGGGATTTGGTAGACAATTTCAAGAGATTATCCCATTACCCAGGATTGGGTCATCACACGATTTGTGATATTTGTGTTACCATTTTGATGATAACAGAGAAATATGCCTTGTTACCTAGACGAGGTCGTCAACCATGATAAAATATATTGAAGAAATTCGGAAGGAATATCCCTTTTACCCAGGATTTAGGTCGTCACCCAAAATTTGTGACTTTTATTTGCGCTATAAACAAAATACAGAAAACAACATTTTTGGCCAAAAAGTAAAATTTTATTGATATTTTTAACTTTCAAGGACAAAGAGAGGGTGGGCAGACAGTTTGCCACCACTCTCGATATTCAGATGATACATTTGGCCCAGGAAATATAGACAGAGAAATAAAGGAGTTCCAGGTATATTTAGCGACATGATATGCCCCAGACCACTGATCCGACTGCAGGTTGAATTCTGACACGTTGCCTGTCGGGAAACGGGTGTTGGCACGAACCTGTAGCTGCGAAAACTGCCTCAGACATCGTTCCGGCTGATAATCAACACAAAAGAAAGGTCCCATCAACTTGTAGCGCTTATCACGAGCATAAGTGTATCGAGGAACATTCTCTCTTCTGTCAAAGAAATCCCAAGTGATCTCTTCCTGATGCAGCTTCTCGATCAGAGCTCGACATTGGATGACTATCTTCGGCTGCTTACTGTTGAACCTAAAAGAACTGGCCTTCGAGGGAACGTGGCGTAGGAACCACGACTGCAAGGCGTAAGTGCATCCTTCTACCAGAATGGTCTCCCCAAGAGCAAATCGAGCCAAACCTCTGTAAAGGAAGGCTAATGCGGCCATGGAAACTGAGAGCTGACGGGTCTGCTTGCTTCCCCATCTCCGAAAGAGCTTAGCAACTCTAATGTCTATAAAATTCTGACCATCTTGGAAGAAGGCTAACCCCACTATGTACAGGATCATGGCGTGCTGAATTCTGTCCTTCGCTGCTCGGGACAAAGTGTCAACCTCTTTGTAGGCTCTGTACTTTTGATATAGCTCGAACAGGTCGATGAACTGACTCCCACTAATCTCGGTGAGAGGCCAGGATCTGCTCCCGGTTGCTCTTGCTAAGGCTTCCCGAACATCCACCCTTTTGATGTTGATCAAAAACTGCTGCTCGACAAGATCATCTGGCTGACCAGCTGGTTCGGGCAATCCCATAATATCATTGAACTCATCCATCAGTAGAGTCATCTCCCCCCAAGGAAACCAGAATGTGCAGGTACGTGGATTCCACCGTTCTGCCATGGCCTGAATCAGAGCTCCGTTGATGATTCGTTTGCCTGCCGCCGATGCCATCTCCAACCCGCAGTCATCTAAGTGGTCCGGGAACATACGCGAGAAGGTGGCGAACCAAGAATAGTACCACCGAGGGAAGAAGGTACGAGACTGGATGACCCGATGATCTGGGGTTCCATCCTTTATTTGATAGAAGACATGATCCCAAGGAAAGATAGCATCGGGAGATTCGGATGCCATCGGAGTGATACTAAGGCAAAAAGATGAAGAGAGTCAGATAGAATGCAGGACTTACGGATAGACTTTTTAAAGAATCAAACCTGGAAATTTTGAAAGATTGAGGAGATTTTAAAAGAATTTTCCAGGGTTTTTGAAGAAAATTTGATCTAAAAGAGAAAAAGAAAATGTAGGTAGAAAGGAATATACACCTGGGGTTTTTGGAAATAAGGGTAAGTTTTGAATAATACACCCAGGGTTTTTGAAAAAGGTTTGATACATATATGAGAGAATAAGAGAATTTATCATACAACTAAAGCCGCACAAACAAGGATGCGCACACAGCACTCCCTAAAGGCTGACTCTAAATGCAATATTTGAAATGGCTTGTAGGACCTTAATCCTAACTCTAGGGTTCAGATCATCTGATTCCAACCAAGATACGCCGATATACGCAAGCCGAAGCTCGAAGTACGTGGCATAGAAATATTTCTCCGGTTCTAAGGTAATGGCTTCCCAACATCCTTGAGCACCTACCGATATACCTCGGACTATGGCCCTTAGGTACGTGGTAGGGGGGCGCGAACCCAATTAAGTGGTCCAGTTGTGAGGCTCTCTCCCGAACTATGGTTCAGTGAGACAGCACAGCAACGTGAAGACCGGGACAATATAGGTAAGGAGGTTTTCAAAATATGCTCAACATGCAAGAAATCAGATGGCCCTAATGCAAGTCCTAAAGAGATAGATTAAAATGAAGAGAAGCATACACTTGCATACATTGTTTTGCATTCAATCCCTAAAATTGAGGAGAGTTGTATTTCAGACCTAAGTCTAATGTGAGCATAGAATAATCTCCTCAATGTGGTCCTACCAAACCATGCTTAAATCCTATATGCAATGATGTCAGCTTAGGACAAAACCTAGGCTCCTAAGGTTTGCATGGAAATGAAGCTGACATATGAAGAATAAAGACTTAGATAATGTCAAAGCAAAAGAAAAGGCATAATTCGACCGAACGAAGACGTGTCCCATCACGGTCGCCAAAACTGTGATCATCGCAAAATTTTTCCTCTCGTAATATTCTCTCTTCCTTCTCTTTTCCTTTCCAACCTCTTATTTTCCTCCTTTTTGAAGGGAGAAAGATAAAAGACGGAAAGAAAGAGAGAAGAGGAAAGAAAGAAGAGAAGAGGAACTCTTTTGCGGGTCTCACTTGACCTTAATTTTGAAGATATTTTGAAATAACTCGCCTCCGTTTTTGAAATATTTGCGGGAAAACTGGGAGACGGTATCCGCTCGTCAGTACAAGGTTCGACCGTTCCTGGCACCTTTACCAGGGGTAATCGAACCAAGGGTCGAATTAATGCCTTTTGCTTTGTTAAGAAATTATCTAAGTATTTATCCTAAGTCTAAAATGCACAATGAATTATGCTTGTGCAAATGCAAGGATGTATGCTCTTTTTGAAAATGTTTTGAAGAAATCCCAAGTGAATCCGATAAAGTGAAGAAATGTTTTCTAACTTAGAACTTAAGATTAAAGTTCTAGGAATAATCAGGAGCTTGGGAAAATAAATCTGGAATTTGGAAATTGATTTTGAAGTCTGGAAATAAAAAGAGAATGAAGGAAATTTTCAAAGTCATAAATGGACTTTGAATTTAGAAGTTTGAACTTGGATGAATATTTGGAATGGAATTGAATTCCACTTTTGAAGTTTTGATTTTAGAAGGAAATGCGGGAAATCTAAAGGAATTGAGAAATGGGATTTGTAACAGTTGGAATTTCAAGATGAAATCCGAATCCAAGTTCTGGATTCTGAATAGAGTTTTGAGTTGATTTTTGGATTTAGGATCTGAAATGGGAACTTAATCTGAAATCTGGAATGAAATGGAATTGGTTTTTAAGGATTGAAATTAAAGTGGAATTTTGGATTTGGAATTTTGAATGGAATTGGATTCAAGATTTGGAATCCAAGATGGTATTTGGATCTGAAATCTGAGATCCGAGATAGGGTTGGACTCTGGATCCTAAGATGGAATTGGATATGAAGTCTGAGATCCAAAGTAGAATTGGATTCTGGACCCTAAAATGGGCTTGGATCTGAAATCCGAGGTGAATTGGGTTCTAGATCCTAAAGAATGGATTTTGGATCTGAAGTCTGAGATCCAAAGTAGAATTGGATTCTGGATCCTAAGAATTGGAATTTGGATCTGAATCTGAGATCCCAAAGTAGGGTTGGATTCTGGATCCTAAGAATTGGAATTTGAATCTAAATCTGAGATCCAATGGTAGAATGAGGATCTGGATCCTAAATGAAATTTGGATCTATGATTGGAGATCCAAAGTAAAATAAGGGTTTGGACCCTAAATGGAATTTGGATCTGTGATGGGGGATCCAGAGTAGAATAAGGATTTGAATCCTAAATGGAATTTGGATCCGTGATTGGAGATCCAAAGTGGAATGGAGTCCTATACTTGGAAATCTGGATCCGAGTTGAGACTAGGATTTGATTTTGGATTTGGGTTTTGATAAGTCCAAAATAGGACTTTTAAAGATGATATGGGTTTTTGAAGATCCAGATTTGAACTTGAGAAGGTTTGGGTTTTTGAGATTCAAAAAGTCAATTTTGATTTAAAACTTTGAAGAAAAACTGGATTTAGAATCAGAAGATGAATTTAGAAAATTCAAAGTTAATTTGAACTTTGAAATTGAATTTTGAATCGAGTTTGGAAATTTGAAGTTTGAATATGAAATGATTTTAAAATTTCAAAGTCAAATTGGACTTTGAAATTGAGATAGGTTTGGAATTTGAAATAGAAAAGATGTTCAAAATCACTTAGGTTTTTGAAAGAATTTTGAAAAATATGATGCAATTCTACCCTATATGATGAATGAATTTGAATAAGTTTGAAATTGGACTTTGAAAAGCTATTTCATTCTTTAAATGAATTAAAATAAGATTGAAAATATAATACATCCTTGACTATGGTCATTGAATGTATTATATGATAATCCATATTTAAATTCAAAAGAAGAATAAAATACATTTTTTAGTGCTTTTATAGAATTTAAAATGAAATCAACCCTCAATATACCCTGACTATGGCCATTGGTATATATCTTGAGTTAATCCTAAGTTAAATTCTGATAAAAGAAAAAAATATTTTGAGAAAATATGATGGATTTTGAAAGTGGATCCAGTGTGGATCCAATGTTATTTCGTAAAAGATAAGAATTCTAAGTTTTGTTCACACCCCGACTATGGCCGTTGATGTAAATCGTCAACTTAGAATTAACTTACCTCTTACGAAATGGTGCACGTGCCATTCGTGTTTCACCATTGTGGGGATTTTGAGAAATAAAGGAGAAATGCATGGAATAAACAAGTAATTCAATGATATTTACAATGCTCATCCATTCTACCTAAAGCAGCAAATGTAAATTCTCATTTGAATCTAGCTATTACAACGCTTAAAATTGAAAATACAAATCCCAAGTAATGGCATTTTCCACATATTTCCTGCAAAAACACTTTAGTTAGTATAAAAGTAGAAGAGAGTATCACCTTGATTTTAAAAGATACAAAATGAGATGCTTATATGTCATGAGTTTATGGCTTATAATGTAAACAACTGAAAAGTGATATATGCTTATATACCTATATGTTCATAAATGCATATACGTGTATACATGTATGTATATATATATGCATATATATATAATATATGTATATGGCATTTATACAATGCATGTGAGATATGCTGATTATATACATGGTATAATTAGGTAATTAGGAAATGGTAGAGAGATAACGCGGAGGATTCCTAAGGTGCTGTATATAACAGCACAACAGGGGTATGTGAGTATACAGGGGAGGTTGTTGTGAAGGACAATGAAGGGAGGATAGGCAACCCGTGCCCGTACTATGTAAATGCAAGGTTTGGATGAGGCAAACTTGGATAATTGTGAAGGTGACATTGACATGAAGGCTTGTAGCAGGTATACAGGATGTGCATATAATGTGGAAGTTCCACAGTGAAATGTTGTGAAGGTGGGATGATTAGAGTGCTCAGGTGACAGTACAGTATATAAAAAAAAATTGCAAAGAATGTACAGGTATGAATACAAAGATTGATGTGAAAGAAATGGAATGTCACAACAAGATTGTTGTATTCAATTGGGTTTTTGATTTGTTAAGTTCAACAATTTGCATTGAGGTCGCCTTATCAGATTCTGAGACTTTCACAAAGTCTGCAATATATTCTTTTTATGACAGCAGAGCCATCAATCAACATCAACCAATGAGCAGAGGGATTGAAAATATGGTCACTGGTTTAGCAGGACCCAGACGTGCACTAAACATCACTAATACATCTGAGTTATCTTGAAAAGTATTTGAACAACCACTACTCAAAAGGCCCAGGATCACATGATAAGGGCATAGTAAGCTTCCCTAGAGGACCAGTTGGTGAAGAACATCCACCAATTCACACTTGAGTGTATATATATATCCACTCAAAATTAGCCTAAATGAAAGTTGTAAATGACATGCAAACATGGAGTGGTGTTAAATGAAGTGACTATTGTACTGTGAGAGATGGTATAGTGAAGTATGGCAAATGAAGGCGTTATGCTAGGCTTCGGCTGGTGATGTCACGGGTGAGCATACAGGTGAACATGCAGCTGTGATGGATGCTGGTGGAGGCTGTATGATAATGCAGAAAATCCAGGATATATGCTGCGTAGAGCAGCAAGTGATGGACAGGATATGACTCTCACATGACACCCCCATCCAATAGTCAAATGGACTACAGGTAAAGAAACAACAGATTGGTAAACCATGCACAGGGCTTATTGAAACCATTCACACAGCAAGACCTCCTTGAGATTGGCTGTAACACTTAGTGTTTGGGGATTTCACAGATGCAACAAAGCAGTCGTGAGCATGTGTTTGCTCAGATAACGACTCAGGCCTTAAGCTTTAAATTTGGTGAATGGGCCAGGAACAAAACTCGCATAGAATGGACAGATATAATCAGGAGAGCTTACACCCTCCACCAAATTGTTTAGTATCCCATGCATTGCCCCTCTTATGGATGATATCAAAATGTTCAGCAATGGATTGGTATTCATCGCTTCATTGTTCTGAAAATATTCTCTGAAAATTACTATTCCCCAAAAGTTGATATGCTATGAACATTCACGAGGATAGAGATGGACTGTTTTCTCTCTCTCTCTTTTTTTTGAGATTGGGAAATTTTGTAATCACTGGAATGACAACAAATACAAAAGATTTACACTGAGGCAGGTGAAGCTCAATAAACATTATCACGATATATGATAAAACATTATGAATATCATGCACCTGCAATCAAGTAAAGATGAAATGAATATAGTACTAAGATTTAAAAAATGAATGGATGTGTGGCATATGCATTTGAATGTGAAAAATTGAGAATACCGTGGGTTGCCTCTCATCTGTTGGACAGAATAGCATGGCTTACTACCTTAACGGTTGCAAAATCCAGACTAAGAGACATTGCTGGAACCATTTGTAAACCAAAGTTTGACTGATCTTTCAGGGTCCTCAACGCATCATATCACATCTGATAAAATCGGTGTAATATGGTGCTGAATATATATATATATTTCCCCCCCCCCTTTTTTTTCGCCTTGAAAGAACTCAGATTATAAAACAAACCAACAAAACAAAAAAAATGATCACGATCTCAGGAGAGAAAGAACATAAAAAGAAATAACCAACTGAAAGCTACTGTAAAAAAAATGAATCCGATCTGATATGAGATCAGATCGGATATCATCATAGAGATTATTCCAAATGTGAAGTGTAGATGGATCTCCTAATGGACTAAGCCCAAACGAAAAACCAAGATCAAAACTGATGGTTAAAACGATCAGAATTGAAATGTAATCATTCAAAAGGATACAGAGACAAGGGACGAAAATGAAGATAAGATCAAAGATGATAATAATACTGAATTCACAGAATATGCATAAGTGGAAATAAAACCCAGAGTCGGCCGGATGAAAGCTTAATGAAACGAGACATGAATGCCAACCAAACCGGTGGCATTGATCTGGAATTATAGAAATGTTAAATTGCTGAAGTAAAAGAAAAAGCTGAAGAGATAATATGTTGTATAAGAGACATACACAGAAACAATCTGAAAATTTATGCTAAAAAAAAAAAAAAAAACGAAGGATTCTGGGAGGAATTGTAAAGAGAACAAAACGAATGTTGGAACATAAATGTTCCGTTAATGTTGCCATGGGCGGATCGAACCTGCAATATATACAGGTCGATACCACTCCTGAGGCTTCATAAAAGAGGAAAAGAGAAGGAGACCAGAGGCAAGGTTTGAACAGAACAAAAAGAAAACAAAAGAAAATGCAATAAAGAGAAAAGAAATTCTACGGAAATTTGAAAGGGATGGAGAAGCATTTACTTACCTACAGAGTTGCAGAGGTTCCGGATGAAAGGGGAATTCGAAAATCAGCAAAAATCCAAGGTGCGTAAACTTTTATCTGCAGAGCTTCTGAAAGACAAAGGAGCTTCTTCTATGGCCTTGAGGGGAAGCTTGTTGGATAGTCAAAAGATGGATATGAAGGAAGGAAGAGACGATTTCAAGGAAGATAATGGATATTAAAAGAAACTGGGTGATCAACAATGATAGGTATTGATTCTCGCCTTTCTTTTCCTCCTTGAGAGTTGCTGGAGAGCGATGAAGTGAAGGAGATGGGTTGCAAGATGGATGTAAAAAAAAACCGATGGCCAGAAGATAGGAGCTGGCCCCTTTTTTAAAGAGGAAATGGAAACTTCGAGAGAGGAAAGCCCGTTGGGGATTGAAGGTGGAGATGAGGGTGTGCGGTTGCAGATCGAACGATGGAAAGAGAAGGAAAGAGGCGTGGAAAGGGGTTCGTTGGAAATTTTCCCTATTTCAAAAAGGTGGTTCCCTTTTAAGAGTTTTCTAAAAAATGGTTAAGGAAATGAGGTTTTTGGTAAAGATGGCTTCGAAAACTTAAAAATCATCCGTTTTCTTTGTAGTTTTTCTCGATTTTTTTTTATTTTTATGTTAATTTTCTAATTTTTTTTTGTATTTTTAGAATAAAATCTTAAAGCTTTACGAGAAATCGAAGATTTAAAACTAATTTTTTTGTGTTTTTGTAAAATATTTACAAAAAGGAATTTTCTGAGCTATTTTGAGAGAATTTTTTCAAAAGAAAATGGATTTGTGTCTGAACTTTTGAAAAATATTCGAGGTTTACAACCTCGAATTGGAAAATATAGGGCCGAGGATCCAATAATTTTTTTGATATTTTTGCGATTTTTATTTTGGAAACCTGACAACGGGGCTCAGGTTTGGATTTAAAATACTAAGTTCAGATCTGGAGTTGAATTTGAAATGTGGAACTTAATCCAGAGATCTGAAGAAAAACTGAAATTTAACTCTGGTTTTCTCAGAAAATGGAGTCAGGGGCAAAAAGGGTCATTTTTACAAAACTTTGAAAAATTTGGGGTGTTCATAGGCGGGGAGGTATGAAAGGATTTGCATAAAAAAACTGGTAGAACCCACTTGTGTCCGCACACCGCTTTCCTACCATGATAATTTGATGTTTGTTTCACTCATAATAGGAAAGGAAGTTAAAGAGATGCCAGCTCAATACTTTTCCATGAAAATTACATGAAACAAAGAGGCCCTATTTATTCGAACTACTTTAGGAATTGTAATGAATGAAATTTATAAGGAATTAAAATGAGTGCACTAGAATTAATTTGTTGATGATTGACAATAGTAAGATAATTTAATGGCAAAGTTCCAACATCACTAAAAGCTTTCACCATTTCTTCTATCTATTTGAACTAGAATGACTGTATAAAGACATCAACATTTATTAGCAGCCTTCCCGAGGTAGCAAACACTAGCATTTTTCTCCTTTCTTTGTAGGAAATTTTGCTTTTGTGGATATTGTATTGATGACCTTTAACTAAAGCATGTATCTATTCACGTCCATCTGTACATGAGTAGCATCAAACAGACTTCAACTTCAATTTTACTTTCAATGGAATACGTGCAGGATGGTTGTTTTCGTCAATCCAAGCAATTATTGAACTTTCTACCAAGACTAGCTGAGAATTTAACAAGCAAAAAGTTAGCAACTTTTCCTTTTTCTTTCATTAAATTGACATGATTTCTTCGTACTGTCAATTGTGATATTGAAAGCTTGAAAATGAAGAAATCGAAAAAAAAAAGTCTTGTAGAAACTTTTGAAATTTTCAGTCTCAGGACAAACCTATCACTACAAGAAAAACCCTAATTAGCGACAAACATTTGCGATGGACAAAATTCGTTGTAAAGTGCCAACGAATTAGCGAGTGAATGATAGTCGTCGCTAAAATATCATTTATTTGCGATTGTAGTGATGAAAAATATTATGTCGATAATCCGTTGCAGCCTAGTGATGGATCAACGACAGAACTATTTCGTCGTTGAGTCTTCGCCAAATAGCGACGGAATTTGGCCATCGATAATTTCCCCGTAAATCCCTAATTTTTTCTCCTT
Source organism: Nuphar pumila (assembly GCF_984573655.1). Lineage (NCBI taxonomy): Eukaryota > Viridiplantae > Streptophyta > Magnoliopsida > Nymphaeales > Nymphaeaceae > Nuphar > Nuphar pumila. The sequence goes on along the minus strand of NC_143263.1, from coordinate 75,333,748 downwards.
TCTTTCTCTTTTCTGTTTCGTCTCCACTGTATTTTCCCAGCCCGCCTCCCGTCGGCCCTCGACCGACCTCCTGTTGCCCCCGACCTGCTGCCTGTCGGCCCCCAGCCCGTTGCCTGTCGCCCCCCGGCCCGCCTACTGTTGCCCACCGGCCTGCCTCCTGTCGCCCCCTCGGCCCGCCTCCTTTTGCCCCCCCAGCCCGCCTCTTGTCGCCCCCCAACCTGCCGCCCGTCGCCCCCCTTCCCGCCGTCTGTCGACCCCTGGCTCACCTACGGTCGCCCCCGGCCCGCCTCCTGTCGCCCCTCCTCTGACCTACCTACTGTCGGCCCTTGGGCCGCCTCTTGTCGCTCCCCCCCCCCCCCCCGCCGCGTGTTGCCCCCCAGCTAGCCGCTCGCAGCCCCCCGGCCAGCCTACTGTCCCCCTGTTATCATCGCAAAATTTTTCCCCTCCCTTGCGAGAGAGAAACGAATTTCGCGAGTCAAACTCGACCAAAGTTTTGAAAATGATTTTGAAAATTTACTCGCCTCCGTTTTTAAAATTTGCGGGAAAATTCCGTGGAATGGGATCCGCCTGTCGGTACGAGGTTCAACCGTTCCTGGCGCCTTTACCAGGGGTAATTGAACCAAGGATCAATTACGTGCTTTAATTTGACTCAAATAGCTAAATTATGCTCTATTTTTACTAGAATGCACAAAGAATCAGGCTTGTGCTATGAAATTTTTAAAAAATGCAAGTTTGAGAAACTATGATGTTTGCTTTGGAAAATTGAAATGCATTTGGAAAATGATTGGAAAAGTGCTTGAAATTGGAGTTTTTGGGAAAATCATTGAATTTCATTGGAAATCAGAAATTTGCATTGAAAAGTGATTTCTCAGGAAAACTTGAAAATCTGAGAAAATTGGTTTTGAGATTGGAAACTTGGAATTGCTTTTATAAGAAAATGGATTTGAGAATCTTGAGAAAATCTAAGAAATTTATTGGAAAATGACTTTTGAAATGGAAAATGAATTCTCAGGAAAACTGGAAAATATGAGAAAATCGATTTCTGAAAACTTGGGATTTTGAAATTTAAGAATTTGAAAACATAGGAAAATCTTGATTTGAACTTGGGAAATGCTTTGAAATGTCATTTGAAAACTTAGGATTTTGAGAAAATCAGATCCTGAGAAAGACTTGGAAATTCTTAAGAAAATTGAATTTTCTGAAATTGAAATTGGAAAATAAGTTTGAAAATAATGCAATTTGAATGACATGAATGAATGAATATGAATTTGAAAAGTGAATTTCATTGAGGAATTGGGAAATTCTTTTGAAACTTTGAGAAATGCAGTGCATTTTTGAAGTTAGCCTAAGAGTGTAGGCTGAATGTGGCTGATATAAAGATCATAAATCTTGATTTTCTTCGTATTCTGACTATGGCCATAAATACGAATCCCACCGAGTTTATAAACTCCATAAGAGCTTGTGCACGTGCCATTCGTGTAAACCATAATGAATTTGAAATAATGTGCATGAATCATACATCACATATTGAAATTTGCATAAATTAAACTATATGCAATGCAACCCTATTCTAAGCAGAAAAGTAACTCTTATTCCAAATTATTACATTTGAGGTTACATTGAATTGAAATAAAAAAATAAAAGTTAAGTCTTCTTCTTGAATGTTCCTGCAAAACTAGAAAACAAGGTTAGCACAAAAATGTAGGTTTTTCTGAATTTATCCGAAAATATGGGAAATTATCGGATATTATTCAGATATAAACCCAGAATCATACCCCCTTTGATATAAACATGAAAAATAATGAATAAATTTTGAAAATAAACTTGAAAATTCGAAATTGGGGTCAAAATGACCAAAATACCCATGATAACAAGACTATGGCCTTGAAACCAGGGTTTTCTGAAATAAATTTTGCAAAATTGAAAAATATGAAATGCAAATGAGATTAAAATTAACCCTAATATGATTCTACATGCTCATGTACATGATAAAAACCCTAAAATGGCGAAAATATCATAAAATATCAAATTTAACTTGATTTTCGCTTCTGAATTTAAAGATAAACTAACACATGGAGCAAATGAACTTGGAATTAAACCAAATTTGGCATGGACACCTAAAATAACCCTAAAAACATAATGAAGCTCGAAAATATATTTTTTTGTATTTTTAAATATGGAAATTCAAATAAAAACCCTAAATTTTGTGATTTTTGCCTAAAATGTTGATTCTAAAGGAGATTTAGGATATCAAACTTCCATAAAAATTTCCCAAATTTTATGGGGTGACAGAGGACAGTAAGGCAAGGATTTTTTCCATTTACACTTTATGGTTTTGACCTATGGTCTGAGCTGTGCCACTCCGGCAAGTCGGATCGGAATCCGGCGACTCTAGGATTTAGAGGAAACAGACAGGTTTTGGTAGAAAATGTAGGAAAAATGGAAGAAAGATGGGAAAATGGCTGAAATTGTGGGAAAATGTCCCTGACAAACAGAGAAAGATTTTATCTTTTGATACCATTGGGATTAGGGTTATGGTTTGTAAAAGGCCATACTATTATCAGAGACCTAAATCTCTGAGATTTCTGGATATTGGAATCTGTTAGACAGAAAGAGAAAATCCGGTAAAAATAATGAAACAAATTCCAAAATTACCAAATTTTGGGAAATGACAGGAAATTATGTTAGGAACAACTTTCATGTGGAAAGTTTTTGCATACGGGCTACGGATTGGGAGGACTTGATGCATTAAAGTCTGTCTATACCCTGAAAAAAGAAAATTGAGATTTTCCCAGGGGTCTGGGAAATCCGATTTTTTTCAGAGAGTAAAACAAACTGGAAAAACTTCAAAATTTCCAGATCATCAGTATATTTGATTACAAATCCACTGTGATTTTTTGAGGATGATCCGGATCTTCCACAAGGGTAGTGCCGGAGGTTTTTGTCTACTAAAGATGGATCTGGAATTCCCAGTGAGTTCGAAATCCAAACTCAGTTTTGGATTTATTTAATGGGACTATAAAATTCAAAGGGAATCAAATTTTCGGCAGAAAATTAACAACAAGTAAACCTAATTAACCTAAAATTTTTGAGATTTATGAATGAGAACTCGCACATGAAATAATGATAGTATTATGGCTACAACTTATAGATTCTAAATTAAATACAAACCAAAACCATACAAAATGAACAACATGAATAATGAGACTAGAATAAATGCAATACTTAAATATGAACCTACATGGAATATGAAAAAAAAAAAAATAAATAAATAAATAAAAGTTGACAGGGATACGATTCCGTTTTGATGTTGGCTCTAAAATGAGAGATTCGATCCAACCGGTGGATGAACCTCTTATTTCACTAGCCTCAATAGACAAGGTGATTATCACATCTACTTGATTTAAAACTAGGAAAGAAACATTCATGTGATTTCAAATCTGACTTTTAACTTGATTCCATGACATTTATACAAAAGGAAATCCAAAGACCCCCAATCCACGGATTCCATGGATGAACATCGTAGGGGCTTTATTAATAGCTAATAGAAATCACAAATCAAGAGAATAGTGGTTCACCTTGAGGAGGAGTCTGTTGCAACGAAAAGGGCTGGCTGGAACAAGGCTGCAAGGAAGGTTGGGCTGCAAGCAGTATCTTGATGGTGCTGGACTGGTGGTGAAGGTAGAAGGCTGCAGTTGTTGAAGGAAGTGATTGGATTTGCTTGAAGATTTCCTTTGATGTTGCGAAGCTTGAAACTGGTTGGATCCAGAGGAGGCTGAAGGATGCTGCTGGGCTTCAAGGTGGCTGGAAGATGTTATAGTTGTTGGAGGATGGCAGCTTGTGAAGGAGAGAGGGAGCTGAGGATAGAGGTCAAGATTCACAGCCGTATGTGCCCTTTTTGTTATAACTTAGGGAAGATAAAACCAAAGACCTAAGTTTCTAATGAAAAAATGGGTTAATGGGAGATGAAGGTGGCTGTCAAAGTGTGGTTGACGCAGGTGGCTGGAGAAGGGAGGTGCTGGTTGCTGTGGCTACAAGCTGGTGGCTGCTGTGGATCCCTGGTGGAGCTGGCTGAGCTGGAGGTGAAGACGTTGATGGTGCTTCAAAGTGGAGGCCGACTGTTGGCTGGAGAAAGGAGCTCTGGAGGTGGCTTCAATGGCTGGGAGTTGCAGTCAAGGATAGCTTGGGGTCTTGCTGCAGCAAATGGAGAAGGCTGCAGATGCTGTGATCGATGGTTGTAATGGTGCTGTGCGTGGAGGCTTCCAGTTGGTGCTGCTGAGGGCTGCAAGGGTGTTGTTTCAATGGCTGGAAGCTGCAGCCAAGGGGTGAGAAAGAGAGAGTTCAAGGGAGAGAGAGAGAGAGAGAGAGGCGTGAGATCAGGAGCAGCCGTAGCCTCTTTTTTCCCTTTGTTTTCTTAGACTTAGGGCTTAATAATCCCTTTACCTAAGTATTCTAGGTTTAATTAGCTAAGAATGAGAGGGGGGAATAAACTGTTTCCGTGAATGGCTGCAGCCATACGGCTGTGTAGGGAAAATGGCATGGGAGTAAGGAAGAAATGGGAAAGAAGGAAGGGAAGAAGAAAAAGAAAAGGAAAGAGGAAGAAGAAGGGAAAAAGAAAGAAAAGAGAAAAGGAAAAGAAGAAAAGGAAAGAAAAAGGGAAGAAAGGAAAGAAGAAGAAAAGAGGGGCTGGAGGTTTGGGTGACCACCTTGTGGGTCCCACCTCCTCTCTAAAAAAATAAAAATAAAAAATAAATAAAAATAAATAAAAACAAAAATAAACAAATAAAAAGAAGCATCTTTTTTTTTTAATAAAATAAAAATGCAAATGAATGGGCCATCTCAGAGCGGGTCCAAATTTCAATTTTGAAATTCATTTTGAAGATTAGAGGGGTAAAATAGTCTTTTCAGAAGGTTTCCAGACGAAATGAGTTATTTTTGGCAGTTTTTTTTTTTAAACGAGCTCGGATTTTGAAGTTCAATACCCCGTTGCGAAGCAAATCCAATGTAGAATTTAAAAAATGTAATTTTGAAAGAAATCCAAATTGTTTTTCTCGAGAAAATGCTTCCAACAAAACAAGCTATTTTTGGCAGTTTTTGAAACGAGCTCAGATTCTAAAGTTCAATAGCTCATTGTGAAGCAAATCCAGTGTAAAATTTGAAAATTTGATTTTGAAAAAAATCCAGATTATTTTTCTTAAGAAAATATTTCCAAATTTAGACTCCCTTGGTGAAAATGTCAATTTTGGAAACCCGAGGTTTGAAATTGATTTCTTAAAACTTTTAAAACTCAATCTGGATTGAAATTTATAAAACTGGAGTTCTGGACTTCAAAAATGAAATGAAATGTGATGAAATGTTATGATATGCTAAGAAATGATATGAAATGACATGCGAAATGCAGACCCTAAATGAAGAGTTTTAGATGTTAGACCCCGATTGACAGCTGTACCAGTTTAAAAAGTATAAAAACTGATAAAATTTGCAAAATGATTGAGGAAATGGTTTTGAAACTCTACTGGGTTAGAGTGACACTGAAAATTAGGGTTTGAGCTGAATTGAACTGAGATGAGTTAGATTGAGCTGGGTTTTAGAGTTTCAGAACTTCAATGAGCTGACAATGATGCTGACTCAACTGACCTTTCCAACTAAATTTTCAAGAAAAGTTGCCATTTTTAGAGAAATGGTACGGAATGGTCACTGAAGCAAAGTGAATTACGAATCTGAGCTGGGTTTGAGCTATAACAAAGGTCAGTAATACTGAGATGAACTAAAATCAAGTCTCAAACACTAACTCAACTGACTGAACTCGGCTCAATTTCAGCTGAAAGAGCTGAAATGGACTAAAATGGGCTCCTGAACACTTAGAAATGGTTTTGAACTGAAATTGGAGCACTTGAACTCTTGGTGAGCTCAAGTTAGACTCTGAGGAACATGACTGACTGGGAATGACTGACTTGGAGACAATTGGCTTGGATTCGAGTGAGAAATGAGCTCATTTTTGAAGAAATGATCCCATTTTGGCAGGAATGGTCAGAAATGAAAATGGTCTGTTCATTGTGAGCTCAGATGAGCTTGAGATGACTGATATTTTAACTGTCCTGAACTGACCAATGAGCTTAGTTGACTCCGACTGACTAGGGTCCAGGATGACCTAGGGGTAAAATGGTAATTTTCCTAATAAAAATGGGTAAAATGTTGATTTTTTGAAACTGACTCGGGGTTTGACTCCTACACTGACCTACAGGGTTGGCACTACACGAGGAGGGATTTTTAAGAATAGATGAGGAAAATTTGGGGTGTTTACACCCCCCCCCTCCTGTTGCCCCTCGGCCAGCCGACTGTCAAACCCCCGGCCCACCTCCTGTCGCCCCTCTGCCCGACAACATCGTCACTGACCCTCCTACCTAACTCATTGTTACCCCTTCATGATCCAGCAACCTTGCCGAGCCCCTTCCGCTGCACACCCGACCTAGGCCGACATCCCCTTTCCCCCTCTTTTTCGCTCATGTTTCGGACATCCATGACGCTTTTATCCTGTCTCTGACGACCTCACAGGTAACCCCCCGGCCTGCCTCCCTGTATTGTACTGTATATTTATACTTCGCAGGTACGTTGCTGAGCCAAAGACGCGCGATGCTTAGTGCTAAGCATCGCATGTGGCTAAAAATGCAATGCAAAAAGAAATAAGAAAAAAAATGCAAAGGCATAAGCAATTCAAATCGGGTAAATACCCATGGTGAGTAAGTGATACAAGCACATCACATGTTATTTAATTTATTGGATGCAACACTTTTCTGTTTACACACTCACTTAGTTATGGATATCTAGGACTGTTTTGATGGAGTTTGGACATCATGCTGAGCATGAATTTAATGTATGAGAATAGAAGTGCTCTTATTTTTGGAGTACGGATTTCATGCTCAGCATGGTAGTAGTTAGCGGGATATTGAAGTGTGTTTGCTGCAGGTACATGTTTGATATATGTTTTGATATGAATGATTTGAATGTATTGTAATGTTTGATATTTCTGTATCCATGCTTGCACGAAGTTATTTTCTATTTGATTATGCCTTCCATGTGTTTTTGTATTATAAATTTTTTGTTCAAATGAATGTATCATTTTATGTAATGTGATTTTAAATTTCTAAATATCCTCTTGATGTGTATAAAGGAGAATCTATGTATCATCATAGCATTAATTTATGTGGTGATGCCACAAGAATTTTTTGTTCAAATGAATGTGTCATTTTATATTTATATGTGCCAACTTTATGAAAGTATGTGTAGGCTTCCCATCGCTTTGCGAGTGCGAGGAGAATGACGAGAGGGTAGTGTGGCAGAAGGTGGCTACCAATCGATTTGTTGACATGCTGCATAATATGAAGACTGCAGCAAAAAAAGCATCTAGTGGGATAAATGATCCACTGCAGTGGAAGGGCCATGTGCCTTCTATTGTCAGGAGAGATTATTGGGAGGGCATGTGCGACAAGTGGGTGTGATCATCGCAAAAATTTTCCTCTCATTCATCTTTTCCTTTCTCTTCGCCTTTCTAACGAAAGATAAAAAAAGAAGAGAGAATGAGAAAAGGAAGCAGAGAGAGGAACTCTTTTGCAAAGTCTCACTTGACCTTAATTTTGAAAATATTTAGGAAAATAACTCACCTCCATTTTTGAAATATTTGCGGGAAAATTGGGAGACGGGATTCGCTCGTCGGTACGAGGTTCGATCGTTCATGTCGCCTTTACCAGGGGTAATCGAACCAAGGGTCGAATTTATGCCTCTTTGCTTTGCTAAAAGATTATCTAAGAATTTATCCTAAATCTAAATGCACAAAGAATCATGCTTGTGCAATGCAAGTATGTATGCTCTTTTGAAAAGAATGATTTTGGAAATCTGAGATTTTCCAAGTGAAAATATGATGATGGAATGGAGATATGATTTCTATATAGTTGAAGCTAACTTAGAACTTGAGATAGATCAGGAAAAGATATTTTGAAGTTCTAAGTGTTTGAAATAATCAGAATTTGGGGAGGATAAATCTTGATCTTGAAAAGAATGATTTAAAGTTGAGATAAAAGGAAAAGAAAGGAAGTTTCAAAGTTAGAAATGGATTTTGGATTTGAATTTTTGAACCTGGATTTAGGAGAGGAAATCAAATTTGAAATGGAATTGAATTCTAGATTCGAGGTTTAAAATCAGGATGGAATTTGGATTTGAGAAATCCAAATGGAATTTGAAGATAAGATTAGGTTTAATAAGGCCAGATGTTTTTTGAAAATGGAATTGGTTTTGAAATCTAGAAATCAAGATAGAATTTGAATCCAGGGTCTGAATGCTAAACGGAATTTGGATCCCAAGTCTGAGATCCAAGATAGAGTTGAATCCGAAATCTAGAATCCTAAATGGAATTTGGATCCGAAGTCTGAGATCCAAAATGAAGTTGAATTCTAGATCCTAAATGGAATTGGATCCGAAATCTGGAATCCAAAAATGGAGTTGGATCCGAAGTATGGAATCCAAGATGAGATTGTTTTTTGACGATCCTAATCTAATATGGAATTGGGCTCTAAATTTGGAACTAAAGGGGGAGTTTGGATCTTTTGAAGATCCAAAAATGGGACTTTAGAAGATGGATATGGGTTTTGAAAACCCAGATTAAATTTAAAAAGAATCAAATGTTGAGATTTAGAATCGATCTAAAACTTTGATTTTTGAATTTGAAGATAAGGAACAAACTTGATTTTGAATTTGAAATCAGAAGATGAATCAGAAATTTGAAAGTTTTAAATTTGAACTTTGAAATTGATTGATTTGAACTTTGAAATTGATTGATTTGAACTTAAATATGAATTTAAAAAAAAATGAATTTGGGATTTCAAAGTTGATTTGAACTTTGAAATTGGATTTGAATTGGAAATTGCAGTTTTGAATACAAAATGAATTTTGAAATTTCAAAGTCAATTTGGACTTTGAAATCGAATTTTGAGTCTTGAAAATGAGATAGAATTTGAATCTGAATCTATAAATAATGATTGATTTGAAGACGATACTCAAGAACCACTTAGAGTTTTGAAAGAGAATTTTGAAAATATGATGCAATTCTATCCTATATGATGAATGAATCTAAAAGAATGTAAAATTGGATTTTAAAAATCATATTTCATTCTTTAAACAAATGCAAATAAGATTGAAGATATAATATATCCCTGACTATGGTCATTGAATATATCATATAACAATCATATTTGAATTCTGGTGAAGAATAAAATATATTTTGGTGCTTTTATAGAGTTTAAAATAAAATTAACTCTCAATATATCTTGACTATGGCCATTGATATATATTTTGAGTCAATTTTAAATTAAACTCTAATAAAAGAAGAAAATATTTGAAAATATAATGATTTTTGAAGAGGATCCAGTGTTATTCTATAAAAGATGAAAATCCTAAGTTTTGTTTACATCCTAACTATGGCCATTGATGTAAATCATCAACTTAGGATTAATCACCTTTTACAAAATGGTGCACGTGCCATTCATGTTCCCATTTTGTGAATTTTCAGAAATAAAGGAAAATGACAGAACAAATGATATTTACATGCTCATCCATTCTAATTTAAAAATTTCTCATTTATAATCTAGCTATTATAAATAAGATGCCTAATGAGTGGAGGAAGAGTACTTTGCTGCCTTTATATAAGAATAAGGGTGATATACAAGATTGCACAAACTATCGTGGTATAACACTCATGAGTCATACTATGAAACTTTGGGAGAGGGTGATTGAGTCTAGGTTGAGGAAGGTTGTCACGATATCGGAGAATCAATTTGGTTTTATGCCTGGAAGATCAACTATGGAAGCTATACATCTTTTTAGACAACTTATTGAAAGATATAGAGAGAGGAACAAAGATTTGCATATGGTTTTTTTTTATTTAGAGAAGGCGTACGATAGAGTACCTAGGGACGTTCTCTGGTGGACAATGATGAAGAAAGGTGTTTCTCTTAAGTACATTAGTATAATTAAAGATATGTATGAAGGAGTAGTAACCAATGTCCGCACTTGTGGAGGGGTGACAACCAATTTTCCGATAACGGTTGGGTTACATCAAGGATCTGCTTTAAGCCCTTTCCTATTTGCAATAGTGATGGATGAGCTTACGAGATCAATTCAAGAAAATGTACCGTGGTGTATGTTGTTTGCTGATGATATTGTTTTGATTGATGAGTCTAGAGCTGGGGTTAATGCTAAGTTAGAACTATGGAGACAGACATTGGAAGCTAGAGGTTTTAAGTTGAGTAAGAGTAAAACTGAATATATGGAATGTCGGTTTAGTAAGCAACGAAGTAGTGATGGGAGTGTAGTGAAGCTTGGTGAGCAAGAAATATCGGTGAATGATTATTTCAAATATTTGGGATCCATCATTCAAAAGTATGGAGAAATTGATGGAGATGTAAATCATAGGATAAAGGTTGGGTGGATGAAATGGAAAAGTGCAACTGGAGTGTTGTGCGATCGTAGAATGCCATTGCGTTTGAAGGGAAAGTTTTATAGGACGACTATTAGACCCGCTTTACTATATGGTACGGAATGTTGGGCTGCCAAGAGACATCATATTTGAAAAATGAGTGTAGCTGAGATGCGGATGCTTAGATGGATGTGTGGAAATACAATAAAAGATAAGATTCAGAACTAGGAGATACGTAAGAAGGTAGGTGTTGCACCCATTGAAAATAAGATGCGAGAGAATCGTTTACGGTGGTTTGGACATATTCGGCGAAGGCCTAATGATGCTCCAGTTAAAAGGTTGGAGAAATGGGATAATATATTAGTTAAAAGAGGTCGGGGTAGGCCTAGGAAGACTTGGATGGAGATGATAGGAAAGGATATGAATGCTTTGAACCTCACCGAGGATATGGCATTGGATAGAAATGATTGGAGGAAAAGGATTCATGTGGAAGACCCAAAATGAATTTCTTTTTTGGTTCATATCGCTGACCCCAATTGTTTTGGGATGAAGGCGTAGTTGTTGTTGTTGTAATCTAGCTATTACAATGAAAATTGACATGATAGAATCCTAATCTAAGAGGGAAATCAATATTTTCTAGAGATTCCTGCAAAACACTTGGTTAGTATGAAAGTAGAAGAGAATTGCACATATCACATTGACTTCAAAATACAGATGGTGAGATGCTCATGTGCCACGATATTTATGATCCAAGGTGTGAGAAGTGATATATACATATATACACACATATTTATACATGCACATATATATATATATATATATATATATATATATATATATCTCACATATGACATATATGCAACATAGATGGATGAGAGTGATGCTGATGGTATACAACAATGTCATGGGGTATGGGATATATATAGGTAGCTGTAGCAGGAAGTGAATAAAGAAACATAAGTGTTGTGATTAGATGTAATGAAGGTAGTGAAAATGGTGGCATGTACTGCTAAGTGAGCAAGTGTCGAGACAGATGTTACATAGCAGAAATAATGAATGACACCTACACCATGTTGGGGTAAAGAGATGAAGGTAGTGAAAAGGGGCTTTACCTGGCATCCAGACAGCAGATCGAAAAAGGTTTACAGTAGCAATACCACTAGATTTCCTTTTCTGCAGCAGCAAGGGGTTTTGCAGTGTGCAAATCGATTTCTCTCTATCTCCCCTTTCTTTTTTTTTGTTTTTTTTTTTACTAACAACATCTATCTGATATGCAGATGTGTATCTTACAGAAAGGCTGTGGTTTTTGAAAGACATTTTCCCATGGTTTGCTCTGGTAGCCATATAAACAGTTAGGTAAGATCAGTGCTCGCAGGAGCTCGAGCCTGAGAGAGAGCCCTTCTCTCATTTTTTGCTATCTATCCATAAAAGACTACAACTACATGCATGTCAAACTCCCTTTGTTAACTCTGGGAGAGAGAGAGACCACGGCCCATAGTGGGTTGTGGCTGGTCATGAAGCAAATGAGTGTGGGACAAACGAGAGTGTTGCTAGGCACGACACTACAATAGTGGTAAGTGGTTTTTGGGCCATGTAATGACTGTTGTGCAAGTTGCAGGATTTATCAATGGTATCATGGTTGTATATGGTAAGTGTAAAATGGCAAGAGGTGAACAGTGCCTCTTGCAGGAACAGGGGTGCATACACGTGAATGCCATGAGGGATATCACCAAGTGGGTGTGTTGTAGCCGTGCTAATGGATTGATGGGGAGTTCAATAAGGCATTAGTAAATGGAAACATTGTGAGCTACAACAGCTATTAGGCTGCTGTGCTCAGGTGTGCACGTAAATACTATTGATGGTGAGGCTGTGATGGGCTCAATTATACAGGATGTAAATGTTAAATGTAAAGGGGATGAGTGCGAAGGCAACCCAAAACGAGAAAGCATGAATAGGAACTCAAAATATAATGGGAAATTGAAATAATCAAAGGCTTGCAAAAAGAACAAGAATGTTGTCAAAGGAAATGGAGGTGAATGGGAAATGTAATTTAGGTAGTGAATGTGAAACTGAACTTAACTGGAGAAATGTGATGTAGGAAATGGGTTATGAAATTACAATGAAACGAGATGCCAAAAATAAGCTTATTTCATGGTTTAAACAGGACCTCCCCGATTGAGGTAGCCTCACAAATATGATTAACAGGAACATCAACTAGTATAAATCAGGATGTTCTGCTGCATCTGATATATGCGACATGCATTTGAGATAATCTAAGCAAGAAACAATGTTGTATGATATTAACTTCACAACAAACGAAAAGGGGCGAATCAGATTATACAAAGAAAGCTACGAGCCCACGTAATGTAATGGAAAACAACGGTAGCAGAGAAATTGAAGTAAAAATGCATAAAAATCAGCTAATAGAACTAACTGATAGGAAGAAATGATTGTACATTTTCACAGTGAGCAGGGGATTGCTACTGGAATATGAGTGAGCATATATTCAGTAGGAAGAAAACATGAACTAACCAGTTTCTCCAAGCAGCTAGACGATGAAACCCCATGACATGACCCAATCGAGTCCTCTTGTCAATATGCCAGCAATTTGATCTTGTAATCGATGCCTTTTTCTGATTGTTGGGATGGAGCAGATGGGTAAGCATTATGGTACATCATTGGTGCCAGTGATTTATCGCCTTCCGGGCAATCAATTAAAATAGTAATGTAACAGGACCCACGACTTTTTGAAAAAAAAAATTGAGAAGTAGACGAACATTGTATTGCAGCCAATGACAACACAGTAACAAGCCATTCACAGAGAATTTTTAACCGACATATAGCTCGGACGATTTTTGTACTAAAAATACATAGATATCAGAGAGAAACATAACCAAAAGAAATAACAAATACACAGGGCAAGCAAGATCAGTATGATAAAATGGACTGTAAAGAGATATTAAATCTAAACGACATGAATTGAGATGTATACTTGCCTAAACTAAGGAAACTCGGTGAAATAAATTATAAAACTATAAGTAAATGTTGGGATCTCTCATCCCATTGATATTGCGTATCTGTAAATCGGTTTTTGCTAATGAGCAAGCCGATGTTACAGGGACGCTTCAGTGAAAATAATTAAAATCAAGGGAAGAAAACAAAGAAAAACTGGGAAAGTGTAGTGAAGAAAAAGAAAAATAAAGAATTAAGAGAAGTACGATAAGGAAATGTAAAAGAAATAAGAAAATCAGGGAATTAAAATGAAGGGAAGAAGAAGGGAAACAGAAATCAAACGGGAGGAGGAGAAGGTGAATAGGTGACTTACCGCCGTTCTACAGAGTTTTAGAAGGGGGAGGGGAGATCTTCCTGTAGCAACTCCAAAAAGGACGTATTTGTTTGGAGTTCTTCGGTTGTGCAGGAACTCTGAAGGAGAGAGGAGAGACTTCTTGTTATGGTGTTGCAGACTCAATCAAGTCCTTTTGCTCTCCTATTGCTGCAGAAAGGGCCAGTTTCCTTCAGACATGAGGAGGTGAAGGCGGATCTGCTGTCGGGCTCCCTTCAAAACTGAAATGAAGAAGAAAGGGGATTTGAGAAGAGAAGAACGATGGAGAGGTGAAAACGGGTGAAGGTGAAGGAGGAAGAGGGGTTTGTTAAATAGGAAAGGGGGAGATCGAGAATCATCCATCGAGAGGGAAAGGTTGTTGGAGATCGACGGGAGAGGTAGAAGAAGGTGTGATGGTTGCGCGATGGGTGGTTCGGAGGGCGATGGAGGAAGCTTCGTGAAGGAATGCTAAGAGTGTGCGAAAGAGAGAGGGTTTCGAGAGAGACATCCTCTCTTCTGAAAAACACGATTTAGGGTTTTCTTTTCTTCTTCTTTTTTCCTTTTTTCAAACACACCCTTCAATTTTATCGAATTTTCCAAGAACGAGGTTCTTTCAAAAGCACAATTTGTCAAAAGGGTGGTTTTTAAGAGCTTTATTTTTTTGTAATTTCTTTTTTATTTTCCTATTTTTTTGTTCTTTTCTTGAATTTTTCTATATTTTTTGTATTTTTGAAAATAAAAACTCTAGAACTAGGGAAAATGAGAGATTAAACTATTTTTGAATTTTTTTGAGAAATATTTACAAAAGAGGGGTTTTTTGAGAATTTTAACATTGCTCCTTGAAAAATCCTTCAGAAAATGAGTTAGAAATAAAAAATGAGTTTGGATTCTAGCGAATCTGAGAAATGAATGTAAATTTTATCAAAAATTGACATGATTATTCAAAGATGGATCCAGGGGCAAAAAAGGAAATTTTTAGGATTTTTGGAAAATTTGGGGTGTTCACAGATGCCCCTCTTTGCTGTCTAAGCCGGTTGTAAGCTGAGCTTAGCGGCAAGGAAGACATGCCAAATTTTCTTTAAAAATGCCTCAGTCAGAATGCATAAACTGGGTGTGGAAGAATTGGGTTTGCAGAACATTATTTTTCAAGTTTGGCACCTTATCCTGAAAGGTTTTGGGAAGAATCGAAATCCTCGAGAAGAAAGTAATTTGGACAGAAGAAGATGAGGAAATCGTGACGGGACTTTGGGATGAATATCCCAAAATGGGAAAAAGAAGTTTTATGGATGAGACAAAGATAAGAAATTTTGAAAAGACACAGGCTTAGCCCTTAACCTGGATGGGACATTTTTGAAAAATACCTCGTGAGACGAGGTTCAGGTATGATTCTTTTATTTGAATGGATATACAAAGCATGAATTCCTTGATGGAAAAAATCATGATGGGACTGGGAGAAATACCTCACCGAGGCAACTCTCTTTGAAAACTACAAACAATGCTATGTTACATCAAAAATAGATATGGAGCATTTATTTAATTCTTGGATAGCTAAAAAATTTTGCCAATAAGATGAAATTGTAGTTTATTCAAATGCTTAAAAGTGTGCACGTATGTGCGAAAGATATTCCCTCTTTTTACCTAGAGTATTTCTTCCAAAACGAGGTTAACTCCCCGGATTCCAGAGTCAGATTCAAATTTTAAAATTGTTGAGTTTCTTCAAGGAAGTTATTCATTTCCTTGATATGAATAGAGAAGAAGTACTCTTAATTTCATAAAAGCGAGTAGTGAAAAGACATTGATGAAAGGATTTCGCATAAGAAAAGATGATCTCTGACAATTTTGGCAGTTTGATATCTTGAGGCTTTTTCCATAATGATTTTTCTGGCACTCTTTTTGAGATATTAAGCTTTTTGGGTTTCAGGGAAGTTTATTACATCATCCTTCATTCTGGAGATGTCCTAGTTTTTCTCTTTTTCTTCGGGGAAGGGTATGTCACAAACTCCTTCATCTTGGAGATGCTTCGATCCTTCTTTTTCTCAAGAATTATACTGGTGACATTGGCTTTATTGGTAAAAAATCTCTAGATGATGGCAGCAATCAAATATCTTTTAGGGTTTGTCGAGAGGCTCAGCGCAGTCGGCTTCATCTTGACGGTGATCTGAACGTTCCATAGAAGGATCCGTCACAAACTCCTTCATCTCGGAGATGATCCAAATCTTCTTTGGCCCCGGGGGTTGAACTCGCATATTCGTCTTCAACTTGACAGCAATTGAGAGATCCCCTTTGCGAATATTTGATTGTAGCTTATATGAATGAATGAGGAGATATGGATTGAGTGGATTCTTTTTATTGCTCAGGATATTTCTACTGCCTGATTGCCAGAAAATCAACTTTAAACATGCACGATAGCTATGATCAATATCGATTCGCTTCTAGCTTTTCAACATCATTGAATATTTCTTTCGCTAATCATACCAAGGATATTTCTTACATCCTCTTGGTTGATCAACAGAGAGAAGATTTTGAATTTTACTCTTTTTCGCAAAAAGCTTCACCCTTTTGAAAAGAATACTAGAGGTAATCCGAGGTGATTCTTTTGTGCAATAAGATATTGGAATCAACACATATTTTTAGCAAATTGGCAAACTTTTCGAGAGTCCTTTGTGAAATAATCACTCAATATGGATTTTGATAGGACCTTTAGCTGAAATTTTGGAGAAATAATGTGAGGATTGGAAAATTCGACCAATAAAAACTGAATTTGGCAGGACCAATCTTAAAAATGGGGTTAAGTAAGGAATTTTGGAAAAGAACCTGGGTAAAAATTTTGCTAAAGGACCAGTGTTAGACTGGAATTTGAGAAGGATTTTGGTAAAAAGATTTTGGTAAAGGACTAGTGTTAAACTGGAATTTGAAGGATGAATTTGAAAAATTAGAAATTTGAAGGGTCAATTTTGAGAAAATTGGAAATTTGAAGGACCAATGTACACATTGGAATTTTTGAAGGATTTGGAGTTTTGAAGGATCAATTTGGAGAAAATTTGAAATTTTTGGAGTAATGTAAAACTAGAATTTTGAAGGACCAATTTGAGAAATTGGAATTTGGAAGGACCAATGAAAACATTGGGATTTTGAAGGATCAGTGTAGAAACTGGAATTTGAAGGACCAATTTGTGAAAATTGGAATTTTTGAAGGAGCAATGTAAACTAGGATTTTGAAGGACTAATGAAAATATTGGAATTTTGAAGGACCAGTGTAAAAACTGGAATTTGAAGGATCAATTTGTGAAAATTGGAATTTTTGAAGGACCATTGTAAACATTGGAATTTTGAAGGACCAGTGTAAAACTGGAATTTTGAAGGACCAACTTGAGAGAAATTGGAATTTGGAAGGACCAATGTAAACATTGGAATTTTGAAGGACCAGTGTGAAACTAGGATTTTTGAAAGACCAATTTGATAGAAATCAGAATTTGGAAGGACCAATGTAAAACATTGGAATTTTGAAGGACCAGTGTAAAACTGGAATTTGGAAGGACCAATTTGAGCAATTGGAATTTGGAAGGACCAATGTAAACATTGGAATTTTGAAGGACCAGTGTAAAACTGGAATTTGAAGGACCAATTTGAGAAATTGGAATTTGGAAGGACCAATGTAGAAACTAGAATTTGAAGGACCAATTCATGAAAATTGGAATTTTTGAAGGAGTAATGTAAAACTAGGATTTTGAAGGACCAATTTGAGAAATTGGAATTCGGAAGGACCAATGAAAACATTGGGATTTTAAAGGACCAGTGTAGAAACTGGAATTTGAAGGACCAATTTGTGAAAATTGGAATTTTTGAAGGAGCAATGTAAACTAGGATTTTGAAGGACCAATTTGAGAAATTGGAATTTGGAAGGACCAGTGTAAAAACTAGAATTTTAAAGGACCAGTGTAAAAACTGGAATTTTAAAGGACCAATTTGAGGAATTGGAATTTAGAAGGACCAATGTAAAACATTGGAATTTTGAAGGTCCAGTTGTAAAACTGGAATTTTAAAGGACCAATTTGAGCAATTGGAATTTGGAAGGATCAATGTAAAACATTGGAATTTTGAAGGACCAGTGTAAAACTGAAGTTTTGAAGGACCAATTTGAGAAAATTGGAATTTTAAAGGACCAATGTAAACATTGGAATTTTGAAGGACCAGTGTAAAACTGGAATTTTGAAGGACCAACTTGAGAAATTGGAATTTGGAAGGACCAGTATAAAACTAGAATTTTGATGGACCAATTCGTGAAAATTGGAATTTTTGAAGGATTTTGATGAAGGACCAGTGTTGAACTGGATTTGGAAGGACCAACGAAGGACCAATGTGAGAATTGGATTTGATGAAGGATTTTAATGGAGGACCAGTGTTAGACTCAATTTGGAAGGACCAATGTGAGAATTGGATTTGGAAGGACCAGTTGAACCGGATTTTGAAGGACCTACGTGAGAATTGGATTTGATGAAGGACCAGTGTGAGACTGGATTTGAAAGGACCATTATAGAAGGTTATGCTGCTTCTATAAATGGTTTCAAGATTATCCCTTATCCTGAACGGGAAGCTCAGGTTTATCCCTTAACCTGAAGGGGAATGAAGAAATTTTTAAAGAGAATAGACCTGAAGCTTAAAAGAGGAGTCCGAGTCAGAACTCGGATATTTCAAAAGAAAGATGGACCAACCCGAGAGTTGGGTTTTTGAAAAAGAGAAGAGTTTGAGTCGGAACTCGGATATTAAAAAGAAGATAAAACATAAAAGGGGGGAAAACTCGAGTCGAAACCCGGATCTTCAAAATAAATGATAAAAGGGAAAATTGAGTTTTGAAAACTCAAATTTTTGAAGCAACGATTGGTTCCAACACGAGCATTAGATCCAAAAGGAAGTTTGAGTCGGAACTCGGAACTTCAAACGAAAGAAAAAGGGGGGAAAACCCGAGCCAGAACTCGGATCTTCAAGATAAACGATAAAAGAGAAAATTGAGTTTGAAAACTCAATTTTTTGATGCAATGATTGGTTCCAACACGAGCTTTGGATCCAAAAGGAAGTCCGAGTCGGAACTCGAAACTTCAAATGAAAAAAAGAAAGACCCGAGTCGGAACCCGAATCTTAAAAGGAAAATATAAAAGAAAACCCGAGTTTTGGAACTCGAATTTTTAAAGGAAACGATTGGTCTAATGCAAGTATTAGAACCAAAGGGAAGCCCGAGTCAGAACTCGAAGCTTCAAAAGAAAAGATAAAAGGAAGACCCGAGACGGAACCCGAATCGGAACCCGAATCTTTAAAAGAAAAAGATAAAAGATGAAAGAAAATGGTTGGTCCAATGCAAGCATTAGAACCAAAGGGAAGCTCGAGTCGGAACATGAAACTTCAAAAAAAAAGATAAAAGGAAGACCCGAGTCGGAATCCGAATCTTTAAAAGGAAAAGATAAAAGATAAAAGAAAACGATCGGTCCAATGCGAGCTTTAGAATCAAAGGAAAGTCCAAGTCGGAACTCGAAACTTCAAAAGAAAAGATAAAAAGGAAGACCTGAGTCGGAACCCGAATCTTTGAAAGAAAAGATAAAAAGAAAATTAAGAATTGATGAAAATTAAAGAAATTATGGAAGATGATTCAGGTTTATCCCTTAACCTGAAAGAGAAAAAGAATAGATTGACAAATTTGACAAAATTGATAAAAAGATTGATAAAGAATTAAAAGAATTGATAATAAAATGATAAAGAATCAATAAGATTGATAAAATTAATAAAATTGATAAAGAATAAGGATTAATAAAGAATTGACAAAGAATGACGAAGATCTAGTAAAAATTGGTAAAATTTGGTGGAAAATTTGAGGATACTTGGAAGATGATGAAAAGACTTCAGGATTATCCCTTATTCTGAAGGAAGAAGGACCTCGCACGACGAGGTTCAGGTTTATCCCTTAACCTGAGCGAGAAATTTAGAAGGAAAAAGGAATACCTCATGGGAAAGAGGCATCAGGTTTATCCCTTAACCTGAAAGGGTACTTGAAAATAAGAATTGACAAGAAAATTAATAAAATCAATGAAGAATCAATAAAATTGGCAAAATTGATAAAGATGAATAAAAATTGATAAGACTGATAAAAAATGACAAATGAAAAGAGTTGATTGAGGAAAAGAATTTGTTTGATTCTGCCTGCACATGGGATCTTTTAAAATGAGATGAGAATGTTTATGAGAAAAATCATTTTTGGAAAGAGGATCAACCATGAGGTTGATTTTGAAGAATGATCAACACGAAAGCTGATCTTTGAAGAAGAAGAATCAATACGAGGATTGATTTTGGAGAGAGATCATCATGAGGGTTGATCCTTTGAAAATAGTGGTTTTAAAACCGATTTTGAAAAGGATATCCACACAAGGGATGATTTTTGAAGGTAATGGTTCGAAATTGATTTTTGCAAGAGAAGATCAACACAAGGGTTGATTTTGAAGATGACGGTTCAAAACTAATTTTGAAAAGAAAAGATCAACACCAGGGTTGATTTAAGAAGGTGGTTCAAAACCATTTTTAGAAAAAGTATATCAACATAAGGGTTGATTTTGGGAGATGATGGTTTAAAACTAATTTTGAAAGGAAAAGATCAACACCAGGGTTGATTTAAGATGGTGGTTCAAAACCATTTTTAGAAAAAGATATCAACACAAGGGTTGAGTTTTGGAAGATGATGGTTAAAAACCATTTTGGAAAGAGAAGATCAACACACTGGTTGATTTGGAAGAAGATTGGGTCAAATTTTTGAATTTTTGGTGATTATGATGAAAATTTTGCAGAATTTTTTTCAGATTTTTATGATTTTGAAAAACCCTCATAGGAAATATCATTTCTCTCATGGATGATGTCGGGATTGTCCCTCACCCAAAAAAAGAATGGGAATTTGATGACAAAAGAATATTTTGAAGTATAAATGTAATTTTAACAATTTTTTAAAGCCCCAATATTGCGAAAGAAATAAGGATCAAAAGATAAGAAGAAAGATTTGACATTTTATTTATAAACAAAAACCGATAACAAAGACTTGAATTATTCACAAGCATCTCGACCACAAATGGTCACAAAAAGACTCGGGCTGACTTGCCCTTACAAGATGGTTTGGTAAAGAAAACGAGGAAAGCAGAAAGACTCTAGTATCATCAATTTTTTGAATGATCTGGGAAAGGCTTGGTCAGGACGGCGAGCTGCTCTTCATCTTCGTCCTCTATCAGAAGATTTTTATCAATGCAATCCTAGATGATGTTCTTTAGGACGAAGCAGTGCTCGGTATCTTGCCCCACTGCTCGGTGAAACTTGCAGAATTTGTCTTTCTATTTTCCCAGGGAGACCGAAAGATTAACAACACTCGAAAGTTTAATCATATCTTTGCTCAACATATACTCCAGAACTTGCTCGAGGGACTGTTTCAGAGAAGTGAATTGGCGGTCATAACCCCACCCTTCACGTTTTATCTTCTCCTTCTGCTTGGCCAGAACTGACTTGTGATTCTGTTTGAAGGGTTCCTCTCGCTAACCTGTCTGCTTGTTCTTGTTATCCTTGCTGCTACTGCCTCCAGAGTTAGCTGAGAAGGTATAATTCACCTTCTTTTTGAGCTCCTGACCGCTCTTGATGAGAGTGATGCCCTCATAATTCCCATTTTCCATCCCCATCTTGAGCCACTCAGCTCGTTTAATAAGCTCTATAAATGATTTTGATGGGTAGGTGGAAATAAGGCTTCTGAGAGGCTGAGAAAAATTGTTCAAGATAACTTGGAGCGCGTGCTCTTCTGAAATGGGGGTTCTCATCTTATTGCAGGTATCTCTCCACCTCTGAATGAAGTCTACGACCTTTTCCTTATCTTCTTGTTTCAGATTGTATAAATGATCGAGGGTTGACAGTGCCTTAGTGTTGAACATGAACCGTTGCACGAACAGATTAACAACTTTATCAAAATCTTGCAGCTCGACGGGGTTGATATGCTCTGCGTACCATTTTGCTGCTACGCCTTCTAAACTACGAGGAAAGCACAAGAAGAGGGCCCGATTGTCTTTACTGAATCTGGCACATTCTGCGAAAAACATTGCAAGATGAGCCTTTGGGTTGCCAGACCCATCGAACTTAATAAACTTTCGGGGGAGATCTTCCAGGATGCTGTCCCCATCTAGACCGAGGTAGAAATCTTGTCTGGTATATACCTTCTTTCCCTTATCTCGAATCTGCAGATCTTTGACTATCTTCGTCAATACTTGAATTGAATCTTCTACCGGGACCCCATCTTTAGGCTTGTTGACTGATTCAGGCTCTTCTGTCATCTTCTTGGGCTATCACAGATGTTTTGGGATGAATATAAACTGCTCTTCTTCGGAGTCCTCGTCTGCCAATTCTGTACTCTCAGATGTGCTGTCCTGCTAGACCCTCTTCTTGTTGATTCTGACATGCTTCTTTACTGGCTTTCTCTTGATCTTGTTCTTAGAGGATGTTTTCTTTGAACCTGCCCCAGCTTGTTCGGACATCATTTTTGCCATCATCTTTTGAAAGATCTTGTATATTGCTGGATCGACATCATCCTCATCTGAATCATATTTCCGGGATAGTCGGGGAGAGTTTACTTCCTCCACTTCACTGTCATTGTGCTGCTGAGCTGCCCTTCTTCCTGCTCTCGTTTGAACCATGATGAAATGTTGATGTTTTCTGTAGAGTAAAGGAAGGATTTAAATTCGGGAAATTTTTGGGAAAAAAGAGAGACTAAGAAAGAGATACTAAAATATTTTAAGAGAGATCTCTTGATAAAAAGGGATCTTGGATGGGGAGATAGAATTTTAAAGATATATTTTTGAAGATGGATGACAAGACCTGACTATTTTGAAAAATTGCAGACAGGATCAAAGAAAATTGAATAAATCAGAAAAGAAAAGAGAAAAATACACCTGGACCTTTTGAAAGATAGAGGAAGACTTAAAAGAATATCCCGGGTTTTAAAAATTTATGAAAGAATAAAGAATGAGAAATATACAATCTTGGATTTTGGAAAATAGAAGAAATTTTGAAACAAATATCCAGGGTTTTGTAATAGGATTTTTTAAGATAATATCTACAAAAGAATCAAATTATACAAGCAATGATGCACAAAATAACACTCCCTAGAAGCTGACTCTAAATACAATATTTGAAAAGGCTGGTAGGACCTTAATCCTAACTCTAAGGTTCAGATCATCTGATTCCAATCAAGATACGCCGATGTACTCAAGCCGAAGCTCGAAGTACATGGCATAAGAATATTTCTCTTGTTCTAAGGTTATGGCTTCCCAACATCCTTGAGCACCTACCGATATACCTTGGACTATGGCCCTTAGGTACGTGGTAGGGGGGCGCGAACCCAAATAGGTGGTCCAGTTGTGAGGCTTCCTCCCGAACTATGGTTCAGTGAGATAGCCCAGCAACGTGAAGACTGGGACAATATAGGTAGGGATGTTTTCAAAAATATGTTTAACATGAAAGAAATCAGATGGCTCTAATGCAAGTCCTAATAAGAGATAGATTTTTGAAATCATAAGAAGCATACACTTGCAAACATTGTTTCCATTTAATCTCTAGAATTGAGGAGAGTTGTATTTCAGACCTAAGTCTAATGTGAGCATGGAATAATCTCCTCAATATGGTCCTACCAAACCATACTTAAATTCCTATATGCAATGATGTCAGCTTAGGACAGAGTCTAGGCTCCTAAGGTTTGCATGGAAATGAAGCTGACATTTGTAGAATAAAGACTTAGATAAGATTAAAGCAAAGCGAAAAGGCAAAAATTCGACCGGACGGAGACGGTTCCCATCTCGGTCATCAAATCTGTGATTATTGAAAAAAATTTCCTCTCATTCCTCTTTTCCTTTCTCTTCTTCTTTCTAACCTCTATTCCCTTTTTGAAGGGGAAATGAAAGATAGAAAAGAAGAGAGAATAAGAAAAAGAAGAAGAGAGAGGAACTCTTTTGCAAAGTCTCACTTGACCTTAATTTTGAAAATATTTAGGAAAATAACGCACCTCCATTTTTGAAATATTTGCGGGAAAATTGGGAGACGGGATTCGCTCGTTGGTACGAGGTTCGACCGTTCTTGACGCCTTTACCAGGGGTAATCGAACCAAGGGTCGAATTTATGCCTCTTTGCTTCGCTAAAAGATTATCTAAGAATTTATCCTAAATCTAAATGCACAAAAAATCATGCTTGTGCAATGCAAGGATGTATGCTCTTTTGAAAAAAATAATTTTGGAAATCTGAGATTTTCCAAGTGAAAATATGATGATGGAATAGAGATATGATTTCTGAATAGTTGAATCTAATTTAGAACTTGAGATAGATCAGAAAAAGATATTTTGAAGTTCTAAGTCTTTGAAATAATCAGAGTTTGAGGAGGATAAATCTTGATCTTGAAAAGAATGATTTAAAGTTGAGATAAAAGGAAAAGAAAGGAAGTTTCAAAGTTCCAAATGGATTTTGGATTTGAATTTTTGAACCTGGATTTAGGAGAGGAAATGAAATTTGAAATGGAATTGAATTCTAGATTCGAAGTTTGAAATAAGGATGGAATTTGGATTTGAAAAATTCAAATGGAATTTGAAGATAAGATTGGGTTTAATAAGGCCAGATGTGTTTTGAAAATGGAATTGGTTTTGAAATCTAGAAATCAAGATAGAATTTGAATCCAGAGTCTGAATGCTAAACGGAATTTGGATCCGAAGTCTAAGATCCAAGATGGAGTTAGATCCAAAATCTGGAATACTAAATGGAATTTGAATCCGAAGTCTGAGATCCAAAATGAAGTTGAATTCTGGATCCTAAATGGAATTGGATCCGAAATCTGGAATCCAAAAATGGAGCTAGATCCGAAGTATGGAATCCAAGATGAGATTGTTTTTTGAAGATCCTAATCTAATATGGAATTGGGTTCTAAATTTGGAACTAAAGGGGGAGTTTGGATCTTTTGAACATAAAAAAATGGGACTTTAGAAGATGGATCTGGGTTTTGAAAACCTAGATTAAATTTAAAAAGAATCGAATGTTGAGATTCAGAATCGATCTCAAACTTTGATTTTTGAATTTGAAGATAAGGAACAAACTTGATTTTGAATTTGAAATCAGAAGATGAATCAGAAATTTGAAAGTTTTAAATTTGAACTTTGAAATTGATTGATTTGAACTTAAATATGAATTTTTAAAAAAAATGAATTTGGGATTTCAAAGTTGATTTGAACTTTGAAATTGGATTTGAATTGGAAATTGAAGTTTTGAATACAAAATGAATTTTGAAATTTCAAAGTTAATTTGGACTTTGAAATCGAAATTTGAGTCTTGAAAATGAGATAGAATTTGAATCTGAATCTATAAATAATGATTGATTTGAAGACGATACTCAAGAACCACTTGGAGTTTTGAAAGGGAATTTTGAAAATATAATGCAATTCTATCCTATATGATGAATGAATCTAAAAGAATGTAAAATTGGATTTTAAAAATCATATTTCATTCTTTAAACAAATGCAAATAAGATTGAAGATATAATATATCCCTGACTATGGTCATTGAATATATCATATAACAATCATATTTGAATTCAGGTGAAGAATAAAATATAATTTGGTGCTTTTATAGAGTTTAAAATGAAATTAACTCTCAATATATCTTGACTATGGCCATTGATATATATTTTGAGCCAATTCTAAATTAAACTCTAATAAAACTATAAAATATTTGAAAATATGATGATTTTTGAAGAGGATTCAGTGTGGATCCAGTGTTATTGTATAAAAGATGAAAATCCTAAGTTTTGTTTACATCCTGACTATGGCCATTGATGTAAATCATCAACTTAGGTTTAATCACCTTTTACAAAATGGTGCACGTGCCATTCATGTTCCCATTTTGTGAATTTTCAGAAATAAAGGAAAATGAGGGAACAAATGATATTTACATGCTCATCCATTCTAATTTAAAAATTTTTCATTTATAATCTAGCTATTACAATGAAAATTGACATGATAGAATCCTAATCTAAGAGGGAAATCAACATTTTCCAGAGATTCCTGCAAAACACTTGGTTAGTATGAAAGTAAAAGAGAATTGCACATATCACATTGACTTTAAAATACAGATGGTGAGATGCTCATGTGCCACGATATTTATGATCCAAGGTGTGAGAAGTGATATATACATATATACACACATATGTATACACGCATATATATATATATATATATATATATATATATAATCACATATGACATATAAGCAACATAGATGGATGAGAGTGATGTTGATGGTATACAACAATGTCATGGGGTATGGGATATATATAGGTAGCTGTAGCAGGAAGTGAATAAAGAAACATAAGTGTTGTGATTAGATGTAATGAAGGTAGTGAAAATGGTGGCATGTACTGCTAAGTGAGCAAGTGCCGAGACAAATGTTACATAGCAAAAATAATGAACGACACCTACACCATGTTGGGGTGAAGAGATGAAGGTAGTGAAAAGGGGCTTTACCTGGCATCCAGACAACAGATAAAAAAGGATTTACAGTAGTAATACCACTAGATTTCCTTTTCTGCAGCAGCAAGGGGTTTTGCAGTGTGCAAATCGATTTCTCTCTATCTCCCCTTTCTTTTTTCTTTCTTTTTTTCTTTTTTTTTTTACTAACAACATCTATCTGATATGCAGATGTGTATCTTACAGAAAGGCTGTGGTTTTTGAAAGACATTTTCCCATGGTTTGCTCTGGTAGCCATATAAACAGTTAGGTAAGATCTGTGCTCGCAGGAACTCGAGCCAGAGAGAGAGCCCTTCTCTCATTTTCTGCTATCTATCCACAAAAGACTGCAGCTACATGCATGCCAAACTCGCTTTGTTAACCCTGGGAGAGAGAGAGACCACATGTGGGGGTATTGAGTATATTTGAAAATACCAAGGTGCGGGTCCAGGTAAAACATGTGAATGTTATAACAGTGTGGGGGAATAAAGGGTATGAAGTGGATACTGTAATGAAGTGAATTTGTGAAGGAAATTTATGCAAGTGAAGGTATGCAGTGGATGTTGTGCACATGAGTATGGATAGGACAATACATTACTGTGGATATCATTGTGGGTTGGAATTTTACAAGAGAGCAGAAACTGTGCTCCAATGTCCAGCAAACCGTTCTAGGATACCACATCCAATCAGTCCAGCAGTTAGATCAATAATCGTCAATTTAGCACAACAGAACATTAAAAGTAATGATTAAATCAATCTATTTAAGTTTAATCTCAACCCATTATGATAATCATGATCGAGAAAAATATAAATAAAGTTGTTCATTTCCAGATATTCAGGCTTGAAACTCGAGTATACTGTAACAAAAAGAATAGCTAATCAATATAGGCATTGATATCCATATTTCAATGAGAATACAAGGAGCATTTATCCCTTCCCTTTTTGCGATCCTATTCTGCAAAATTGAGTAAAACTATGTTAGATCAATGTTCAACAGTGAATTCAAGTTTTGGAACTTCACCCAGCTGAAGCATCTCAAATCACTAAATTAAGTATAGTCATAAACATCTAAACAAAATCATTAAGTCTGATTGATTAAGATAAAATAGAACTTGGTCCTTGCTTAGAGCAAACCAAGCCTAACTCCACTTCTAATCTAGGGCAACTGTTATGTTACAATATACACAGTGGTGGGGGGGGGGGGGGGGGGTAGATTTGCAGGGGAAACTGAGCACCAAAAATAGTGTCACCCAACTTATATGCATTGAAGCTTGAGTTCAGAGAAAAAAAAACTGAATTTCTGCTGAAGATAATCTTCCAAACTAAGGGTATCCCAATCATTTTACCAAGAGAGAATACATGTTGAAAGTGTTGTTTGTGGAAGTGGCAACAACAGGTGTGGAAGGCAACATGGTTGATGGTGTGTTAACGCTGTAGGTGACTTCATCAGCATGATGGTGAAAACAGATAATGCTTAAGACAAATGCTACAGATGCCTGGAATACATGGATGTGAAGGTGCAAGGGCTTTGGGCAGTGCATAGTGAATGAGGTGTAGTGAAAGTATTGCTGCAAGGTATGCAACAGGAAAATGTTGACGTGTAAGTGATATATCCCAGCGGAGCCGTATTGAATCAACATAGGGGTTGTGAAGAAGGTGGAAGTCACGGCCCACAGTGGGCTGTGGCTGGTCATGAAGCACATGAGTGTGGGACAAACGGGAGTGTTGCTAGGCACGATACTACAGTAGTGGTAAGTGGTTTTTGGGCCATACAATGACTGTTGTGCAAGTTGCAGGATTTATCAATGGTATCATGGCTGTATGTGGTAAGTGTAAAATGGCAAGAGGTGAACAGTGCCTCTTGCAGGAACAGGGGTGCATACACGTGAATGCCATGAGGGATATCAACAAGTGGGTGTGTTGTAGCCGTGCTAATGGATTGATGGGAAGTTGAATAAGGCATTGGTAAATGGAAACATTGTGAGCTACGACAGCTATTAGGCTGCTGTGCTCAGGTGTGCACGTAAATACTATTGATGGTGAGGCTATGATGGGCTCAATTATACAGGATGTAAATGTTTAATGTAAAGGGGATGAGTGCGAAGGCAACCCAAAACGGGAAAGCATGAATAGGAACTCAAAATATAATGGGAAATCGAAATAATCAAAGGCTTGCAAAAAGAACAAGAATGTTGTCAAAGGAAATGGAGGTGAATGGGAATTGAAATTTAGGTAGTGAATGTGAAACTGAACTTAACTGGAGAAATGTGATGTAGGAAATGGGTTATGAAATTACAATGAAACGAGATGCCAAAAATAAGATTATTTCATGGTTTGAATAGGACCTCCCTGATTGAGGTAGCCTCACAAATATGATTAACAGGAACATCAACTAGTGTAAATCAAGATGTTTTGCTGCATCTGATATATGCGACATGCATTTGAGAAAATTTAAGCAAGAAACAATGTTGTATGATATTAACTATACAACAAACGAAAAGGGGCGAATCAGATTATACAAAGAAAGCTACGAGCCCACGTAATGTAATGGAAAACAATGGTAGCAGAGAAATTGAAGTAAAAATGCATAAAAATCAGCTAATAGAACTAACTGATAGGAAGAAATGACTGTACATTTTCACAGTGAGCAGGGGATTGCTACTGAAATATGAGTGAGCATATATTCAGTAGGAAGAAAACATGAACTAACCAGTTTCTCCAAGCAGCTAGACGATGAAACCCCATGACATGACCCAATCGAGTCCTCTTGTTAATATGCCAGCAAATTGATCTTGCAATGG
This sequence comes from Nuphar pumila, assembly GCF_984573655.1. NCBI lineage: Eukaryota > Viridiplantae > Streptophyta > Magnoliopsida > Nymphaeales > Nymphaeaceae > Nuphar > Nuphar pumila. The sequence goes on along the minus strand of NC_143263.1, from coordinate 75,304,615 downwards.
ATGGCTTTTTCTGATTGTTGGGATGGAGCAGATGGCTAAGCATTGTGGTACATCATTGATGCCAGTGATTTATCGCCATCAGGGCAATCAATTAAAATAGTAATGTAACATGACCCATGACTATTTGAAAAAAAGAAAAAAAAAACTTGAGAGGTAGACGAACATTGTATTGCAGCCAATGACAACACAGTAACAAGCCATTCGCAGAGAATTTTTAACCGAGATATAGCTCGGACGATTTTTGTACTCAAAATACATAGATGTCAGAGGGAAACATAACCAAAAGAGATAGCAAATATACAGGGCAGGCAAGATCAGTATGACAAAATGGACTGTAAAGAGATATTAAATCTAAACGACTTGAATTGAGATGTATACTTGCCTAAACTAAGGAAACTCAGTGAAATAAATTATAAAACTATAAGTAAATGTTGGGATCTCTCATCCCATTGATATTGCGTATCTGTAAATTGGTTTTTGCTAATGAGCAAGCCGATGTTACAGGGGCACTTCAGTGAAAATAATTAAAATCAAGGGAAGAAAACAAAGAAAAACCGGGAAAGTGCAGTGAAGGAAAAGAAAAATGAAGAATTAAGATAACTACGATAAGGAAATGTAAAAGAAATAAGAAAATCAGGGAATTAAAATGAAGGGAAGAAGAAGGGAAACAAAAATCAAACGGGAGGAGGAGAAGGTGAATAGGTGACTTACCTCCGTTCTGCAGAGTTTTAGAAGGGGGAGGGGAGATCTTCCTATAGCAACTCCAAAAAGAGTGTATTTGTTTGGAGTTCTTCGGTTGTGCAAGAACTCTGAAGGAGAGAGGAGAGACTTCTCGTTATGGTGTTGCAGACTCAATCAAGTCCTTTTGCTCTCCTATTGCTGTAGGAAGGGCCGGTTTCCTTCAGACATGGGAAGGTGAAGGCAGATCTGCTGTCGGGCTCCCTTCAAAACTGAAATGAAGAAGAAAGGGGATTTGAGAAGAGAAGAACGATGGAGAGGTGAAAATGGGTGAAGGTGAAGGAGGAAGAGGGGTTTGTTAAATAGGAAAGGGGGAGATCGAGAATCATCCATCGAGAGGGAAAGGTTGTTGGAGATCGACGGGAGAGGTAGAAGAAGGTGTGATGGTTGCGCGATGGGTGGTTCGGAGGGCAATGGAAAAAGCTTTGTGAAGGAAGGCCGAGAGTGTGCGAAAGAGAGAGGGTTTCGAGAGAGACATCGTCTCTCTTGAAAAACATGATTTAGGGTTTTGTTTTCTTCTTTTTTTTTCCCTTTTTTCAAACACACCCTTCGATTTTATCAAATTTTCCAAATACGAGGTTCTTTCAAAGGGATGATTTTTCAAAAGGGTGGTTTTTAAGAGCTTTATTTTTTTGTATTTTCTTTTTGATTTTCCTATTTTTTTGTTCTTTTCTTGAAATTTTCTACATTTTTTGTATTTTTGAAAATAAAAACTCTAGAACTCGGGAAAATGAGAGATTAAACTATTTTTGGAATTTTTTGAGAAATATTTACAAAAGAGGGATTTTCTGAGAATTTTAATGTTGCTCCTTGAAAAATCCTTCAGAAAATGGGTTAGAAATAAAAAATGAGTTTGGATTCAAGTGAATTCGAGAAATGAATGAAAATTTTATCAAAAATTGACCTGATTATTCAAAGATGGATCCAGGGGCAAAAGAAATTTTTTTAAAATTTTTGGAAAATTTGGGGTGTTCACAGTGGGCGAGCAATGATTTTTGAAACCGCTCAGCAAAGGCTGCACAAAACCGAGCAGCGATGCTCGATGCCAAACTAAACAGAGGTGGATCTAGGACTTTTGGGAGCCACCAAAAGAAAATGGTAACTCATCAATATATATATATATATATATATATATATATATATATATATATATATATATATATATATATATATATATATATATATATATTGTCAAATTTGTAAGTATTTTTGCATACTTATTAATCGATTTTTTTTATCATGTAACATTGCAGGAAGCAGAAAAAAGAGGCATTGTGCCTTACAAGGATGTGTTTGTTGAAACACATAAACGTAAGAGCACAAGAGATTTTGTATCAGAGAAGGCGAGAGTGACATCGGTATGTATTTATTGTATTAATAAATATTGTAATATACAAGTTACTTTGAATTATGTTATCATAAATATTATAATTCTTAATTATTAATTCATATTCCAATTATTACTTTGTAGGAGTCATACGAGTAGCAAATGGTACAACAATATGGCGATGACTCCACTCAGCATCCGCCTTTTGATCCTGCAGTATGGGTGACTGCTACAGGTGAACCCAAAAAGGGTCGTGTGTTCGGTGGTTGCACTTTTGGAGTGAATATTTTTAAACAATATTTTGCAATGAAATGCATGGGAAAATCGTCAACCAAAGATATAAAAACCGACTTTCCACCAAAGTGGCGAGTACGGGTTGAATCCACAGGGAACGGGATATTTCTGAACTAATTCCAAAATAAAACTTTATTAATAAAAACAAAGTTTACAACTATGTCAATGTTTACAAGTTACATTAAATAACATTCTAAACTATGAAAATAAAATAAAATCGGAGGCTAAGTCTTCTGCAGGTCTCCAGGGGCATTTCTGTCTTTTCACATCAAGTGCAGTCGCACAGTATAATTGAATTACACCTGTGAACCTGTTCTAACTTAACAACCTACACAATAAAAACACAAAATCAGTAACTAAATAAAAAATTAATCTAAATTACATCTATAACTAATTCTAAACTATTTCTACATTAAACTACAGTTAATTTAAATATATAAAACTAAAATTATACTAACTAAGTGAACTAACTAAGCTAAGCAACTCTAATTACTCTAAATACTGTTAATATACTAACTACAAAGTTAGAAAACATTAAAACTACACGAAATCTGACAAATAGTTAAAAGACTGTTTTGTCCCTAAAGAAGGCAAAAATGGATTCCGACAGCTTTTCACAAAACGACTGTTTGAGGGGTCAAACGAATTCCAAAATTAGTCAAATCACTTCTATTCTGTAAAAGACAGATCCAAAAATCTGACACATTTTACAGAAGTGAAAAATACATTCTGGATCTCCAGAACAAAGCGTTTCAAAATTAGGATAATTTGGGAAATCGCTGGACCCGAAATTTCAAAATCAGAAAAAGCTGTTTTCATAATACGCTTAAATACCAGACCAAATCAACTCGGATCAAGCTGAAATTTGGTATGCAGACAGTTAACACATCAATGTGGAGAATAGAAAAATAATATCCAGAAAACTCACGAAAAATCCACATGAACTAGCTAGTGCACGATCGGGTAAAAATTAGGGTTTTGGTTCAGTGCACTATTCATTTCTTTGAATCCACTATTGCATTTATATTTTGAAATCATAGACAAATACAGTCCTAAATAAACCTAAACTACTTCTAAACTACAGAAAACAATAACCATTAAATTAAATATCTAAAATTAATAAAATTAGCTAAGCCCACAAGTGTTAGTTCTAATCTAATCAAATAAGTGATTCTAACCTAACCTAAACTAATTAACTCACTAACTAAATTAATTAACTAGCTAACTAAATTACCAAGCTAACTAAATCTAATATACTCTAGCTAACATACTTAACTAATGAACTAATTAATCTAATGTTAATTCTAACCTACTAAAGCAATTACTAACCTACGGTTAAGCTAACTAGGGTTACGATCTAACTAGTAACTAGGGTTATCCATCTAAGGTACGGTTAACTATGGTCTACTAAGGTAATTAAGGGGTCGGTTAAGGTTTAGAATAGGGGGTCGGTTAAGAATATGGCATTAGATTACACGCCACCCTAAGGTTGGCTTCTAACTAGGGTTAAGTAGGCGAAGGTTCCTATGGGTTGACAAAGGTCGGTTAGAATTAGGTAACTAGGGTTAGTCTAGGTGGCGGTTTTAGAATGGGATTTGAATAGGTTCACGCCACCCTAGTTGGGTTACTTCCTAACTAACTAAGGTAAGGTTCAACTAGGGGTCGACTAGGGTTTAGTTAGAGTTAACTAATTAGGTTAACACTATGTATATTATTTACTAACCATAATAAATACCTAAGTTAATTCCTAATTAATCTATCTAAGTAACACACCTAAATGAAATATGAACTAAGGTTAAAACATACCTAATTAGACCTACACGAGTTTAGAAAATCTACCCTATTACTATCTTACTAAATTAATTAGCATTACTCCTATGCTACATTAAACTAGGAAAGAAAAAATAGGGCTAATACATCTGAGAAACACGATTTTGGTAGAGGACAACTCCTCCTCTTCTAACCTTAATTGCACTTGGGGAAGGCACATCTTCAAAAACCGTCCAACCCATTGGATTCACACGTTTTTCCAAATAGGCATTAAAAACTATTGAGTCTCTTTTGAAAACCTTCTAAAATCACACTCCACGATTTTGACTAGTCTTAAAAGAAGAAATAGCATTTAAATTCTTGCCAAAAACGAGTAAACCATTTTGGAAACCTCCAAACATTAATCATCTTTTTGAAAACATTCCCCAAAGCATTAAATGCTAAACATCCTTTTTGAAAACCTTCTTCAAAACCCTCTACACATTTTTGGGTTAGCTTTAAATGCATATTTAGAATTTCAAATCTTTCCCCAAAAACATGTAGACATAATTAAAAGGCCCTTTGGAATTCCAAAGGGTTTCCAACTTTGAAATTATAACTCATTTATGATTGGGTTGGAAAAGGTAATCTTCTTAAGTGCTATCCACGAATTGGGAATAGGTGTCTTCATACCAAAATCGAATTCTCAATTTAAAGACCACATTGCCCTTCTATCTACAAAGAAGAATTGAATTACTTGGCTAAACTAGACTACCCTTAGCTAAATTAATAAATTTACAATTAAAGCAAAGACTATACCTACCTAAATCACGAATTGCAAAAACAATCTAATTAAATACTACACCAAAATCGAATTTCATAATATAATCCCAAAAATAACTAAAACTAATACATTGAATCTAGACATAATACTAATTAGAATTTCCTAAAACTTAATAACTTATCAAATGGACTTTATTACCTTGCTGGCCTCTAATGGCTGCCAACCTACAATTGGAGAAGACGACTACACTAAAACTCGACCTAGCTAAAGCAAATATCACATGAGTAAAACAAAATTATCTAAATCTAAATATCCTATATGTTCTAAGGCACACATTAACATATCTTACTTCACTACAGAAATCAAAAACTGAATATAGTTAACTAAAATTCTACATGAATCTATGAAATAACATTAAGCTAAATCCACACAAAAACTAAACATACTATTGCACGAAATCTACAAAGAACACATAATTCGACTAAGGAACTAAAGACACAGATCTAATCAACTATTTAATCACAATACACTACATTATCACACGATTATACATGACTATTTAATCTATGCAACACTAACATAATATCATTAACATGCTGGAAATTAAACTACACAAAACAGAAAATGCTAGAACAAGAACCTATGCAAGCGACTTCCTAAATCTAAAACATAAAATTCAGAAATGAAATCTACCACATGATTGAAACTAAATCGAAATAGTAACTACAAACACCTTAAACGAATTTAGCAAAAGACAATTACTATAAACATTACAACCGGCTGGACATTCTATCTTAAAAAAAAATCAGAAAAACAAGACTCGACACTTATTTTTATCAACATCTAAAAACGTCAAAAACAAGAACTGACCTATACACGGTTTCTAATATATTAGGTTCAACTAAAAAGAAGTACATGAGGATAGGAACTACTGAAAGAACGCAGACACTAAAGAAAATCAATTTCTAAGCACACACGCACACCCAATAGCATCTAAAAACTCCAACGTTGGATGAAAAAGATAATTTTCACTAACACAAAACCTAAACACACTACGTGCTGGCTTTTGCACGAACAAAATCTATACTAAGGTTGACAAAATACAGAAAACGCACACACATAACTCACACACATTCTAGGTTTTAGCTAGAAGAGAAGATAGAAGAAGACCTACCTAAAAAGGGCGATCCGAAGAATGGGGGGATGAAGAAAAGAGCAGACTTTGCTTGGCTTCGCACCCTTTGGGACCTCGTTGATGCTGGAAATACGCCATGGTACCATGTCCTACAGCTGCAACACGTTGGAAATCCACCGAAGATGAAATGTGAACCGATTCTCGATCGGGGGGCGTAGAAGACCGGATGGAGGTAGAGCCGGCCCTTCTCGTTGGAGTGTTTCGCACTTCCACCCGAGAAAAGTGTTTCCCACCTCTGCTGCACCTGCAAAACACAGCACACATGGAGATTAGCCAACATGGAAGCTAAAGAAATGAAAGGATTTGAAAGGGAGACAAGGTAGAAGGCTTGGATCTCAAGCTTTTCGCCATGTCTTCAATGGAGATGGAAGGAGATGAGGGTTGAGAAGAGGGCTGGAGCTAGAATCGTGCCCCTAGGGCACGAAAACCAAGGCAAAGACAGGGCTGGAATGGGCGCCCCCCTCCTTTTGACGTTTTGGCTACTTTGGGTTTATTTTCAAAAACAGGTTTAAAATAAAAATATTTGCTGGGCGCCTCTTTCTGCAGGGGTTTTTTAGAAAATGTTTTTACAAAACTTAAGTGGGCTGGAGCTGGGTGAAATCCATGTAATTTGGTCCAGATCCAAAGTCCAAATGGGCGTCTGGATCCAAATCTCTCAAATCGGATCCGATATTTGACTCGTTACACTGTAAATGTCATAATTCCTTCAAATTAACTCCGATTTTGTTGAAATTCGAACCAGAGCTCCCTAACATCATTATGCACCTAAGTGTATGCTTTAAACCTATAGATGATGCATTTATGCAGTGAAATTGTATTAATAAAACATGATATTTATGCATCATCATTCGGGTTTGGGAGTAACATGAACACCACACCAGTCGTTGCCTCCTACAGCCATGGCTCACAGAGTTCTCCCGCTAGCATCAACTCCCAACGTCCGATTGACCCTGCTATGTCTTGGGATGGTGTCTGTCAGCGTCTTGAGGACAAAAATGCAATTCTTTTTAAATGAAGCAATTCCCAACATTGTCCGTAATGAGTTGTGCAACTTTTTTCAAGACGGAGGAACTTCATCTGTATTCAACATGAGCTCATGTGCCCGTCAGGTATGCATGATTGAATTACTATAAAATTTTCCTTATAATTTTGTTAATGCCCTTCAGTTTATTACTAGTCTATGTGTCATTCAACCATTTACTTTGTTGCATTAGATTAGGTGGATTGCATATAATTTATTTCATTAAATTTTGTTTATAAATACTAACATTTTGGTTCTCTTTTGTAGGATGCTGGAGATGATCAACATAGAGGAGCTGATGGAGGCATAGAGTGAGGCGCAGATCGAGAAAATGAAGAGGATGATGCCCAAAATCTTGGCGAGGATTAGATTTGTTTGTTTAATTTGTTTGACAAACTTGTAACTAATTATAACTTCGCAAGGACTGTATTTGATTGTTAAAGTTTGTTTAGCTTAGAATTTGTGTTTCATTTGTAAGTTTTTTTTTATGTATACTATTTTTTTTATAAGTAGGATATATGAATTGTACGAGAAATTTTTCTCGAGTTTCAAAATATTGCAAAAAAAAATTAAAATTTTTATTAAAAATTAGCTACAGACTAGCAACGGATATTATACATCGCTACTACGTCGCCAATTTGAAGCAGTCGTCGGTTTGCAATGGAATTTGAGTCGTCGCTAATGTCCGTCGCCAAATTGGCGATGGACATTAGCGACAAATTAAATTCCGTTGCATATCCGAATCAGTCTCTATTTAGCGATGCATTCACGACGTACAAGATCCATCGCTAAGCCGTCGCCACTTAGCGACGGTTTGGCGACATATAAATACTGTCACACTTTAGCGACTATTTCGTCGCAAAATACGTCGATAACTTATTTAGGGACGAAATAGCGATGGATTGCATCCATCACCAATACACATTTTCCTTGTAGTGTATCTCCACGCTGCATCCATAATTATAAAGTGCAAACTTCTTAGCATCATTAGACAAACCCTCTATCTATCTTATATAAATTGAAACTCGTAATATATTGTTCATCGTTCAAAATAAACAAAAATGATATTGACCCCTACTTATTTCATTGAGTGGAAATATTGAAATAATAATGGTGCAAATCACGCTAAAATTCCGTATGATAAAATGGATAATCACGGCGAACACTTTATAAGTGTGTGCCCCTTTTTATTTGGGGGATAGGTGGGAAGCAGAGTGTTCTTCCCCTCTCTCTCTCTTAAAAGGGCCAAGCACTTTATAAGTGTTTGTCCAGAACACTTTGGTGACGAACTCTGCGTCTACTTTCTACATTCTAGACTAATTGAATGGCTAACTACTTACCTGTAAAGTTGTCAAATCCCAAATTAGTACTCTTTGATACTCCTGTTATTAGGCCTGGCAATGGGACAGCCCAGCCGGTCAACTCGTCAATTCGCCTGGATGACAAGTCGTATGGGGCCTGTGTACATCAAGTGCATACCACCATCCTATTCCGAGTCTGAGTCAAATTCAGAATCTGATTTGGGCAGATGCGATTAAGTCAGACTCAGTAATGCCTAGATCCGACCTGGTTCCGACGCATTTACATCCCTTAGCGAGGGTCATAATTGTAGTGAGAGGGATGTACCATGATCCATTTTGTTCTATCTTTGTTTTGGAGGAGGCTGCAAGGATCCTTGTTAAGGAGTAAGTTGTGTGGAGGTGTCAGACTAAGCATTCTTTGATATGGCAACTTGGTTGGTTGTTGATGGAACCCTAAGCAGCGTGGTTGAGTTTGAGCATGCAGGCATTGTGGTAATGGAAAGGTAGAAGGGGAGGAAAGCTTCATATCTAAACTAGGTTATGGCTTCTATCACCAAGTTGGGTTCCTTTGTGTCTAATTGCATCAATTTATAGCGTTATTCACAGCCTTCCCTTCCAAGCAGCCTCCTTCTCTACATGCACGATTTTGCTGTTTCCAATTTCTGCTGACTAAACAAGCATCTAAGTAGTACATGGATCTCAATGAGATTTTCTGCATGTCTTTTCCAAGTAATTAACTCGCTCATAATTATGTTCCTTGCTGTCTTGCAACTTGCAGTTGGGGGTGTCAACCGATCGGGTTTAGTTGGCATTCATAACTATACGGGTCAGGTTAGGGTAAACCCGAACAGTCGACGCCCCTAATCAATGCTTTACTTTGACACAAAAAAAGTGAAAGTGGGACAGCACGTCGGAAGTCAAGTTTGGCGTGACTGTTATAAACAATATTCCTTTAAAACAATGTCTAAAACTTGAAAATTTTACCTATTGAAACCATAGGGTTTTCTCATGATGTTTTTTTAAATTTTTTATTGTGTCCATATAGGGACGTTTGACCCGCTGGACAAACGTTGCCTGAACATCGGGCACGCGCCAGGGGTTGCCACTAGGGAAGGGAAATGGCTCAGTTCTTGTTGGGCTCATAAACAGCTTGTTCGAAGTCCTAAAATAGGCTCAACAAGCTGAATACAAACAATAGGTTCTTGGCTCGCCTCGACTGGTACAAGTTCGTTAGGTATTACTGTAATATGTTTTTTACATGTATTTTTTTATAATCCTATTTCTTTCAGCTCTAAACCATTGTATTTTTTCTATAAACAAGTCAGATCAAACGCGGTATGTTTAACTCAGGCTCATTATGAGGTTGAAGTCGGCTAGGGTCGCCATAAGAATGTGCTCAAGCTTGGCTCGTTCAGCTCGTTTACCAGCCCTTGGTGCGACTAGCATGTCCCTTTAAAACCAAAGGCAGGGGACAAAGTTGTATACACAATACTTTGCCCCTGTATTTCAAACACGGTACACACCCATAGTTCTCAATTAAGACATGTTTAATGTGAGGGAAAAAATGGATAAAAGGTTGGGTCTTGGAGATTTCGACATTTTTTTCTTAATAAGAAGATAATTTCTAAACCGGACTGGCTCAATGTGAATATCAGTGGGCTATACGAGGAACATTGGTTCCTTGGATTTACCATACGAACAATCAGTGGTAGCTTCAAACACGAAGGTTGTTTCTCAAAGGAAGGAGAGCTAGGAGAGAGAGAATGGAGCGGACAGCCAGACATTCTCACATTAATTGATCAAGGTGCTAAAGTCATACTAGAGACGGGGCAGCCGGCTGACCCCAGGGATTAAAATATTTAAATTTTTAGAAGGAAGAAGCTCTTTGACAAATATCGTGAGATTTATAAAAAAACTCGTGATAATATCACGAGAAATTGCCTAAAAGCTTAAAAAGGCAATTTCTCGCAAGATTTTCAAACCGTGATAGATATTTATCATGACCCCCCCCCCCATATTTTTATTTTTAAATGTGTTTTATTTATATATTTTTGAAAATTTTTAAATTCTCTTGAGTTTTTGACTACCCATATTTTGTCGTTTTTAACTTTTGTCAATATGGGAAGAAGCCATGACCTTGACATTCCTCTAGGTATATGCAACTTTTTCAATAGAATATTTTAAAAAGATATTTTCAATAAAAATGTTTGTGCAAACCATGCATCAAATAATAAAAACTGGCTCGCATGAGTGATGGAGTCTGGGTCAAACTCAGAGAACGGGAAAAATACTTTGCATTCAACAAATAACTAAACTACTCTTTATTGCCTTGAAAATAAAAATAATTAACTAAATAAGACTGTGCCCCCTGCAGAGGGCTTAAACAAATAAAAATAAATGGTTTTATTATAGACCTAAATTAAATAATAAAATAATAAAAATCCTAATATGAAATAAATAAAAAAACGGTTTTCAGTGCTTGAGCTTCTTATCCCTTTGTTGTCCATTAGTGGTTATGATCTCTCTTTTTTTTCTTCACCAATCTTTTTTCTATTTCTATTTCCTGAAGGAGCTTCTTGAGGGCCTCCTTGAGAACCTGAAGGGCCTTTTGAATGGACCTTAGAGTACTCTTTGGGGGTACTTTCGAGGGCTCACTCCACGTCTAAACGCTTTTCCGCAAGAATCAAAAGACAAAACACAAAAATGAAAAAGAAAACTACATAAAAATCGAAAATTAGTATGAGCAAAAAATACAAAAGCATGAATTAAACTAACATGAAATAACAAACCACTATAAGACAAAATAGTAAAATTAACTATCTAACTAACAAGAATTAAGTTATGACAACTAACTACTAAAAGACAAATTCACAAAACAAACAAACTAACCCCAAAGAAATAGTTTTTGTGACTATTATCTAAGCATGAAATAAACTAACTAATTGGATCAATGCTAACTAACTCTTAAAGAATGACAAGTATTAATTAAATTGTAAAGTAACTAATCAAGAAAACAAGAACATGAAACAATATAAGTAAACTAATTTACCAATATAGGTAATTCAAGAAATAGCCTAATGCTGTAAATAAAAAATACAGTTGCTAAAAAAAAATGTGAGCTAAACTGTTCAATGACTTAGCTATACTAAACATTAAATATCCTAACTCAATTAACAAAACGTTACACCTAAAGCAAAACTAATTTAAATTTAAATTAACTATAAGAAAGAACACATGAATTGTGTAAAAACGCTACACTGTACGACTAAGAAAACCAAACGCTATTGTGGCAAGATATTAGACTAACACACCCAAAATAATATTGCATAAACTAAAATTGAAATTCTGAACCAAAGAAAAATTCAGATCACGGTTTTGATGTCATTCACTCTAGTGCGTGATTCGCGTCAAAAAGAGTGAACCGCTTGTTCATGCTATTCTAACAAAAAAACTAATTACAATTTTTTCTTCTTTTTTATTTTTCTAATAGTTAATCTAACTAACTAAAAACTAATCTAATATTTCATAAAAGCTTACTAGCAGATATTGAATAGTAGACAAAACAATGAAACTACGATCTATTTGATGCCATAAAAAAGAGATTTCAGAAAAACTATGCAAGAAACGCTAAATCGACTAGAAAAGAAATTTTTTATTTAAGTAATCTATGAAACACCATGTATTAAAATTATAATGCAGAATAACTCTAACCTAGATCTAACCTAAACTGAATTAAAAATCAAGAAAAGATAAGAAGACACTATATGCAAAAGATAAGAAGCTTTGTTCGAATTGCCCATGGCCTCTTCAGGTGAGTATTGTTCACCTTGACCTTTTATGCTAACATTGAGTTATAGGCCCACTCACTACGCTTTTGTTGCACGTGTTACGGTTACAGGTGCGTCGGCATCCATGCAATGCTTGCCAAAAAATACATCAACATTTTCTCTTCTCCCTCAACAGACTCCCATTTTGGTTGTTGGGATGTGGGCGACAAAGGGGGAGGTGTTGACCGGTGACCCACCACCCGCGGGTTGGCAACAGTCGCTGTCCAGGCTCTGTGTAGGTTGGTGGTGGTCACCACTAGTGAGCAAGGTCATCAAAAACTTAGTCTCTTCTGGGTAACCGCATCCCTCCTACCGCCATTAGTCAGGTTCTGCAGATGCCTAGAGGTTAGGTCAGGCCCTGCCGGACGACAGCTGCCCACCTGAGGTTTGTCATCGTCCATAGCTGCCTGAGGCCAACTTTCCTTGGCAGCCATAGGCGGTTACTAGTTGTTCATCGTTGATGGATGACTGAGGATGATGGCGGCTGGCTGTCGATGTTGGCACTTAGGTCATCCGCCAGTGGTAACAGTTGGGCAGTAGGTCAAGACTGTAGCTATAAAAGCCAAAGTTGTTCCTCAACTAGGCCATTCAGTTGGCTACCCTCGCCAACGAACAACCGATGCTGATAGTGTCTGGCTGCCGGAGGCCGGCTGACAGTGGCGGCCACTAGCAGCGATGGATGAAGGAGGAGGGGTGCCAAAACACTTAAAAAAAATGCATTTCAAGGAGGTGAGGGGTCGAGTTTCACTATAGCATTGTAGTTGTCGCCAATAAAGATGTCGCCCATATAACGTGCTTCTTTACTGGCGCAAACATATTTTGTGCTAGTAAATATGCTGCATTATTGGTGCACATAAAAGTGCACCAGTAAAAAGGTAATTTCTTATAGTGTTGGCTCATAGGTGAAAAGTTCACCAATTGGATATAAAAAATACTTTCCTATGTGGTTTTTTAATTGAACCTATAGTAATGGAACAATAACTTGGATTTCAAGATTTTCAAAGACCTAATTATGATTATAATTCAAAAAGGGCTTTATAAGGACCTAAGCAGTTGTCTCGAACATAGTTTGATAGGTTCAACATTTTCTATATCTCTTTACAGTCCATTTTGTCATACTGATCTTGCTTGCCCTGTGTATTTGCTATTTCTTTTGGTTATGTTTATCTTTGATATCTATGTATTTTGAGTACAAAAATCGTCCGAGCTATATCTCGGTTAAAAATTCCCTGTGAATGGCTTGTTACTGTGTTGTCATTGGCTGCAATACAATGTTCGTCTACCTCTCAAGTTTTTTTTTTTTCAAATAGTCGTGGGTCCTGTTACATTACTATTTTAATCGATTGCCCTGATGGCGATAAATCACTGGCATCAATGATGTACCACAATGCTTAGCCATCTGCTCCATCCCAACAATCAGAAAAAACCATCCATTGCAAGATCAAATTGCTGGCATATTGACAAGAGGACTCGATTGGGTCATGTCATGGGGTTTCATCGTCTAGCTGCTTGGAGTAACTGGTTAGTTCATGTTTTCTTCCTACTGAATATATGCTCACTCATATTCCAGTAGCAATCCCCTGCTCACTGTGAAAATGTACAGTCATTTCTTCCTATCAGTTAGTTCATTAGCTGATTTTTATGCATTTTTACTTCAATTTTTCTGCTACCGTTGTTTTCCATTACATTACGTGGGCTCGTAGCTTTCTTTGTATAATCCGATTCGCCCCTTTTCGTTTGTTGTATAGTTAATATCATACAGCATTGTTTCTTGCTTAGATTATATCAAATGCATGTCGCATATATCAGATGCAGCAGAACATCCTGATTTATACTAGTTGATGTTCCTGTTAATCATATTTGTGAGGCTACCTCAATCGGGGAGGTCCTGTTTAAACCATGAAATAATCTTATTTTTGGCATCTCGTTTCATTGTAATTTCATAACCCATTTCCTACATCACATTTCTTTAGTTAAGTTCAGTTTCACATTCACTACCTAAATTTCATTTCCCATTCACCTCCATTTCCTTTTACAACATTCTTGTTCTTTTTGCAAGCCTTTGATTCTTTCAATTTCCCATTATATTTTGAGTTCCTATTAATGCTTTCTCGTTTTGGGTTGCCTTCGCACTCATCCCCTTTACATTAAACATTTACATCCTGTATAATTGAGCCCATCACAGCCTCACCATCAATAGTATTTACGTGCACACCTGAGCACAACAGCCTAATAGCTGTTGTAGCTCACAATGTTTCCATTTACCAATGCCTTATTCAACTCCCCATCAATCCATTAGCACGGCTACAACACACCCACTTGTTGATATCCCTCATGGCATTCACGTGTATGCACCCCTATTTCTGCAAGAGGTACTGTTCACCTCTTGCCATTTTACACTTACCACATACAACCATGATACCATTGATAAATTCTGCAACTTGCACATCAGTCATTGCATGACCCAAAAACCACTTACCACTACTGTAGTGTCATGCCTAGCAACAGTCTCGTTTGTCCCACACTCATTTGCTTCATGACCAGCCACAGCCCACTACGGGCCGTGACTTCCACCTTCTTACAAGCCCCTATGTTGATTCAGTACGGCTCCACTGGGATATATCACCTACACGTCAACATTTTCCTGTTGCATACCTTGCAGCAATACTTTCACTACACCTCATTCACTATGCACTGCGCATAGCCCTTGCACCTTCACATCCATGTATTCCAGGCATCTGTAGCATTTGTATTAAACATTATCTGTTTTCACCATCATGCTGATGAAGTCACCTACAACGTTAACACACCATCAGCCATGTTGCCTTCCACACCTGTGTTGAGAAATTCGGTTTTGATGTAACATAATATGATACACTGTCGCATTTGACTTTATATGATATGATAATATGTTCTCTTGAAATAATGTTATATTATGACTGAATATGTTTTGCCATAAATCTAACGAGTATTTGATGCAAGGATATCTCACCCAATAAGGATGGAGACTTCCTGTTCAAGTACAACTATGGTGCAATCATACTCCTTGAAGAAAAAGCTTGATGAGCCATGCTTTCCTAAAAGTTCAAATAAAGAGATCGGCTACCTCAAGATGAAGATTTTTTTTCTTCTTTAGAGTCATATGTAACAGAACCTTCAGGAACTTGCATATTGCATATTACATACTCATTCATAAACACTATATCATAAAAGTATACGATAGTTTCAAAAAGCTTCTTTTTTGAAAAGCAATAAGTGTACCTTCTTACAACCTTTTATGAAAAAGATATTTTGTCATATAATAATTGTACCTTCTTACAACCTTTTATGAAAAAGATA
Organism: Nuphar pumila; assembly: GCF_984573655.1. Lineage (NCBI taxonomy): Eukaryota > Viridiplantae > Streptophyta > Magnoliopsida > Nymphaeales > Nymphaeaceae > Nuphar > Nuphar pumila. The sequence continues at coordinate 75,289,040 of NC_143263.1, read as the reverse complement.
TTTTGTCATATAATAATTGTACCTTCTTACAACCTTTTATGAAAAAGACATTTTGTCATTGTACCTTACAAGACAACATGGAAAAGGAATGTAGGAAAAAGACAAAAACATAAAATCGGCTACATAAGAAAAACAAATAAAATATGTTTTTGAAAAGACTTTAGTCATCTTCTTTAATGAAATCTTTTATAGGAAGAAGACAAAAACATAAAATCGGCTACATAAGAAAAACAAATAAAATATGTTTTTGAAAAGACTTTAGTTATCTTCTTTAATGAAATGTTTTTTAATATAAGAAGAAGACAAAAACATAAAATCGACTACATAAGAAAAACAAATAAAATATGTTTTGAAAAGACTTTAGTTATCTTCTCTAATGAAATGTTTCTTAAATACAAGAAGAAGACAAAAACATAAATCGGCTACACATAAGAAAAACAAATAAAATATGTTTTTAAAAGGACTCTAGTTACCTTTCTTCATAACCATAGAATGTCGACTTACTTGAAGTCATCATTCTCTCTACAAAGCATTAAATGCCTTCTGTAACAAATCCTTTCTAAATATCCTTCCCAAAGAATGTCGACCTTCTTTTTGGTCCTCATTCTCTCTGGAGACTTTGAAATACAATACATAAAGAATACACTTGACATGACTATGTACAAATAAATATCTCAAAGCACTCATAGTACTTACACTCATTTAAAGTAAAGAAGTACTAATGTACCTCAAATCATTAATTAGAATAAAGACAAAACTACAACCCAACGTTCAAATGTACTATTGTAAGAAATAGACTTTCTTACATAAAATATGTATTACCTAAAACACTACAACGACTAGTGTACCCTCTATTTTACTCTTCTGGAAAAAGGCATTCTCGATCTTCTCTAAAAGATATTTTTGAAAAGACATAACATTTCATATTTCAAAAAGTTACAATTCCAAAATGTAACGACTACTTTTTATAAGCTATATAAACACACACACATAAACTATTCAAACAAGAGGAATGAAATAGACGTGTGAGCTTACAAAGAGAAAAATATTCTATTCGTGATTTGAAAAGAGAGCCTTGAAAAAGAAAGAGAAAAAGAAAAAGAAAGAAAAGAGAAAAAGTCAAGTCCAGCTCTTTAACAAAGAGTATCCTCTGAGTGACAAACAGAACATTCTTAGAATCCTTCATTCGTGCATTCATATCATTCTGAAGGTTCTATAAGAAGTATTGTAACTCTGTTTATTCACTGTATTCCTTCTTTGTTTAAAGAAGTAGACCTCTGTGAAAGAGGGTGTTGCCCTTCTCTGTTGAGAGAAGAAGACCTCTTGGGAAGAGGGTGTGCCCCTTCTCTGTTGAGAGAAGAAGACCTCTTGGGAAGAGGGTGTTGTACTATTTATCCGGTAACTCGGATGTTATAGTGGAATCTCAAGTGGTTTGCTTGGGGACTGGATGTAGGTCTGGATATTGACCGAACCAGCATAACTTCTGTGTTTTATGTGTTGTGCCTTATTGCTTAATTATTTTATTTTATCGATCATTATCATATTTCACTATTCACCCCCCCTCTAGTGGAATTTCAACCTGTTGTTTCCACTTCCACAAACAACACTTTTAGCATGTATTCTCTCTTGGTAAAATGATTGGGATACCCTTAGTTTGGAAGATTATCTTCAGCAGAAATTCAGTTTTTTTTTTCTCTGAACTCAAGCTTCAATGCATATAAGTTGGGTGACACTATTTATGGTGCTCAGTTTCCCCTGCAAATCTACCACCCCCCTTGTGTATATTGTAACATAACAGTTGCCCTAGATTAGAAGTGGAGTTAGGCTTGGTTTGCTGAAAGCAAAGACCAAGTTCTATTTTATCTTAATCAATCAGACTTAATGATTTTGTTTAGATGTCTATGACTATACTTAATTTAGTGATTTGAGATGCTGCAGCTGGGTGAAGTTCCAAAACTTGAATTCACTGTTGAATATTGATCTAACATAGTTTTACTCAATTTTGCAGAATAGGATCGCAAAAAGGGAAGGGATAAATGCTCCTTGTATTCTCATTGAAATACGGATATCAATGCCTATATTGATTAGCTATTCTTTTTGTTACAGTATACTAGAGTTCCAAGCCTGAATATCTGGAAATGAACAACTTTAATTATGTTTTTCATGATCATGATTATCATAATGGGTTGAGATTAAACTTAAATAGATTGATTTAATCATTACTTTTCATGTTCTGTTGTGCTAAATTGACGGTTATTTATCTAACTGCTGGACTGATTGGATGTGGTATCCTAGAACAATTTGTTGAACATTGGAGCATAGTTTCTGCTCTCTTGTAAAATTCCAACCCACCATGATATCCACAGTAATGTATTGTCCTATCCATACTCATGTGCACAACATCCACTGCATACCTTCACTTGCATACATTTCCTTCAGAAATCCACTTCATTACAGTATCCACTTCATACCCTTTATTCCCCTACACTGTTATAACATTCACATGTTTTATCTGGACCCGCACCTTGGTATTTTTAAGTATACTCAATACCCCCACCTATGGTCTCTCTCTCTCCCAGAGTTAACAAAGGGAGTTTGGCATGCATGTAGTTGTAGTCTTTTGTGGATAGATAGCAGAAAATGAGAGAAGGGCTCTCTCTCAGGCTCGAGCTCCTGCGAGCACTGATCTTACCTAACTGTTTATATGGTTACCAGAGCAAACCATGGGAAAATGTCTTTCAAAAACCACAGCCTTCCTGTAAGATACACATTTGCATATCAGATAGATGTTGTTAGTAAAAAAAAAACAAAAAAAAACAAAAAGAAAAGAAAAGAAAGGGGAGATTGAGAGAAATCGATTTGCACACTGCAAAACCCCTTGCTGCTGCAGAAAAGGAAATCTAGTGGTATTGCTACTGTAAATCCTTTTCGATCTGTTGTCTGGATGCCAGGTAAATCCCCTTTTCACTACCTTCATCTCTTCACCCCAACATGGTGTAGGTGTCATTCATTATTTCTGCTATGTAACATCTGTCTCGGCACTTGCTCACTTAGCAGTACATGCCACCATTTTCACTACCTTCATTACATCTAATCACAACACTTATGTTTCTGTATTCACTTCCTGCTACAGCTACCTATATATATATCCCATACGCCATGACATTGTTGTATAAAATCAGCATCACTCTCATCCATCTATATTGCATATATGTGATATATATATATATATATATATATATATATATAGGTATGCATGTATACATATGTGTGTATATATGTATATATCACTTCTCACACCTTGGATCATAAATATCGTGGCACATGAGCATCTCACCATCTGTATTTTGAAGTCAATGTGATATGTGCAATTCTCTTCTACTTTCATACTAACTAAGTGTTTTGCAGGAATCTCTAGAAAATGTTGATTTCCCTCTTAGATTAGGATTCTATCATGTCAATTTTCATTGTAATAGCTAGATTATAAATGAGAAATTTTTAAATTAGAATGGATGAGCATGTAAATATCATTTGTTCCGTCATTTTCTTTTATTTCTAAACATTCACAAAATGGGAACACGAATGGCACGTGCACCATTTTGTAAAAGGTGATTAATCCTAAGTTGATGATTTACATCAATGGCCATAGTGAGGATGTAAACAAAACTTAGGATTTTAATCTTTTATAGAATAACACTGGATCCACTTCAAAAATCATCATATTTTTGAATATTTTTTTTTATTAGAGTTTAATTTAAAATTGGCTCAAAATATATATCAATGGCCATAGTCAAGATATATTGAGAGTTAATTTCATTTTAAACTCTATAAAAGCACCAAAATATATTTTATTCTTCACCTAAATTCAAATATGACTGTTATATGATATATTCAATGACCATAGTCAGGGATATATTATATCTTCAATCTTATTTGCATTCGTTTAAAGAATGAAATATGATTTTTAGAATCCAATTTTACATTCTTTTAGCTTCATTCATCATATAGGATAGAATTGCATCATATTTTCAAAATTCCCTTTCAAAACTCCAAGTGGTTCTTGAATATCGTCTTCAAATCAATCATTATTTATAGATTAAGATTCAAATTCTATCTCATTTTCAAGACTCAAAATTTGATTTCAAAGTCCAAATTGACTTTGAAATTTCAAAATTCATTTTGTATTCAAAACTTCAATTTCCAATTCAAATCCAATTTCAAAGTTCAAATCAACTTTGAAATCCCAAATTCATTTTTTTTAAATTCATATTTAAGTTCAAATCAATCAATTTCAAAGTTCAAATTTAAAACTTTCAAATTTCTGATTCATCTTCTGATTTCAAATTCAAAATCAAGTTTGTTCCTTATCTTCAAATTCAAAAATCAAAGTTTTAGATCGATTCTGAATCTCAACATTCGATTCTTTTTAAATTTAATCTGGGTTTTCAAAACCCAGATCCATCTTCTAAAGTCCCATTTTTGGATCTTCAAAAGATCCAAACTCCCCCTTTAGTTCCAAATTTAGAACCCAATTCCATATTAGATTAGGATCTTCAAAAAACAATCTCATCTTGGATTCCATACTTCGGATCCAGCTCCATTTTTGGATTCCAGATTTTGGATCCAATTCCATTCAGGATCCAGAATTCAACTTCACTTTGGATCTCAGACTTCGGATCCAAATTCCATTTAGGATTCCAGATTTCGGATCCAACTCTATCTTAGATCTCAGACTTCGGATCCAAATTTCGTTTAGCATTCAGACTCTGGATTCAAATTCTATCTTGATTTCTAGATTTCAAAACCAATTCCATTTTCAAAACACATCTGGCCTTATTAAACCCAATCTTATCTTCAAATTCCATTTGGATTTCTCAAATCCAAATTCCATCCTGATTTCAAACTTCGAATCTAGAATTCAATTCCATTTCAAATTTCATTTCCTCTCCTAAATTCAGGTTCAAAAATTCAAATCCAAAATCCATTTTTGACTTTGAAACTTCCTTTCTTTTCTTTTTATCTCAACTTTAAATCATTCTTTTCAAGATCAAGATTTATCCTCCCCAAACTCTGATTATTTCAAAGACTTAGAACTTCAAAATATCTTTTTCTGATCTATCTCAAGTTCTAAGTTAGATTCAACTATTCAGAAATCATATCTCCATTCTATCATCATATTTTCACTTAAAAAATCTCATATTTCCAAAATCATTCTTTTCAAAAGAGCATACATCCTTGCATTGCACAAGCATGATTCTTTGTGCATTTAGATTTAGGATAAATTCTTAGATAATCTTTTAGCAAAGCAAAGAGACATAAATTCGACCCTTGGTTCGATTACCCCTGGTAAAGGCGACATGAACGGTCGAACCTTGTACCGACCAGTGAATCTCGTCTCCCAATTTTCTCGCAAATATTTCAAAAATGAAGGCGAGTTATTTTCCTAAATATTTTCAAAATTAAGGTCAAGTGAGACTTTGCAAAAGAGTTCCTCTCTCTTCTTCCTTTTCTTATTCTCTCTTCTTTTTTATCTTTCATTTTCCCTTCAAAAAGAGAATAGAGGTTAGAAAGGCGAAGAGAAAGGAAAAGAGGAATGAGAGGAAAAATTTTGTGATGATCACACTCACTTGTCACACATGCCCTCCCAATAATCTCTCCTGACAGTAGAAGGCCCATGGCCCTTCCGCTGCAGTGGATCATTTATCCCACTAGATGCTTTTTTTGCTGCAGTCTTCATATTATGCAGCATGTCGACAAATCGATTGGTAGCCACCTTCTGCCACACTACCCTCTCGTCGTTCTCCTCATTTGCACTCGCAAAGCGATGAGAAACCTACACATACTTTCAGAAAGTTGGCACATATAAATATAAAATGACACATTCATTTGAACAAAAAATTCTTGTGGCATCACCACATAAATTAATGCTATGATGATACATAGATTCTCTTTTATACACATCAAGAAGATATTTAGAAATTTAAAATCACATTACATAAAATGATGTATTCATTTGAACAAAAAATTCATGATACAAAAACACATGGAAGGCATAATCAAATAGAAAATAACTTCGTGCAAGCATGGATACAAAAATATCAAACATTGCAATACATTCATATCAAAACATATATCAAACATGTACCTGTAGCAAACACACTCCAATATCCCGCTAACTACTACCATGCTGAGCATGGAATCCGTACTCCAAAAATAAGAACACTTCTATTCTCATACATTAAATTCATGCTCAGCATGATCTCTAAACTCCATCAAAACAGTCCTAGATATCCACAACTAAGTGAGTGGGTAAACAGAAAAGTGTTGCATCCAATAAATTAAATAACATGTGATGTGCTTGTATCACTTACTCACCATGGGTATTTACCCGATTTGAATTGCTTATGCCTTTGCATTTTTTTTCTTATTTCTTTTTGCATTGCATTTTTAGCCATATGCGATGCTTAGCACTAAGCATCGCGCGTCTTTGGCTCAGCAACGTACCTGCGAAGTATAAATATACAGTACAATACAGGGAGGCAGGCCGGGGGGTTACCTGTGAGGTCGTCAGAGACATGATAAAAGCGTCATGGATGTCCGGAACATGAGCGAAAAAGAGGGGAAAAGGGGATGTCCGAACGGGGGTGTCAGCCTAGGTCGGGTGTGCGGCGAAAGCGGTTCGGCAAGGTTGCTGGATCGTGAAGGGGTAACAATGAGTTAGGTAGGAGGGTCAGCGACGATGTTGTCGGGTAGGGGGGTTACAGGAGGCGGGACGGGGGGCTGGGGGTTAGACAATCGGCTGGCCGAGGGGCAACAGGAGGCGGGGCGGGGGGGGGGGCGACAGTAGGCTGGACGGGGGTCTGCGAGCGGCGGGCTGGGGGGCAACAGGCGGCGGCCCGGGGGGGGGGGGGGAGGGGGGAGCGACAAGAGGCGGCCCAAGTGTCGATAGTAGGCAAGTCGGGGGAGGGGCGACAGGAGGCGGGCTGTGGGGTGATAGGAGGCGGGTTGTGGGGCGATAGGAGGCAGGCCGGGGCCGACAGTAGGTTGGCCGAGGGGGGGGGGGGGCGACAGAAGGTGGGCCGGGGGCGACCGTATGTGAGCTGGGGGTCGACAGGCGGCGGGAAGGGGGGCGACGGGAGGCGGGTTGGGGGGCGACAGGAGGCGGGCGGGGAGGGGGGGGGGGGGGGGGGGGCGGGGCGCGAAAGGAGGCGGGCCGAGGGGGCAACAGGAGGCAGGCGGGTGGGCAACAGTAGGCGGGCCGGGGGGCGACAGGCAGCGGGCTGGGGGCCGACAGGCGGCAGGCCGGGGGCAACAAGAGGTCGGTCATGGGCCGACGGGAGGAGGGTCAGAGACCGATGGGAGGCGGGCTGGGAAAATGCGGTGGAGACAAAACAGAAAAGAGAAAGAAAGGAGAAAAAATTAGGGATTTACGGGGAAATTATCGATGGCCAAATTACGTTGCTATTTGGCGAAGACTCAACGACGAAATAGTTATGTCGTTGATCCATCGCTAAGCTGCAACATAATATTTTTTGTCACTACAATCGTAAATAAATGATATTTTAGCGACGATTATCATTCACTCACTAATTCATCGGCACTTTGCAACAAATTTTGTTTGTCGCAAATGTTCGTCGCTAATTAGGGTTTTTCTTGTAGTGATATGTTTGTCTTGAGACTAAAAATTTCAAAAGTTTCTACCAGACGTATGTTTTTCGATTTCTTCATTTTCAAGCTTTCAATATCACAATTGACAGTACGAAGAAATCATGTCAATTTAATGAAAGAAAAAGGAAAAGCTGCTAACTTTTTGCTTGTTAAATTCTCAGCTAGTCTTGGTAGAAAGTTCAATAATTGCTTGGATTGACGAAAGCAACCATCCTGCACGTATTCCATTGAAAGTAAAATTGAAGTTGCAGTCTGTTTGATGCTACTCATGTACAAATGAACGTGAATAAATACATGCTTTAGTTAAAGGTCATCAATACAATATCCACAAAAGCAAAATTTCCTACAAAGAAAGGAGAAAAATGCTAGTGTTTGCTACCTCGGAAAGGCTGCCAATAAATGTTGATGTCTTTATACAGTCATTCTAGTTCAAATAGATATAAGAAATGGTTAAAGCTTTTAGTGATGTTGGAACTTTGCCATTAAATTATCTTACTATTGTCAATCATCAACAAATTAATTCTAGTCCACTCATTTTAATTCCTTATAAATTTCGTTCATTACAATTCCTAAAGTAGTTCGAATAAATAGGGCCTCTTTGTTTCATGTAATTTTCATGGAAAAGTATTGAGCTGACATCTCTTTAACTTCCTTTCCTATTATGAGTGAAACAAACATCAAATTATCATGGTAGGAAAGCGGTGTGCGGACACAAGTGGGTTCTACCAGTTTTTTTATGCAAATCCTTTCATACCTCCCCGCCTATGAAAGCATTATCTGCAAAAATTTCTTCACTATCTTATAATGAAGGATGTTGCTTCAAATGTTTTTAGCCACTCGATATTGTAAAAACAACATGCTAAGTCTATTCAAGTGCTCTCACTTCTCAGAGATAGTCTTTTGTTCGGATGTACTCTGCTCTATAAGAGTGGGAGGTTTTTCAATCATAAGAGTCAAATTTAGGTCCATGTAACCTAGAATGAATAATACTATTTCTTTTCAATCTGAGTAATTGGATTCGTCTAACATGGGGATGTAACTAGAACCGTCAATGATGAAAGAACATAGTACAATACGAAACAAAAGAAAATGACCTTATAATTGCTCAAATGAGACTCATGTTGAAATGGTAAAAAACTGAGACCCTTTATTAATTACCTTTTATAAGATAAGTATAATTGGTCTATTATTGTTCCACTTTGGTGGAAACGATAATACTCATAGTTGTTTCACCTCCTAAATTTATGAGGAATTAAATTTAATTAATTAAACTAGCAGATCATGTAACCAGAGATAATTTAACATTGTATCTTTGGGTACAAACATGCTTCATGGGCTGGTATACACATCTACTATTATACCTTAGGTGAATTTGGAACACAATGACCTACCTTTGGGGAGAATAATTTTTTCATAAAGTCACACACAATCATAATACTGAATCTTGACACACTCCAAAGAATCCTCAATCAACACAACTAAAATCACTTTGATGAGTGTTGAGTCAATTAATCAAGATCTTTTACCATAAACATATTTGTATTGTAAAGGATATCCAAGCACACATGATAATGCATGTATATTCATGACTTAGTATGTATTATATCATCAAAAAATATAATGTTCAAGACATATTTATTCAATCTGGATTCAAATCCAAATCTGATCCAAATTCGAAATTTCAAATCGAAATTCGAATTAATAAAACTTAAGAAATTGAAATCAAAATTTAATAAGATTTCAAATTAAAATATACACTTAGTTCGAATCCTGGCTAATATTAAAACTCAAATTAAGTTTTTATTTAAGTTCAGCTTAAATATAGATTAAATTTGATTAAAAATAAAACCTTTATTCAGGGTAAATTCTCAACTTGAAATTTATTTTGAATCCCCATTAATAATTGAATTATAAATAAATTTATAGCTTAATTTTGAATAATATTTTAGCCTCAATTTACTGTTATTTCCTGTAAAGTATAAAAACTTTATGGATTTTACAATTATTTTCCCGATTTTGAATTGGATATGAAGAGACCCATGATCATAATTATTTTAGATCTGACTTAGATTCAGATATATCATGTGCAGATTGATTCCAATATAATATGGGTAGAAACTTTGACATATTAAATGATTGCTTCAAACAAAACCAAATTAACTACAATAAAAAGCTATATCATGAGATTTTTATAAATCTCGCGATATTTGTCAGAGAGCTTTTTCCTTCTAGAAATTTAAAAATTTTAATCCCTAGGGCCAGCCAGCTGCCCATCTCTACTTTAGCACCTGGATCTATTAATGTGAGAATGTCTGACCATCCACTCTATTCTTTCTCTTCTAGCTCTCCTTCCTTTGAGAAACAACCCGCGTGTTTGGAGCTACTAATGTGTTCATATGGTAAATCAAGGAACCAACATTCCTGGTATACACTACAAGAAAAATGCGTATTAGTGACGGATGCTATCCATCGCAAACTCTGTCGCTAATGTGTTTAGTGACGGAAAGCGTCTGTCGCATAATCCTGGTCGCTAAAATGTGACAAAATTTATCTGTTGCTAAATATGAACTGATTTGGTTTGTGATGAAATTTAATCTATCGCTAATTCGTCGCTAAAATTTAATTTCAAATACGTATCTGTCACTAATGTCTGTCACTAATTTAGCGACACATTAATTTTCATCCCAAAATATCAACTGATTTAAATTGGTGACGGATATTAGTGATGGATATTATCCATCGCTAATCCATCACAAAATTTAAAAAAAAAAAAAGAGCCCCGAGGCGTGCGCCTCATACGCCTTGAGGCGCATGCCTTGAGGCGAGGCGTGCCTCAAGCCAAGGTGTACACGCCTTGAATTTTTTAGTCAAATGAGGGTCAAAGTCTGTATTTAACCAAAAATTAGGGTTTTGTATGCAGTTTTAACTAAGCTACTAGTAAAAAATCGGGTCTGATCCATAAGACACTGGATCTCAAACATAAGCCCAAAAGCAAAATTCTTGCCCACCCCCCCCCCCCCCCCCCCCCCCGAACCCCCGTCCGCTGAACGCGCAACGGGACCTGCGCCGGGGGGGGAGCCCTCGGACCGCCCTTACTGCAAGGGAAAAAACTCTTAATCAGACTCCACAACTCATCAGTTGGACCTATGTTAAAATGAGTGGGTCTTCGTGAGGGATTCCAGCTCGGATCCTAAGTTGCAACTGAGAAGAGATCCAAGCTACAACATTAAAAGAGAAAATACATACTAAAAAGATTTTTGTCACTTTTTTTCTTTTATTTTCTTAATGATTCTTTTCTCGTAGTGTTTTCTTGGGGTAATCAAATGTAAACAAGGTTCATAGATATCAAAATCAGTAAAGATGGTTCGTCATTGTATATAATATATTTGTTAAGAGCCTGGCAAATGAGATCTTTCATAACACTTGAAAAATCAACAATGAAAGAAGAGAGAGAGAGAACACATACATTGAATTAATACCAATATAAACCTAATGAATATGATGCTCAAATATCCAAATAGAAATAACAAGTGAAACATTGCGGGGGTGGGAGGAGCATACCTGCATGGCTCATAAGACGAACAAAAGATGCAATATCAATGCCAGCAAGGCTTTGTTGAGGTCATTTTATGAAACTTATCAACAGCACTAGCACTTTTTTGAGCAAAGGGTTAACATCAATTCTCAAATAAGCCTTCAAACCTATAATTGACAGAGTATTTGGAAAATATCATAACTCACAAGCTCTCAACACAGTGAAAAAGAAAAAGTCAGCCTGAGAAAAATATGAAGTGAACTAGTGAACATCAACAGTTGACGAGGATATCTTTTATGTTTAACTCAAGAGCAAAACAAGGCCCGATATCGATTTGCATAGATGTCAAACTTGTGCTGTCAGAAAAACTATAACATATAGCCAAAACATATGCATCAAACGGGAAAACACTAGCTGAAAAAAATGTGTTCTAGTAGGCAAGCAATAGCAAGAAACCAGAAATGATAACGTAGAAGCAGTTGTTGTGAAAATTAAATGAAGGCAATGGCAAGAAACCAGAAATGATAAAGTACAGTTGTGTCACAGTAATCTAACATAAATTAGCATGAGACCAAACATCTAACAACTCAGCAGAAAAAAGAGCCCATGCACTAGTATCATCTAAGGTAGAAGCATGCACTAGCAGGATGTAGCATAAAATTTCAATGTATATTAATCACTGAGAACTTCCCACACATATCGGCAATGCTATGCAGTTCTATGCATTTAGAATGATTATGCTAAGATGATGTTCTTTCTACATCCAGGAAGGAGTGAAGGAAAAGCAATCAACAGAGCATAAATGATATCTCATGTTCAACTAAAGGTTGAAAGTATAAGACCATGAGATGTCACTCCCATGGCAAAATAGACCCCCCTTCAGGATATCTACAAAGTGGCACACAGAATATGTGGAACTATAGAAAATAAGATTATTGAAAACAAGTTAAATATAGCAAAAATGAAATTAAGCACAAGAAAAATTGCACCTGTGAATTTTTTTTCACATAGTTCAAATTTTTATTTAATGATTGGAGATAACAATCTCTAAATTCGCTAAGATATTCTATAGTTTGCAAATTGCAGTTTAAACCCTCAGACTGGTCATACAATGTGAAAATAAAATATCAGAAAGCAATAACATTAATGCCCTCCATCGATGCAAGGGACATAAGTAGTAAAACTGATTAGAATGAAAGGACAATCTGGACCTAAAATCATGTTTATAGATATATAACGGAAGATTGATAGCCATAGACATAACTCTTGGTGGGTACAAAAGACTTTCACATTTCCCATCCTTAGATTACTTTGTACAGAAATGATACATATGTATGTGGCCTCACTAGCAGAAACTGCACCACTATGTGCTTAACATAATCAAAGACAGTCTCGTGACTCTCATCCTTGTAGAACTGTAATTGAGCCTACATAGTACTTAAACAACAGCTCAGATTGCACCAAGAAAGCAATTAGTTGTATTAGTGCTTCCTAAACATGGCATAACAACAGTGATTCTGCAACAACATGCAAATCAGATGCAACTGAACTGGTGTTCACTATAAAATTCAATGTTTTATATAGTGAGGCCAAAGTAGTAGGTCATTGAGATACAAGTTTCAAAATAATACTCAAGAGATGTACAAAAAGAAATATGTCTATCAATCAGATGCAATATATACTGCACTACTTCGAAATATTTTATTTACTTCTCATCTACAATGCAAGTTCATTGATTTCTTTTCCCACTTTAATTGCATTTATTTCTAGTTCCCATTTCAATCACCTTTTTTTAACCATTTCACCGATCAATGGACAGGCTGTATTGAACCATGTGCATTGGTTATAGGTCTGTGACATGTTTCCTTCTTGTGAAGCTCTGAGACAAGAATAACATTCATAAGAAGTGAAATGACTTGACACTGAATAGATTGATAATCAGAAAATGTTCAAATCAGATACAAATATTCTATATTTACAAAAAAACACATTTGAAATGGTTTTGGCAGAAAATGATTCCTTGAAAAATGACTTACCTCAGATGTTGGAAACAATCAAATGCACAGATGAAATACAGAGTCAGACCCAATGTATGCATCCTTGAAGTGTTTGGGAAGTGGGTTTGCCAAAGCTTCCCTTACTTTCAGAGAAGGGGGAGTTTCTCGCTTCCAAAGCGAGCTACTACATGTAGCAAGAAGGTTCTGATAACTATGCAATAAACACCCAAAAGGAATTTCGATCAGAGTAGTACATGTGAATCATTGGTTTTAGTCCTTACATGTGCAGCAAGAGCGCAGAAGTCCCGGCTGTTGTCACTCCAGCAACACTGGAGAGGAAGCCCGGAACCGTTAGCGGGTTTCAACTGGACAACGGGCTTCCCCACTGCCACCGGTACCGGCTTTCTCGGCGGACCGAGGAGTCCCATTCCCAGATTCTTTGCTCCCTAGCTCATCTTCATCCTCACCACCTGCCCCATCGTGACGTACAACAACTCCCAAGCGTCGTCAGTCTGGTTCAGCGGCATCGATGGCGGGCCGGGAGGACACCTGAGACCGCCCATTCGAGCTCTTTTGACTATCGTTCGAGTCCAGACTCCGGCCAGACCAGCTCCCCAACGTGTAGAGCGTCGATTGCGGCGACCCCACCTTCTCAAAACTCCCCAAAAACCAATCAGTGTCAAAATCCTGAAAACGCAGGAACCCAAATCACGAAATCCCGAAAACAAAGGTATCAATCACAGAATCTTCAAGGGGGTAAAGTTAGAAAAGATCCGGAAACAACGAGTTTTACCTTCTGCACGACGTCATTCTCGTCGTCCTCCAGCGTCGAGCGAGCCACACGCTGGGTCAGCCCCGCCATGCATGTAGTCCTCCTCGTCGCTCTCCGAGCTCACCACCGACTCGAGGATGCTGTTGAGGAGCAGCTTGGCGAGGTGGGTGAGGACGCCGCCCGGCTTGGTGCTGCCACCGGCGAAGGGGTCGTCGTTGTCGTTGTCGTCACCGGCGGAGGGGTCGTCATTTTCGTCGTCATCACTGAAGATGATGCAGTCGATGCGGATGATGACGGAGTTGACCTGGGGGAGGAGGGAGGCGAAGCGCCTAGAGACGCCGGAGCGGCGGCCGAGGGCCTTGAAGTTGCCTAGCTTGTTCAGGATGAGGAGCAGCACGGAGTCAGAAAGTCGATCGAAGTGGTCCACCACCACCATCGACATCCCAAGCCACTCACTCTGTAACGAGAGAGGGAGAGAGGGAGAATTTCTCACCCTAGTTTGACCGGTTTAAATAAAAAATTAGTGATGGCATTAGCGAGGAAAACTTTTCGTCTCAAAATCCATCGCTAATTAGCGACGGATTCGAGCCAAAAAAAAAATTGCTTATCCATCGCTAAGTTGCGACTGATCTTGAGACAGAATTTTTTCGTCGCGAATCCGTCACTAATTAGCGATGGATTTACGACGGAATGTTTTTCGTCGCTAATTTTGCAAATATTTTGAATGTTAACAACGGATAGTTTTCTCTCGTTAATTGTATTGGGAATCCGGAGATAGTGACAATTCATGGTTTGGCTACTGTCATGGCCTACTTTGGTGAATCTTAGGTCATGATACATGACTATATTTGGTATTATCGGAAATTTTTTTGATGAGAGGACCTTGAGAAGACCATGGGTCAAACCGGAACTCTACCCTTTCTCCCCCTCAAATTTCCCATCTCACCAAATCAATGATGGCTGCTGCACCCTGTTTATTGCCTTAATTTCCAACCCAAAGGCCCTCTTATGTTATGAAGAGGGACCCAAATTGATATAAAGTATAGATATTCGATGTTAAGCTACCTTTCATGCTAGTTTAGCTAAACAAACTATGTTCATCTACTTCATGTTACGGATTCGCAGGCCTCCTTCATGAACGACCGTGAAAATTGAATCTTGACTGCCCGTCTAGCGGGACAAGGCCTCACCCCACTACAACACCCCTAGGGGTCTTTCTCTCTCTCTGTTCTCTCTTTTGGCAGTATCTTCAAAATATCATCAAAATTTGTGTACTTGACCATATACACCAACTTAGGTTGTGTTAGATTGAGTCAACCAAATGAGTTCATGGGTCATGTTGGTTTTCTGTCAGCCCTCCCTGTAAACCTCACATAGAAGTTGGTGGATTGAATTGAATATGAAAGCAAAATATCAAGCAGCAATTTCTCCCTGACATCTGCACCAAATTAGGGTTTGTTTTGGAATACCAAAACTGTAAAAATTTATGAGAAAGGTACCCACCACAAGGAGACCCCTGACAGCTCCTACAAACCACGCGGCGCGCCCGTTGTTGGTCCATATTGACAACTTAACACATGTTAGAAATCAAGCACCTATATTTTTTTACATAAATCTTGGACTTCTGTTTGTCTGTTTGTGTTTTCTTTTTTTGCACGGTGGTGGCAACTGCGCATCAAGCACAAGGGATTCTTGCACTCATTAGTAGTTAACAAACGAGAACAAGAGTATTTAATATTTAAAACCCTAATCAACATCTAAGTATTTTTTATTTTAGTTAAGCCGCCTCATCAAGTAACTTGAGATAATTTCTTTTCAAAAGTTAGTAAAAGCAGAGAGAAATTATCAACTTATTAAGAAAAAAAAGGTTGGAATCTCTTAGACCCGAGCCTTTATCCTTTTTTCCCCACGCATTAAACACGTCTTAGTTGACAACTATGGGTGTGTACCGTGTTTGAAATGCAGGGGCAAAGTAATGTGGGGACAACTTTGTCCCGTGCCTTTGGTATTAAAGGGACATGCCAGTCGCACCTAGGGCTGGTAAACGAGCTGAACGAGCCAAGCTTGCGCACATTTTTGTGGCGACCCCAGCCAAGTTCGACCTCATAATGAATGAACCCTAGAAGTTTGAGCTGACTTGTTTATTGAAAAAAATACAATGGTTTAGAGCAGGAAGAAATAGGATTATAAAAAAATACATGTAAAAAACATATTACAGTAATACCTAACAAACTTATACCAGTCCGGCCTAGCCGAGAACCTATTGTTTGTATTCAGCTTGTTGAGCCTGTTTTATGTGTTCCAACGAGCTGTTTATGAGCCCAACATGAACCGAGCCGTTTCCCTGGCCTAGTGGCAACCCCTGGCGCGTTTCTGGAGGTTCAGGCAGCGTTTGTCAAGCGTGTCAAACGTCCCCATATGGACACAATAAAAAATTTAAAAAAAGCATCGTGAGAAAACCCTATGGTTTCAATAGGTAAAATTTTCAAGTTTTAGACCTTGTTTTAAAGGAATATAAACTTGAGTTCCAACAGAACTTAAGTTGGTCTAAGGTGACGACACCCTCAAAGATATGGTGATGTCAGCTTTGGAAAAAACTTCATGCTAGGTACGGTAATCTTTTATTGGTCTGCTGGTTAGGTTTTCATCTGGGTAGACCAGGTTCTATCACCAGTGGAATACGAACCTGTTGGCCATCCAAGCATTGACTAGGGGCGTCAACTGTTCGGGTTTACCCTAACCCGACCCGTCCAATTATGGGTCCGGACCTATTGACACCCCTACTGATGACCCCCATTTTGGGAGGTTTCAAGAGGGGCGACTTTTTAAATCTTCTTTTTTTTATTGGCAAGCTGGGGTGAGGCAGAACTCGACATGTTACATCTTATGAATCTTACGATCTCCTCAACCATCTTCAACCTGGCAAGTAGGGGGTGTCAATGGGTGGGATTTAATTACCTGGACATGACCCGAACCAAACCTTATAGGGTCCCGGTATTGTGATAAATAAGAAGACCTGAATAAGACCTGGGTCTGGACCCCCATTAATACATGGACCCGGGTATAGTTTAAGAAATTTTATACCAGACTCGAGCCCAACCCGAGTTTCAATTAAGACCTGCAAATTTTTAATGTAAAAATGATAAAAAATATGGTTTTATCGGGTCTGGTTCATGTAGTTCTTATCATTGGAAATTGCTAATCTGGCATCCATTTTCCTTCCTTTCCTATTATGAGTGAAGCAAACATCAAATTATGTTGGTAGGAAAGCGGCGTGCTGACACAAGTGGGTCCTACCAGTTTTCTTGTGCAAATCCTTTTATACCTCTCCGCCGATGAAAGCATTCTCATGTGAAGGCTGCGCTAGCAGAACTTTTTTTGAAATCTGTACCCATTTTTGTATAAGGTCTAAACGAAAGGGAGAAGAAGACGAAAAGGAAAGTAAACGCACTCTATTTACGTTGTTTGAAAGGAGGGATAAGGCTTTTCTTATTTTACCATCCTTGGCTATTTACAATTGTATAGACTATTTCCCACATATCGGTGAGATCACTCGGTTACAATACAACAGTTGGTGGTTTTTTTCCTCCTCTTCGAGTTTCCTTCCCTTGTAGTTTGATTTGTTGAGATTAGAGAGTTGAAGACTTATCTTTTGATACTTCGTACTTATCCTTCAACCCCTCTAGAATACCAGTACCATTTTATCCTTCATTAGTTGGTATTTGGATCAATTTTGAGTCCAAACTAGTATCACTAATACTCCCCCACAAACCCAACATTGGAGATTTTCATAAGCCAAGTTTGAGACTTGAATTCTTGAACATGGATTTAGTTTTTTTTTTTTTTTAAAGAGTTTAAAATGACTTTTTGAAAGAGTGAAGGAGGGGTTTAGTTAATGGCTTGGTAAACACATTTGTAACTTTGAGGGGATGAACCATGTAACTAGTTGTTGTTGAGCCGTGTTCTCACCAACAAAATGATAATCGATCTCAAATGGAAAATGAGTTTCACTGTCATTTGAAGGACTCATAAATTGTCACAAAAAATAGTTGGAGCTTGGGAATATCGATGCCAAGATCCTAAAGAATTAAGTTAATCCATGTGATTTCTGCAGCCATTGATGAGAAAAAATGATACTCAGCTTCGGAACTTGAACGCTAACAGTTGGCTGTTTATTGGCACTCAAAGAAAGTAGTGAATATCTCATAAGTCCTTAAAGTGAATTCGCAATTTAATTTGGAAATGACATCAATGACAAATGTGTAATTACTTCCTGTAACTATAATGTCTTCAACATAGAGAAGCAACAGTCTACAACCTTGAGTATTTTGGCAAATTTAAAGAAAAATCTGCATCACTGCAATAGAAGCCCGCAACCAATAAGAAAATATTGAACCTATCAAACCATGTTCGAGACAACTGCTTAATTCCTTATAAAGCCCTTTTTAAATTCTAATCATAATTAGGTCTTTGAGAATCTTGGAATCCAAGCTATTGTTCCATTAATACAGGTTCAATTAAAAAAGCACACAAGAAAGTATTTGTTATATCCAATTGGCAAAATTTTCACCCATGAGCCAACACTACAAGAAATTATCTTTTTATTGGTGCTCCTCTTATGCGCGCCAATAATGAAGCATATTTACTGGCATAAAATATGATCGCGCCAATAAAGAAGTATTGGTACAACATACATTGTGCCATTATAACATCTTTGTTGGCATGATTATATTTAGCGCCAATGAAGTAAAAGTCATTACTGGCACGAAATGGTTACGATATTTTGTGTGGTGACAAGAGAAAATGTCTCAATAAAGTCAACTCTTGGCAATTGGGTGTACCCATTAGCAACTATGCAAGCTTTTAATCTATGAAAAGATCCATTTTCTTGGTAGTTGGTGGTCGGTGATGACAAGAGAAAATGTCTTAATAAAGTCAACTCTTGGTAGTTGGGTGTAACCATTATCAACTATGCAAGCTTTTAATCTATCAAGAGATCCATTTTCTTAGGGACAAGTTTCCAAGGGCTTCTGTTTCATCTGTCATAGCTTGATACCACCTAGGGTGGTTTAAAGCCAAAAATTTATGCGGGATTGGGATTCACATTCCCGTGTTTGGACAAAGTGATCATAATATGAGAATTTAAATCTGGAATGCTACTAATAACAATATCACCTTGATTTACATGTTGATGGTGTTGTTAATTGAGGTCATGTTTTTGTTGATTTCCATCTAATTGACCCATGATTTCATATATATCGGATCAGTGTGACTGCCATGATAGGATCCAGCTGTCTGGTAATCAGCAGTCGAGAGGTGCCTATGATCTAAGGTTGATGATGTCATAAAGTTGGTTTTCTGGTTTGATTCTTCCTCTTGCTCACAACTAGCAATCCACTCAAAAAATATAGAGATCTCATTCTGATTGTTAAAAGTGTTATGCCATTACCTCAAAAAAAGGTGTTTATTTTCATAAAAAATAACATGTATACCAATGTACACACGCTCTGGTTCAATGTGTTGACACCAACAACCCTGGTAGTTGTCTTTATAACCCACAAATACACGAGAAAGATATCTCAAATAATACTTGTACTTAACATAGTCTCAGATGAATGCTTTGTTTCAACATGTGATCTCGAAAATTTATCAAAAAAACATCTCATGCAGCAACTCCTTCGCTTCCTCTGTTACTCTTACGTACCACTGATGTGCTTGAAACTAGTAGAACCAATGAAAGTGGGATGATGGATCTTTTGAATCTTTTGGTTATTGAATCATAATTAATTTTTCTAGAATCAGTCAAATAAATCATTTTATGAAATATATATAGCAATTTACACATTGGACTACTAGAATCAAATTAGGTATCCGGACATGTTTCACATATACATGAATCAACGAGAAAATAATAGTTCATGATTTACACACACACATATATATATATATATATATGTGTGTGTGTAAATCATGAACTATTATTTTCTCGTTGATTCATGTATATGTGAAACATATATATCTATATCTATATATATATATATATATATTGACTTAATCGCATCTACCCTAAACGGATTCTTATTTTGACTCAGACTCGGAATAGGATGGTGCTATGCACTTGATGTACACAGCCCGGTACGGCTTGTCATCCAGGTAAATTGATTAGTGGGCCGGCTGGGCTGGGCTGGGCGGGCCCATTGCCAGGCCTAATAACAAACAACAGGAGGATCAAAGAGTACTAATCTGGGATTTGACTTCTTCAGTGTGCAGGGTTGTCATGATGTTGAGCTTCAAGTTCGTGATTATGAATTGGACCAATATGGAGTTGATAATAATGCCATATATTCCCATTACCTCGAACATGGTGAGACTGAAATGATTTTGTTTTTGTTTCTAGTTTGGTTTTAACCATTTTTGAGCTACAGTATTGATGGATTCACCAAAATGTAACCCTGTATTTGGCTTCAGAAAAATGAGAATCAATGGAAGAATATAACCCAATCATCATTATTTGATTTTTTTGAGACGGCATTCATAGGGTTATATGTGTCTACACACAAGCATCGTGATTTTGATTTTCAAGCGCACCACTGGCAATATTCTTCTTTAACATACCGTTTATCATTTTTGACCAGCTCTAATTATTTCATATTGCTGATGAAAATAAGAATTGCAAAATTAGTTCATTTGTGGTATTCCAAAACAAAGCTACAGTTTGTTCTGATGGTAGGGAGAAATTATTGCTTGATATTTTGCTTTGGAGGAGGTTTACATGGAGGGCTGGCAAAAAACAAAAAACCAACCCGACCCATCAACCCAATTGGTTGACTCAATTTAACACAACCTGAGTTGGTATATATATGGTCAAGTACAAGCTTAAAAGTTGGGTCATATTCATATCATCATATCATGGTGGCAAATTTTGAAGATACACCTGGGGGAGTTGTAGTTGGGTGAGGCCTTAGCCGCTAGACAGGCAGTCAAGATTCTATTTTCACGAGTGTTAAAAGAAAAAGTCTGCAAGCCACGAGAAGAAGGTGGCCTGGGAATCCTTAACATGAGTCAAACTTATCCAACCCAAATATTTAAACTTTGTATCAAATTGAGTTCCTCTTCAGAACGGCAGCAGCCATCATTGATTAGGTGAAATGGAAAATTTGAGAGGGGGAGAAAGGGTAGAGTTCGGGTTTAGCCCATGCTGTTCTCTCATCAATTTTTTTTTCAATAATACTAAGAAAGTCATGTATCATGACCTAAGATTCACCAAAGTATTAGATTATCAAGAAAGTCATGTATCATGATCTCGGGAAAACTTTAAGATTTTTATTTTTTTAATCTTAAATGTTTAACAACCAGAATTTGAAAATGAGGCATAACCAGCATTACTAAGTAACTAACTAACTAACTATATATATATATATATATATATATATATATATATATATATATATATATATATATATATATATATATATATATATATATGAGAACTAAACATATGAGGCTCCTTTTTTGTTAGGGCTCATAGTTTAAAGTGTTTTATGATAAATCTAAATTGTTAGATGTGTTTTATCATGATTGATTTAGTAAGAATGGACTCTTAGATCATGTTATATATATATATATATATATATATATATATATATATATATATATATATATATAATGAGCAAACCTAGCAAGACTGGACCTAGTTTAGGCCCATAGGCTAGGCAGTTCACAAAATTGAACATGCACTGATTGTTGCATTAGGGTCGAAAAAGAAAAAAAAAATCTCATTGCAACAGTAATAGATTTAATGGAACAATATAAACGAGTAGATGGTCTATCGTTAGAACAATTGTTTTGCTCAAAAAATGAGTTTAGGAAAGGTGGTGTCAGTTCTGCCAACTCCATTCCCAATGCAGTGTTTTGGCAACACCTTTGTTCTCAAACAGCAGAGCACTGGGAAAACCACACTACACCTCTGATTCACGACTCCCAAACAGAGCCTTGGTTTCTACTTAAATCATCAATAATAATAAGGAAGCCTGCTTAAACAACTAAACTAGTCAAAATCACAGACGAAGGTAAGATCAGTGTTGTCAGTATCGGTGGGTATCAACTGATATTTATAATCAATGTTGTCAGTATCGGTGGGTATTGGCCGATATTTATCTTATCGTCAAAAAATCGATATGACACTGACCTGAATCAGCTATATTTTTTTAAAAATGTAAAAATAGCTTAAAATTTAAAAAATTTAATATTATTTTAATAGTTTTAACACGTGTCATATTCTGATTGACACATACTACTTTTTAATTATTTTGGCCTATTCTAAACGATACATTTGTGTATCGGTATGGGCCACACCCGAATCATTGGCGAAACAATACATGTCTGATTTCCATAGTAAGATGCATACCTTGAAAACATGGACACCAACTACCATTTGTCAATTGTACTAAAAATTGGACAACTATATGCCTAAAAACCAGATGTTGGATGGTTGTTAAATGGGGGATCAAACCATGAACTTTAATTTTGACAATCATGAATAATATTAAAAGCATAAAACTTTCCAACTGTTGCTTGTTATAACTATAAAGATGCAAAACATTGGTCAATTATTAGGAACGACTCTAAGATTTTCTAGGCATACAAATCCACCGTAAAAAAAGGAAAGCTAAAATAAAGTAAACAAAGTCAAATAATTGTTTTTTTATGATGAGGAATCCGTGTAACCAAGATCGAGCCACATTGGACCCCACCCTGGGTGGCAAATCCTAAGAGGGAAATTGCCCCAATAATGCCCTCTGGTGGTTCGGCCTCAAGAGTCCTCGGGCCTTCAAACTCTCAACCTTTCACGTAGCCTAGAGTACCTCAGCCAGAGGGCAGGTTGCACAAATCTAAGTCTGGTGAATACTAGGTTAACCAACACTACAAGAAAATACGTTGTTAGCGATGGACTTTAGCGACGAAAGTATTCTGCCGCTAGTTAGCGACAGATTAACGAGCGAAAACTATTGGTCGCTATAACGAATGAAATTTACGAAAATAGTGATGTAAGATATATCGTCGCAAAATCCGTCGCTACTTAGCGACGGATTTTGCGACATAGTGTTTTGTCATAACGGACACAACATTTGGCGACGGCCTTTGCGACAAAAGATTTTCCGTCGCTACTTAACGACGTAATTGGCGACGGAATATATTCTGTCGCTAGTTTCGTAAATTTGATTTACATCGGCTTAGCGACGAAATTAATCCATCACTAAGCCGTGGCGAATTTTTGAATAACCCTAATCCCAGACAACTTTTCCTTTTCTTCTTTCGCTGCTCCCGCTCCTGTCGTTCGCCCGTTCCCGTCGTTCGCCCGCTCCTGCCGTTCGCCCACTCCCGCCATTCGTCGGTCCCACCGTCCGCCGTCCGCAGGCCCCGTCATTCGCCGCCGCCCGAAGACAGGTAAACGAGGGGTCGACCCCCACGCGTTTTCCGGGAGGGGGTCGACCCCCTGCTTTTTTCGACAGGGGGTCGACCCTCTGCCTGTTCCGGCAGGGAGTTAACCCCTTGCCTGTTCCGGCAGGGGGTTAACCCTCTGCTTTTCCGGCAGGGAGAACAGGCAGGGGCTTAACCCCTTGCCGAAACACGCAGGGGGTTAACCCCCTGTCGGAACAGCAGGGGGTTAACCCCTTGCCTTTCAGGCAGGGGGTCGAGCCCCTGCAGGAATAGGGGGTCGGTTAACCCCCTATGTTCCGTAAGGGGGTCGACCCCCTGTCAAAACAGCAAGGAAGTCGACGCCCTGCCGAAACAGCCTCATTTTTTTTTGTGGTGACTTCGTTTTAAAACAATATTTTTTTGTGCAGATTTTTCAACGAAACCTGCTTGTGCTCAGCCACCTGTGGTAAGTAAGTGACAAAAACAATGCAAATCGGGTAAATACCCGTGGTGAGTAAGTGATGCAAGCGTATCACATGTTATTTAATTTATTAGAAGTAGCATTTTATTGTTTACACACTCACTTAGTTGTTGATATTTAGGGTTGCTTTGTTGGAGTTCGGAGATCATGCTGAGCATGATTTTAATGTATGAATATGGAAGTGTTCTTATTTTTTGAGTATGGAGTCCATGCTAGGCATGGTAGTAGTTAGTGAAATATTGAAGTGTGTTTGCTGCAGGTACAAGTTTGACATTTGTTTGATATAAATGATTACGATGTATTGCAATGTTTGATGTAATTGTATCCATGCTTGCATGTAGTTACTTTCAATTTGATTATGACTTTCATGTGAAATTGTATAATGAAAGCATGTTTCAAATGATTGTATTGTGTCATTAATAGTTTGCACATGAAAATATTAAGTTATTAATGCATGCATCAAAATTCTTGTTATTGTATGACATCGTATATTGCATGATAAATTTGATATTTTCTTCATCGTAGCATTCTGATTGTTCTCTTTTAATTCGTTAGGTTATTATTCGTAACATCATAAGAAAATGACTGCAAATCGTGAATGGATGTACCGTAAGATAGTGGACAATGAGTTATCGCATGAATATATGGATGGTGTTGAAAGTTTTATTGAATTTGCAACGGCAAGTGTTAGTACAGTAGATCCCACAGGTCGGATTAGGTGTCTCTGCAAGATTTGTAAGAATAATCGATTTGTAGAGCCTCATGGCATTAGACATCACCTATACAGGAAGGGTTTTATTAGTGATTATCAGAACTGGACGTTTCATGGAGAAGAATTTAGAAATAATTTTGATACACGGGTGAATATGGTGCACGATAATCCATATATGGATTTGATATTTGATGCCGCAGAAATAGAACTGGGTTCTGTTATGAGTTCTATTGATATAAGAACTGTCGTAGATGAAGAATCATCAAACGATGCAGCTAGTAGATTTTATGATTTAGTTAGAGATACTGATGAGCCACTTTGGAACGGTTGCGAGAGTCACACTATCTTGTCTGCAATTCTTCAACTAATGAATTTGAAGTCCGAGTATAATTTGAGTCAATCATGTTTTGACCGTTTGTGCATGATTGTGAAGAGTATGTTGCCCAAATATGAGAAATTGCCACGAAATTTCTATCATGTGAAAGTTATCGTCAACGCTCTAGGTATGGGTTACAAAAAGATTGATGCTTGTCCAAATCACTGCATGTTGTATTTCAAAGAGAAAGAAAACAATATATCATGCCATCATGTGGGCATCCTCGGTTCAAGCCAAAGACAAGAGGCAATGATAGCACGAGATCAAAGGAAGTTTCATACAAGTCGCTCTGCTACTTTCTTATCACTCCTAGATTGCAACGATTGTATATGTCTTCAAGGACAGCTAAACACATGAGATGGCATGCAAATAAAGTTCGACACGATGAAAACAAGATCACGCATCCTGTTGACGCTGAAGCTTGGAAGCACTTTCATCGTACTTATCAGAACTTTGCAACGATGAATAGTGGCGTGTGTGTCAAGGGTAGCAGCTACGGTGAAAATGAACATGATTACTACGGTGTTATAGAGGAAATAATGGAGTTGACTTACTTAGGCATAAATAACAGGGTAACTTTATTCAAGTGTCATTGGTTTGATCCAACCGCAACAAGACTCTACAAAGCTTCAGGCATTATGGAGGTGAATCATAAATCCAGGTTTAGAACATATGAACCATTCATATTAGCCTCGCAAGCTCAACAAGTTTATTATACTTCATATCCGAGAATAAAAAAGTCAGATAGAAATAAATGGTGGGCAGTTTGCAAGGTGAAGTCCAAACTATACCGTGAGTATGATCAGTTACAGGAAGATAAGTTAGCTGAAGACAACGATTACTATCAATCAGATGATATCTATGACTTCGCTTATGGTCACGATGTTGCGCATGATATGCATGTCATATCTCCATTGGCCGATGAAACATTCATAGAAGAATGTGATCCAAATAATATACCAAGTGGATGGGTAAACAATGAAGAAGAAGAAGAAGAAAGTCAAACAAGTGACGAGGAAGAATTCTCAAGCTAGTGAGCAAAATCTTGTAATACAGTCCTCTATTTAAATGCGTTACAATACTTGATGTGAATGATTTGAATTATTTGAATGTATTGTAATACTTGATGCGAATGAATGAGTTGTATTGCAATACTTGATGTGAATGATTTGAATTATTTGAATATATTGTAATACTTGATACGAATGATTTGAATGCATTGCAATGAATGATGTGAATGATTTGAATTATTGTAATACTTTATAATACTTGATGTGAATGAATGATTTGTATTGCAATACTTGATGTAAATGATTTGAATGCATTGTAATACTTGATGTGAATGATTTGAATTATTTGAATGTATTGTAATACTTGATACAAATGATTTGAATGCATCACAATACTTAATGTGAATGATTTGAATTATTTTAATGCATTGCAATACTTGATATGAATGATTTGAATTATTTGAATGCATTGTAATACTTGATGCAAATGATTTGAATGCATTGCAATGCTTGATGTGAATGATTTGAATGCATTGCAGTACCTGATATGAATGATTTGAATGCATTGCAGTACCTGATATGAATGATTTGAATGTATTGTAATACTTGTTGCGAATCATTTGAATGTATTGCAATACTTGATGCGAATGATTTGAATTATTGTAATACTTGATGCGAATGACTTGAATGTATTGTAATACTTGATGCGAATTATTTGAATGTATTGTATAACATATGTTATTTGTTAGAATATGGTTCGTAGATGTTACAGTGGTCGCTCATCCAGTAGTAGCCAGGCCCAACCTTCATCTTCACGGGCTCCTGTGATAGGTATATCATTTAACTAATTGAATGCTTGATTAGTTCAAATGCGCATTCTGAGAATTTCTAACGTATTTTTTTACAGATGATGTTTCGCTTGTACACGACCCACCTACACCAGTTGATCACACAAGTTAGCAGCCAACAGAGGAAGCAGGGTCTTCTCAGTCTGGCACAAGAAGACTCATTCGAATAGTGTATATCGATAATCGACCGTAAGTATTTCGTTTTCAATTATTGCATATCTTATAAATATTTTATATTGATATTTACTATATACCAATTCATGTGCATCATGAGGTTTGAGCCACAAGAAGTAGTACGTGAGATTAAGAATTCACTTCTTCAACATCTACCAAGACCGGTTGCTCAATGAAAAGAGTATCCAAATGAGGTATTAGACAGATTGTGGTCCTCATTCACGGCATACAGTTGTTTCTCATATTTAATGTATTTCATATTTAATTTTTTTTAGTCATGTCTACTAACTTTCTGAAAATATTTGTAGGCTTTAAATCGCTTCGCAACTACGGTGGAAGAAAATGATGCAAGGAAGGTGTCGCAGAAGGTGGCTGCCAATCGATTTGCAGACATGCTGCACAATATAAAGACTGCAGCAAAAAAAACATCTGGCAGAATAGATGATCCACTACAGTGGAAGAGCCATGACCCTATTACTATCAGGAGAGATTATTGGGATGGAATGTGCGATAAGTGGGTGGGAGATGCATTTCGAAATCGCTCTGCGAAGGCTGCACAAAATCGAGCGAAAATGCCCGAAGCCCATCTACACACAGGTGAATCTAAGACATTTGGGAGTCACCTGAAGAAAATGGTAACTCATCAATATATAATATTAAGTTTAGAAGTATTGTTGCAAACTTGTTAACTAAATCTTTTATCATTTAACTTCGCAGGAAGCAAAAAAAAGAGGCATTGTACCATATAAGGATGTGTTTATTGAAACACATAAACAAAATACCACGGGAGACTTCGTATCAGAGAAGGCGAGAACAACAACGGTATGTATTTATTCTATTAATAATCATTGCAATATGCAAGTTATCATAATGTTATCATTAATTATTAATGCATACTTTAAACATTATTTTGTAAGAGGCATATGAGCAACAGATGGTAGAGCGATATGGCGATGACGCTACTCAACATCCATCATTTGATCCTGCAGCAGGTGAACCCAAAAAAGGTCGCGTGTTCGGGTTTGGGAGTAATATGAACACTTCACTTGTTATTGCTTCTTCCACTTACGGCTCACAGACTTCTTCAGTCGACATAAGCTCCAAGCAACAGGCTATTCTTTTCGGTGAAGATGTACACCAGATCGTTAAGGACACACTGCGTGACTACTTCCATGAAACCGTCGTCGACGTTCTGCGAGATGAGTTCAACAGTTTTTTGCTGAACAAAGGATCTTCGATTGCAAGTCCCTCTCAGGTATAATCACATATTCAGTTTTTTGACTGCCTTAGAACACATATGAGCATAATCGAATCACATATATAATTTTTTGGCTGCCTTAGAGCACATATGAGCATGATGGAATCACATATAGAGTTTTTTGCCTGCCTTAGAGCACATATGAGCATGCTATAATCACATATAAAGTTTTTTGCCTGCTTTAGAGCACATATGAGCATGATAGAATCACATATAAAGTTTTTTTGACTGCCTTAGAACACATATGAGCATGCTATAATCACATATTCAGTTTTTTGACTGCCTTAGAACACATATGAGCATGTTATAATCACATATTCAGTTTTTTGACTACTTTAAAACACATATGAGCATGCCAAAATCACATATAAAGTTTTTTTACTGCCTTAGAACATATATCATTCATGATAGAATCACATATAAAGTTTTTTGCTTTGCCTGCCTTAGAGCACATATGAGCATGATAGAATCACATATAGAGTTTTTCTGACTGCCGTAGAACACATATGCACATGCTATAATCGCATATTCAATTTTTTGACTGCCTTATCACACATATAAGCATGATCGAATCACATATATGGCTTTTTTTTTGCCTTAGAGCACATATGAGCATTGTAGAATCACATATAGAGTTTTTCTAGTTGTCTTAGAACATATATGAGCATGATATAATCGCATATAAAGTTTACTGCCTTAAAACACATATCGTTCATGATAGAATCACATATAGAGTTTTTTGCCTGCCTTAGAGCACATATGAGCATGATAGAATCACATATAAAGTTTTTTTACTGCCTTAGAACACATATGAGCACATGATAGAATCACATATAGTGTATAATTTATTTCAATAATTTTGTTTATCAATACTGACTGTTCTTTTCTTATGTAGGTTGTTAGCGATAATCAGCGTAGCAGAGCTAAAGGGACAAATCAAGGCAATGAATAAGAAGATGCACAAAATCTTGGCGATGATTAGATTAATGTGTTGAAGAAGTTCTATTTTTTTTTTTGTTTCGAAATTGTAATTGTTGAATTGTAAATAATTAAACTTGTTAATTTTAAGGTGGAACGATTAATTGTTGTAGATTCCTTTTATATGAAATTTTATGTATACTTTGTTTTTTATTACAGGAAATATAAATTGTACCGTTCTCGATATTTAATTTTCAAATAAATTTTTTTTTCGTGTTTGCGACGGATTAGCGATGGATTTTTCCATCGCTATGCATATAAATCTAGTGATGGCTTAGCAACAGATGTAAATCCGTCGCCAACCGAGGTCGCCGTTAAGTGTTGGCGGATTGACGACGGAATACGTCGTTCGTTATTCCGTCGCAATTACCGACAGAACTGGCGACGGATGTATTCCGTCGCCAGTTAGCGTCAAAAAATTTGTGACGTAAGCTTTCCGTTGCCTCGTCGTCGCTAAGCCGGTTAGCGACGAAATGTGGTCATCGCTAATCCACTACTTTGTTGTGGTGCAACTCCTTTCCATTGAATGATTTGGCAGTCCATAAAATATACATTAAATAAACTCTTAATTGTTTCATTCCTGTAAAAAGGAAAGACCTATTAGCAATACTAGAATTTGGACTCAAAACCAACCCAAATACCAGCTAACGAAGGATCAAATGGTATCACTATTCTAGAAGGGCCAAAGGATAAGTTTGTAGGATTAAAGAATAAGTCTGTCAGCTCTCTAAATCTCAGCGAATAGGACAAGGGAAGGATACTCAATGAGGACAGAAACGACCAACTGTTGTGTTGTAGCCAAGTGATCTCACCACTATTTATGGTAAATATCCTATAATTGTAAAGAACCAAGGATTGTAAACTATTCACATTTTCTTTTGGTAATTAATTAGTTTAAGGTGTTTCTTTCATTTGATCTTAGTTTGTTTCAGGAATTGTTTCTTGGGGGTTAGTTTGTTTGTTTTGTTAATTTGTCTTTTAGTCGTTAGTTGTCATAACTTAATTCTTGTTAGTTAGATAGTTAGTATTATTATTTTGTCTTGTAGTGGATTGTTATTTCATGTTAGTTTAATTCAAGTTTTTGTGATTTTTGCTTATAATAACCTTCGATGTTTTTATAGTTTTCTTTCTCATTTTCGTGTTTTGTCTTTGATTCTCGTAGGGAAGCGTTTAGACGTGTAGTGAGCCCTCAAAAGTACCCCTGAAAAGCCCTCTGAAGTCCTTAAAAGGTCTCCTCAAAAAGCCCTTCAGGCCCTCAAGGAGCCCCTTCAGCAAATAGAAATAGAAAAGAGATTGGTGAAGAAAAATAAGAGAGATCATAACCACTGAAGGACAACGAAGGAACAAGAAGCTCAAGAATTGAAGATCATTTTTTTCTTTTATTTCAGATTAGGATTTTTATTATTTTATTATTTAATTTACATATGTAATAAAACCATTTATTTTTATTTGTTTAAGCCCTCGACAAGGGGCCACACTCTTATTTAGTTAATTGTTTTTATTTTTAAGGCAATAAAGAGTAGTTTAGTTATTTATGGAATATAAAGTATTTTTCATGGTCCCTGAGTTCGACCCAGACTCCACCACTCGTGCGAGACAGTTTTTATTATTTGATGCACAATTTGCATAAACGTTTTTATTGAAAATATCATTTTAAAATACTCTACTGAAACAGTTGCATCAAATTTTTGGTGTCGTTGCCAGGGAACGACGATTAAAATATGAGTATTCACTTTATTGTTATTGTGTGTTCACGTTTATTTAGGTTGCTAGTTTTCTTTCTGTTCTTTACTTAGGGTTGCTAGTTTCTTTCTTGTTTAATTGTTTAGGATTGCTAGTTTCTTTCAGTACTTAGGATCTAGAATCACGTGTTTGCAAATCCTAGATACCAACTTGCCTTTCTTGCACTACCCACCTATTAGGCTTTCCCTTAGGAGGTGATTGCACACGATTGGTATTATGCTCTTAGTTTATTTTCGCAAAATATTTGTTGGGTGCAAGTGTGTGGTGATGTGTTTACTACTTCTTAGTTTTCTTTTTCTTTACCTGCTTTGTGGTTTGGCCGCTCTGCACGTTAGGTATTTAGAAAATATATTCTTTAAGATGGTTGTTGCACCGGTCTACCCTTAGGTGCATGCAAGGGTGATGGTCACTTAACCCCGAGCTTGCTGAGTCAGTTGAGGACCCCGAGTCCCTTATTAGAAGAGCCCGCAGATCCGGCCCCATGGTTGATGATCAACATTTGACCCGTCCTCTCAGGGAGTACTTCATGCCCAATGTTTACACTCCTGCCTCCTGCATCACTAGACCTGATGTAGGAGCCAATCATTTTAAAATCAAGGCTAATGTCATCCAAATGTTACCATCCTTTTATGGCCTTAACAATGAAGACTCCTATTGTCATCTCGATGTGTTCCTCGAGATCTGCTCTACAGTGCGGATCAACAATTTTGGAGATACGCGTTAAGGTTAACGTTGTTTTTTTTCTGCCTCAAAGACA
This sequence comes from Nuphar pumila, assembly GCF_984573655.1. Lineage (NCBI taxonomy): Eukaryota > Viridiplantae > Streptophyta > Magnoliopsida > Nymphaeales > Nymphaeaceae > Nuphar > Nuphar pumila. The sequence goes on along the minus strand of NC_143263.1, from coordinate 75,257,311 downwards.
AAGCTAAGCACTGGCTGAAGGCTCTACACTATAAGAAAAATGCATATTAGCGGCGGACACTATCCATCGCTAATTCGCCGCTAACATGTTTAGCGATGGCTTAGCGACGAAAAGCTTTCGTCGTAAAATCCGTCACTATCTTCACCTTAAGAGAGGCTTTCCAAAGAACCAGGATGCCCTCAGCAAACCCAACGGCCGGTATAAAAGCATATGTCACACCTCTCCATAAGTAAGATACCACTGATAAGAGAATATCCTCCATTTTGGTTTCACAAATTATAGCGATATTCGAACTTTCATACCTAATCCAATTAACTAAAAACAAGTGCTTACGGGGGCAATTCATGCCCTTAATATTCCAAATACACATCTTCATGATAAATAATCAGGCAACACCCTAGTACGCCTTTGTCGGGCTGAGCGTCGAACTGAGTTGTACCCATCTTCTTGAAGCTGGGCTCGCAAACATGCCAATGATTTAGCTCTACGAAAACTATTTGTGACCCTAGCCGCCGATCGTGCTCGAGAAATAATCTATTGCTGGATCGAAGAAAGTTGTCCGGGTGAAATCTGCACTCCTAGCGCTCGCGTAGCCTCGACAAAGGACATACCCTATATGTCAAATATGTCATCGACCCCTTGTGACCCACCCTCCAGACCTAACAAATTTGGGCAAGGTTGTGGATGCACGGGTTGCAAGCGGGAGACCCCCGAGGCCCCCTGAACAGATGCTCTGAGAACCTCCATGGGACATCCCCCATCTTAATCGAGCAGGCAGTCCGCCGAACACATAAATTTGGTAGGTTGTGGCATGCAAGGTGACCACGAGGCCATGCCATTAAAACCCAAAAAAATGTTTGGGCGGACCCCATGCACACCAAGACGCCTTTGCACGGTAGGAATATCGTCAGAACATGAAGTATAGAAATGGCAGAACAAAATATCCCACGATCATCAAAAAATGAACGGGCCCAAGATCCATCATGGGCGATAAATGCAACACAACTCCCAGAAGCAAGATCGTGCTGGCGGCCCAATAGTCGAAGAGGCAAACTAGATAAACGTATAGAGCCTGAATAATTCTCAATGCAAGTGGCCCCACACTCCATCTCAAGAACAGTCATACTCATTAACTCGTCAGGACGAATGTGACAACTTGCTGGCTTAGAAGGACGTTTTCCGATGGATGCTCTAGTAGACGAGCGGTAGAACTCTGGCGAACGTCCAGCCTCACTGAACGAATATACGGCTCTGGATACCTTCAACAGTACCCAGAGCGATCCTATCTTAACCGCCGAAAACTACGATGTACCTGCCTCCAAGGTACACACTTGCGCCACATCACAAAAAGATACAACAGATCGACGAGGAGTAGGAACCCGATGCCTGGCCTATGGTGAAGGTTCTGGCATATGATACTCGCTGGAGAGGCAAACAATACAACCAATTCTTGAATGATCTTAGCCACACCTGTGACAAAAAACTCTTGAACAGAAGTTGAGATTGAAACAGATAGTACACCACCAGTCCCCCGGCTTTGCCTGGCCCACATCTGCCCGTCGCCTAAGGTTGCAGAAAGAGGGTTGCCACGCCGGCCTAACTAGATTCCACCCCTCTAATACATCCTTGTTAGAGGATGACCTGAAAATAGGAGCATTGAGCGACCCTTGAATCTCGTTGTCTTCCAACGCTTCCCTTTGAACAGACTTGACAAACCACGAGACGTCCCCTAATACAAGCGCTCATCGACACAAGCCGCGGACCAGAAACCCAGATAATGAAGCAAAGAATCCCTGAGACAGCCTGAACGGGACCCTAACCGGAGCCCCCCACTTCCAGAGCGACATCGTGAAGGCCCAAGCATTAATCCCCTCCGCCAACTCCAGGAGAGCCTGTTTGTTATGAGAAATCGATTGACTACATGAGAGACTCCAAAATTGATCGGAGCCCCGCGGCTTGCCTCTCATAACCATCATCATCATTATCATGAGAGAGAGAGAGTTACCCTTGCAGTGCAGCAACGAGTCATTGGGGTTGTGGTCGAGGCAGTACACTCTCCTTAGCACGCAATAGCCCTTATTCTATAGCAATCTTCCCTCAAATCCCCGCCAGAGTTGCTGCATTCCATGGACACACACCGTAGAGAGAGAGAGAGAAAGGAAGAGGTACCTTAGCATCGTTGGTTGTTTCTCTCGCCGGAACATCGCCGACTGAGTGCCGAAAGGCCGTCGTCGACTCGCACAATCTGCTCCTTTTACACACCGATGCAGCGGTGCTACTACCTGAGTGCTTTCGCTGGTCGGAGAGGTGAAGCAAAGTTGCAGCTGACGTGCAAGAGAAAACTTACAGGAGAGGTGGAGCAGATGTGCCAGACTACAGTGTAGGCTGTAGCAACAACCGTTCAGCTAAAGGGGGGGAGCAGCATCGGTCTGGTGTGCCGACTGCCTGAAAAGGGAGAAGAGGGGGGAGAGTTGTGGGAAGTGAGGCGACGACAACAGGGCCGAGTAGGGCTTCCAGCGAAAAGGTTGAGCAGAGGCTCCGTGCTACAGGGGCTTAGGGAAAAGATCGAGGAGGGGTGAGGCATCGGGTGGTTCCAATGAGGGTTCGGCGAATGGATCGAACTAGGCTTCCGGGTAAATGGTTGAGTCGAGGCTCCGTGCTTCAGAGGCTCAGGGAAAGGGTCGAGGAGAGGTAAGGCTGAGAGAAAATCTTAAGATCGTCCATCTCGGATGGGGAAAGAGGAGGGTTGTTGGTGAGGGACCCACCGTTCAAGGGCCCGCTACTATGGGAGAGCCTCCCTGAGGTTCGAGGAGATATCTATAGACACCGATTGACCGGACGGAGGTCCAATGCCGATGCCTCTTCACCGACCAAAACCTTTGAATGGTGTGTGCTTTTGGTGATGGGGAAAGAGGAGGGATGCTGGTGAAGGACCCACCAGTCAATGGCACGCTGCTGTGGGAGAACCTCCCTGAGGTTCGAGGGGATACGTCCTGCTGACAGTTTTCGGTGCTTCAGACACTGATTGACCGAACACAGGTCCAATGCCAATGCCTCTTCACCGGCCAAAACCTCTGAACGGTGTGTGCTAGTGTTCGAGAGAGGCAAAAGGCGACAGGGGAGGTGGAGGCATTTGGGGTTTGGGACCAGGCCAAGAGAGAGAGAGAGTCACCATAATATGAGAACTGAAATATGAAAACTAGAATATGAAAAATGGAAATGTGGGCATTTTCAATACTTTTTTTGCAAATCCAACCATGTGGATGTACTAAGCATGGTGAATTTACTAGGAATCAACCATTGGATCATGTATTTTTTATGAAAAAGTGCATGTTTTGAATGCTTGAACATTTATGAAAATTATGAGTCATTGATTTTAAAGCTTTAAAAAGATCTTGTTTATGCATCAAAATCAGATGATTCAAAAGCAAGTATATATATATATATATATATATATATAGTAGCCCCATTTTCTCATTCTGGTTGTGCCCCATTTTCTCATTCTGGTTGTTAAACATTTAAGATTAAAAAAATAAAAATCTTAAAGTTTTCCCGAGATCATGATACATGACTTTCTTAGTATTATTGACAAAACATTTGATGAGAGAACAGCTTGGGCTAAACCCGAACTCTACCCTTTCTCCCCCCTCAAATTTCCCATCTCACCTAATCAATGATGGCTGCTGCCGTTCTGAAGAGGAACCCAATTTGATACAAAGTTTAGATATTTGGGTTGGATAAGTTGGACTCATGTTACGGATTCCCAGGCCTCCTCCTTCTCGTGGCTTGCAGACTTTTTCTTTTAACAGTCGTGAAAATAGAATCTTGACTGCCTGTCTAGCGGCTAAGGCCTCACCCCACTACAACTCCCCTAGGTGTCTCTCTGTTTTTTTCTCAAGTATCTTCAAAATTTGCATGATATAATATGATATGAATATGACCCAACTTTTAAACTTGTACTAGACCATTTATACCAACTTAGGTTGTGTTAAATTGAGTGGGTTGATGGGTCAGGTTGGTTTTTTGTTTTTTGCCAGCCCTCCTTGTAAACCTCCAAAGCAAAATATCAAGCAACAATTTCTCCCTACCATCTGCACTAAATTCAGGTTTGTTTTGGAATACCAAGAATGAAAGCTTTTATCAGAAAGGTTCCCACCAAACGAGAATGAGACCCACTGATAGCTCCTACCAACCACGCGGAGCACCTATAATTTTTAACATAGATCTTTGGCTTTTGTTTGTCTGTTTGTGTTTTCTTTTTGGAATGGTGGTCATGCACTCATTGGATTCTTGCACTCATTGGTGGTAAACTAACGAGACCAAGAGTGTTTAATATTTAAAACATAAGGTTATTTTTTATTTTAGTTAAGCCGCCTCATCAAGTAACTTGAGATAATTTCTTTTTAAAAGTTGGGCAAAGCAGAGAGAAATTATCCTCTTATTAAGAAAAAAAAGATTTGGTGATGGCAGCTTTAGAAAAACTTCATGCTAGGGACGGCAATCTTCCGATGAAAGAGCATTTTTGTAAAATCTCAACATATTTTTTCTCTCGTCAACATTTTCCCGAGAACCAGGTTTCTGACTGTGCACATGCAAATGGCAAGTAAGCTGGAATTTCTGGTGGTTTTATTGGTCTACTGGTTAGGTTTTCATCTGGGTAGACCAGGTTCTCTCACACGATTGAGGATTCTTTAAGCTAAAGATAAAAAACCAGTGGAATACGAACCTGTTGGCTTTCCAACGTCTTTCAATCTTTTGGTGTCAAAGTAAAGCAGCCATCCAAGCATTGACTAGGGGCGTCAACTGTTCGGGTTTACCCTAACCCGACCCATTCAATTATGGGTCCAGACCCAAGTTTCAATTCAGACCCATAATTTGTCAATATAAAAATGATAAAAATATTATTGGTCTGGTTCTTATCCAGTATCATTTCTCTTATGGAGGGTCCAATTATTCTCACCTCCCAACCCAAATACCATACCCAAAAATCGAGGCCAGGTCTGGTTCTACCCGTGTTCGAACCAAATCCGACCTGTTAACACCCCTATTGATGACCCCCATTTTGCAAGGTACCAAGAGGGGCGACTTTTTAAATCTTCTTTTTTTTATTGGCTAGCTGTGGTCAGGCAAAACCCGAGCTGTTACATCTCATCAACCTTGCAAGTATGGGTGTCAACGGGTCGGGTTTACCCAAAAAAAACCTGAACCAAACCTTATAGGGTCTGGGTATTCAATAAGAAGACCAGATTAAGACCTGCCCGGGTATAGTTTATGAAATTTTATACGAGACTCGAGCCCAACCCGAGTTTGATTACGACCTGCAAATTTTTAATGTAAAAATGATAAAAAATATGATTTTACCGGGTATGGTTTGGGTCTGCTTCATGTTGTTCTTATCAGGTTTAGGTATGATTAATATTATAGTAGACCCAATTAGACTAAGGTCCACATTCAATACCAAACCCAAAAATCTGGTTCAAAGTCTGGTTTCACGTGGGTCCGAACCAAACCCGACCGGTTGACACCCAAGTTGTAAGGATCATAATTATAATTATGAGTACTTGGAAAAGACATGCAGAAAATCTCATTGAGAACCAAACTTGGATTTGCATTTAACACACAAAATCCACGTGCTAGTTAGATGCTTGTTCAGTCAACAAAAAATTTAGAAAATGGCAAAATTGTACATCCAGAGAAGGAGGCTGCCTGGAAGGAAAGGCTGTGAATAACGCTATAAATTGATGCAATTAGACACAAAGGAACCCAACTTGGTGATAGAAGATGGAAGCCATAACCAAGTTCAGATATGAAGCTTTCCCCCGCATCTACCCTTCCATTACCACACAGCCTGCAAGCTCAAACTCAACCACTCTGCTTAGGGTTCCATCAACAACCAAGTTGCCATCTCAAAGAATGCTTAGTCTGACACCTCCTCACAGCTTACTCCTTAACAAGGATCCTTGCAGCCTCCTCCAAAACAAAGATGAACAAAATGGATCATGGTACATCCCTCTCACTACAATTATGACCCTCGCTAAGGGATGTAAATGCATCGGAACCAGGTCGGATCTAGGCATTACTGAGTCTGACTTAATCGCATCTGCCCTAATCGGATTCTGAATTTGACTCAGACTCGGAATAGGATGGTGGTATGCACTTGATGTACACAGGCCCCATACGGCTTGTCATCCAGGCAAATTGACGAGTTGACCGGCTGGGCTGTCCCATTGCCAGGCCTAATAACAGGAGTATCAAAGAGTACTAATTTGGGATTTGACTTCAGTTTGCAGGGCTGTCATGATGTTGAACTTCAAGTTCGTGATTATGAATTGGACCAATATGGAGTTGTTAATAATGCCATATATTCCCATTACCTCGAACATGGTGAGACTGCAATGGTTTTGTTTTTGTTTCTAGTTTAGTTTTAACCATTTTTGAGCTATAGTACTGATGGATTCACCAAAATGTTACCCTGTATTTGGCTTCAGAAAAATGAGAATCAAAAGAAGAATATAACCCAATCATCATGATTTGATTTTATTGAGACGGCATTCATAGGTTTACATGTGTCTACACACAAGCATCATGATTTTGATTTTCAAGCTCACCACTGGCAATATTCTTCTTTAACATACTGTTTATCATTTTTTACCAGCTCTAATTATTTCATATTGCTGATGGAAATAAGAGTTGCGGAATTAGTTCTTCTCGGTTGATTGCCTGCCAATTGTGAAACATGTGTTTCAAGATTGATTTCTCTGTATTTTTTGTTTTTCTTTGATGGTTGAATGCATACATTAGTTAAAGGTTTCCTACATTCCCTATGTGTTTTAGGTTATACAGATTTGTTTGTCAGAGTTGGTATCGATATCGATGGATTGAAGTCTGAAGGCCATGCAGCTGCAACACACAAGCTGTCTCTCAAGTTTATCTCTCCTTTACAGGTAAGTAGTTAGCCATTCAATTATTGTAAAGCAGACACAGAGTTCGTCACCAAACAATTAACAAGGTGTTCAGCCCTATCGACTGGTGCTAGGTAGCAGCTGCCCGCGGGGCGTGGTCCAGTGTTCTGGAAGAACACTTATAAAGTGCTTGGCCCTTTTAAGAGAGAGGGGGCCACAACACTCTGCTTCCTGCCTATCCCCCTAATGAAAAGGGCACACACTTATAAAGTGTTCTTCTGGATCACACCACAATTACTGTAGCATCTTTGGTAATTATCCATTTTATCATACAAAATTTTAGCGTGATTTGGACCACTACTATTTCAGTATTTCCATTCAAGGAAATAAGTAGGGGTCAATATCATTTTTGTTTATTTTGTATGATGAACAATATATTACAAGTTTCAATTTATATAAGATAGATAGATAGAGGGTTTCTTCCATGATGCTAAGAAGTTTGCACTTTCTAATTGTGGATGCAGCGTGGAGATAAGTTTGTCCTGAGACTGAAAATTTCAAAAGTTTCTACCACACGTCTGTTTTTTGATTTCTTCATTTTCAAGCTTCCAAATCAAGAGGTGACTATCACAATTGACAGTAAGAAGAAATCATGTCAATTCAATGAAAGAAAAAAGAAAAACTGCTGACTTTTTGCTTGTTAAATTCTCAGCTAGTCTTGGAAGGAAGTTCAATAATTGCTTGGATTGACAGAAACAACCATCCTGCACGTATTCCATCGGAAGTAAAATTGAAGTTGCAGTCCATTTGATGCTACTTTTGTACACATTGCCACACATAGATACATGTTTCGGCTAGAGGTCATCAGTACAACTTTCACAAAAGCAAAATTCCCTACAAAGAAGGGAGAAAAAGGCTAGTGTTTGCTACCTCAAGAAGGCTGCCATAAAATGTTGGTGTCTTTATGTAGTCATCCTAGTTCAAATAGATAGAAGAAATGGTGAAAGCTTTTATTGCTATTGTAACTCTGTCATTAAATTGTCATACTATTATCAATCATCAATAAATTAATTCTTGTGTACTCATTTCCATTCCTTACAATTCCTAGCATAGTTCAAAGTAAGCAGGGTTTGTTTGTTTCATGTAATTTTTATGGAAAATTGCTGAGCTGCCATCTCTTTTTCCTTTCTTTCCTATAATAAGTGAAACATTGGGTCCTGCCAGTTTTCTTGTTCCAATCCTTTCATACCTCCCCGCCTATGAAAGCATTCTCATGCGGAGGCTGAGCTAATAGGATTTTTTTTAAAAATTTGTATCCATTTTTCATGAAAGGTCTAAACGAAAGGGAGAAGAAGAAAATTTAAATAAACACATTGTATTTACGTCATTCAATAGGAGGGATAATGCTTTTATTATTTTATCATCCTTGACTTTTTACAACTGAATATGCTTTTTCTCATATATCATGGTGAGATCCTTGGGTTACAATACAAGTAGTGGCTTTTTTTCTCCTCATTGAGTTTCCTTCCTTTGTAGTCTAATTTGCTAAGATTGGAGAGTTGCAGACTTACCCTTTGATACTTCATACTTATCCTTCAAGCCTTCTAAAATACCAATATCATTTTATCTTTCGTTTGATGGCTGACTCGGCACAGGAGCCGATTCATGATCCAAGATCCAAATGAATCGCCATGCGCAGAAGCTAAGTTAAGCAGATGAATCCGAACAAGACTTAAACAATCTGTGATTCGAAGCCTGAATGCTCTGGTTTGACTAAGGTGGCCAACACGAAAACGTTGTGCGACGCGCACACCTTTCAAACAGATCTAAAAATGTCAAATTCGGATTTGTGTAAGCAGAGTTATGACAGATTCTATGGGACAAATAGACAAGACACCCAAAACAGGTAGGTGACCGGTCCGACTACTTGAAGAGAGATTTTGGTCCCTCTGCCGATGGAGAGATTTTGGTCCCTCACCCAAAACATGAGGATTCTTAATCTGAATATTATTTTTTTAGATCATGCTTTAATTCAATAAACAAAGCAGAGATGACAAAGATACACTGCAAATACGAGATGCTATTAGGAATATAGCAAAGAGTCCAGATCTAAATTTTTTTTTTATTAACAGAGATTGGTGGTTATTTTAACTAATGTCCAAATCGAAGGGAAAATTATAAACATGAAAGTTAAAGCTCTAGGTGTCAGCTTTCCAACAAGTTATAATTTGCAAATTTTTGTTTAGTAAACAAAAATATATGATGAAAACACGAAATAGTAGTAGTGATGTGATGCATAGAACATAACTCTAGTCTTGTTCGATTGATTGAAACTTATCAGAGATTTTAGAGGCCTAACAATGATGCTTCAAGAAAAACAATAAACAACAAACTTGAAGGGGAGAATTTTAGCTTTCCAACAAATCAAATATCATTCGATTTGGACCAATATCCAAAGAGATACAATCAATATACCAGGACAGTGTCTAACAATCCTGAATACAGAAACTACTTTCCTTAGCAGAAAACGAGTTTCAGTAAAACCCAAACATACATCAACAAAATGAGTTTCTGGACAACCAAAATCACATAAACGATTTCATTAACACTTTATAAATAGACTCACAATCTTTAACAAGGAATCTAGCAGTCGATGATAACAATTATACAAAGAACACAAGATAAAGGTAACAAGTTCAAAAAAATTGTTATCTTGTTTGCAGTAACAAGATCTTAAAATACTTTAACAACTTTCTCAAATGTAGAACAACACCAACACAAGATTCATCCATACAAGCACAAGAAGTATTCTTCTTGAATCAGCACCCTCACACGAGTTTCTCTAACCTTTCTCAAAGGATTTCTTTCAAAACCAAATGATAGCCAAGCTCTCATTCATGATTTTTTTTCTTCCAAATTTCAAATCAATCTCCTCTTGGTTGACCCCCTCCTTGGGCTATTAAACACCCAAAATAGAGCTTCATAAAGTGGGTCAAGACTTCTCAAGGCAGACTCTTTCCAAGGCATTAAATAAGTCATTTTTAGAATTAGAGCTTTAAAGCCCTTTCAATAACTCAATTGACTTCAAAGTCAAATGAGAATTCAAATTGGGGACTATGGATGTCCACACTAAGTGGCATCACCCATATGAGTCCAACGAGGTTTGGATCTCAGGCAAGATCCAAACAATGTTAGGATCCGGACCCACAAGCAAAAAGGCATTAAAATTAAATGCAATAAAAAATAAAAACTACCCTTAATCCCCATATACCCTCTAGTACCACAAAAAGATCCTGAAGAGCACTAGAACTATTCAGATTCGTAGAATTTGGCACCTAAAAAAACCAAAAATATAAATAAAAATAAAATAAGAGAAATGTTTAATATGATTTCTACTTGCCAAAATTGAATAAAAAATAAAATGCAATTTCAGTAATTGAAATGAAGACCCCTGCATGTCATTGGATCTACATGGTAATGCATCTCGGATCAAGTCCGGTGAGTTGGATTTGGATCCAACTCATCTGCATTGGATTGATGAGTTGAATGCTCTGCATCATCATTAATTGGTATTTGGATCAGTTTTGACTCCAAACTATTATCACTAATACTCCCCCACAAACCCAACATTGGAGATTGTCATAAGCTAAGTTTGGGCCTTGAATTCTAAAACATGGATTTAGTTTTTTTTTTAAAGAGTCTAAAATGCTTTCTTGAAAGAGTGAAAGATGAGTTTAGTTAATGGCTCGGTAAACACATCTTCTACTTGTAGCTGTTAGAGGATGAACCATGTAACTAGTTGTTGCTTAGCCACATTCTCGTGAACAAAGTGATAATCGATCTCAAATGAAAAACAAGATTCATTGTCATTTGAACGACTTATAAATTGTCACAAAAGATGGATGGAGCTTGGGAATATCGATGCCAAGATCTTGAAGAATTAAGTTAATCCATGTGATTTTTGCAGCCATTGATGAGAAAAAAATGTTACTCATCTTTATAACTTAAACAAAAATGGCAAACTTTTATTGACACTTAAGGAAAGTGGTGAATATCTCATTTGTCCTTCATAGTGAATTCACAATTTAATTTGAAAATGTCCTCAATGACAAATATGTAATTACTTTTCGTAATTATAATGTCATCAACATAGAGAAGCAAGTGTATACAAACTTGAGTATTTTGGAAAATTTAAAAAGAAAAATCTGCATCACTGCAATAGAATCCCATGTCCAATAAGAAAATGTTGAACCTATCAAACTATGTTTGAGACAACTGCTTAGGTCCTTATAAAGCCCTTTTTGAATTATAATCATAATTAGGTCTTTGAAAATCTTGAAATCCAAGCTATTGTTCCATTACTATAGGTTCAATTAAAAAACCACATAGGAAAGTATTTTTAATATCCAATTGGTGAAATTTTCACCTATGAGCCAACACTATAAGAAATTACCTTTTTACTGGTGCACTTTTATGTGCACCAATAATGCAGCATATTTACTAGCACAAAATATGTTTGCGCCAGTAAAGAAGTACGTTATATGGGCGACATCTTTATTGGCGACAACTACAATGCTATAGTGAAACTCGACCCCTCACCTCCTTGAAATGCATTTTTTTAAGTGTTTTGGCCCCCCTCCTCCTTCATCCATCGCTGCTAGTGGCCACCACTGTCAGCCGGCCTCCGGCAACCAGACACTATCAGCATCGATTGTTCGTTGGCGAGGGTAGCCAACTGAATGGCCTAGTTGAGGAACGACTTTGGCTTTTATAGCTACAGTCTTGACCTGCTGCCCAACAATTACCACTGGCGGACGACCTAAGTGCCAACATCAATAGCCAGCCGACATCATCCTCAGTCATCCATCAACGATGAACAACTAGTAACCGCCTATGGCTGCCAAGGAAAGTTGGCCTCAGGCAGCTATGGACGATGACGGACCTCAGGTGGGCAGCTGTCGTCCGGCAGGGCCTGACCTAACCTCTAGGCATCTGCAGAACCTGACTAATGGCGGTAGGAGGGATGCGGTTACCCAGGAGAGACTTAGTTTTTGATGACCTTGCTCACTAGTGGTGACCACCACCAACCTACACAGGGCCTGGACAGCGACTGTTGCCGACCCGCAGGTGGTGGGTCACCGGTCAACACCTCCCCCTTTGTCGCCCACATCCCAACAACCAAAATGGGAGTTTGTTGAGGGAGAAGAGAAAATGTTGATGTATTTTTTGGCAAGCATTGCATGGATGCCGACGCACCTGTAACTGTAACACGTGCAACAGAAGCGTAGTGAGTGGGCCTATAACTCAATGTTAGCATAAAAGGTCAAGGTGAACAATACTTACCTGAAGAGGCCATGGGCAAATCGAACAAAGCTTCTTATCTTTTGCATATAGTGTCTTCTTATCTTTTCTTGATTTTTAATTCAGTTTAGGTTAGATCTAGGTTAGAGTTATTCTGCATTATAATTTTAATACATGGTGTTTCATAGATTACTTAAATAAAAAATTTATTTTCTAGTCAATTTAGCGTTTCTTGCATAGTTTTTCTGAAATCTCTTTTTTATGGCATCAAATAGATCGTAGTTTCATTGTTTTGTCTACTATTCAATATCTGCCAGTAAGCTTTTATGAAATATTAGATTAGTTTTTAGTTAGTTAGATTAACTATTAGAAAAATAAAAAAGAAGAAAAAATTGTAATTAGTTTTTTTGTTAGAATAGCATGAACAAGCGGTTCACTCTTTTTGACGTGAATCACGCACTAGAGTGAATGACATCAAAATCGTGATCTGAATTTTTCTTTGGTTCATAATTTCAATTTTAGTTTATGCAATATTATTTTGGGTGTGTTAGTCTAATATCTTGCCACAATAGCGTTTGGTTTTCTTAGTCGTACAGTGTAGCGTTTTTACACAATTCATGTGTTCTTTCTTATAGTTAATTTAAATTTAAATTTCTGCAGTAGTTTATGACATTAGAATCAAGTTTGTTTATTTTAGATTATAGCAGCATCATTAGGTGGTGAATATTGAGTTTTGCTTTAGGTGTAATGTTTTGTTAATTGAGTTAGGATATTTGATGTTTAGTATAGCTAAGTCATTGAATAGTTTAGCACACATTTTTTTTAGCAGCTGTATTTTTTATTTATAGCATTAGGCTACTTCTTGAATTACCTATATTGGTAATTTAGTTTACTAAGATTGTTTCATGTTCTTGTTTTCTTGATTAGTTACTTTACAATTTAATTACTTTGATACTTGTCATTCTTTAAGAGTTAGTTAGCATTGATCCAATTAGTTAGTTTATTTCATGCTTAGATAGTAGTCACGTTTTCTTTTGGTAATTAATTAGTTTAGGGTGTTTCTTTCATTTGATCTTAGTTTGTTTCAGAAACTATTTCTTTGGGGTTAGTTTGTTTGTTTTGTGAATTTGTCTTTTAGTAGTTAGTTGTCATAACTTAATTCTTGTTAGTTAGATAGTTAATTTTACTATTTTGTCTTATAGTGGCTTGTTATTTCATGTTAGTTTAATTCATGCTTTTGTATTTTTTGCTCATACTAACCTTCAATTTTTGTGTAGTTTTCTTTTCATTTTCGTGTTTTGTCTTTTGATTCTTGCGGAAAAGCGTTTAGACGTGGAGTGAGCCCTCGAAAGTACCCCCAAAAAGTACTCTAAGGTCCATTCAAAAGGCCCTTCAGGTCCTCAAGGAGGCCCTCAAGAAGCCCCTTCAGGAAATAGAAATAGAAAAAAGATTGGTGAAGAAAAAAAAGAGAGATCATAACCACTAATGGACAACGAAGGGATAAGAAGCTCAGGCAATGAAAACCATTTTTTTATTTATTTCATATTAGGATTTTTATTATTTTATTATTTAATTTAGGTCTGTAATAAAACCATTTATTTTTATTTGTTTAAGCCCTCTGCAGGGGGCACAGTCTTATTTAGTTAATTATTTTTATTTTCAAGGTAATAAAGAGTAGTTTAGTTATTTGTTGAATGCAAAGTATTTTTCCTGTTCTCTGAGTTTGACCCGGACTCCATCACTCATGCGAGCCAGTTTTTATTATTTGATGCATGGTTTGCACAAACATTTTTATTGAAAATATCTTTTTAAAATACTCTATTGAAAAAGTTGCATATACCTAGAGGAATGTCAAGGTCATGGCTTCTTCTCATATTGACAAAAGTTAAAAATGACAAAATATGGGTAGTCAAAAACTCAAGAGATTTTAAAAAATTTCAAAAATATATATATAACACATTTAAAAATAAAAATATGGGGGGGGGGTCATGATAAATATCTATCACGGTTTGAAAATCTTGCGAGAAATTGCCTTTTTAAGCTTTTAGGAAATTTCTCGTGATATTATCACAAGTTTTTTTATAAATCTCACGATATTTGTCAAAGAGCTTCTTCCTTCTAAAAATTTAAATATTTTAATCCCTAGGGTCAGCCGGCTGCCCCGTCTCTAGTTTGACTTTAGCACCTAGATCTATTAATGTGAGAATGTCTGGTTGTTCGCTCCATTCTCTCTCTCCCAGCTCTCCTTCCTTTGAGAAACAACCTTCATGTTTGAAGCTACCACTGTCTGTTCGTATGGTAAATCCAAGGAACCAATGTTCCTCGTATAGCCCACTGATATTTACATTGAGCCAGTCCAGTTTAGAAATTATCTTCTTATTAAGAAAAAAATGTTGGAATCTCCAAGACCCGACCTTTTATCCATTTTTTGCCTCACATTAAACACGTCTTAATTGAGAACTATGGGTGTGTACTGCGTTTGAAATGCAGGGGCAAAGTATTGTGTGGACAACTTTGTCCCCTGCCTTTGGTTTTAAAGGGACATGCCAGTCGCACCAAGGGCTGGTAAACGAGCTGAACGAGCCAAGCTTGAGCACATTCTTATGGCGACCCTAGCCGACTTCAACCTCATAATGAGCCCGAGTTAAACATACCGTGTTTGATCTGACTTGTTTATAGAAAAATACAATGGTTTAGAGCTGAAAGAAATAGGATTATAAAAAAATACATGTAAAAAACATATTACAGTAATACCTAACGAACTTGTACCAGTCGAGGCGAGCCAAGAACCTATTGTTTGTATTCAGATTGTTGAGCCTATTTTAGGACTTCGAACAAGCTGTTTATGAGCCCAACAAGAACCGAGTCGTTTCCCTTCTCTAGTGGCAACCCCTGGCGCGTGCCTGATGTGAAGGCAACGTTTGTCCAGTGGGTCAAACGTCCCTATATGGACACAATAAAAAATTTAAAAACACATCATGAGAAAACCCTATGGTTTCAATAGGTAAAATTTTCAAGTTTTAGACATTGTTTTAAAGGAATATCGTTTATAACAGTCACGCCAAACTTGACTTCCGACGTGTTGTCCCAGTTTCGCTTTTTTTGTGTCAAAGTAAAGCATTGATTAGGGGCGTCGACTGTTCGGGTTTACCCTAACCTGACCCGTATAGTTTTGCATGCCAACCAAACCTGATCGGTTGACACCCCCAGCTGCAAGTTGCAAGACAACAAGGAACATAATTATGAGCGAGTTAATTACTTGGAAAAGACATGCAGAAAATCTCATTGAGATCCATGTACTACTTAGATGTTTGTTTAGTCAACAGAAATTGGAAACAGCAAAATCGTGCATGTAGAGAAGGAGGCTGCTTGGAAGGGAAGGCTGTGAATAAGGCTATAAATCGATGCAATTAGACACAAAGCAACCCAACTTGGTGATAGAAGATGGAAGCCATAACCAAGTTCAGATATGAAGCTTTCCGCCCCTTCTACCCTTCCATTACCACAATGCCTGCATGCTCAAACTCAACCACTCTACTTAGGGTTCCATCAACAACCAACCAAGTTGCCAATTCAAAGAATGCTTAGTCTGACACCTCCTCACAGCTTACTCCTTAACAAGGATCCTTGCAGCCTCCTCCAAAACAAAGATAGAACAAAATGGATCATGGTACATCCCTCTCACTACAACTATGACCCTCGCTAAGGGATGTAAATGCGTGGGAACCAGGTCAGATCTAGGCATTACTAAGTCTGACTTAATCACATCTACCCTAATCGGATTCTGAATTTGACTCAGACTCGGAATAGGCTGGTGGTATTCACTTGATGTACACAGCCCGATACGGCTTGTCATCCAGGCAAATTGACGAGTTGACCGGCTGAGTTGTCCCATTGCCAGGCCTAATAACAGAAGGATCAAAGAGTACTAATTTGGGATTTGACTCTTTTACAGGTAAGTAGTTAGCCATTCAATTAGTGTAGAATGTAGAAAGTAGACGCATAGTTCGTCACCAAAGTGTTCTGGACAAACACTTATAAAGTGCTT
Source organism: Nuphar pumila (assembly GCF_984573655.1). Lineage (NCBI taxonomy): Eukaryota > Viridiplantae > Streptophyta > Magnoliopsida > Nymphaeales > Nymphaeaceae > Nuphar > Nuphar pumila. Next base: position 75,241,060 of record NC_143263.1, on the reverse strand, counting down.
GGCCCTTTTAAGAGAGAGAGGGGGGCAGAACACTCTGCTTCCCACCTATCCCCCAAATAAAAAGGGGCACACACTTATAAAGTGTTCGTCGTGATTATCCATTTTATCATACAGAATTTTAGCGTGATTTGCACCATTATTATTTCAATATTTCCACTCAATGAAATAAGTAGGGGTCAATATCATTTTTGTTTATTTTGAATGATGAACAATATATTACGAGTTTCAATTTATATAAGATAGATAGAGGGTTTGTCCAATGATGCTAAGAAGTTTGCACTTTATAATTGTGGATGCAGCGTGGAGATACACTACAAGGGAAATGCGTATTGGCGATGGATGCAATCCATTGCTATTTCGTCGCTAAATAAGTTAGCGACGTATTTTGCGATGAAATAGTGACGGATTGCATCAGACGCATAACCCTAGTTGCTAAAGTGTGACAGTATTTATATGTCGCCAAACCGTCGCTAAGTGGCGACAACTTAGCGATGGATCTTGTACGTCGTGAATGCATCGCTAAATAGAGACTGATTCGGATATGCAACGGAATTTAATTCGTCGCTAATGTCCATCGCCAATTTGGCGACGGACATTAGCGACGGCTTAAATTCCATTGCAAACCGACGACTGCTTCAAATTGGTGACGTAGTAGCGATGGATAATATCACGGCTTAGAATTCCATTGCCAATTTATTATTTTTTTTTTGCAATATTTTGAAACTCGAGAAAAATTTCTCGTACAATTCATATATCATGCTTATAAAAAAAATAGTACACATAAAAAATACATACAAATTAAACACAAATTCTAAGCTAAACAAACTTTAACAACCAAATATAGTCCTTGCGAAGTTATAATTAGTTACAAGTTTGTCAAACAAATTAAACAAACAAATCTAATCCTCGCCAAGATTTTGGGCATCATCCTCTTCATTTTCTCGATCTGCACCTCACTCTATGCCTCCATCAGCTCCTCTACATTGATCATCTCCAGCATCCTACAAAAGAGAACCAAAATGTTAGTATTTATAAACAAAATTTAATGAAATAAATTATATGCAATCCACCTAATCTAATGCAACAAAGTAAATAGTTGAATGACACATAGACTAGTAATAAATTGAAGAGCATTAACAGAATTATAAGGAAAAATTTATAGTAATTCAATCATGCATACCTGACGGGCACATGAGCTTATGTTGAATGCAGATGAAGTTCCTCTGTCTTGAAAAAAGTTGCATAACTCATTACGGACAATGTTGGGAATTGCTTCATTTAAAAAGTATTGCATTTTGTCCTCAAGACGCTGACAGACACCATCCCAAGACATAGCAGGGTCAATCGGACGTTGGGAGTTGATGCTAGCGGGAGAACTCTGTGAGTCATGGCTGCAAAAGGCAATGATTGGTGTGGTGTTCATGTTACTCCCAAACCCGAATACACGACCCTTTTTGGGTTCACCTGTACCAGTCACCCATACTGCAGGATTAAAAGGCGGATGCTGAGTGGAGTCATCGCCATATTGTTGTACCATTTGCTACTCGTATGACTCCTACAAAGTAATAATTTGAATATGAATTAATAATTAAGAATTACAATATTTATGATAACATAATTCAAAGTAACTTGTATATTACAATATTTATTAATACAATAAATACATACAAATGTCTCTCTCGCCTGCTCTGATACAAAATCTCCTGTGCTCTTACGTTTATGTGTTTCAACAAACACATCCTTGTAAGGCACAATGCCTCTTTTTTCTGCTTCCTGCAATGTTACATGATAAAAAAAATCGATTAATAAGTATGCAAAAATACTTACAAATTTGACAATATGTATATATATTGATGAGTTACCATTTTCTTTTGGTGGCTCCCAAAAGTCCTAGATCCACCTGTGTTTAGTTGGGCATCGGGCAACGCTGCTCGGTTTTGTGCAGCCTTTGCTGAGCAGTTTCAAAAATCATTGCTCGCCCACTGTGAACACCCCAAATTTTCCAAAAATTTAAAAAAATTTCCGTTTGCCCCTCGATCCATCATTGAATAATCAGGTCAATTTTTGATAAAATTTTCATTCATTTCTCGGATTCGCTGGAATCCAAACTCATTTTTTATTCCTAACCCATTTTCTGAAGGATTTTTCAAGGAGCAATGTTAAAATTCTCAGAAAACCCCTCTTTTGTAAATATTTCTCGAAAAAATCCAAAAATAGTTTAATCTCTCATTTTCCCTAGTTCTAGAGTTTTTATTTTAAAAAATACAAAAAATGTAGAAAATTTCAAGAAAAGAACAAAAAAATAGGAAAATAAAAAAGAAAATACAAAAAAATAAAGCTCTTAAAAACCACCCTTTTGAAAAATCATCCCTTTGAAAGAACCTCGTTTTTGGAAAATTCGATAAAATTGAAGGGTGTGTTTGAAAAAAGGAAAAAAAAAAGAAGAAAAGAAAACCATAAATCGTGTTTTTCAAGAGAGACGATGTCTCTCTCGAAACCCTCTCTCTTTCGCACACTCTCGGCCTTCCTTCACGAAGCTTCCTCCATCGCCCTCCGAACCACCCATCGTGCAACCATCACACCTTCTTCTACCTCTCCTGTCGATCTCCAACAACCTTTCCCTCTCGATGGATGATTCTCGATCTCCTCCTTTCCTATTTAACAAACCTCTCTTCCTCCTTCACCTTCACCCGTTTTCACCTCTCCATCGTTCTTCTCTTCTCAAATCCCCTTTCTTCTTCATTTCAGTTTTGAAGGGGGCCTGACAGCAGATCTGCCTTCACCTCCCCATGTCTGAAGGAAACCGACCCTTCCTGCAGCAATAGGAGAGCAAAAAGACTTGATTGAGTCTGCAACACCATAACGAGAAGTCTCTCCTCTCTCCTTCAGAGTTCCTGCACAACCGAAGAACTCCAAACGAATACGTCCTTTTTGGAGTTGCTACAGGAAGATCTCCCCTCCCCCTTCTAAAACTCTACAGAACGACGATAAGTCACCTATTCACCTTCTCCTCCTCCCGTTTGATTTATGTTTCCCTTTTTCTTCCCTTCATTTTAATTCCCTGATTTTCTTATTTCTTTTACATTTCCTTATCGTACTTCTCTTAATTCTTCATTTTTCTTTTCCTTAACTGCACTTTCCCGGTTTTTCTTTGTTTTCTTCCCTTGATTTTAATTATTTTCACTGAAGCGTCTCTGTAACATCGGCTTGCTCATTAACAAAAACCGATTTACAGATACACAATATCAATGGGATGAGAGATCCCAACATTTACTTATAGTTTTATAATTTATTTCACTGAGTTTCCTTAGTTTAGGCAAGTATACATCTCAATTCATGTCGTTTAGATTTAATATCTCTTTACAGTCCATTTTGTCATACTGATCTTGCTTGCCCTGGGTATTTGCTATCTCTTTTGGCTATGTTTCTCTCTGATATCTATGTATTTTGAGTACAAAAATCGTCCGAGCTATATCTCGGTTAAAAATTCCCGGCGAATGGCTTGTTACTGTGTTTTCATTGGTTGCAATACAATGTTCGTCTACCTCTCAAGTTTTTTTTTCTTTTTTTCAAATAGTCGTGGGTCCTGTTACATTACTATTTTAATTGATTGCCCTGATGATGATAAATCACTGGCATCAATGATGTACCACAATGCTTAGCCATTTGCTCCATCCCAACAATCAGAAAAAGCCATCCATTGCAAGATCAAATTGTTGGCATATTGACAAGAGGACTCGATTGGGTCATGTCATGGGGTTTCATCGTCTAGCTGCTTGGAGAAACTGGTTAGTTCATGTTTTCTTCCTACTGAATATATGCTCACTCATATTTCAGTAGCAATCCCCTGCTCACTGTGAAAATGTACAATCATTTCTTCCTATCAGTTAGTTCTATTACCTGATTTTTATGCATTTTTACTTCAATTTCTGTGCTACCATTGTTTTCCATTACATTAAGTGGGCTCATAGCTTTCTTTGTATAATCTGATTCGCCCCTTTTCGTTTGTTGTATAGTTAATATCATACATCATTGTTTCTTGTTTAGATTATGTCAAATGCATGTCACATATATCAGATGCAGCAGAACATCTTGATTTACACTAGTTGATGTTCCTGTTAATCATATTTGTGTGGCTACCTCAATCGGGGAGGTCCTGTTTAAACCATGAAATAATCTTATTTTTGGCATCTCGTGTCATTGTAATTTCATAACCCATTTCCTACATCACATTACTCCAGTTAAGTTCAGTTTCACATTCACTACCTAAATTTCATTTCCCATTCACCTCCATTTCCTTTGACAACATTCTTGTTCTTTTTGCAAGCCTTTGAATATTTCAATTTCCCATTATATTTTGAGTTCCTATTCATGCTTTCCCGTTTTGGGTTGCCTTCGCACTCATCCCCTTTACATTAAACATTTACATCCTGTATAATTGAGCCCATCACAGCCTCACCATCAATAGTATTTACGTGCACACTTGAGCACAACAGCCTAATAGCTGTTGTAGCTCACAATGTTTCCATTTACCAATGCCTTATTCAACTTCCCATCAATCCATTAGCACGGCTACAACACACCCACTTGTTGATATCCCTCATGGCATTCACGTGTATGCACCCCTGTTCCTACAAGAGGCACTGTTCACCTCTTGCCATTTTACACTTACCACATACAACCATGATACCATTGATAAATCTTGCAACTTGCACAACAATCATTGCATGGCCCAAAAACCACTTACCACTATTGTAGTGTCGTGCCTAGCAACACTCTCGTTTGTCTCACACTCATTTGCTTCATGACCAGCCACAACCCACTATGGGCCGTGACTTCCACCTTCTTCACAGCCCCTATGTTGATTCAGTACGGCTCCACTGGAATATATCACCTACACGTCAACATTTTCCTGTTGCATACCTTGCAGCAATACTTTCACTACACCTCATTCACTATGCACTGCCCAAAGCCCTTGCACCTTCGCATCCATGTATTCCAGGCATCTGTAGCATTTGTATTAAGCATTATCTGTTTTCACCATCATGCTGATGAAGTCACTTACAACGTTAACACACCATCAGCCATGTTGCCTTCCACACCTGTTGTTGCCACTTCCACAAACAACACTTTCAGCATGTATTCTCTCTTGGTAAAATGATTGGGATAGCCCTAGTTTGGAAGATTATCTTCAGCAGAAATTCAGTTTTTTTTTTCTCTGAACTCAAGCTTCAATGCATATAAGCTGGGTGACACTATTTATGGTGCTCAGTTTCCCCTGCAAATCTACCACCCCCCCCCCCCTGTGTATATTGTAACATAACAGTTGCCCTAGATTAGAAGTGGAGTTAGGCTTGGTTTGCTAAAAGCAAGGACCAAGTTCTATTTTATCTTAATCAATCAGACTTAATGATTTTGTTTAGATGTTTATGACTATACTTAATTTAGTGATTTGAGATGCTTCAGCTGGGTGAAGTTTCAAAACTTGAATTCTCTGTTGAACATTGATCTAACATAGTTTTACTTAATTTTGCAAAATAGGATCGCAAAAAGGGAAGGGATAAATGCTCCTTGTATTCTCATTGAAATATGGATATCAATGCCTATATTGATTAGCTATTCCTTTTGTTACAGTATACTCGAGTTCCAAGCCTGAATATCTAGAAATGAACAACTTTAATTATGTTTTTCTCGATCGTGACTATCATAATGGGTTGATATTAAACTTAAATAGGTTGATTTAATCATTACTTTTCATGTTCTGTTGTGCTAAATTGACAGTTATTGATCTAACTGCTGGACTGATTGGATGTGGTATCCTAGAACAGTTTGCTAGACATTGGAGCACAGTTTCTGCTCTCTTGTAAAATTCCAACCCACCATGATATCCATAGTAATGTATTGTCCTATCCATACTCATGTGCACAACATCCACTGCATACCTTCACTTGCATACATTTCCTTCACAAATCCACTTCATTACAGTATCCACTTCATAACCTTTATTCCCCCACACTGTTATAACATTCACATGTTTTACCTGGACCCACACCTTGGTATTTCCAAGTATACTCAATACCCCCACCTGTGGTCTCTCTGTCTCCCAGGGTTAACTAAGGGAGTTTGGCATGCATGTAGCTGCAGTTTTTTGTGGATAGATAGCAAAAAATGAGAGAAGGGCTCTCTCTCAGGCTCGAGCTCCTACGAGCACTGATCTTACCTAACTGTTTATATGGCTACCAGAGTAAACCATGGGAAAATGTCTTTCAAAAACCACAGCCTTCCTGTAAGATACACATCTGCATATTAAATAGATGTTGTTAGTAAAACAAAAAAAAAAAAGAAAAAAGAAAGGGGAGATAGAGAGAAATCGATTTGCACACTGCAAAACCCCTTGCTGCTGCAGAAAAGGAAATCTAGTGGTATTGCTATTGTAAATCCTTTTCGATCTGTTGTCTGGATGCCAGGTAAAGCCCCTTTTCACTACCTTCATCTCTTCACCCCAACATGGTGTAGGTGTCGTTCATTATTTCTGCTATGTAACATCTGTCTCGCCACTTGCTCACTTAGCAGTACATGCCACCATTTTCACTACCTTCATTACATCTAATCACAACACTTATGTTTCTGTATTCACTTCCTGCTATAGCTACCTATATATATCCCATACCCCATGACATTGTTGTATACCATCAGCATCACTCTCATCCATCTATGTTGCATACATGTGATATATATATATATATATATATATAGGTATGCATGTATACAAATGTGTGTATATATGTATATATCGCTTCTCACACCTTGGATCATAAATATCGTGGCACATGAGCATCTCACCATCTGTATTTTGAAGTCAATGTGATATGTGCAATTCTCTTCTACTTTCATACTAGCCAAGTGTTTTGCAGGAATCTCTAGAAAATGTTGATTTCCCTCTTAGATTAGGATTCTATCTTGTCAATTTTCATTGTAATAGCTAGATTACAAATGAGAAATTTTTAAATTTGAATGGATGAGCATGTAAATATCATTTGTTCCATCATTTTCCTTTATTTCTGAAAATTCACAAAATGGGAACATGAATGGCACGTGCACCATTTTGTAAAAGGTGATTAATCCTAAGTTGATGATTTACATCAATGGCCATAGTGAGGATGTAAACAAAACTTAGGATTTTCATCTTTTATAGAATAACACTGGATCCACACTGAATCCTCTTCAAAAATCATCATATTTTCAAATATTTTCTTCTTTTATTAGAGTTTAATTTAAAATTGGCTCAAAACATATATCAATGGCCATAGTCAAGATATATTGAGAGTAAATTTCATTTTAAACTCTATAAAAGCACCAAAATATATTTTATTCTTCACTTGAATTCAAATATGATTGTTATATGATATATTCAATGACCATAGTCAGGGATATATTATATCTTCAATCTTATTTGCATTCATTTAAAGAATGAAATATAATTTTTAAAATCCAATTTTACATTCTTTTAGATTCATTCATCATATAGGATAGAATTGCATCATATTTTCAAAATTCTCTTTCAAAACTCCAAGTGGTTCTTGAGTATCGTCTTCAAATCAATCATTATTTATAGATTCAGATTCAAATTCTATCTCATTTTCAAGACTCAAAATTCGATTTCAAAATCCAAATTGACTTTGAAATTTCAAAATTCATTTTGTATTCAAAACTTCAATTTCCAATTCAAATCCAATTTCAAAGTTCAAATCAACTTTGAAATCCCAAATTCATTTTTTTTTAAATTCATATTTAAGTTCAAATCAATCAATTTCAAAGTTCAAATTTAAAACTTTCAAATTTATGATTCATCTTCTGATTTCAAATTCAAAATCAAGTTTGTTCCTTATCTTCAAATTCAAAAATCAAAGTTTGATATCGATTTTGAATCTCAACATTCAATTCTTTTTAAATTTAATCTGGGTTTTCAAAACCCAGATCCATCTTCTAAAGTCTCATTTTTGGATCTTCAAAAGATCCAAACTCCCCCTTTAGTTCCAAATTTAGAACCCAATTCCATATTAGATTAGGATCTTCAAAAAACAATCTCATTTTGGATTCCATACTTCGGATCCAGCTCCATTTTTGGATTCCAGATTTCGGATCCAATTCCATTTCGGATCCAGAATTCAACTTCATTTTAGATCTCAGACTTCGGATCCAAATTCCATTTAGTATTCCAGATTTCGGATCCAACTCCATCTTGGATCTCAAACTTCGGATCCAAATTTCGTTTAGCATTCAGACTCTGGATTTAAATTCTATCTTGATTTCTAGATTTCAAAACCAATTCCATTTTCAAAACACATATGGCCTTATTAAACCCAATCTTATCTTCAAATTCCATTTGGATTTCTCAAATCCAAATTCCATCCTGATTTCAAACTTCGAATCTAGAATTCAATTCCATTTCAAATTTCATTTCCTTTCCTAAATTCAGGTTCAAAAATTCAAATCCAAAATCCATTTCTGACTATGAAACTTCCTTTCTTTTCCTTTTATCTCAACTTTAAATCATTCTTTTCAAGATCAAGATTTATCTTCCCCAAACTCTGATTACTTCAAAGACTTAAAACTTCAAAATATTTTTTCTTGATCTATCTCAAGTTCTAAGTTAGATTCAACTATTCAGAAATCATATCTCCATTCCATCATCATATTTTCACTTGGAAAATCTTAGATTTCCAAAATCATTCTTTTCAAACGAGCATACATCCTTGCATTGCACAAGCATGATTCTTTGTGCATTTAGATTTAGGATAAATTCTTAGATAATCTTTTAGCAAAGCAAAGAGGCATAAATTCGACCCTTGGTTCGATTACCCCTGGTAAAGGTGCCAGGAACGATTGAACCTCGTACCGACGAGCGAATCCCGTCTCCCAATTTTCCCGCAAATATTTCAAAAACGGAGGGAAGTTATTTTCCTAAATATTTTCAAAATTAAGGTCAAGCGAGATTTTGCAAAAGAGTTCCTCTCTCTTCTTACTTTTCTTATTCTCTCTTCTTTTCTATCTTTCATTTCCCCTTCAAAAAGGGAATAGAGGTTAGAAAGGCGAAGAGAAAGGAAAAGAGGAATGAGAGGAAAAATTTTGCGATGATCACAGGTTTGATGACCGAGATGGGAACCGTCTCCGTCCGGTCGAATTTTTGCCTTTTTGCTTTGCTTTAATCTTATCTAAGTCTTTATTCTACAAATGTCAACTTCATTTCCATGCAAAACTTAGGAGCCTAGACTCTATCCTAAGCTGACATCATTGCATATAGGAATTTAAATATGGTTTGGTAGGACCATATTGAGGAGATTATTTCATGCTCACATTAGACTTAGGTCTGAAATACAACTCTCCTAAATTCTAGAGATTGAATGGAAACAATGTGTGCAAGTGTATGCTTCTTATGATTTCAAAAATCTATCTCTTATTAGGACTTGCATTAGAGTCATATGATTTCTTGCATGTTGAACATATTTTTTAAAACATCCCTACCTATATTGTCCTGGTCTTCATGTTGCTGGGCTGTCTCACTGAACAATAGTTCGGGAGAGAGCCTCACAACTGGACCACCTATTTGGGTTCGCTCCCCCCTACCACGTACCTAAGGGCCATAGTTTGAGGTATATCGGTAGGTGCTCAAGGATGTTGGGAAGCCATAACCTTAGAACAAAAGAAATATTTTTATGCCATGTACTTCGAGCTTTGGCTTGGGTATATCAGCGTATCTTGATTAGAATCAGATGATCTAAACCTTAGAGTTAGGATTAAGGTCCTACCAGCCTTTTCAAATATTGCATTTAGAGTCAACTTCTAGGGAGTGTTATTTTGTGCATCATTGCTTGTATAATTTGATTCTTTTGTAGATATTATCTTATAAAATCCTATTACAAAACCCTGGATATTTGCTTCAAAATTTCTTCTATTTTCCAAAATCCAGGATTGTATATTTCTCATTCTTTATTCTTTCATAAATTTTTAAAACCCTGGATATTCTTTTAAGTCTTCCTCTATCTTTTAAAAGGTCCAAGTGTATTTTTCTCTTTTCTTTTCTGATTTATTCAATTTTCTTTGATCCTGCCTGCAATTTTTCAAAATAGTCAGGTCTTGTCATCCATCTTCAAAAATATATCTTTAAAATTCTATCTCCCCATCCAAGATCCCTTTTTATCAAGAGATCTCTCTTAAAATCTTTTAGTATCCCTTTCTTAGTCTCTCTTTTTTTCCAAAATTTCCCGAATTTAAATCCTTCCTTTACTCTACAGAAAACATCAACATTTCATCATGGTTCAAACGAGAGCAGGAAGAAGGGCAGCTCAGCAGCACAATGACAGTGAAGTGGAGGAAGTAAACTCTCCCCGACTATCCCGGAAATATGATTCAGATGAGGATGATGTCAATCCAGCAATGTACAAGATCTTTCAAAAGATGATGGCAAAATTAATGTCCGAACAAGCTGGGGCAGGTTCAAAGAAAACATCCTCTAAGAACAAGATCAAGAGAAAGTCAGTAAAGAAGCATGTCAGGATCAACAAGAAGAGAGTCCAGCAGGACAACACATTTGAGAGTACAGAATCGGCAGACGAGGACTCCGAAGAAGAGCAGTTTGTATTCATCCCAAAACATCTACGACAGCCCAAGAAGATGACAGAAGAGCCTGAATCAGTCAACAAGCCTAAAGATGGAGTCCCGGCAGAAGATTCAATTCAAGTATTGACGAAGATAGTCAAAGATCTGCAGATTCGAGATAAGGGAAAGAAGGTATATACCAGACAAGATTTCTACCTCGGTCTAGATGGGGACAACATCCTAGAAGATCTCCTCCGAAAGTTTATTAAGTTCGATGGGTCCGGCAACCCAAAGGCTCATCTTGCAATGTTTTTCGTAGAATATGCCAGATTCAGTGAAGACAATCAGGCCCTCTTCTTGTGCTTTCCTCGCAGTTTAGAAGGCGTAGCAGCAAAATGGCACACAGAGCATATCAACCCCGTCGAGCTGCAAGATTTTGATAAAGTTGTTAATTTGTTCGTGAAACGGTTCATGTTCAACACTGAGGCACTATCAACCCTCAATCACTTATATAATCTGAAACAAGAAGATAAGGAAAAGGTCGTAGACTTCATTCAGAGGTGGAGAGATACCTGCAACAAGATGAGAACCCCATTTCAGAAGAGCACGCGCTCCAAGTTATCTTGAACAATTTTTCTCAGCCTCTCAGAAGCCTTATTTCCACCTACCCATCAAAATCATTTATAGAGCTTATTGAACGAGCTGAGTGGCTCAAGATGGGGATGGACAATGGGAATTATGAGGGCATCACTCTCATCAAGAGCAATCAGGACCTCAAAAAGAAGGCGAATTATACCTTCTCAGCTAACTCTGGGGGCAGTAGCAACAAGGAAAACAAGAACAAGCAGACAGGTCACCGAGAGGAACCCTTCAAACAGAATGACAAGCCAGTTCTGGCCAAGTAGAAGGAGAAGATAAAACGTGAAGGGTGGGGTTATGACCGCCAATTCACTGCTCTAAAATAGTCCCTCAAGCAAGTTCTAGAGTATATGTTGAGCAAAGATATGATTAAACTTCCGAGAGTTGTTGATCCTCCGCTCTCCCTGGAAAAATGGAAAGACAAATTTTGCAAGTTTCACCGAGCAGTGGGGCACGATACCGAGCACTGCTTCATCCTAAAGAACATCATCCAGAATTACATTGATAAAAATCTTCTGATAGAGGACGAAGATGAAGAGCAACTCGCTGTTCTGACCAAGCCTTTCTCAGATCATTCGAAAAACTGATGATACTAGAGTCTTTCTGCTTTCCTCCATTTTCTTTACCAAACCATCTTGTAAGGGCAAGTCAACCCGAGTCTTTTTGTGACCATTTGTGGTCGAGATGCTTGTGAATATTTCAAGTCTTTGGTATCGGTTTTTGCTTATAAATAAAATGTTAAATCTTTCTTCCTATCTTTTAATCCTTATTTCTTTCGCAATATTGGGGCTTTAAAAAATTGTTAAAATTACATTTATACTTCAAAATATTCTTCTGTCATCAAATTTCCATTCTTTTTTTGGGTGAGGGACAATCCCGACATCATCCATGAGAGAAATGATATTGCCTATAAGGGTTTTTCAAAATCATAAAAATCTGAAAAAAAAAAATTCTGCAAAATTTTCATCATAATCACCAAAAATTCAAAAATTTGACCCAATCTTCTTCCAAATCAACCAGTGTGTTGATCTTCTCTTTCCAAAATGGTTTTTAACCATCATCTTCCAAAAATTAACCCTTGTGTTCATATCTTTTTCTAAAAATGGTTTTGAACCACCATCTTAAATCAACCCTGGTGTTGATCTTTTCCTTTCAAAATTAGTTTTAAACCATCATCTCCCAAAATCAACCCTTGTGTTGATATACTTTTTCTAAAAATGGTTTTGAACCACCCTTTTAAATCAACCCTGGTGTTGATCTTTTCTTTTCAAAATTAGTTTTGAATCGTCATCTTCAAAAATAAACCCTTGTGTTGATCTTCTCTTGCCAAAATCAGTTTCGAACCATTACCTTCAAAAATCAGCCCTTGTGTTGATATCTTTTTCAAAATCGGTTTTAAAACCACTATTTTCAAAGGATCAACCCTCATGATGATCTCTCTTCAAAATCAATCCTCGTATTGATTCTTCTTCTTCAAAGATCAACTCTCGTGTTGATCATTCTTCAAAATCAACCTCATGGTTGTTCCTCTTTCCAAAAATGATTTTTCTCATAAACATTCTCATCTCATTTTAAAAGATCCCACGTGCAGGCAGGATCAAACAAATTCTTTTCCTCAATTAACTCTTTTCATTTGTCAATTTTTATCAGTCTTATCAATTTTTATTCATCTTTATCAATTTTGCCAATTTTATTGATTCTTCATTGATTTTATTAATTTTCTTGTCAATTCTTATTTTCAAGTACCCTTTCAGGTTAAGGGATAAACCTGATGCCTCTTTCCCATGAGGTATTCCTTTTTCCTTCTAAATTTCTCGCTCAGGTTAAGGGATAAACCTAAACCTCGTCCTGCGAGGTCCTTCTTCCTTCAGGATAAGGGATAATCCTGAAGTCTTTTTATCATCTTCCAAAGTATCCTCAATTTTTCCACCAAATTTTACCAATTTTTACTAGATCTTCGTCATTCTTTGTCAATTCTTTATTAATCCTTATTCTTTATCAATTTTATCAATCTTATTGATTCTTTATCATTTTATTATCAATTCTTTTAATTCTTTATCAATCTTTTTATCAATTTTTTCAAATTTGTCAATCTATTCTCTTTCTCTTTCAGGTTAAGGGATAAACCTGAATCATCTTCCACAATTTCTTTAATTTTCATCAATTCTTAATTTTCTTTTTATCTTTTCTTTCAAAGATTCGGGTTCCGACTCGGGTCTTCCTTTTTATCTTTTCTTTTGAAGTTTCGAGTTCCGACTTGGACTTTCCTTTGATTCTAATGCTCGCATTGGACCGATCGTTTTCTTTTATCTTTTATTTTTTCCTTTTAAAGATTCGTGTTCCGACTCGGGTCTTCCTTTTATCTTTTCTTTTGAAGTTTTGAGTTCTGACTCGGGCTTCCCTTTGGTTCTAATACTCGCATTGGACCAATCGTTTCTTTTAAAAATTTGAGTTCCAAAACTCGGGTTTTCTTTTATCTTTTCCTTTTAAGATTCGGGTTCCGACTCGGACTTCCTTTTGGATCCAATGCTCGTGTTGGAACCAATCATTGCATCGAAAATTCGAGTTTTCAAACTCAATTTTCTCTTTTATCTTTTATCTTGAAGATCCGAGTTCTGACTCGGATTTTCCCCCCTTTTCTTTCGTTTGAAGTTCCGAGTTCCGACTCGGACTTCCTTTTGGATCCAATGCTCGTGTTGGAACCAATCGTTGCTTCAAAAATTTGAGTTTGCAAAACTCAATTTTCCCTTTTATCATTTATTTTGAAGATCCGGGTTTCGACTCGGGTTTTCCCACCTTTTATGTTTCATCTTCTTTTTAATATCCGAGTTCCGACTCAGACTCTTCTCTTTTTCAAAAACCCAACTCTCAGGTTGGTCCATCTTTCTTTTCAAATATCCGAGTTCCGACTCCGACACCTCTTTTAAGCTTCAGGTCTATTCTCTTTAAAAATTCCTTCATTCCCCTTCAGGTTAAGGGATAAACCTGAGCTTCACATTCAGGATAAGGGATAATCTTGAAACCATTCATAGAAGCAGCACAACCTTCTATAATGGTCCTTCCAAATCCAGTCTCACACTGGTCCTTCATCAAATCCAATTCTCACGTTGGTCTTTCAAAATCCGGTTCAACTGGTCCTTCCAAATCCAATTCTCACATTGGTCCTTCCAAATCCAGTCTAACACTGGTCCTCCATTAAAATCCTTCATCAAATCCAATTCTCACATTGGTCCTTCGTTGGTCCTTCCAAATCCAGTCCAACACTGGTCCTTCATCAAAATCCTTCAAAAATTCCAATTTTCACGAATTGGTTCTTCAAAATTCCAGTTTTACACTGGTCCTTTAAAATTCCAATGTTTACATTGGTCCTTCAAAATTCCAATTTCTTAAGTTGGTCCTTCAAAATTCCAGTTTTACACTGGTCCTTCAAAATTCCAATGTTTACATTGGTCCTTCAAAATTCCAATTTTCTCAAATTGGTACTTCAAAATTTTAGTTTTACACTGGTCCTTCAAAATTCCAATGTTTTACATTGGTCCTTTCAAAGTCCAATTGCTCAAATTGGTCCTTCAAAATTCCAGTTTTACAACTGGACCTTCAAAATTCCAATGTTTTACATTGGTTCTTCCAAATTCCAATTCCTCAAATTGGTCCTTTAAAAATCCAGTTTTTACACTGGTCCTTTAAAATTCTAGTTTTTACACTGGTCCTTCCAAATTCCAATTTCTCAAATTGGTCCTTCAAAATCCTAGTTTACATTGCTCCTTCGAAAATTCCAATTTTCACAAATTGGTCCTTCAAATTACAGTTTCTACACTGGTCCTTCCAAATTCCAATTTCTCAAATTGGTCCTTCAAAATCCTAGTTTTACATTACCCCTTCAAAAATTCCAGTTTTCACGAAGTGGTCCTTCAAATTCCAGTTTCTACACTGGTTATTCAAAATCCCAATGTTTTCACTGGTCCTTCCAAATTCCAATTTCTCAAATTGGTCCTTCAAATTCCAGTTTTACACTGGTCCTTCAAAATTCCAATGTTTACATTGGTCCTTCCGAATTCCAATTGCTCAAATTGGTCCTTCAAAATTCCAGTTTTACACTGGTTCTTCAAAATTCCAATGTTTTACATTGGTCCTTCCAAACTCCGATTTCTATCAAATTGGTCTTTCAAAAATCCCAGTTTTACACTGGTCCTTCAAAATTCCAATGTTTACATTGGTCCTTCCAAATTCCAATTTCTCTCAAGTTGGTCCTTCAAAATTCCAGTTTTACATTGGTCCTTCAAAATTTTAATGTTTATATTGGTCCTTCAAAAATTACAATTTTCACAAATTGATCCTTCAAATTCCAGTTTTTACACTAGTCCTTCAAAATTCCAATGTTTTCATTGGTCCTTCCAAATTCCAATTTCTCAAATTGGTCCTTCAAAATCCTAATTTACATTGCTCCTTCAAAAATTCCAATTTTTACAAATTGGTCCTTCAAATTCCAGTTTCTACACTGGTCCTTCAAAATCCCAATGTTATCGTTGGTCTTTCCAAATTCCAATTTCTCAAATTGGTCCTTCAAAATCCTAGTTTTACATTACTCCAAAAATTCCAAATTTTCTCTAAATTGATCCTTCAAAACTCCAAATCCTTCAAAAATTCCAATGTGTACATTGATCCTTCAAATTTCCAATTTTCTCAAAATTGACCCTTCAAATTTCCAATTTTTCAAATTCATCCTTCAAATTCCAGTTTAACACTAGTCCTTTACCAAAATCTTTTTACCAAAAATTCCTTTACCAAAATCCTTCTCAAATTCCAGTCTAACACTGGTCCTTTAGCAAATTCTTTTACCGAGGTCCTTTTCCAAAATTCCTTACTTAACCCCATTTTTAAGATTGGTCCTGCCAAATTCAGTTCTTATTGGTCGAATTTTCCAATCCTCACATTATTTCTCCAAAACTTCAGCTAAAGGTCCTATCAAAATCCATATTGAGTGATTATTTCACAAAGGACTCTCGAAAACTTTGCCAATTTGCTAAAAATATGTGTTGATTCCAATATCTTATTGCACAAAAGAATCACCTCGGATTACCTCTAGTATTCTTTTCAAAAGGGTGAAGCTTTTTGCGAAAAAGAGTAAAATTCAAAATCTTCTCTCTGTTGATCAACCAAGAGGATGTAAGAAATATCCTTGGTATGATTAGCGAAAGAAATATTCAATGATGTTGAAAAGCTAGAAGCGAATCGATATTGATCATAGCTATGGTGCATGTTTAAAGTTGATTTTTTGGCAATCAGGCAGTAGAAATATCCTGAGCAATAAAAAGAATCCACTCAATCCATATCTCTTCATTCATTCATATAAGCTACAATCAAATATTCGCAAAGGGGATCTCTCAATTGCTGTCAAGTTGAAGACAAATATGCGAGTTCGACCCCCGGGGCCAAAGAAGATTTAGATCATCTCCGAGATGAAGGAGTTTGTGACGGATCCTTCCAGGGAACGTTCAGATCACCATCAAGATGAAGGCGACTGCGCTGAGCCTCCCAACAAACCCTAAAAGATATTTGATTGTTGCCATCATCTAGAGATTTTTTACCAATAAAGCCAATATCACCAGTATAATTCCTAAGAAAAAGAAGGATCGGAGCATCTCCAAGATGAAGGAGTTTGTGACGTACCCTTCCCCAAAGAAAAAGAGAAAAACCAGGACATCTCTAGAATGAAGGATGATGTAATAAACTTCCTTGAAACCCAAAAAGCTTAATATCTCAAAAAGAGTGCCAGAAAAATCATTATGGAAAAAGCCTCAAGATATCAAACTGCCAAAATTGCCAAAGATCATCTTTTCTTATGCGAAATCCTTTCATCAATGTCTTTTCACTACTCGCTTTTATGAAATTAAGAGTACTTCTTCTCTATTCATATCAAGGAAATGGATAACTTCCTTGAAGAAACTCAATAGTTTTAAAATTTGAATATGACTTTGGAATCTGGGGAGTTAACCTCGTTTTGGAAGAAATACTCTAGGTAAAAAGAGGGAATATCTTTCGCACATACATGCACACTTTCAAGCATTTGAATCAACTACAATTTCATCTTATTGGCAAAATTTTTTGGTTATCCAAGAATGAAATAAATGCTCCATATCTATTTTTGATGCAACATAGCATTGTTTGTAGTTTTCAAAGAGAGTTGCATCGATGAGGTATTTCTCCCAGTCCCATCATGATTTTTTCCATCAAGGAATCCATGCTTTGTATATCCATTCAAATAAAAGAATCATACCTGAACCTTGTCTCACGAGGTATTTTTCAAAAATGTCCCATCCAGGTTAAGGGCTAAGCCTGTGTCTTTTCAAAATTTCTTATCTTTGTCACATCCATAAAACTTCTTTTTCCCATTTCGGGATATTCATCCCAAAGTCCCATCACGCTTTCCTCATCTTCTTCTGTCCAAATTACTTTCTTCTCGAGGATTTCGATTCTTCCCAAAACCTTTCAGGATAAGGTGCCAAACCTGAAAAATAATGTTTTGCAAAGCCAATTCTTCAACACCCAGTTCATGCATTCTGACTGAGGCATTTTTAAAGAAAATTTGGAGTGTCTTCTTTGCCGCTAAGCTCAGCTTACAACCGGCTTAGCAGCAAAGAGGGGCATCTGTGAACACCCCAAATTTTCCAAAAATCCTAAAAATTTCCCTTTTTGCCCCTGGATCCATCTTTGAATAATCAGGTCAATTTTTGATAAAATTTCCATTCATTTCTCGGATTCGTTGGAATCCAAACTCATTTTTTATTTCTAACCCATTTTTCTGAAGGATTTTTCAAGGAGCAACGTTAAAATTCTCAGAAAACCCCTCTTTTGTAAATATTTCTCAAAAATTTTTAAAAATAGTTCAAACTCTCATTTTCCCTAGTTCTAGAGTTTTTATTTTAAAAAATACAAAAAATGTAGAAAATTTCAAGAAAAGAACAAAAAAATAGGAAAATAAAAAAGAAATTACAAAAAAATAAAGCTCTTAAAAACCACCCTTTTGAAAAATCATCCCTTTGAAAGAACCTCGTTTTTGGAAAATTCGATAAAATAGAAGGGTGTGTTTGAAAAAAGGAAAAAAAAAAGAAGAAAAGAAAACCATAAATCGTGTTTTTCAAGAGAGACGATGTCTCTCTCGAAACCCTCTCTCTTTCGCACACTCTCGGCCTTCCTTCACGAAGCTTCCTCCATCGCCCTCCGAACCACCCATCGTGCAACCATCACACCTTCTTCTACCTCTCCCGTCGATCTCCAACAACCTTTCCCTCTCGATGGATGATTCTCGATCTCCTCCTTTCCTATTTAACAAACCTCTCTTCCTCCTTCACCTTCACCCGTTTTCACCTCTCCATCGTTCTTCTCTTCTCAAATCCCCTTTCTTCTTCATTTCAGTTTTGAAGGGGGCCTGACAGCAGATCCGCCTTCACCGCCCCATGTTTGAAGGAAACCGACCCTTCCTGCAGCAATAGGAGAGCAAAAAGACTTGATTGAGTCTGCAACACCATAACGAGAAGTCTCTCCTCTCTCCTTCAGAGTTCCGGCACAACCGAAGAACTCCAAACGAATACGTCCTTTTTGGAGTTGCTACAGGAAGATCTCCCCTCCCCCTTCTAAAACTCTGCAGAACGGCGGTAAGTCACCTATTCACCTTCTCCTCCTCCCGTTTGATTTCTGTTTCCCTTCTTCTTCCCTTCATTTTAATTCCCTGATTTTCTTATTTCTTTTACATTTCCTTATCGTACTTCTCTTAATTCTTCATTTTTCTTTTCCTTAACTGCACTTTCCCGGTTTTTCTTTGTTTTCTTCCCTTGATTTTAATTATTTTCACTGAAGCGTCTCTGTAATATCGGCTTGCTCATTAACAAAAACCGATTTACAGATACACAATATCAATGGGATGAGAGATCCCAACATTTACTTATAGTTTTATAATTTATTTCACTAAGTTTCCTTAGTTTAGGCAAGTATACATCTCAATTCATGTCGTTTAGATTTAATATCTCTTTACAGTCCATTTTGTCATACTGATCTTGCTTGCCCTGTGTATTTGCTATCTCTTTTGGCTATGTTTCTCTCTGATATCTATGTATTTTGAGTACAAAAATCGTCCGAGCTATATCTCGGTTAAAAATTCCCGGCGAATGGCTTGTTACTGTGTTGTCATTGGCTGCAATACAATGTTCGTCTACCTCTCAAGTTTTTTTTCTTTTTTTCAAATAGTCGTGGGTCCTGTTACATTACTATTTTAATTGATTGCCCTGATGGCGATAAATCACTGGCATCAATGATGTACGACAATGCTTAGCCATTTGCTCCATCCCAACAATCAGAAAAAGCCATCCATTGCAAGATCAAATTGTTGGCATATTGACAAGAGGACTCGATTGGGTCATGTCATGGGGTTTCATCGTCTAGCTGCTTGGAGAAACTGGTTAGTTCATGTTTTCTTCCTACTGAATATATGATCACTCATATTCCAGTAGCAATCCCCTGCTCACTGTGAAAATGTACAATCATTTGTTCCTATTAGTTAGTTCTATTAGCTGATTTTTATGCATTTTTACTTCAATTTCTCTGCTACCATTGTTTTCCATTACATTAAGTGGGCTCGTAGCTTTCTTTGTATAATCTGATTCGCCCCTTTTCGTTTGTTGTATAGTTAATATCATACATCATTGTTTCTTGCTTAGATTATCTCAAATGCATGTCACATATATTAGATGCAGCAGAACATCTTGATTTACACTAGTTGATGTTCCTGTTAATCATATTTGTGAGGCTACCTCAATCGGGGAGGTCTGTTTAAACCATGAAATAATCTTATTTTTGGTATCTCGTTTCATTGTAATTTCATAACCCATTTCCTACATCACATTACTCCAGTTAAGTTCAGTTTCACATTCACTACCTAAATTTCATTTCCCATTCACCTCCATTTCCTTTGACAACATTCTTGTTCTTTTTGCAAGCCTTTGATTATTTGAATTTCCCATTATACTTTGAGTTCCTATTCATGCTTTCCCGTTTTGGGTTGCCTTCGCACTCATCCCCTTTACATTAAACATTTACATCCTGTATAATTGAGCCCATCACAACCTCACCATCAATAGTATTTACATGCACACCTGAGCACAACAGCCTAATAGCTGTTGTAGCTCACAATGTTTCCATTTACCAATGCCTTATTCAACTTCCCATCAATCCATTAGCACGGCTACAACACACCCACTTGTTGATATCCCTCATGGCATTCACGTGTATGCACCCCTGTTCCTACAAGAGGCATTGTTCACCTCCTGCCATTTTACACTTACCACATACAGCCATGATACCATTGATAAATCTTGCAACTTGCACAACAATCATTGCATGGCCCAAAAACCACTTACCACTATTGTAGTGTCGTGCCTAGCAACACTCTCGTTTGTCCCACACTCATTTGCTTCATGACCAGCCACAACCCACTATGGGCCGTGACTTCTACCTTCTTCACAGCCCCTATGTTGATTCAATACGGCTCCACTGGAATATATCACCTACACGTCAACATTTTTCTGTTGCATACCTTGCAGCAATACTTTCACTACACCTCATTCACTATGCACTGCCCAAAGCCCTTGCACCTTCGCATCCATGTATTCCAGGCATCTGTAGCATTTGTATTAAGCATTATCTGTTTTCACCATCATGCTAATGAAGTCACTTACAACGTTAACACACCATCAGCCATGTTGCCTTCCACACCTGTTGTTGCCACTTCCACAAACAACACTTTCAGCATGTATTCTCTCTTGGTAAAATGATTGGGATACCCTTAGTTTGGAAGATTATCTTCAGCAGAAATTCAGTTTTTTTTTTTCTCTGAACTCAAGCTTCAATGCATATAAGCTGGGTGACACTATTTATGGTGCTCAGTTTCCCCTGCAAATCTACCACCCCCCCTGTGTATATTGTAACATAACAATTGCCCTAGATTAGAAGTGGAGTTAGGCTTGGTTTGCTGAAAGCAAAGACCAAGTTCTATTTTATCTTAATCAATTAGACTTAATGATTTTGTTTAGATGTCTATGACTATACTTAATTTAGTGATTTGAGATGCTTCGGCTGGGTGAAGTTCTAAAACTTGAATTCTCTGTTGAACATTGATCTAACATAGTTTTACTCAATTTTGCAGAATAGGATCGCAAAAAGGGAAGGGATAAATGCTCCTTGTATTCTCATTGAAATATGGATATCAATGCCTATATTGATTAGCTATTCTTTTTGTTACAGTATACTCGAGTTCCAAGCCTGAATATCTAGAAATGAACAACTTTAATTATGTTTTTCACGATCATGATTATCATAATGGGTTGAGATTAAACTTAAATAGATTGATTTAATCATTACTTTTCTTGTTCTGTTGTGCTAAATTGACGGTTATTGATCTAACTGCTGGACTGATTGGATGTGGTATCCTAGAACAGTTTGTTGGACATTGAAGCACAGTTTCTGCTCTCTTGTAAAATTCCAACCCACCATGATATCCACAGTAATGTATTGTCCTATCCATACTCATGTGCACAACATCCACTGCATACCTTCACTTGCATACATTTCCTTCACAAATCCACTTCATTACAGTATCCACTTCATACCCTTTATTCCCCCACACTGTTATAACATTCACATGTTTCACCTGGACCCACACCTTGGTATTTCTAAGTATACTCAATACCCCCACCTATGGTCTCTCTATCTCCCAGGGTTAACAAAGGGAGTTTGGCATGCATGTAGCTGCAGTCTTTTGTGGATAGATTGCAGAAAATGAGAGAAGGGCTCTCTCTCAGGCTCGAGCTCCTACGAGCACTGATCTTACCTAACTGTTTATATGGCTACCAGAGTAAACCATGGGAAAATGTCTTTCAAAAACCACAGCCTTCCTGTAAGATACACATCTGCATATTAGATAGATGTTGTTAGTAAAACAAAAAAAAAAAAAGAAAAAAGAAAGGGGAGATAGAGAGAAATCGATTTGCACACTGCAAAACCCCTTGCTGCTGCAGAAAAGGAAATCTAGTGGTATTGCTATTGTAAATCCTTTTCGATCTGCTGTCTGGATGCCAGGTAAAGCCCCTTTTCACTACCTTCATCTCTTCACCCCAACATGGTGTAGGTGTCGTTCATTATTTCTGCTATGTAACATCTGTCTCGCCACTTGCTCACTTAGCAGTACATGCCACCATTTTCACTACCTTCATTACATCTAATCACAACACTTATGTTTCTGTATTCACTTCCTGCTATAGCTACCTATATATATCCCATACCCCATGACATTGTTGTATACCATCAGCATCACTCTCATCCATCTATGTTGCATACATGTGATATATATATATATATAGGTATGCATGTATACATATGTGTGTATATATCGCTTCTCACACCTTGGATCATAAATATCGTGGCACATGAGCATCTCACCATCTGTATTTTGAAGTCAATGTGATATGTGCAATTCTCTTCTACTTTCATACTAACCAAGGGTTTTGCAGGAATCTCTGGAAAATGTTGATTTCCCTATTAGATTAGGATTCTATCATGTCAATTTTCATTGTAATAGCTAGATTATAAATGAGAAATTTTTAAATTAGAATGGATGAGCATGTAAATATCATTTGTTCCGTCATTTTCCTTTATTTCTGAAAATTCACAAAATGGGAACATGAATGGCACGTGCACCATTTTGTAAAAGGTGATTAATCCTAAGTTGATGATTTACATCAATGGCCATAGTGAGGATGTAAACAAAACTTAGGATTTTCATCTTTTATAGAATAACACTGGATCCACACTGAATCCTCTTCAAAAATCATCATATTTTCAAATATTTTCTTCTTTTATTAGAGTTTAATTTAAAATTGGCTCAAAACATATATCAATGGCCATAGTCAAGATATATTGAGAGTTAATTTCATTTTAAACTCTATAAAAGCACCAAAATATATTTTATTCTTCACTTGAATTCAAATATGATTGTTATATGATATATTCAATGACCATAGTCAGGGATATATTATATCTTCAATCTTATTTGCATTCGTTTAAAGAATGAAATATGATTTTTAAAATCCAATTTTACATTCTTTTAGATTCATTCATCATATAGGATAGAATTGCATCATATTTTCAAAATTCCCTTTCAAAACTCCAAGTGGTTCTTGAATATCGTCTTTAAATCAATCATTATTTATAGATTCAGATTCAAATTCTATCTCATTTTCAAGACTCAAAATTCGATTTCAAAATCCAAATTGACTTTGAAATTTCAAAATTCATTTTGTATTCAAAACTTCAATTTCCAATTCAAATCCAATTTCAAAGTTCAAATCAACTTTGAAATCCCAAATTCATTTTTTTTTAAATTCATATTTAAGTTCAAATCAATCAATTTCAAAGTTCAAATTTAAAACTTTCAAATTTTTTATTCATCTTCTGATTTCAAATTCAAAATCAAGTTTGTTCCTTATCTTCAAATTCAAAAATCAAAGTTTTAGATTGATTCTGAATCTCAACATTCGATTCTTTTTAAATTTAATCTGGGTTTTCAAAACCGAGATCCATTTTCTAAATTCTCATTTTTGGATCTTCAAAAGATCCAAACTCCCCCTTTAGTTCCAAATTTAGAACCCAATTCCATATTAGATTAGGATCTTCAAAAAACAATCTCATCTTGGATTCCATACTTCGGATCCAACTCCATTTTTGGATTCCAGATTTCAGATCCAATTCCATTTAGGATCCAGAATTCAACTTCATTTTGGATCTCAGTCTTCGGATCCAAATTCCATTTAGGATTCCAAATTTCGGATCCAACTCTATCTTGGATCTCAGACTTCGGATCCAAATTTTGTTTACCAGTCAGACTCTGGATTCAAATTCTATCTTGATTTCTAGATTTCAAAACCAATTCCATTTTCAAAACACATCTGGCCTTATTAAACCCAATCTTATCTTCAAATTCCATTTGGATTTCTCAAATTCAAATTCCATCCTAATTTCAAACTTCGAATCTAGAATTCAATTCCATTTCAAATTTTATTTCCTCTCCTAAATTCAGGTTCAAAAATTCAAATCCAAAATCCATTTCTGACTTTGAAACTTCCTTTCTTTTCCTTTTATCTCAACTTTAAATCATTCTTTTCAAGATCAAGATTTATCCTTCCCAAACTCTGATTATTTCAAAGACTTAGAACTTCAAAATATCTTTTCCTGATCAATCTCAAGTTCTAAGTTAGATTCAACTATTCAGAAATCATATCTCCAGTCTATCATCATATTTTCGCTTGGAAAATCTCAGATTTCCAAAATCATTCTTTTCAAAAGTGCATACATCCTTGCATTGCACAAGCATGATTCTTTGTGCATTTAGATTTAGGATAAATTCTTAGATAATCTTTTAGCAAAGCAAAGAGGCATAAATTCGACCCTTAGTTTGATTACCCCTGGTAAAGGCGACACGAACGGTCGAACCTCGTACCGACGAGTGAATCTCGTCTCCCAATTTTCCCGCAAATATTTCAAAAATGGAGGCGAGTTATTTTCCTAAATATTTTCAAAATTAAGGTCAAGTGAGACTTTACAAAAGAGTTTCTCTCTCTTCTTCCTTTTCTCATTCTCTCTTCTTTTTTATCTTTCATTTTCCCTTCAAAAAGGGAATAGACGTTAGAAAGGCGAAGAGAAAGGAAAAGAGGAATGAGAGAAAAACATTTGCGATGATCACACCCACTTGTCACACATGCCCTCCCAATAATCTCTCCTGACAGTAGAAGGCCCATGGCCCTTCCACTGCAGTGGATCATTTATCCCACTAGATGCTTTTTTTGCTGCAGTCTTCATATTATGCAGCATGTCGGCAAATCGATTGGTAGCCACCTTCTGCCACACTACCCTCTCGTCGTTCTCCTCGTTTGCACTCGCAAAGCGATGGGAAGCCTACACATACTTTCAAAAAGTTGGCACATATAAATATAAAATGACACATTCATTTGAACAAAAAATTCTTGTGGCATCACCACATAAATTAATGCTATGATGATACATAGATTCTCTTTTATACACATCAAGAGGATATTTAGAAATTTAAAATCACATTACATAAAACGATGCATTCATTTGAACAAAAAATTTATGATACAAAAACATATGGAAGGCATAATCAAATAGAAAATAACTTCATGCAAGCATATATCAAACATGTACCTGCAGCAAACACACTCTAATATCCCGCTAACTACTACCATGCTGAGCATGGAATCCGTACTCCAAAAATAAAAACACTTCTATTCTCATACATTAAGTTCATGCTCAGCATGATCTCCAAACTCTATCAAAACAGTCCTAGATATCCACAACTAAGTGTGTGTGTAAACAGAAAAGTGTTGCATCAAATAAATTAAATAACATGTGATGTGCTTGTATCACTTACTCACCATGGGTATTTACCCGATTTGAATTGCTTATGCCTTTGCATTTTTTTTCTTATTTCTTTTTGCATTGCATTTTTAGCCACATGCGATGCTTAGCACTAAGCATCGCGCGTCTTGGGCTCAACAACATATCTGCGAAGTATAAATATACAGTACAATACAGGGAGGCAAGTCGGGGGGTTACCTGTGAGGTCGTCAGAGACAGGATAAAAGCATCATGGATGTCCGGAACATGAGCGAAAAAAGGGGGAAAAGAGGATGTCCAGACGGGGGTGTCGGCCTAGGTCGGGTGTGCGGCGGAAGGGGCTCGGGAAGGTTGCTGGAGCGTGAAGGGGTAACAATGCGTTAGGTAGGAGGGTCAGCGATGATGTTGCCGGGCAGGGGGGCGACAGGAGGCGGGCCGGGGGTTAGACTGTCGGCTGGCCGAGGGGCAACAGGAGGCGGGGCGGGGGGGGCAACAGTAGGCTGGCCGGGGGGCTGCGAGCGGCGGGCTGGGGGGCAACAGGCGGCGGCCCGGGGGGGGGGGAGCGACAGGAGGCGGCCCAAGGGCCGACAGTAGGCAGGTCGGGGGAGGGGCGACAGGAGGCAGGCAGGGGGTGCGACAGGTGGGGGCTGTGGGGTGATAGGAGCCGAGTTGTGGGGCGATAGGAGGCAGGTCGGGGCCGACAGAAGGTTGGCCGGGGGGAGGGGCGATAGAAGGCGGGCCGGGGGCGACCGTATGTGAGCCGGGGGTCGACAGGCGGCGGGAAGGGGGGCGACGGGTGGCAGGTTGGAGGGCGACAGGAGGCGGGCTGGGGGGGCGAAAGGAGGCGGGCCGAGGGGGCGACAGGAGGCAGGCCGGTGGGCAACAGTAGGCGGGCCGGAGGGCGACAGGCAGTGATGTCTTCTTTTAAATCGTTGTAATTTTGAAAAGATTTTTATATGAAAAACATGTGAAAACCAGACATCAAATAATAAAAACTGGTTCTCACTAGTGGATGAGACCAGGTCGAACTCAGGGAACATGAATATTTCGTATTAAAGCACACAAATCTAAACTAATCTTTATTGTCTGAATTATTGAAATGTAAAAATGTTCAAGAAAAGTAAAAACAACTAACTATTACAACAAATGAATACCCTTCGCAGAGTCGTAAAGTGCAATATTTACAAACCCAATTTAATTCCTAATTCTAAAAATAAAAGCAAAAATCTTCTACTCGTATGCTTCATCGTGTCACGTAATCTCTTCAGCTCCACTCCTGTGCTATCCTGCACAAGTCAAAAGAAACACAAGCAGTACACGAAACTAACACCCAATTATCAGAATTCGGATAGTGCACTAAAATCCGATAGTATTTAAACCGAGTCCAGAATGTAAACATAAAAGCAATCCATGCATCCACCCTAAAATCCTGAGATCATGTGACCAATGGTCACCAAAAATTCAAGCATCAACGATGATCATTGAACAGTGACAGCGATTAGTAGCATCAGTAACTGAAAAGCTTAGTCAATAGGTGATCCATCAAATATTATCCAAGTCAACTAATCACAAATCAGATCTTTAATCAAATCAAAACATTACATAATTCTGATAGACCTAACTTGGTTCAAAGTTCAAATATTTGATAAAATCAGAAATCAAATTCAATCAGCTTTGGAAAATAGTAGTCATTGATTCAAAAATCAGTAATTTCCCCTTTCATATGGGATTTAGACATCCGATCAAAAATTAAAAAAAAACATTCACAGTTATTTCCAACAGAAATAATGTTCACCGGAGGATGTAGTAAACAGTAGTCACCGGAAGAATATAACTATTCACGATTCTAATCGTGAATGGGAAATATCAACATCATTGATTCAATGGAATTCCACTCAACAGAATCGATCCAGATCAAGATGATCTGGATGCACCGGAAGAAAATGCATCCACCAGAAAGGAACACAGCATCATTTATGTTACCGGAATGTGAATTTCTCAGAGTATCAACTTGAAATCCACCGGAATGACTCTGCCGGATAGATATTACGGCAAATCAAAGTTCAAGATGATCTGGATTTGTCATTCCGGTGAACATTACTTCTATCGTTGTAATTTCCTGTGTCTTGCAGATGATCCAGATGATCTAAATTCAGATGAACCAAAAATAGGACAAATAAATCGATCCAGATCAAGATGATCTGGATGCACCGAAACTTGCTAAAATGTATTAAATTCGGTGACAGATTCAGGTCACGGTGAACCGGAATTTCAAATCAGAGTATCGGCAACCTCAAATTAGCTTAAAATGACATTCAGATCGGATTATCCATTTAAACATTCAGATCAAAGTAACAAATCACAAATCTGTCTCCTAAGAAAAAATTATCAATCCAGATGATTGATCAAATATTTATAGAAATGTTTTGGAATCAAGTGACAGATTTTAAAATCAAAGAATAATGGATTTCAGATCAAATTTATAAAAAAAAACAATTGAAATCCAATCGGATGCACACAGATCTGATGAATTATGCTTAATTACTTTGGCTTAGTTAACAAAATCGTACTGATAGAAGCAAAAGCATATCAGATTGAAGATCAAAGTGAACCAATTTTTTTTTATTTCACAAAAACAACAAACAAACAACAATCAGAAAAAAAAACAAAAAACAAAAACAAAATAGAAATAATACACAAAAGAAATCTAATAAAGCACAATGCATAAAATTCAGAGGCTAATACTAGGTATGATGAATTTAAAATGTACGATAGAATTGAAAACAAACATTATATCTACTGTTACAAGAATTCAGACTAATCAAACAAAAGAAGAAGAAGAAGAAGAAGAAGAAGAAGAACTTACCGAACTGGAAGGGTTAGAAGAGAAGTGGAATCCTCCTATATGCCATTACCGTAGCTGATTGCCTCCATCGGATTGAGGAAGAAGAGAGATCAAGGGAGAAGGAGAAGAAGGAGGAAAGAAACAAGGTGAAGGGGAAGGGTTAGGAAAGAGGGCAAAGGCATAAGAGAGAAGACAAGCCTCTCTTCCCTCTACGTATCATATTTAAAGATTTGAAATTTTCTCCATAAGTCCCTCTTCTTTTAAAAATTGCATTTCAAAAACCTCTCTTCAAAAAGTTATTTACAAAACAACTCAAAATGACTACGTTTTAGAAAATACAAAACTAAGTCTATTTTAACTCTAATTTTTTTATGATTTTCAAAAACTAAACTACTACAATTATGTCAAACACTAAAATATGCATTAAAATGTAAAATAAAACTAATTTTCATGCATTTTCTATTCTTATATTATTTTAGCACATTTACTCGAAACTAACATAAAATTGGGTTTTTAAATCATTTTCTCATGAAATCATGCATATTTTTATATGAAATATCCCTAAAATATATGCATGATCAGGCAGCGGGCTGGGGGCCGACAGGCGGCAGGCCGGGGGCAACAGGAGGTCATTCATGGGCCGACGAGAGGAGGGTGGAGGACCGACGGGAGGCGGGCTGGGAAAATGCGGTGGAGACAAAACAGAAAAGAGAAAGAAAGGAGAAAAAATTAGGGATTTACGGGGAAATTATCGATGGCCAAATTATGTCGCTATTTGGAGAAGACTCAACGACGAAATAGTTCTGTCGTTGATCCATCGCTAAGCTACAACGAATATGGCGACGGATTATCGACATAATATTTTTCGTCACTACAATCGCAAATAAATGATATTTTAGCGACGACTATCATTCACTCGCTAATTTGTCGGCACTTTGCAACGAATTTTGTCTGTCACAAATGTTCGTCGCTAATTAAGGTTTTTCTTGTAGTGATATGTTTGTCCTGAGACTGAAAATTTCAAAAGTTTCTGCCAGACGTATGTTTTTCGATTTCTTTATTTTCAAGCTTTCAATATCACAATTGACAGTACGAAGAAATCATGTCAATTTAATGAAAGAAAAAGCTGCTAACTTTTTGCTTGTTAAATTCTCAGCTAGTCTTGGTAGAAAGTTCAATAATTGCTTGGATTGACAAAAACAACCATCCTGCACGTATTCCATTGAAAGTAAAATTGAAGTTGCAGTCTGTTTGATGCTACTCATGTACAGATGAACGTGAATAAATACATGGTTTAGTTAAAGGTCATCAATACAGTATCCACAAAAGCAAAATTTCCTACAAAGAAAGGAGAAAAATGCTAGTGTTTGCTACCTCGGGAAGGCTGCCAATAAATGTTGATGTCTTTATACAGTCATTCTAGTTCAAATAGATAGAAGAAATGGTGAAAGCTTTTAGTGATGTTGGAACTTTGCCATTAAATTATCTTACTATTGTCAATCATCAACAAATTAATTCTGGTGCACTCACTTTAATTCCTTATAAATTTCGTTCATTACATCCTAAAGTAGTTCAAATAAATAGGGCCTCTTTGTTTCATGTAATTTTCATGGAAAAGTACTGAGCTGGCATCTCTTTAACTTCCTTTCCTATTATGAGTGAAACAAACATCAAATTATCATGGTAGGAAAGCGGTGTGTGGACACAAGTGGGTTCTACCAGTTTTTTTATGCAAATCCTTTCATACCTCTCCGCCTATGAAAGCATTATCTGCAAAAATTTCTTCACTATCTTATAATGAAGGATGTTGCCTCAAATGTTTTTAGCTACTCGAGATTGTAAAAACAACATGCTAAGTCTATTCGAGTGCTCCCACTTCTCAGAGATAGTCTTTTGTTCGGATGTACTCTGCTTTATAAGAGTGGGAGGTTTTTCAATCCTAAGAGTCAAATTTAGGTCCATGTAACCTAGAGTGAATAATACTATTTATTTTCAATCTGAGTAATTGGATTCGTCTAACATGGGGATGTAACTAGAACTGTCAATGATGAAAGAACATAGTACAATACGAAACGAAAGAAAATGACCTTATAATTGCTCAAATGAGACTCATGTTGAAAATGTAAAAAACTGATACCCTTTATTAATTACCTTTTATAAGATAAGTATAATTGGTCTATTATTGTTCCACTTTGGTGGAAACGATAATACTCAGTTGTTTCACCTCCTCAATTTACGAGGAATTAAATTTAATTAATGGAACTAGCAGACCATGTAACCAGAGATAATTTAACATTGTATCTTTGGGTACAAACATGCTTCATGGGCTGGTATACACATCTACTATTATACCTTAGGTGAATTTGGAACACAATGACCTACCTTTGGGGAGAATAATTTTTTCATAAAGTCACACACAATCATAATACTGAATCTTGACACGCTCCAAAGAATCCTCAATCAACACAACTAAAATCACTTTGATGAGTGTTGAGTCAATTAATCAAGATCTTTTACCATAAACATATTTGTATTATAAAGGATATCCAAGCACACATGATAATGCATGTATATTCATGACTTAGTATGTATTATATCATCAAAAAATATAATGTTCAAGACATTTATTCAATCTGAATTCAAATCCAAATCTGATCCAAATTCGAAATTTCAAATCAAAATTCGAATTGATAAAACTTAAGAAATTGAAATCAAAATTTAATAAGATTTCAAATTAAAATATACACTTAGTTTGAATCTTGGCTAATATTAAAACTCAAATTAAGTTTTTATTTAAGTTCAACTTAAATATAGATTAAATTTGATTAAAAATAAAACCTTTATTCAAGGTAAATTCTCAACTTGAAATTTATTTTGAATCCCCATTAATACTTGAATTATAAATAAATTTATAGCTTAATTTTGAATAATATTTTAGTCTCAATTTATTGTTATTTCCTGTAAAGTATAAAAAATTTATGGATTTTACAATTATTTTTCCGATTTTGAATTGGATATGAAGAGACCCATGATCATAATTATTTTAGATTTGACTTAGATTCAGATATATCATGTGCAGATTGATTCCAATATAATCTGGGTAGGAACTTTGACATATTAAATGATTGCTTCAAACAAAACCAAATTAACTACAATAAAAAGCTATATCACGAGATTTTTATAAATCTCGCGATATTTGTCAGAGAGCTTCTTCCTTCTAGAAATTTAAAAATTTTAATCCCTAGGGCCAGCCAGCTGCCCATCTTTACTTTAGCACCTGGATCTATTAATGTGAGAATGTCTGACCATCCACTATATTCTTTCTTTCCCAACTCTCCTTCCTTTGAGAAACAACCCGCGTGTTTGGAGCTACTAATGTGTTCATATGGTAAATCAAGGAACCAACGTTCCTGGTATACACTACAAGAAAAATGAGTATTAGTGACGGATGCTATCCATCGCAAACTCTGTCGCTAATGTGTTTAGCGACGGAAAGCGTCCGTCGCATAATCCTGGCCGCTAAAATGTGACAGAATTTATCTGTCGCCAATCCATCGCTAATTAGCGATGGATTATTTCTGTTGCTAAATACGAACTGATTTGGTTTGCGATGAAATTTAATCTATCGCTAATTTGTCGCTAAAATTTAACGACAAATATGTATCTGTCACTAATGTCTATCGCTAATTTAGCGACAGATTAATTTTCATCGCAAAATATCAACTGATTTAAATTGGCGACGGATATTAGTGATGTATATTATCCATCGCTAATCCATCACAAAATTTTTAAAAAAAAATTAAAAAAAAGAGCCCCGAGGCGTGCGCCTCATACGCCTTTAGGCGAGGCGTGCCTCAAGCCAAGGTGTACACGCCTTGAATTTTTTAGTCAAATGAGGGTCAAAGTCCGTATTTAACCAAAAATTAGGGTTTTTGTATGCAGTTTTAACTAAGCTACTAGTAAAAAATTGGGTCTGATCTATAAGACACCGGATCTCAAACATAAGCCTAAAAGCAAAATTCTTGCCCCCCCCCCCGAACCCCCGTCCGCTGAACGCGCAACGGGACCTGCGCCGGGGGGGGGAGCCCTCGGACCGCCCTTACTGCAAGGGAAAAAACTCTGAATCAGACTCCACAACTCATCAGTTGGACCTATGTTAAAATGAGTGGGTCCTCGTGAGGGATTCCAGCTCGGATCCTAAGTTGCAACTGAGAAGAGATCCAAGCTACAACATTAAAAGAGAAAATGCATACTGAAAAGATTTTTGTCACTTTTTTTCTTTTATTTTCTTAATGATTCTTTTCTCGTAGTGTTTTCTTGGGGTAATCAAATGTAGACAAGGTTCATAGATATCAAAATCAGTAAAGATGGTTCGTCATTGTATATAATATATTTGTTAAGAGCCTGGCAAATGAGATCTTTCATAACACTTGAAAAATCAATAATGGAAGAAGAGAGAGAGAGAGAGAACACATACATCGAATTAATACCAATATAAACCTAATGAATATGATGCTCAAATATCCAAATAGAAATAACAAGTGAAACATTGCGGGGGTGGGAGGAGCATACCTGCATGGCTCATAAGACGAACAAAAGATGCAATATCAATGCCAGCAAGGCTTTGTTGAGGTCATTTTATGAAACTTATCAACAGCACTAGCACTTTTTTGAGCAAAGGGTTAACATCAATTCTCAAATAAGCCTTCAAACCTATAATTGACAGAGTATTTGGAAAATATCATAACTCACAAAGCTCTCAACACAGTGAAAAAGAAAAAGTCAGCCTGAGAAAAGTATGAAGTGAACTAGTGAACATCAACAGTTGACGAGGATATCTTTTATGTTAAACTCAAGAGCAAAACAAGGCCCGATATCGATCTGCATAGATGTCAAACTTGTGCTATCAGAAAAACTATAACATATAGCCAAAACATAATCATCAAATGGGAAAACACTAGCTGAAAAAAATGTGTTCTAGCAGGCAAGCAATAGCAAGAAACCAGAAATACTCAGCAGAAAAAAGAGCCCATGCACTAGTATCATCTAAGGTAGAAGCATGCACTAGCAGGATGTAGCATAAAATTTCAATGTATATTAATCACTGAGAACTTCCCACACATATCGGCAATGCTATGCAGTTCTATGCATTTAGAATGATTATGCTAAGATGATGGTCTTTCTACATCGAGGAAGGAGTGAAGGAAAAACAATCAACAGAGCATAAATGATATCTCATGTTCAACTAAAGGTTGAAAGTATAAGACCATGAGATGTCACTCCCATGGCAACATAGACCCCCCTTGAAGATATCTACAAAGTGGCACACAGAATATGTGGAACTATAGAAAACAAGATTATTGAAAACAAGTTAAATATAGCAAAAACGAAATTAAGCACAAGAAAAATTCCACCTGTGAATTTTTTTTCACATAGTTCTCATTTTTATTTAATGATTGGAGATAACAGTCTCTAAATTCGCTAAAACATTCGATAGTTTGCAAATTGCAGTTTAAACCCTCAGACTGGTCATACAATGTGAAAATAAAATATCAGAAAGCAATAACATTAATGCCCTCCATTGGTCCAAGGGACATAAGTAGTAAAACTGATCAGAATGAAAGGACAATCTGGACCTAAAATCATGTTTATAGATATATAAAGGAAGATAGATAGCCATAGACATAACTCTTGGTGGGTACAAAAGACTTTCACATTTCCCATCCTTGGATTACTTTGTACAGAAATGATACATATGTATGTGGCCTCACTGGCAGAAACTGCACCACTATGTGCTTAACATAATCAAAGACAGTCTCGTGACTCTCATCCTTGTAGAACTGTAATTGAGCCTACATAGTACTTAAACAGCAGCTCAGATTGCACCAAGAAAGCAATTAGTTGTATTAGTGCTTCCTAAACATGGCATAAGAACAGTGATTCTGAAACAACATGCAAATCAGATGCAGCTGAACTGGGGTTCACTATAAAATTCAATGTTTTATATAGTGAGGCCAAAGTAGTTGGTCATTGAGATACAAGTTTCGGAATAATACTCAAGAGATGTACAAAAAGAAATATGTCTATCAATCAGATGCAATATATACTGCACTACTTTGAAATATTTTATTTACTTCTCATCTACAATGCAAGTTAATTGATTTCTTTTCCCACTTTAATTGCATTTATTTCTAGTTCCCATTTCAATCACCTTTTTTTAACCATTTCACCGATCATTGGACAAACAGTAATGAACCAGGTGCACTGGTTATAGGTCTGTGATATGTTTCCTTCGTGTGAAGCTCTGAGACAAGAATAACATTCATAAGAAATGAAATGACTTGACACTGAATAGATTGATAATCAGAAAATATTCAAATCAGATACAAATAATCTATATTTACAAAAAAACACATTTGAATTGGTTTTGGCAGAAAATGATTCCTTGAAAAATGACTTACCCCAGAAGTTGGAAACAATCAAATGCACAGATGAAATACAGAGTCAGACCCAATGTATGCATCCTTGAAGTGTTTGGGAAGCGGGTTTGCCAAAGCTTCCCTTACTTTCAGAGAAGGGGGAGTTTCTCACTTCCAAAGCGAGCTACTACATGTAGCAAGAAGGTTCCGATAACTATGCAATAAACACCCAAAAGGAATTTCTATCAGAGTAGTACAGGGGAATCATTGGTTTTAGTCCTTACATGTGCAGCAAGAGCGCAGAAGTCCCTACTGTTGTCACTCCAGCAACGCTGGAGAGGAAGCCCAGAATCGTTAGCGGGTTTCAACTGGACGTCGGGCTTCCCCACCGCCACCGGTACCGGCTTTCTCGGTGGACCAAGGAGTCCCACTCCCAGATTCTTTGCTCCCTAGCTCATCTTCATCCTCACCACCTGCCCCGTCGCGACGTACAACAACTCCCAAGCGTCGTCAGTCTGGTTCAGCGGCATCGATGGCGAGTCGGGAGGACACCTGAGACAGCCCATTCGAGCTCTCTCGACTGCCGTTCGAGTCCAGACTCCGGCCAGACCAGCTCCCCAATGTGTAGAGCGTCGATTGCAGCGACCCCACCTTCTCCAAACCCCCAAAAACCAATCAGCATCAAAATTCTGAAAACGCAGGAACTCAAATCACGGAATCCTGAAAACAAAGGTATCAATCACATAATCCTCAAGGGGGTAAAGTTAGAAAAGATTCGAAAACAACGAGTTTTACCTTCTGCACGACGTCCTTCTCGTCATCCTCCAGCGTCGAGCGAGCCACACGCTAGGTCAGTCCCGCCATGCATGTAGTCCTCCTCGTCACTCTCCGAGCTCACCACCGACTCGAGCATGTTGCTGAGGAGCAGCTTGGCGAGGTGGGTGAGGACGCCGCCCGGCTTGGTGCCGCCACCGGCGGAGGGGTCGTCATTGTCATCGTCGTCGCTAATGGAGGGGTCGTCGTTGTCGTCGTCATCGCCAGAGATGATGCAGTCGATGCGGATGATGACGGAGTTGACCTGGGGGAGGAGGGAGGCGAAGCGCCTAGAGACGGCGGAGCAGCGGCCGAGGGCCTTGAAGTTGCGTAGCTTGTTCAGGATAAGGAGCAGCACGGAGTCAGGAAGCCGATCGAAGTGGTCCACCACCACCATTGACATCCCAAGCCACCCACTCTGTAACGAGAGAGGGAGGGAGGGAGAATTTCTCACCCTAGTTTGACTGGTTTAAATAAAAAATTAGCTACGGCATTAGCGAGAAAAACTTTTTGTCTCAAAATCCGTCGCTAATTAGCGACAGATTCGAGCCAAAAAAAAAAATTTGCTTATCCGTCGCTAAGTTGCGATGGATCTTGAGACAAAAATTTTTCGTTGCGAATCCGTCACTAATTAGCGATGGATTTGCGACGGAATTTTTTTTGTCGCTAATTTTGTAAATATTTTGAATGTTAGCGACAGATAGTTTTAATTTTCTCGTTAATTGTATTGAGAATCCGGAGATAGTGACAATTCATGGTTTGGCTACTGTCAAGGCGATCTACTACTTTGGTGAATCTTAGGTCATGATACATGACTATATTTGGTATTATCGGAAAAAAAATTGATGAGAGGACCTTTAGAAGACCATGGGTCAAACCGAAACTCTACCCTTTCTCCCTCTGAAATTTCCCATCTCACCAAATCAATGATGCGTGCTGCACCCTATTTATTGCCTTAATTTCCAACCCAAAGGCCCTCTTATGTTATGAAGAGGGACCCAAATCGATACAAAGTATAGATATTCGATGTTAAGCTACCTTCCATGCTAGTTTAGCTAAACAAACTATGTTCATCTACTTCATGTTACGGATTCCCAGGCCTCCTTCTTCATGAACGATCGTGAAAATTGAATCTTGACTGCCCGTCTAGCGGGCCAAGGCCTCACCCCACTACAACACCCCTAGGGGTCTTTCTCTCTCTCTGTTCTCTCTTTTGGCAGTATCTTCAAAATATCATCAAAATTTGTGTACTTGACCATATACACCAACTTAGGTTTGTGTTAGATTGAGTCAACCAAATGAGTTCACGGGTCATGTTGGTTTTCTGTCAGCTCTCCCTGTAAACCTCACATAGAAGTTGGTGGATTGAATTGAATATGAAAGCAAAATATCAAGCAGCAATTTCTCCCTGACATCTGCACCAAAACTGTAAGAATTTATGAGAAAGGTACCCACCACAAGGAGACCCCTGACAGCTCCTACAAACCACGCGGCGCGCCCGTCGTTGGTCCATATTGACAACTTAACACGTTAGAAATCAAGCACCTATATTTTTTTTACATAAATCTTGGACTTCTGTTTGTCTGTTTGTGTTTTCTTTTTTAGCACGGTGGTGGCAATTGCGCATCATTCCCAAGGGATTCTTGCACTCATTGGTAGTTAACTAACGAGAACAAGAGTATTTAATATTTAAAACCCTAATCAACATCTGGGTATTTTTTATTTTAGTTAAGCCGCCTCATCAAGTAACTTGAGATAATTTCTTTTCAAAAGTTAGTAAAAGCAGAGAGAAATTATCAACTTATTAAGAAAAAAAAGGTTAGAATCTCCTTGACTCGAACCTTTATCCATTTTTTCCCCACGCATTAAACACGTCTTAGTTGAGAACTATGGGTGTGTACCGTGTTTGAAATTCAGGGGCAAAGTAATGTGGGGACAACTTTGTCCCGTGCCTTTGGTTTTAAAGGGACATGCCAGTCGCACCTAGGGCTGGTAAACGAGCTGAACGAGCCAAGCTTGAGCACATTTTTGTGGCGACCCCAGCCGAGTTCGACCTCATAATTAATGAACCTGAGAAGTTTGAGCTGACTTGTTTATTGAAAAAAATACAATGGTTTAGAGCTGGAAGAAATAGGATTATAAAAAAAATACATGTAAAAAACATATTACAGTAATACCTAACAAACTTATACCAGTCGGGCCGAGCCGAGCCAGAACCTATTGTTTGTATTCAGCTTGTTGAGCCTATTTTATGTGTTCCAACGAGCTGTTTGTGAGCCCAACATGAACCGAGCTGTTTCCCTGGCCTAGTGGCAACCCCTGGCGCGTTTCTGGAGGTTCAAGCAGCGTTTGTCAAGCGTGTCAAACGTCCCCATATGGACACAATAAAAATTTTAAAAAAAACATCGTGAGAAAACCCTATGGTTTCAATAGGTAAAATTTTCAAGTTTTAGACTTGAGTTCCAACAGAACTTACATTGGTCTAAGGTGACGACACCATCAAAGATTTGGTGATGTCAGCTTTGGAAAAAACTTCATGCTAGGTACGGTAATCTTTTATTGGTCTGCTGGTTAGGTTTTCATCTGGATAGACCAGGTTCTATCACCAGTGGAATACGACGTGTGTCGAAGTAAAGCAGCCATCCAAGCATTGACTAGGGGCGTCAACTGTTCGGGTTTACCCTAACCCGACCCGTCCAATTATGGGTCCGGACCCAAGTTTCCATTAAGACCCATAATTTATCAATGTAAAAATGATACAAATATTATTGGTCTGCTTCATGTAGTTCTTATGGGGTTCGGTTATTGTTTCTCTTATGGAGGGACCAATTATTCTCAGGTTCGGACCCCACACCATACCTCAAAATCAAGGCCTGGTCTGGTTCTACCTGGGTTCGAACCAAACCTGACCTATTGACACCCCTACTGATGACCCCCATTTTGCGAGGTTTCAAGAGGGGCGACTTTTTAAATCTTCTTTTTTTTATTGGCAAGCTGGGGTGAGGCAGAACCCGACATGTTACATCTTATCAATCTTACGGTCTCCTCAACCATCTTCAACCTGGCAAGTAGGGGGTGTCAATGAGTGGGGTTTAATTACCTGGACATGACCCGAACCAAACCTTATATGGTCCGGGTATTGTGATAAATAAGAAGACCTGAATAAGACCTGGGTATGGACCCCCATTAATACATGGACCCGGGTATAGTTTAAGAAATTTTATACCAGACTAGAGCCCAACCCGAGTTTCGATTAAGACCTGCAAATTTTTAATGTAAAAATGATAAAAAAATGTGGTTTTACCGGGTCTGGTTCATGTAGTTCTTATCAGGTTCGGGTATTGTTTTTTTTATAGTAGACCCAATTAGATTCGGGTCCAGACTCAATACCATACCCAAAAATCTGGTTTCGCCTGGGTCCGAACCAAACCTAACCGGTTGACACGCAAGGACCATAATTACGAGTATTTGGAAAATCTCACTATCACACAAAATCCACGTGCTAGTTAGATGCTTGTTCAGTCAACAGAAAATTTTAGAAATGGCAAAATCGTACATTCCGAGAAGGAGGCTGCCTGGAAGGAAAGGCTGTGAATAACGCTATAAATTGATGGAATTAGACACAAAGGAACCCAACTTGGTGATAGAAGATGGAAGCCATTACCAAGTTCAGCTATGGAGCTTTCCGCCCCTTCAACCCTTCCATTACCACAATGCCTGCATGCTCAGACTCAACCACTCTGCTTAGGGTTCCATCAACAACCAAGTTGCCATCTCAAAGAATGCTTAGTCTGACACCTCCTCGCAGCTTACTCCTTAACAAGGATCCTCTCACCCTCCTCCAAGACCAAGATGTGCAAAATGGATCATGGTACGTCCCTCTCACTACAACTATATATGACCCTGTAACAGGAGGATCAAAGAGTACTAATTTGGGATTTGACTTTTTCAGTGTGCAGGGCTGTCATGATGTTGAGCTTCAAGTTCGTGATTATGAATTGGACCAATATGGAGTTGTTAATAATGCCATATATTCCCATTACCTCGAACATGGTGAGACTGAAATGGTTTTGTTTTTGTTTCTAGTTTGGTTTTAGCCATTTTTCAGCTACAGTACTGATGGATTCACCAAAAATGTAACCCTGTATTTGGCTTCAGAAAAATGAGAATCAACGGAAGAATATAACCCAATCTTCATGATTTGATTTTATTCAGACGGCATTCATGGGTTTACATGTGACTGCACACAAACATCATGAATTTTGATTTTCAAGCGCATCACCGGCACTATTCTTCTTTAACATACTGTTTATCATTCTTTACCAGCTCTAATTATTTCATAATGCTGATGGAAATAAGAATTGCAGAATTAGTTCTTCTTGGCAGATTGCCTGCCAATTGTGAAACATGTGTTTCAAGATTGATTTCTCAAAATTTTGGTTTTTCTTTGATGGTTGAATGCATGCATTAGTTAATGGTTCCCTACATTCCCTATGTGTTTTAGGTTATACAGACGTGTTTGACAGAGTTGGTCTCGATATAAATGGATTGAAGTCTGAAGGCCATGCAGCTGCAACACACAAGCTGTCTCTCAAGTTTATCACTCCTTTACAGGTAAGTAGTTAGCCATTCAATTACTGTAGAAAGTAGACACAGTTTGTCGCCAAACAATTAACAAGGTGTTCAGCCCTATCGACTGGTACTAGGTAGCGGCTGCCCCTGAGGCGTGGTCCAGTGTTTTGGACGAACACTTATAAAGTGCTTGGCTCTTTTAAGAGAGAGAGCGGGGCAGAACACTCTGCTTCCCGCCTATCCTGCTAATAAAAAGGGACACACACTTATAAAGTGTTCTCCTGCATCACACCACAATTACTGTAGCATCTTCCGTGATTATCCATTTTATCATACGGAATTTTAGTGTGATTTGTACCATTACTATTTCAATATTTCCACTCAATGAAATAAGTAGGGGTCAATATCATTTTTGTTTATTTTTTTATGATGAACAATATATTACAAGTTTCAATTAATATAAGTAAGATAGATAGAGGGTTTCTCCAATGATGCTAAGAAGTTTGCACTTTGTAATTGTGGATGCAGCGTGGAGATAGGTTTGTCCTCAGACTGCAAATTTCAAAAATTTCTACCACACGTCTGTTTTTCGATTTCTTCATTTTCAAGCTTCCAAATCAAGAGGTAACTATCACAATTGACAGTAAGAAGAAATCATGTCAATTTGATGAAAGAAGAAGGAAAAACTGCTTAACTTTTTCTTGTTAATTTCTCAGCTAGTCTTGGAAGGAAGTTCAATAATTGCTTGGATTGACGGAAACAACCATCCTGCACGTATTCCATCGGAAGTAAAATTGAAGTTGCAATCCGTTTGATGCTACTCTTGTACACATTGTCGTGCATGGATACATGTTTCTGCTAGAGGTCATCAATACAACATCCACAATAGCAAAATTCCCTACAAAGAAAGGAGAAAAATGCTAGTGTTTGCTGCCTCCAAAAGGCTGCCCATAAATGTTGGTGTCGTTATGTAGTCATTCTAGTTCAAATAGATAAAAGAAATGGTGAGAGCTTTTAGTGTTGTTGGAATTCTAACATTAAATTGTCATACTATTGTCAATCATCAATGAATTAATTCTTGTGCACTCATTTTCATTCCTTATAATTCCTAGGGTAGTTCAATTAAACAGGGTATGTTTGTTTCATGTAATTTTCATTGGAAATTGCTAATCTGGCATCCATTTTCCTTCCTTTCCTATTATGAGTGAAACAAACATCAAATTATGTTGGTAGGAAAGCGGCGTGCTGACACAAGTGGGTCCTACCAGTTTTCTTG
Source organism: Nuphar pumila (assembly GCF_984573655.1). Taxonomy (NCBI): domain Eukaryota; kingdom Viridiplantae; phylum Streptophyta; class Magnoliopsida; order Nymphaeales; family Nymphaeaceae; genus Nuphar; species Nuphar pumila. Next base: position 75,199,437 of record NC_143263.1, on the reverse strand, counting down.
TGCAAATCCTTTTATACCTCTCCGCCGATGAAAGCATTCTCATGTGAAGGCTGCGCTAGCAGAATTTTTTTGAAATCTGTACCCATTTTTGTATAAGGTCTAAACGAAAGTGAGAAGAAGACGAAAAGGAAAGTAAACACACTCTATTTACGTTGTTTGAAAGGAGGGATAAGGCTTTTCTTATTTTACCATCCTTGGCTATTTACAATTGTATAGACTATTTCCCACATATCGGTGAGATCACTCGGTTACAATACAACAGTTGGTGGTTTTTTTCCTCCTCTTCGAGTTTCTTTCCCTTGTAGTTTGATTTGTTGAGATTAGAGAGTTGAAGACTTATCTTTTGATACTTCGTACTTATCCTTCAACCCTTCTAGAATACCAGTACCATTTTATCCTTCATTAGTTGGTATTTGGATCAATTTTGAGTCCAAACTAGTATCACTAATACTCCCCCACAAACCCAACATTGGAGATTTTCATAAGCCAAGTTTGAGACTTGAATTCTTGAACATGGATTTAGTTTTTTTTTTTTTTTAAAGAGTTTAAAATGACTTTTTGAAAGAGTGAAGGAGGGGTTTAGTTAATGGCTTGGTAAACACATTTGTAACTTTGAGGGGATGAACCATGTAACTAGTTGTTGTTGAGCCGTGTTCTCACCAACAAAATGATAATCGATCTCAAATGGAAAATGAGTTTCACTGTCATTTGAAGGACTCATAAATTGTCACAAAAAATAGTTGGAGCTTGGGAATATCGATGCCAAGATCCTAAAGAATTAAGTTAATCCATGTGATTTCTGCAGCCATTGATGAGAAAAAATGATACTCAGCTTCGGAACTTGAACGCTAACAGTTGGCTGTTTATTGGCACTCAAAGAAAGTAGTGAATATCTCATAAGTCCTTAAAGTGAATTCGCAATTTAATTTGGAAATGACATCAATGACAAATGTGTAATTACTTCCTGTAACTATAATGTCTTCAACATAGAGAAGCAACAGTCTACAACCTTGAGTATTTTGGCAAATTTAAAGAAAAATCTGCATCACTGCAATAGAAGCCCGCAACCAATAAGAAAATATTGAACCTATCAAACCATGTTCGAGACAACTGCTTAATTCCTTATAAAGCCCTTTTTAAATTCTAATCATAATTAGGTCTTTGAGAATCTTGGAATCCAAGCTATTGTTCCATTAATACAGGTTCAATTAAAAAAGCACACAAGAAAGTATTTGTTATATCCAATTGGCAAAATTTTCACCCATGAGCCAACACTACAAGAAATTATCTTTTTATTGGTGCTCCTCTTATGCGCGCCAATAATGAAGCATATTTACTGGCATAAAATATGATCGCGCCAATAAAGAAGTATTGGTACAACATACATTGTGCCATTATAACATCTTTGTTGGCATGATTATATTTAGCGCCAATGAAGTAAAAGTCATTACTGGCACGAAATGGTTACGATATTTTGTGTGGTGACAAGAGAAAATGTCTCAATAAAGTCAACTCTTGGCAATTGGGTGTACCCATTAGCAACTATGCAAGCTTTTAATCTATGAAAAGATCCATTTTCTTGGTAGTTGGTGGTCGGTGATGACAAGAGAAAATGTCTTAATAAAGTCAACTCTTGGTAGTTGGGTGTAACCATTATCAACTATGCAAGCTTTTAATCTATCAAGAGATCCATTTTCTTAGGGACAAGTTTCCAAGGGCTTCTGTTTCATCTGTCATAGCTTGATACCACCTAGGGTGGTTTAAAGCCAAAAATTTATGCGGGATTGGGATTCACATTCCCGTGTTTGGACAAAGTGATCATAATATGAGAATTTAAATCTGGAATGCTACTAATAACAATATCACCTTGATTTACATGTTGATGGTGTTGTTAATTGAGGTCATGTTTTTGTTGATTTCCATCTAATTGACCCATGATTTCATATATATCGGATCAGTGTGACTGCCATGATAGGATCCAGCTGTCTGGTAATCAGCAGTCGAGAGGTGCCTATGATCTAAGGTTGATGATGTCATAAAGTTGGTTTTCTGGTTTGATTCTTCCTCTTGCTCACAACTAGCAATCCACTCAAAAAATATAGAGATCTCATTCTGATTGTTAAAAGTGTTATGCCATTACCTCAAAAAAAGGTGTTTATTTTCATAAAAAATAACATGTATACCAATGTACACACGCTCTGGTTCAATGTGTTGACACCAACAACCCTGGTAGTTGTCTTTATAACCCACAAATACACGAGAAAGATATCTCAAATAATACTTGTACTTAACATAGTCTCAGATGAATGCTTTGTTTCAACATGTGATCTCGAAAATTTATCAAAAAAACATCTCATGCAGCAACTCCTTCGCTTCCTCTGTTACTCTTACGTACCACTGATGTGCTTGAAACTAGTAGAACCAATGAAAGTGGGATGATGGATCTTTTGAATCTTTTGGTTATTGAATCATAATTAATTTTTCTAGAATCAGTCAAATAAATCATTTTATGAAATATATATAGCAATTTACACATTGGACTACTAGAATCAAATTAGGTATCCGGACATGTTTCACATATACATGAATCAACGAGAAAATAATAGTTCATGATTTACACACACACATATATATATATATATATATGTGTGTGTGTAAATCATGAACTATTATTTTCTCGTTGATTCATGTATATGTGAAACATATATATCTATATCTATATATATATATATATATATTGACTTAATCGCATCTACCCTAAACGGATTCTTATTTTGACTCAGACTCGGAATAGGATGGTGCTATGCACTTGATGTACACAGCCCGGTACGGCTTGTCATCCAGGTAAATTGATTAGTGGGCCGGCTGGGCTGGGCTGGGCGGGCCCATTGCCAGGCCTAATAACAAACAACAGGAGGATCAAAGAGTACTAATCTGGGATTTGACTTCTTCAGTGTGCAGGGTTGTCATGATGTTGAGCTTCAAGTTCGTGATTATGAATTGGACCAATATGGAGTTGATAATAATGCCATATATTCCCATTACCTCGAACATGGTGAGACTGAAATGATTTTGTTTTTGTTTCTAGTTTGGTTTTAACCATTTTTGAGCTACAGTATTGATGGATTCACCAAAATGTAACCCTGTATTTGGCTTCAGAAAAATGAGAATCAATGGAAGAATATAACCCAATCATCATTATTTGATTTTTTTGAGACGGCATTCATAGGGTTATATGTGTCTACACACAAGCATCGTGATTTTGATTTTCAAGCGCACCACTGGCAATATTCTTCTTTAACATACCGTTTATCATTTTTGACCAGCTCTAATTATTTCATATTGCTGATGAAAATAAGAATTGCAAAATTAGTTCATTTGTGGTATTCCAAAACAAAGCTACAGTTTGTTCTGATGGTAGGGAGAAATTATTGCTTGATATTTTGCTTTGGAGGAGGTTTACATGGAGGGCTGGCAAAAAACAAAAAACCAACCCGACCCATCAACCCAATTGGTTGACTCAATTTAACACAACCTGAGTTGGTATATATATGGTCAAGTACAAGCTTAAAAGTTGGGTCATATTCATATCATCATATCATGGTGGCAAATTTTGAAGATACACCTGGGGGAGTTGTAGTTGGGTGAGGCCTTAGCCGCTAGACAGGCAGTCAAGATTCTATTTTCACGAGTGTTAAAAGAAAAAGTCTGCAAGCCACGAGAAGAAGGTGGCCTGGGAATCCTTAACATGAGTCAAACTTATCCAACCCAAATATTTAAACTTTGTATCAAATTGAGTTCCTCTTCAGAACGGCAGCAGCCATCATTGATTAGGTGAAATGGAAAATTTGAGAGGGGGAGAAAGGGTAGAGTTCGGGTTTAGCCCATGCTGTTCTCTCATCAATTTTTTTTTCAATAATACTAAGAAAGTCATGTATCATGACCTAAGATTCACCAAAGTATTAGATTATCAAGAAAGTCATGTATCATGATCTCGGGAAAACTTTAAGATTTTTATTTTTTTAATCTTAAATGTTTAACAACCAGAATTTGAAAATGAGGCATAACCAGCATTACTAAGTAACTAACTAACTAACTAACTAACTATATATATATATATATATATATATATATATATATATATATATATGAGAACTAAACATATGAGGCTCCTTTTTTGTTAGGGCTCATAGTTTAAAGTGTTTTATGATAAATCTAAATTGTTAGATGTGTTTTATCATGATTGATTTAGTAAGAATGGACTCTTAGATCATGTTATATATATATATATATATATATATATATATAATGAGCAAACCTAGCAAGACTGGACCTAGTTTAGGCCCATAGGCTAGGCAGTTCACAAAATTGAACATGCACTGATTGTTGCATTAGGGTCGAAAAAGAAAAAAAAAATCTCATTGCAACAGTAATAGATTTAATGGAACAATATAAACGAGTAGATGGTCTATCGTTAGAACAATTGTTTTGCTCAAAAAATGAGTTTAGGAAAGGTGGTGTCAGTTCTGCCAACTCCATTCCCAATGCAGTGTTTTGGCAACACCTTTGTTCTCAAACAGCAGAGCACTGGGAAAACCACACTACACCTCTGATTCACGACTCCCAAACAGAGCCTTGGTTTCTACTTAAATCATCAATAATAATAAGGAAGCCTGCTTAAACAACTAAACTAGTCAAAATCACAGACGAAGGTAAGATCAGTGTTGTCAGTATCGGTGGGTATCAACTGATATTTATAATCAATGTTGTCAGTATCGGTGGGTATTGGCCGATATTTATCTTATCGTCAAAAAATCGATATGACACTGACCTGAATCAGCTATATTTTTTTAAAAATGTAAAAATAGCTTAAAATTTAATATTATTTTAATAGTTTTAACACGTGTCATATTCTGATTGACACATACTACTTTTTAATTATTTTGGCCTATTCTAAACGATACATTTGTGTATCGGTATGGGCCACACCCGAATCATTGGCGAAACAATACATGTCTGATTTCCATAGTAAGATGCATACCTTGAAAACATGGACACCAACTACCATTTGTCAATTGTACTAAAAATTGGACAACTATATGCCTAAAAACCAGATGTTGGATGGTTGTTAAATGGGGGATCAAACCATGAACTTTAATTTTGACAATCATGAATAATATTAAAAGCATAAAACTTTCCAACTGTTGCTTGTTATAACTATAAAGATGCAAAACATTGGTCAATTATTAGGAACGACTCTAAGATTTTCTAGGCATACAAATCCACCGTAAAAAAAGGAAAGCTAAAATAAAGTAAACAAAGTCAAATAATTGTTTTTTTATGATGAGGAATCCGTGTAACCAAGATCGAGCCACATTGGACCCCACCCTGGGTGGCAAATCCTAAGAGGGAAATTGCCCCAATAATGCCCTCTGGTGGTTCGGCCTCAAGAGTCCTCGGGCCTTCAAACTCTCAACCTTTCACATAGCCTAGAGTACCTCAGCCAGAGGGCAGGTTGCACAAATCTAAGTCTGGTGAATACTAGGTTAACCAACACTACAAGAAAATACGTTGTTAGCGACGGACTTTAGCGACGAAAGTATTCTGCCGCTAGTTAGCGACAGATTAACGAGCGAAAACTATTGGTCGCTATAATGAATGAAATTTACGAAAATAGTGATGTAAGATATATCGTCGCAAAATCCGTCGCTACTTAGCGACGGATTTTGCGACATAGTGTTTTGTCATAACGGACACAACATTTGGCGACGGCCTTTGCGACAAAAGATTTTCCGTCGCTACTTAACGACGTAATTGGCGACGGAATATATTCTGTCGCTAGTTTCGTAAATTTGATTTACATCGGCTTAGCGACGAAATTAATCCATCACTAAGCCATGGCGAATTTTTGAATAACCCTAATCCCAGACAACTTTTCATTTTCTTCTTTCGCTGCTCCCGCTCCTGTCGTTCGCCCGTTCCCGTTGTTCGCCCGCTCCTGCCGTTCGCCCACTCCCGCCATTCGTCGGTCCCACCGTCCGCCGTCCGCAGGCCCCGTCATTCGCCGCCGCCCGAAGACAGGTAAACGAGGGGTCGACCCCCACGCATTTTCCGGGAGGGGGTCGACCCCCTGCTTTTTTCGACAGGGGGTCGACCCCCTGACCCCCTGCCTGTTCCGGCAGGGAGTTAACCCCTTGCCTGTTCTGGCAGGGGGTTAACCCTCTGCTTTTCCGGCAGGGAGAACAGGCAGGGGCATAACCCCTTGCCGAAACAGGCAGGGGGTTAACCCCCTGTCGGAACAGCAGGGGGTTAACCCCTTGCCTTTCAGGCAGGGGGTCGAGCCCCTGCCGGAATAGGGGGTCGGTTAACCCCCTATGTTCCGTAAGGGGGTCGACCCTCTGTCAAAACAGCAAGGAAGTCGACGCCCTGCCGAAACAGCCTCATTTTTTTTATGGTGACTTCATTTTAAAACAATATTTTTTTGTGTAGATTTTTCAACGAAACCTGCTTGTGCTCAGCCACCTGTGGTAAGTAAGTGACAAAAACAATGCAAATCGGGTAAATACCCGTGGTGAGTAAGTGATGCAAGCGTATCACATGTTATTTAATTTATTAGAAGTAGCATTTTATTGTTCACACACTCACTTAGTTGTTGATATTTAGGGTTGCTTTGTTGGAGTTCGGAGATCATGCTGAGCATGATTTTAATGTATGAATATGGAAGTGTTCTTATTTTTTGAGTACGGAGTCCATGCTAGGCATGGTAGTAGTTAGTGAAATATTGAAGTGTGTTTGCTGCAGGTACAAGTTTGACATTTGTTTGATATAAATAATTACGATGTATTGCAATGTTTGATGTAATTGTATCCATGCTTGCATGTAGTTACTTTCAATTTGATTATGACTTTCATGTGAAATTGTATAATGAAAGCATGTTTCAAATGATTGTATTGTGTCATTAATAGTTTGCACATGAAAATATTAAGTTATTAATGCATGCATCAAAATTCTTGTTATTGTATGACATCGTATATTGCATGATAAATTTGATATTTTCTTCATCGTAGCATTCTGATTGTTCTCTTTTAATTCGTTAGGTTATTATTCGTAACATCATAAGAAAATGACTGCAAATCGTGAATGGATGTACCGTAAGATAGTGGACAATGAGTTATCGCATGAATATATAGATGGTGTTGAAAGTTTTATTGAATTTGCAACGGCAAGTGTTAGTACAGTAGATCCCACAGGTCGGATTAGGTGTCCCTGCAAGATTTGTAAGAATAATCAATTTGTAGAGCTTCATGGCATTAGACATCACCTATACAGGAAGGGTTTTATTAGTGATTATCAGAACTGGACGTTTCATGGAGAAGAATTTAGAAATAATTTTGATACACGGGTGAATGTGGTGCACGATAATCCATATATGGATTTGATATTTGATGCCGCAGAAATAGAACTGGGTTCTGTTATGAGTTCTATTGATGTAAGAACTGTCGTAGATGAAGAATCATCAAACGATGCAGCTAGTAGATTTTATGATTTAGTTAGAGATACTGATGAGCCACTTTGGAACGGTTGCGAGAGTCACACTATCTTGTCTGCAATTCTTCAACTAATGAATTTGAAGTCCGAGTATAATTTGAGTCAATCATGTTTTGACCGTTTGTGCATGATTGTGAAGAGTATGTTGCCCAAATATGAGAAATTGCCACGAAATTTCTATCATGTGAAAGTTATCGTCAACGCTCTAGGTATGGGTTACAAAAAGATTGATGCTTGTCCAAATCACTGCATGTTGTATTTCAAGGAGAAAGAAAACAATATATCATGCCATCATGTGGGCATCCTCGGTTCAAGCCAAAGACAAGAGGCAATGATAGCACGAGATCAAAGGAAGTTTCATACAAGTCGCTCTGCTACTTTCTTATCACTCCTAGATTGCAACGATTGTATATGTCTTCAAGGACAGCTAAACACATGAGATGGCATGCAAATAAAGTTCGACACGATGAAAACACGATCACGCATCCTGTTGACGCTGAAGCTTGGAAGCACTTTCATCGTACTTATCAGAACTTTGCAACGATGAATAGTGGCGTGTGTGTCAAGGGTAGCAGCTACAAAATGAACATGATTACTACGGTGTTATAGAGGAAATAATGGAGTTGACTTACTTAGGCATAAATAACAGGGTAACTTTATTCAAGTATCATTGGTTTGATCCAACCGCAACAAGACTCTACAAAGCTTCAGGCATTGTGGAGGTGAATCATAAATCCAGGTTTAGAACATATGAACCATTCATATTAGTCTCGCAAGCTCAACAAGTTTATTATACTTCATATCCGAGAATAAAAAAGTCAGATAGAAATAAATGGTGGGCAGTTTGCAAGGTGAAGTCCAAACTATACCGTGAGTATGATCAGTTACAGGAAGATAAGTTAGCTGAAGACAACGATTACTATCAATCAGATGATATCTATGACTTCGCTTATGGTCACGATGTTGCGCATGATATGCATGTCATATCTCCATTGGCCGATGAAACATTCATAGAAGAATGTGATCCAAATAATATACCAAGTGGATGGGTAAACAATGAAGAAGAAGAAGAAGAAAGTCAAACAAGTGACGAGGAAGAATTCTCAAGCTAGTGAGCAAAATCTTGTAATACAGACCTCTATTTAAATGCGTTACAATACTTGATGTGAATGATTTGAATTATTTGAATGTATTGTAATACTTGATGCGAATGAATGAGTTGTATTGCAATACTTGATGTGAATGATTTGAATTATTTGAATATATTGTAATACTTGATACGAATGATTTGAATGCATTGCAATGAATGATGTGAATGATTTGAATTATTATAATACTTTATAATACTTGATGTGAATGAATGATTTGTATTGCAATACTTGATGTAAATGATTTGAATGCATTGTAATACTTGATGTGAATGATTTGAATTATTTGAATGTATTGTAATACTTGATACAAATGATTTGAATGCATCACAATACTTAATGTGAATGATTTGAATTATTTTAATGCATTGCAATACTTGATATGAATGATTTGAATTATTTGAATGCATTATAATACTTGATGCAAATGATTTGAATGCATTGCAATGCTTGATGTGAATGATTTGAATGCATTGCAGTACCTGATATGAATGATTTGAATGCATTGCAGTACCTGATATGAATGATTTGAATGTATTGTAATACTTGTTGCGAATCATTTGAATGTATTGCAATACTTGATGCGAATGATTTGAATTATTGTAATACTTAATGCGAATGACTTGAATGTATTGTAATACTTGATGCGAATTATTTGAATGTATTGTATAACATATGTTATTTGTTAGAATATGGTTCGTAGATGTTACAGTGGTCGCTCATCCAGTAGTAGCCAGGCCCAACCTTCATCTTCACGGGCTCCTGTGATAGGTATATCATTTAACTAATTGAATGCTCGATTAGTTCAAATGCGCATTCTGAGAATTTCTAACGTATTTTTTTACAGATGATATTTCGCCTGTACACGACCCACCTACACCAGTTGATCACACAAGTTAGCAGCCAACAGAGGAAGCAGGGTCTTCTCAGTCTAGCACAAGAAGACTCATTCGAATAGTGTATATCGATAATCGATCGTAAGTATTTCGTTTTCAATTATTGCATATCTTATAAATATTTTATATTGATATTTACTATATACCAATTCATGTGCATCATGAGGTTTGAGCCACAAGAAGTAGTACGTGAGATTAAGAATTCACTTCTTCAACATCTACCAAGACCGGTTGCTCAATGAAAAGAGTATCCAAATGAGGTATTAGACAGATTGTGGTCCTCATTCACGGCATACAGTTGTTTCTCATATTTAATGTATTTCATATTTAATTTTTTTTAGTCATGTCTACTAACTTTCTGAAAATATTTGTAGGCTTTAAATCGCTTCGCAACTACGGTGGAAGAAAATGATGCAAGGAAGGTGTGGCAGAAGGTGGCTGCAAATCGATTTGCAGACATGCTGCACAATATAAAGACTGCAGCAAAAAAAGCATCTGGCGGAATAGATGATCCACTACAGTGGAAGAGCCATGACCCTATTACTATCAGGAGAGATTATTGGGATGGAATGTGCGATAAGTGGGTGGGAGATGCATTTCGAAATCGCTCTGCGAAGGCTGCACAAAATCGAGCGAAAATGCCCGAAGCCCATCTACACACAGGTGAATCTAAGACATTTGGGAGTCACCTGAAGAAAATGGTAACTCATCAATATATAATATTAAGTTTAGAAGTATTGTTGCAAACTTGTTAACTAAATCTTTTATCATTTAACTTCGCAGGAAGCAAAAAAAAGAGGCATTGTACCATATAAGGATGTGTTTATTGAAACACATAAACAAAATACCACGGGAGACTTCGTATCAGAGAAGGCGAGAACAACAACGGTATGTATTTATTCTATTAATAATCATTGCAATATGCAAGTTATCATAATGTTATCATTAATTATTAATGTATACTTTAAACATTATTTTGTAAGAGGCATATGAGCAACAGATGGTAGAGCGATATGGTGATGACGCTACTCAACATCCATCATTTGATCCTGCAGCAGGTGAACCCAAAAAAGGTCGCGTGTTCGGGTTTGGGAGTAATATGAACACTTCACTTGTTATTACTTCTTCCACTTACGGCTCACAGACTTCTTCAGTCGACATAAGCTCCAAGCAACAGGCTATTCTTTTCGGTGAAGATGTACACCAGATCGTTAAGGACACACTGCGTGACTACTTCCATGAAACTGTCGTCGACGTTCTGCGAGATGAGTTCAACAGTTTTTTGCTGAACAAAGGATCTTCGATTGCAAGTCCCTCTCAGGTATAATCACATATTCAGTTTTTTGACTGCCTTAGAACACATATGAGCATAATCGAATCACATATATAATTTTTTGGCTGCCTTAGAGCACATATGAGCATGATGGAATCACATATAGAGTTTTTTGCCTGCCTTAGAGCACATATGAGCATGCTATAATCACATATAAAGTTTTTTGCCTGCTTTAGAGCACATATGAGCATGATAGAATCACATATAAAGTTTTTTTGACTGCCTTAGAACACATATGAGCATGCTATAATCACATATTCAGTTTTTTGACTGCCTTAGAACACATATGAGCATGTTATAATCACATATTCAGTTTTTTGACTACTTTAAAACACATATGAGCATGCCAAAATCACATATAAAGTTTTTTTACTGCCTTAGAACATATATCATTCATGATAGAATCACATATAAAGTTTTTTGCTTTGCCTGCCTTAGAGCACATATGAGCATGATAGAATCACATATAGAGTTTTTCTGACTGCCGTAGAACACATATGCACATGCTATAATCGCATATTCAATTTTTTGACTGCCTTATCACACATATAAGCATGATCGAATCACATATATAGCTTTGTTTTTGCCTTAGAGCACATATGAGCATTGTAGAATCACATATAGAGTTTTTCTAGTTGTCTTAGAACATATATGAGCATGATATAATCGCATATAAAGTTTACTGCCTTAAAACACATATCGTTCATGATAGAATCACATATAGAGTTTTTTGCCTGCCTTAGAGCACATATGAGCATGATAGAATCACATATAAAGTTTTTTTACTGCCTTAGAACACATATGAGCACATGATAGAATCACATATAGTGTATAATTTATTTCAATAATTTTGTTTATCAATACTGACTGTTCTTTTCTTATGTAGGTTGTTAGCGATAATCAGCGTAGCAGAGCTAAAGGGACAGATCAAGGCAATGAATAAGAAGATGCACAAAATCTTGGCGATGATTAGATTAATGTGTTGAAGAAGTTCTATTTTTTTTTTTGTTTCGAAATTGTAATTGTTGAATTGTAAATAATTAAACTTGTTAATTTTAAGGTGGAACGATTAATTGTTGTAGATTCCTTTTATATGAAATTTTATGTATACTTTGTTTTTTATTACAGGAAATATAAATTGTACCATTCTCGATATTTAATTTTCAAATAAATTTTTTTTTCGTGTTTGCGACGGATTAGCGATGGATTTTTCCATCGCTATGTATATAAATCTAGTGATGGCTTAGCAACAGATGTAAATCCGTCGCCAACCGAGGTCACCGTTAAGTGTTGGCGGATTGACGACGGAATACGTCGTTCGTTATTCCGTCGCAATTACCGACAGAACTGGCGACGGATGTATTCCGTCGCCAGTTAGCGTCAAAAAATTTGTGATGTAAGCTTTCCGTTGCCTCGTCGTCGCTAAGCCGGTTAGCGACGAAATGTGGTCATCGCTAATCCACTACTTTGTTGTGGTGCAACTCCTTTCCCTTAAACGATTTGGCAGTCCATAAAATATACATTAAATAAACTCTTAATTGTTTCATTCCTGTAAAAAGGAAAGACCTATTAGCAATACTAGAATTTGGACTCAAAACCAACCCAAATACCAGCTAACGAAGGATCAAATGGTATCACTATTCTAGAAGGGCCAAAGGATAAGTTTGTAGGATTAAAGAATAAGTCTGTCAGCTCTCTAAATCTCAGCGAATAGGACAAGGGAAGGATACTCAATGAGGACAGAAACGACCAACTGTTGTGTTGTAGCCAAGTGATCTCACCACTATTTATGGTAAATATCCTATAATTGTAAAAAACCAAGGATTGTAAACTATTCACATTTTCTTTTGGTAATTAATTAGTTTAAGGTGTTTCTTTCATTTGATCTTAGTTTGTTTCAGGAATTGTTTCTTGGGGGTTAGTTTGTTTGTTTTGTTAATTTGTCTTTTAGTCGTTAGTTGTCATAACTTAATTCTTGTTAGTTAGATAGTTAGTATTATTATTTTGTCTTGTAGTGGATTGTTATTTCATGTTAGTTTAATTCAAGTTTTTGTGATTTTTGCTTATAATAACCTTCGATGTTTTTATAGTTTTCTTTCTCATTTTCGTGTTTTGTCTTTGATTCTCGTAGGGAGACGTTTAGACGTGTAGTGAGCCCTCAAAAGTACCCCTGAAAAGCCCTCTGAAGTCCTTAAAAGGTCTCCTCAAAAAGCCCTTCAGGCCCTCAAGGAGCCCCTTCAGCAAATAGAAATAGAAAAGAGATTGGTGAAGAAAAAGAAGAGAGATCATAACCACTGAAGGACAACGAAGGAACAAGAAGCTCAAGAATTGAAGATCATTTTTTTCTTTTATTTCAGATTAGGATTTTTATTATTTTATTATTTAATTTACATATGTAATAAAACCATTTATTTTTATTTGTTTAAGCCCTCGACAAGGGGCCACACTCTTATTTAGTTAATTGTTTTTATTTTTAAGGCAATAAAGAGTAGTTTAGTTATTTATGGAATATAAAGTATTTTTCATGGTCCCTGAGTTCGACCCAGACTCCACCACTCGTGCGAGACAGTTTTTATTATTTGATGCACAATTTGCATAAACGTTTTTATTGAAAATATCATTTTAAAATACTCTACTGAAACAGTTGCATCAAATTTTTGGTGTCGTTGCCAGGGAACGACGATTAAAATATGAGTATTCACTTTATTGTTATTGTGTGTTCACGTTTATTTAGGTTGCTAGTTTTCTTTCTGTTCTTTACTTAGGGTTGCTAGTTTCTTTCTTTGTTTAATTGTTTAGGATTGCTAGTTTCTTTCAGTACTTAGGATCTAGAATCACGTGTTTGCAAATCCTAGATACCAACTTGCCTTTCTTGCACGACCCACCTATTAGGCTTTCCCTTAGGAGGTGATTGCACACGATTGGTATTATGCTCTTAGTTTATTTTCGCAAAATATTTGTTGGGTGCAAGTGTGTGGTGATGTGTTTACTACTTCTTAGTTTTCTTTTTCTTTACCTGCTTTGTGGTTTGGCCGCTCTGCACGTTAGGTATTTAGAAAATATATTCTTTAAGATGGTTGTTGCACCGGTCTACCCTTAGGTGCATGCAAGGGTGATGGTCACTTAACCCCGAGCTTGCTGAGTCAGTTGAGGACCCCGAGTCCCTTATTAGAAGAGCCCGCAGATCCGGCCCCATGGTTGATGATCAACATTTGACCCGTCCTCTCAGGGAGTACTTCATGCCCAATGTTTACACTCCTGCCTCCTGCATCACTAGACCTGATGTAGGAGCCAATCATTTTAAAATCAAGGCTAATGTCATCCAAATGTTACCATCCTTTTATGGCCTTAACAATGAAGACTCCTATTGTCATCTCGATGTGTTCCTCGAGATCTGCTCTACAGTGCGGATCAACAATTTTGGAGATACGCGTTAAGGTTAACGTTGTTTTTTTTCTGCCTCAAAGACAAAGCTAAGCACTGGCTGAAGGCTCTACACTATAAGAAAAATGCATATTAGCGGCGGACACTATCCATCGCTAATTCGCCGCTAACATGTTTAGCGATGGCTTAGCGACGAAAAGCTTTCGTCGTAAAATCCGTCACTATCTTCACCTTAAGAGAGGCTTTCCAAAGAACCAGGATGCCCTCAGCAAACCCAACGGCCGGTATAAAAGCATATGTCACACCTCTCCATAAGTAAGATACCACTGATAAGAGAATATCCTCTATTTTGGTTTCACAAATTATAGCGATATTCGAACTTTCATACCTAATCCAATTAACTAAAAACAAGTGCTTACGGGGGCAATTCATGCCCTTAATATTCCAAATACACATCTTCATGATAAATAATCAGGCAACACCCTAGTACGCCTTTGTCGGGCTGAGCGTCGAACTGAGTTGTACCCATCTTCTTGAAGCTGGGCTCGCAAACATGCCAATGATTTAGCTCTACGAAAACTATTTGTGACCCTAGCCGCCGATCGTGCTCGAGAAATAATCTATTGCTGGATCGAAGAAAGTTGTCCGGGTGAAATCTGCACTCCTAGCGCTCGCGTAGCCTCGACAAAGGACATACCCTATATGTCAAATATGTCATCGACCCCTTGTGACCCACCCTCCAGACCTAACAAATTTGGGCAAGGTTGTGGATGCACGGGTTGCAAGCGGGAGACCCCCGAGGCCCCCTGAACAGATGCTCTGAGAACCTCCATGGGACATCCCCCATCTTAATCGAGCAGGCAGTCCGCCGAACACATAAATTTGGTAGGTTGTGGCATGCAAGGTGACCACGAGGCCATGCCATTAAAACCCAAAAAAATGTTTGGGCGGACCCCATGCACACCAAGACGCCTTTGCACGGTAGGAATATCGTCAAAACATGAAGTATAGAAATGGCAGAACAAAATATCCCACGATCATCAAAAAATGAACGGGCCCAAGATCCATCATGGGCGATAAATGCAACACAACTCCCAGAAGCAAGATCGTGCTGGCGGCCCAATAGTCGAAGAGGCAAACTAGATAAACATATAGAGCCTGAATAATTCTCAATGCAAGTGGCCCCACACTCCATCTCAAGAACAGTCATACTCATTAACTCGTCAGGACGAATGTGACAACTTGCTGGCTTAGAAGGACGTTTTCCGATGGATGCTCTAGTAGACGAGCGGTAGAACTCTGGCGAACGTCCAGCCTCACTGAACGAATATACGGCTCTGGATACCTTCAACAGTACCCAGAGCGATCCTATCTTAACCGCCGAAAACTACGACGTACCTGCCTCCAAGGTACACACTTGCGCCACATCACAAAAAGATACAACAGATCGACGAGGAGTAGGAACCCGATGCCTGGCCTATGGTGAAGGTTCTGGCATATGATACTCGCTGGAGAGGCAAACAATACAACCAATTCTTGAATGATCTTAGCCACACCTGTGACAAAAAACTCTTGAACAGAAGTTGAGATTGAAACAGATAGTACACCACCAGTCCCCCGGCTTTGCCTGGCCCACATCTGCCCGTCGCCTAAGGTTGCAGAAAGAGGGTTGCCACGCCGGCCTAACTAGATTCCACCCCTCTAATACATCCTTGTTAGAGGATGACCTGAAAATAGGAGCATTGAGCGACCCTTGAATCTCGTTGTCTTCCAACGCTTCCCTTTGAACAGACTTGACAAACCACGAGACGTCCCCTAATACAAGCGCTCATCGACACAAGCCGCGGACCAGAAACCCAGACAATGAAGCAAAGAATCCCTGAGACAGCCTGAACGGGACCCTAACCAGAGCCCCCCACTTCCAGAGCGACATCGTGAAGGCCCAAGCATTAATCCCCTCCGCCAACTCCAGGAGAGCCTGTTTGTTGTGAGAAATCGATTGACTACATGAGAGACTCCAAAATTGATCGGAGCCCCGCGACTTGCCTCTCATAACCATCATCATCATTATCATGAGAGAGAGAGAGTTACCCTTGCAGTGCAGCAACGAGTCATTGGGGTTGTGGTCGAGGCAGTACACTCTCCTTAGCACGCAATAGCCCTTATTCTATAGCAATCTTCCCTCAAATCCCCGCCAGAGTTGCTGCATTCCATGGACACACACCATAGAGAGAGAGAGAGAAAGGAAGAGGTACCTTAGCATCGTTGGTTGTTTCTCTCGCCGGAACATCGCCGACTGGGTGCCGAAAGGCCGTCGTCGACTCGCACAATCTGCTCCTTTTACACACCGATGCAGCGGTGCTACTACCTGAGTGCTTTCGCTGGTCGGAGAGGTGAAGCAAAGTTGCAGCTGACGTGCAAGAGAAAACTTACAGGAGAGGTGGAGCAGATGTGCCAGACTACAGTGTAGGCTGTAGCAACAACCGTTCAGCTAAAGGGGGGGAGCAGCATCGGTCTGGTGTGCCGACTGCCTGAAAAAGGGAGAAGAGGGGGGAGAGTTGTGGGAAGTGAGGCGACGACAACAGGGCCGAGTAGGGCCTCCAGCGAAAAGGTTGAGCAGAGGCTCCGTGCTACAGGGGCTTAGGGAAAAGATCGAGGAGGGGTGAGGCATCGGGTGGTTCCAATGAGGGTTCGGCGAATGGATCGAACTAGGCTTCCGGGTAAATGGTTGAGTCGAGGCTCCGTGCTTCAGAGGCTCAGAGAAAGGGTCGAGGAGAGGTAAGGCTGAGAGAAAATCTTAAGATCGTCCATCTCGGATGGGGAAAGAGGAGGGTTGTTGGTGAGGGACCCACCGTTCAAGGGCCCGCTACTATGGGAGAGCCTCCCTAAGGTTCGAGGAGATATCTATAGACACCGATTGACCGGACGGAGGTCCAATGCCGATGCATCTTCACCGACCAAAACCTTTGAATGGTGTGTGCTTTTGGTGATGGGGAAAGAGGAGGGATGCTGGTGAAGGACCCACCGGTCAATGGCACGCTGCTGTGGGAGAACCTCCCTGAGGTTCGAGGGGATACGTCCTGCTGACAGTTTTCGGTGCTTCAGACACTGATTGACCGAACACAGGTCCAATGCCAATGCCTCTTCACCTGCCAAAACCTCTGAACGGTGTGTGCTAGTGTTCGAGAGAGGCAAAAGGCGACAGGGGAGGTGGAGGCATTTGGGGTTTGGGACCAGGCCAAGAGAGAGAGAGAGTCACCATAATATGAGAACTGAAATATGAAAACTAGAATATGAAAAATGGAAATGTGGGCATTTTCAATACTTTTTTTGCAAATCCAACCATGTGGATGTACTAAGCATGGTGAATTTACTAGGAATCAACCATTGGATCATGTATTTTTTATGAAAAAGTGCATGTTTTGAATGCTTGAACATTTATGAAAATTATGAGTCATTGATTTTAAAGCTTTAAAAAGATCTTGTTTATGCATCAAAATCAGATGATTCAAAAGCAAGTATATATATATATATATATATATATATAGTAGCCCCATTTTCTCATTCTGGTTGTGCCCCATTTTCTCATTCTGGTTGTTAAACATTTAAGATTAAAAAAATAAAAATCTTAAAGTTTTCCCGAGATCATGATACATGACTTTCTTAGTATTATTGACAAAACATTTGATGAGAGAACAGCTTGGGCTAAACCCGAACTCTACCCTTTCTCCCCCCTCAAATTTCCCATCTCACCTAATCAATGATGGCTGCTGCCGTTCTGAAGAGGAACCCAATTTGATACAAAGTTTAGATATTTGGGTTGGATAAGTTGGACTCATGTTACGGATTCCCAGGCCTCCTCCTTCTCGTGGCTTGCAGACTTTTTCTTTTAACAGTCGTGAAAATAGAATCTTGACTGCCTGTCTAGCGGCTAAGGCCTCACCCCACTACAACTCCCCTAGGTGTCTCTCTGTTTTTTTCTCAAGTATCTTCAAAATTTGCATGATATAATATGATATGAATATGACCCAACTTTTAAACTTGTACTAGACCATTTATACCAACTTAGGTTGTGTTAAATTGAGTGGGTTGATGGGTCAGGTTGGTTTTTTGTTTTTTGCCAGCCCTCCTTGTAAACCTCCAAAGCAAAATATCAAGCAACAATTTCTCCCTACCATCTGCACTAAATTCAGGTTTGTTTTGGAATACCAAGAATGAAAGCTTTTATCAGAAAGGTTCCCACCAAACGAGAATGAGACCCACTGATAGCTCCTACCAACCACGCGGAGCACCTATAATTTTTAACATAGATCTTTGGCTTTTGTTTGTCTGTTTGTGTTTTCTTTTTGGAATGGTGGTCATGCACTCATTGGATTCTTGCACTCATTGGTGGTAAACTAACGAGACCAAGAGTGTTTAATATTTAAAACATAAGGTTATTTTTTATTTTAGTTAAGCCGCCTCATCAAGTAACTTGAGATAATTTCTTTTTAAAAGTTGGGCAAAGCAGAGAGAAATTATCCTCTTATTAAGAAAAAAAAGATTTGGTGATGGCAGCTTTAGAAAAACTTCATGCTAGGGACGGCAATCTTCCGATGAAAGAGCATTTTTGTAAAATCTCAACATATTTTTTCTCTCGTCAACATTTTCCCGAGAACCAGGTTTCTGACTGTGCACATGCAAATGGCAAGTAAGCTGGAATTTCTGGTGGTTTTATTGGTCTACTGGTTAGGTTTTCATCTGGGTAGACCAGGTTCTCTCACACGATTGAGGATTCTTTAAGCTAAAGATAAAAAACCAGTGGAATACGAACCTGTTGGCTTTCCAACGTCTTTCAATCTTTTGGTGTCAAAGTAAAGCAGCCATCCAAGCATTGACTAGGGGCGTCAACTGTTCGGGTTTACCCTAACCCGACCCATTCAATTATGGGTCCAGACCCAAGTTTCAATTCAGACCCATAATTTGTCAATATAAAAATGATAAAAATATTATTGGTCTGGTTCTTATCCAGTATCATTTCTCTTATGGAGGGTCCAATTATTCTCACCTCCCAACCCAAATACCATACCCAAAAATCGAGGCCAGGTCTGGTTCTACCCGTGTTCGAACCAAATCCGACCTGTTAACACCCCTATTGATGACCCCCATTTTGCAAGGTACCAAGAGGGGCGACTTTTTAAATCTTCTTTTTTTTATTGGCTAGCTGTGGTCAGGCAAAACCCGAGCTGTTACATCTCATCAACCTTGCAAGTATGGGTGTCAACGGGTCGGGTTTACCCAAAAAAAACCTGAACCAAACCTTATAGGGTCTGGGTATTCAATAAGAAGACCAGATTAAGACCTGCCCGGGTATAGTTTATGAAATTTTATACGAGACTCGAGCCCAACCCGAGTTTGATTACGACCTGCAAATTTTTAATGTAAAAATGATAAAAAATATGATTTTACCGGGTATGGTTTGGGTCTGCTTCATGTTGTTCTTATCAGGTTTAGGTATGATTAATATTATAGTAGACCCAATTAGACTAAGGTCCACATTCAATACCAAACCCAAAAATCTGGTTCAAAGTCTGGTTTCACGTGGGTCCGAACCAAACCCGACCGGTTGACACCCAAGTTGTAAGGATCATAATTATAATTATGAGTACTTGGAAAAGACATGCAGAAAATCTCATTGAGAACCAAACTTGGATTTGCATTTAACACACAAAATCCACGTGCTAGTTAGATGCTTGTTCAGTCAACAAAAAATTTAGAAAATGGCAAAATTGTACATCCAGAGAAGGAGGCTGCCTGGAAGGAAAGGCTGTGAATAACGCTATAAATTGATGCAATTAGACACAAAGGAACCCAACTTGGTGATAGAAGATGGAAGCCATAACCAAGTTCAGATATGAAGCTTTCCCCCGCATCTACCCTTCCATTACCACACAGCCTGCAAGCTCAAACTCAACCACTCTGCTTAGGGTTCCATCAACAACCAAGTTGCCATCTCAAAGAATGCTTAGTCTGACACCTCCTCACAGCTTACTCCTTAACAAGGATCCTTGCAGCCTCCTCCAAAACAAAGATGAACAAAATGGATCATGGTACATCCCTCTCACTACAATTATGACCCTCGCTAAGGGATGTAAATGCATCGGAACCAGGTCGGATCTAGGCATTACTGAGTCTGACTTAATCGCATCTGCCCTAATCGGATTCTGAATTTGACTCAGACTCGGAATAGGATGGTGGTATGCACTTGATGTACACAGGCCCCATACGGCTTGTCATCCAGGCAAATTGACGAGTTGACCGGCTGGGCTGTCCCATTGCCAGGCCTAATAACAGGAGTATCAAAGAGTACTAATTTGGGATTTGACTTCTTCAGTTTGCAGGGCTGTCATGATGTTGAACTTCAAGTTCGTGATTATGAATTGGACCAATATGGAGTTGTTAATAATGCCATATATTCCCATTACCTCGAACATGGTGAGACTGCAATGGTTTTGTTTTTGTTTCTAGTTTAGTTTTAACCATTTTTGAGCTATAGTACTGATGGATTCACCAAAATGTTACCCTGTATTTGGCTTCAGAAAAATGAGAATCAAAAGAAGAATATAACCCAATCATCATGATTTGATTTTATTGAGACGGCATTCATAGGTTTACATGTGTCTACACACAAGCATCATGATTTTGATTTTCAAGCTCACCACTGGCAATATTCTTCTTTAACATACTGTTTATCATTTTTTACCAGCTCTAATTATTTCATATTGCTGATGGAAATAAGAGTTGCGGAATTAGTTCTTCTCGGTTGATTGCCTGCCAATTGTGAAACATGTGTTTCAAGATTGATTTCTCTGTATTTTTTGTTTTTCTTTGATGGTTGAATGCATACATTAGTTAAAGGTTTCCTACATTCCCTATGTGTTTTAGGTTATACAGATTTGTTTGTCAGAGTTGGTATCGATATCGATGGATTGAAGTCTGAAGGCCATGCAGCTGCAACACACAAGCTGTCTCTCAAGTTTATCTCTCCTTTACAGGTAAGTAGTTAGCCATTCAATTATTGTAAAGCAGACACAGAGTTCGTCACCAAACAATTAACAAGGTGTTCAGCCCTATCGACTGGTGCTAGGTAGCAGCTGCCCGCGGGGCGTGGTCCAGTGTTCTGGAAGAACACTTATAAAGTGCTTGGCCCTTTTAAGAGAGAGGGGGCCACAACACTCTGCTTCCTGCCTATCCCCCTAATGAAAAGGGCACACACTTATAAAGTGTTCTTCTGGATCACATCACAATTACTGTAGCATCTTTGGTAATTATCCATTTTATCATACAAAATTTTAGCGTGATTTGGACCACTACTATTTCAGTATTTCCATTCAATGAAATAAGTAGGGGTCAATATCATTTTTGTTTATTTTGTATGATGAACAATATATTACAAGTTTCAATTTATATAAGATAGATAGATAGAGGGTTTCTTCCATGATGCTAAGAAGTTTGCACTTTCTAATTGTGGATGCAGCGTGGAGATAAGTTTGTCCTGAGACTGAAAATTTCAAAAGTTTCTACCACACGTCTGTTTTTTGATTTCTTCATTTTCAAGCTTCCAAATCAAGAGGTGACTATCACAATTGACAGTAAGAAGAAATCATGTCAATTCAATGAAAGAAAAAAGAAAAACTGCTGACTTTTTGCTTGTTAAATTCTCAGCTAGTCTTGGAAGGAAGTTCAATAATTGCTTGGATTGACAGAAACAACCATCCTGCACGTATTCCATCGGAAGTAAAATTGAAGTTGCAGTCCATTTGATGCTACTTTTGTACACATTGCCACACATAGATACATGTTTCGGCTAGAGGTCATCAGTACAACTTTCACAAAAGCAAAATTCCCTACAAAGAAGGGAGAAAAAGGCTAGTGTTTGCTACCTCAAGAAGGCTGCCATAAAATGTTGGTGTCTTTATGTAGTAATCCTAGTTCAAATAGATAGAAGAAATGGTGAAAGCTTTTATTGCTATTGTAACTCTGTCATTAAATTGTCATACTATTATCAATCATCAATAAATTAATTCTTGTGTACTCATTTCCATTCCTTACAATTCCTAGCATAGTTCAAAGTAAGCAGGGTTTGTTTGTTTCATGTAATTTTTATGGAAAATTGCTGAGCTGCCATCTCTTTTTCCTTTCTTTCCTATAATAAGTGAAACATTGGGTCCTGCCAGTTTTCTTGTTCCAATCCTTTCATACCTCCCCGCCTATGAAAGCATTCTCATGCGGAGGCTGAGCTAATAGGATTTTTTTTAAAAATTTGTATCCATTTTTCATGAAAGGTCTAAACGAAAGGGAGAAGAAGAAAATTTAAATAAACACATTGTATTTACGTCATTCAATAGGAGGGATAATGCTTTTATTATTTTATCATCCTTGGCTTTTTACAACTGAATATGCTTTTTCTCATATATCATGGTGAGATCCTTGGGTTACAATACAAGTAGTGGCTTTTTTTCTCCTCATTGAGTTTCCTTCCTTTGTAGTCTAATTTGCTAAGATTGGAGAGTTGCAGACTTACCCTTTGATACTTCATACTTATCCTTCAAGCCTTCTAAAATACCAATATCATTTTATCTTTCGTTTGATGGATGACTCGGCACAGGAGCCGATTCATGATCCGAGATCCAAATGAATCGCCATGCGCAGAAGCTAAGTTAAGCAGATGAATCCGAACAAGACTTAAACAATCTGTGAT
The DNA here is from genome assembly GCF_984573655.1 of Nuphar pumila. NCBI lineage: Eukaryota > Viridiplantae > Streptophyta > Magnoliopsida > Nymphaeales > Nymphaeaceae > Nuphar > Nuphar pumila. The sequence continues at coordinate 75,176,388 of NC_143263.1, read as the reverse complement.
TCGAAGCCTGAATGCTCTGGTTTGACTAAGGTGGCCAACACGAAAACGTTGTGCGACGCGCACACCTTTCAAACATATCTAAAAATGTCAAATTCGGATTTGTGTAAGCAGAGTTATGACAGATTCTATGGGACAAATAGACAAGACACCCAAAACAGGTAGGTGACCGGTCCGACTACTTGAAGAGAGATTTTGGTCCCTCTGTCGATGGAGAGATTTTGGTCCCTCACCCAAAACATGAGGATTCTTAATCTGAATATTATTTTTTTAGATCATGCTTTAATTCAATAAACAAAGCAGAGATGACAAAGATACACTGCAAATACGAGATGCTATTAGGAATATAGCAAAGAGTCCAGATCTAAATTTTTTTTTTATTAACAGAGATTGGTGGTTATTTTAACTAATGTCCAAATCGAAGGGAAAATTATAAACATGAAAGTTAAAGCTCTAGGTGTCAGCTTTCCAACAAGTTATAATTTGCAAATTTTTGTTTAGTAAACAAAAATATATGATGAAAACACGAAATAGTAGTAGTGATGTGATGCATAGGACATAACTCTAGTCTTGTTCGATTGATTGAAACTTATCAGAGATTTTAGAGGCCTAACAATGATGCTTCAAGAAAAACAATAAACAACAAACTTGAAGGGGAGAATTTTAGCTTTCCAACCAATCAAATATCATTTGATTTGGACCAATATCCAAAGAGATACAATCAATATACCAGGACAGTGTCTAACAATCCTGAATACAGAAACTACTTTCCTTAGCAGAAAACGAGTTTCAGTAAAACCCAAACATACATCAACAAAATGAGTTTCTGGACAACCAAAATCACATAAACGATTTCATTAACACTTTATAAATAGACTCACAATCTTTAACAAGGAATCTAGCAGTCGATGATAACAATTATACAAAGAACACAAGATAATGGTAACAAGTTCAAAAAAATTGTTATCTTGTTTGCAGTAACAAGATCTTAAAATACTTTAACAACTTTCTCAAATGTAGAACAACACCAACACAAGATTCATCCATACAAGCACAAGAAGTATTCTTCTTGAATCAGCACCCTCACACGAGTTTCTCTAACCTTTCTCAAAGGATTTCTTTCAAAACCAAATGATAGCCAAGCTCTCATTCATGATTTTTTTTCTTCCAAATTTCAAATCAATCTCCTCTTGGTTGACCCCCTCCTTGGGCTATTAAACACCCAAAATAGAGCTTCATAAAGTGGGTCAAGACTTCTCAAGGCAGACTCTTTCCAAGGCATTAAATAAGTCATTTTTAGAATTAGAGCTTTAAAGCCCTTTCAATAACTCAATTGACTTCAAAGTCAAATGAGAATTCAAATTGGGGACTATGGATGTCCACACTAAGTGGCATCACCCATATGAGTCCAACGAGGTTTGGATCTCAGGCAAGATCCAAACAATGTTAGGATCCGGACCCACAAGCAAAAAGGCATTAAAATTAAATGCAATAAAAAATAAAAACTACCCTTAATCCCCATATACCCTCTAGTACCACAAAAAGATTCTGAAGAGCACTAGAACTATTCAGATTCGTAGAATTTGGCACCTAAAAAAACCAAAAATAAAAATAAAAATAAAATAAGAGAAATGTTTAATATGATTTCTACTTGCCAAAATTGAATAAAAAATAAAATGCAATTTCAGTAATTGAAATGAAGACCCCTGCATGTCATTGGATCTACATGGTAATGCATCTCGGATCAAGTCCGGTGAGTTGGATTTGGATCCAACTCATCTGCATTGGATTGATGAGTTGAATGCTCTGCATCATCATTAATTGGTATTTGGATCAGTTTTGACTCCAAACTATTATCACTAATACTCCCCCACAAACCCAACATTGGAAATTGTCATAAGCTAAGTTTGGGCCTTGAATTCTAAAACATGGATTTAGTTTTTTTTTTAAAGAGTCTAAAATGCTTTCTTGAAAGAGTGAAAGATGAGTTTAGTTAATGGCTCGGTAAACACATCTTCTACTTGTAACTGTTAGAGGATGAACCATGTAACTAGTTGTTGCTTAGCCACATTCTCGTGAACAAAGTGATAATCGATCTCAAATGAAAAACAAGATTCATTGTCATTTGAACGACTTATAAATTGTCACAAAAGATGGATGGAGCTTGGGAATATCGATGCCAAGATCTTGAAGAATTAAGTTAATCCATGTGATTTTTGCAGCCATTGATGAGAAAAAAATGTTACTCATCTTTATAACTTAAACAAAAATGGCAAACTTTTATTGACACTTAAGGAAAGTGGTGAATATCTCATTTGTCCTTCATAGTGAATTCACAATTTAATTTGAAAATGTCCTCAATGACAAATATGTAATTACTTTTCGTAATTATAATGTCATCAACATAGAGAAGCAAGTGTATACAAACTTGAGTATTTTGGAAAATTTAAAAAGAAAAATCTGCATCACTGCAATAGAATCCCATGTCCAATAAGAAAATGTTGAACCTATCAAACTATGTTCGAGACAACTGCTTAGGTCCTTATAAAGCCCTTTTTGAATTATAATCATAATTAGGTCTTTGAAAATCTTGAAATCCAAGCTATTGTTCCATTACTATAGGTTCAATTAAAAAACCACATAGGAAAGTATTTTTAATATCCAATTGGTGAATTTTTCACCTATGAGCCAACACTATAAGAAATTACCTTTTTACTGGTGCACTTTTATGTGCACCAATAATGCAGCATATTTACTAGCACAAAATATGTTTGCGCCAGTAAAGAAGTACGTTATATGGGCGACATCTTTATTGGCGACAACTACAATGCTATAGTGAAACTCGACCCCTCACCTCCTTGAAATGCATTTTTTTAAGTGTTTTGGCCCCCCTCCTCCTTCATCCATCGCTGCTAGTGGCCGCCACTGTCAGCCGGCCTCCGGCAACCAGACACTATCAGCATCGATTGTTCGTTGGCGAGGGTAGCCAACTGAATGGCCTAGTTGAGGAACGACTTTGGCTTTTATAGCTACAGTCTTGACCTGCTGCCCAACAGTTACCACTGGCGGACGACCTAAGTGCCAACATCAATAGCCAGCCGACATCATCCTCAGTCATCCATCAACGATGAACAACTAGTAACCGCCTATGGCTGCCAAGGAAAGTTGGCCTCAGGCAGCTATGGACGATGACGGACCTCATGTGGGCAGCTGTCGTCCGGCAGGGCCTGACCTAACCTCTAGGCATCTGCAGAACCTGACTAATGGCGGTAGGAGGGATGCGGTTACCCAGGAGAGACTTAGTTTTTGATGACCTTGCTCACTAGTGGTGACCACCACCAACCTACACAGGGCTTGGACAGCGACTGTTGCCGACCCGCAGGTGGTGGGTCACCGGTCAACACCTCCCCCTTTGTCGCCCACATCCCAACAACCAAAATGGGAGTTTGTTGAGGGAGAAGAGAAAATGTTGATGTATTTTTTGGCAAGCATTGCATGGATGCCGACGCACCTGTAACTGTAACACGTGCAACAGAAGCGTAGTGAGTGGGCCTATAACTCAATGTTAGCATAAAAGGTCAAGGTGAACAATACTTACCTGAAGAGGCCATGGGCAAATCGAACGAAGCTTCTTATCTTTTGCATATAGTGTCTTCTTATCTTTTCTTGATTTTTAATTCAGTTTAGGTTAGATCTAGGTTAGAGTTATTCTGCATTATAATTTTAATACATGGTGTTTCATAGATTACTTAAATAAAAAATTTCTTTTCTAGTCGATTTAGCGTTTCTTGCATAGTTTTTCTGAAATCTCTTTTTTATGGCATCAAATAGATCGTAGTTTCATTGTTTTGTCTACTATTCAATATCTGCCAGTAAGCTTTTATGAAATATTAGATTAGTTTTTAGTTAGTTAGATTAACTATTAGAAAAATAAAAAAGAAGAAAAAATTGTAATTAGTTTTTTTGTTAGAATAGCATGAACAAGCGGTTCACTCTTTTTGACGTGAATCACGCACTAGAGTGAATGACATCAAAATCGTGATCTGAATTTTTCTTTGGTTCATAATTTCAATTTTAGTTTATGCAATATTATTTTGGGTGTGTTAGTCTAATATCTTGCCACAATAGCGTTTGGTTTTCTTAGTCGTACAGTGTAGCGTTTTTACACAATTCATGTGTTCTTTCTTATAGTTAATTTAAATTTAAATTTCTGCAGTAGTTTATGACATTAGAATCAAGTTTGTTTATTTTAGATTATAGCAGCATCATTAGGTGGTGAATATTGAGTTTTGCTTTAGGTGTAATGTTTTGTTAATTGAGTTAGGATATTTGATGTTTAGTATAGCTAAGTCATTGAATAGTTTAGCACACATTTTTTTTAGCAGCTGTATTTTTTATTTATAGCATTAGGCTACTTCTTGAATTACCTATATTGGTAATTTAGTTTACTAAGATTGTTTCATGTTCTTGTTTTCTTGATTAGTTACTTTACAATTTAATTACTTTGATACTTGTCATTCTTTAAGAGTTAGTTAGCATTGATCCAATTAGTTAGTTTATTTCATGCTTAGATAGTAGTCACGTTTTCTTTTGGTAATTAATTAGTTTAGGGTGTTTCTTTCATTTGATCTTAGTTTGTTTCAGAAACTATTTCTTTGGGGTTAGTTTGTTTGTTTTGTGAATTTGTCTTTTAGTAGTTAGTTGTCATAACTTAATTCTTGTTAGTTAGATAGTTAATTTTACTATTTTGTCTTATAGTGGCTTGTTATTTCATGTTAGTTTAATTCATGCTTTTGTATTTTTTGCTCATACTAACCTTCAATTTTTGTGTAGTTTTCTTTTCATTTTCGTGTTTTGTCTTTTGATTCTTGCGGAAAAGCGTTTAGACGTGGAGTGAGCCCTCGAAAGTACCCCCAAAAAGTACTCTAAGGTCCATTCAAAAGGCCCTTCAGGTCCTCAAGGAGGCCCTCAAGAAGCCCCTTCAGGAAATAGAAATAGAAAAAAGATTGGTGAAGAAAAAAAAGAGAGATCATAACCACTAATGGACAACGAAGGGATAAGAAGCTCAGGCAATGAAAACCATTTTTTTATTTATTTCATATTAGGATTTTTATTATTTTATTATTTAATTTAGGTCTGTAATAAAACCATTTATTTTTATTTGTTTAAGCCCTCTGCAGGGGGCACAGTCTTATTTAGTTAATTATTTTTATTTTCAAGGTAATAAAGAGTAGTTTAGTTATTTGTTGAATGCAAAGTATTTTTCCTGTTCTCTGAGTTTGACCCGGACTCCATCACTCATGCGAGCCAGTTTTTATTATTTGATGCATGGTTTGCACAAACATTTTTATTGAAAATATCTTTTTAAAATACTCTATTGAAAAAGTTGCATATACCTAGAGGAATGTCAAGGTCATGGCTTCTTCTCATATTGACAAAAGTTAAAAATGACAAAATATGGGTAGTCAAAAACTCAAGAGATTTTAAAAAATTTCAAAAATATATATATAACACATTTAAAAATAAAAATATGGGGGGGGGTCATGATAAATATCTATCACGGTTTGAAAATCTTGCGAGAAATTGCCTTTTTAAGCTTTTAGGAAATTTCTCGTGATATTATCACAAGTTTTTTTATAAATCTCACGATATTTGTCAAAGAGCTTCTTCCTTCTAAAAATTTAAATATTTTAATCCCTAGGGTCAGCCGGCTGCCCCGTCTCTAGTTTGACTTTAGCACCTAGATCTATTAATGTGAGAATGTCTGGTTGTTCGCTCCATTCTCTCTCTCCCAGCTCTCCTTCCTTTGAGAAACAACCTTCATGTTTGAAGCTACCACTGTCTGTTCGTATGGTAAATCCAAGGAACCAATGTTCCTCGTATAGCCCACTGATATTTACATTGAGCCAGTCCAGTTTAGAAATTATCTTCTTATTAAGAAAAAAATGTTGGAATCTCCAAGACCCGACCTTTTATCCATTTTTTGCCTCACATTAAACACGTCTTAATTGAGAACTATGGGTGTGTACTGCGTTTGAAATGCAGGGGCAAAGTATTGTGTGGACAACTTTGTCCCCTGCCTTTGGTTTTAAAGGGACATGCCAGTCGCACCAAGGGCTGGTAAACGAGCTGAACGAGCCAAGCTTGAGCACATTCTTATGGCGACCCTAGCCGACTTCAACCTCATAATGAGCCCGAGTTAAACATACCGTGTTTGATCTGACTTGTTTATAGAAAAATACAATGGTTTAGAGCTGAAAAAAATAGGATTATAAAAAAATACATGTAAAAAACATATTACAGTAATACCTAACGAACTTGTACCAGTCGAGGCGAGCCAAGAACCTATTGTTTGTATTCAGATTGTTGAGCCTATTTTAGGACTTCGAACAAGCTGTTTATGAGCCCAACAAGAACCGAGTTGTTTCCCTTCTCTAGTGGCAACCCCTGGCGCGTGCCCGATGTTAAGGCAGCGTTTGTCCAGCGGGTCAAACGTCCCTATATGGACACAATAAAAAATTTAAAAACACATCATGAGAAAACCCTATGGTTTCAATAGGTAAAATTTTCAAGTTTTAGACATTGTTTTAAAGGAATATCGTTTATAACAGTCACGCCAAACTTGACTTCCGACGTGTTGTCCCAGTTTCGCTTTTTTTGTGTCAAAGTAAAGCATTGATTAGGGGCGTCGACTGTTCGGGTTTACCCTAACCTGACCCGTATAGTTTTGCATGCCAACCAAACCTGATCGGTTGACACCCCCAGCTGCAAGTTGCAAGACAACAAGGAACATAATTATGAGCGAGTTAATTACTTGGAAAAGACATGCAGAAAATCTCATTGAGATCCATGTACTACTTAGATGTTTGTTTAGTCAACAGAAATTGGAAACAGCAAAATCGTGCATGTAGAGAAGGAGGCTGCTTGGAAGGGAAGGCTGTGAATAAGGCTATAAATCGATGCAATTAGACACAAAGCAACCCAACTTGGTGATAGAAGATGGAAGCCATAACCAAGTTCAGATATGAAGCTTTCCGCCCCTTCTACCCTTCCATTACCACAATGCCTGCATGCTCAAACTCAACCACTCTGCTTAGGGTTCCATCAACAACCAACCAAGTTGCCAATTCAAAGAATGCTTAGTCTGACACCTCCTCACAACTTACTCCTTAACAAGGATCCTTGCAGCCTCCTCCAAAACAAAGATGAAACAAAATGGATCATGGTACATCCCTCTCACTACAACTATGACCCTCGCTAAGGGATGTAAATGCGTGGGAACCAGGTCAGATCTAGGCATTACTAAGTCTGACTTAATCACATCTACCCTAATCGGATTCTGAATTTGACTCAGACTCGGAATAGGCTGGTGGTATTCACTTGATGTACACAGCCCGATACGGCTTGTCATCCAGGCAAATTGACGAGTTGACCGGCTGAGTTGTCCCATTGCCAGGCCTAATAACAGAAGGATCAAAGAGTACTAATTTGGGATTTGACTCTTTTACAGGTAAGTAGTTAGCCATTCAATTAGTGTAGAATGTAGAAAGTAGACGCATAGTTCGTCACCAAAGTGTTCTGGACAAACACTTATAAAGTGCTTGGCCCTTTTAAGAGAGAGAGGGGGGCAGAACACTCTGCTTCCCACCTATCCCCCAAATAAAAAGGGGCACACACTTATAAAGTGTTCGTCGTGATTATCCATTTTATCATACAGAATTTTAGCGTGATTTGCACCATTATTATTTCAATATTTCTACTCAATGAAATAAGTAGGGGTCAATATCATTTTTGTTTATTTTGAATGATGAACAATATATTACGAGTTTCAATTTATATAAGATAGATAGAGGGTTTGTCCAATGATGCTAAGAAGTTTGCACTTTATAATTGTGGATGCAGCGTGGAGATACACTACAAGGGAAATGCGTATTGGCGATGGATGCAATCCATTGCTATTTCGTCGCTAAATAAGTTAGCGACGTATTTTGCGACGAAATAGTGACGGATTGCATCAGACGCATAACCCTAGTTGCTAAAGTGTGACAGTATTTATATGTCGCCAAACCGTCGCTAAGTGGCGACAACTTAGCGATGGATCTTGTACGTCGTGAATGCATCGCTAAATAGAGACTGATTCGGATATGCAACGGAATTTAATTCGTCGCTAATGTTCATCGCCAATTTGGCGACGGACATTAGCGACGGCTTAAATTCCATTGCAAACCGACGACTGCTTCAAATTGGTGACGTAGTAGCGATGGATAATATCACGGCTTAGAATTCCATTGCCAATTTATTATTTTTTTTTGCAATATTTTGAAAGTCGAGAAAAATTTCTCGTACAATTCATATATCATGCTTATAAAAAAAATAGTACACATAAAAAATACATACAAATTAAACACAAATTCTAAGCTAAACAAACTTTAACAACCAAATATAGTCCTTGCGAAGTTATAATTAGTTACAAGTTTGTCAAACAAATTAAACAAACAAATCTAATCCTCGCCAAGATTTTGGGCATCATCCTCTTCATTTTCTCGATCTGCACCTCACTCTATGCCTCCATCAGCTCCTCTACATTGATCATCTCCAGCATCCTACAAAAGAGAACCAAAATGTTAGTATTTATAAACAAAATTTAATGAAATAAATTATATGCAATCCACCTAATCTAATGCAACAAAGTAAATAGTTGAATGACACATAGACTAGTAATAAACTGAAGAGCATTAACAGAATTATAAGGAAAAATTTATAGTAATTCAATCATGCATACCTGACGGGCACATGAGCTTATGTTGAATGCAGATGAAGTTCCTCTGTCTTGAAAAAAGTTGCATAACTCATTACGGACAATGTTGGGAATTGCTTCATTTAAAAAGTATTGCATTTTGTCCTCAAGACGCTGACAGACACCATCCCAAGACATAGCAGGGTCAATCGGACGTTGGGAGTTGATGCTAGCGGGAGAACTCTGTGAGCCATGGCTGCAAAAGGCAATGATTGGTGTGGTGTTCATGTTACTCCCAAACCCGAATACACGACCCTTTTTGGGTTCACCTGTACCAGTCACCCATACTGCAGGATTAAAAGGCGGATGCTGAGTGGAGTCATCGCCATATTGTTGTACCATTTGCTACTCGTATGACTCCTACAAAGTAATAATTTGAATATGAATTAATAATTAAGAATTACAATATTTATGATAACATAATTCAAAGTAACTTGTATATTACAATATTTATTAATACAATAAATACATACAAATGTCTCTCTCGCCTGCTCTAATACAAAATCTCCTGTGCTCTTACGTTTATGTGTTTCAACAAACACATCCTTGTAAGGCACAATGCCTCTTTTTTCTGCTTCCTGCAATGTTACATGATAAAAAAAATCGATTAATAAGTATGCAAAAATACTTACAAATTTGACAATATATATATATATATTGATGAGTTACCATTTTCTTTTGGTGGCTCCCAAAAGTCCTAGATCCACCTGTGTTTAGTTGGGCATCGGGCATCGCTGCTCGGTTTTGTGCAGCCTTTGCTGAGCGGTTTCAAAAATCATTGCTCGCCCACTGTGAACACCCCAAATTTTCCAAAAATTTAAAAAAAATTCCGTTTGCCCCTCGATCCATCTTTGAATAATCAGGTCAATTTTTGATAAAATTTCCATTCATTTCTCGGATTCGCTGGAATCCAAACTCATTTTTTATTCCTAACCCATTTTCTGAAGGATTTTTCAAGGAGCAATGTTAAAATTCTCAGAAAACCCCTCTTTTGTAAATATTTCTCGAAAAAATCCAAAAATAGTTTAATCTCTCATTTTCCCTAGTTCTAGAGTTTTTATTTTAAAAAATACAAAAAATGTAGAAAATTTCAAGAAAAGAACAAAAAAATAGGAAAATAAAAAAGAAAATACAAAAAAAAAAGCTCTTAAAAACCACCCTTTTGAAAAATCATCCCTTTGAAAGAACCTCGTTTTTGGAAAATTCGATAAAATTGAAGGGTGTGTTTGAAAAAAGGAAAAAAAAAAGAAGAAAAGAAAACCATAAATCGTGTTTTTCAAGAGAGACGATGTCTCCCTCGAAACCCTCTCTCTTTCGCACACTCTCGGCCTTCCTTCACGAAGCTTCCTCCATCGCCCTCCGAACCACCCATCGTGCAACCATCACACCTTCTTCTACCTCTCCCGTCGATCTCCAACAACCTTTCCCTCTCGATGGATGATTCTCGATCTCCTCCTTTCCTATTTAACAAACCTCTCTTCCTCCTTCACCTTCACCCGTTTTCACCTCTCCATCGTTCTTCTCTTCTCAAATCCCCTTTCTTCTTCATTTCAGTTTTGAAGGGGGCCTGACAGCAGATCTGCCTTCACCTCCCCATGTCTGAAGGAAACCGACCCTTCCTGCAGCAATAGGAGAGCAAAAAGACTTGATTGAGTCTGCAACACCATAACGAGAAGTCTCTCCTCTCTCCTTCAGAGTTCCTGCACAACCGAAGAACTCCAAACGAATACGTCCTTTTTGGAGTTGCTACAGGAAGATCTCCCCTCCCCCTTCTAAAACTCTACAGAACGACGGTAAGTCACCTATTCACCTTCTCCTCCTCCCGTTTGATTTATGTTTCCCTTTTTCTTCCCTTCATTTTAATTCCCTGATTTTCTTATTTCTTTTACATTTCCTTATCGTACTTCTCTTAATTCTTCATTTTTCTTTTCCTTAACTGCACTTTCCCGGTTTTTCTTTGTTTTCTTCCCTTGATTTTAATTATTTTCACTGAAGCGTCTCTGTAACATCGGCTTGCTCATTAACAAAAACCGATTTACAGATACACAATATCAATGGGATGAGAGATCCCAACATTTACTTATAGTTTTATAATTTATTTCACTGAGTTTCCTTAGTTTAGGCAAGTATACATCTCAATTCATGTCGTTTAGATTTAATATCTCTTTACAGTCCATTTTGTCATACTGATCTTGCTTGCCCTGTGTATTTGCTCTCTTTTGGCTATGTTTCTCTCTGATATCTATGTATTTTGAGTACAAAAATCGTCCGAGCTATATCTCGGTTAAAAATTCCCGGCGAATGGCTTGTTACTGTGTTGTCATTGGTTGCAATACAATGTTCGTCTACCTCTCAAGTTTTTTTTTCTTTTTTTCAAATAGTCGTGGGTCCTGTTACATTACTATTTTAATTGATTGCCCTGATGATGATAAATCACTGGCATCAATGATGTACCACAATGCTTAGCCATTTGCTCCATCCCAACAATCAGAAAAAGCCATCCATTGCAAGATCAAATTGTTGGCATATTGACAAGAGGACTCGATTGGGTCATGTCATGGGGTTTCATCGTCTAGCTGCTTGGAGAAACTGGTTAGTTCATGTTTTCTTCCTACTGAATATATGCTCACTCATATTTCAGTAGCAATCCCCTGCTCACTGTGAAAATGTACAATCATTTCTTCCTATCAGTTAGTTCTATTACCTGATTTTTATGCATTTTTACTTCAATTTCTGTGCTACCATTGTTTTCCATTACATTAAGTGGGCTCGTAGCTTTCTTTGTATAATCTGATTCGCCCCTTTTCGTTTGTTGTATAGTTAATATCATACATCATTGTTTCTTGTTTAGATTATGTCAAATGCATGTCACATATATCAGATGCAGCAGAACATCTTGATTTACACTAGTTGATGTTCCTGTTAATCATATTTGTGAGGCTACCTCAATCGGGGAGGTCCTGTTTAAACCATGAAATAATCTTATTTTTGGCATCTCGTGTCATTGTAATTTCATAACCCATTTCCTACATCACATTACTCCAGTTAAGTTCAGTTTCACATTCACTACCTAAATTTCATTTCCCATTCACCTCCATTTCCTTTGACAACATTCTTGTTCTTTTTGCAAGCCTTTGAATATTTCAATTTCCCATTATATTTTGAGTTCCTATTCATGCTTTCCCGTTTTGGGTTGCCTTCGCACTCATCCCCTTTACATTAAACATTTACATCCTGTATAATTGAGCCCATCACAGCCTCACCATCAATAGTATTTATGTGCACACCTGAGCACAACAGCCTAATAGCTGTTGTAGCTCACAATGTTTCCATTTACCAATGCCTTATTCAACTTCCCATCAATCCATTAGCACGGCTACAACACACCCACTTGTTGATATCCCTCATGGCATTCACGTGTATGCACCCCTGTTCCTACAAGAGGCACTGTTCACCTCTTGCCATTTTACACTTACCACATACAACCATGATACCATTGATAAATCTTGCAACTTGCACAACAATCATTGCATGGCCCAAAAACCACTTACCACTATTGTAGTGTCGGCCTAGCAACACTCTCGTTTGTCTCACACTCATTTGCTGCATGACCAGCCACAACCCACTATGGGCCGTGACTTCCACCTTCTTCACAGCCCCTATGTTGATTCAGTACGGCTCCACTGGAATATATCACCTACACGTCAACATTTTCTTGTTGCATACCTTGCAGCAATACTTTCACTACACCTCATTCACTATGCACTGCCCAAAGCCCTTGCACCTTCGCATCCATGTATTCCAGGCATCTGTAGCATTTGTATTAAGCATTATCTGTTTTCACCATCATGCTGATGAAGTCACTTACAACGTTAACACACCATCAGCCATGTTGCCTTCCACACCTGTTGTTGCCACTTCCACAAACAACACTTTCAGCATGTATTCTCTCTTGGTAAAATGATTGGGATAGCCCTAGTTTGGAAGATTATCTTCAGCAGAAATTCAGTTTTTTTTTTCTCTGAACTCAAGCTTCAATGCATATAAGCTGGGTGACACTATTTATGGTGCTCAGTTTCCCCTGCAAATCTACCACCCCCCCCCCCTGTGTATATTGTAACATAACAGTTGCCCTAGATTAGAAGTGGAGTTAGGCTTGGTTTGCTAAAAGCAAGGACCAAGTTCTATTTTATCTTAATCAATCAGACTTAATGATTTTGTTTAGATGTTTATGACTATACTTAATTTAGTGATTTGAGATGCTTCAGCTGGGTGAAGTTTCAAAACTTGAATTCTCTGTTGAACATTGATCTAACATAGTTTTACTTAATTTTGCAGAATAGGATCGCAAAAAGGGAAGGGATAAATGCTCCTTGTATTCTCATTGAAATATGGATATCAATGCCTATATTGATTAGCTATTCCTTTTGTTACAGTATACTCGAGTTCCAAGCCTGAATATCTAGAAATGAACAACTTTAATTATGTTTTTCTCGATCGTGACTATCATAATGGGTTGATATTAAACTTAAATAGATTGATTTAATCATTACTTTTCATGTTCTGTTGTGCTAAATTGACAGTTATTGATCTAACTGCTGGACTGATTGGATGTGGTATCCTAGAACAGTTTGCTAGACATTGGAGCACAGTTTCTGCTCTCTTGTAAAATTCCAACCCACCATGATATCCATAGTAATGTATTGTCCTATCCATACTCATGTGCACAACATCCACTGCATACCTTCACTTGCATACATTTCCTTCACAAATCCACTTCATTACAGTATCCACTTCATAACCTTTATTCCCCCACACTGTTATAACATTCACATGTTTTACCTGGACCCACACCTTGGTATTTCCAAGTATACTCAATACCCCCACCTGTGGTCTCTCTGTCTCCCAGGGTTAACTAAGGGAGTTTGGCATGCATGTAGCTGCAGTTTTTTGTGGATAGATAGCAAAAAATGAGAGAAGGGCTCTCTCTCAGGCTCGAGCTCCTGCGAGCACTGATCTTACCTAACTGTTTATATGGCTACCAGAGTAAACCATGGGAAAATGTCTTTCAAAAACCACAGCCTTCCTGTAAGATACACATCTGCATATTAGATAGATGTTGTTAGTAAAACAAAAAAAAAAAGAAAAAAGAAAGGGGAGAGAGAGAGAAATCGATTTGCACACTGCAAAACCCCTTGCTGCTGCAGAAAAGGAAATCTAGTGGTACTGCTATTGTAAATCCTTTTCGATCTGCTGTCTGGATGCCAGGTAAAGCCCCTTTTCACTACCTTCATCTCTTCACCCCAACATGGTGTAGGTGTCGTTCATTATTTCTGCTATGTAACATCTGTCTCGCCACTTGCTCACTTAGCAGTACATGCCACCATTTTCACTACCTTCATTACATCTAATCACAACACTTATGTTTCTGTATTCACTTCCTGCTATAGCTACCTATATATATCCCATACCCCATGACATTGTTGTATACCATCAGCATCACTCTCATCCATCTATGTTGCATACATGTGATATATATATATATATATATATATATATATATATATATATATATATAGGTATGCATGTATACATATGTGTGTATATATGTATATATAGCTTCTCACACCTTGGATCATAAATATCGTGGCACATGAGCATCTCACCATCTGTATTTTGAAGTCAATGTGATATGTGCAATTCTCTTCTACTTTCATACTAGCCAAGTGTTTTGCAGGAATCTCTAGAAAATGTTGATTTCCCTCTTAGATTAGGATTCTATCTTGTCAATTTTCATTGTAATAGCTAGATTACAAATAAGAAATTTTTAAATTTGAATGGATGAGCATGTAAATATCATTTGTTCCAGCATTTTCCTTTATTTCTGAAAATTCACAAAATGGGAACATGAATGGCACGTGCACCATTTTGTAAAAGGTGATTAATCCTAAGTTGATGATTTACATCAATGGCCATAGTGAGGATGTAAACAAAACTTAGGATTTTCATCTTTTATAGAATAACACTGGATCCACACTGAATCCTCTTCAAAAATCATCATATTTTCAAATATTTTCTTCTTTTATTAGAGTTTAATTTAAAATTGGCTCAAAACATATATCAATGGCCATAGTCAAGATATATTGAGAGTAAATTTCATTTTAAACTCTATAAAAGCACCAAAATATATTTTATTCTTCACTTGAATTCAAATATGATTGTTATATGATATATTCAATGACCATAGTCAGGGATATATTATATCTTCAATCTTATTTGCATTCATTTAAAGAATGAAATATAATTTTTAAAATCCAATTTTACATTCTTTTAGATTCATTCATCATATAGGATAGAATTGCATCATATTTTCAAAATTCTCTTTCAAAACTCCAAGTGGTTCTTGAGTATCGTCTTCAAATCAATCATTATTTATAGATTCAGATTCAAATTCTATCTCATTTTCAAGACTCAAAATTCGATTTCAAAATCCAAATTGACTTTGAAATTTCAAAATTCATTTTGTATTCAAAACTTCAATTTCCAATTCAAATCCAATTTCAAAGTTCAAATCAACTTTGAAATCCCAAATTCATTTTTTTTTAAATTCATATTTAAGTTCAAATCAATCAATTTCAAAGTTCAAATTTAAAACTTTCAAATTTCTGATTCATCTTCTGATTTCAAATTCAAAATCAAGTTTGTTCCTTATCTTCAAATTCAAAAATCAAAGTTTGATATCGATTTTGAATCTCAACATTCAATTCTTTTTAAATTTAATCTGGGTTTTCAAAACCCAGATCCATCTTCTAAAGTCTCATTTTTGGATCTTCAAAAGATCCAAACTCCCCCTTTAGTTCCAAATTTAGAACCCAATTCCATATTAGATTAGGATCTTCAAAAAACAATCTCATTTTGGATTCCATACTTCGGATCCAGCTCCATTTTTGGATTCCAGATTTCGGATCCAATTCCATTTCGGATCCAGAATTCAACTTCATTTTAGATCTCAGACTTCGGATCCAAATTCCATTTAGTATTCCAGATTTCGGATCCAACTCCATCTTGGATCTCAAACTTCGGATCCAAATTTCGTTTAGCATTCAGACTCTGGATTTAAATTCTATCTTGATTTCTAGATTTCAAAACCAATTCCATTTTCAAAACACATATGGCCTTATTAAACCCAATCTTATCTTCAAATTCCATTTGGATTTCTCAAATCCAAATTCCATCCTGATTTCAAACTTCGAATCTAGAATTCAATTCCATTTCAAATTTCATTTCCTCTCCTAAATTCAGGTTCAAAAATTCAAATCCAAAATCCATTTCTGACTATGAAACTTCCTTTCTTTTCCTTTTATCTCAACTTTAAATCATTCTTTTCAAGATCAAGATTTATCTTCCCCAAACTCTGATTACTTCAAAGACTTAAAACTTCAAAATATTTTTTCCTGATCTATCTCAAGTTCTAAGTTAGATTCAACTATTCAGAAATCATATCTCCATTCCATCATCATATTTTCACTTGGAAAATCTTAGATTTCCAAAATCATTCTTTTCAAACGAGCATACATCCTTGCATTGCACAAGCATGATTCTTTGTGCATTTAGATTTAGGATAAATTCTTAGATAATCTTTTAGCAAAGCAAAGAGGCATAAATTCGACCCTTGGTTCGATTACCCCTGGTAAAGGTGCCAGGAACGATTGAACCTCGTACCGACGAGCGAATCCCGTCTCCCAATTTTCCCGCAAATATTTCAAAAACGGAGGGAAGTTATTTTCCTAAATATTTTCAAAATTAAGGTCAAGTGAGATTTTGCAAAAGAGTTCCTCTCTCTTCTTACTTTTCTTATTCTCTCTTCTTTTCTATCTTTCATTTCCCCTTCAAAAAGGGAATAGAGGTTAGAAAGGCGAAGAGAAAGGAAAAGAGGAATGAGAGGAAAAAATTTGCGATGATCACAGGTTTGATGACCGAGATGGGAACCGTCTCCGTCCGGTCGAATTTTTGCCTTTTTGCTTTGCTTTAATCTTATCTAAGTCTTTATTCTACAAATGTCAACTTCATTTCCATGCAAAACTTAGGAGCCTAGACTCTATCCTAAGCTGACATCATTGCATATAGGAATTTAAATATGGTTTGGTAGGACCATATTGAGGAGATTATTTCATGCTCACATTAGACTTAGGTCTGAAATACAACTCTCATAAATTCTAGAGATTGAATAGAAACAATGTGTGCAAGTGTATGCTTCTTATGATTTCAAAAATCTATCTCTTATTAGGACTTGCATTAGAGTCATATGATTTCTTGCATGTTGAACATATTTTTTAAAACATCCCTACCTATATTGTCCCGGTCTTCATGTTGCTGGGCTGTCTCACTGAACAATAGTTCGGGAGAGAGCCTCACAACTGGACCACCTATTTGGGTTCGCTCCCCCCTACCACGTACCTAAGGGCCATAGTTTGAGGTATATCGGTAGGTGCTCAAGGATGTTGGGAAGCCATAACCTTAGAACAAAAGAAATATTTTTATGCCATGTACTTCGAGCTTTGGCTTGGGTATATCAGCGTATCTTGATTAGAATCAGATGATCTAAACCTTAGAGTTAGGATTAAGGTCCTACCAGCCTTTTCAAATATTGCATTTAGAGTCAACTTCTAGGGAGTGTTATTTTGTGCATCATTGCTTGTATAATTTGATTCTTTTGTAGATATTATCTTATAAAATCCTATTACAAAACCCTGGATATTTGTTTCAAAATTTCTTCTATTTTCCAAAATCCAGGATTGTATATTTCTCATTCTTTATTCTTTCATAAATTTTTAAAACCCTGGATATTCTTTTAAGTCTTCCTCTATCTTTTAAAAGGTCCAAGTGTATTTTTCTCTTTTCTTTTCTGATTTATTCAATTTTCTTTGATCCTGCCTGCAATTTTTCAAAATAGTCAGGTCTTGTCATCCATCTTCAAAAATATATCTTTAAAATTCTATCTCCCCATCCAAGATCCCTTTTTATCAAGAGATCTCTCTTAAAATCTTTTAGTATCCCTTTCTTAGTCTCTCTTTTTTTCCAAAATTTCCCGAATTTAAATCCTTCCTTTACTCTACAGAAAACATCAACATTTCATCATGGTTCAAACGAGAGCAGGAAGAAGGGCAGCTCAGCAGCACAATGACAGTGAAGTGGAGGAAGTAAACTCTCCCCGACTATCCCGAAAATATGATTCAGATGAGGATGATGTCAATCCAGCAATGTACAAGATCTTTCAAAAGATGATGGCAAAATTAATGTCCGAACAAGCTGGGGCAGGTTCAAAGAAAACATCCTCTAAGAACAAGATCAAGAGAAAGTCAGTAAAGAAGCATGTCAGGATCAACAAGAAGAGAGTCCAGCAGGACAACACATTTGAGAGTACAGAATCGACAGACGAGGACTCCGAAGAAGAGCAGTTTGTATTCATCCCAAAACATCTACGACAGCCCAAGAAGATGACAGGAGAGCCTGAATCAGTCAACAAGCCTAAAGATGGAGTCCCGGCAGAAGATTCAATTCAAGTATTGACGAAGATAGTCAAAGATCTGCAGATTCGAGATAAGGGAAAGAAGGTATATACCAGACAAGATTTCTACCTCGGTCTAGATGGGGACAACATCCTAGAAGATCTCCTCCGAAAGTTTATTAAGTTCGATGGGTCCGGCAACCCAAAGGCTCATCTTGCAATGTTTTTCGTAGAATATGCCAGATTCAGTGAAGACAATCAGGCCCTCTTCTTGTGCTTTCCTCGCAGTTTAGAAGGCGTAGCAGCAAAATGGCACACAGAGCATATCAACCCCATCGAGCTGCAAGATTTTGATAAAGTTGTTAATTTGTTCGTGGAACGGTTCATGTTCAACACTGAGGCACTATCAACCCTCAATCACTTATATAATCTGAAACAAGAAGATAAGGAAAAGGTCGTAGACTTCATTCAGAGGTGGAGAGATACCTGCAACAAGATGAGAACCCCATTTCAGAAGAGCACGCGCTCCAAGTTATCTTGAACAATTTTTCTCAGCCTCTCAGAAGCCTTATTTCCACCTACCCATCAAAATCATTTATAGAGCTTATTGAACGAGCTGAGTGGCTCAAGATGGGGATGGACAATGGGAATTATGAGGGCATCACTCTCATCAAGAGCAATCAGGACCTCAAAAAGAAGGCGAATTATACCTTCTCAGCTAACTCTGGGGGCAGTAGCAACAAGGAAAACAAGAACAAGCAGACAGGTCACCGAGAGGAACCCTTCAAACAGAATGACAAGCCAGTTCTGGCCAAGTAGAAGAAGAAGATAAAACGTGAAGGGTGGGGTTATGACCGCCAATTCACTGCTCTAAAATAGTCCCTCAAGCAAGTTCTAGAGTATATGTTGAGCAAAGATATGATTAAACTTCCGAGAGTTGTTGATCCTTCGCTCTCCCTGGAAAAATGGAAAGACAAATTTTGCAAGTTTCACCGAGCAGTGGGGCACGATACCGAGCACTGCTTCGTCCTAAAGAACATCATCCAGAATTACATTGATAAAAATCTTCTGATAGAGGATGAAGATGAAGAGCAACTCGCCGTTCTGACCAAGCCTTTCTCAGATCATTCGAAAAACTGATGATACTAGAGTCTTTCTGCTTTCCTCCATTTTCTTTACCAAACCATCTTGTAAGGGCAAGTCAACCCGAGTCTTTTTGTGACCATTTGTGGTCGAGATGCTTGTGAATATTTCAAGTCTTTGTTATCGGTTTTTGCTTATAAATAAAATGTTAAATCTTTCTTCCTATCTTTTGATCCTTATTTCTTTCGCAATATTGGGGCTTTAAAAAATTATTAAAATTACATTTATACTTCAAAATATTCTTCTGTCATCAAATTTCCATTCTTTTTTTGGGTGAGGGACAATCCCGACATCATCCATGAGAGAAATGATATTGCCTATAAGGGTTTTTCAAAATCATAAAAATCTGAAAAAAAAAAATTCTGCAAAATTTTCATCATAATCACCAAAAATTCAAAAATTTGACCCAATCTTCTTCCAAATCAACCAGTGTGTTGATCTTCTCTTTCCAAAATGGTTTTTAACCATCATCTTCCAAAAATTAACCCTTGTGTTGATATCTTTTTCTAAAAATGGTTTTGAACCACCATCTTAAATCAACCCTGGTGTTGATCTTTTCCTTTCAAAATTAGTTTTAAACCATCATCTCCCAAAATCAACCCTTGTGTTGATATACTTTTTCTAAAAATGGTTTTGAACCACCCTTTTAAATCAACCCTGGTGTTGATCTTTTCTTTTCAAAATTAGTTTTGAATCGTCATCTTCAAAAATAAACCCTTGTGTTGATCTTCTCTTGCCAAAATCAGTTTCGAACCATTACCTTCAAAAAGCAGCCCTTGTGTTGATATCTTTTTCAAAATCGGTTTTAAAACCACTATTTTCAAAGGATCAACCCTCATGATGATCTCTCTTCAAAATCAATCCTCGTATTGATTCTTCTTCTTCAAAGATCAACTCTCGTGTTGATCATTCTTCAAAATCAACCTCATGGTTGTTCCTCTTTCCAAAAATGATTTTTCTCATAAACATTTTCATCTCATTTTAAAAGATCCCACGTGCAGGCAGGATCAAACAAATTCTTTTCCTCAATTAACTCTTTTCATTTGTCAATTTTTATCAGTCTTATCAATTTTTATTCATCTTTATCAATTTTGCCAATTTTATTGATTCTTCATTGATTTTATTAATTTTCTTGTCAATTCTTATTTTCAAGTACCCTTTCAGGTTAAGGGATAAACCTGATGCCTCTTTCCCATGAGGTATTCCTTTTTCCTTCTAAATTTCTCGCTCAGGTTAAGGGATAAACCTAAACCTCGTCCTGCGAGGTCCTTCTTCCTTCAGGATAAGGGATAATCCTGAAGTCTTTTTATCATCTTCCAAAGTATCCTCAATTTTTCCACCAAATTTTACCAATTTTTACTAGAACTTCGTCATTCTTTGTCAATTCTTTATTAATCCTTATTCTTTATCAATTTTATCAATCTTATTGATTCTTTATCATTTTATTATCAATTCTTTTAATTCTTTATCAATCTTTTTATCAATTTTTTCAAATTTGTCAATCTATTCTCTTTCTCTTTCAGGTTAAGGGATAAACCTGAATCATCTTCCACAATTTCTTTAATTTTCATCAATTCTTAATTTTCTTTTTATCTTTTCTTTCAAAGATTCGGGTTCCGACTCGGGTCTTCCTTTTTATCTTTTCTTTTGAAGTTTCGAGTTCCGACTTGGACTTTCCTTTGATTCTAATGCTCGCATTGGACCGATCGTTTTCTTTTATCTTTTATTTTTTCCTTTTAAAGATTCGTGTTCCGACTCGGGTCTTCCTTTTATCTTTTCTTTTGAAGTTTTGAGTTCTGACTCGGGCTTCCCTTTGGTTCTAATACTCGCATTGGACCAATCGTTTCTTTTAAAAATTTGAGTTCCAAAACTCGGGTTTTCTTTTATCTTTTCCTTTTAAGATTCGGGTTCCGACTCGGACTTCCTTTTGGATCCAATGCTCGTGTTGGAACCAATCATTGCATCGAAAATTCGAGTTTTCAAACTCAATTTTCTCTTTTATCTTTTATCTTGAAGATCCGAGTTCTGACTCGGATTTTCCCCCCTTTTCTTTCGTTTGAAGTTCCGAGTTCCGACTCGGACTTCCTTTTGGATCCAATGCTCGTGTTGGAACCAATCGTTGCTTCAAAAATTTGAGTTTGCAAAACTCAATTTTCCCTTTTATCATTTATTTTGAAGATCCGGGTTTCGACTCGGGTTTTCCCACCTTTTATGTTTCATCTTCTTTTTAATATCCGAGTTCCGACTCAGACTCTTCTCTTTTTCAAAAACCCAACTCTCAGGTTGGTCCATCTTTCTTTTCAAATATCCGAGTTCCGACTCCGACACCTCTTTTAAGCTTCAGGTCTATTCTCTTTAAAAATTCCTTCATTCCCCTTCAGGTTAAGGGATAAACCTGAGCTTCACATTCAGGATAAGGGATAATCTTGAAACCATTCATAGAAGCAGCACAACCTTCTATAATGGTCCTTCCAAATCCAGTCTCACACTGGTCCTTCATCAAATCCAATTCTCACGTTGGTCTTTCAAAATCCGGTTCAACTGGTCCTTCCAAATCCAATTCTCACATTGGTCCTTCCAAATCCAGTCTAACACTGGTCCTCCATTAAAATCCTTCATCAAATCCAATTCTCACATTGGTCCTTCGTTGGTCCTTCCAAATCCAGTCCAACACTGGTCCTTCATCAAAATCCTTCAAAATTTCCAATTTTCACGAATTGGTTCTTCAAAATTCCAGTTTTACACTGGTCCTTTAAAATTCCAATGTTTACATTGGTCCTTCAAAATTCCAATTTCTCAAGTTGGTCCTTCAAAATTCCAGTTTTACACTGGTCCTTCAAAATTCCAATGTTTACATTGGTCCTTCAAAATTCCAATTTTCTCAAATTGGTTCTTCAAAATTTTAGTTTTACACTGGTCCTTCAAAATTCTAATGTTTTACATTGGTCCTTTCAAAGTCCAATTGCTCAAATTGGTCCTTCAAAATTCCAGTTTTACAACTGGACCTTCAAAATTCCAATGTTTTATATTGGTTCTTCCAAATTCCAATTCCTCAAATTGGTCCTTTAAAAATCCAGTTTTTACACTGGTCCTTTAAAATTCTAGTTTTTACACTGGTCCTTCCAAATTCCAATTTCTCAAATTGGTCCTTCAAAATCCTAGTTTACATTGCTCCTTCGAAAATTCCAATTTTCACAAATTGGTCCTTCAAATTACAGTTTCTACACTGGTCCTTCCAAATTCCAATTTCTCAAATTGGTCCTTCAAAATCCTAGTTTTACATTACCCCTTCAAAAATTCCAGTTTTCACGAAGTGGTCCTTCAAATTCCAGTTTCTACACTGGTTATTCAAAATCCCAATGTTTTCACTGGTCCTTCCAAATTCCAATTTCTCAAATTGGTCCTTCAAATTCCAGTTTTACATTGGTCCTTCAAAATTCCAATGTTTACATTGGTCCTTCCGAATTCCAATTGCTCAAATTGGTCCTTCAAAATTCCAGTTTTACACTGGTTCTTCAAAATTCCAATGTTTTACATTGGTCCTTCCAAACTCCGATTTCTATCAAATTGGTCTTTCAAAAATCCCAGTTTTACACTGGTCCTTCAAAATTCCAATGTTTACATTGGTCCTTCCAAATTCCAATTTCTCTCAAGTTGGTCCTTCAAAATTCCAGTTTTACATTGGTCCTTCAAAATTTTAATGTTTACATTGGTCCTTCAAAAATTACAATTTTCACAAATTGATCCTTCAAATTCCAGTTTTTACACTAGTCCTTCAAAATTCCAATGTTTTCGTTGGTCCTTCCAAATTCCAATTTCTCAAATTGGTCCTTCAAAATCCTAATTTACATTGCTCCTTCAAAAATTCCAATTTTTACAAATTGGTCCTTCAAATTCCAGTTTCTACACTGGTCCTTCAAAATCCCAATGTTATCGTTGGTCTTTCTAAATTCCAATTTCTCAAATTGGTCCTTCAAAATCCTAGTTTTACATTACTCCAAAAATTCCAAATTTTCTCTAAATTGATCCTTCAAAACTCCAAATCCTTCAAAAATTCCAATGTGTACATTGATCCTTCAAATTTCCAATTTTCTCAAAATTGACCCTTCAAATTTCCAATTTTTCAAATTCGTCCTTCAAATTCCAGTTTAACACTAGTCCTTTACCAAAATCTTTTTACCAAAAATTCCTTTACCAAAATCCTTCTCAAATTCCAGTCTAACACTGGTCCTTTAGCAAATTCTTTTACCGAGGTCCTTTTCCAAAATTCCTTACTTAACCCCATTTTTAAGATTGGTCCTGCCAAATTCAGTTCTTATTGGTCGAATTTTCCAATCCTCACATTATTTCTCCAAAACTTCAGCTAAAGGTCCTATCAAAATCCATATTGAGTGATTATTTCACAAAGGACTCTCGAAAACTTTGCCAATTTGCTAAAAATATGTGTTGATTCCAATATCTTATTGCACAAAAGAATCACCTCGGATTACCTCTAGTATTCTTTTCAAAAGGGTGAAGCTTTTTGCGAAAAAGAGTAAAATTCAAAATCTTCTCTCTGTTGATCAACCAAGAGGATGTAAGAAATATCCTTGGTATGATTAGCGAAAGAAATATTCAATGATGTTGAAAAGCTAGAAGCGAATCGATATTGATCATAGCTATGGTGCATGTTTAAAGTTGATTTTTTGGCAATCAGGCAGTAGAAATATCCTGAGCAATAAAAAGAATCCACTCAATCCATATCTCTTCATTCATTCATATAAGCTACAATCAAATATTCGCAAAGGGGATCTCTCAATTGCTGTCAAGTTGAAGACGAATATGCGAGTTCGACCCCCGGGGCCAAAGAAGATTTAGATCATCTCCGAGATGAAGGAGTTTGTGACGGATCCTTCCAGGGAACGTTCAGATCACCGTCAAGATGAAGGCGACTGCGCTGAGCCTCCCAACAAACCCTAAAAGATATTTGATTGTTGCCATCATCTAGAGATTTTTTACCAATAAAGTCAATATCACCAGTATAATTCCTAAGAAAAAGAAGGATCGGAGCATCTCCAAGATGAAGGAGTTTGTGACGTACCCTTCCCCAAAGAAAAAGAGAAAAACCAGGACATCTCTAGAATGAAGGATGATGTAATAAACTTCCTTGAAACCCAAAAAGCTTAATATCTCAAAAAGAGTGCCAGAAAAATCATTATGGAAAAAGCCTCAAGATATCAAACTGCCAAAATTGCCAAAGATCATCTTTTCTTATGCGAAATCCTTTCATCAATGTCTTTTCACTACTCGCTTTTATGAAATTAAGAGTACTTCTTCTCTATTCATATCAAGAAAATGGATAACTTCCTTGAAGAAACTCAATAGTTTTAAAATTTGAATATGACTTTGGAATCTGGGGAGTTAACCTCGTTTTGGAAGAAATACTCTAGGTAAAAAGAGGGAATATCTTTCGCACATACATGCACACTTTCAAGCATTTGAATCAACTACAATTTCATCTTATTGGCAAAATTTTTTGGTTATCCAAGAATGAAATAAATGCTCCATATCTATTTTTGATGCAACATAGCATTGTTTGTAGTTTTCAAAGAGAGTTGCATCGATGAGGTATTTCTCCCAGTCCCATCATGATTTTTTCCATCAAGGAATCCATGCTTTGTATATCCATTCAAATAAAAGAATCATACCTGAACCTTGTCTCACGAGGTATTTTTCAAAAATGTCCCATCCAGGTTAAGGGCTAAGCCTGTGTCTTTTCAAAATTTCTTATCTTTGTCACATCCATAAAACTTCTTTTTCCCATTTCGGGATATTCATCCCAAAGTCCCATCACGCTTTCCTCATCTTCTTCTGTCCAAATTACTTTCTTCTCGAGGATTTCGATTCTTCCCAAAACCTTTCAGGATAAGGTGCCAAACCTGAAAAATAATGTTTTGCAAAGCCAATTCTTCAACACCCAGTTCATGCATTCTGACTGAGGCATTTTTAAAGAAAATTTGGAGTGTCTTCTTTGCCGCTAAGCTCAGCTTACAACCGGCTTAGCAGCAAAGAGGGGCATCTGTGAACACCCCAAATTTTCCAAAAATCCTAAAAATTTCCCTTTTTGCCCCTGGATCCATCTTTGAATAATCAGGTCAATTTTTGATAAAATTTCCATTCATTTCTCGGATTCGCTGGAATCCAAACTCATTTTTTATTTCTAACCCATTTTTCTGAAGGATTTTTCAAGGAGCAACGTTAAAATTCTCAGAAAACCCCTCTTTTGTAAATATTTCTCAAAAATTTTTAAAAATAGTTCAAACTCTCATTTTCCCTAGTTCTAGAGTTTTTATTTTAAAAAATACAAAAAATGTAGAAAATTTCAAGAAAAGAACAAAAAAATAGGAAAATAAAAAAGAAATTACAAAAAAATAAAGCTCTTAAAAACCACCCTTTTGAAAAATCATCCCTTTGAAAGAACCTCGTTTTTGGAAAATTCGATAAAATAGAAGGGTGTGTTTGAAAAAAGGAAAAAAAAAAGAAGAAAAGAAAACCATAAATCGTGTTTTTCAAGAGAGACGATGTCTCTCTCGAAACCCTCTCTCTTTCGCACACTCTCGGCCTTCCTTCACGAAGCTTCCTCCATCGCCCTCCGAACCACCCATCATGCAACCATCACACCTTCTTCTACCTCTCCCGTCGATCTCCAACAACCTTTCCCTCTCAATGGATGATTCTAGATCTCCTCCTTTCCTATTTAACAAACCTCTCTTCCTCCTTCACCTTCACCTTCACCTGTTTTCACCTCTCCATCGTTCTTCTCTTCTCAAATCCCCTTTCTTCTTCATTTCAGTTTTGAAGGGGGCCTGACAGCAGATCCGCCTTCACCTCCCCATGTCTGAAGGAAACCGACCCTTCCTGCAGCAATAGGAGAGCAAAAAGACTTGATTGAGTCTGCAACACCATAACGAGAAATCTCTCCTCTCTCCTTCAGAGTTCCTGCACAACCGAAGAACTCCAAACGAATACGTCCTTTTTGGAGTTGCTACAGGAAGATCTCCCCTCCCCCTTCTAAAACTCTGCAGAACGGCGGTAAGTCACCTATTCACCTTCTCCTCCTCCCGTTTGATTTCTGTTTCCCTTTTTCTTCCCTTCATTTTAATTCCCTGATTTTCTTATTTCTTTTACATTTCCTTATCGTACTTCTCTTAATTCTTCATTTTTCTTTTCCTTAACTGCACTTTCCCGGTTTTTCTTTGTTTTCTTCCCTTGATTTTAATTATTTTCACTGAAGCGTCTCTGTAATATCGGCTTGCTCATTAACAAAAACCGATTTACAGATACACAATATCAATGGGATGAGAGATCCCAACATTTACTTATAGTTTTATAATTTATTTCACTAAGTTTCCTTAGTTTAGGCAAGTATACATCTCAATTCATGTCGTTTAGATTTAATATCTCTTTACAGTCCATTTTGTCATACTGATCTTGCTTGCCCTGTGTATTTGCTATCTCTTTTGGCTATGTTTCTCTCTGATATCTATGTATTTTGAGTACAAAAATCGTCTGAGCTATATCTCGGTTAAAAATTCCCGGCGAATGGCTTGTTACTGTGTTGTCATTGGCTGCAATACAATGTTCGTCTACCTCTCAAGTTTTTTTTCTTTTTTTCAAATAGTCGTGGGTCCTGTTACATTACTATTTTAATTGATTGCCCTGATGGCGATAAATCACTGGCATCAATGATGTACCACAATGCTTAGCCATTTGCTCCATCCCAACAATCAGAAAAAGCCATCCATTGCAAGATCAAATTGTTGGCATATTGACAAGAGGACTCGATTGGGTCATGTCATGGGGTTTCATCGTCTAGCTGCTTGGAGAAACTGGTTAGTTCATGTTTTCTTCCTACTGAATATATGATCACTCATATTCCAGTAGCAATCCCCTGCTCACTGTGAAAATGTATAATCATTTGTTCCTATTAGTTAGTTCTATTAGCTGATTTTTATGCATTTTTACTTCAATTTCTCTGCTACCATTGTTTTCCATTACATTAAGTGGGCTCGTAGCTTTCTTTGTATAATCTGATTCGCCCCTTTTCGTTTGTTGTATTGTTAATATCATACATCATTGTTTCTTGCTTAGATTATCTCAAATGCATGTCACATATATTAGATGCAGCAGAACATCTTGATTTACACTAGTTGATGTTCCTGTTAATCATATTTGTGAGGCTACCTCAATCGGGGAGGTCTGTTTAAACCATGAAATAATCTTATTTTTGGTATCTCGTTTCATTGTAATTTCATAACCCATTTCCTACATCACATTACTCCAGTTAAGTTCAGTTTCACATTCACTACCTAAATTTCATTTCCCATTCACCTCCATTTCCTTTGACAACATTCTTGTTCTTTTTGCAAGCCTTTGATTATTTGAATTTCCCATTATACTTTGAGTTCCTATTCATGCTTTCCCATTTTGGGTTGCCTTCGCACTCATCCCCTTTACATTAAACATTTACATCCTGTATAATTGAGCCCATCACAGCCTCACCATCAATAGTATTTACGTGCACACCTGAGCACAACAGCCTAATAGCTGTTGTAGCTCACAATGTTTCCATTTACCAATGCCTTATTCAACTTCCCATCAATCCATTAGCACGGCTACAACACACCCACTTGTTGATATCCCTCATGGCATTCACGTGTATGCACCCCTGTTCCTACAAGAGGCATTGTTCACCTCTTGCCATTTTACACTTACCACATACAGCCATGATACCATTGATAAATCTTGCAACTTGCACAACAATCATTGCATGGCCCAAAAACCACTTACCACTATTGTAGTGTCGTGCCTAGCAACACTCTCGTTTGTCCCACACTCATTTGCTTCATGACCAGCCACAACCCACTATGGGCCGTGACTTCTACCTTCTTCACAGCCCCTATGTTGATTCAATACGGCTCCACTGGAATATATCACCTACACGTCAACATTTTCCTGTTGCATACCTTGCAGCAATACTTTCACTACACCTCATTCACTATGCACTGCCCAAAGCCCTTGCACCTTCGCATCCATGTATTCCAGGCATCTGTAGCATTTGTATTAAGCATTATCTGTTTTCACCATCATGCTAATGAAGTCACTTACAACGTTAACACACCATCAGCCATGTTGCCTTCCACACCTGTTGTTGCCACTTCCACAAACAACACTTTCAGCATGTATTCTCTCTTGGTAAAATGATTGGGATACCCTTAGTTTGGAAGATTATCTTCAGCAGAAATTCAGTTTTTTTTTTTTCTCTGAACTCAAGCTTCAATGCATATAAGCTGGGTGACACTATTTATGGTGCTCAGTTTCCCCTGCAAATCTACCACCCCCCCTGTGTATATTGTAACATAACAATTGCCCTAGATTAGAAGTGGAGTTAGGCTTGGTTTGCTGAAAGCAAAGACCAAGTTCTATTTTATCTTAATCAATTAGACTTAATGATTTTGTTTAGATGTCTATGACTATACTTAATTTAGTGATTTGAGATGCTTCGGCTGGGTGAAGTTCTAAAACTTGAATTCTCTGTTGAACATTGATCTAACATAGTTTTACTCAATTTTGCAGAATAGGATCGCAAAAAGGGAAGGGATAAATGCTCCTTGTATTCTCATTGAAATATGGATATCAATGCCTATATTGATTAGCTATTCTTTTTGTTACAGTATACTCGAGTTCCAAGCCTGAATATCTAGAAATGAACAACTTTAATTATGTTTTTCACGATCATGATTATCATAATGGGTTGAGATTAAACTTAAATAGATTGATTTAATCATTACTTTTCTTGTTCTGTTGTGCTAAATTGACGGTTATTGATCTAACTGCTGGACTGATTGGATGTGGTATCCAAGAACAGTTTGTTAGACATTGAAGCACAGTTTCTGCTCTCTTGTAAAATTCCAACCCACCATGATATCCACAGTAATGTATTGTCCTATCCATACTCATGTGCACAACATCCACTGCATACCTTCACTTGCATACATTTCCTTCACAAATCCACTTCATTACAGTATCCACTTCATACCCTTTATTCCCCCACACTGTTATAACATTCACATGTTTCACCTGGACCCACACCTTGGTATTTCCAAGTATACTCAATACCCCCACCTATGGTCTCTCTATCTCCCAGGGTTAACAAAGGGAGTTTGGCATGCATGTAGCTGCAGTCTTTTGTGGATAGATTGCAGAAAATGAGAGAAGGGCTCTCTCTCAGGCTCGAGCTCCTACGAGCACTGATCTTACCTAACTGTTTATATGGCTACCAGAGTAAACCATGGGAAAATGTCTTTCAAAAACCACAGCCTTCCTGTAAGATACACATCTGCATATTAGATAGATGTTGTTAGTAAAACAAAAAAAAAAAAGAAAAAAGAAAGGGGAGATAGAGAGAAATCGATTTGCACACTGCAAAACCCCTTGCTGCTGCAGAAAAGGAAATCTAGTGGTATTGCTATTGTAAATCCTTTTCGATCTGCTGTCTGGATGCCAGGTAAAGCCCCTTTTCACTACCTTCATCTCTTCACCCCAACATGGTGTAGGTGTCGTTCATTATTTCTGCTATGTAACATCTGTCTCGACACTTGCTCACTTAGCAGTACATGCCACCATTTTCACTACCTTCATTACATCTAATCACAACACTTTTGTTTCTTTATTCACTTCCTGCTACAACTACCTATATATATCCCATACCCCATGACATTGTTGTATACCATCAGCATCACTCCCATCCATCTATGTTGCATATATGTCATATGTGATATATATATATATATATATATATATATATATATATAGGTTTGCATGTATACATATGTGTGTATATATGTATATATCACTTCTCACACCTTGGATCATAAATATCGTGGCACATGAGCATCTCACCATCTGTATTTTGAAGTCAATGTGATATGTACAATTCTCTTCTACTTTCATACTAACCAAGGGTTTTGCAGGAATCTCTGGAAAATGTTGATTTCTCTATTAGATTAGGATTTTATCATGTCAATTTTCATTGTAATAGCTAGATTATAAATGAGAAATTTTTAAATTAGAATGGATGAGCATGTAAATATCATTTGTTCCGTCATTTTCCTTTATTTCTGAAAATTCACAAAATGGGAACATGAATGGCACGTGCACCATTTTGTAAAAGGTGATTAATCCTAAGTTGATGATTTACATCAATGGCCATAGTGAGGATGTAAACAAAACTTAGGATTTTCATCTTTTATAGAATAACACTGGATCCACACTGAATCCTCTTCAAAAATCATCATATTTTCAAATATTTTCTTCTTTTATTAGAGTTTAATTTAAAATTGGCTCAAAACATATATCAATGGCCATAGTCAAGATATATTGAGAGTTAATTTCATTTTAAACTCTATAAAAGCACCAAAATATATTTTATTCTTCACTTGAATTCAAATATGATTGTTATATGATATATTCAATGACCATAGTCAGGGATATATTATATCTTCAATCTTATTTGCATTCGTTTAAAGAATGAAATATGATTTTTAAAATCCAATTTTACATTCTTTTAGA
The DNA here is from genome assembly GCF_984573655.1 of Nuphar pumila. NCBI lineage: Eukaryota > Viridiplantae > Streptophyta > Magnoliopsida > Nymphaeales > Nymphaeaceae > Nuphar > Nuphar pumila. Next base: position 75,145,333 of record NC_143263.1, on the reverse strand, counting down.
TTCATTCATCATATAGGATAGAATTGCATCATATTTTCAAAATTCCCTTTCAAAACTCCAAGTGGTTCTTGAATATCGTCTTTAAATCAATCATTATTTATAGATTCAGATTCAAATTCTATCTCATTTTCAAGACTCAAAATTCGATTTCAAAATCCAAATTGACTTTGAAATTTCAAAATTCATTTTGTATTCAAAACTTCAATTTCCAATTCAAATCCAATTTCAAAGTTCAAATCAACTTTGAAATCCCAAATTCATTTTTTTTTTAAATTCATATTTAAGTTCAAATCAATCAATTTCAAAGTTCAAATTTAAAACTTTCAAATTTTGTATTCATCTTCTGATTTCAAATTCAAAATCAAGTTTGTTCCTTATCTTCAAATTCAAAAATCAAAGTTTTAGATTGATTCTGAATCTCAACATTCGATTCTTTTTAAATTTAATCTGGGTTTTCAAAACCCAGATCCATCTTCTAAATTCTCATTTTTGGATCTTCAAAAGATCCAAACTCCTCCTTTAGTTCCAAATTTAGAACCCAATTCCATATTAGATTAGGATCTTCAAAAAACAATCTCATCTTGGATTCCATACTTCGGATCCAACTCCATTTTTGGATTCCAGATTTCAGATCCAATTCCATTTAGGATCCAGAATTCAACTTCATTTTGGATCTCAGTCTTCGGATCCAAATTCCATTTAGGATTCCAAATTTCGGATCCAACTCTATCTTGGATCTCAGACTTCGGATCCAAATTTTGTTTACCAGTCAGACTCTGGATTCAAATTCTATCTTGATTTCTAGATTTCAAAACCAATTCCATTTTCAAAACACATCTGGCCTTATTAAACCCAATCTTATCTTCAAATTCCATTTGGATTTCTCAAATTCAATATCCATCCTAATTTCAAACTTCGAATCTAGAATTCAATTCCATTTCAAATTTTATTTCCTCTCCTAAATTCAGGTTCAAAAATTCAAATCCAAAATCCATTTCTGACTTTGAAACTTCCTTTTTTTTCCTTTTATCTCAACTTTAAATCATTCTTTTAAAGATCAAGATTTATCCTTCCCAAACTCTGATTATTTCAAAGACTTAGAACTTCAAAATATCTTTTCCTGATCAATCTCAAGTTCTATGTTAGATTCAACTATTCAGAAATCATATCTCCAGTCTATCATCATATTTTCGCTTGGAAAATCTCAGATTTCCAAAATCATTCTTTTCAAAAGAGCATACATCCTTGCATTGCACAAGCATGATTCTTTGTGAATTTAGATTTAGGATAAATTCTTAGATAATCTTTTAGCAAAGCAAAGAGGCATAAATTCGACCCTTAGTTTGATTACCCCTGGTAAAGGCGACACGAACGGTCGAACCTCGTACCGACGAGTGAATCTCGTCTCCCAATTTTTCCGCAAATATTTCAAAAATGGAGGCGAGTTATTTTCCTAAATATTTTCAAAATTAAGGTCAAGTGAGACTTTACAAAAGAGTTCCTCTCTCTTCTTCCTTTTCTCATTCTCTCTTCTTTTTTATCTTTCATTTTCCCTTCAAAAAGGGAATAGACGTTAGAAAGGCGAAGAGAAAGGAAAAGAGGAATGAGAGAAAAACATTTGCGATGATCACACCCACTTGTCACACATGCCCTCCCAATAATCTCTCCTGACAGTAGAAGGCCCATGGCCCTTCCACTGCAGTGGATCATTTATCCCACTAGATGCTTTTTTTGCTGCAGTCTTCATATTATGCAGCATGTCGGCAAATCGATTGGTAGCCACCTTCTGCCACACTACCCTCTCGTCGTTCTCCTCGTTTGCACTCGCAAAGCGATGGGAAGCCTACACATACTTTCAGAAAGTTGGCACATGTAAATATAAAATGACACATTCATTTGAACAAAAAATTCTTGTGGCATCACCACATAAATTAATGCTATGATGATACATAGATTCTCTTTTATACACATCAAGAGGATATTTAGAAATTTAAAATCACATTACATAAAATGATGCATTCATTTGAACAAAAAATTTATGATACAAAAACATATGGAAGGCATAATCAAATAGAAAATAACTTCATGCAAGCATATATCAAACATGTACCTGCAGCAAACACACTCTAATATCCCGCTAACTACTACCATGCTGAGCATGGAATCCGTACTCCAAAAATAAAAACACTTCTATTCTCATACATTAAGTTCATGCTCAGCATGATCTCCAAACTCCATCAAAACAGTCCTAGATATCCACAACTAAGTGTGTGTGTAAACAGAAAAGTGTTGCATCAAATAAATTAAATAACATGTGATGTGCTTGTATCACTTACTCACCATGGGTATTTACCCGATTTGAATTGCTTATGCCTTTGCATTTTTTTTCTTATTTCTTTTTGCATTGCATTTTTAGCCACATGCGATGCTTAGCACTAAGCATCGCGCGTCTTGGGCTCAACAACATATCTGCAAAGTATAAATATACAGTACAATACAGGGAGGCAAGTCGGGGGGTTACCTGTGAGGTCGTCAGAGACAGGATAAAAGCATCATGGATGTTCGGAACATGAGCGAAAAAAGGGGGAAAAGAGGATGTCCAGACGGGGGTGTCGGCCTAGGTCGGGTGTGCGGCGGAAGGGGCTCGGGAAGGTTGCTGGAGCATGAAGGGGTAACAATGCGTTAGGTAGGAGGGTCAGCGATGATGTTGCCGGGCAGGGGGGCGACAGGAGGCGGGCCGGGGGTTAGACTGTCGGCTGGCCGAGGGGCAACAGGAGGCGGGGCGGGGGGGGCGACAGTAGGCTGGCCGGGGGGCTGCGAGCGGCGGGCTGGGGGGCAACAGGCGGCGGCCCGGGGGGGGGAGCGACAGGAGGCGGCCCAAGGGCCGACAGTAGGCAGGTCGGGGGAGGGGCAACAGGAGGCGGACAGGGGGTGCGACAGGTGGGGGGCTGTGGGGTGATAGGAGCCGAGTTGTGGGGCGATAGGAGGCAGGCCGGGGCCGACAGAAGGTTGGCCGGGGGGAGGGGCGATAGAAGGCGGGCCGGGGGCGACCGTATGTGAGCCGGGGGTCGACAGGCGGCGGGAAGGGGGGCGACGGGTGGCAGGTTGGAGGGCGACAGGAGGCGGGCTGGGGGGGCGAAAGCAGGCGGGCCGAGGGGGCGACAGGAGGCAGGCCGGTGGGCAACAGTAGGCGGGCCGGAGGGCGACAGGCAGTGATGTCTTCTTTTAAATCGTTGTAATTTTGAAAAGATTTTTATATGAAAAACATGTGAAAACCAGACATCAAATAATAAAAACTGGTTCTCACTAGTGGATGAGACCAGGTCGAACTCAGGGAACATGAATATTTCGTATTAAAGCACACAAATCTAAACTAATCTTTATTGCCTGAATTATTGAAATGTAAAAATGTTCAAGAAAAGTAAAAACAACTAACTATTACAACAAATGAATACCCTTCGCAGAGTCGTAAAGTGCAATATTTACAAACCCAATTTAATTCCTAATTCTAAAAATAAAAGCAAAAATCTTCTACTCGTATGCTTCATCGTGTCACGTAATCTCTTCAGCTCCACTCCTGTGCTATCCTGCACAAGTCAAAAGAAACACAAGCAGTACACGAAACTAACACCCAATTATCAGAATTCGGATAGTGCACTAAAATCCGATAGTATTTAAACCGAGTCCAGAATGTAAACATAAAAGCAATCCATGCATCCACCCTAAAATCCTGAGATCATGTGACCAATGGTCACCAAAAATTCAAGCATCAACGATGATCATTGAACAGTGACAGCGATTAGTAGCATCAGTAACCGAAAAGCTTAGTCAATAGGTGATCCATCAAATATTATCCAAGTCAACTAATCACAAATCAGATCTTTAATCAAATCAAAACATTACATAATTCTGATAGACCTAACTTGGTTCAAAGTTCAAATATTTGATAAAATCAGAAATCAAATTCAATCAGCTTTGGAAAATAGTAGTCATTGATTCAAAAATCAGTAATTTCCCCTTTCATATGGGATTTAGACATCCGATCAAAAATTAAAAAAAACATTCACAGTTATTTCCAACAGAAATAATGTTCACCGGAGGATGTAGTAAACAGTAGTCACCGGAAGAATGTAACTATTCACGATTCTAATCGTGAATGGGAAATATCAACATCATTGATTCAATGGAATTCCACTCAACAGAATCGATCCAGATCAAGATGATCTGGATGCACCGGAAGAAAATGCATCCACCAGAAAGGAACACAGCATCATTTATGTTACCGGAATGTGAATTTCTCAGAGTATCAACTTGAAATCCACCGGAATGACTCTGCCGGATAGATATTACGGCAAATCAAAGTTCAAGATGATCTGGATTTGTCATTCCGGTGAACATTACTTCTATTGTTGTAATTTCCTGTGTCTTGCAGATGATCCAGATGATCTAAATTCAGATGAACCAAAAATAGGACAAATAAATCGATCCAGATCAAGATGATCTGGATGCACCGAAACTTGCTAAAATGTATTAAATTCGGTGACAGATTCAGGTCACGGTGAACCGGAATTTCAAATCAGAGTATCGGCAACCTCAAATCAGCTTAAAATGACATTCAGATCGGATTATCCATTTAAACATTCAGATCAAAGTAACAAATCACAAATCTGTCTCCTAAGAAAAAATTATCAATCCAGATGATTGATCAAATATTTATAGAAATGTTTTGGAATCAAGTGACAGATTTTAAAATCAAAGAATAATGGATTTCAGATCAAATTTATAAAAAAAAACAATTGAAATCCAATCGGATGCACACAGATCTGATGAATTATGCTTAATTACTTTGGCTTAGTTAACAAAATCGTACTGATAGAAGCAAAAGCATATCAGATTGAAGATCAAAGTGAACCAATTTTTTTTTATTTCACAAAAACAACAAACAAACAACAATCAGAAAAAAAAACAAAAAACAAAAACAAAATAGAAATAATACACAAAAGAAATCTAATAAAGCACAATGCATAAAATTCAGAGGCTAATACTAGGTATGATGAATTTAAAATGTACGATAGAATTGAAAACAAACATTATATCTACTGTTACAAGAATTCAGACTAATCAAACAAAAGAAGAAGAAGAAGAAGAAGAAGAAGAACTTACCGAACTGGAAGGGTTAGAAGAGAAGTGGAATCCTCCTATATGCCATTACCGTAGCTGATTGCCTCCACCGGATTGAGGAAGAAGAGAGATCAAGGGAGAAGGAGAAGAAGGAGGAAAGAAACAAGGTGAAGGGGAAGGGTTAGGAAAGAGGGCAAAGGCATAAGAGAGAAGACAAGCCTCTCTTCCCTCTACGTATCATATTTAAAGATTTGAAATTTTCTCCATAAGTCCCTCTTCTTTTAAAAATTGCATTTCAAAAACCTCTCTTCAAAAAGTTATTTACAAAACAACTCAAAATGACTACGTTTTAGAAAATACAAAACTAAGTCTATTTTAACTCTAATTTTTTTATGATTTTCAAAAACTAAACTACTACAATTATGTCAAACACTAAAATATGCATTAAAATGTAAAATAAAACTAATTTTCATGCATTTTCTATTCTTATATTATTTTAGCACATTTACTCGAAACTAACATAAAATTGGGTTTTTAAATCATTTTCTCATGAAATCATGCATATTTTTATATGAAATATCCCTAAAATATATGCATGATCAGGCAGCGGGCTGGGGGCCGACAGGCGGCAGGCCGGGGGCAACAGGAGGTAATTCATGGGCCGACGGGAGGAGGGTGGGGGACCGACGGGAGGCGGGCTGGGAAAATGCGGTGGAGACGAAACAGAAAAGAGAAAGAAAGGAGAAAAAATTAGGGATTTACGGGGAAATTATCGATGGCCAAATTATGTCGCTATTTGGAGAAGACTCAACGACGAAATAGTTCTGTCGTTGATCCATCGCTAAGCTACAACGAATATGGCGACGGATTATCGACATAATATTTTTCGTCACTACAATCGCAAATAAATGATATTTTAGCGACGACTATCATTCACTCGCTAATTTGTCGGCACTTTGCAACGAATTTTGTCTGTCACAAATGTTCGTCGCTAATTAAGGTTTTTCTTGTAGTGATATGTTTGTCCTGAGACTGAAAATTTCAAAAGTTTCTGGCAGACGTATGTTTTTCGATTTCTTCATTTTCAAGCTTTCAATATCACAATTGACAGTACGAAGAAATCATGTCAATTTAATGAAAGAAAAAGCTGCTAACTTTTTGCTTGTTAAATTATCAGCTAGTCTTGGTAGAAAGTTCAATAATTGCTTGGATTGACAAAAACAACCATCCTGCACGTATTCCATTGAAAGTAAAATTGAAGTTGCAGTCTGTTTGATGCTACTCATGTACAGATGGACGTGAATAAATACATGGTTTAGTTAAAGGTCATTAATACAGTATCCACAAAAGCAAAATTTCCTACAAAGAAAGGAGAAAAATGCTAGTGTTTGCTACCTCGAGAAGGCTGCCAATAAATGTTGATGTCTTTATACAGTCATTCTAGTTCAAATAGATAGAAGAAATGGTGAAAGCTTTTAGTGATGTTGGAACTTTGCCATTAAATTATCTTACTATTGTCAATCATCAACAAATTAATTCTGGTGCACTCACTTTAATTCCTTATAAATTTCGTTCATTACATCCTAAAGTAGTTCAAATAAATAGGGCCTCTTTGTTTCATGTAATTTTCATGGAAAAGTACTGAGCTGGCATCTCTTTAACTTCCTTTCCTATTATGAGTGAAACAAACATCAAATTATCATGGTAGGAAAGCGGTGTGTGGACACAAGTGGGTTCTACCAGTTTTTTTATGCAAATCCTTTCATACCTCTCCGCCTATGAAAGCATTATCTGCAAAAATTTCTTCACTATCTTATAATGAAGGATGTTGCCTCAAATGTTTTTAGCTACTCGAGATTGTAAAAACAACATGCTAAGTCTATTCGAGTGCTCCCACTTCTCAGAGATAGTCTTTTGTTCGGATGTACTCTGCTTTATAAGAGTGGGAGGTTTTTCAATCCTAAGAGTCAAATTTAGGTCCATGTAACCTAGAGTGAATAATACTATTTATTTTCAATCTGAGTAATTGGATTCGTCTAACAAGGGGATGTAACTAGAACTGTCAATGATGAAAGAACATAGTACAATACGAAACGAAAGAAAATGACCTTATAATTGCTCAAATGAGACTCATGTTGAAAATGTAAAAAACTGATACCCTTTATTAATTACCTTTTATAAGATAAGTATAATTGGTCTATTATTGTTCCACTTTGGTGGAAACGATAATACTCAGTTGTTTCACCTCCTCAATTTACGAGGAATTAAATTTAATTAATGGAACTAGCAGACCATGTAACCAGAGATAATTTAACATTGTATCTTTGGGTACAAACATGCTTCATGGGCTGGTATACACATCTACTATTATACCTTAGGTGAATTTGGAACACAATGACCTACCTTTGGGGAGAATAATTTTTTCATAAAGTCACACACAATCATAATACTGAATCTTGACACGCTCCAAAGAATCCTCAATCAACACAACTAAAATCACTTTGATGAGTGTTGAGTCAATTAATCAAGATCTTTTACCATAAACATATTTGTATTGTAAAGGATATCCAAGCACACATGATAATGCATGTATATTCATGACTTAGTATGTATTATATCATCAAAAAATATAATGTTCAAGACATTTATTCAATCTGAATTCAAATCCAAATCTGATCCAAATTCGAAATTTCAAATCAAAATTCGAATTGATAAAACTTAAGAAATTGAAATCAAAATTTAATAAGATTTCAAATTAAAATATACACTTAGTTTGAATCTTGGCTAATATTAAAACTCAAATTAAGTTTTTATTTAAGTTCAACTTAAATATAGATTAAATTTGATTAAAAATAAAACCTTTATTCAGGGTAAATTCTCAACTTGAAATTTATTTTGAATCCCCATTAATACTTGAATTATAAATAAATTTATAGCTTAATTTTGAATAATATTTTAGTCTCAATTTATTGTTATTTCCTGTAAAGTATAAAAAATTTATGGATTTTACAATTATTTTTCCGATTTTGAATTGGATATGAAGAGACCCATGATCATAATTATTTTAGATTTGACTTAGATTCAGATATATCATGTGCAGATTGATTCCAATATAATCTGGGTAGGAACTTTGACATATTAAATGATTGCTTCAAACAAAACCAAATTAACTACAATAAAAAGCTATATCACGAGATTTTTATAAATCTCGCGATATTTGTCAGAGAGCTTCTTCCTTCTAGAAATTTAAAAATTTTAATCCCTAGGGCCAGCCAGCTGCCCATCTTTACTTTAGCACCTGGATCTATTAATGTGAGAATGTCTGACCATCCACTATATTCTTTCTTTCCCAACTCTCCTTCCTTTGAGAAACAACCCGCGTGTTTGGAGCTACTAATGTGTTCATATGGTAAATCAAGGAACCAACGTTCCTGGTATACACTACAAGAAAAATGAGTATTAGTGACGGATGCTATCCATCACAAACTCTGTCGCTAATGTGTTTAGCGACGGAAAGCGTCCGTCGCATAATCCTGGTCGCTAAAATGTGACAGAATTTATCTGTCGCCAATCCATCGCTAATTAGCGATGGATTATTTCTGTTGCTAAATACGAACTGATTTGGTTTGCGATGAAATTTAATCTATCGCTAATTTGTCGCTAAAATTTAACGGCAAATATGTATCTGTCACTAATGTCTATCGCTAATTTAGCGACAGATTAATTTTCATCGCAAAATATCAACTGATTTAAATTGGCGACGGATATTAGTGATGTATATTATCCATCGCTAATCCATCACAAAATTTTAAAAAAAAAATTAAAAAAAAGAGCCCCGAGGCGTGCGCCTCATACGCCTTTAGGCGAGGCGTGCCTCAAGCCAAGGTGTACACACCTTGAATTTTTTAGTCAAATGAGGGTCAAAGTCCGTATTTAACCAAAAATTAGGGTTTTTGTATGCAGTTTTAACTAAGCTACTAGTAAAAAATTGGGTCTGATCTATAAGACACCGGATCTCAAACATAAGCCTAAAAGCAAAATTCTTGCCCCCCCCCCTGAACCCCCGTCCGCTGAACGCGCAACGGGACCTGCGCCGGGGGGGGGAGCCCTCGGACCGCCCTTACTGCAAGGGAAAAAACTCTGAATCAGACTCCACAACTCATCAGTTGGACCTATGTTAAAATGAGTGGGTCCTCGTGAGGGATTCCAGCTCGGATCCTAAGTTGCAACTGAGAAGAGATCCAAGCTACAACATTAAAAGAGAAAATGCATACTGAAAAGATTTTTGTCACTTTTTTTCTTTTATTTTCTTAATGATTCTTTTCTCGTAGTGTTTTCTTGGGGTAATCAAATGTAGACAAGGTTCATAGATATCAAAATCAGTAAAGATGGTTCGTCATTGTATATAATATATTTGTTAAGAGCCTGGCAAATGAGATCTTTCATAACACTTGAAAAATCAATAATGGAAGAAGAGAGAGAGAGAGAACACATACATCGAATTAATACCAATATAAACCTAATGAATATGATGCTCAAATATCCAAATAGAAATAACAAGTGAAACATTGCGGGGGTGGGAGGAGCATACCTGCATGGCTCATAAGACGAACAAAAGATGCAATATCAATGCCAGCAAGGCTTTGTTGAGGTCATTTTATGAAACTTATCAACAGCACTAGCACTTTTTTGAGCAAAGGGTTAACATCAATTCTCAAATAAGCCTTCAAACCTATAATTGACAGAGTATTTGGAAAATATCATAACTCACAAAGCTCTCAACACAGTGAAAAAGAAAAAGTCAGCCTGAGAAAAGTATGAAGTGAACTAGTGAACATCAACAGTTGACGAGGATATCTTTTATGTTAAACTCAAGAGCAAAACAAGGCCCGATATCGATCTGCATAGATGTCAAACTTGTGCTATCAGAAAAACTATAACATATAGCCAAAACATAATCATCAAATGGGAAAACACTAGCTGAAAAAAATGTGTTCTAGCAGGCAAGCAATAGCAAGAAACCAGAAATACTCAGCAGAAAAAAGAGCCCATGCACTAGTATCATCTAAGGTAGAAGCATGCACTAGCAGGATGTAGCATAAAATTTCAATGTATATTAATCACTGAGAACTTCCCACACATATCGGCAATGCTATGCAGTTCTATGCATTTAGAATGATTATGCTAAGATGATGGTCTTTCTACATCGAGGAAGGAGTGAAGGAAAAACAATCAACAGAGCATAAATGATATCTCATGTTCAACTAAAGGTTGAAAGTATAAGACCATGAGATGTCACTCCCATGGCAACATAGACCCCCCTTGAAGATATCTACAAAGTGGCACACAGAATATGTGGAACTATAGAAAACAAGATTATTGAAAACAAGTTAAATATAGCAAAAACGAAATTAAGCACAAGAAAAATTCCACCTGTGAATTTTTTTTCACATAGTTCTCATTTTTATTTAATGATTGGAGATAACAGTCTCTAAATTCGCTAAAACATTCGATAGTTTGCAAATTGCAGTTTAAACCCTCAGACTGGTCATACAATGTGAAAATAAAATATCAGAAAGCAATAACATTAATGCCCTCCATTGATCCAAGGGACATAAGTTGTAAAACTGATCAGAATGAAAGGACAATCTGGACCTAAAATCATGTTTATAGATATATAAAGGAAGATAGATAGCCATAGACATAACTCTTGGTGGGTACAAAAGACTTTCACATTTCCCATCCTTGGATTACTTTGTACAGAAATGATACATATGTATGTGGCCTCACTGGCAGAAACAGCACCACTATGTGCTTAACATAATCAAAGACAGTCTCGCGACTCTCATCCTTGTAGAACTGTAATTGAGCCTACATAGTACTTAAACAGCAGCTCAGATTGCACCAAGAAAGCAATTAGTTGTATTAGTGCTTCCTAAACATGGCATAAGAACAGTGATTCTGAAACAACATGCAAATCAGATGCAGCTGAACTGGGGTTCACTATAAAATTCAATGTTTTATATAGTGAGGCCAAAGTAGTTGGTCATTGAGATACAAGTTTCGGAATAATACTCAAGAGATGTACAAAAAGAAATATGTCTATCAATCAGATGCAATATATACTGCACTACTTTGAAATATTTTATTTACTTCTCATCTACAATGCAAGTTAATTGATTTCTTTTCCCACTTTAATTGCATTTATTTCTAGTTCCCATTTCAATCACCTTTTTTTAACCATTTCACCGATCATTGGACAAACAGTAATGAACCAGGTGCACTGGTTATAGGTCTGTGATATGTTTCCTTCGTGTGAAGCTCTGAGACAAGAATAACATTCATAAGAAATGAAATGACTTGACACTGAATAGATTGATAATCAGAAAATATTCAAATCAGATACAAATAATCTATATTTACAAAAAAACACATTTGAATTGGTTTTGGCAGAAAATGATTCCTTGAAAAATGACTTACCCCAGAAGTTGGAAACAATCAAATGCACAGATGAAATACAGAGTCAGACCCAATGTATGCATCCTTGAAGTGTTTGGGAAGCGGGTTTGCCAAAGCTTCCCTTACTTTCAGAGAAGGGGGAGTTTCTCACTTCCAAAGCGAGCTACTACATGTAGCAAGAAGGTTCCGATAACTATGCAATAAACACCCAAAAGGAATTTCTATCAGAGTAGTACAGGGGAATCATTGGTTTTAGTCCTTACATGTGCAGCAAGAGCGCAGAAGTCCCTACTGTTGTCACTCCAGCAACGCTGGAGAGGAAGCCCAGAATCGTTAGCGGGTTTCAACTGGACGTCGGGCTTCCCCACCGCCACCGGTACCGGCTTTCTCGGTGGACCAAGGAGTCCCACTCCCAGATTCTTTGCTCCCTAGCTCATCTTCATCCTCACCACCTGCCCCGTCGCGACGTACAACAACTCCCAAGCGTCGTCAGTCTGGTTCAGCGGCATCGATGGCGAGTCGGGAGGACACCTGAGACAGCCCATTCGAGCTCTCTCGACTGCCGTTCGAGTCCAGACTCCGGCCAGACCAGCTCCCCAATGTGTAGAGCGTCGATTGCAGCGACCCCACCTTCTCCAAACCCCCAAAAACCAATCAGCATCAAAATTCTGAAAACGCAGGAACTCAAATCACGGAATCCTGAAAACAAAGGTATCAATCACATAATCCTCAAGGGGGTAAAGTTAGAAAAGATTCGAAAACAACGAGTTTTACCTTCTGCACGACGTCCTTCTCGTCATCCTCCAGCGTCGAGCGAGCCACACGCTAGGTCAGTCCCGCCATGCATGTAGTCCTCCTCGTCACTCTCCGAGCTCACCACCGACTCGAGCATGTTGCTGAGGAGCAGCTTGGCGAGGTGGGTGAGGACGCCGCCCGGCTTGGTGCCGCCACCGGCGGAGGGGTCGTCATTGTCATCGTCGTCGCTAATGGAGGGGTCGTCGTTGTCGTCGTCATCGCCAGAGATGATGCAGTCGATGCGGATGATGACGGAGTTGACCTGGGGGAGGAGGGAGGCGAAGCGCCTAGAGACGGCGGAGCAGCGGCCGAGGGCCTTGAAGTTGCGTAGCTTGTTCAGGATAAGGAGCAGCACGGAGTCAGGAAGCCGATCGAAGTGGTCCACCACCACCATTGACATCCCAAGCCACCCACTCTGTAACGAGAGAGGGAGGGAGGGAGAATTTCTCACCCTAGTTTGACTGGTTTAAATAAAAAATTAGCTACGGCATTAGCGAGAAAAACTTTTTGTCTCAAAATCCGTCGCTAATTAGCGACAGATTCGAGCCAAAAAAAAAAATTTGCTTATCCGTCGCTAAGTTGCGATGGATCTTGAGACAAAAATTTTTCGTTGCGAATCCGTCACTAATTAGCGATGGATTTGCGACGGAATTTTTTTTGTCGCTAATTTTGTAAATATTTTGAATGTTAGCGACAGATAGTTTTAATTTTCTCGTTAATTGTATTGAGAATCCGGAGATAGTGACAATTCATGGTTTGGCTACTGTCAAGGCGATCTACTACTTTGGTGAATCTTAGGTCATGATACATGACTATATTTGGTATTATCGGAAAAAAAATTGATGAGAGGACCTTTAGAAGACCATGGGTCAAACCGAAACTCTACCCTTTCTCCCTCTGAAATTTCCCATCTCACCAAATCAATGATGCGTGCTGCACCCTGTTTATTGCCTTAATTTCCAACCCAAAGGCCCTCTTATGTTATGAAGAGGGACCCAAATCGATACAAAGTATAGATATTCGATGTTAAGCTACCTTCCATGCTAGTTTAGCTAAACAAACTATGTTCATCTACTTCATGTTACGGATTCCCAGGCCTCCTTCTTCATGAACGATCGTGAAAATTGAATCTTGACTGCCCGTCTAGCGGGCCAAGGCCTCACCCCACTACAACACCCCTAGGGGTCTTTCTCTCTCTCTGTTCTCTGTTCTCTCTTTTGGCAGTATCTTCAAAATATCATCAAAATTTGTGTACTTGACCATATACACCAACTTAGGTTTGTGTTAGATTGAGTCAACCAAATGAGTTCACGGGTCATGTTGGTTTTCTGTCAGCTCTCCCTGTAAACCTCACATAGAAGTTGGTGGATTGAATTGAATATGAAAGCAAAATATCAAGCAGCAATTTCTCCCTGACATCTGCACCAAAACTGTAAGAATTTATGAGAAAGGTACCCACCACAAGGAGACCCCTGACAGCTCCTACAAACCACGCGGCGCGCCCGTCGTTGGTCCATATTGACAACTTAACACGTTAGAAATCAAGCACCTATATTTTTTTTACATAAATCTTGGACTTCTGTTTGTCTGTTTGTGTTTTCTTTTTTAGCACGGTGGTGGCAATTGCGCATCATTCCCAAGGGATTCTTGCACTCATTGGTAGTTAACTAACGAGAACAAGAGTATTTAATATTTAAAACCCTAATCAACATCTGGGTATTTTTTATTTTAGTTAAGCCGCCTCATCAAGTAACTTGAGATAATTTCTTTTCAAAAGTTAGTAAAAGCAGAGAGAAATTATCAACTTATTAAGAAAAAAAAGGTTAGAATCTCCTTGACTCGAACCTTTATCCATTTTTTCCCCACGCATTAAACACGTCTTAGTTGAGAACTATGGGTGTGTACCGTGTTTGAAATTCAGGGGCAAAGTAATGTGGGGACAACTTTGTCCCGTGCCTTTGGTTTTAAAGGGACATGCCAGTCGCACCTAGGGCTGGTAAACGAGCTGAACGAGCCAAGCTTGAGCACATTTTTGTGGCGACCCCAGCCGAGTTCGACCTCATAATTAATGAACCTGAGAAGTTTGAGCTGACTTGTTTATTGAAAAAAATACAATGGTTTAGAGCTGGAAGAAATAGGATTATAAAAAAAATACATGTAAAAAACATATTACAGTAATACCTAACAAACTTATACCAGTCGGGCCGAGCCGAGCCAGAACCTATTGTTTGTATTCAGCTTGTTGAGCCTATTTTATGTGTTCCAACGAGCTGTTTGTGAGCCCAACATGAACCGAGCTGTTTCCCTGGCCTAGTGGCAACCCCTGGCGCGTTTCTGGAGGTTCAAGCAGCGTTTGTCAAGCGTGTCAAACGTCCCCATATGGACACAATAAAAATTTTAAAAAAAACATCGTGAGAAAACCCTATGGTTTCAATAGGTAAAATTTTCAAGTTTTAGACTTGAGTTCCAACAGAACTTACATTGGTCTAAGGTGACGACACCATCAAAGATTTGGTGATGTCAGCTTTGGAAAAAACTTCATGCTAGGTACGGTAATCTTTTATTGGTCTGCTGGTTAGGTTTTCATCTGGATAGACCAGGTTCTATCACCAGTGGAATACGACGTGTGTCGAAGTAAAGCAGCCATCCAAGCATTGACTAGGGGCGTCAACTGTTCGGGTTTACCCTAACCCGACCCGTCCAATTATGGGTCCGGACCCAAGTTTCCATTAAGACCCATAATTTATCAATGTAAAAATGATACAAATATTATTGGTCTGCTTCATGTAGTTCTTATGGGGTTCGGTTATTGTTTCTCTTATGGAGGGACCAATTATTCTCAGGTTCGGACCCCACACCATACCTCAAAATCAAGGCCTGGTCTGGTTCTACCTGGGTTCGAACCAAACCTGACCTATTGACACCCCTACTGATGACCCCCATTTTGCGAGGTTTCAAGAGGGGCGACTTTTTAAATCTTCTTTTTTTTATTGGCAAGCTGGGGTGAGGCAGAACCCGACATGTTACATCTTATCAATCTTACGGTCTCCTCAACCATCTTCAACCTGGCAAGTAGGGGGTGTCAATGAGTGGGGTTTAATTACCTGGACATGACCCGAACCAAACCTTATATGGTCCGGGTATTGTGATAAATAAGAAGACCTGAATAAGACCTGGGTATGGACCCCCATTAATACATGGACCCGGGTATAGTTTAAGAAATTTTATACCAGACTAGAGCCCAACCCGAGTTTCGATTAAGACCTGCAAATTTTTAATGTAAAAATGATAAAAAAATGTGGTTTTACCGGGTCTGGTTCATGTAGTTCTTATCAGGTTCGGGTATTGTTTTTTTTATAGTAGACCCAATTAGATTCGGGTCCAGACTCAATACCATACCCAAAAATCTGGTTTCGCCTGGGTCCGAACCAAACCTAACCGGTTGACACGCAAGGACCATAATTACGAGTATTTGGAAAATCTCACTATCACACAAAATCCACGTGCTAGTTAGATGCTTGTTCAGTCAACAGAAAATTTTAGAAATGGCAAAATCGTACATTCCGAGAAGGAGGCTGCCTGGAAGGAAAGGCTGTGAATAACGCTATAAATTGATGGAATTAGACACAAAGGAACCCAACTTGGTGATAGAAGATGGAAGCCATTACCAAGTTCAGCTATGGAGCTTTCCGCCCCTTCAACCCTTCCATTACCACAATGCCTGCATGCTCAGACTCAACCACTCTGCTTAGGGTTCCATCAACAACCAAGTTGCCATCTCAAAGAATGCTTAGTCTGACACCTCCTCGCAGCTTACTCCTTAACAAGGATCCTCTCACCCTCCTCCAAGACCAAGATGTGCAAAATGGATCATGGTACGTCCCTCTCACTACAACTATATATGACCCTGTAACAGGAGGATCAAAGAGTACTAATTTGGGATTTGACTTTTTCAGTGTGCAGGGCTGTCATGATGTTGAGCTTCAAGTTCGTGATTATGAATTGGACCAATATGGAGTTGTTAATAATGCCATATATTCCCATTACCTCGAACATGGTGAGACTGAAATGGTTTTGTTTTTGTTTCTAGTTTGGTTTTAGCCATTTTTCAGCTACAGTACTGATGGATTCACCAAAAATGTAACCCTGTATTTGGCTTCAGAAAAATGAGAATCAACGGAAGAATATAACCCAATCTTCATGATTTGATTTTATTCAGACGGCATTCATGGGTTTACATGTGACTGCACACAAACATCATGAATTTTGATTTTCAAGCGCATCACCGGCACTATTCTTCTTTAACATACTGTTTATCATTCTTTACCAGCTCTAATTATTTCATAATGCTGATGGAAATAAGAATTGCAGAATTAGTTCTTCTTGGCAGATTGCCTGCCAATTGTGAAACATGTGTTTCAAGATTGATTTCTCAAAATTTTGGTTTTTCTTTGATGGTTGAATGCATGCATTAGTTAATGGTTCCCTACATTCCCTATGTGTTTTAGGTTATACAGACGTGTTTGACAGAGTTGGTCTCGATATAAATGGATTGAAGTCTGAAGGCCATGCAGCTGCAACACACAAGCTGTCTCTCAAGTTTATCACTCCTTTACAGGTAAGTAGTTAGCCATTCAATTACTGTAGAAAGTAGACACAGTTTGTCGCCAAACAATTAACAAGGTGTTCAGCCCTATCGACTGGTACTAGGTAGCGGCTGCCCCTGAGGCGTGGTCCAGTGTTTTGGACGAACACTTATAAAGTGCTTGGCTCTTTTAAGAGAGAGAGCGGGGCAGAACACTCTGCTTCCCGCCTATCCTGCTAATAAAAAGGGACACACACTTATAAAGTGTTCTCCTGCATCACACCACAATTACTGTAGCATCTTCCGTGATTATCCATTTTATCATACGGAATTTTAGTGTGATTTGTACCATTACTATTTCAATATTTCCACTCAATGAAATAAGTAGGGGTCAATATCATTTTTGTTTATTTTTTTATGATGAACAATATATTACAAGTTTCAATTAATATAAGTAAGATAGATAGAGGGTTTCTCCAATGATGCTAAGAAGTTTGCACTTTGTAATTGTGGATGCAGCGTGGAGATAGGTTTGTCCTCAGACTGCAAATTTCAAAAATTTCTACCACACGTCTGTTTTTCGATTTCTTCATTTTCAAGCTTCCAAATCAAGAGGTAACTATCACAATTGACAGTAAGAAGAAATCATGTCAATTTGATGAAAGAAGAAGGAAAAACTGCTTAACTTTTTCTTGTTAATTTCTCAGCTAGTCTTGGAAGGAAGTTCAATAATTGCTTGGATTGACGGAAACAACCATCCTGCACGTATTCCATCGGAAGTAAAATTGAAGTTGCAATCCGTTTGATGCTACTCTTGTACACATTGTCGTGCATGGATACATGTTTCTGCTAGAGGTCATCAATACAACATCCACAATAGCAAAATTCCCTACAAAGAAAGGAGAAAAATGCTAGTGTTTGCTGCCTCCAAAAGGCTGCCCATAAATGTTGGTGTCGTTATGTAGTCATTCTAGTTCAAATAGATAAAAGAAATGGTGAGAGCTTTTAGTGTTGTTGGAATTCTAACATTAAATTGTCATACTATTGTCAATCATCAATGAATTAATTCTTGTGCACTCATTTTCATTCCTTATAATTCCTAGGGTAGTTCAATTAAACAGGGTATGTTTGTTTCATGTAATTTTCATTGGAAATTGCTAATCTGGCATCCATTTTCCTTCCTTTCCTATTATGAGTGAAACAAACATCAAATTATGTTGGTAGGAAAGCGGCGTGCTGACACAAGTGGGTCCTACCAGTTTTCTTGTGCAAATCCTTTTATACCTCTCCGCCGATGAAAGCATTCTCATGTGAAGGCTGCGCTAGCAGAATTTTTTTGAAATCTGTACCCATTTTTGTATAAGGTCTAAACGAAAGTGAGAAGAAGACGAAAAGGAAAGTAAACACACTCTATTTACGTTGTTTGAAAGGAGGGATAAGGCTTTTCTTATTTTACCATCCTTGGCTATTTACAATTGTATAGACTATTTCCCACATATCGGTGAGATCACTCGGTTACAATACAACAGTTGGTGGTTTTTTTCCTCCTCTTCGAGTTTCTTTCCCTTGTAGTTTGATTTGTTGAGATTAGAGAGTTGAAGACTTATCTTTTGATACTTCGTACTTATCCTTCAACCCTTCTAGAATACCAGTACCATTTTATCCTTCATTAGTTGGTATTTGGATCAATTTTGAGTCCAAACTAGTATCACTAATACTCCCCCACAAACCCAACATTGGAGATTTTCATAAGCCAAGTTTGAGACTTGAATTCTTGAACATGGATTTAGTTTTTTTTTTTTTTTAAAGAGTTTAAAATGACTTTTTGAAAGAGTGAAGGAGGGGTTTAGTTAATGGCTTGGTAAACACATTTGTAACTTTGAGGGGATGAACCATGTAACTAGTTGTTGTTGAGCCGTGTTCTCACCAACAAAATGATAATCGATCTCAAATGGAAAATGAGTTTCACTGTCATTTGAAGGACTCATAAATTGTCACAAAAAATAGTTGGAGCTTGGGAATATCGATGCCAAGATCCTAAAGAATTAAGTTAATCCATGTGATTTCTGCAGCCATTGATGAGAAAAAATGATACTCAGCTTCGGAACTTGAACGCTAATAGTTGGCTGTTTATTGGCACTCAAAGAAAGTAGTGAATATCTCATAAGTCCTTAAAGTGAATTCGCAATTTAATTTGGAAATGACATCAATGACAAATGTGTAATTACTTCCTGTAACTATAATGTCTTCAACATAGAGAAGCAACAGTCTACAACCTTGAGTATTTTGGCAAATTTAAAGAAAAATCTGCATCACTGCAATAGAAGCCCGCAACCAATAAGAAAATATTGAACCTATCAAACCATGTTCGAGACAACTGCTTAATTCCTTATAAAGCCCTTTTTAAATTCTAATCATAATTAGGTCTTTGAGAATCTTGGAATCCAAGCTATTGTTCCATTAATACAGGTTCAATTAAAAAAGCACACAAGAAAGTATTTGTTATATCCAATTGGCAAAATTTTCACCCATGAGCCAACACTACAAGAAATTATCTTTTTATTGGTGCTCCTCTTATGCGCGCCAATAATGAAGCATATTTACTGGCATAAAATATGATCGCGCCAATAAAGAAGTATTGGTACAACATACATTGTGCCATTATAACATCTTTGTTGGCATGATTATATTTAGCGCCAATGAAGTAAAAGTCATTACTGGCACGAAATGGTTACGATATTTTGTGTGGTGACAAGAGAAAATGTCTCAATAAAGTCAACTATTGGCAGGTGGGTGTACCCATTAGCAACTATGCAAGCTTTTAATCTATGAAAAGATCCATTTTCTTGGTAGTTGGTGGTCGGTGATGACAAGAGAAAATGTCTTAATAAAGTCAACTCTTAGTAGTTGGGTGTAACCATTATCAACTATGCAAGCTTTTAATCTATCAAGAGATCCATTTTCTTAGGGACAAGTTCCCAAGGGCTTCTGTTTCATCTGTCATAGCTTGATACCACCTGGGGTGGTTTAAAGCCAAAAATTTATGCTGGATTGGGATTCACATTCCCGTGTTTGGACAAAGTGATCATAATATGGGAATTTAAATCTGGAATACTACTAATAACAATATCACCTTGATTTACATGTTGATGGTGTTGTTAATTGAGGTCATGTTTTTGTTGATTTCCATCTAATTGACCCATGATTTCATATATATCGGATCAGTGTGACTACCATGATAGGATCCAGCTGTCTGGTAATCAGCAGTCTAGAGGTGCCTATGATCTAAGGTTGATGATGCCATAGAGTTGGTTTGCTGGTCTGATTCTTCCTCTTGCTCACAACTAGCAATCCACTCAAAAAATATAGAGATCTCACTCTGATTGTTAAAAGTGCTATGCCATTACCTCAAAAAAGGGTGTTTATTTTCATAAAAAATAACATGTATACCAATGTACACACGCTCTGGTTCAATGTGTTGACACCAACAACCCTGGTAGTTGTCTTTATAACCCACAAATACACGAGGAAGATATCTCAAATAATACTTGTACTTAACATAGTCTCAGATGAATGCTCTGTTTCAACGTGTGATCTCAAAAATTTATCAAAAATGCATCTCATGCAGCAACTCCTTCGCTTCCTCCGTTAGTCTTACGTACCACTGGTGTGCTTGAAACCAGTAGAACCAATGAAAGTGGGATGATGGATCTTTTGAATCTTTTGGTTATTGAATCATAACTAATTTTTCTAGAATCAGCCAAATAAATCATTTTATGGAATATATATAGCAGTTTATACATTGAACTACTAGAATCAAATTAGGTATCCAGACATGTTTCACATATACATGAATCAACGAGAAAATAATAGTTCATGATTTACACACACACACACACACACACACACACACACACACACACATATATATATATATATATATATATATATATATATATATATATATATATATATATATATATATATTGACTTAATCGCATCTACCCTAAACGGATTCTTATTTTGACTCAGACTCGGAATAGGATGGTGCTATGCACTTGATGTACACAGCCCGGTACGGCTTGTCATCCAGGTAAATTGATTAGTGGGCTGGTTGGGTAGGGCTGGGCGGGCCCATTGCCTGGCCTAATAACAAACAACAGGAGGATCAAAGAGTACTAATCTGGGATTTGATTTCTTCAGTGTGCAGGGTTGTCATGATGTTGAGCTTCAAGTTCGTGATTATGAATTGGACCAATATGGAGTTGTTAATAATGCCATATATTCCCATTACCTTGAACATGGTGAGACTGAAATGATTTTGTTTTTGTTTCTAGTTTGGTTTTAACCATTTTTGAGCTACAATACTGATGGATTCACCAAAATATAACCCTGTATTTGGCTTCAGAAAAATGAGAATCAATGGATGAATATAACCCAATAATCATTATTTGATTTTTATGAGACAACATTCATAGGGTTATATGTGTCTACACACAAGCATCATGATTTTGATTTTCAAGCGCACCACTAGCAATATTCTTCTTTAACATATTGTTTATCATTTTTGACCAGCTCTAATTATTTCATATTGCTGATGGAAATAAGAATTGCAAAATTAGTTCTTTTTGGCATACAATCAAATAATTTGATTGCCTGCCAATTGTGAAACATGTGTTTCAAGATTGATTTCTCAAAATTTTTGTTTTTCTTTGATGGTTGAATGCATACATTAGTTAATGGTGTATTACATTCCCTATGTGTTTTAGGTTATACAGATGTGTTTGACAGAGTTGGTTCCAATATCAATGGGTTGAAGTCTGAAGGCCATGCAGGTGCAACACACAAGCTCTCAAGTTTATCACTCCTTTACAGGTAAGTAGTTAGCCATTCAATTATTGTAGAAAGTAGACACAGAGTTGGTCGCCAAACAATTTAGCACCATTGACTTGTGCTAGGTAGCGGCTACCCCCGAGGCATGGTCCAGTGTTCTGGACGAACACTTATAAAGTGCTTGGCCCTTTTAAGAGAGAAACGGAGCAGAACACTCTGATAAAAAGGGGCACACACTTATAAAGTGTTCTTCTGGATCACACCACAATTATTGTAGCATCTTTGGTGATTATCCATTTTATCATACAGAATTTTAGCGTGATTTGGACCACTACTATTTCAATATTTCCACTCAATGAAATAAGTAGGGGTCAATATCATTTTTGTTTATTTTTTTATGATGAACAATATATTACAAGTTTCAATTAATATAAGATAGATAGAGGGTTTCTCCAATGATGCTAAGAAGTTTTCACTTTGTAATTGTGGATGCAGCGTGGAGATAGGTTTGTTCTGAGACTGCAAAATTCAAATATTTCTACCACACGTCTATTTTTCGATTTCTTCATTTTCAAGCTTCCAAATCAAGAGGTAACTATCACAATTGACAGTAAGAAGAAATCATGTCAATTTGATGAAAGAAGAAGGAAAAACTGCTTAACTTTTTCTTGTTAATTTCTCAGGTAGTCTTGGAAGGAAGTTCAATAATTGCTTGGATTGACGGAAACAACCATCCTGCACGTATTCCATCGGAAGTAAAATTGAAGTTGCAATCCGTTTGATGATACTCTTGTACACATTGTCGTGCATGGATACATGTTTCTGCTAGAGGTCATCAATACAACATCCACAAAAGCAAAATTCCCTACAAAGAAAGGAGAAAAATGCTAGTGTTTGCTGCCTCCAAAAGGCTGCCCATAAATGTAGGTGTCGTTATGTAGTCATTCTAGTTCAAATAGATAAAAGAAATGGTGAGAGCTTTTAGTGTTGTTGGAATTCTGACATTAAATTGTCAGACTATTGTCAATCATCAATAAATTAATTCTTGTGCACTCATTTTCATTCCTTATAATTCCTAGGGTAGTTCAATTAAACAGGGTATGTTTGTTTCATGTAATCTTCATGGGAAATTGCTAATCTGGCATCCATTTTCCTTCCTTTCCTATTATGAGTGAAACAAACATCAAATTATGTTGGTAGGAAAGCGGCGTGCTGACACAAGTGGGTCCGACCAGTTTTCTTGTGCAAATCCTTTTATACCTCTTCGCCGATGAAAGCATTCTCATGTGAAGGCTAAGCTAGCAGGATTTTTTTTTGAAATCTGTACCCATTTCTGTATAAGGTCTAAACGAAAGTGAGAAGAAGAAGAAAAGGAAAGTAAACACACTCTATTATGTTGTTCGAAAAGAGGGATAAGGCTTTTCTTATTTTACCATCCTTGGCAATTTACAATTGTATAGACTATTTCCCACATATCGGTGAGATCATTCGGTTACAATACAACAGTTGGTGGTTTTTTTCCTCATCGAGTTTCCTTCCCTTGTAGTTTGATTTGTTGAGATTGGAGAGTTGAAGACTTGTCTTTTGATACTTCGTACTTATCCTTCAACCCTTCTAGAATACCAATACCATTTTATCCTTCATTAGCTGGTATTTGGATCAATTTTGAGTCCAAACTAGTATCACTAATACTCCCCCACAAACCCAGCATTGGAGATTTTCATAATCCAAGTTTGAGACTTGAATTCTTGAACATGGATTTAGTTTTTTTTTTTTTAAAGTTTAAAATGATTTTTTGAAAGAGTGAAGGAGGGGTTTAGTTAATGGCTTGGTAAACACGTTTGTAACTTTGAGGGGATAAACCATGTAACTAGTTGTTGTTGAGCCGTGTTCTCACCAACAAAATTATAATCGATCTCAAATGAAAAATGAGTTTCATTGTCATTTGAAGGACTGATAAATTGTCACAAAAAATAGTTGGAGCTTGGGAATATCAATGCCAAGATCCTAAAGAATTAAGTTAATCCATGTGATTTCTGCAACCATTGATGAGAAAAAATGATACTGAGCTTGTGAAACATGTGTTTCAAGATTGATTTCTCAAAATTTTTGTTTTTCTTTGATGGTTGAATGCATACATTTGTTAATGGTGTATTACATTCCCTATGTGTTTTAGGTTATACAGATGTGTTTGACAGAGTTGGTCCCAATATCAATGGGTTGAAGTCTGAAGGCCATGCAGGTGCAACACACAAGCTCTCAAGTTTATCACTCCTTTACAGGTAAGTAGTTAGCCATTCAATTATTGTAGAAAGTAGACACAGAGTTGGTCGCCAAACAATTCAGCACCATTGACTTGTGCTAGGTAGCGGCTACCCCCGAGGCATGGTCCAGTGTTCTGGACGAACACTTATAAAGTGCTTGGCCCTTTTAAGAGAGAAACGGAGCAGAACACTCTGATAAAAAGGGGCACACACTTATAAAGTGTTCTTCTGGATCACACCACAATTATTGTAGCATCTTTGGTGATTATCCATTTTATCATACAGAATTTTAGCGTGATTTGGACCACTACTATTTCAATATTTCCACTCAATGAAATAAGTAGGGGTCAATATCATTTTTGTTTATTTTTTTATGATGAACAATATATTACAAGTTTCAATTAATATAAGATAGATAGAGGGTTTATTCCATAATGATAAGAAGTTTGCACTTTGTAATTGTGGATGCAGAGTGGAGATAGGTTTGTCCTGAGACTGAAAATTTCAAAAGTTTCTACCACACGTCTGTTTTTCGATTTCTTCGTTTTCAAGCTTCCAAATCAAGAGGTGACTATCACAATTGACAGTAAGAAGAAATCATGTCAATTCAATAAAAGAAAAAGGAAAAATTGTTGACTTTTTGCTTGTTAAATTCTCAGGGGGTCTTGGAAGGAAGTTCAATAATTGCTTGGATTGACAGAAACAACCATGTTGCACGTATTCCATCCAAAGTAAAACTGAAGTTGCAGTCCGTTTGATGCTACTTTTGTACACATTGTCGTGCATAGATACATGTTTCTGGTAGAGGTCATCCACAAAAGCAAAATTCTTTACAAAGAAAGGAGAAAAATGCTAGTGTTTGCACCTCAGGAAGGCTGCCAATAAATGTTGTTGTCTTTATGTAGTCATTCCAGTTCAAATAGATAGAAGAAATTGTGAAAGCTTTTAGTGTGGTTGGAACTCTGCCATTAAATTATCATACTATTGTCAATCATCAATAAATTAATGCTAAGTCACTCATTTTCATTCCTTACAATTCCTAGCATTGTTCAAATAAAAAGGGCCTCTTTGTTTCATGTAATTTTCATGAGAAACTGCTAAGCTGGCATCCATTTTTCTTCCTTTCCTATTATAAGTGAAACAAGCATCAAATTATCATGGTAGGAATGTGGTGTGCTAACACAAGTGCATCTTACCAGTTTTCTTGTGCAAATCCATTCATACCTCCCCGCTGATGAAAATATTCTCATGTGAAGGCTGAGTTAGCAGGATTTTCTTGAAATCTGTACCCATTTCGATAAAAGGTTTAAATGAAAGTGAGAAGAATAAGAAAAGGAAAGTAAACTCACTCTATTTGAAGGAGAGATAATGATTTTCTGTTGAGAATGAGTGCAGTTATTGCTATGAAAAAAAAATAACACAAGGATTTTTACGTGGTTTGGCAATATGCCTACATCTACAAGAACGAGCGACCATTATTATTCCTCTTCTCTCTTCACAACGTAGGGTTACAACATGCATACTTATACTAACCCAAGATTTACCGAAAATAAAGAAACTACAAGAGTTTTACAAAAAAAAAACCCGCTTGTACCAGAGCAGCAGGAACTCTTTTCTCCCGTAAATCCCCAACTACTGGTGACCCAACTAGGATGAACCACTGCAGGTGTCATCGCTCGTTCCACCACTACCACTGCATACTCATCGAATATGAGCCACACACTCCAACAATCTCCACCTTGGCAAATATCCACCACTTTGGAGACAAGAAAGTATTACCGAAAACTCCACCTGGAACACTAAGTTGGGGCAGCTTTCATCTAGCAACTGGAGACATTAATCAAGTCCAAGCAATGCTTGAACTTATCTGTAGTAACAGGTTTTATCAACATGTTTGGTGCATTCTCGAAAGTGTGAACTTTCTTAAGCAATATTTCACCCGAAGACACCAGCTCTCTGATCTTGTGAAACCTCACATCTATGTGTTTGGTCCTTGCATGATACACCTGGTTCTTTGCCAAATAGATGGCGCTCTGGCTGTCACAATGTAGCTGAACTCCTCCTTGTTGTACACCCATCTCTTTCACCAACCCTATAAGCCACAGAGCTTCCTTGGCAGCCTCGACAATTGCCATATACTCAGACTCAGTAGTGGATAATGCAACTAGATGATGCACCATGGATCTCCTAGAAATAGGCCCTCCCACGAGCATGAATACATATCCTGTTGTAGACCACCTATCATCCAAGTCACCTGCATAGTCCACATTTACATATCCCTCAACTGAACGATCATTTTGTTGACTTCTGAACATGATGCCACGCTTCAAGTATCTAAAGATCCACTTGACTGTGTTCCAATGTTGTCGACTTGGATTTAATAGAAACTTGCTCACCACACTGATAGCGTGTGCCAAATCTGGTCTTGTATAAGCCATGGCATACATTAGACATCCCACTGTTCTTGCATTAGAACCTTTGACATGTCTTGAACCTCATCATCTGACTTCTAGCACTGTGCGGTAGACAGTCTAAAATGATGCGCCAATGGTATGCTCACAGTTTTTGCACTTGTTATCATCACAAAAATTTTCCCCTCCCTTGCGAGAGAGAAACGAATTTCGCGAGTCAAACTCGACCAAAGTTTTGAAAATTATTTTGAAAATTAACTCGCCTCCGTTTTGAAAATTTGCGGGAAAATTTCGTGGAATGGGATCCGCCTGTCGGTATGAGGTTCAACCATTCCTGGCGCCTTTACCAGGGGTAATTGAACCAAAGATCAATTACGTGTTTTAACTCAACTCAAATATCTAAATTATGCTCTATTTTTTCTAGAATGCACAGAGAATCAGGCTTGTGCTATGAAATTTTGAAAATAATGCAAGTTTGAGAAACATGATGTTTGCTTTGGAAAATTGAAATATGCTGAAAAAATGATTGAAAAAGTACTTGAAATTGGGATTCCTGGGAAAATCATTGAAGTTCATTGAAAATCAGAAATTTGCATTGGAAAGTGATTTCTCAGGAAAACTTGAACTTTGGAAAATCGATTTTGAGATTTGGAATTGCTTTTCTGAGGAAATGGATTTAAAAATTCTAAGAAAATCAGAAGTTCATTGGAAAAGGATTTCTGAAAACTTGGGATTTTGAAATTTGAGAATTTTAAAATATTGGAAAATCTTGGTTTGAACTTAGGAAATGCTTTGAAATCTCATTTGAAAATTTAGAATTCTGAGAAAATCTAATCCTGAGAAACTTGGAAATTCTTGAGAAAACTGAATTTTCTGAAATTGAAATTGGAAAATAAATTTGAAAATAATACAATTTGAATGAAATGAATGAATAAATATGAATTTTAAAGGGATTTTCAATTGAGGAATTGAGAAATCCTTTTGAATTTTTGAGAAATGCAGTGCATTTTGAAGTTAGCCTAAGTGTGTAGGCTGAATGTGGCTAATACGAAGATCATAAATCTTGGTTTTCTTCATATTCTTACTATGGCCATAAATATGAATCCCACCAAGTTTATAAACTCCATAAGAGCTTGTGCATGTTCCATTCGTGTAAACCATAGTAAATTTGAAATAAATGTGCATGAATCATACATCACATATTGAAATTTGCAGAAATTAAACTATATGCAATGCAGCCCTATTCTAAGTAGAAATGTAACTCTTATTCCAAATATTACATTTTTACATTGAATTGAATAAAATAAAGAAATAAAGTGACTAAGCCTTCTTCTTGAATGTTCCTGCAAAACTGGAAAACAAGGTTAGCACAAAAATGTAAGTTTTTCTGAATTTATCCGAAAATATGGGAAATTATCGAATATTATTCATATATAAACCCAAATTCATACCCCATTTGATATAAACATGATAAATAGTGAATAAATTTTGAAAATAAACTTGAAAATTCGAAATTGGGGTTAAAATGACCAAAATACCCTTGATGACCTTGAAATCAGGGTTTTTTGAAATAAATTTTGTAAATTTGGAAAATGTGAAATGAAAATGACATTGAAATTAACCCTAATATGATTATACATGCTAATTTACATGAATAAAACCCTAAATTGGAGAAAATATCATAAAATATCAAATTTAACCTGATTTTTGCCTGATTTTCGCTTCTAAATTTAAAGATAAACTAACACATGGGGCAAATGAACTTGGAATTAAGCCAAATTTGGCATGGACATCTAACATAACCCTAAAAACAGAATGGAGCTCGAAAATCTAGTTTTTTGTATTTTTAAATATGGAAATTCAAATAAAAACCCTAAATTTTATGATTTTTGCCTAAAATGCTGATTCTAAAGAGGATTTTGGATATCAAACTTCGATAAAAATTTCCCAAATTTTATGGGGTGACAAAGGACAGTAAGGCAAGTATTTTTTTTCATTTTACACTTTCTGGTTTTGACCTATGGTCGGAGCTGTACCACTCCGGCAAGTCGGATCGGAATCCGGCGACTCCAGGATTTGGGGAAAACAGACAGGTTTCGGGAGACAATGTGAGAAAAATAGCAAACAGATGGGAAAATGGCTGAAATTGTGGAAAAATGTCCGTAACAAACAGAGGAAGATTTTTTCTTTTTACAGAATTGGAATTCGGGTTACGGTTTGGAAATTATTACACTGTTATCAGAGACCAAAATCTCTGGAATTTCGGGATATTGAAATTTGTGAGACAGAAAAGACAATTTTGGACAAAATACTGAAACAGATCCAAAAATTCCCAAATTTTGAGAAATGACAGAAACTAATGTTAAGAAAAACTTTTATGTTGAAAGAGTTTGCAGACGAGCTATGGATTGGGTGGACTTGGTGCATTAGGGTCTGTCTATACCCTGACAAAGAAAAATCAAGATTTTCCCAGAAGTCTGGGAAATCCGATTTTTGACAAAGGTCAAAATTACTTGGAAAAACTTCAAAATTTCCATATCGCTAGTAGATTCTATTATGAATCCACTTTGATTTTTGTAGGAAAATCCAGATATCCCACAAGGGTGGCGCTGGAGGTTCTTGTCTGCTAAAGCGCAAACTGGAAGTTCAAAAAGACAGAAAAACCGATTTAGGGTTTGATCGTTTTAGATGGGTTCTGAAATCTGAATGAACCTGAGTTTTTTACTGAGAATCATAAACCCATATACGCATCTACCACAAAATATTCACGATTT
This sequence comes from Nuphar pumila, assembly GCF_984573655.1. NCBI lineage: Eukaryota > Viridiplantae > Streptophyta > Magnoliopsida > Nymphaeales > Nymphaeaceae > Nuphar > Nuphar pumila. The sequence goes on along the minus strand of NC_143263.1, from coordinate 75,116,091 downwards.
ATTGGCAAGAATTTAAGCATGAAGTAATGAATGGACTAGACATACGACTGAAATTTATAAGATTGATAAAGAAATCTAAATAAACTAGCCTAAGTATGCAAAATAAAATCAACTACCATGCTCATAACATAAACTTATTCAAAAAGGATAAAAATTTATCATAGGGTGGTAGAAAAATTGTTTAATGTATGCTATTAGTGAGAGGGGATCTGATCCATAGATTGGACGGATCCTATTCTCTCATATAGCAAAAACAAGGAATGTAAAGAAAAGTAAACAACCATATAACAATTTTTTTTTTTTTTTGATAAGATGGAGAGATCTTACCTTGAGGGTTACTTGGAAGGGCCGATGGAGTGCTGAGGCAATGGGAGTGAAAGCGTTTGAAGGAATGTTGGAGGTAAGCTACAACTGGGCGTCACCAAGGAAGGGGTTGCACTTGCTGTGGCTGAAGGAGAGGAGCTTCACTTGCTGCACCGGCTGGAGCTTGAAGACTGCTTTGATATGGAGGTAGTAGCTACAGCAAAGAGATGTAGCAGTGATGGTTGGCTGTTGTCCAAGTGAAGGAGGCTGGAGGTGTTCCTTGGTGGCTGCCAAAATAATGGTGGCTGTTGTGGCTGCAGCAGCCAAGGGGAGGGAAGGAGAGAGATAGGAAGAGATAGATGATCAGCCGTAGGTTTCTCTTTTTTTCCAAAAAATCAAACTTAGCCCCTCATGTCCCTCCACTTAGGTCTTAATAGCTTAATGAAAAAAAGAAGCTCCCAACAGCTTACATGAATGGGAAAGGGAAGTGCGTGAATGGCTCTCTTGGGCAGCCATAGGTTTCCTCCTTTTTGTTTTTTGGACTTAGGGCTTAATAGCCATTTGCCCTAAGTTTTCTAGGTTTAATTTTTCTAGGAATGAGAGAGTGAAATCATCTTTTACGTGAATGGTTGGCAGCCATACGACTGTGGAGGGAAATGGCAAGGGAGCAAGGAAGAAAGGGGAAAGAAGGAAGGGAAGGAAAAGGAAAGAAGAGGAAGAAGAAAAAGAAGAAAAAAGAAAGAAAAGGGAAAAAGAAAGGAAAGAAAGAAAAGGAAGGAAAAAGGAAAAGGGAAAGAAAAATGAGGAAAAAAAATGGAAAGTGGGGCTGGAGGCTTGAGCAACCACCTTGTGGGTCCCACCTCTCTAAAACGCAAAAAAATAAAAAAATAAAAAAAAACAAAAATGAACAAATAAAAAGAAAATTGAAAAGAATAAAAGAATATATATATATATATATATTAATAAAACAGAAATGTAAATGAGTGGGCCATCTCAGAAAGGGTCCAAATTTCATTTTTGAAATTCATTTTGAAGATTAGAGGTGTAAAATAGTCTTTTCAGAAAGTTTCCAAACGAAATGAGCTATTTTTGGCAGTTTTTGAAACGAGCTCGGATTTTGAAGTTCAATACCCCATTGCGAAGCAAATTTAGTGTAGAATTTAAAATTTTGATTTTGAAAGAAATCCAGATTGTTTTTCTCGAGAAAATACTTCCAAATTTATTTCCAGACGAAACGAGCTATTTTTGGCAGTTTTTGAAACGAGCTCGGATTTTGAAGTTCAATACCCCGTTGCAAAGCAAATCCAGTGTAGAATTCAAAAAATTGAGTTTGAAATAAATCCAGATTATTTTTCTTGAGAAAATATTTCCAAATTTAGACTCCCGGGGGTAAAAATGTCAATTTTTGGAAACCCGGGGTTTGAAATTGATTTCTGAAAACTTTTAAAATTCGATCTGGATTGAAATTTATAAAATTGGAGTTCTGGACTTCGAAAATGAAATGAATGTTATGAAATGCTGAGAAATGATATGAAATGATGAGAAATGACATGCGAAATGCTAACCCTGAATGAAAAATTTTGGATTTTAAACATCGATTGACAGTTATACCAGTTCAAAAAAGTGTTAAAATTGACAAAATTTGCAAAATGGTTTGAGAAATGGTTTTCGAGCTCTACTAGGATGAAGTGACAATGAAAATTAGGGTTTGAGCTGAATTGAACTGAAATGAGCTGGGTTTTAGAGTTTCAGAACTCAAATAAACTGACAAGACACTGACTCAACTTACCTCTGACTAAATTTTCAAAAAGAAGCTGCCATTTTTATATAAATGGTGCGGAATGGTCACTGGATTGAAGTGAATTACGGACCAGAGCTGGGTTTGAGCTAGAACAAAAGTCAGTAATACTGACATGAACTAAAATCAAAGCTTGAACACTAGATCAATTGACTGAACTCAGCTCAATTTCAGTTGAAAGAGCTGAAATGGACTAAAATGGGCTCCTAGACACTTGGAAATGGTTTTGAACTGAAACTGGAGCGTCTGAACTCCTGGTGAGCTTAAGTTAGACTCTGAGGAATATGACTGACTGTGAATGACTGGCTCGCAGACAATTGGCTTGGATTTGAGTGAGAAATGAGCTCATTTCTGAAGAAATGATCCCATTTTGGCAGGAATTGTCAGAAATGAAAATGATTTGTTCATTGTGAGCCCCGATGAGCTTGAAATGATTGATATTCTAAATGTTTTGAACTGACCAGTGAGCTTTGTTGACTCTGACTGACAGGGGTTCGGGATGACCTAGTGGTAAAATGGTAATTTTCCTAATGAAAATGGGTAAAGTGGTAATTTTCTGAAACTGACTCAAGGTTTGACTCCTACACAGGCCTAACAGGGTTGACACTGCACGAGGAGGGTTGTTTGAGAATGGAGGAGGAAAATTTGGGGTATTTACAGATGCCCCTCTTTGCTACTAAGTCGGCTTGAAGACGAGCTTAGTGGCAAAAAAAAATACACCAAATTTAGGCTATAAAAATGCCCCAGTTAAAAGGATCTGACTGGATATGAAGAAATTAGCCCTGATGAAAATGGTAGATATGAAATGGAGATTAAAGAAGAAAGAATTTACTTTAAAAGAAGTGAGATTCAGGTTTTTGCCCTTAATTTGGATGGGACGGGAAATACCTCGTGTAGAAACGAAGCTCAGGTTTGACCCTTAACCTGACCGGGAAATGAAATACCTCATCAAAATGAGGCTCAGGTTTAACCCTTAACCTGATTGGGCGCAAAATGAAATACCTCATCAAAGGAGGCTCAGGTTTGTACCCTTATCTTGATTGGGCGGAAAATGAAATACCTCATCAAAGGAGGCTCAGGTTTGTACCCTTATCCTGATTGGGCAGAAAATGATGGGATTCTCGAAGGAAGAACCCATGATGGAACCTTCGGACTTCCGCACAATGAATCCGATAAGGGTTTTGCAAAAGGATGAAATTGGGGTCCCTAAAGCTTGAAAAGGGGTTTGATTTTGGGTGCCTCATTGCTGAGACTAAATAACTTTTGAAATTGATGACCTTTTTCGAGAAAATGATTGGTGGCTTAACCTCAAGCTGAAATTGGGCTGTCTATGGTGGGACAGTGGGGACACAGGGAAGTGTGCGAATCTGAGAGCCCAGGCGCTCAGATTATACCAACAGAAGGGAAGGAACCTTGAAAACTCCCGTTATCAAGTCCTAAAAGGGATAACAACTGATGTCAGGATGCGCCAAAGATGAACCTCAAACTCGCGCTTCATGCCAGGATAGCTAGAAAATATTGTCAAAATGTTGAAAATTATTGTTGATTCAAAATGATTGAAAGTGATGCACATTGTTTTGAAAATATTTCATCTTTTCTACCTGAAGTATTACCTCCGATTGGGCTTAACATTCGTAGAATCAGGATTCAAATTCAAAATTCTTGCAACTGACTTTCTTTCAAGGAGGCTATCAATTTCCTTGATATGAACAGAAAAGAGAGTATTCTTGATATTGTGAAAGCAATTGGTGAAAAAAATATTGATAATAGAATTTCACAAAATTTAAAGAGGATTCTTTGACAGATTTGGCAGTCTGATATCTTGGGATTCTTTTCTCATGATGATCTTTCTGCCCACTCTTTTTTTTTTGGCAGAATTAGAGCTCTCTTAGGCTTTTGGGGATTTTATTACATCATCCTTCATTTTGGAGATGTCCTGACTTTTCTCTCTTTTTTTTTTGGAAGGGTACGTCACAAACTCCTTCATCTTGGAGATGTTCCGATCCTTCTTTTCTCTCAGGGATTATATCGATGGCTATTGGCTCATTGGTTGGAAATCTCTTGATGATAGCGGAAATTAAATATCCTTTAGGGTTTGTCGGGAGGCTCATCGCAGTCGCCTTCATCTTGACGGTGCTCTAAATTTTCCCTGGAAGAATCCGTCACAAACTCTGTCATCTTGGAGATGATTCAAATCTTCTTTGGCCCCGGGGGTCTACTCGCATAATTCGTCTATATCTTGATGACAATTGAGAGATCCCTTTTGCAGATATTTAATTGCAGCTTATATGAAAATTGAATGGATTTTTCTGTGTCACCCTGGATATTTAAGTTGCCTTATTTCCCAAGAATGATCTTTAAAAATATGCCATTAACTGTGATCAATACTGATCATTTATGGCTTAGCAACAATATTGAATTTCCTTTGCTGGCCATATCGGGGATTTATTCTTCATTCTTTTGGTTGGCCAATAGAAAGAATTTGAATTTTGAATCCTTCTTCGCGAAAGCTTTGTCCTTTCAGAAGTAATACTGAAGGTATTCTGAAGTAATGTTTTTGTGCAATAAAAATTTTGAAATCAACAAATATTTAATGACAAATTGGCAAAATGTTCTTGAAATCCTTTGTGGAAGCGAGCATTTGAAGCACAACGCAACGCATCTATGACAAAAAAAAAATTCTCCTTTCCTCAAAGGAGAAGATTCAGAAATTGGAAATAGGAATTACTCTTATTTTCCCTGAAGAGGAGGTGTTTGCAAAATGAACTGTCGAAGAGAAATTAAGCTTTCGTCAAAACTTCCTAACATTAGGCTTCTCTTATGAAAAGGGGGCAGGTAATGGTGAGGTCGGTGAATTGGTCATGAAGGAACGAGTCCATCACACTCTCCCTAAAAAGAGGGTCCTTCATGATGAAATGGCCAAGTATGAAATTATGGTAAAAAAGTAAGCGAACTTCCGTCGAAGCTCTCCCTGAACTAAGGGTTCCTTGTATGAAATTGGAATTTTGTTTTGCAAACGGTTCACAAAGACACGAGTCCCTTCAAATTCTCCCTGAAAAGGGGCTAAGTGAGCAAAGGATAGCATGTGAAAAGAACGAGCTCCCTTGAACTCTCCCTCTAAAAAGGGTCTCTCGCAAGAGAAAATGACTGAAATTGTTATTGGGTGACCAAAAGGGTCGAAATTGAAAATTAAAATTTTGAAATTTTGAAATTTGATATTTGATATTTGATATTGGAAATTGGAAATTGGAAATTGGAAATTTGAAATTGGAAATTGGAAATTGGAAATTTGGAATTTGAAAATTGATATTTGGAAATTGGACATTGATTGACCCGAAGGTTGAAATTGGAATCGATTGACCCAAAGGTCGAATTTGAAAATTTGACAATTGGTTGACCTGGAGGTCGAAATTGGAAATTTGGAAATTGATTGACCCAAAGGTCAAAATTAAAAATTTGGAAATTGGTTGACCCGGAGGTCTGAAATTGGAAATTTGGAAATTGATTGACCCGAAGGTCGAAATTAGAAATTTGGAAATTGGTTGACCCGGAGGTCTGAAATTGGAATTGGAAATTGGAATTTTGAATTTAGAAATTGGAAATTGGAAATTAGAAATTTTGAAATTGATTGACTCGAAGGCCGAAATTGGAAATTAGTTTATTGGGAACAACATGGGTTCAATAGGAATTCAGCCTAAGAATGACACTGGTTCAATTGAGAACGACATTGGTTTACTGGGAACGACATGGATTCAATAGGAATTCAGCCTAAGAACGTGGATCAGGAGGACTTCAACCTACAGATCAAATATCTGAAAAATACCAATCCAAAAGGAGTTTGACCTAAGGACTGTAAAGAATATTGGATCAGGGGGAGTTCAACCTACAGATCAAATTTTTGGCAGTGGGATTAGTTCCGAAGGGGTTCAACCTAAGAATCGAGGATCAATAGGAATTCAACCTACAGATCGAATTTTTTAGGATGAGACTGGTTTAAAAGGGGTTCAACCTACAAATCACATTGGTTTTGCAGGGGTTCGACCTACGAATTATCAATTCCATAGGAATTTAACCTAGGGATCACAGTCTAAGAAGTAAGGATTCAACTTGTGAGCTTTGAATGGACCAGGTGTTAAACTGGGTTTTAAGGGAAGATTCAAATCGGAATTCAAATCTTCAAGGAAAAACTAAATGAATTGGGTTTTGAAAAAAAATTCAAGTCGGAACTCTAATTTTCTAGACCAATTCTAGACATTTGAATTGGATTTGAAAGAAAATTCGAGTCGGAACTCGAATTTTCTAGACCAATTCAGAAGGAAAAGAAAACTCAGGTCGGAACTCGAATCTTCGAAGGAAAACTAAATCCATTGTGGAAGGAAAAGAAATTCAAGTCGAAACTCGAATCCTGAAGGAAAAGTAGATCAATTTGAAGGAAAGAAAATTTGAGTCAGAACTTAAATCCCGATGGAAAACTAGATTAATTAGAAGGAAAGAAAATTTGAGTCGGAACTCGAATCCCGAAGGAAAACTAGACCGGTTAGAAGGAAAGGAAATTCAAGTCGAAACTTGAATCCCGAAGAAAAACTAGACTAATTAGAAGGAAAGAAAATTTGAGTCGGAAATCGAATCCCGAAGGAAAACTAGACCGGTTAGAAGGAAAGAAAATTCAAGTTGGAACTCAAATCCCGAAGGAAAACTAGACTAGCATGGATTAGGTTTGAAAACATTAACCAGTAAACCAGATTTAGAAAGTTTGACCAATAAAAAATGAATTTTGAAAGTCCAACCAATAACAATTGGATTTTGAAAGATGTACCAGTGTGAATAGCGGATTTTGGAAATGAACCAGTATAAGTACTGAATTTTGAAAATGGATCAGTACAAATACTGTTTTTGGAAGAATTACCAGCACGAACACTGAATTTTGAAGATTTACCAGCACGAACACTGGATTTTGAAAATTTTACCAACACGAACACTGGATTTTGAAAATCTTACCAGCACGAACACTGGATTTTGAAAATCTTACCAGCACGAACACTGAATTTTGAAAATTTACCAGCACGAACACTGGATTTAGAAAATTTTACCAGCACGAACACTGGTTTTTTGAAAATCTTACCAGCACGAACACTGGATTGTTAAAAATTTACCTAACTGATTCTGATTTACCCAACTGATTCTGATGAGAGATTTTCAATCTTCATCCTCACGATGACTTAGACAACTGTAAGGGTCTCAGGATTTATCCCTTATCCTGAATGGGTAGTTCAGGTTTATCCCTTAACCTGAAGGGGAAATGAATTTGATGCAAATGAATGTAAATGGATGCAAATGAATGCATGTAAATGCAAATGAATGCAAATGTATGCAAAATGATGTAAATGAATGCACATGCATGCAAAATAAGAGATTTGTTTGATCCTGCCTGCATACAGGATGTTTTGAAGACAATTTTCAAAATAATGCCCCAGTATAACTGAGGAGTGAGAAGTTGGATGAAAGGATAAGTAATTGATATTTGAAGAATGCTTTCTGACTTTGGATTGATTCTGGGACTCTGAAGAGGGTCATTCCTCATGAAAGAACATTTTGTAGAGAAGAAGAATAAAAGGTGACATCAAGTTTATGAGGAAAATGGGTAATTTATTCAATCATTGAAGAGAAATAACAAGTTGGTAAGAAAACTGGGATTGTGTTGTCCTTTTAAAATGACCAAAAGCAAAATGATTAAAGATGACATAGCCTTGACATTATCAGTTTCTTGGAAAACTTGATCAGGATGGTCAACTGGTATCTTCCTCATTTTCAACAAGGATCTTGTCGATGCGATCTTGAATGATGTTCTTCAGGACGAAACAATTCTCAGTGTCATGCCCTACTGCCTGATGAAATTTACAGAATTTTTCTTTGAATCTGCCCATGACTGTTGCAGGATCAGCTACTTTAGGTAAACGGATCATATCTTTTGCAAGCATGTATTCCAGAACACTCTCTAGTGTCTGATCCAGAGGGGTGAACTTTCGATCCTTTCTCCAATCCTTGTGCTTTGGCTTTTCTTGACCTTTCTCTTTATGCTGAGGACTAGATTGAAGAGGCTTATCATTGTTGGAGAACTTTCCTTTTTGGCCCTTAGATCCCTCTGAATAGTTATCATGATTGCAATCATCGGCAGAAAGAGTAAAGTGAGCCTCTGGAGATCCGACCATATCTTTTGTGAGCATGTATTCCAGGAAACTCTCGAGTATTTGATCCAATGGGGCCATCTTGCGGTCCTAGTTACGATTGTCATGTTGTACTTTTTGCTGATTGCTTGACTTCTGTTGAGACTTGGCTGAGATAGTTGACCAATATTCTTTCTCATTCTCAACAAAGAAATTCTTGTCGATATAATCTTGGACAATGTTCTTGAAGACAAAACAGTGGTCGATATCATGCCCTACCGCCCGATGGAATTTGCAGAACTGGTCTATAAATCTTCCCATGATTGTGGGAGGATTTGTGACTTTTGGGAGTTTTACCAATTCTTTGGCCAACATATATTCAAGGATTTTATCGAGAAACTGCTCGAGAGGAGTAAACTGGCGATCGTAACCCCAGCCATCCCGCTTTATCTTTTCTTTCTGTTGACTCAATTTTCCACTCTGCTTAGAAGATTTCTCTTTCTGACTTGTATGATTGTCTTTGCTATCTTTGCAATCATCGCGGTTGACATTAACGAAGAAGGCGGAGTTCATCTTATTTTTTGGATCTTGATTATTCCTAACAGGAGTGATGCCTTCGTAGAGGTTTTTGCTCGCGAAGACCTTCTTGCCCTTGTCACGGTCTTGCAAATTTTTAATCACCTCAGCCATTTTCTTCAACTGCACTTGGACTAGATCATCCATTGCTTGACTCTTCAATTTATAGGCTATCCCTTGTCTATGGGGGGATCTTTGAAATGCTTATTGAGCTCCATATTCTTCATTAGTGTCCTCTACTGATTTCACTTCATTTGTTGTATCAGCATCCTGAATAGGCTTCTTAGACAACTTCAAAACCCTTTTGACTACCTGGCCCTTGGCCTTCTGCTTGACTTGGGTCTTCTTTGCACTGGCTTCAGCTTGTTTTGCCAGCATCTTGCTCATCATCTTTTTGAACATGGCATATATCTGAGGATCTATGTCATCATCAATCTGTTGCCCTTGATTTTTGCCCGAGCGCGGGGAATCCATCTCTTCGTCCGAGGCTGTTGAATATGTGATGCCTTCGACTGGTGCAGTTTTCTTCCCTGACCTTGTCTGAACCATCGAATATCACGAATGATCTTTGCAGAGCAAAATTAATGATTAGGCTTTTGAAAGAGATTTTGATTGGAAGAGAATATTTGCTGAGAATTTTGGTAGACAGTTGAAAGAATATCTCATTACTAGGGATTGAGTCATCGTTGGGATTACGACAATTGCGTTGTCATTCCTTTGCAAAGAAAATAAACAACTAAAAATTATGCCTTGTTAACTAGGCGAGGTCGTCAAACCAAGAATTGAAGAATTTGCAAGATTTTTATTTATTGAAAGAAAAACATGATTGTATCAATAATAAACTTGGGAAAGAGGGGGTGGACAGACAATTTTCCACCACTCTTTATAACTAGCAGAGACACGAGGGCCGGGAAAAAGTGGAAGAGTAACAAAAGAGTCTCAGCCATATCTGGCAGAATGGTATGTTCCGGACCACTGCGCTGATGTAAGGTCAAATTCTGGCACGACTCTTGATAGCAGCCGCATCTCTATGTGCTTTTGTCTCTGAGAAAACTGTCGAACACACCGCTCTGGATGATAGTAGGCATAGAAGAATGGACCAAGCAGCTTGAATCTCTTGCCATATGCATAGGTGTATCTGGGAGGCAATAATTCTCGATCAAAATAGTCTCATACCACATCCTCTTCCTGCAGATAATCGATCAGGAACTGATATCGCGCAACTGAAAGGAGCTCCTTGCCGTTGTATCTGAACGAACTCGCTCTAATCGGTACATGATGAAGGAACCAAGACTGAAGAGCATAGATACATCCCTCGACTAAGATGGACTCTCCCATTATGAAGTGGGTCAGTCCTCTGTATAAAAAAAAAGCAAGCGCGGCCATGGCTATCGAGAGACGACTGGTCTGTCGACTTCCCCATCTTCTCAAAAGCTGTATTATTCTGACATCTACATAATTTTGTCCATCTGGAAAGAAGGCGAGTCCCACAGTACACAAAACCATCGCATGCTGAATTCTCTGGACAACGAGCTGACTTCTGCGAATTCTCCATACTGCCGGTAGATTTCGATCAGGCTCACGTACTCATTCCCGTTTTCTTCAATCAGTGTCCAAGACTTACGCCGTGTCATGCGAGCCACGGCATCTTTAGGGTCCAAACCCTTGACATTAATTAGAAAATGTTGCTCTAACGGATCTTCAGGCTGACCGGTTGGCTCAGGCAGTCCCATAATCTCTGAAAACTCATCCATCAGTAGTGTCATCTCGCCCCACGGAAACCAGAACGTGTAGGAACGCGGATTCCACCGCTCTGCCAGTACATGAATCAGATTGCCATTGATTGTCAACTTTCCCACTGCAGATGCCAATTCCAACCCGCAATCGCTCAAGTGGTCCGGAAACATACGAGAGAAGTTTTTGAACAAGACATAATACCACCGGGGGAAGAAGGGTCTGGTGCTAAGAGATCGATGCTCAGGAAAATGTGACCCTCAGGAAAACTAGAATTGAGCTAACTGGATGCCATTGGACTGAAAGACAAGAAGACTGGAATTAGACTTTGAAAAAATACAAGAATTTTGAAAATTGCAAGCAGGATAAAATGAAAGCTGGAAATTCGAAGTCCAGAGGAACGAAAGAATGGAAAATCTCCTGGAGTTTTGAAGAAAAGGTGGATAATTTAGAAAAATCGTCCAGGGTTTTTTTGAGAAAAGGGAGATATTTCACAAAAGATGGAAAATGAGGTATTTTGGAAAATTGTCTGATATTTTGGAAAAATTGGGAAAAATATAAGAAAATAAGATGAAAATGAATATCATACATTCAATCACAAACAATTATGCACATACAACATTCCCTAAGAAGCTGACTCTAAATGCATCCATTTTGAAAAAGCTTTAGGACCCTAATCCTGACTCTAGGCTCAGATCAACTGTGTTCAATCCAGTTATGCCGATATACTCGAGCCGAGGCTTGGTGTACGTGGCATAAAAAATCATCTCCGGGTCTAGGCTTGTGTTTTCCCAACATCCTTGAGCGCCTGCCGATATACGTTGAACTATGGCCCTTGGTACGTGACAGGGGGGCGTTAGCCCAAATAAGTGGCCCAGTTGTGAGGCTCTGTCCCGAACTATGGTTCTGGAAGAGAGCCCAGCAACGTGAAGACCGGGTAGACATAGGTGGGGTGGTTTTTGAAATATGATCACATGCAGGCAAACAGAGGGCTCTAAATCCTAAAGAGATACAGATTTTGCAAATTTTTGAAGAAGCAAACATTATTTTCATACAATTCCTAGATTGAGGAGTGTTGTATTTCAGACCTAAGTCTAAGTGAGCATGAATAATTCTCCTCAATATGGTCCTACCAAACCATGCCTAGTCTACATGCAGTCCATGTCAGCTGGGATCAAGTCTAGGCTCCTAGGTTCACATGATATCAGAAAGCAAAACTTGACATTCCATAGAACACAATTTTGATAATTGAACTAAGTCAAGCACACAATTGATCAGGTGAAGACAGGTTCCATCACGGTCGCCAAACCTGTTATCATCACAAAAATTTTCCCCTCCCTTGCGAAAGAGAAACGAATTTCGCGAGTCAAACTCGACCAAAGTTTTGAAAATTGTTTTGAAAATTAACTCGCCTCCGTTTTGAAAATTTGTGGGAAAATTTCGTGGAATGGGATCCGCCTGTCGGTACGAGGTTCAACCGTTCCTGGCACCTTTACCAGAGGTAATTGAGCCAAGGATCAATTACGTGCTTTAACTCGACTCAAATATCTAAATTATGCTCTATTTTTCATAGAATGCACAAAGAATCAGGCTTGTGCTATGAAATTTTGAAAATAATGCAAGTTTGAGAAACATGATGTTTGCTTTAGAAAATTGAAATATGCTGGAAAAATGATTAAAAAAGTACTTGAAATTGGGATTCCTTGAAAAATCATTGAAGTTCATTGAAAATCAGAAATTTGCATTGGAAAGTGATTTCTCGGGAAAACTTGAACTTTGGAAAATCGATTTTGAGATTTGGAATTGCTTTTCTGAGTAAATGGATTTAAAAATTTTGAGAAAATTAGAAGTTCATTGGAAAAGGATTTTTGAAAACTTGGGATTTTGAAATTTGAGAATTTTAAAATATTGGAAAATCTTGGTTTGAACTTAGGAAATGCTTTGAAATCTCATTTGAAAATTTAGAATTCTGAGAAAATCTAATCCTGAGAAACTTGGAAATTCTTGAGAAAACTGAATTTTCTGAAATTTAAATTGGAAAATGAATTTGAAAATAATGCAATTTGAATGAAATGAATGAATGAATATGAATTTGAAAGGGAATTTCAATTGAGAAATTGAGCAATCCTTTTGAAGTTTTGAGAAATGCAGTGCATTTTGAAATTAGCCTAAGTGTGTAGGCTGAATGTGGCTAATACGAAGATCATAAATCTTGGTTTTCTTCGTATTCTGACTATTGCCATAAATATGAATCACACCAAGTTTATAAACTCCATAAGAGCTTGTGCATGTTCCATTTGTGTAAACCATAGTAAATTTGAAATAAATGTGCATGAATCATACATCACATATTGAAATTTACAGAAATTAAACTATATGCAATGCAGCCCTATTCTAAGCAGAAATGTAACTCTTATTCCAAATATTATATTCCTTTTTACATTGAATTGAATAAAATAAAGAAATAAAGTGATTAAGCCTTCTTCTTGAATGTTCCTGCAAAACTGGAAAACAAGGTTAGCACAAAAATGTAGGTTTGTCTGAATTTATCCGAAAATATGGGAAATTATCGAATATTATTCATATATAAACCCAAATTCATACCCCCTTTGATATAAACATGATAAATAGTGAATAAATTTTGAAAATAAACTTGAAAATTCGAAATTGGGGTTAAAATAACCAAAATACCCCTGATGACCTTGAAATCAGGGTTTTTTGAAATAAATTTTGTAAATTTGGAAAATGTGAAATGCAAATGACATTGAAATTAACCCTAATATGATTCTACATGCTAATTTACATGAATAAAATCCTAAAATGGCGAAAATATCATAAAATATCAAATTTAACCTGATTTTTGCCTGATTTTCGCTTCTGAATTTAAAGCTAAACAAACACATGGAGCAAATGAACTTGGAATTAAGCCAAATTTGGCATGGACATCTAACGTAACCCTAAAAACAGAATTGAGCTCGAAAATCTAGTTTTTTTGTATTTTTAAATATGGAAATTCAAATAAAAATCCTAAATTTTATGATTTTTGCCTAAAATGTTGATTCTAAAAGGGATTTTGGATATCAAACTTCAATAAAAATTTCCCAAATTTTATGGGGTGATAGAGGACAGTAAGGCAAGGATTTTTTCATTTTACACTTTCTGGTTTTGACCTATGGTCGGAGTTCTGCCACTCCGGCAAGTCGGATCGGAGTCCGGCGACTCTAGGATTTGGGGGAAACAGACAGGTTTCGGGAGACAATGTGAGAAAAATAGCAAACAGATGGGAAAATGACTGAAATTGGGAAACATGTCTCTAACAAACAGAGGAAGATTTCCTCTTTTTACAGATTTGGGATTTGGGTTACGGTTTGGAAATTATCTCACTGTTATCAGAGACCTAAATCTCTAGAATTTTGGGATATTGAAATCTGTCAGACAGAAAAGATAATTTTGGAAAAAATACTGAAACAGATCCAAAAATTCCCAAATTTTGATAAATGACAGGAAATAATGTTAGGAATAACTTTTATGTTGAAAGTGTTTGCAGAAGAGCTATGGATTGGGTGGACTTGGTGTATTAGGGTCTGTCTATACCCTGACAAAGGAAAATCGAGATTTTCCCAGAAGTCTGGGAAATCCGATTTTTGACAAAGGTCAAAATTACTTGGAAAAACTTCAAAATTTCCAGATCATTAGCAGATTCTATTATGAATCCACTTTGATTTTTGTAGGAAAATTCGGATCTCCCACAAGGGTGGCGCCGGAGGTTCTTGTCTGCTAAAGCGCAAACTAGAAGTTCAAAAAGACAGAAAAACTGATTTAGAGTTTGATCATTTTAGATGGGTTCCGAAATCTGAATGAACCTTAGTTTTTTACTGAGAATCATAAACACATAGACGCATCTACCAAAAAATATTCAAGATTTATTAGCAAGAATTTAAGCATGAAGTAATGAATGGACTAGACATACGACTGAAATTTATAAGATTGATAAAGAAATCTAAATAAACTAGCCTAAGTATGCAAAATGAAATCAACTACCATGCTCATAACATAAAACTTATTCAAAAAGGATAAAAATTTATCATAGGATGGTAGAAAAACTGTTTAATGTATGCTATTAGTGAGAGGGGATCTGATCCATAGATTGGACGGATCCTATTCTCTCATATAGCAAAAACATGGAATGTAAAGAAAAGTAAACAACCATATAACAATTTTTTTTTCTTTTGATAAGATGGAGAGATCTTACCTTGAGGGTTACTTGGAAGGGCCGATGGAGTGCTGAGGCAATGGGAGTGAAAGCGTTTGAAGGAATGCTGGGGGTAAGCTACAACTGGGCGTCACCAAGGAAGGGGTTGCACTTGTTGTGGCTGAAGGAGAGGAGCTTCACTTGCTGCACCGGCTGGAGCTTGAAGACTGCTTTGATATGGAGGTAGTAGCTGCAGCAAGGAGATGTGGCAGTGATGGTTGGCTGTTGTCCAAGTGAAGGAGGCTGGAGGTGTTCCTTGGTGGCTGCCAAAATAATGGTGGCTGTTGTGGCTGCAGCAGCCAAGGGGAGGGAAGGAGAGAGATCGGAAGAGATAGATGATCAGCCGTAGGTTTCTCCTTTTTTCCAAAAAATCAAACTTAGCCCCTCATGTCCCTCCACTTAGGTCTTAATAGCTTAATGAAAAAAAGAAGCTCCCAACAGCTTACGTGAATGGGAAAGGGAAGTGCGTGAATGGCTCTCTTGGGCAGCCATAGGTTTCCTCCTTTTTGTTTTTTGGACTTAGGGGTTAATAGCCATTTGCCCTAAGTTTTCTAGGTTTAATTTTTCTAGGAATGAGAGAGTGAAATCATCTTTTACGTGAATGGTTGGCAGCCATACGGCAGTGGAGGGAAATGGCAAGGGAGCAAGGAAGAAAGGGGAAAGAAGGAAGGAAAGAAGAGGAAGAAGAAAAAGAAGAAAAAAAGAAAGAAAAGGGAAAAAGAAAGAAAAGAAAGAAAATGAGGGAAAAAGGAAAAGGGAAAGAAAAATGAGGAAAAAAAATGGAAAGTGGGGCTGGAGGCTTGGGCAACCACCTTGTGGGTCCCACCTCTCTAAAACGCAAAAAAATAAAAAAATAAAAAAAACAAAAATGAACAAATAAAAAGAAAATTGAAAGGAATAAAAGAATATATATATATATATTTTAATAAAAAAGAAATGTAAATGAGTGGGCCATCTCAGAGCGGGTCCAAATTTAAATTTTGAAATTCATTTTGAAGATTAGAGGGGTAAAATAGTCTTTTTAGAAAGTTTTCACACGAAACGAGCTATTTTTGGCAGTTTTTGAAACGAGCTCGGATTTTGAAGTTCAATACCCCGTTGCGAAGCAAATTCAGTGTAGAATTTAAAATTTTGATTTTGAAAGAAATCCAGATTGTTTTTCTTGAGAAAATACTTCCAAATTTATTTCCAGACAAAATGAGTTATTTTTGGCAGTTTTTGAAACGAGCTCGGATTTTGAAGTTCAATACCCCATTGCAAAGCAAATCTAGTGTAGAATTCAAAAATTCGAGTTTGAAATAAATCCAGATTATTTTTCTTGAGAAAATATTTCCAAATTTAGACTCTCGGGGGTAAAAATGTCAATTTTTGGAAACCCGGGGTTTGAAATTGATTTCTGAAAACTTTTAAAACTCGATCTGGATTGAAATTTATAAAACTGGAGTTCTGGACTTCGAAAATGAAATGAAATGTTATGAAATGCTGAGAAATGATATGAAATGATGAGAAATGACATGAAATGACATGCGAAATGCTAACCCTGAATGAAAAATTTTGGATTTTAAACCTCGATTGACAGTTATACCAGTTCAAAAAAGTGTTAAAATTGACAAAATTTGCAAAATGGTTTGAGAAATGGTTTTCGGGCTCTACTGGGACGAAGTGACACTGAAAATTAGGGTTTGAGCTGAATTGAACTGAAATGAGCTAGGTTTTAGAGTTTCAGAATTCAAATAAACTGACAAGACACTGACTCAACTTACCTTTCCGACTAAATTTTCAAAAAGAAGCTGCCATTTTTAGAGAAATGGTGCGGAATGGTCACTGGATTGAAGTGAATTACGGACCAGAGCTGGGTTTGAGCTAGAACAAAAGTCAGTAATACTGACATGAACTAAAATCAAAGCTTGAACACTAGCTCAATTGACTGAACTCAGCTCAATTTCAGCTGAAAGAGCTGAAATGGACTAAAATGGGCTCCTGGACACTTAGAAATGGTTTTGAACTGAAACTAGAGCGCCTGAACTCCTGGTGAGCTTAAGTTAGACACTGAGGAATATGACTGACTGTGAATGACTGACTCGGAGACAATTGGCTTGGATTTGAGTGAGAAATGAGCTCATTTCTGAAGAAATGATCCCATTTTGGCAGGAATTGTCAGAAATGAAAATGGTTTGTTCATTGTGAGCCCAGATGAGCTTGAAATGATTGATATTCTAAATGTTTTGAACTTACCAGTGAGCTTTGTTGACTCCGACTGACAGGGGTCCGGGATGAACTAGGGGTAAAATAGTAATTTTCCTAATGAAAATGGGTAAAGTGAATTTTCTGAAACTGACTCGAGGTTTGACTCCTACAATGGCCTAACAGGGTTGGCACTGCACGAGGAGAGTTGTTTGAGAATGGAGGAGGAAAATTTGGGGTATTTACAGCACTACTCATGTTAAACCTCTCCAATACCTTCTCAATATAACTACGATGAGATAACCATAATCTTCTAGAAACTCTGTCTTTGTGAATCTCCATCCCAAGAATCTTCTTGGCCGCACCCAAATCTTTCAATTCAAATTCTCTGCACAACAAGGTCTTTAACTTGTTGACTTCGCTCATACTCTTTGCAGCAATCAATATATCATCCACATAGAGTAATAGAAAAATGAAATAACCATCATCAAGATTTCTCACATACACACAACAATCATACTTACAACGCTTGTAGCCAATCTGGATCATGTACGAGTCAAATCTCTTATGCCACTGCCTTGGGGATTGCTTTAGTCCATAAAGTGATTTTTTTAATTTACAAACTAAGTGCTCTTGACTAGGATGGCCGAACCCCTCTGGTTGTACCATGTAAATCTACTCCTCCAAATCACCATAAAGAAAAGTTGTCTTTATATCCATATGCTCCAACTGCATGTTTGAATGTGCTACTAAAGCCAACACTACCCTAATGGAAGTGTGTTTGACCACGGTAGAGAAAATCTCATCATAGTCGACTCCTTCCCTCTATGAGTAACCTTTTGCTACTAGGCAAGCCTTGAACTTTTCTCCCTCCTTTTCTGACACTGCCTCTTTCTTCTTATACACCCATTTGAATCCTATCGCTCTCTTCCCTTTTGGAAGCTCCATTAAGTCCCATGTCTGGTTCTTATGTAGAGACTCCATCTCCTCCACCATAGCACCCATCCTTTATCTTGGCTAAATATTTCCTATTAAAAAGTAGTAGGATCTTCGGTGATAGTAATAGGTGCATAAGAAACCAAATCCTCAAAACCATACCTGGTGGGAGGCTTGATGGTGCGCCTGGGCCTGTCAGTGGTTGTAGTGTGCTACTGTTGACTCTCTGAGCTAGAGTCTTGTGAAGCATGTGTTCCCAACTCCACCCGTGCTACATGCTTATTGCTGCCATAATTTTTTGACATATGTTTCTCTTACTCTTGAGTACGTTGTACCATGGTTTTTTCATCAAAAACCACATCTTTATTGATTACCACCTTGTTTGCCTTTAGATCCCATAGCATGAAGCCTTTCACTCATTTCTGATAACCCAGAAAAATACATTGTCTAGACTTTGCATCAAGCTTTGATCTATCTTCACTAGAAACATGTACATAGGCTGGACATCTGAGTATTCTCAATTCGAAGTAGTCTACCATATTGCCCGTCCACACCTCCTCTGCTACTCTTTATCTAGTGCTGCCCTCGGTGACCTATTAATCAAGAAGCATGCCATATTCACGGCCTCTACCCAGAAGCTCTTTTCAAGCCTTGTATTCAACTTGAGACACCGAGCTCTCTCAGCTATCAATATGTTTATCCTTTCTGCTACACCATTTTGATGTGGTGTCTTGCGAACTGAGAAGTGTCTCTTAATCCCTTGCTGCTCATACAACTTCTGGAACTTTGAATCTGTATACTCAGTGCCATTATCTGACCTAAGACATTTAATCTTCCTCCCTGTTTGAGTCTCTACTTCAGCTTTCCACAACTTGAACTTGACAAATGTTTCTGACTTGAGTCGCATGAAGTACACTCAAACTTTTTGCGAGTAATCATCAATGAAACTCATGAAGTACATTGTCTTCATCATGATGCTACGCTAACTAGACCCAAAGATTTGTGTGAACATAATCGAGAATCTCCTTTGTCTTGTGTGTAACTGTCCTAAACTTTACCTTGTTCTGTTTTCCAAGAACACAATACTTATAGAACTCGAGCTTGCATGTCTTGACACCCTTCAAAAGATTTTTCTTATGAAGCTCCATCATCCCATGCTCGGCCATATGTCACAGTTGCATATGCCATAGGACAGTACTATCTGACTCAGACTCTGCAACAGCAATTCCACCTACAACCATGGTACCTAGCAGTTTATAGATATTTTATGCTAGTTTTTATCCCTTCATTACTGTCAGCACACATTTACTTACTTTCATTACACCACTTTCAGACTTATACTACAACCATTACAATCTAAAGTGCCCAATGAAATTTGATTCTTCCTTAAATCTGGCGCATGTCTAACATCACACAACGTTCTAACCACACCATCAAACATCTTGATTATGATATTCCCTATTTCAGCCACTTTGCAAGATGCATCGTTGCCCATCAGAACAGAACCAGAATTGACTAACCTGTAGGTGTCAAACCAATCTTCATTTGGAGACATGTGATAGGAGCATGTTGAATCCATGATCCACAAATTTGTCAAATGTTTTGAAATGGATGAAACAGAAAGCATATCACTGTCGTCCCTCTCTAAGTCTTTTTCTTCCACTATGTTTGCCAGCTTTGATGGACTCTCTTTGTTCTCTGTATTGCCTTTCTTTTTCTCTGAGCAATCTCGTTTAATGTGCCCCCTTTTTCACACTTGTAGCATGTGAAGTCCTTCTTCTTCCTTGATTTAGACAGGGCCTTATTGTTTCCCAAATCATTACGAGACTTGCTTCTTCCGTGTTCCTGGTTACCACTCACCATAAGCCCTTCACCTTGTGAAATCTCATCACTAGCTTTCTTTCATTGATGAAAGCCTAATAGAGCACCTGTGACGTCTTCCAACTCGAGACTTTCCTTTCTTTACATCAGAGTAGTAACTAGATTCTCGTATGCAAGAGACGTTGGTAGAGAATTCTGCAACAACAATGCATTGTCTTCGTCCTCGAACTTTATATCAACTCATTTCACATCACTAATGATTTGATTGAACACATTGATGTGTTGGCTCAGATCTGAGCCCTCTGACATCTTAAGACCAAACAACTTCTGCTTAAGATAAAGCTTGTTCATCAAAGATTTGGACATGTACCGACTTTTTAGTTTCAACCAAACTACCACCTGTGATTCTTCATCCATGACGTGATACATCACGTCATCTGCTAGACAAAGCCTAATAGTTGCCATAGCCTTCACTTCTAGATCTTTCCAATCTGACTTCTCCATGCCTTCCGATTTCTTTTCACATAATGCCTTCACCATGCCCTGTTGCACCAAAAGGTCCTTCACTCTTCTCTGCCATAATTCAAAATTGTTGGTTCCATTGAACTTAACCAGATCAAATTTCGTAGATGAAACCCCGGACATCGTCATCTGAGCTCTGATACCGGTTGTTGAGAATGAGTCCAGCTATTGATATGAATCTGTGAAAATAATCAACAAGAAAATAACACAGGGATTTTTACGTGGTTTGACAATATGCGCGACTATTATTATTCCTCTTCTCTCTTCACAGCATGGGGTTACAGCATACATACTTATACTAACCCAAGATGTACCGAGAATAAAGAAACTATAAGAGTTTTATAAAAAATAAAAAACCTCTTGTACTAGACCAGCGGGAACTCTGTTCTCCTGCAAATCCCCAACTACTGGTGTCCCAACTAGGATGAACCACTACAGGTGTCGTGGCTCGTTCCACCATCTGCCACTGCATACTCATTGGATATGAGTCACACACTCCAACATTTTTCTATTTTACCATCCTTGGCTCTTTACAATTGTATAGACTATTTCCCACATATCATGGTGAGATCACTCAGTTACAATAAAGCAGTTTATGTTTTTTTTCCTCCTCATCAAGTCTCCTTCCATTGTAGTTTTATTTACTGAGATTAAGAAGGACCCAAGCCAAAATTGCCCCCCCTATGGTTGGCTTAGTTGGTTTCATTCCAACTAAGTCCAACTAACTCCAATATTATATTATTTAA
Source organism: Nuphar pumila (assembly GCF_984573655.1). Lineage (NCBI taxonomy): Eukaryota > Viridiplantae > Streptophyta > Magnoliopsida > Nymphaeales > Nymphaeaceae > Nuphar > Nuphar pumila. The sequence goes on along the minus strand of NC_143263.1, from coordinate 75,095,055 downwards.
TATAATTATTTTATTGATTCTTATTTTAGAAATCCCTCATTAAGTAATTTCCATATTGGATCCCCAATTGGATCTAACTCCAATTGGGTCTGATCCAATCCAAGCTTACTTAATTTATTTACTACTTAGTATATGTCTTCATCAACCATAGTTTTTCTTAATGTATCTAGTTAATTCTTTTCTATCAAAGTAATTAACCATTAGCATAGAAAAATACTGATTTTTCTCTGGTTGGCTAATTGATTAACTTCCTTATAGTTTTTTTTATTATTATTATTTTTCTTAGTTATCCATCAAAACAATAATTGACTTAATACTTACAAGAAACCCAAAACTTAGGTACTTTTATAAATTCATCACATCTACAGACCAAATTGGATAGGTGAAGTGAAATTTTCTCATATTGAATGCAGAAAGTCATGTTTAAATTACTGAAATTTTTGTGGGTCTTACCCCTTATGTATGGTCAACCGGACTAAGATTGTGTTAGTGCCACAAAGTGGTTGCCGATAACCTTATAACAGGTTGAATTCATATATGCTTAAACCTGTAAAGGCTACTGCATCTGCATAAGATCAATTATTATTTAAAGCATATATGTCAGAAGAGTTAACTAAATACGAATGATTAATTCTCTTGTAGCTTACAATGAGAGAATAAGTAGGTACACTAGACTCTGTGGGACTTTTAATCATGAAAGGTTGATTTTCCAACCACGGAGATAGGGAATAGCTACTACTTGTGTCACAGGGTGATAGTGAGATCTGATATATTAGGTTGCAAGGAAAGGATGTGCAAGGTCAGGGCAATAAGATACAAAGTAACTGAATATACTACCTTGGGTTGAGCCTCCAATCTAATTTGCATTGTACTTGCAAAGTATAAAGAAAGAAACACAAAAGCATGTTGAGCATGTATGGAATCCCGACATGCATCATCTAAGAAAGAAATGTAAATAAAAGAATTGTAAGCTACCTATGTCGAAATAGATGTTTCGGTTATTCTAGTAAGGCATGCATATATTATAGAATTGGGTACAATTATCTGGTGATATATCATGCACTCTAGATGAAATGTTTCTTGTATACTTGTACTATGCATACATGTTTTGTTATTGTATTCTTATGGGGCCCGTTGATATTGACCCCCTACAAACTACATGAAATGAATAAAAGGTCAGAGTGGTTGTGGGATGCTGGGGCAGCATCAAAGACCCAATCATTTTTTTATCTCGGCCACTAGATTTTGTAGTTATCATTTTGGAGAAAACTATGTTGTAATAGTTTTGGATTTGCATCATCCAGTTAATTTGGGTCTGTAACATTTTGAATGAACCATGCTACATTCATTATAATATCATTTTGAGTGGAATGTAACCCGCCCAAGGTTTCAAACCCAAGTCAAAAAGGTTTTTGTTGGTTGTTCTCATATGTAAAAAGAAAATTTTTTAAATTTCATGTATTTTTCCAAGGGTTGTATATCTCAGGGCGTTACATCTAACAATAGTGACACCTATTTCTCTCATTCTCTAGGGCTCAAGGGTCTTGCTCACCTCTCGACATAACTGTCTAGGCTCATCGAGGGCATTGATTAGCTGAGGAGAACCCCGACAACCAATCCCCATCGAAGCTTCATTTGAATTGGCCATGGACGCTTCAAGTAAGTATTGTTCTCCTTGGCCTTTCATGATAACATTGAGTTATGGGCCCACTCACCACGCTTTTGTTGCACGTGTTAAGGTTGTAGGTGTGTTGGCGTCCATGCAATGCTTGCCAAAAAATACATTGGCATTTTCTCTTCTCCCTTATCAGACTCTCGTTTTGGTTGTTGGGATGTGGGCGGCAAAGGGGGAGGCGTTGACTGGTGACCCACCACCTGCGGGTCGACAGTAGTCATTGTCCAGGCCCCGCGTAGGCTAGTCGTGGTCACCACCAGTAAGCAAGGTCATCAGAAACTGAGTCTCTCTTGGGTAATCGAAGCTCTCCTACCGCCATTAGCTAGGTTCTGCAAATGCTTGGAGGTTAGGTCATGCCTTGTCGGATGGCTGCTACCAACTTGAGGTCGGTCATTGTCAATAGCTGCCTGAGGCCAGCTACCCTTGGCAGTCGTAGGCAGTTACTGGTTGTTCATCATCGGTGGATGGTTGAGGACGATGGCGGCTGACTGCTGATGTTGGCACTTGAGATTGTCTGTCAGTGGCAACCGTTGAGCAGTAGGTGGAGACTGTAGCTATAAAATCCAAAGTTGTTCCTCAGCTGAGCCATTCAGTTGGCTGCCCTCGCTAGCAGTTAACCAACGTCGACAGCGTCTGGCTGTCGGAGGCGGATTGATGGTGGCGGCCATTGGCAGTAGTGGATGAAGGTGGAGGGGGAGCAGAACACTTAAAAAAATACATTTCAAGGAGGTGAGGGGTCGAGTTTTACTATAGCATTATAGTTGTCGCTAATAAAGATGTTGCTCGTATAACGTACTTCTTTACTGGCACAAACATATTTTGTGCCAGTAAATATGCTGCATTATTGGTGCACATCAAAGCACGCCAGTAAAAAGGTAATTTTTTGTAGTGTTGGCTCATAGGTGAAAATTTTGCCAATTGGATATAAAAAATACTTTCCTGTGTGGTTTTTTAATTGAACCTTTATTAATGGAACAATAGCTCGGATTTCAGGATTCTCAAAGACTTAATTATGATCATAATTTAAAAAGGGCATTATAAGGACTTAAGCAGTTGTCTCAAACATGGTTTGATAGGTTCAGCATTTTCTTATTGGCCATGGGATTCTATTGCAGTGATGCAGATTTTTCTTTTTAAATTTGCCAAAATACTCAAGGTTGTATACTCTTGCTTCTCTATGTTGATGACATTATAGTTACGGAAAGTAATTACACATTTGTCATTGATGTCATTTCCAAATTAAATTTTGAATTAACTATGAAGGACTAATGAGATATTCACCACTTTCTTTGAGTGCCAATAAATAAACAACTATTTCTTTTCAAGTTTTGAAGCTGAGTATCATTTTTTCTCATCAATGGCTGCAAAAATCACATGAATTAACTTAATTTTTTAAGATCTTGGCATCGATATTTCCAAGCTCCAACTATCTTTTGTGACAATTCATTTGTTTTTCAAATGACAATGAATCTCGTTTTTCATTTGAGATCGATTATCACTTTGTTCGCGAGAATGTGGCCCAGCAACAACTAGTTACATGGTTCATCCCCTCACAGTTACAGGTAGCTGATGTGTTTACCAAGCCATTAACTAAACCCATCTTTCACTCTTTCAAGAAAGCATTTTAAACTCTTTAAAAAAAAACTAAAAACATGTTTTAGAACTCAAGGCCCAAACTTGGCTTATGACAATCTCCAATGTCGGGTTGGTGGGGGAGTATTAGTGATAATAGTTCGGACTCAAAACTGATCAAAATACAAATTAATGAAGGATAAAATGGTATTGATATTCTAGAAGGCTTGAAGGATATGTATGAAGTATCAAAGGGTAAGTCTGCAACTCTCCAATCTCAACAAATCAAACTACAAAGGAAGAAAACTCGATGAGGAGAAAAAAAACCACCAGCTGTTGTATTGTAACCAAGTGATCTCGCCACGATATGTGGGAAATAGTCCATACAATTGTAAAGAGCCAAGGGTCGTAAAATAAGAAAAGCATTATCTCTCCTATTGAATCACGTAAATAGAGTGTGTTTACTTAAATTTTCTTCTTCTCACATTCGTTTAGACCTTAAATGAAAATGGGTACAGATTTCAAACAAAATTCTGCTAGCTCGGCCTTCACATGAGAATACTTTCATAGGCGGGGAGGTATGAAAGGATTGGAGCAAGAAAACTGGTAGGACCCACTTGTGTCATCACTTTGGATAATTTGATGTTTGTTTCACTCATAATAGGAAAGAAAGGGAAAGGGATGCCAGCTCATCAATTTCCCATAAAAATTACATGAAACAAACTGACCTTATTTATTTGAATTGTGCTAGGAATTGTAAGGAATGGAAATGAGTGCACTAGCATTAATTTATTGATGATTGACAATAGTATGACAACTTTATGGCAGAGTTTCAACAGTACTAAAAGCTTTCACCATTTCTTCTATCTATTTGAAAAAGAATGACTACATAAAGACCAACATTTATTGGCAGCCTTCCTGAGGTAGCAAACACTAGCATTTTTCTTCGTTCTTTGTAGGGAATTTTGCTTTTGTTGATGTTGTATTGATGACCTCTAGCAGAAACATGTATCTATGTGCAGCAATGTGTACAAGAGTAGCATCAAACAGACTGCAACTTCAATTTTACTTCTGATGGAATATGTGCAGGATGGTTGTTTCTGTCAATCCAAGCAATTATTGAACTTTCTTCCAAGACTAGCTGAGAATTTAACAAACAAAAAGTCAGCAGTTTTTCCTTTTTTTCATAGAATTGACATTATTTCTTCTTACTGTTAATTGTGATAGTCACCTCTTGATTTGGAAGCTTGAAAATGAAGAAATCGAAAAACAGACGTGTAGTAGAAACTTTTGAAATTTTCAGTCTCAGGACAAACCTATCTCCACGCTGCATCCACAATTACAAAGTGCAAACTTCTTAGCATCATGGAAGAAACCCTCTATCTATCTTACTTATATAAATTGAAACTTGTAATATATTGTTCATCATACAAAATAAACAAAAATGATATTGACCCCTACTTATTTCATTGAGTGGAAATATTGAATTAGTAATGGTCCAAATCACGCTAAAATTCTGTCAGATAAAATGGATAATCACCAAAGATGGTACAGTAATTGTGGTGTGATCCAGAACACTTTATAAGTGTGTGCCCCTTTTTATTAGGGGGATAGGCGGGAAGCAGAGTGTTCTCTCTCTTAAAAGGGCCGAGCACTTTATGTGTTCGTCCAGAACACTGGGCCACGCCTCGGGGGCAGCCGCTACCTAGCACCAGTCGGCTGAACACCTTGTTAATTGTTTGGTGACGAACTCTGTGTCTACTTTATACAGTAATTGAATGGCTAACTACTTACCTGTAAAGGAGTGATAAACTTGAGAGACAGCTTGTGTGTTGCAGCTGCATGGCCTTCGGACTTCAATCCATTTATATCGAGACCAACTCTGTCAAACACATCTGTATAACCTAAAACACAGGGAATGTAATGCACAATTAACTAATGTATGCATTCAACCATCAAAGAAAAACAAAAAATTTGAGAAATCAATCTTGAAACACATGTTTCACAATTGGCAGGCAATCAAATTAATTGATTGCCTGCCAAAAAGAACTAATTCTGCAATTCTTATTTCCATCAGCAATATGAAATAATTAGAGCTGGTCAAAAATGATAAACAGTATGTTAAAGAAGAATATTGCCAGTGGTGCGCTTGACAATCAAAATCATGATGCTTGTGTGTAGACACATGTAAAGCTATGAATGCCGTCTCAAAAAAATCAAATAATGATGATTGGGTTATATTCTTCCTTTGATTTTCATTTTTCTGAAGCCAAATACAGGGTTACATTTTGGTGAATCCATCAGTACTGTAAGCTCAAAAATGGTTAAAACCAAACTAGAAACAAAAACAAAACCATTTCAGTCTCACCATGTTCGAGGTAATGGGAATATATGGCATTATTAACAACTCCATATTGGTCCAATTCATAATCACGAACTTGAAGTTCAACATCGTGACAGCCCTGCACACTGAAGAAGTCAAATCCCAAATTAGTACTCTTTGATCCTCCTGTTATTAGGCCTGGCAATGGGTTATAGTTGTAGTGAGAGGGAAGTACCATGATCCATTTTGCACATCTTGGTTTTGGAGGAGGGTGCAAGGATCCTTGTTAAGGAGTAAGCTGTGAGGAGGTGTCAGACTAAGCAGTCTTTGAG